>NC_089254.1:16827691-18077691 GCF_963930625.1 Muntiacus reevesi
TCTTTAACTTGTTTGGCATATTTTTCTTTCTTAACAAAACAAATGAAAGACTACCAGTAACCAAACTATAATATCTGACTGGGCTCCAAGAACCTATTTTGGAAGTCAAATTAAACATAATCCAACTTATCTAAATATTTACATTTAAAGTTTTACATTCCCATTAAAACAATACTAATTTCTCAAGTTCTGTGGACACTTCTGCATGAGAGAAAAATATCACATATAAGGAATCACTGAAAAGAAAAACTCAAAGACCAACTATTTTAATGTAACTATAGATCTTAATATAAAAACATCAAAAGCATGAGAAATATATTTTTATCATTGCATTCTTAGCAGATCACTTCTCAGCCTTTTGGCTAAGATCAAGTGTAGGATTCTTAGCAGAAAACATATTTTGTAGTGACAGAAGACAGAGATTTGCTCAATAGTGTCTGATTCTTTGTGACCCCACAGACTGTAGAAGACTGTCTGTCAGGCTCCTCTCAGTCCATGGAATTCTCCAGGCAAAAATACTGGAGTGGGTTGCCATTCCCTTCTCCAGGGGGTCTTCTTGATCCAGGGATTGAACCTGGGTTCCAGCATTGCAGGCAGATTCTTTACTGTCTAAGCCACCACGGAAGCCCTATTTTGTACTGAAGGCTTCATAATTATATGTTGCCAATATAAACTATTTAGCTAAGTATGAAAGGTTAGTAGTTGTTAGGAAAAAGCATAGTTTAAGCCAAAAAATTAAATAATAAAAATTAATATTTTTTAAATTACATAAGAACCTCTGAACTGTTTACTCATGAAATTTGAGTGTGAGAGATCACAAAAAATATAAATCTAATTGATATAGTATGTAAAATTATAACTTAAATTTAGTAGATAAGACATTTTAAAGTATGTTCAGAAATCAAGTTACCATATTCAAGAAAAAAAGATGTCACATATATTTTTCTCTTAGTCAGTTATGATTATAAAGGTAGAATAATAAAAGACAATACAAGAAAATAGAAGTTGATCATTGAATTGGTTTATGAATATAAATAGGTTTAAATTACATTAAGCATGTTCCCATGATGAGTCTGCATATAGTCTCAACTGTTTTCTAGTTATAGCTTACCGCTATGGAGAAAGGGATCTTAAACCATGTTCATGTACCACACAGACATTTAATTCTTTCCTGGATGTTGAGTAGCTGAATGTACAACTTATATACTAGTTTATTGCTAAAAGCATTTGCTATTTGAGGTGTGGCTTGATATTTAAATTATAATGTACCCCACATCCAGAGAGAATTTTTTCATTAAGTATGAAGCTTTAGTTTCAGATCTTGTCACTCATAAAGAAACACTGGACAGTGAACATGTTCTATGGGTCTGGTACCTGGAACATGAAGGTGATAATAACTAAAATTTGAAATATGTGAGACAAGAGATGTCTGAAAAAGGCTTATAATCATTCAGTGTATAAGCTTATAAATGGAGGCTTCAGTTATCATCAAAATCCATCAGAATATCAGTGATCAACACTTTTTGATCAACCTAAGAAAAAAAACTAAATTTCATTTTTTTTTCCTTAACAGAAATTTTTTAAAATTTTTTATCATAATTTTCTGATTTTCGTGATTTTGCTCATATTTGTCAGTATTTTTAAAAGTAAACTTTTTAAAAAAATTTCTTTCTGTATTCTAATTAGATATTCAACTTTATGCCTAACTTTATATTCATAGGTTTTTTTTATTATTTTCCTGAAGGACAAATCCTCTAATTGTTTAAACTTTAAGCTTCACAAAAACTGGATCCATCCCTCTGTAATAAATGGGCTGACAAGAATGGGCTATTGAGAGATAAGTGATGTCTACTAAAAAATGTTTTCATAGAGTGTATATATATATATAAGTATATATATATATATATATATAAAGTACATACAATTATTACATACACATAGTAACTCATACTCCCATTAGAGGCAATATAAATAAATATGTGTGTATATATATATGTGTGTGTGTGTGTGTGTCCTTAGAACAGTTCAGTCAACTCTTTGATCTTTCTTTGGTTGCTAATTTCCTACAAATGCATTCTTTAAGAAGCTTAAAGAGGTGGTAAGCTTGCTACCACCTTTCACATAGCACAACCATTATATCCGTTATAGAGGATGGATTTACTCTTTTACGGGCATACCATAGGAAGTAAGAGAAAAAGAGAACAGGATTATTTTATAATGTAAATTTATCTGATCATATTATTCCCCTAAGAAGGAGACAGCTAGATTCCTCTCAGCAGTTGTGTAAATCAATGTGTATATAAAGGAAGTCAAAGCTTTCATGAGGGAAAATGTCAACCACCTTTCCTTCCATCTTATTCTAACTATCACTTCTCCAGTCTCTGATTTCAATTGTATCACCACACAGTTTTGTTAAGGTGATACTATCAGATATAATTTTGCCTATATTCTTTTTCTGTGTGTGCTCATTCACTCAGTCATGTCCAACTCATTGTGGCCCAATGGGCTGTAACCCATCTGACTCCTCTGTGCCCGGAATCTCCTGGGCAAGAATATTGGAGTGGGTTGCCACTGCCTACTCCAGGGGATCTTTCCGACCCAGGGATTGAACCTGCATCTCCTGGGTCTCCTGCATTGGCAGGTGTGTTCTTGACCACTAACGCCACTTGGGAAGGTTTTTCTAAACAGAAGAAATTAAAACCCTCATAGGCAGTTGTGTACTGTTAAACCAAGCAATGCTGATTGTTAGTATTCAATTAGGTAGCTGGTTAGCTCTTTTACATTATCATTTACAACATCACTGTCCTTTCTTTTAAAAAGTTACATACATAGTTTGCAGAAAAATCTTTCACGTGGGTTCCTGTCTTCATTGACTACTAGTCAACAGTTTCTTCATGTTTCTGTAGTGCCACTCTCTGAAGTAAGATGAGTTGAGTAGGAATCTTTACACCATCAGTTAAATGAATGTGTGATTTCTAATACACCAGATTATAAACTCTGCCCCACACTCTGTTCTATATGTAGCAGTGAACAGGTATGTTCATTTAATTGTTTTTGTTCACTGCTATGTCTCTATGCTTTCTCTTATTCCTTATTTCTTACATGGAACCAAGTGATCTATGTTTGGTATAATACGAATTGCAAATGTCCTTCAGAGGAAAAGTCATTTTTATTTAGTAAATAGAAAGCAAGAATAATGAACAATACAAGAAAATTGTAAAATAATTAGGAAGTGGTTCAGAGGTGCTCATTTACAACTGAAGAAATTAAAAATGCAAATGCATTATTATCATAAAGGTAGTTAACAGATAAATGAGTAAGAAGAGCTTCCTTCTAATTCATCATTGTTTAAAAGACACCTGCGAGTTCTAACTGGAAAAGACAAGACAGAGAAATGCAGATGGTCACATTTTGCATTATATCTATCACATTTTTTGTACTCTAATTAGAGGGGGGACTCATTCTCCACAGGAAAAAGATACTGCTTATTTGAATATTTGAATAAAAGCCAGTAGATGCAGTATTCAAAATACTGGCTGTGTTTTTGTGTCTTTGTGATAGTAGTGATGCAATATTTATTTTCTTTGACCCAAGGAAACTGCTGGCAGTCTGCCCAAAAAGATCTATATTTGGACTGAGAAAATTAAATGAATTTGAATTTCCTCTTTGTTCCAAGGCTGAGTTTATTGGTACTGAGTTACAATGTGGTATTATAAGATATTAACCTATAAGCCAATTGTTTGCAGTATCAGATTGCTTAGTCTAAAATTAGATGCTTACTTTAAATAGATTTTGTGATATTTGTTTTTAATTGTTTTCTTAAATACATGATTATTTCAATACAGCCATCCTAAGAGTAAGATCTGGTTTAAACTTTATGTTCAATAAATATACAATGTCATGTTTATGGTGTGTGACTGGAATCATAAGCATGCAGGAACATACACATAGTTTTTTGTTTTAAGTCTGAATATGCAAAAAGAAATATAAATTTCATGTCAACCACAATAAGGAACATCCAAATGTAAAGAGGGGAAGAAAATACACATACTTATAAACAATATAGAGAGATTTAAAAGTGCATATTCAGGCAGTTAGAGATGAATAAGGACAATTATACCTGTTTAGCTACAATAACTCAGCTATTTAAAACATTTTCCCTTTTCTCCACTCCAATCTCATTTTAGAATCAAACAGAATGTGGTGCAAATTATGCAATGATTTCATATAGTCTGATAAATATAATTGCACATGTTTTTTTTTTTCTCCTTGTTTCTTCACATGGGCTGTTGATTCTCTCTCCTCCATTTCTCTATTCGGGACATGGAAATGAAAATCTGATCAATTATGTTTAGCACATCAAGATTGTGCAGATTGTTTTGCACCTCAATGCCTAGTTCAATTCCTGGTACACTTAATAAATTGCTGTTCAATTGAATTTTAGTGTAATCTATATCACTGGCAGGCCTTTAAGATTCCTGCTTGGCTATTTGGAGTATTAGAATAAGGTAATAGACTGTGCACTCCCCTAAGCTAACTATTAATATATAGAGGAAGGTGTGTTTGTGGCTAACTAATATGCTTTAATATCTTTCTTATTATAGACTCAGCCATGGTATTTTCAGTGCACTTCTTTGCCTAGAATTAATAGAACATACATGATTAAGATAGATTATTAGTAGCAGAAAGCAATATGCATTAATCAAATAAAAAATAAGTGGACAGGATCATTAGCAACAAAAATTATTTATTTAGAAAATCTCTTGCAATTTGCTAACACAGGCCAGATTGAGGACTACATTTCATTATTTCAATAAAGATATAGAATCCCCCAATTCCTTGCTACCTGATAAAGTCCATTCTAAGTCATACACAGCTAAACTTATCAAATGTAACCTATTTTTAAAAAACCAAACCACTAGACTATTCAGGTATGACATAAATCAAATCCCTTAAGATTATGCATTGGAAGTGACAAATAGATTCATGGGATTAGATCTGATAGACAGAATGCCTGAAGAACTATGGGCAGAGTTTCATGAGATGGTACAGGAGGCAGTGATCAAGATCATCACCAAGGAAAAGAAATGCAAAAGGCAAAATTGGTTTTCTGAGTAGGCCTTACAAATAGCTGAAAAAAAAAAAAAAAAAAGAAGAAGAAGCTAAAGGCAAAGGAGAAAAGGAAAGATATATCATCTGCATGCAGAGTTCCAAAGAATAGCAAGGAGAGATAAGAAAGCCTTCCTCAGTGATCAGTGCAAAGAAATATAGAGGAAAACAATAGAATGGGCAAGACTGAGATCTCTTGAAGAAAATTAGAGATACCAAGGGAACCTTTTTTGCAAAGATGGGCACAATAAAGGATAGAAATGGTATGGACCTAACAGAAGCAGAAGCTATTAAGAAGAGGTGGCAAGAATACACAGAACTATACAAAAAAGATCTTCATGACCCAGATAACCACGATGGTATGATCACTCACCTAGAGCCAGACATCCTGGAATGTGAGGTCAAGTGGGCCTTAGAAAGCATCACTAAGAACAAAGCTAGTGGAGGTGATGGAATTCCAGTTGAGCTATTTCAAATTCTTAGATGAAATCCTTAGATTTCAAATCCAAGATTATGCTGTGAAAGTGGTGCACTCAATATTCCAGCAAATTTGGAAAATTTAGTAGTGGCCACAGGTCTGTAAAAGGTCAGTTTTCATTCCAATCCCAAAGAAAGGCAATGCCAAAGAATGTTCAAGTGAAGTGAAAGTCACTTAGTCCTGTCCGACTCTTTGCAACTCCATGCACTACACAGTCGATGGAATTATTTAGGTCACAATACTGGAGTGGGTAGCCTTTCCCTTCTCCAGGTGATCTTCCCAACCCAGGGATCGAACTGGGGTCTCCCACATTGCAGGCAGATTCTTTACCAGCTGAGCTGTGAGGGAAGCCAAAGAAGGCTCAAACTATTACACAATTGTACTCATCTCACACGCTAGCAAAGTAATGCCCAAAATTCTTCAAGCCAGGCTTCAACAGTATATGAACTGAGAACTTCCAGATGTTCAAGCTGGATTTAGAAAATTCAGAGTAACCAGAGATCAAATTGCAAACATCTCGTGAAAAAGCAAAAGAGTTCCAGAAAAACATCTACCTCTGTTTTATCAGCTACACCAAAGCCTTTGACTGTGTGGATCACAACAAACTGTGGAAAATTCTTCAAGAGATGGGAATACCAGGCCACTTTATCTGCCTCTGGAGAAATCTGTATACAGGTCAAGAAGAAACAGAACTAGACATGTACCAACAGACTGGTTCCAAATCAGGAAGGGAGTATGTCAAAACTGTATATTGTCACTCTGCTTATTTAACTTATATGCAGAGTATATCATGAGAAATGCTGGGCTGGATGAAGCACAAGCTAGAATCAAGATTGCCAAGTGAAATATCAATAACCTCAGATAGACAGAAGACACCATCCTTATGGCAGAAAGCAAAGAAGAACTAAAAAACCTCTCAGGGATAGTGAAAGAGGATAGTGAAAACATTGGCTTAAAACTCACCATTCAGAAAACTAAGATCATGGCATCTGATCCCATCACTTCATGGCAAATAGATGGGGAAACAATGGCAATAGTGAGAGATTTTATCCTCCAAAGTCACTGAAAATTGTGACTACAGGCATGAAATAGAAAGATGCTTGCTCCTTGGAAGAAAAACTATGACCAACCTGAACAGCATATTAAGAAGCAGAGACATTACTTTGCCAACAGGGTCCATCTAGTCAAATCTATGTTTTTTTTTTCGAGTAGTCATGTATGGATGTGAGAATTGGACTATAAAGAAAGCTGAACACCAAAGAACCGATGCTTTTGAATTGTGGTGTTGGAGAAAACTCCTAGGAGTCCCTTGGACTGCAAGCTGATCCAACCAGTCTGTCGTAAAGGAAATCAGCCCTGAATATTCATTAGAAGGACTGATGTTGAAGCTGAAACTCCAATACTTCGGCCACCTGAAGCAAAGAACTGACTCGTCTGAAAAACTCCCTGATGCTGGAAAAGATTGAAGGCAGGAGGAGAAGGCAATGAGAGCAAATAAGATGGTTTTATGGCATCACCGACTCAATGGACATGAGTTTGAGTAAGCTCCGGGAGTTGGTGATGGACAGGGAAGACTGGCGTACTGCTGTCCATGGGGTTGCTAAGAGTCGGACTCAACTGAGTGGCTGAACTGAACTGAAATAGCATATCACTTTGTGCATAGCTCAGGAACAAAGTATAAAGTAGTTCCTTGGAAAACTAATTTAGTTATATGGGCTGAACTCCAAGATTCTCCTCAGATTATTCCAAGGGGCCCTTCAGTGATAACTGGTGCTTCTATTTCTTGCCCTGTAATTCCAAGGTGTCTTGCAATGACTATTTAGGGCAGTGAGGCCCATCTCTTAAAGCTTTCTCCAGCTTTCTTCAAGTATTTCCCTTAACTTTCCACTCTCCTCTCAAGGGCAGCCATCAGCCCTCTCATACAACAGATCACAACTGCCTTATTTTTCCTCAGGGGTCACTTCACCTCTTTAAATTCTTTTGTCCCTGTGGAATTTCACCATTATGCTGAGGAGACAAAGAGAGAGAGCACTTTGTAGCCAAAACATTTCAAATTCCTTTTCAACACGCATCTTCTTGATCGTCCCTCGTATTTCACTTGCTTGTCTCATATAAGCACGCTTTACTAAGCGTGCATCTCTTATTAGCAACAAATTCTACACCTTAGCTGCTTTCCAGTGTTTATTGTCAGACATTTTAAAGTCCCAATACCCTCTTAAATTTAACAATTATTTTCCAGTTCTAAAATGCTCAGACAACTTGGGCTTTCTTGACATAATATAAATACTTCCTACTTACTTAAAGCCTTCAGTTTTCCTGTAGTCAGTGGAGAGTACAAGAATAGAAAATTTCAGATGTCTGTTTTATCAAATTAATTCACGAATAATAATTTTAAGTGTACCTTACAGTCTGTCTGTTACAAAACCAATACCATAAAACAGAAGAATAAAATTCTAAAGTGAAAAAAAAATAACTTTATTAAAAGAAATGATACTCATTAATGACATAGCCATAAATGAAAAATGTATGTGATATGAAAAATTCTTAGAAATTACAATTTACAAACTCAAGAAAAAATAGTTGAACCTGAAGAACCTTGTGTATTTTAAATAAATCATTCAGTAGCTAAAAAAAAAAACAACACTCAAATAAACGTGACTTTTTTCAATGATTTCTCAATTTGGGAGAACAAATAATCCCAATCTTATGTAAACAATTTCAGATAAGAGGGTAAAAAAAGATCAGGCTACTCTCTTTCATTGCCTTGATCCCAAACTCTGAAAAGAACAATATTAAAGGTTTATCCTCACTAAGAACATGAAGAGAAACCCTCTTCCCTTCTTTAAGAAACGAGGCAAAATGAATCACATAACATGTCAAAAACATAATGAATATGATGCATCATGACCTACCTACTGAACATAAACTCCATTTTGTATATTTTATGACAATCACAAAATAAAGAACAAAAATCACATGAGCATCTTAATAAATGCAGAAAACATCCTTGATAATATGCAACAGGTATTAATGATTTAAACAAATGCAAACTCTTAGAAAAATAGTAAGAAAGATATTTGTTAACACCATATTAAAGGGGAGGCAGGACTAGATAGCAAATATCATAATTAATGTGAAACACAGAAAACTTTTTCTCTGAGAGCAGAAATAAGCAAATAATGGTTGCTATCACTATTCCTATTTAGCGTTAGTACTAAAAATTCTAGTCAGCATGTAAGCCAAGAAAACCATACACACACATATATATATATAAATCAAAAGAAAATGCAAATGAATTAGTAAAATCTTTCTGTCAGATACTCAATTAGTATTTTGCGGAACCAGTTGACATTTTGTTAGCCTATAATAAATTGTTAGGGAAAAAAAGCTTTAAAATACAACACTATTTATATTGGCATCAAATATATGTCTTAGTTGGACATATGGTAAATAGCCAAGATGTTATTCCAGATGAGTGGGAAAAGATAGAATTCTCAATACATGTTACTGAAACAATTAGCCATCCATCTGAGAATGCAATTTAAAAGAATGTTTAAGAAGGAAGGGAGGGAGGGAGAAAGGAAGGAAAACAGGAAAGGGAAAGGAAAGGAAAAGAAAAGAAAAAGAGAAAAAAAAAACCCTCAATATAATTGGTTCCAAATGTTACATAAAAAATATAAAAATCAGTGCCAAGTGGATTAAATCTGAATTGTGAAAGGCAAATCAAAAGTTTTTTTTTTTTTTTTTTAATTATTCTCCCAGTTATTTTCTTCATACCTCACCATGTTGTATTTTTGCCAGCTTCCAACTACCAGATGGAAAGACCTTTTTCACAATTGTGTAAGGGAGTTCTTCTTGCACTTGTGACCAGCTGAAAGTGCTTGAAAGTTGACAACCCCCAGAATTAGACTATCCCCAAGGATTCTCAGTGGTTGGTACATAAATACTCAGGCTTTCTCTCTCCTTGGGTACAGTAATTCAAGGTTGTGTATTTTGCACCATATCCTGTTAGGATTAAGCTGCTGTGTCACCATGGAGCTGGCTTAACAACATGCGTGTTATTGGCAGCTTTCTCTTTCTGTCTCCTTTCTCTAGTTTCCTACTGACTTACCTTGTTTTCTTGTTTAGTTGTTAAGTCCTATCTGACTTTTGTGACTCCGTGGTCTGTAGCCCACCAGGCTCCTCGGTCCATGGGATTTCCCAGGCAAGAATACTGGCGTGGGTTGCCATTTCCTTCTCCAGAGTATCTTCCTGATCCAGGGATGGAACCCCTGTATTGCAGGCTAATTCTTTACTGCTGTGTCACCAGCGAAGCTCAATGTATTCCCTACCTCCCAAATAAACAGCATGTACTCAAATTCTCCCCATATGATCTCCTGGGGAAACCAGAATACCAGTGTTAGAAAAGTCCCTAGGAAGCAGATATCAGGATGAGATTCTGGAACTGGATAATTCCCCAGCAGGTGGCAACAAAGATCTGATTTCTTTAGATAAGTGACATGGTGGATTACTCCTTGAATGCAGTGGCATCATAAAGACTATGACTTTACCGCATGTGGTAAATTGGAAAGACAAGTGGAGGATACCAGTTAGCTCATGCAGTCTCTCTAGGCTCTGACAGATATGATGGCAATGATAATTACAAGAGCTCCAACTCAGAGCATGATGTGAAAATCAGTATTTCTCTGTAGCAATGTATTAAGGGGCTCTGTTCTTCTGCAGTTGGACTTTAGGAGCTAACTGTGAAAATAATAGAACTGCAGAGGCTTTTTTCACTGCTTCAGCAAGTTTTCTGTGGCAGAATCAGGGTCCTGGCAAGCAGGTATGTTGACACCTGGCGGTAGGACACCTGAGCGAATAGGATAGGAAATATGGAACATCCAGTGTTCCCTGGAGCCTTTGAATATTCCTATTTCACTTTGTTATCTCCATGAAAGAAGCTAATAGCTTCCTTTGCTTAAAAATCTTTCAGAGGTTATTTCATGTGAATTCCATTCAAAATAATACTTGAAAGTCTTAGGATTTGTTTCCACTTTTTCCCTTTATTGACTTTAAACTGATAAGATTTCAACCTGACCAACCCAGACAAGTATTATTTGTGCTTTATAAGGGAAAGAATTGATGTTCAGAAGAGCTGTCAGATCTGAAAAATTTGTATCAATACTTTAGTGAGTTTGCCTAGCAATAGATTTCAAGAGTGGTAGTGCAAAAGGAGGTATTGCAAAATATAAGACTTGGTAAAAATTTAGTGATTTGAAAACATTCTCTGGTTTCTTGTGGTTTAATATCCTTGTGAGGAAAATGGCAGTCATTCTTACCATGATTCTGTGATATCTCACTGAAGCTAGAAAATACAATGGCTCATAGCAAATGAGATGATTTTGCTCTCAAGAAGTCTCAATGAACTTAAAGATATGGGTGTACTAAAACAGATTTTTTTCTTTTTAATTGCACTTCTCTGGTGACTTAGTGGTAAAAAAATTCCACCTGCCAATGCAGGAGATGTGGGTTTGATCTCTGGGCCAGGAAGATCCCCTGGAGAAGAAAATGGCAACTCACTGCAGTATTCTTGCCTGGGAAACCCACGGACAGAAGATCCTGGCAGGAGTCCATGGGGCTGCAAAAGAGTCTAACATGACTTCGCATCTAAACAACAAGAAGAACGAAGTAAATATTTAAATTAAAACCAGAGAATCTATTGACTGACTACATGCCCACGACAGTAGATCAGCATTATACATTAATAATCTTACCCCTGGGTTAAGTTAATTTTCTTACTCTCTCACACAATACAGTCACAGGGAGCTTGATTGTCTGGACATTCTCAAGGACATCAAATGGGGACTTTAAATTAAAGTCATCGTGTTACATATACCCTGGTAAGAGGAAGCTCTGCTTTTTCTTATTGTTCTAGTAAGACTTATGAGTGTCATATAGTGGAAAATAAGTCTGAAAATGGTTTGGTGGCTTCCCATAATGGGGATAATTTAGATGTCCAGTGATCTAGGATATTCCAGAACGAATCCTCCAAGTAAAATAACAAGTTAATAGCACCTTGCATCTCCTACTATTAGTAAGGAGTGGTGGTGATCGTTTTGTTGCTAAATTGTGTCTCACTCTTGCGATCCCATGGACTATAGCCCACCAGGTTTCTCTGTCCATAGAATTCTCCAGGCAAGAATACTGGAGCGGGTTCCTATTTTCTTATCAAGGGTATCTTCTTGACCCAGGGACCGAACCCAGGTCTACTGTATTGCAGTTGGATTCTTTACCAGTTGAGCCACCAGGGAAACCTACAAGTAAGGAGGGACGATGGGTCTCTTGGATTTTAGATAAAATATGTAGCACATTTGGCGATATCATTTCAACTAAGTTTCTAATTTTGAGTGGGTCCCAAAGCAAAAGAGACCTTTGTGGCAGGTTCAGGCTGTTGTTGTGCAGTTGGCCAAATCCACTGAGTCAAAGAAACTGGCTGACCTCACTTGCTAAAGGTATTCACTGTTGATAAAAAGAAAATGTAGAAACTCTGAAAAGTCATCCTACCAGAAACTTAGTGAATATCCTTGGAGTTCTGGAGCATGAATGTGTTATCTTAAAAAAAAAAAAAAAAACTTACTGGAGTATAGTTGCTTTAAAATGTTGTATTAATTTCACCTGTACAGCAAAATGAATCAGCCATACACACACGTCTATGGACATCCTTCCCTTTTGGACATCCTTCCCATTCAAATCACCACAACGCATTAAGTTGAGTTCCCTGTGCTATACAGTATGTTCTCATTAGTTATATATTTTATACATAGTATCAATAGTATATATGTGCCATCCCAATCTCCTAATTCCTCCTCCCCCTCCACTTCCCCCTTGACATCCATATATTTTTTTCTCTACATCTGTGTCTGTATATCTGCTTTGAAAATAAAGTCAAACCATCTTTTGAAGGAAATTATCCACTGTGCATAAAGTGGGCATTCAGTTCAGTTCAGTTCATGAAGACCAAGAGACCAAGTAACATACAATATAATATTTAGCAATTTTGAGACTGGAAGTGCTCATCAAATAGCTGGTTATCATCAGACCAACTGAGTCATAAGATCAGCTGAAAGTAGAAATCCAGTGCATATTGGAATGGCAACTTTGAGGTTGAGTCTGAGCAGTCCAGGAATTGCAATTGTTTCACAAACACGTGGCCCAAATCCTCATGTGACTTGCCTCTAATGCACTGTCACTCTTCATTGAGAATCTCCATGACTAGCTGGTGAAAAAGGAATCATACGTGACCTGGTTCACGGATGGGTAGTTTCGTGTGTTTGTGTGATGCAGAAATAGACCATAGATGTCTCTTCCCCTCCACTCAGGGTGACAATGAAAGAGTAGTGAGGGAAAATCCTCTCTGAGCAAAACTTCAAGCACTTCATCTGGTAATTGCTTCCAGTTGGTGGGAGATGTGGCCTGAGATGAGATTACGTGTGCATGTGAGCTGAGTTGCTTCAGTCCTGTCTGACTCTGTGGCCTGTGGACTGTAGCCTGCCAGCCTCCCCTGTCCATGGGATTCTCCAGGCAAGAGGGTTTGCCATGCCCTCCTGGCAGAGATGAGGTTATACATTGATTTTGGGGGCTGTAGAATATGACTTAGCAATTTTTTTCATGGACCTTGAAGGAACAGAAAAAGAAGATCCACTATAAGGAATTCTAAGGAAAGGCATGTAAATGGACTTATGGGAGTGAAAAAAGAAGTGAGAATCTTTTCCACCAGAGATTATAACTACATATGAGGTGTTTATATTTGGTTGGTTTCCCATCCATTTGTTGGGAATCAATCTCTGCTCTTGGATGGATTGTGTATGGGGGGGCAGAGGTAGAGGTTATGTGTGGGTCCTATGGCCCAACCCTAAGTCTGATCCAGTCATTCCACTGATATACCCAGAGCGAGGAAAAACATTTAGATCTCAATATTGCACCACTTTTCATGAAACAACCTGCTGGGAAAGAGCACATTAGTGATATAGGATCATTTTCATATTGAAAGAATGGGCATTCTGTTTGTTACTGGGATATATATATATATATATATATATATATATATATACTGAGATTATATATATATATATATACACACACATATATATATAAGCTAGCTAAGCTATATATATATATATATAGCTTAGATATATAGCTAAGATAGCTAAGCTGCATAATCTCACCTTAAAACAGAATATTCTATACATTTTAGCTTTCTTTTTAAAAACAAATTAGCAGAGTGACTTTTAAGTCATTGCTGAAAGCATTTTCCTTCCAACTACACTAAATTTTAATAATAATAATAAATAGGACACTCTTTCTGGTATGATAAGTGGAACAGAAAATGCATACATGTTTCTGTAGCCCCAATATAAGCATGAGGCAAACACATAAACAGATTAAATTGCCCTGGTTTTATTACAGTTCTTGTCAAAGAAGACCACCTGAAGGGATAATGATGCTGTAGTAAAACAAAACAAAAGAAAAAAATAGGTGTAAACCCTAGGTATCTAGAAACTGAGGTGAAGTCACAAATAAATTAAGGAGATGCATTGCCTGCTTCAAGTAAAGTGTAGTCCAATGATTTGCCTAGTATAGCTGACACTTGGAATGGATCATATTTTAAAATCCCAATCTCCATAAGAAAAAAAATATTTTCAATAAAAATCACAAAATCATGCAAATTACATAATGTTCAGAAAAGAAATACAGTCAGTGAAAATTTATCTTTTATTGAATTGTGTGTGTATTCATGTCTATAAAAATATTAAAACATAATAATACATAGAGTAAATATTACATGAAGGAAAGGGAAAATGTAATGACAATACATTTTAATAACTGTTTAGATCAATACATTTAATTACATTAATATATTTTTAAAAGATTGACTTAGTCATAATGATAAATACAAATATGGTAGTTTTTTATCTTTAACTTCTGTGAATGTGTCAATGATTTCAAGAAATGTATCTTCCTATGTTAAATAGAATATATATATCCAGGTCTGTCAATTTACCTTAACTCGTACTTAATTTAAGGGCTTCCCTGGTAGCTTAGATGGTAGAGTTTGCCTGTGATGTGGGAGACCTGGGTTTGATCCTGTGTCAGGAAGATCCCCGGGAGTGGAAATGGCAACCCATTCAAGTATTCTTGCCTGAAAAATTCCATCGACAGAGGAGCCTGGCAGGCTAGAGTCCATGGGGTCCAAAAGAAGCAGACAGAACTAAGTGACTAACATATAGCTAATTTGACCCCTCTTATTAATTTTATTCTCAAATGGTTTGTCTTTTACATGAGGAAATGATATGCCAAGAGTTAGGAAAAGTCTAAAAAATAATAATGAGCTTGACAGATCCAAAATTTCAGAGTTAGCAAGAACATCCCCCCCCCAAAAAAAAGCAGCAATTGCAATAATGTTCCAATCTAACAGCTTTCAAATGTCTCTGCAGACAAAAGGTTGATAAAAATAAAAATTCCAAGTCGGCACATAGAATGCCAAAATTATAAAAGCTCATGTTTGCAATCACTGCAGTATCGTTTTAATTTTGAATGTACTGTCAAAACTTAGTATCACAGGAGTAGAAGACAAAAACCATACCCAAAGAGAACTTGAGGAATTTCTAAATTTTATAAACTTTTTCTCCATGCATGGTGCTGGGTCTATGTGTTAGGGATGACTGTGTAATTGGGAGTACTCCAAATGAAACTTCTATGCTAAGTATAATTTCAGTAACAATTTTTCAGTATAATTTTCAGTATAACAATTTTCAGTATAATTTTCAGTATAACAATTTTCACTATAATTTTATTAAAGCAAAATTAACAAAAAATATGCTAATCAGAAGCTTTCCTATCTATTATCACAATTCAGGAATAATGGCAGCAACTGTTTGGAACTTAGATGGAGAAAAAAGAAATACTCTACTAAACATATTGTTTAGAATGGCTGATGCTGGAGGGTGACAATGAAAAGCAGACTGTCTTTAGTTGGCTTTAATATTGCTTGACTCCCTGTATAGGGGGTCATGTGTCACTTGACCGTTTCTAAATATCATTCACTCTTAGTATAAGCTGCTATTGTCGTACAATGGGGGATGGGGAGGGAATGGTGAATCTCCAAGAGTTCCTTTGAAGCATCCAATTAAAGAAGTCATCATTTTTAAATACTGGTCAAACCTAAGGATGAAGCTGCCTACTGTGGACAAGAATGTGTGTGTGTTCAGTCGCCCAGTTGTGTCCAACTCTTTATGAACCCATGGACTATAGCCCACCAGTCTCCTCTGTCCATGGGATTTCCCAGGCAAGGATACTGGAGCAGGTTGCCATTTTCTTCTCCAGGGGACCTTCCTGACCAAGGGATTGAACCCACATCTCTTGAGTCTCCTGCATTGACAGGTGGGCTCTTTACCACTGCACAAAATGGGAAGCCCATGGACAAGAATAGTTAAATAGAAACATTCTTGCCTCTTGCTCCCTCTTTCTCCTCTGCCACCTTCAATCCTGGGTACACAGCTTAATGGGTGGCAAAGAAGAGAGTATAAGTAAAAGTGCAAAGTGGATAACTAGATGTCAAGATGCTAAACCCTTCTCCACAACAGAAGGCTAGCCTGAAGCAGGGCAAAGCATGGGGTAAGTGGGGAGTGATGTGTGGGGGTGGCTGGATAGGGAAGTACTACAGGTTAAATCAGGTCACCCCATATTAATATTGTGACATCTTACTGAGCAGGGTTATCTTTTTTAATTAATTAAGTTTTTAAATTGGAAACTAATTATTTTACAACATTGTAGTTGGTTTTGCCATACATTGACATGAATCAGCTATGGGTGCACATGTGTCCCCATCCTGAAACCCCCTCGCACCTCCCTCCTCATCCCATCCCTCAGGGTCACCCCAGTGCATCAGCCCTGAGCACCTTGTCTCATGCATTGAACCTGGTCTAGTGATCTGTTTCACATATGATAATATACATGTTTCAATGCTATTTTCTCAAATCATCCCACCCTCACCTTCTCCCAGAGTTCAAAAGTCTGTTCTTTATCTCTGTTTCTCCTTTGTTGTCTCACATATAGGGTCATCATTACCATCTTTCTAAATTCCATATATATGTATTACTATACTGTATTGGTGTTTTTTCTTTCTGACTTACTTCACCTAGCAGTTTTTTAAACTTTGATTTAAAAACAAGCTCACAGCCTTTGACCTAGTAATCATTCTCTAAGACATGTATCCTATAGAGACAGCAAAAACTAAAGATACTGATATTATGTACTAGTAAAAGCTTAAATCCTTAGACAAACTACTAAATATGACATGTTCATAGAATAATGTATTTTTCATTCATTAAACTATTTATAAATCTACCATTGTTAACAAGTCAATCACTAGCTGGAGGTGGGAGATAGGTGAGGAGGTGGGGCTATATGTAATTAGCCATTTATATATATATTTTCCCTTACTTTTAAAGTCAAATCATAATTTCAATAACCCAAAGATGTTGTAAAAAGAAAAACAACTAAGCAAGCTTTTGAGAGGTTAAAATTATGTGACAGTTAAAGAGGGGTAAAATGGAGCAAGAAAGAGAACATTTATCCAGTTAGTACAAAGCCTTTTATACTGAACTAGATTCTCCCAGATAATTAAAAATTATTTTGGCAATTTAGACTTACTTAACAGATCCTTGTTGTGGTGAAGGAGATTGTAATAGCTCAATGAAGCTATGAGACATGCCACATAGGACCACCCAAGATGGATGGGTCATAGTGAAGAGTTATGACAAAACATGGTCCACTAGGGGAGGAAATGGCAAAGCACTCCAGTATTCTTGCTGCAAGAAACCCATGAACAGTCTTAAAAGGCAAAAAGAAATGACATGGAAGATGAGACATCAAAGTCAGAAAGTATCCAATGTGCTACTGGGGAAGAGTAGAGGGCAATACTAATAGCTCCAGAAAGAATGAAACAGCTGGGCCAAAGCAGAAATGACACATAGTTGTGATGGGTCTGGTGATAAGTAAAGTCCAATGTTGTAAAGAACAACATTACATAGGAACCTGAAATGTTAGATCCATGAATCAAGGTAAATTGGACACGGTCAAGCAGGAGATGGCAAGAGTGAACATGGGCATCTTAGGAACTGGCGAACTAAATGGATGAGAACAGGGAAATTTAATTCAGATGACCTTTATATCTACTACTATGGGCAAGAATCCCTAAGAAGAAATGGAATAGCCCTAACAGTCAATGAAAGAGCCTGAAACACAATAATTGTATATAATCTCAAAAATGACACAATGATCTCAGTCCACTTCCAAGGCAAACCATTCAACATCATAATAATCCAAGTCTATAACTCAACTATTGACCCTGAGAAGCTGAAGTTGATTGGTTCAATAAATACCTAAACACCTTCTAGAATTAAAACCAAAAAAGATATCCTTTTCATCATAAGGGATTAGAATGCAAAAGTAGGAAGTCAAGAGATACCCAGAGTAACAGGAAAGTTTGGCTTTGGAGTACAAAATGAAGCAGTGCAAAGACTAACAGAGTTTTCTCAAGACCACACAGCAGTCATAGCAAACACATTTTTCCCAATAACCCAAGAGATGACCTACATGTGGACATCATCACATGGTCAATACTGACATCAGATTAATTATATTCTTTGCAGTCAAACATGGAGAAATTCTATAGAATCAGCAGAAATAAGACATGGAGTTGACTATGGCTCAGATCATGAGCTCCTTATTGCAAAATTTGTTTTCAATTGAAGAAAGTAGGTAAAACCACTGGCCATAAATTCAAGGGATTGATCTGGTAGACAGAGTACTTGAAGTTCTTAACATTTTATGGAAGATGGAGCGTTGTATGGAAGAGAGAACAGTGTACGGAAGGTGGAAGTTCAGAACATCATACAGGAGGCAACAACCAAAACCATCTCAAAGAAGAACAAATGAAAGAAGGTAAAGTGTCTGAGGAACTCTTACAATAGCTGGGAAAAAAAGAGAAGCAAAAGGCAAAGGTGAAAGGAAAATATACACCCAATTAATGAAGAGTTCCAGAGAACAGTAAGGAGAGACAAGAAGACCTTCTCAAATAAATAATGCAAAGAAATAGAATGGGAAATACTGGAGATCTGTTTAAGAAAATTAGAGATACCAAGGAAACATTTCATGCAACGGTGGGTACAATAAGGACAGAAACAGTATGGACCTAACAGAAACAGAAGCGATTCAGAGAAGTAGCAAACATACCCAGAAGAACTAAACAAAAAAAGGTCATAATGGCTCTGATAACCATGATGGTGTGATCACTCAACTAGAACCAGACATCCTGAAGTATGAAGTCAAGTGGACCTTAGGAAGCATTACTATGAACAAACCTAGTGCAGGTGATGGAATTCCAGCCAAGCTATTTCAAATCCTAAATGATGCTGCAAAAGTGCTGCACTCAATATGTCAACAAATTTGTAAAACTCAGCAATGGCCATGGGACTGTAAAAAATTAGTTTTTATTCTAATTATAAAGAAGGGAAATGGCAAAGAATGTTCAAACTATAGCACAATTGCACTCATTTCACATACTAGCAAGATTATACTGAAAATCCTGCAAGCTACTCTTCATCAATATGTGAATTTAAAATTTCTAGATGTATAATCTGGGATTAGACAAGGCAGGGAAATCAGAGATCAAATTACCAATATTCTCTGGACCATGGAGAAAGCAAGAGAATTCCAGGAAAAAACATCTACTTCTGCTTACTTGAATATGCTAAATCCTTTGACTGCATGGATCACAATAAATTGTGGAAAAGTCTTAAAAGAGATGTAAATACCAGACCATCTCACCTGTCTCCTGAGAAACCTGTATGTGCTCAAGAAGCAATCATTAGAACTGGACATGGAACAGCATATTGGTGTAAAATTGGGAAAGTAGTATAACAAGGCTATATATTGTCACCCTACTTATTTAACTTTTATGCAGAGTATATCATGTGACATGCTGTACTGCATGAATCATAAGCTGGAATCAAGATTGCTGGAAGAAATATCAAAACCTCAGATATACAGATGATACCACTTTAATGGCAGAAAATGAAGAGGAACTAAAGAGCCTCTTGAAGAGAGTGAAAAAGCTGACTGGAAACTCAACATTCAAAAAACTAAGATCATAGCATCTGGTACCATCACCTTACGGCAAATAGAAGGGGGAAAAGTGGAAACCATTACAAATTTTATTTTTGGGGGCTATAAAATCACTGAAGATGTTGAATGCAGCCATGAAATTAAGACGATTGCTTCTTGGAAGAAAAACTATGACAAACATAGACAGTGTATTAGAAAGCAGAGATACCACTTTACCAACAAAGGTTCATATAGTCAAATTATGGTTTTCCAGTAGTCATATATGGATATGAGAGTTGAACCATAAAGAAGGCTGAGCCCTGAAGAATTGGTGCTTTCTAACTGTGGTGCTAGAGAAGAGTCTTAAGAGTTCCTTGGACTGCAAGGAGATCAAACCAGTAAATCCTAAGGGAAATCAACACTAAATATTCATTGGAAATGAATGAAGTTGAAGCTGAATGAATGCTGAAATGAATGATGCTGAAGCTGAAGCTCTAATACTTTGGCTACCTGGAAGAAATAGCCAACTCATTGGAAAAGACCCCGATGGTGCAAAAGATTGAAGACAAAAGGAGAAGGGGGCAGCAGAGTGCTTGATAATTATATAGCATCCCTGACTTGAGCAAGGATTTGAGCAAACTCCTGGACATAGTGAAGGACAGAGGAGACTGGCATGCTGTTACCTATGGAGTCTCAAAGAGTCAAGCACACCTTAGTGACTGAACAACAATGGAATGGTTTCTGAACTTTGACTTACATAAAAACTATTTTATCAACTTTCAATTAATATGTGGGAATTGGATTGTAAAGTTAATAGGAAGGTCAAAAAGGAAGCAGCATCCTTTTTTACATAAATAGTTTAATTTTAATGAATAAAAGCCAGGCTACTGAAAGTTAGTGGGTTTGCTTCCCAGATCTTGATTTTGTAAAGCCTCCAGCTTATCCCTCAGTCCAGAGACAGAAATAAAAATCAAGTTATGCACCTATTCTCTCATTGTGCTTCTCTTCTTCTTCCTCCTCAGAAAGAGACAGCACTAGCTTAAAAGAATCATGAAATTTCCACAGACTGGAAATAGGTTATGCATAGAAACACGTAACTCAGCTATTGAAGAAATTTTCCTGGCATGCCGTAAAAGCAGTGCCTTCAGATCCCCATATTTGTATTTATTTAACCACTTTTTATTGAGTCATTCAATAATGTTCGACTCTTTGCCACCCCATGGACTGTAGCGCGCTGGGTTCCTCTGTGATGGAATTTCCCAGGCAAGGATACTGGAGTGGGGTGCTGTTTTCTTCTCCAGGGGATCTTCCTGATACGGGGTTTGAATCCACATCTCCTGCAAGTCTCCTGCATCGCAGGTGGATTCGTTATGTCAAGCCATCAGGAATCCCATTCAGCCACTACTTAAATTCAAAATATCAACCAAAGTTACCTGCTACACCCTGTTTGTTTCTGAGATCGTATGTGTGCTTTGAGATTGTTGTCGTGTATCAGTTTTAAAATTTGAATCAGGGTTCACATTATTTGCTTAGTACAGGATGGTATGTTATGGGCAGGGTTATAAAATGGAGTCTGCATCGCACGGTCTCTCTGCTTTGGATTCAATACTGTTGAAAAGTGCTGACTCCTCTGCTTGGAGCAGCATCAGCTACATGAAACACCAACAGTGAAGGCTGCTGAATGAAGTGTAATGGTGGTGATGATGTATTCAGCTATTTGTAAGCTTGTGTGGATTTAACATTTAATAAATGCAAAGTCCATCAGGGTGATCAGCCAAGAAACCTTTGCAAATGTAGAGATTGCCTCTTTGATCTGAAAAAAGAAAACCCAAACTGAGAATATGAGAAATCCAGATTCCTCAGGTAAATTGCATCTCAGATGAAAGAACCATAAGTGGACTTGAAAGAAAATCAAGGCATACATTGTAAAGAAAATGTTCTCTCCTAGAATATACATGTACATTTCTAGGATGGTTAATTAGATGCCTACTAGAAAGAAATGTTCCATTCCTTACTCTCAGAAATGTATTCAGAGCTGTCTTCGTGTAAACCGTCTTACCATTAGTATATTACATTATGAAGTATATATGGCTAAAATTAGTATCTCCTTTGAAATTAGCCTTTCTTCTTTGATTATTGCCTAATCTTGCTTATTTACCCTTCTTTTCTATGTCTTTTTTTCTTTTTCTTTAAATGAAGCCATCGTTTCTTGCATTCACTATACCCATTTGTATCAAAAAGGTATCACAATACCATAAAAACCTACTAATTTAGTAATCATAAAAAAACTATAATTTAGCAATCATACTTCAATACATTTCCCAAGTATCTAAAAATTCCAAAAATATATATGCATAAAAACAGAACTAATTTTTTTAAAAAAAGCAGGACTGAGAGTCTCAAAGGTCTCTGCACTGTCTCTTAGGCTTCTCACCTAATTATGATGAATTCCGGTTTTGTTAACTGGGTCTCACACTTAGCTCCTCTTGTGCAAATCTCCTCCCTGGAAACCTTACGCTTAGACCGTGAGTGAGGCCCTAATTCATACCTGCTGGGACCTCTTTGGGAACCGAGTTCTGTGTCCCCATCTACTTCCTGAATCCACCGCCTTCATCACTAGCAACCACATGTTCATTGTTGCTCTATACTACCTTTACTTATGTTTCGCCTGTCTACCTTAGAAATATTTCCCCAGGAGTCTATACAATCGTTTAGAGAAAGCTGGTTCTATGTTCTAGCATGTCCTTCCCACTCAGTCTTACTACAGCAAATTTCACCTCTCTCAAAATATAACTCCTTTAATTTCCTTGAGTACCTTTCTTCCTTACAGGAAGATCATGGCCGGCTATCAATCACTGTGTTTTCTGAAAGTTACATGAAAGAACCATTAAAACATCATTTCATTTTGCCCAGTTAATAAAGACCAATCTTGAACAGATGACTAAAATTACGCATTGATTTGGGGCATGTCTTCAACTGTGTAGCTTCAATTTGCTGAGATTTCCTCTTACACAACAGAGGAAAATCAATCTAAGAGCAGCATAAGTGTACCAATTTGGTAATTTTCTGTTCCTGAATCTGCGACATGTGATTCAATGGCAAACAGCTGTTTATTTTAGTACAAAGGCATCTGACTGACATTTAGAACTTCATGAAAGAAAGGTTTCAATAAAATAAAGCTTCTAATGCTTTTTCATAGTTAATCAAGAAAAAGGCATTCATCAGGGAATGATATTCAAAATATTACTGAAGTCTAAGGGTTTCTATCTCAGACTTCATTCTCTAGCTTTTGTTTGGAATACCAGCAGGTAGATGTCCTTTATCTTAGACAGACAACATGTGGTTGAGGAAGTAGAAAATATAATATCCAAATCTCCAAGAGAAGCGGTTCCTTCTTCCAGGGTGACCACAATTTGTTTGCATGGCATGCTTCTTTCTCATGAAGAGAGTGATATTACCCTTATTGTGAATGCTTAGCAAATTAAATTATTTCACTCTTCACTGAATAAATACAGTGATTCCAAAGACCTTTAAGTAAATGTGTCTGAGATGAATTATTAATTGGATCTCATAAATACTGATTTGATGATGTATAATTGCTTAATTTAGAACACTGGCCTGATTGATAAAATTAATCTCTCTACATTTTTTAAAAAATTCCTAGTAATGCCACTTGATTGCCTTTTATTTGACAAGAAAGGTGTCATGGAGTTTGCACCTAATTTAATTTTCCATATATACCACATGGGATAAATGCCTTTTAAATAATATTATAATAATGTAACCATTCAGATCAGTTCACTTCAGTCACTCAGTCATGTCTGACTCTTTGTAATTCCATGGAATGCAGCATGCCAGGCTTCCCTGTCCCTCACCAATTCTGGAGTTTACTCAAACTCCTGTCCATCGTGTCAGTGATGCCATCCAAGCATCTCATCATCCGTCGTCCCGTCTCTTTCCTCCTCCAATTTTTCTCAGCATCAGGGTCTTTCCCAATGAGTTGGTTCTTCACATCAGGTGGTCAAAGTATTGGAGTTTCAGCTTCAACATCAGTTCTTCCAATGATTATTCAGGACTGATCTCTTTCAGGATGGACTGGAAGGATCTCCTTGCAGTCCAAGAGACTCTCAAGACTCGTCTCCAACACCACAGTTCAAAAGCATCAATTCTTCAGTGCTCAGCTTTCTTTGTAGTCCAAAACTCATATCCATACATGATTACTGGAAAAACCACCACTTTGAACTGATGGACATTTGTGGGTAAAATAATGTCTCTGCTTTTTAATATGCTGTGTAGGTTGGTCATAACTTTTCTTCCAAGGAACAAACTTTTCAATTTCATGGCTTCAGTCACCATCTGCAGTGATTTTGGAGCCCAAAAAAAATAAAGTCTGTCACTGTTTCCATTGTTACCCCATCTATTTGCCATGAAATGATGGGACCAGATGCCATGATATTAGTTTTCTGAATGGTGAGTGTTAAGTCAAATTGTCACTCTCCTCTTTCACCTTCATCAAGAGTCTTTTTAGTTCTTCACTTTCTGCCATAAGGGTGGTGTCGTCTGCACATCTGTGGTTATTGATATTTAACCTGCCACACTTGATTCCAGCTTGTGCTTCATCCAGCCCAGCATTTTGCATGATGTACTCTGCATATAAGTTAAATAAGCAGAGGACAATATACAGCCTTGACGTACTCCTTTCCTGATTTGGTGCCAGTCTGTTGGTCCATATCCAGTTTTAACTGTTGCTTCTTGACCTGCATAGAGATTTCTCTGGAGGCAGGTCAGGTGGCCTGGTACTCCCATCTCTTTCAGAATTTTTCACAGTTTACTGTGATCCACACAGTCAAAGGCTTTGCTGTAGTCAATAAAGCAAAAGTAGATGTTTTTCTGGAACTCTCTTGCTTTTTCGATAATCCAGCACTTGTTGGCAATTTGATCTCTGGTTCCTCTGTCTTTTCTAAATCCAGCTTGAACATCTGGAAGTTCACGGTTCACGTACTCTTGAAGCCTGGCTTGGAGAATTTTGAGCATTACTTTGCTAGCGTATGAAATGAATGCAATTGTGTGGTAGTTTGAACATTCTTTGCCATTGCCTTTCTTTGGGGCTGGAAGGAAAACTGACCTTTTCCAGTCCGGTGGCGATTGCTGAGTTTTCCAGATTTGCTGGCATATTGAGTGCAGTACTTTCACGGCATCATCTTTAAGGATTTGAAATAGCTCAACTGGAGTTCTATCACCTCCACTAGCTTTGTTCGTAGTGTTGCTTCATAAGGCCCACTTGACTTCACATTCCAGGATGTCTGGCTCTAGGTGAGTGATCACGTCATCACAGTTATCTGGGTCATGAATATCTTTTTTGTATAGTTCTTTTGTGTATTCTTGCCACCTCTTCTTAATATCTTCGGCTTCTGTTAGGTCCATACCATTTCTGACCTTTATTGTGCCCTTCTTTGCATGAAATGTTCCCTTGGTATCTCTAATTTTCTTAAAGAGACCTCTAATCTTTCCCATTGTATTGTTTTCCTCTATTTCTTTGCATTGATCTCTGAGGAAGGCCTTCTTTTCTCTCCTTGCTATTCTCTGGAACTCTGCATTAAAATGATTATATCTTTCCTTTTCTCCTTTGCCTTTAGCTTCTCTTCTCTCAGCTATTTGTAAGGCCTCATCAGACAACTATTATTATAATATTATTAAGAATTAATATAATTTTATTGAACATTTTGTGACAGATATTATAGTACATGAAAAACACATTGGGTTTTCTATTGCTATCCTAACAAAATTATATGAATTAGTTATTTGTTATATGCCCATTTCACAGATGCAAGAAGTAGGTTTACGGAGACCCAGCATGACAAAATCAGTTGGATACTTTTTGGCTTTATGGGAACTTGAACCACTATGTCTCATGGCAGTACTTCTTTATTAAAAATGTTTATTTTCTTATTATTTTATGATTTAAATAAAGATATACTTCTGATCCATCTGAAGTCTATTTTTAAGGAGTTATAAGCCATTAATTGTTGTTTTCAAATAGCAAGCTGATCATCTCATCACTATTAAAACGTCTCGATTTTTTTCCCACTGTTTTGAAATGTCAACTTTATTTTCTCATATATTTCCTTTCATTTTATTGTGTCTACTTCTGGATTCTCTAATCCAGCCTACTTACTTTTCTGATTATCTGACATTGCATTATGCTATCAGATTTACTAGCTATTACTGGAAATTAATAATATATTCAAATGGGTAGTAAGAGCAATTCACTCTTTTAAATCTTTTTGTTTTGAATTATCCTCAGTATTCTTTAAAAGTGATTGGATTGAATCTCATTGAAGAAGAAATAGCATTTTTATTTTATTGAGGATTCTTAACTCATTGTGTGTGTGTGTGTGTGTGTGTGTGTGTGTGTGTGTTTTCATGAGCACTCATACGTGTGTTTCCTAACCATAATTCTGAACCCATTTGTATTAGGGCACATTCATATGGTTTCTTCTGGGACTTCAGTTGTGAGTAGAAGTGATACTCAGACTGGCACTTTTACCTTATAAGACTCTTTTTTTTCTCCTTGCTGTGGTCATTGAGAAATTTTGAGTTTGTTGCTTCAGGGACTTGAATCTGAATAAGGAGATGCATAACCATTCACTTAATGAATGGTGATGAATTTATTACCATTTCACCATGTGAAATACACATCCCATGACAAGTTGCTAAGTGTCCATGTGGATTTTTTTTAACACCATGATTTTTGCAGTTCCTTAGTAAAAACAATTGCTCTATGAAGTTTCCCTTTAAACTATGTATGCCTGGTTCTGCTAAATTTATACTAATATTGGAGTACAATTGTAGAAGTTTCCCTTTTAACCTGTTGCTCTGTAAGATTATTTTAGACATAGAATCTAACATTACTAGAAGTTTGAATAAAATCTGCTGTAAACTTAGGTAAATTTTTGAGTGCTTATTAAATTTATTTAAAGTTTTAGAATTTTTTCAGTTTAGTCATATCTATACTTTTATTTTCAATCAGCAATTTTATATAGATTTTAAAATTTATTAGCAAATTTGAAGTGCTAAGTAACTATTATTTAATATCTCTATTTTTAAAATTAGGTAATGTTCATTCTCCTAATCTTCATTAGCTACTTCCCTTTATAGTTCTTTCCTTTGATAGCATCCACATTATTAACCTTTTTTACTTGTGATATTTGTTTAAAGTGTGTTTTTTACATTCAATCATTTTCTTTATCATGTTTGCTTCTTATTTCCTATATCTAAGCATACGGTAAAGGAATTAATTACCTATCTGGTCAAGTCTTTAAAAATATACTTACTTACCTATTTTAAGAATAAATTTTTCCTATGTTTTCTTCATCTTTGTGGGGGAGATGATATTAGTTTTCTTCTGAAAAACATGTACTGAATACAATGAATTTTATTAATGATTTTTAATATTGAATATTTGGGGAATTTTTATTCATTGTATTAAAAGACAATTCTTTTAATGAAAATCTGTACTCACCTTGGTGGTTTCTTTTAATTAAATTCATTTTTTCCTCCTGATATTCAGGATTATTTTTATCTATAGTCTTTCCTAAGGGCTTACCAGATGGCTCAGTGGGTAAAGAATTTTCCTGCAATGCAGGAGACCTGAGTTTGAGTCCTGGGTAGGGAAGATCCCCTGAAGGAGGAAACAGCAACCCTCTCTAATATTCTTGCTTAGAGAATCCCATGGACAGACGAGCCTGGTGGGCTACAGTCCACAGGCTCACAAAGGGTTGAAATAACTGAGCACACTTATAGTTTTTTCCTTATGTGTTATTTGATACCGCTCAGTTGTGTCCGACTCTTTGCGACCCCATGGGTTGTAGCCTACAGGGGTCCTATTGGTGGACTTAAAAAAAACAGCTTCTATTTACCATTTCAGATGAAAGGGCAAAATCACTACTAGAGAAAAGTGATAGCTCTGTTTTCATTTTGTATGCCTATCAACAGAATTCTGAGAAAAAAACAGACAAGTGATTCTGCAGCTATCAATAGTTATTCTTTCAACTTTGGCCTAGAACACCATAGAATTTCATCCTGTTACTCATTTTAATAATTAGATTTGAAGTGTGCTATGTTGCACATGCACATTTATTATAGTCATTACAATACCAAATGGTGTTCTATTCTTTTCTGTCCCAATATTGCTGTTTACTGTGTATTGACATAACATTTGTAAAAGTCCTTGTGCATTCTCAATTTCAAAGACAAAACAGAATTACAGTCAATAAAATGTGAAGAACAGAGCCTAAGCCAGATGATAAAACAAAAGGGTGAATGAGACATAAACACAGAGAGGTTATTGGAAAAAAAGTGTTAACTTTTTTCTTTAAAAGGAAGTCCTCTGAGTAGAAAAAATCAGATTAGCCTATTGGAGAAACAAACAAACAAAAAAGCTTATGTTTCTATGTTAAGGTTAATGTTTTATTTCAGAACAAATTTTAGTTCTGTATTAAAATGAGAATTTTAAGCTCAAATTGCTTCATATATTCAAAACTATGACTGCTTTTACTATAAGAAACTGATTTTTAAATATTTTAAATTGAAGTATAATGATCAGTGATACTATGTTAACTTTAAATTCACAACACAGAGATTAGATATTTCTGTATGTTAAGAAACAATCTGATAAGTCTAGTCATCATTGAAATTGACTCTTTTAAAAGCATTAAAACCATTTGATGGCCAAGTTGTTATTTAGTAAGCTTGCTAATGCTTATCCAGTATCCTGTTCAATGATATTATTTTGATTGGTCTGTTTTCTTCTAAGGTGGTATAGCCATATCTTTGTTATTATCAAGAGAGAGAAATGTCTATAGTTGGCTGTCTGTGAGAAAGAGATTCGTAAGATGTGAAATCAAGTAGCATAGATAGGTATCTTCTGGTGGTATAATGTTTCTTCAAATAGTATTGGAAATTAAAAATGAGTTGAAGAATCCAGATCTTTGTTGAATGCATTCACTTAGATTGCAAATTACACTATATTGCTTGCAAGCTATGTTACTATTATACTAATGCTTTATTATCTACTGATTTTAAAGGGTCTGTTTATCTATATGGAAGCTAAGATTTGTTCCTTAAACGCTAAGAAATAATTGTTATACATATAGTTTAAATGGTTAGAAAAATCTAAATACTATCTTCACACCATACTGGAGAACAATCTATCAGTAATCCTAATGTATAGAAACAATACAAAATTATAGATGCATTCTGATTGGTAGAAAATACTTAGGAATGTTTGCATTTGTTATAAGGTGAGAACATATTAATATCAAGAGGTCTTGAAGATAAAAACATATCTTAATGATATTTTCCTAATTATAAATTAATATTTATTATAAAACATGCAAATATAAAGATATTTTAAATAGGAAATAAGATGTTCATATAGAGAAATCTGCCATGGCTATTACACTTAGATTATCATTAATATTATGTGCACCATCTATATGCTATAGGTCAGATGTTTATAGACATTCTATAAAAACTGTACATTGAAAATAAATATCCTTCTAAAGTAGAATTTTTATGACTTCATAGAATTCCATCAATGAATGTTCTCTAATTTAACTACCCATTTGTTGAGGCTATTTCCCATTTTTCACTAGCATCTTTCTATCAAATCTTATTGAAAATGTTTGACTAATCCATTTTAATGAATTTCAAGAAATTAGAGTTATTTATGTTGTTCAATATACTTAGCCAAATTTTACTATAGAGTTTTTTTTAACCTGCCTATAATTCTACCAGATATAAAATAGGGTACATTTACTCATATATTCACCATGTTTAAGTATTATTGTTTTAATAGCAGTCACTTTTATAAGGAGAAAATGTCTTGTTTTCATTTTCATTTTATTTTTTAACAGGGAGACCAGTGCATGTTAAAATTTTTAAAAACTCTTATGACTAAGTATCATAGTTTCAAATCAATTTTTCTTAATTATTGTTTTACAAAAGGGCTTATAAATAAATCTTGCTTTTACTATAATCTAGAAACTCTATCTTACTGAAATTCTTTCTCATCATTTAAATTCAGCCTAGACTTATATAAATCAAATTTGAAAATAACCACTATTTTAGATTAACATACTATAGTCTCACAACTTTTTAAAGGAAGAGATTGTATCCTACTACTTTCTGTTATTATTCAGTAAGAATGGTGGCACTAGTGGTAAAGAATCCAGCTGCCAATATAAGAGATATAAAAGATTCTGGTTCAGTCCCTGGGTTGGAAAGATCCGCTGGAGAAGAAAATGTCAATACACTCCAGTATTCTTGCCTGGAGAATCCCAAGAACAGAGGAGCCTGGCAGTCTACAGTCCATGGAGTGGCAAAGAGTTGGGCACGACAGCCAGTCTGAGCAATAATAGTAGTAAAAAAATGTCATTTAAATTTCTAAAAACTATAATATTTCAGAGTCTTCTGGCCCCATGTGTTATGAAAGAAAAGAGAAATGTGCAGAAAATATTGTTATATTAATGCAACTTGGAAAAATATAATTAATATATTAAGTAGGTATTGCTGGTTGAAATTTTGAGGATTCATACCAATTTGGGGCTTTTCAAATGTGCAAGATGTTGTCTATTTTAGAAGAATCTCTGAGTATTTTTACAACAATGGCAAATCTTTGTAGTTAGACATTGATATATTATATGCAGGCACTTTCTGATTAATCTACCATATCATTTTAATCATCCTCTTCATTAAAATTATTTCCCCATTATGATTTAAGTCTTTCACCAAAAGATAATGACAGAAAAGGGAATATGAGACTTACTTCTAATATTCAGAGATGAAGCTCAGACAGAGTATATATTACTGTCTAGAGATATTAGGTATTGATAATAACCACCTTTAAGATGGCTTATTGAATATGAACAGAATTATTGGTCAAGGAGATAATATAAAGATAGAAGTGAGAAGAAACTACTTTCTTGATGCTTCTGTGAGGCTATGGAGAGCGATAATGGAGAGATGAGAGAAAGCAATCATTCTTCAAGTAAAACGAGGTGGGGAAGTTGAGACACATAGTTCACCTATGAAATCTTTTTCACTAGGCACAGCTTGAAGGAGCATCAAGTTCTGATGTCTGATCACTCCTCCAGGACACTCACACCCCGTGGTTGGCTTAGGTCTTTATTGACTACGCCATGACTACTAAGCTAAACAATAGTCTTCTAGCTAAATCATAATACTCAAGTTGAATAATAGTACTCTAGAAATAGTATATAAATGTGCTCTTGGAAAATGGACAGATCTCAGACCCAGATCCTGGTGCACATGTTCTTTCCTATCATGTCTTACAACATGCTATTATCTTTTTAAACACTTTTTTTTTTTTAATTTATTATTTTTCAGTGGGTTTTGTCATACATTGATATGAATCAGCCATAGAGTTACACGAATTCCCCATCCTGGTCCCCCATCCCACCTCCCTCTCCACCCGATTCCTCTGGGTCTTCTCAGCCCACCAGGCCTGAACACTTGACTCATGCTTCCCCCCTGGGCTGGTGATCTGTTTCACCACAGATAATATACATGCTGTTCTTTTGAAACATCCCACCCTCACTTTCTCCCACAGAGTTCAAAAGTCTGTTCTGTACTTCTGCATCTCTTCTTCTGCCCTGCATATAGGGCCATTGTTACCATCTTTCTAAATTCCATATATATGTGTTAGTATACTGTATTGGTCTTTATCTTTCTGGCTTACTTCACTCTGTATAATGGGCTCCAGTTTCATCCATCTCATTAGAACTGATTCAAATGAATTCTTTTTAACGGCTGAATAATATTCCATGGTGTATATGTACCACAGCTTCCTTATCCATTCATCTGCTGATGGGCATCTAGGTTGCTTCCATGTCCTGGCTATTATAAACAGTGCTGCAATGAACATTGGGGTGCACGTGTCTCTTTCAGTTCTGGATTCCTCAGTGTGTATGCCCAGAAGTGGTATTACATTAATTACTTACTAGCTAAGTATCTTAAATTTTTAATTTATTCTGTCAATCTGAAATATGTCAGTCTTTTACAATTTTTGTGAATTGTTTGTTTTCCTTTCACTCTGTGAAATACATATATATGATACATATACATGTATATATATATATAAACAGATGTGTATTTATGTATATATGAGATACACAGTTTCATGGCTATTAAATTGCCATAAAGAGTTTTATTTTACCATATAGTTTAGTCTTTTATTTGGATTATAACCTACATTTGTCCTTAAATTTCCCTTTTTAACATTGGCCGCATCTTCTGTTATATATATGTGTGTGTGTGTATATATATATAAGAACATTGATTTAATTCCATAAAATTTTTCATATTTTAAAAAACAAAATCAGCTTATGATATTCTTTTCCACACAAATGGTAGATTACTTTCCATATCAACTGGTGTAAATGTCAGTTTTCTTACTTTGTTTTATGGCCTCAGTGGTTGTACTTCCGAAGACTCGCCTTTCTGGGTCTGTAATTGTAAACTCTCCCTTTGTTCACTCATTCCAGCCACACTGACCTCCTTACTAACTATTCTTTGGATACGCTGAACACTGTCTTACCTCAGAACTCTTCTTTCTCTTGCCGAGTATATTCTTCTGTTAACAACTACATGATTTACCACCTTACTTTCTCTTGTTCATTATTCAAATGTCACATTATCAGAGAGGCCTTCTGTTATAAATAGGGTGCGTGCATGAATGCTAAGTCGCTTCAGTCATGTCTGACTCTTTGCAAACCCATAGACTGTAGCCCACCAGGATCCTTTGTCCATGGGATTCTCCAGGCAAGAATACTGGAACAGGGAGTCATGTCCTCCTCCATGAGATCTTCCTGACCCAGAGATTGAACCCACGCCTCTTACATCTCCTGCATTGGCAGGCAGGTTCTTTATCATTAGCGTCACCTGAGAAGACAGATCTAGATGTATACATACCAAATTATTTTCAGATTATCTCTGAGTCTTAGTAATGGAGAAAGGGGCAGCTTTCATTTGCAATAAAATTAAAATACAGAAATTAAAGATAAATAGAAATCATACCATAGTGTGTCTTTGCCTCTGTCAATCATTTATTCTAGGTTTCTCTTTATAATAGTCCTCTTCAATTAAATATAGAAGAGTACAGCATGAAATATTTATGTCTAAGATCCATGCAATCTGTTATTTAAAAACTGCAATTTTCTAGGTGTATACAAATGTATCTTTAGTATATAGAGAAAGGATATACAATTAAGGTCCCTGGTATTTCCACATATGTTAAAAAGGCACATTAAGATACTTAAAATAGTGTCATTGGCTATTTAGAGTCCAGATGATTATATGTTGGAAAACATGCACAAGTTCCGCTTCCTGACTAATAGACGTTATCCTCCAGATGGATTGGGCTATAGATAGAACTGTTCTCCTAAGGATAATCAGTGCCTTTTGATAAAACATAAAATTACTTCTTGGTTGAAATAGTTACCTCAATTCTGTGTAGCTTCAGTCTCTTTCTAAAATATCTTGGCAAAAGAGTAGAGTAAGAAACATGTAAGAAAAGTATGCATTTCTTTTAAGTGGACCATCTTTGGCATGTAGAATTTAATGGCAATAGAATTGGCTAAACTGATCGGAAAGCCAGCTGTCGGGTCACCTTTGGAATGCTGCTTTCTATGATTTATAGAATGTTGGTTTTTCTTCAGAAATAAATATGTATATATATAAATATATATACACATATATAATATATACACGTATATATTACATACATATATATATGTATGTATATATATATACATGTTTATATTATATATGTGTATATTATATATATATATATATATATATGCATAGGCCCAGCAGTAAAGAATCCGCCTGCAATGCAGGAGACTCAGGTTTAATCCCTGGGTTGCAAAGTTCCCATAGAGGAGGGCATGGCAACCCACTCCAGTATTCTTGCCTGGAGATTCCATGGACAGAGAAGCCTGCTGGGCTATATAGTCCATGGGGTCGCAAGAGTCAGACATGACTTATTGACTAAACCATCACCACCAATATATAGATATGGTACTTTAATTTCATGATAATGTAGTGGTTTTACTCTTTCTTCCTGCCTTGTGCTAGAGACTTGTAAATGTTCTATAAATTCATATTTTCTGGAAATTATTATTATAATTTCTAATTTTTATTATATTATTTCTGTGTTATATACTTTCTATTTTCTATTTTTCTTTTAAATTTTGTATGCATGTGTGTGTGTGTGTGTGTGTGTGTGTGTGTGAAGTGATCTATGAATTTGATAATAAATTTGTCAGAATGTTTCTCTACTTTTATGCTCTTTACTCTATATTTATTTCCTGTGAGATTTCCTCAAATTTGAACAGCAAACTAATAGCTGTCAACTTAGAATTCCATATCTTTGATTTCTAGGAACATTCTCTTGACCTACACTGCTTTAAATTTTTTTTCTAAATAGTACTTTATTTTGTCACAATGCAGTATCCTCTCTTATCTATAACAGTATATAAAGGACTTTTCTCTAAGTTTTTCTGTTCTTTCCTCTGCTTTCTTTCATTTTATTTATTACTTTTGTTTTTACTGTTCATGGTACAGGATTTTATCCGACATTTGGTGATCCGTGGCTGTCATTTATATTTGATGTGTTATGTTACCAGCATGCGCTTCCTTGGTGGCTCTGACTGTAATGAATTTGCCTGCAATGCAGGAGACCCAGGTTTGATACCGACGCTGGAAAGATACCCTGGTGGAGGGAATGGCCACCCACTCTAGTATTCTTGCCTGGAGAATCTCGTGAACAGAGGAGCCTAGTGGGCTACAGTCCACGGGTCACAAAGAGTCAGACATAACTGAGCAACTAACACTTTCCCTTTCATTATCAACACTCTAAAATATTACAGTCATGGCATTTGGACAGGGTTAGGGTGAAAAGGCCTGGTTGACTGGTGTATTGTTTTGTTTTGCCCGTTTCAATAGTCCATTTTCCACAAACTGAATCAAATTTTTTGCCTTATGAGTTTAAGTTTAGCTATCAACATATTTGGATTGGAGAATGTTCCTTTGGTTACAGAGAAGTGTTTTCTCTCTCCTGGTTTTATTGAGTACAAAGACTCCAGGGTAAGCATCTCTAGCATGAAGGCCTCTTGCCTTCTGCAAGCATTAGAGAGGAATAGAAGCCTGGCTACTTGGGTGGATGAAAGAGATCTTGGGGGTCTAACAGTTCCATAACATCCAAACATGCTCTCAGTCTTAGTCCTACCGTGTGCCTTTGCCTTCAAAAATCCCTGACGAGTTGAATAGCTGAGCTCTTATTGCAGAACTAGACTGCTTTTTGTTATCTGCACTGGTCTCTAATAAAGTTCCCTCCCACACTCACTCTGTGGTGCAGTAAAACGTTGACTTATCTTTCCGTATTCCACAGCATCATTTTTGTCAGCTCTTCCTTTCTTTGTCTTTGAGGTTCCATATGTGCTTTATCCCACTGTCACTGTTTTAGTAGGATTTGGGGATGGTTCAGAGATAAACATATGTGCTTGATTTTTCAGGTTTAGAACTAAGCCTATAATTTTGATTTTTTAAATTCAGAAACAAGTTATATGTTTCCATTTATTCAGGATCCCTGTTGTACCCCTCAATAGTGTCTAAAATTTTTCTCTGTATCATTTCTACACATTTTTGTTAGTTCCCTAGCTTTTTTTCTTTTTTAACAATTTGGCAATTCAAAACACAAATTTTTTAAACAGTCATGGTCTTTCATTTGAAATTTTCATTTCCGCAGATCTGTCCTTAGATAATAATCTAAAACTCACATGAGGAATTCTAAAAAAAAAAAAATGACACGGTTTGTGTTACAATAGTTTATTTATACAACTTAAATAGCCAAGAGCCAAGGAGAAGAGTATTTCATAAGTTTGTTACATGCATCAGTGACATTAAAATGATTATAGAAGGTTTTCAATGTCTTGAGAACATGTCTCAGATATAATTTAAGTTGATCAATTCACATGGAAGATTAGAAGAATGGTGATAAAATCTTAAGCATCTTTATCTTTGAGTATAAAGATAATGGATGTTTTATGCATTTTGTCTATCTGTCTTTTTACAAACTTTCCACAATGTAAAAACAGGTTTCTTTTATTTTCTAAGCAGAAAAAAAAGTGTTCATATTATGCAACTTATACAATGAGAAAAGAAACAATGAAAACAATTTTTTTTTACAGATGGCTGATTTTTAAAGATTAAAGCACTGAACATATATTAACAAAGGAAAGTTCCCAAAATTACACCTGTCTTGTTTTCTGAAACTGAACTAATATATTCATTATAAAAATTAAAGCGTGTAATAACAAATGTATAGTATATTTATTGTTTATATATAATGCATATATTTATTATTTATATTTATTTATAGATATAATTAGACATAACTTGGTGATTTTATAAATGTAAGGCTGAATCTCAGAGAAGTCATATGGCCTTTGCAGGTGGAGTTTCTCATACCTTCTGAGATTTAGGACAGTCCTCTTTGCTTGTACAGAAAGTCACATTCTGAGAGGTTTCCAAAGATGGGATCAAAAATTTATAATACATATTGAGAACATCTAATTGTTCCAAATGATTGATTTGAAACATAAAATTAAATTTATAAAAATGAGTTATTTAACTGTTATCTGTCATATTTTGGTAGTAATTACAAATATAACTTTTAATTGTATTAATTTTTAGGGAGTAATTTTTCTGACAAAGCTAAATGATAGTACTATATTTGGAATTAACAATCTGAAGATTAGGAGGATCATTTTTGCAAGAATTTTCAAGGACTTCCTTCATTAAAATTCCAAAAAGCTCTCCATCTTTTGATATTCAAATCATTCTCTCTTAAAAGATCTATTTTCTTCTTATCATTTATATTTCTCATCTTCTGTAATTAACTGGGGTGGCTCTGCTAGAGTCTTCAATTCTTAACAGCTTTGTGTTGATTGTATTAATTCTGATAAAATCACTTTACTAGATTTCATGAAATCCTGGAATTTTTATAAGAATCAGAAATTTCTTACCTTTTTTGCTTAGTATTTGTTTGAATAGATTTTCACAGTATCTGGAAAGCAGAAAACATATGACATGACAGAAATAAAACAATGGATTTAGTCCAAATAGACTATTTTAATAATCAGTTCATAATGAATATATTCATTAATGAACATCTGCCTTATTAACTATTAGCATTGGAATGAATGGCTTTCCTGTGTGCATGTTTATTTGTCCCTCTTCTAAATTGCCATGAGCTTTGCTTTTTTTTTGATGTTTACAATAGTTCATTGGTCTCTACTGTTAACATCAGCTCTTCCTGGCTTGTCAGGTCTTGCTGGTACCAGTGAATCTGACTACAGCCAATTCTCCCTCACTCTTAGACCCCATCTCTCAGTACAAACACATTGTCTTCATTTACCAATTTCTTACAAAAGCAGAAGGCAAGTTCCAGACACCTGGGCTTCCCAGGTGCACTAGTGGTAAAGAACTTGACTGTGAATGTAGGAGATATAAGAGACACAGTTTCAGTCCCTGGGTTGGAAAGATCCCCTGGAGGAGGGCATGGCAACCCACTCCAGTATACTTTCCTGGAGTCCCAGGGACTGAACAGCCTGGTGGGCTCCAGTCCATAGGGTTCCACAGAGTAAAATATGATGCAAGATACGCAAGCTCTAGACAAAGATTTAATGGGATATCTTGTAAATGGTATGAGCTGTGGGATGCAGATTTTGTGACTTCATTTTACTGTTTAAAATGAACTTGGAGAATTCTATCATACTTATATGATAAGTTATATATTACACACACACATGCACACACATATATTCCAATGGTATATATTTGCAGTTTTTTTTTTTTTTAACTGCAAGACATCTTAGAGCCTTTAATATGCTTTTGGGCAAAATGACTCTTCAATGTGAAGATGTAATATGTAGTATGTCTCAGAATCCAGTTAGCTTCAGATTTATTTACTTTTAATATATTGATGGACTACTATCAAGATTATATTTTGAGAAACCCAGCTTACATCTGCTTTGTTCCCACTTGCTTTTGAATCTTATTTCATTCCCAACAATTGGGAATACCACATAGTTCATACTCATAGAAGCAAAGTGTTATATTTGGCATTTTAGTCTTGTCATGGGACTCTGTGTACTAGTATTTTCCTTAAAGCCAAGTTCAGTTAAAAATACCAACTCTTTGTTGAAACTTCCAAGGTGTTTTCATGTTCTTTTCTTTTTTACCACCAGAGGTAATGAGCCATAGGCTCTCTTGGCTTTCTATAGACCAGTGGCTCTCAGTGAAGAATGGGAGATGTCTGGGTACGTTCTTGGTTGTCAGAATCTAGGGGGAAAGGCTGCGGCTGGCATCTAGAGGGCCAGGTCAGAGATGCTGTTATATGTTCTGTGCTGCAAAAGAAAGCCCTGAAACTAAATACATGGAGAGCCCAGACTGAGGGAAAAAAAAAACTTCTATAGATGGCTCTGCTTTCCACACACCCTTTTCACAAACGTCTGAAGTGATATTGTGGTAAAAAAAAAAAAACCTGGGAGTGCCCAGGTTAAACTAAAAACCAGAAAATATATTAATATGGATTTCTTCTCTTTCAGGTAAAATAAACATTAACTGAAAAATGGCAGCTTTCTCAAATCCCAAAAGTGCAAGGCTAATTATAAACTCTTAAATAGTCTAAAGCAAACACTAACTGAACTTGATAGGTAAATTAACGCCGGGGGCCAATCTCTTGCAACACTCCTGCTTTGACACTTCTCTTAACATTTTCCCTCCTTTCTAATACTTGGACTGAAAGTGAATTTCTAATTCTTATTCCAGTCATTACTTAACGGGAACAGCGAGGTCACCGCAAATAAAGCGGTATGAGTTAATGAGAACAGCTTTAGCCAAAGAGGAGGTATTTCTCCAAGTACATCAAGTGCTTCACATATATTAAGAAACCCCAGCTGAATCGATTTAATAATGTTGGGATTTACACAATTATTACAGAACCTTCATTATTCACCCGGTCTGCACATACCGCAGCACAAATGAACATCTCAGTCTGGTGGTATTAACGTTGCCATTTTCTCACCCATTCCCAGACCATCTGCTCCACGCTGATCATTCACTGCTTTAACATTTAACAGTTACCCAACTGCAACTTAGCAGATTTGTGTACTTTTGAAAACAGCTGGTTTAATAACTGCTTCAGAGCTTCTGGATAAAGAAATTATTTTGTAGTGCTTTATAATAGTCTTTTTTTATCGGTGCCTCTGAGGAAACAGTATTATACTTGCTCCATTTATGCATCTGCAATCGCTCGTAATATTTCTTGTCACATTTGGAAACATATTTTCAGTATTTATAGCACAATAATGTAAGAAGTCTTTATTATTCTCCTTGTTTCTGCTGTTTGTTTTTTTAAAGTGTCTCTGAGGGCTAGAGTGAACCTTTTGCATGGAATAATTTAGCCTGGCACAAAGGTATAAATTTGAGTTGTCTCTGCCTCCACTCCTTTGCTGTGTCTTGTGAATTTGTTTCTACTTCAGTGATGTTCTTTTTTCCTCTTTGTTAAAGATAAGGCAAGAAAGAAAATAACTACTTGTTTCAATCTCTGGGGCCTCCAAGTAGATATATTACCTCTGGGGAGTTTATTAGGTAACTTTTTGAATTGGCTGCCCTGTTAATGGCTGGAAGTGGCCTAAGGGCTGCTTCCAGGGTCTGGCACTACTGCTGACTTCTTGATCTGGGCAGGGATTACATGTGCATGTTGACTTTGTGAAAGTTTATTGAAAGGTTTTGCATATCCTTTTATAGGTATACTCTATTTCAAGTAAATGTTCAATTAGTAAACATACCAGAAGAAGAAATTGTTTCACTGGATTCTTTCTCTGTCTGGACTAAAATCCTAAACTCTTCATTATGGCGTTGAAGGTCTTTGGTCCTGACATGACTGTGACCACAGTCTAATCCTACCATTCCTTACTTTGCAGTGTTGTATTCAGCAACACACAGCTGTCTGCGTTTGAAATACAACTTGCTGTTTCACACCCTAAGGATTTGCCACTATTCACTGGCAGTGGTGAAGGAGGAGAGTAAATTTTTGTTTGTTTGTTTTGTGTGTTTTTTAATTTATTTTTTATTGAAGGATGATTTCTTTGCAGTATTGTGTTGGTTTATTTTTTTTTCAGTTAATTTATTTATTTCGATTGGAGAATAATTACCCTACTGTGATGGTTTTCGCCATGCATCAGCATAAATCGGCTACAGGTATACATGTGTCCCCCCCATCTTGAACTCCACTCCCATTTTCTCCCCACCCTATCCCTCTGGGTTGTCCCAGAACACCAGCTTTGGGTGTCCTGCCTCATGCATCAAACTTGCCATGGTCATTTATTTTACATATGGTAATTTACATGTTTCAGTGCTATTCTCTCAAATCATCCCACCCTCTCCTTCTCCCACTGAGTCCAAGAGTCTGTTCTTTACATCTGTGTCTCCTTTGCTGCCCTGCATGTAGGACAATCAGTACTGTCTTCCTAAATTTCAGGTATATGAGTTAATATATAGCATTTGCCCCAGGTTCATCTACCTCATTAAAACTGACTCAAATGTGCTCCTTTTTATAACTAATATTCCATTGTGTGTGTGTATCACAACGTCTTTATCCGTTCATCTGCCGATGGACATCTAGGTTACACCCTTATCCTAGCAATTGTAAATAGTGCTGCAATGAACACTGGGGTTTCCTGGGTCATATGGTGGTTCTATTCTCAGTTTTTTAAGGAATCTCCACCTTGCTCTCCATAGTGGCTGTATCAGTCTGCATTCCCATTAATAGTGTTAGAGGGTTCCCTTTTCTCCCCACCCTCTCCAGAATTTACTGTTGTGCTGGTTTCTGCCAAACATCAACATGAATCAGCCATAGGTATATATATGTCTCTACCCTCTTGAACTTCCCTCCCACCTCCCTCCCCATCCCAACTCTCTAGGTTGTTACAGAGCTCTGGTTTGAGTTCCCCAAGTCATAGAGCAAATTCCCATTGGCTATCTATTTTACATACAATGATGTATGTTTCCGTGTTACTGTCTCCATACATCTCAAACCCCAGCAGATGATTTTCACTTAAATGCATCCTCTTGCTTAATATAAATTCAGTGTCAAAAAATAAACACTAATATTTGTATACTGACATATCAATATGATTTAATCAAATTTTTAAAAAATCATATTTTCATGGGTATTTATTTTGTCTTCCTTCCCTAGTCTAAGGCATTGGGTACAAATGTATTTTCTAATATGGTATTTTTGCTTAATTTTTTTGCTTAAGTTTCCTAACTTATCTACTACTGTTTTTAAGGGCTTAAAGATTTTGTTACATGATTCTTTTTTACTCAAATGGAAGTTAAGTCAAAACCTTCATTTTATGGGAGTTTCCTTGTGGCCTAGTAGTTAAGATTCTGGGTGTTTATTGTCAAGGCCTGATTCAGTCCGTGGTAGGGGAATTGAAATTCCCAAAAGCCACATGATATAGCCAAAATAACCCCTACACTTTAAGATACATTAAAACACAAGAGAAGAGACCTCTGCTTTCAACCAAGAGGTAATAAGAGTAACTGAATTTATCTTCTCATATGAAACAAACACATAACAATAAATAGATAAAATATAAAATGATAGTATTCAATGCACTAGACATCAGACAGTAAAAGAAAGGATCCCCTGAGAGACAGAAAATGAAAAATCAAGGTGGCTAATATTTCCAACACAGAATAGCTGTGAAAAGAACTACATAGAAAGAGAATCCCAGAAGCATACAGAGTCCAAATGTAACATTCAGCATAGTAGTGATCAAAGCATGCAAGCAAGGAAACTGTCTGAATCTGTAGAAAGAATCATATGAAAGGATAATGAGAAAGAACTCAGCACTCACACAGAAACTGGAATAATAGCTATTTAAACCAGCCAGACTAGAACATGTCAAAACTCACAGAGAATTGGCCAGAATCCTAAGAAGGTAAGAGGTAATTACATCTAGATTAAATGATGCTCTGGTCCTGACTAACAAGTCAATTTACTTTTTTTTTTTAACAAGCAAATTAAGTGCATCCTTAAGTAAAGTAATACGCATATAGCTAATCTAAGCATACTAAACGGTAACTGTATATATGTATTGTTGTTATTGTTTAGTCACTAAATCGTGTCTGACTCTTTTGTTACTCCATGGACCAGTCTGCCAGGCTCTTCAGTCCATGGGATTTTCCAGGCAAGAATATTGGAGTGGGTTGCCATTTCCTTCTCCAGGAGATCTTTCCAACCCAGGGATCAAACCTGTGTCTCCAGCATTGCAGGTGGATCCCTTACCACTTAGCCACATGTGTGTGTGTGTGTCTGTATATACCAGGAATACAAAGATATCAAGCCCCCAACAAGATTCAGTTTACAATACCTAATACCCACAGAAGAGCAGCATCCAAAGAAACAGGAAAATACAATGGGAAGAAATGATTCACTGAAACCCAACTAGAACTAACACACATGTTAGAATTATCAGAAAAGCACATCAAGTAATTACTAATATTACTATACTCCATATCGTCAAAGATGTAATTAGAGACATTGGAGATTGGAAAGAAATGGATTAAACAAACTTATAGAAAGGAAAACTAAAATCTTTGAGTAAAGAAGTTGGATAGGATTATTCACAGAGGTCTTCTCAGGTGGCTCAGCTGGTGAAGAATTTGCCTGCAGTGTGGGAGACTTGGGTTCAGCTCCTGAGTTGCAAAGATCCCCTGGAGAAGGGAATGACAACCCACTCCAGTATCCTTGCTGGAGAATTCCATGGACAGAAGAGCCTGGAAGGCTACAGTCCATTGGTTCACAAAGAGTAGGACACAACTGAGCAATTTTCACACTATTCACAGATTTGATACTATAAGAGAAAATGATAGTGGAATTGACAACATAGCAATGCAAACTGTCTATATATATATATGTATAATTATATATGTATTATATATATTATATATAATTTATTTGTATATACACTATATATTATATATGTATTATATAATAATAATACTGTATTATATTGTATAATAATAATGTATTATATATTATATATGTATTATATATTTTATATGTATATTACATATGTATTATATATTATACATACATTATATATGTATAATTAAATCACTTTGCCATACAATTGAAATGAATACAACATTGTAAATCAACTATACTCCAAAATAAAATTAAAGCAAAATAAAAAATAAAATAAATATGTAGGAAAAAAATGCTGAACATGTAAATTAATGCATGTCCAGTTGGTAGCCTGAAAGAATATGGGGAAAGGAGACAGAAAAAAAAAGAAACATTTGAAGAAATACTGGCAAGAAAAATTCTAATTTTTTTTATTTATAAAATAAACCCACATGTTGAAGTAGTTCAGTAAAAGTCAAGATAAGATACATGAAGAAAATTTCATTGAGACACATGATAATCTAAGTGCTAGAAAACAGGAATGAAGAGAAAAATCTTAAACCAGAGACAAAATTAAATTTGTAAATAGAAACAATGCAAGTGAAAAAACAGATGACCATAAAGTTTAAAGTAATGAAAGAAATAATTCTGTGACATAATATCATTTGAAAATAGTTTCTGGTAAAGATATCTGCAATAAATCCTAAAACTATACTAGCAGAGCAAGTTCTAGCTAATGAGTCAATAAACAAGGTAAAGTGAAATTATAAAAAAAAATGTATCCAAGGAAAGTAAAAAGGAGGGAACAAAGAGCAGATGGGGAAAATAGAAAATGAACAGCTAGTAAAGGATAATAGCCATAGACTGGACGAACATATTTGCAAATCAAATGTCTGAAAAATCAGTTGTATACAGTTTAGCAAAAGATTTCTAAATTTCAATTGCTTTAAAAAAAGAGAAATAGTTGAACAGATACTTTCCATTAGATAAAATAAGTAAATGACAAATAAACATATGGAAAGATGCATAACATCAAAATCATTAAGGAAATGCATACTACAGATACAACTCTACTTACCATAAGTAGAAAAGCTAAAATTGAAATTGACCATGCCCAGTTTTGGTAAGGAGATAGAAGAATAGGAATTATCTGACATTGATTATAGGAATGTAAAACGGATTTTAGAAATCCTTTACTGTTCTGTATACAACTACTTTTTTTCAGATATTTGATTTGCATATATGTTCTTTGCCAAAAAAAAAAAGTTTTGGCAGTTGGTTTTTTTTTTTGTTTTTTTTTTAACTTATACGTGTTGTGAATTCCATTTACAATTCTTCTTACCCAAAAGAAATAAAAGCATAAGCCCATGTAAACACTTGCACTCAGATGTTAACAGAAGCTTTAATTGAAATGTGTCCAAACTAGAAACAATTTCAAAGCCCAAGATTTTGCCTGCAATGCAGGCAACTCCAGTTGGATTCCTGGGTCGAGAAGATCCCCTGAAGGAGAGAATGGCTACCCAGACCAGCATTCTTGCCTGGAGAATTCCATGGACAGAGGAGTTTGGTGGGCTGTAGCCTCTGGGGTCGCAAAGTGTTGGACAGGACCGAGTGACTAACACACACTTCTTTTCAAAACCCCTCAGCATGTGAATAAACAAACTAAGTCATACCCACACAATGCAGTGCTATTCAATACTAAAACTTAATGAACTATTGTTAGATGCAAAAACATTTGTACATTTCAAATTAGTTATGCTGAGTGAAAGAAGTCAGACAAAAAGGTATATATACTCTACAATTACATTTACATAAAATTCTAGAGAACCCCATAAATCACGTCAGTGTTTGCCTGAGATCTAATGGGACAAAGAATAGGAAAACAGAGGGATTGAAATGGGATATGAGGAAATTTTCTTGAGACAATAAACATGTTCTTATCTTGATGTTTACAATAATTGTTCAGGTATATTCAAATGTCAAAACTCTTCGTACACTTTAAATATATTCAACTTATTGCATGCCACTTATAAAGAGTTCTTAATATAAATTAATGCTAACTCTTCTGTTTCTTTGCTTTTCTAAAGATTCTACAAGTATAAAAATCTTATTCTGGTTCTTAAGAAAACAAGGTTATCTTTACAATTATAGGTTTATACTTAGTAAATACTACTAATTGGTAAAATAAATTATCTTGACAATTAGATTAAAACAACTGCATAGATGATATGTTAGTAAAGTGGAAATTCTTATTTCTTGGACATGATAAGATTCAAGTCTCATTTATCTGTTTTTATTAATGCTATTTGTCCATTCTCCTCTGTCCTGTGTAGTCCAGCTTTGCAACGTGTGGTATTGTAATGCACAGAAGCATTAGTATTCAGTATTGTTCAGTGGAATTCAATCAGTTAAATAGACAAAACCTTGTATTTATGTGCCCACGGAGTGAGGATTCCTGGTGGTTTTTAAAGACTTCTTCACTCACACAGCCATCAATCAAAGTGACAGCATTCTTTAGATTAACTTTGGATTCCCCAGCACAAATTAATTAATCTGTCCACTACTTCCTATCTCAGTGTTTCAATCAGCCAACAAATAAAGCCAATCAAGATTTCAATTCTTTGCTGATTAGCCAATAAACTGTGACAGTGGACTTGTGGCAGGACCTCCGGGACTCTCATAGAAGCTTATTTATAGATGTAGCAGCGCTGTGATCAGTCTCTAAACCACAAATAAGAAGAACATTGTGTTTTCTTCCCTGCTACTTTCATCAAGGCAAAAAAAAATCCTGTTTCAGGTAAAAATAAAACTGCTATAACAACCCTTTGTAAAGATATTCTCCTTGAGGTTACATTAAGGACATGTTTGGTGATGCTGCTGCTTTATTAGCATCAGATTGTATAAATGCCATGGAACTTAAGGAATTGCTTTTGTTCAAATGAAAGGACGCATGCTAAATCCGTCACCATTTCCTCATTGTTGAGTCCTTATAGATAAGAATCCTAAGTACTTCTTATGCCAAAAGAAAATCACTTTCTGCTTTTTAAATATTTATGAAAGAAAAAACTACTGTGTGTCCTAAAATTAATCAGGTACATACACTGTACCTGAAAAATTGTTCTTAGAGGAGAATAAGCCTGCCTAGAGCAAAGGATATAAACTGGGAGTCAGAAACCTAGGATTAGTAGAGGCTTGGCTAGTAACAAGCGTGTGAACGCAGAAAGTCACAGTTTAAAAAGCTTTGGTTTTCTCTCATGTGAAATGAAGGGTATAGACTAAACCTCTAAAATTTGATAGCTCAACAAAACATACTGGTAACTTTTTTCTTACAAAGACTAAATTGAAAAAGTTCTTTTCTTTCTTTTCACCACCACAATTTTTTGAAGTTTATCCAAATATCAGTGACCTCATGAACTTGACACTGAGCAGTAAGTAAATATGAGATTGATGACCTTCTGGTTCCACATTTGATACTGTATTCAAGTTCTTCACCTCTTTCGTGAGCAGCCAGAGGGGAAGGAAATAAATGCAGTTAATCCTGTTCCTCAAAATATATGAGTCCCTCTTGACAGTCCATGACCTTTACCATTCTAATCTAACCATTCTACTTCTTTTCTTAAAGATTTTGGCTCCTGTATAACTATCTTTATTTTAATGCCTACTTCTATCATCTTGGAAGGAGACCCCTCAGTTCCTTGATTTCTTTACTCCTTGATGTGCTTATTTCTAATGATATTTTTGACCACACCACCTCAATCGGTCATTTCCAATTTTACACCCAAATGTGAATTCTTTCTAAAAATGTCTATTTCAAATATTTCACCCTTTGTATCAATCATCTGTCCTTTCACATGACTTGTTCCAGGATATGTACAACTAAAATTCTCTGACTTCCTAAAAATATTAATTGTTATTTATTGTTCATCATTTTAGTCACACCCTTGAAGAGTTCTTACCTCTCTCACTTCCTCGTTTTCTTGTGCATGCAGAGTCGCTTGAGTCGTATCTGACTCTCCGACTCAGTCTGAACTCTCCAGCTACTCTCCGACTGTAGCCAGCAGTCTCCTCTGTCCGTGGGATTCTCCAGTAAGAATATTGGAATACGTTGCCATTTCCTTCTCCAGGGGATCTTTGCAACCTAGGGAGTGAACCCATATCTCTTGTATCTCCTATCTTGGCAGGCATGTTCTTTTACCACTAGTGACACCCGGGAAACCCATAAAAACTCTGACTTCATAATGACATGTACACATGTTTGTGTTCAGAGTTATGTGGTCCACAAAACACTACCTGAAAAGCTAGCCATTCTCTAAAATCTCAAATTTGATTTCTCACTTTCTATGATGGCACTTTGTCATAATCCATTGAGAAAATGTAAGCTGGAAGTCTGAAGCTCCCTTATCTTTCCACTAACAAATTTAGTTTTTTACTTTTGAAAGTACCAAGCTTCTATTTTCTCCATTTCAATTAAAAAAAAAAATTCTACTCTTATTCCTTAAAGAAATTATGTTTTCTTTCCATTTCAGTCCTGAGCCTAATTTTCTGTCTTCTCTGAATGGTTCTTATATTTTTAACATTTTCCCTTACTTCCTGCATCTTCACTCACTTGTTCTCTACTTAGTTCAATAAAATCCATAAATTCTTTATCTCTTACAAAATCAAACCAAAAATTGTTAAATTTGGAAACCCTCTTTCTTTAACAAACCCACCAGTGAAACACCTACATGGTGTCTTTGTTCTCTTTCATATCATACTGTTTCCAAACTTCAATTTTCATACATGCTTCAAGATATTCTAGTTCATTTTTAAACAATTCTTACAAACTACTCTCTTTAAAACCTTTCTTAAATCATCAAGTAACTCTATTCTGCCAAATCCAAGGATACTTCTGTCTCCATCTTGCTCAACATCTAAGCAGCTCTAAGACTTTCAAATCCAACGTTCAGTTTAATAGCAGTCATGGAAATATGCCATTCAGATCTCTGTTGGAGAAAGAGATTGTCATTGGATTGCAAGTAATGAAATCAGTTGACAGTCTTCAGCTTCACTGTCTTTAAGATCTGTTTCTTTTTTCGATGGAAGACCACCTCTTCCCAGGCAGCCCCCTGACAATGGCTGTGGAAGGCAAAATTACCAGAGTCTGTCTATTTGTGTCAAAAGTAGATCTCTTCAAATAGGTAGCTCATTATACTTTATTATAGGGTTATATTTTTCCCTTTGCACCACTGATAAGATGGCACAATTATTTTATTTATATGGGTCTTCCAAATAGATAGCAAGTATCATTAAAGACAAAACTCATAAAATCCCAGGGAATGCTTAATTTCTAACACAGCATTCATAATATATTCCAGATAAATGTTTATTAACCTGATGAATAATAAGCAAGCTAGTTCTCTTTCAAAAACTAATATTTAATTTCTCCAAAATTCTAGTATCGGCTGATGGCATGATAAAATAATCCAAATTGAGATACAAACTGTAGTCATCCTGATATTACCATCTTTAGGTTTTACTCTTTTGGTTTTAGCTATTTTATTGATTTTTAAAATTTACTTCTGTTTTATTAGTAAGCATAGTAGAATTTTAAATGTTTTTAAGATCTGCAGCTCACTTATATGAAAGATAATGAAGAACAACAAACTTGCAAAAATTAATCACATAGTTAACTTAGTTTAGTAACTTAATATGGTCTCCTTTCATCACACACACACATGCACACACACACACACTCATACACATGTACACAGAGAATTAGTTTTGTCTCAATGACACAGTTGTATAAACTTAGAAAACTCAATTTTGAAAATATCACAACTATTAAGAAACAATTCCAGACTCCTGAATTGTGAGACAGTTTCTGTTGTTGAAGCCATTCATTCTGTGGCACTTCATTACAGCTGCCCTATCAAAATATTATAATATACCCATGTAGTTAAGAAATACATTGAATATTACTGAGATGAATAGATCAGAGTACTAGCTACCATGGCAGGGGTTGCCAACCTTTTTATGTAAAAGTCCAAAGAGTAATTATATTAGGTTTTGCTGGTGTCCATAACGGTCTCTGTGGCCCTACTCCATTCATGTCATTGTAACATGAACACAGTCTTAGATGATGCATTAAAAAAAAAGAAAAAAAATTGCGTGGTTATTTCTGAAAGCACAGGGTTTACAAATATAAGCAGTGGGCTGAACTTAGCTCCTGAGTTAGAGTTTGCTGACTCCTTCATGAGATAATCAAATAGGGTTTAAGTTTGAAAGAAATCAGAGGTGGTACTCTTAATAAAGCAGCGCTCCTGGGGAAGAGATAAGTCCTTTGGAAGGCAGAGATGCCCCTATGATTCTTGATAATGAAAAAAAAGAAAGAAAGAAGAATTGAATGGCATAACCCACATGCTCTCAGTAAAATAACCCATTTCTTAAGGAAACTGAATATATTAAATCAACACAATAGATACAATCAATAGAAGAGGGTGTTATGATTTGAGAATTTACAAGCTGCCTAAGTTTTTCACCTCTCTCTGCATACAGCTGTTATTTCTAGCCTGGGAGAGGGGGGCAGATATTTTAAACAAAACAAAAATGGAAGAAAACATCCAAACATAACTTCTCTAAAAGGAATTTGTAATATGAGAAGTAAAGTGCTGTAATTTGGGGCTTGGCAAATTTAGAAAATGCAGTCTTAACAAGTAAGACTTGTGCTTCATTGTACGAAGTGATGAACCTGTTAAAGATGGAATTAAGCATTTCTTTCCCATCAAAGCCTATTACTTCAGAAGACTTTGTGGCATGGGCCAATAAATTATGAGGGATGGAGAGAAAAATCCCTGAAGCTAGTAAGTAAAGATCTGAGACATTAAGCTAAAAAATTACTTCCTGATAAAGCTTGTAGTTATTCAAACACATTATGAAAAAAAATATATAGACCCCAAGTTTCCTAGTTTTTTGAGGAAACTTTATTATGAAGGAAACACCAATCCTACCTGTAGAAGTTTGTCTTGGTTCCTTTTACCAAGAGGAGATGAGCTGCTAAAGTCAAAATCCATACTCCAGTTTTGATATGGCACTGGAAGATAATGCACCAGGAATAGCATCCTGGGGCCCAAAGCTGAGGTCTAACCAGATGACTTCTGCTTGGTGGAGCCTGACTACTGTTGGCCAGAAATCAGGGACTGCTAAATATCACCTACTCATTCGTTATATGGAGAGGAGTTTTAACGAGCTGTGCTGTTCCTTGTTCATCAATGTGAAGTGAGTAAGTTTCAAGCAGATGAGTTACCATTCATTTTATAGGTTAGTGGACCAGGAGGAGACACACATGAACCTAAGATGAGGAGCTGAACTAGTCCAGATGTAGATCTAATAGCAAATTAAAGAGACTTTGGGGTTATGAGAAGTAAAGTGTGTCTACATATAGAAACAAGGATGTATGCGAATGAGGTCAGGAAAAGGGACAGACTGTGGCCACTCCATCATTTTATAGCACACCCATATAGATTTTCCTTGCTTTTTCTTTGCCTGGAAGAACTGAACATGATGGCTGTGCTCTGTGTACATTAGTCTACGCTCTGACCTTGAGTACAGAAGTCAGCCTAGCAGAAAGAAGTTAAATGACTTTACAGAGCTTGCATATTGTCTAAGAAGTCTTGTTTTTTGTTGTTGCTGCTGGGAGGGGGGGGGGGGAGTTGTTTTGTTTTTGTGATGTTTCCTTTCTTTGATGATGTTTCTTTTGCTTTCATTTTAATATAAGAGAATAAATTCTAGTGTGTTTAATTCAACTTATTATTATTGTTGTTATTATATGTACTTGAACCTAATCCTCATTTACATAGATGCCATACATATTTTGAACATTTTAAAAAATTATTTTTAATTGGAAGATAATTGCTTTACAGTGTTGCATTGGTTTCTACCATACAACAAAGTGAATCATATAAATGCTCAGAATTGTTTTCTTGATGGGGCTTCAGCACAAGTAGAATTAGAAATGTTACCAAAATGTTTCTTGATTTTTCCAAGAACTATTAGTTATGATAGGAAGTAATTGTAAGTTACTAATTGTAAGTTAGGAAGTAACTGTAACTAGAACATTTCTCTGAAAGGATTGCACATGTTTCATAGGAACAAGCCATCTTTTCTTCAGCATTTTGCTAAATATCTACAATGTAAGTGAAAGTGTTAGTCACTCAGTTGTCCAACTCTTTGCAATCCCATGGACTGTAGCCCTCCAGACTCTTCTGTCCATGGGATTCTCCAGGCAAGAATACTGGAGTGGGTTGCCATTTCCTTCTCCAGGGGATCTTCCCAACTCAGGGATCGAATCCAGGTCTCCTACATTGCAGGCAGATTCTTTACCATCAGAGCCACCAGGGAAGCCCTAAATTGTATAGCAGTAAAAGAACTGTCCATTTAGATATTCACCTAATTCAGATTTAAGACAGCAGGATCCACCAGCAGGTAGACTCTTACATGGATCCTGTAATTTTGAAATGCCCCAATTCAAAAATAAAATCATTATTCATAGTTAAAAAAAGCAATCCCAGGTAATTTATGTTTTATCCAATTATTTGCCCTATTACTTTCTCAAGATTGATACCACAATGAACTTAAACAGTTGTACACTGCTATTGTTCACCATTATTAAAAATTACTCACTGAACTGCTATAAACCTTTGATTTACTAAAATGAACTCGATTTAGACATATAGGAGGGTGGTGGAGATAGAAAATACCAAACACTTGGGTCAAAATATAATAAGAAACTCTTTCCCTTTTTTATCATATAGATCATGAAGAATTATGAAATGTCTCTCACTGTGATCCAAATGGGTTATTTATTGAATCTATAAAAAATAACTCTAGAATTTTGTTAGAATCTCCAAATGTTTGGTTCTACAGTTTATCAGACATCTGGGTGAAAACTATTGATATATATGCTGGCATATCTACATTTTGTTAAACACATACTTTTTTTGTTAGTTAAACACTTGCTTTTCTCAATTTTCATCAGAACTTCACTTCATATATTTTATAGGAAAAACAACAAATTTTAACCACACTTTGGACTTTTGACAGATCCATCTTGGTTTGAAAGATCAAAAACTATTTTAATTGCAGTTGTCCAGGATATTTTTGAATCTCTTTCTAATATCTCAGTAGGTAGTCTCAGATATCAAAAAATAGCTATTTAACTACAAAATAAAAAATTAAGAAATAACATTGCATTCAGAAAGCCTCCCATTTAATTTTACATATAATGGAATAGTTGAGCACACACACACACAAATTCTGCTCATGAGGAGGAGATAGTAATGATAACAAGTCAATGTTTCTGATGAGAACAACTAAAATTCTATACATCGTAAAAATGATAGATAAAAATATCAGAAAGCTGACAATCTTAATGACTTTGTGCCAAACAGTTATTTTAAGTAGGGTTAAGTATAACTGATTATAAAAGAGAACACAGAGAAAATATGCTTCAGGGCATCCTTTTCAGAATAATAATCAACATATATAATAAAGAATTACATCCAATGATCATAAATTGCTGCCAAAGCTCAGTTATAAGAACAAACACAGTCTCTTAAAAAGATGAATCAAAGATTTAAATGGACATATCAGCAAACAACATATACAAATGGCAAAAAAAAAAATATGAAAAGATGCTCAATATCATTATTTATTAAACCCAATTAAAACCACACTAAGATTCTACTGCACATCCACAAGAATCTCTAAGTAAATAGATAAGACATATATTGTAACATTCATGTGGAGATTTGGAACAAATGGAACTCTCATTTGTTTCTATCAGAAACACAGATGACATGATCACTGTGGAAAACAGTTGACCAAAGAAAAAGAAGATAATCCTAAGCAAAATATTAGCAAAACAAATCCAGTGTGTGTAAAAGGATAAATTAATTCCAGAAATTTCACAACCAAATGTGAATGGTAAAACAGTAGAACTTTGGAAGAAAACAGAATATCTTCACAGCCTTGAAGTAGAAAAATATTTTTACATGATACAAACGGAACTAAGGGAAAACATTTTAAATTGGAAATCTTTCAAAATTGATTATTTCAAGGTTATGACTCAATTGGGGCTTCCTAGGTGGCACAGTGTTAAAGAATCCACCTATGGTGCAGGAGTCACAAGAGATGAGGGTTCGATCCCTGAGTTGGGAAGATCCGCTGCATCAGGAAGAGGAAATGGCAACCCACTCCAGTATTTTTACCTAGAGAATCCCATGGACAGAGGAGCTTGGTGGGCTACAGTCCAGGGGATCTCAAAAGAGAACAGACATAGCAACTCAACAACAACGACACCATTAGTAGTATAAAGAAAAGACTCCCTGTTGGGGATGGATAATCTTAATGTGAATGTCTTACTGAGAACTCTTATTCAGAGTAAGTCCTACAAATACTCTATGAGTCAATAAAAAAGGTAGGTAATCTAACAGTAGTTTGGGCAAAATAACAAACAAGTATTATACCAAAAAAGATATATGCAAAATACCAGTGAATATATTTTTCAAATGTTTTATTTTTACTAAGTCATCAAGGAACTAAAAATTAAAATGTAATGTGATACCACTATCACTGACAAGAATGGCTGAAGTAAAAAAGTATGACAATATCGAGTTGGCAGAGATATAGAACCAAAACCCTTTTATATTATTGATGGTAGTGTTGGAATATATATGCATTATGTTTTGATTCATGTGGAAGCACATATCTATATATTCTCAATAGAAAAGTAATATCTATCAAAAGATATTACAATGATGTGCACAATAATATTACTTGCAATATTCCAAAACTGAAAATATGCACATTCTCAACAAGGATAGAATGGATAGATAAATATTTGCATATTCAGAAATGAAATAGGATCCTATAGCAATGAGAATGAACATAACAATAACCAACACCATAGATAAATCTCATAAATACAATTGGGTGAAAGGACCCAGATACAAAATAATGCATAGTGTAAGATTTCAATAAAGTTCAAAAACAAGCAATGGTAATCTGTGGTTTTAGAAGTGAGGGTAGTAGATATTTTCAGGGTGACAGGAGAAGGGCATGAGGGAAGTTTCTCGAGGTGCTTCTAAAATGCTCTTTTTTTTCTGTTTTTAAAATTTTAAATGGAAGATCATTACTTTATAATATTGTGATGGTTTTGCCATACATAAACATGAATTGGCCATAGGCATACATATGTCCCCTCCTCCTGAATCCCCTCCGTCACCTCCCTCCCCACCCCATCGCTCCGGGTTGTCACAGAGCACTGGCTTTGGGTGTCTGCTTCATACATCAAATTCCCACTGGCTATTTATTTTGCATATAGTAATGTATATGTTTCAATGCTATTTTTCCAAATCACCGCATCCCCCCTTCCCTCACTGAGGCTAAAATCCGTTCACTATGTCTGTGTCTCCTTTGTAGCCCGGCACTCACATCCTGTGCTATGCTCAGTCACTTCAGTCACGTTTGATTCTTTGTGACCCTATGGAGTGTAGCCTGCCAGGCTCCGCTGTCCGTGGGATTCTCCAGGCAAGAATACTTGGAGTGGGTTGCATGCCCTCCTCCAGGAAATCTTCCTGACCCAGGAAATGAACCCAGGTCTCCTGCATTGTAAGGGGATTCTTTACCATTTGAGCCACCGGGAACCCCTCTAGGTTCAATATATGTGCATTAAAATACTATTGTCTTTCACTTTCTGACTTATTTCACTCTGTATAATAGGTTTCAGTTTCATCCACCTCATTATAACCAACTCAAATGTGTCCCTTTTTATAGCTGACTAATATTCCATTGTGTATATTTACCATGATTTCTTTATTCATTAACCTGTTAATGGACATCTAGGTTGCTTCCATGCCCTCAATATCGTGAATGAACATCTGGGTACATATGTCTTTTTCAATTCTGGTTTCATCAGAGTATATGCCCAGTAGAGTGATTGCTGGGTCATATGGTAGTTTTATTCCCAGTTTTTTAAGGAATCTCCATACTGTTCTCCATAATGGCTATATCAGTTGTCATTTCCCAAAAACAGTTTAAGAGGGTTCCATTTTCTTCAAAATCTCTCCAGCATTTTCTGTTTGTAGACTTTTTGATGATGGCCATTCTGACTAGTACGATATGATATAAGGTGTGTTTTTTGATCTGAGTATTAAGACAGGTGTGTTGCACTTTTTGAAAATGTATATACTTATGTTTTTTCTCAAACTCTGTTGCATTTTCTATGATCCAACGGATGTTGGCAATTTGATCGCTGGTTCTTCTGCCTTTTTCAAATGCAGCTTGAACATCTGGAAGTTCATGGTTCACGTACTGTTGAAGACTGACTTGGAGAATTTTGAGAATTACGTGGCTAGTGTATGAGATGAATGCAATTGTGTGGTAGTTTGAACATTCTTTGGCATTGCCTTTCTTTGAGATTGGAATGAAAACTGACCTTTTCCAATCCTGTGGCCACTGCTAAGCTTTCCAAATTTACTGGCATATTGAGTGTTGCACTTGCACAGCATCATCTTTTAAGATTTCAAATAGCTCAACTGGAATTCTATCACCTCCACTAGCTTTGTTCGTAGTGATGCTGCCTAAGGCCCATTTGACTTCACATTCCAGGATGTCTGACTCTAGGTGAGTGATCACACTGTTGTGGTTATCTGGGTCATGGAAGTATTTTTTGTATAGTTCTGCTGTGTATTCTTGCCACCTTTTCTTAATATCTTCTGCTTCTCTTCAGTCTATACCATTTCTGTCCTTTATTGTGCCCATCTTTGCATGAAATTTTCCCTTGGTATCTCTAATTTTCTTGACAAGATCTCTAGTCTTTCCCATTCTATTGTTTTCCACTATTTCTTTGCATTGATCAGTGAGGAAGGCTTTCTTACCTCTTCTTGCTATTAATTGGAACTCTGCATTCAAATGGATATATCTTTCCTTTCCTCCTTTGCATTTCACTTCTTTTCTCAGCTATTTGTGAGGCTTCCTCAGACAACCATTTTGCCTTTTTGCATTTCTTTTTCTTGGGAGTGGTCTTGATCACTGCCAATGTCATGAAGATACAATGTCATGAAGATCCATCCATAGTTCTTCAGGCACTCTGTCTATCTGATCTAATTCCTTGAATCTATTTGTCACATCCAATGTATGATAATAAGGGATTTGATTTAGGTCATACTTGAATGGTCTAGTGGTTTTCAATACTTTCTTCAATTTAAGTCTGAATTTGGCAATAAGGAGGATCACAACAAACTGTGCTGTTGTGGATCACAACAACAAGCTATGTTGCTGTGGATCACAACAAACTGTGGAAAACTCTTAAAGATATGAGAATATCAGACCACCTGACCTGCCTCTTGAGAAATCTGTATGCAGATCAAGAAGCAACAATTAGAACCAGACATGGAACAACAGACTGGTTCCAAATCATGAAAGGAGTACATCAAGGTTGTATATTGTCACCCTGCTTATTTAACTTATATGCAGAGTACATCATGCAAAATGCTGGGTTGGATGAAGCACAGGCTGGAATCAAGATTGCTGGGAGAAATATCTGTGACCTCAGATGTGCAGATGACACCACCCTTATGGCAGAAAGTGAAGAAAAACTAAAGAGACTCTTGATGTAGGTGAAAGAGGAGCGTGAAAAAGTTGTCTTAAAACTCAACATTCAGAAAACTAAAATGATGACTTCCAGTTCCACCACTTCATGGCAAATAGATGGGGAAACAATGGAAACAGTGACAGACTTTATTTTCTTGGGTTCCAAAATCACTGCAGAGGGTGTCTGCAGCCATGAAATAAAAAGACACTTGCTCCTTGGAAGAAAAGCAATGATAAACCTAGACAGCATATTAAAAAGCAAAGAGATTATTTTGCCAACAAAGGTCCATCTGGTCAAGGCTATGGTTTTTCCAGTGGTCATGTATGGATGTGAGAGTTGGTCTGTAAAGAAAGCTGAGTGCCAAAGAACTGATGCTTTTAAACTGTGGTTTGAAAAGACTCTTGAGAGTCCCTTGGACTGCAAGGAGATCCAACCAGTCCATTCTAAAGGAAAGCAGTCCTGAATATTCATTGGAAAGACTGATGCTGAAGCTAAACTTCCAATACTTTGGCTACATGATGAAAAGAGCTGACTCATTTGAAAAGACCCTGATGCTGGAAAAGATTGAGGGCAGGAGGAGAAGGGGATGACAGAGGATGAGATGGTTGGATAGCATCACCGACTCAATGGACATGAGTCTGGGTAAACTCTGGGAGTTGGTGAGGGACAGAGATGCCTGGTGTGCTGTGGTCCATGGGGTTGCACAGAGTCAGACATGACTGCGTGAATGAACTGAACTGAACTGAACTGAAACTCATGTTGTGTGTATTTTTCTATATGTATATTGTAATTCAATTAAGTTTTTCAAAATTTAAGAACTACTAAAATTGTACAAATTTAAATATATAAAAATCTAGAAACTATAATAAAAGAACTGAAAACTTCCTGCAATCAAAGAAAAGCTTATGGTTGCTATCTAAGGCAGATATTTTACCCATAAAAATTTTAATTAAAGTAAATAAAATATTTATTATTTCTTTCTAAAAATACATATTATACATTAACAAATAGCTTTACTTTTTCAGAAAAGCTCTTCTTTACAGAAGGGTACCATCCAATAAATGTGAAAGTAAGAAAAGTTTAGGAAATCACCATTCTTAGAGCTACTGGGTGAAAAGTTGATTGTCAAATTTTTCTCAGGATTTAAAAATATTACACCATCCAGTATTTCTAGTCTTGGGGAAGAAAAAAAAAGTGTTTTCAAAGGATTAATAAAGCTATCCTCACCCTCACCTGGTGATTAACTTTAGCATCATTGTGAATGAAACGATGAAACATTGTGTACCTACCCACATGCTGCAGGTAGAAGATGCACACGACCTATGAAATGTTCTTGCCAAAAAGGTTTCACCTGAGTTAAACAGAGGCTAGAAATCAAATTTTCAGCTTATAGGAAGAACAAGTGTTGAGACTGGGTGTGTGTTTCACCCCTGATTTCATATGTTGACACTCTAAGCCTTAGGTGATGGTACTAGGTTGGCGGGGTCTTTGGGAGATTTTTTTTGTGTGTACATTATTAGGGCAGAGTTCTCATGAATGAGATTAGTGCCCTGATAAGGAAATCTCAGACACCTCTCTCACCCTAAACTCCTTTCTCATCCCAGGCACCTTTCTCACCCCAGACACCTCTCGCACTCCTTCTGGCATGAGAGGATAAACAAGAAGACAGCTGGCCATTTATGTACCATGAAATGGGTCCTGACCCTCAGCAGACACCAAATCTGTGAGTGCCTTGATCTTGGACTTTCTAGCCTCCAGAGCTATGAGAAATAAATTTCTTCTTTTTTTTTTCTTTTTTTGAAATAAGCCACTCACTATATTATACTTTGTTGTAGCTGCCTGATTTAAGGCAACAGGGGTAAAGAAACAGTATTGTGGCAATCTGGGAATTTGAATACAAGATGTATTAATATACTAGGTTTTTTTAATAAATAATTACTTCAATGTTGTAATAATTGTTAATTTTTAGATGTAATAGGATATTACTTTTAAGTGATACAATGCACTAATTTTATTTGAAAAATATAATGAACTATTTCATAGTGAAGAGCCTTAATAGCAATCATTTACTCAAATATTTTAGCAAATATAGAAGATATAAATATGGAGAAATTTGATTATCTAACCAAGATAATGGGCATGTGGGTGTATATTATATGATTTTTCTATATTTATGCATAATATTCTGCTACATATATAGACTATGTAGCTAAAGATTTAAGCAAATTTCTAATATTCAGTTAATTATATTATCATATATAAATCTATCAAATTATAGATTTTCATATTCTTTCTCCCTAGAGTAGGGAACGCTTTAGAGCCTCTGTAGAATTCATCTTGATTTTTTATGGTGAGATGTGCATGCTAGGTTGCTTTCAACATTTCATTATTTATATTTTGGGTGTACATATCTGAGGTGTTTTTGATATAGGTGTCATTATTGATTACAATTCAGATACATTGTCCACAGTGAAAAACAGTCTCATCTCCATGAATCATATGCTACTTTTTACTTACATAACTACTGACTTTTAGCCTATGTTTCCTTGATATTTCACAAAGCAACTAAACATGTGGAAACCAATACTATATTCTGTTGGATTTCTCATTTGTTTCCATAGCTGTATGACAGGGCAATTCTATCATCAGTGAGTGACTTGGATAATTTATTGATGAAATCAGTGTATTGGTACAAATATACTGAAAGGTTGCCTAATTGCTGACTACTCTGCTGCTTTAGTTTTAATATATTGGTGGGAAAGTGAAATTACCTATAGTTCTCTTCATTTATTATCAGCAAGATTGGTGGATAATACCATAATCCATTGTGGAGTAATATCAAAATGAATTTTGCAAGATAATAGTACACTTTATTTTAAGTCAAACATTAGGTGAATAATTGTGTGTTTTAATATTACTGTTAAGGATCAATTTCATTGGAACATATATTCCTGACTTGATCTCTGGTGATCCATTGTCTGTGACTTCTCACGAGTCTCTAGTGTGTTTAATTCAGGGAGTTGGATACCATGATTGACTAAAAGAAGAAGGTAGCATGCTTCTGAGGCAGTCTGAAATAAAAACTCAGGGAAAAAATAAAGCAACTTATGGTTATATTTGCTAAGGCTGTAAATTTTCCCAGACTCAGGTTTCTTATTTTCACATTAAAATCTAGCTAAATTCATAGTCCTAGTCATATCTTGGATTTATTTTTGGTGTCTGGAAGAAATCCTGTGCAAAATGTATTTTGTGTTTTGCATCATTTACTGCACATTTAGTGTGAGAGCATAAAAGTATTTTCCTTTATATATGTGTGTGTGTATGTTTGTGTTTTCATCTTCTGTTACTCATTAGCTTTCACTGTTTTAGAAGAAAACTAACTAAAAGAAAAAAATCTTGATCTGCTACATTAACTTACATTGATTCAGTGGTAGCTACAGCCAAGGCTGTTAAAGTGAATAGGGAATTGCCCCATTATGTATCTTTCCAAAACAAATGTCTGCACACCCAGAATAGGCTGACCAGCCCACAAGGCTGATGCTCTGGTTTTCAAAGATCTTAGAAGTGCTGAGTTCTCTTATATGTTGCTCAGAAGATTATTAGTGTTTAACTTGAATAAAAATGGTTATTTGGCTTTCTATGCTATATTACCCAATCCCTGCTCTATAAATGAGTTATAGTATTACAAAGAAAAACTAGCGACTGACTACAGAGGCAAAATACAAGGTAAGATAGCCATAGCTCACATATAGCACATACTGTATAGGCAATGTGATACATTAAGGAAGTTGACAATAAAAGAATATTCTGAAGTGAAAAAGCAGTATCTGCATGTATGAGGTGCCAGAAAACCAAGGCATTTAAATAAATAAACTAACCTTATATTACTCAACCAGGATACTCATATCATGTCATTTTTACTCTAAACCTTTTGCACTCAACTCAAAATCATAAATATTAGTGAGTATTCAAATAATTAAACATTATAAATAGTCATATACTATCTTTTAGTGTAGATAGGCATACATCAAATATAATTTTGTCACTCATTTTGTATCCTAGGTACACAAGAGGAAACATACATTCCTTGCCTAGAGGTGACTCATACTACAGTACAAAGACAAATCCGTTAACAAATGATTATACCAATCTTCACGCCATACTAGTAGTTAGGTGAATGGTGACTAGAAAGAAAGAATCATGTAAATGAATTGGCATGAAGAGTCAAAAGCTGATGCAGTAATCTCTAAGTGAGCCCATTAGTGATGAAAATGTGTCTGTGGTTTAGAAGAAGAAGATCTGAAGGGGGTTTCCAGACACTTCCAAGCCATAGCACAGAGCATGAAATCACCTGACGCAGGCATGGTGCAACTAGGAATTTGGTTCTTCTGTAACCCGACTGATGGGGGCATATGGTGAGAAGTTTTATTAAAATTAGGTAGGGTCCTGAGAAATGGGGCTTATCCATAGACTTCAATCTGCAAGTTAAGAGAACTATTGAAAAATGTCACCATGGTATTGGTGTATGAAAATTTTCATTTCAGAAGCTTAACTCTGACAGCGATATGGATAAAGGGGTGAATTCACTAATGGCAGTGAGATCACTGGGTAGGCTATAAAAGGTCATTTTTTATTTTCTTTATGTGTCAACATCATTTGTTGTCCTTTCCACAGTATTTAACACTGTTGTCAAACAGCATTTATCTTTAAAACAATTTGTCTCCTTTTTGTTCCTATGATCTTAGTTGAGGCTCTTTTAAGATGTTAACTGGAGAGAGAAAGTTGGGAGGTGAGTAAAAGAAGCCAACACATATAGGATATTTTCAAGAGGCTTGAATAAAGGAGAAGAAAAATTTCAGGAAATGTTGACAAAGGTAAAAGAGGGGATGAAGAATGGTCATACTCTGAGAAAGCTTAAGGAAAGGAATTGTGGAGAGAGATGGCGAGCACCTCAAATAAATTAGGGAAAGAGGAAAGAAACCACACAAAACGGTTAAAAATATTTTTTAAATGATCCAATTTTAAAAGTGAATAATCTGTCTTCCATGATGTCTCGGACTAGAGCAATCATTTTGTTTTTCAAGATTCAAGAAGTGAATACATGTTCAGCTGAGACTGTGAGAAGAAGCCTGGTGCTCTTCTGAATTCTGCCAAGAGCCATGGAACAACAGGTTTGTGTCTAAATTTTGTGAAGAATTAAAACAATGACTCTAAGCAGTGCTTATGTAAAAGGAAAAATGGCTGATTCAGTACTCAGTGCTTGTGAAAAAATGTTCATTATCTCTGGTGTACAAGTCCTATGCACACAAATAGTATGTCAGAAAAATTAATAGCATACATACCACATACTTACTTGTAGAATTTGCGAAGTTAATACAGCATAATTTAAGCTAACTATGTCAGTTCAAATATTTTGAATATTTATTTCTGTTTTTTATTGTTTACTGGGAGAGATAACCTAACAAATTTTGGTGTAATTGTAAAAGTTGCTGTACTCACAGGCATGTCCAAATCTTTTGCGACCCCATAGACTGTAGATCACCAATCTCTTCTGTCCATGGTATTTTCCAGACAAAAATACTGGCGTGGTTGCTATTTCCTTCTTCAGGGGATCTTCTAGACCCAAGAATCAAACCCACATCTCCTGCATCTCCTGCATTGGCAGGTAGATTCTTTACTACTGAGCCATCTGGGAAATTAGTGTGTATGAGCTAAATGTATGAGTTAGTATTTCCTGTGAAGATTTTGAGAAGGTTTTTCTTACAAATATTATCTTTTCAAGGTTTTAGAATAAACAATTTAGGAAAATATTTCTTAGCTTCCCTTTCCAATAAAATTTCTAAAATCTATGCTTTATTATTTTTTTGGTTGATGTTGTCTATTTTTTTTAAATTGTATATTGAATTTTCTAGTGTGTTGGAGAACCTAGGTGATTAGGATGAATCCTTTACTTCATCTTCATATTACCTTTATATGAGATATTAGGTAAGTAGTTCAAGCTACTGTTTAGGATCATGCAGTTTAAAAGGGGTATATCTTATAAGATTATTTTGTTTTCATAATGAATATTTTTTGAATGACTTGTATTTTTCCATCTAGTGAAATTAGACTCAATAATTTCATTGTTTTACTTATTCAGTGAACATATTTTCATTAAAAGTGAAAGTGAAGTCACTCAGTCGTGTCTGACTCTTTATGACCCCATGGACTATAGCGTACCAGGCTCCTCAGTCCATGGAATTTTCCAGGCAAGAGTACTAGAGAGGGTTGCCATTTCCTTCTCCAGGCGCTTTTCCCAACCCAGGGATCGACCCCGGGTCTCCTGCCCTGCAGGCAGACACTTTACCGTCTGAGCAGTGGACAATTTCATCTTTAGGAATGAGAGTGTCCTTTATATCTGTGGAATGAAATTCCCTGGGTTATTCATGAAAATAAATCTAATTATTATAACTTTCCCCCCAAGGCCTGTTTAACAATGTTTGACACTCAGGAGTTGAGCATGTTGGCCAAACTGGGGCAGGGCTCAAATATATGTTTACATTACTGAGCTCTCTGAGAATAGTAAATTCCAGACATCCAGCCACTGGTTTTGTTTCTGACTACCTGCTTTGAGTCTGTTGTAGACAATAGCATGTAAAAAGAAGAGGGGGCAAAAACTACAGGATAGCTGTAAGCCCACTGGAAGTTTTCTAAGACATTTTTTGTGTGTCTAGGAAGAGAAAATGTCATAAAGGAGTTTATGACTTTTTAACTTTGGGAGTGAAAAGTAATTAAGTGCTACTGTACAGCGTGTGAGAAGGCATTGTGACTAAAAGTCAGAGGGCAGGGATCCATGTGTGAATTTTACAGCTTAATGGCAGTATGCATTCAACTTCACTTTAATCACTTTAATATTCCTTAGGACATAAAACAGTGCCTCCCCTTCTAATTAAAAATATGAGGGAAAGCTAAGTGAAACAAAATGTGAAACTTGAGTATTAAGAGGATGAGATGGTTGGATGGCATTACTGATTCAATGGACATGAGTTTGAGGAAATTCGGGGAGATAGTGAAGGACAGGGAAGCCTGGTATGCTGCAGTCCATGGGGTCGCAAAGATGTGGACACAATTTAGAGGTTGAATAACAAATGTAAGCTATGAGAAAGTTATACGAGAGATAGTGGTGGTTCCCAAATAGTCTAGCTACTCTTCCAATTTGCCAACATTTTCAGGTAAAGATGATTAGCTCTAGTCAGATGGCTTGAATAGAAACAATATGTGTCATTCAGAGGCAGGAACATGAAGAGACTGCATATAACCATCTAGTTATCCATCTCCTTTTCATAACTCCTTATTGATTCTTTTTTTTCTTTATTGATTCTTATTTTGAGTATGAGATATGATACTGAAGGGTTGATGACAAAATACATGCCATAAGAATTTAGAAGAATAGATTTGTTAACAATTAAGATGAGAAAGGGATTCCCTGTTAGCTCAGCTGGTAAAGAATTTGCCTGCAAGGCAGGAGAACCCAGTTCAATTTTTGGGTCAGGAAGAGCCGCTGGAGAAGGCATAGGCTACCCACTCCAGGATTCTGGCCTGGAGAATGCCATAGACTGTATAGTCCATGGGGTCATAAAGAGTAGGACACGACTGACTTTCACTTTTCAAGATAAGAATGGCTCTGCACAGTACAGATTTAGAGGCAGTTTTGGAGAATTAAAGTTTGAGATGGCAATTCATATCCAAGTGGAGATGTCATGAAGTCCACTGTCTTGCAGAGAATTCTGGACAAGAGATATAAACACAGGAGTTGACATATGGTTAGCATCTAAGTCTGTGAGACTGAGATTACTTAAGGATGTAATGTAAATACAGAAAAGGAATAGGGGCAGAGCACTAGGTCACTCCAATATTATGAAGTTAGATAGAAGAGGAAGAATTAGCAAAGGGGACGCAGAAAACAACCAGAAAGATAAAGAAATCTCAGAAGTGTGTGATGTGTTAGAAATCAAGGAAATAAAATATACCATAAAAATAGGGAGTTATCAACTCTATCAAATGATGTTGATTGATAGCATGATGAAAATAAGGAGTAAGAAATTTGACCATTGAATTAGAAGATGAGGTTCCCATTATGTGTTGTGATAGCAATCCATCCTAAAATTTGGGGCTAAAATTGTGAATCTATTATTATATCTTCTGGTTCTTTGTGTTGAATCATCTTAGTTGAGTGATTCCCATGTGGGGTCCCTCAGGCAGTGGCATTAGGTATCAGTTCAGCTGTAGTCATCTGAAAACCTGAAACATCTGTAGTATGAACATCCCTGATGGATCACTCATATGGCTAGGAGTTGAGGCTGACTGTCAGTTCGAAGCTTAGGCTGAGGCTGTATGATAGGTAGGAACGTGACCTCTCAAAGATGTCCATGTTTTAATCCCCATAAGCTGAGGATTAACTATGATATTTGGTAAAGAAAATCAGCTGAAGGAATTAAGGTTGCTAAGCACCTGATCTTAAGATGGGGAAAATGTCCTGCATTATCCCACTGAAACCAGGATAATCACAAGGGTCCTTAAATACAGAAGAGGAAGGCAGAAGACTCAATGTGAAGCAAAGCAATATGAGGAAGGCTCAATGCTCATTAATGGCTGCAGGTTGAAGATAGGGTTTACCAGTCAAGGGATGCAAGTGATCTTTAGAAACTGGCAAAGACAAAAAAGTGGATTCTCTCCTTGAGTCTCCAGAAGAAAAATATAGCCCTGCCAACACTTTGATTTTATCTCAAGCAGCTATTAATAAGTTTCAGGCAGACCTGAAAGATAACTATTTTGTTTTATGATTCTAAGTTTGTGGTAATTTATTATGACAGTAGGAAGCTAATACAGGCTGCCAACAACAACAATATAAAACCAAAACATTCATTTGTCACATCTTCATCTGAATTAAGTGCTTTTGATCATGAAGTCTGGTTTCAGAGGCAGCACCTTAAGAAAACATTATCCAAGAGACTCAGATAGAAGCTTCCAGTCTTCTTAGAACACAATCTCAGATGTCTCAAAATGTCACTTCTGCTACACACTGTTGATGGAATAACTAAGGTGAGCCCAGATTCAGGGGTAGTTGAGGTAAGCTATACCTCTTAATGTGAGGGGAAGTATGCTTGTATAGGAGATGAGGAACTGAAGACAGACTGACTGAAAAATATCTATTGCAGTGGATGAAAAGGAGAACAATATCAGCACATGGGGAAGCTGGGAGCCTGTGGGGAGTGAGTTTGGAAAGAATCAGAGAAGATAAAAGGGACATGTTTAGATATTACTCTGAGAAAGCTTATGCAAAGAAGAGTAAAAAGTAAGTAGCAATGGGAAAAGAAGCAGCATCAAAGGAAAAAAATGTATAAAAAAAAAATCTTGTTTCTATGCTAAATAGTAACAATTTGTTACAGTCAAATTTTATTATAATTTTTGTTTATATATATATACGTCATAACATTACAAAATTATTACCAGTACACACCATACAAAAGTGTTCAAATATATTTTGAAGGGATCCAGTCATAGTTTTGGTTCCAAGGAAGCAGATTTTGAGGCACACATTTTTGTTATTATTTATGGATATGTACTAGGGACTGACTTGTGTCCATCCAGAATTCATATGCTGAAGTTTTAACCCCCGTGTGACTATATTGGAGATAGAGTCTCTAAGGAGGTGACCAAAGTTAAGTGATATCACAGGGTAGAGTCCTGATCTGATGGAACTGGTCCCTTATCAGAAGGGGAAGAGAGACTCCAGAACTCTCTCTCCATCATGTAAGAACACAATGAGATGGCAGCTATTTGCAAAGAGACCTCTCACCAGTATCTGACCATGCTGCCCTGATCTTTGATTTCCAGGCTCCAAAACTGAGAGAAAATACATTTCTATGCTAGGGTGACTCAGGCTATGTTATTAATATCTTATTATGGCAGCCTAAGCTGATTAATAAGGCTTTCCACGTGGTGCTAGTTGTAAAGAACCTGCCTACCAATGCAGGCAAGACAAGAGATGGGGTTCGAACCCTGATTTGGGAAGATTCCCCTGGAGGAAGGAGTGACAGCCCCCTCCAGTATTCTTGCTTGGAGAATTCCATGAACAGACTGGCCTGGTGGGCTATGGTCCAAAGGGTCACAAAGGGTTGGACACAACTGAAGCGATTTAGCACAAGCTGATTAATAAGGCCTTGCAAACCCAGAGATGCAGGAGTAAAGGAAGGGGAAATGAGTTAGGGGGAGACAAAAAAAAAAATATGAAGTTGGCCATTAAGCATAACTTACTGACTACCATATCTTAAAAACATGATTTTTTTTTTTTAATTCCTACAAGTGTTAGTCACTCAGTCGTGTCTGGCTCTGTGACCCCATGAACAATAGCCACCAGGCTCCTCTGTCCACGGGATTTTCCAGGCAAGATTACTGCAGTGGGTTACCATTCCATTCTCCAGGGAATTTTCCCTACCCAAGGACCAGACCTAGGGATTGAATCTGGGTCTCCTGCATTACAGCAGATTTTTTACCATCTGAACCACCAGGGAAGCCCTGGTACACAGTAAAATAGAAATCTCAGAACTTACTATAACTCAATTAGACAATCTGAGTAACTAAGACAGGTGTATAATTACATTCCCTTTTAATGTGCGTAATGCCCTAATCTACCTAATTTGGGGGATATGTGAAATTAGACCATAATACTGAGCTAGCAGAGGTGACAGAATTCCAGTTGAGCTATTTCAAATCCGGAAAGATGATGCTGTGAAAGTGCTGCATTCAACATGCCAGCAAATTTGGAAAACTCACTAGTGGCCACAGGACTGGAAAAGGTCAGTTTTCATTCCAATCCTCAAAAAAGTCAAAAAGCATTCTTTGGAAAGAATGCTCAAACTACTGCACAATTGCACTCATCTCACACACTAGTAAAGTAATGCTCAAAATTCTCCAAGCCAGGCTTCAGCAATACGTGAACCGTGAACTTCCAGATGTTCAAGCTGGTTTTAGAAAAGGCAGAGGAACCAGAGATCAAATTGCCAACATCCTCTGGATCATCGAAAAAACAAGAGAGTTCCAGAAAAGCATCTCTTTCTGCTTTCTTGATTATGCCAAAGCCTTTGATAGTGTGGATCACAATAAAGTGTGGAAAATTCTGAAAGAGATGGGAATACCAGATCACCAAACCTGCCTCTTGAGAAACCTGTATGCAGGTCAGGAAGCAACAGTTAGAACTGGACATGGAATAACAGACTGGTTCCATATAGGAAAAGGAGTACATCAAGGATGTATATTGTCGCCCTGCTTATTTACCTTCTATGCAGAGTGCATCATGAGAAACACTGGGTTGGAGGAAGCACAAGCTGGAATCAAGATCTCTGGGAGAAATATCAATAACCTCAGATATGCAGATGACACCACCCTTATGGCAGAAAATGAAGAAGAACTAAAGAGCCTCTTGATGAAACTGAAAGAGGAGAGTGAAAAAGTTGGCTTAAAGATCAGTGTTCAGAAAACTAAGATCATGGCACCCTGTCCCATCACTTCATGGCAAATAGATGGGGAGACAGTGGAAACAGTGTCAGACTTTATTTTGGGGGGCTCCAAAGTCACTGCAGATGGTGATTGCAGCCATGAAATTAAAAGACACTTACTCCTTGAAAGGAAACTTATGACCAACCTAGACAGCATATTAAAAAGCAGAAACATTACTTTGTTAACAAAGGTCAATCTAGCCAAGGCTATAGTTTTTCCAGTAATCATGTATAGATGTGAGAGTTGGACTATAAGGAAAACTGAGCATGGAAGAATTGATGCTTTTGAACTGTGGTATTGGAGAAGATTCTTGAGAGTCCCTTGGACTGCAACGAGATCCAATCAGTCCATCCTAAAGGAGATCAGTCCTGGGTGTTCATTGGTAGGACTGATGTTGAAGTTGAAACTCCAATCTTTGGCCACCTGATGGGAAGAGCTGACTTCATTTGAAATGACCCTGATGCTGGGAAAGATTGAGGGCAGGAGGAGAAGGGGACGACAGAGGATGAGGCAGTTGAACAGCATCACTGACTCAGTGGACATGAGTTTAGGTGAACTCCAGGAGTTGGTAATGGACAGGGAGGCCTGGCTTGCTGCAGTTCATGGGGTGGCAAAGAGTTGGACATGACTGAGCAACTGAATTGAACTGAACTGACCTTCTCCCAATATATGAACTCCCTAATAAAAATAAATTAGTTTTCTTTAATGTATTGTATTTTTCAGGATAACAAAATATACCCTTTTCCCAGCCACCTCAGACCTTTTCTGCCTCCACATGTGCATTTTTGGGTGATTTCAAGATATTCCTTGAATGATGGCCTTCTCATAAGTCTGAGTAGGTAAACAGATTTAATCAGCACCTTTAGCAATGACAAAAGTAACTTTTATGAACACATTTTTGTCTTCAAACCCCAAATTTAATAAGCATAAAACATAACCTGTTCTGTTGAACACTCTTGCTGCTCATGTAATATCATTACTTATAGTGTTAAATATACTTGTAGCTGTCCTCTTTTCACATCTCTAGGGAAAAAAATAAGAATGGATTATTCAAATGATTTAAATCCCTTTGAGACATGGGGCTTACAGTAATACTATAAATTGTGTTTTCCCTCCAAGGTTAGTTGCGATGTTGGCCTTGATTTAAAACCCAAGATCCTGTGGGAAATGGCAATGATATTGAGTTCTGACAAATTGAATTGGTCTCAAGGTGTTGGAGGATGACTAATAAATCTGCAAGCTGATTCAGAAAATATTCTATTCAAGACATTTTTTATTCTTGAAACATATGTGACACCTTTAAGTGTTAATACCACTAGCTGTTTGGTTTACTTAAATTGTGTGTTTGGGAGTGATTTCATTCTTGCTAAGACCAATGCCCACCTGCATATGACAATTGCTTTGGATAAAGATACAAAGGAGTATTATTTTGTTTTGTTTTCCATGCTGTGTAGCATTTTATGTCTAATATCATTTATTTTAATTCTTGCATCTCCTAGTATGACTTGGCAAGGTATGGTTTACTACTATATTCTCTGTAGTTTATCATGCCATGAAAGGGAATATTAGGTTTGTGTAACAGTATTTCAGTAATGTGACTTAAAACTTGCCACTTTACTACTGTACATCAAAATACACAAACACTTTTACCAATACTGGAAAGAATAAGACACCATGTCTAAAACGAAATTGGAACTTTTAGAAATTTAATCAAGAGAGTCAAAGATGGAATTAGAGATTGAATATAAATCTCTTAACCCAGCATTTGACAACAAAGTTTTTTAGAGGTCTATTTTAAAATATTATTATCTGTCAGGATATTTGCATGGATTATTTCTTCTTAAAAGCATTCTAAACACAACTCAGAAACTTTATCACTTTTGTTTATTAATTTTGTTATATTTGTAGATATTGGAGATGTAAATATCTTATTCACCAGGTCTGAAAAGAATTCTGAGACCCAGTTCAGATGCCTTCTCTCTCACAAATGCTCCCTTGTTGCTTCATTCCACATGAATCTCTCCTTTATAGACTTCAGCCTTTAACTGCACAATTATGCTTTTTATTTTATTGAGTCCTAATTTTTGTTTTGCATCATATAAATGGTTTTAAGAATAGATAATAAGTGCCATATATCATGTATAATGTTTCCTAAACAACATATTCTATCTTCTTGGTGAAGTTTTGCTTAACCACACTAAATTGTATTATCTGTTTACACCCTCAGAATTGGGTAGCATTTGATATTAGTATCATACTTTGTATGTCCCATATTATTAATATTGTAAATTTATTTTTCGTATGTACCTATTTTATTCATATACTTCTTTTGAATGTCAAATGAGGGTAGGTACTAAGACTTGTATTGAATAGAAAATCCATGTGGCTCAAAGGTTATGGAAATTATTCTATTGAATAGATTGTTATGTATATCCTTTGATTAAAAATCATATTGTAATATAAGTTATAACTATGCTATTGCTTCAAAACAAATTAAGTCATTGAATTCAGAAAATAAGTTAACCTCCAGAATTATAAAATTTTAAGTCATGATGATAACATAAAAAAAAAAACTATCTTACAACTGAGTCGAAGATTTTAAGATAAATGCTTTTAAACTTATAAGAAAAAATAGAAAAAAAAATACTTAAGGTTTGATGATTGGTTAAATTGTGTGTGTAGTGTGTGCATGTGTTGAGCTTACCATGAAAATACTGCAGATGAAAAAGAACATGCAGTGAATTTAGAAGATTTTTATCCAAGAGCTATTAAAATAGAAAAGCAGATTTTTTTAAAGTAAAGAAAGGAAGAAGCAAGGGTTAACAGTCCTCTCTTGCCTAAACTAAAAGTGCCCCAGGATAGAGGACTACTAGTGCTAAAACCAGGGAAGTTCCAGGCAAACTAGAATGGGTTAATCACCTTATAAGAGACCTAATTTATTTTTAAAATTAACTTATTTTTGGCTGTGCTGGATCTTCATTGCTCCTTGCAGGCTTTCTCTAGTTGCAGTGCATGGGCTTATTGTGGTGACTTCTCTTGTTGTGGAACACAAGCTCCAGGGCGCATGGGCTTCAGTAGTTGCAGCTCACAGTTGCTCACACAAGTGGGATCTTCCTGAACCAGGGATTGAATGCATGTCACTATATTGGCAGGCAGACTATTAACCATTGGACCTCCAAGGAAGTCTCAGAAAGCTATTTTAAATCTAGATGTAATTTACTCAATACATACGTACACATACGAACACGCACAATATTTTTGCATAACCTATACATATCCTTAATATACATGTAGTGTACTTGACATACTCATACTGAGACAGTTTTTTTTTTTTAATGGATACTTAGAAGAAAATATGCCAGAATGTATGTGTATATGTATGTGTGTATAGGTCTGTGCATACATACATGCATACATACAAATACCCAAAAGTAAAATCTCTATTGAAAGTTAGGTACATAGGTCAACTTTGCTGTGTATCAGCATTCTCAGAATCTCAAAGGTTTATTGTTGTTGTTCAGTAGCTAAGACATGTCCGACTCTTTGTGACCCCAGGGACACCAAGCCTCTCTGTCCTCAACCGTCTCCCAGAGTCTGCCCAAGTTCATGTCCATTGAATCCGTGGTGCTATCCAACAATCTCACCCTCTGTTGTCCCTTTCTCCTCCTGCCTCCAATCTTTCCCAGCATCAGGGTCTTCTCCAGTGAGTCAGCTCTTTGTGTCAGGTGACGAAGTATTGGATCTTCAGCTTCAGTATCAGTTCTTCGAATGAGTATTCAGGGTTGATTTCCCTTAGGATTAACTGGTTTGATCTCCCTGCTGTCCAAGGGACTTTCAAGAGTCTTCTCTAGCACCACCATTCGAAAGCATCAATTCGCTTATATTAAGAGATTTACTTCAGGCTCAAAAAATGGCCAGCTGGAACTTGTCTAGATCTGGCTTGGATTGGATGAGCATTTGTGCAGGTGTGTTTTGCATGTCTCTCAGTCTGGAACCCAGGCTGAAGGAGCAGGGTCTGCATGAGCTAAGGCTGTGGGAATACAAGAGAGTAAGCTTCTGAAAGCATTTACTCTGAACTGACACTTCTGCCCACATTCCAGAGGCAAAGTGAAATCTATCACCAAGCCCAAACTCAGTGGGCCAGGAGATGTATACTACTCTAAGGAGGAATATGCTTCCCTGGTGGCTCAGACGGTAAAGCGTCTGCCTACAATGCAGAAGACCCAGGTTCCATCCCTGGGTCAGGAAGGTCCCTGGAGAAGGAAATGGCAACCCACTCCAGTACTCTTGCCTGGAAAATCCCATGGACCGAGGAGCCTGGTAGGCTACAGTCCATGGGGTTGCAAAGAGTCAGACACGACTGAGTGACTTCACTTTCACTGTCAAGGAGAAAAATATACTACTCTAAGGAGCAGTGGCTGCAAGGTACAGGAGCCAGAGCCGCAAGGACAGGGGCTCTGGATGCAGCAGACTTGCGTATGGCATAAGCCCTCTTGGAGGAGGTCGCCACAAACCCCACCATAAAGCCACAAGAACTTACACAGGACTGGAAAACAGATTCTTGGTAGGCAAAAACAGAACCTTGTATGCACAAGGACCCTGGAGAAAGGAGCAGTGATCCCACAAGAGACTGACCCAGACTTGCCCATAAGTGTCCAGGAGTCTCCGGTGGAGACCTGGGTCGTTGGAGGCCTGGGTCAGTGGTGACCTGAGGCAGGGCTGGGGGCACTGAGTGTAGCAATGCATGCATGGGACCTTTTGAAGGAGGCTGCCATTATCTTCATTACCTCCACCATTGTTTGGCCCCAGGTAAATAACAGGGAGGGAACACAGCTCCATCCATCAACAGAAATTTGGATTAAAGGTTTACTGAGCATGGCCCTGCCCATCAGAACAAGACCCAGTTTCCCCCTCAAGCAGTCTCTCAGGAAGAGAGAAGCTTCCATTAAGCCTCTTATCCTTCCATAAGCCTCTTCCATAGCCTTCTTATCCTTCTCCATCAGAGGGTGACAGACTTAAAACCACAATCACAGGAAACTAACCAATCTGATCACAGATTGTCTAACTCAATGAAACTATGACCCATGCCATGTAGGGCCACCCAAGATGGACAGGTCATGGTGGAGAGTTCTGACAAAAAGTGGTCCACTGGAGAATGGAATGGCAAACCACTTTGGTATTATTGCCTTGAGAACCCCATGAACAGCATGAAAAGGAAAAAGATAGGACACTGAAAGATGAACTACGCAGGTCAGTAGGTGCTCAATATGCTCCTGGAGATCAGTGGAAAAATAACTCCAGAAAGAATGAAAAGATGGAGCCAAAGCAAAAACAACACCCAGTTGTGGATGTGACTGGTGAAGGAAGCAAGGTCTGATGCTGTAAAGAGCTATACTGCATAGGAACCTGGAATATTAGGTCCATGAATCAAGGCAAATTGGAAGTGGTCAAACAGGAGATGACAAGAGTGAACGTTGACATTATAGGAATCAGCGAACTAAAAAAGACTGGAATGGGTGAATTTAACTCAGATGACCATTCTATTTACTACTATGGGCAAGAATCTCTTAGAAAAAATGGAGTATCCATCATAGTCAACAAAAGAGCCCAAAATGCAGTACTTGGCAAATGCAATCTCAAAAAATGAGAAAATAATCTCTGTTTCCAAGGCAAACCATTCAATGTCACAGTAATCCAAGTCTGTGCCCCAACCTGTAATGCTGAAGAAGCTGAAGATGAATGGTTCTATGAAGCCCTATAAGACTTTCTAGAACTAACACCTAAAAAAGCTGTCCTTCTCATTGTAGGGGACTGGATAGCAAAAGTAGGAATTCAAGCAATGCCTGGAGTAGGAAATAAGTTTGGCCTTGGAGTGCAGAATGAAGCAGAGCAAAGGCTAATAGAGTTTTGCCAAAAGAATGCACTGGTCATAGCAAACACCCTCTTCCAACAATACAAGAGGACATGGACATCACCACATAGTCAATATAGAAATCAGATTAATTATATTCATTGCAGCCAAAGATGGAGAAGTTTTATACAGTCAGCAAAAATAAGACAAGGTGACTGTAGCACAGACCATTAACTCCTTATGGCCAAATTCATACTTAAATTGAGGAAAGTAGGGAAAACCACTAGACCATTCAGGTATGACCTAAATCAAATCCCTTATTATTATACAGTAGAAGTGACAAATAGATTTAAGAGATATCTGTTAGACAGAGAGCCTGAAGAACTATGGACAGAGGTTTGTGACATTGTATAGGAGGCAGGAATCAAGACCATCCCCAAACAACAACAGAAAAAAGGATAAAGGGTAAAATGGTTATCTGAGGAGCCCTTAGAAGAGAAGCAAAAGGAAAAGGAGAAATGGAAAGATATACCCATTTGACAGCAGAGTTCCAAAAAATAGCAAGGAGAGATAAGAAAGCATTCCTCAGTGATCAATGCAAAGAAATAGAGGAAAACAACAGAATGGGAGAGACTAGTGATCTCTCCAAGAAAATTAGAGATACCAAGGAAACATTTCATGCAAAGATGAGCTCAATAAAGGAAAGAAACGGTATGGACCTAAAAGAAGCAGAAGACATTAAGAAGAGGTGGCAAGAATACACAGAAGAACTACACAAAAAAGATCTTCACAATCCAGATAATCCCGATGGTGTGATCACTCATCTAGAGCCAGACATCCTGGGCTGCCTTAGGCAGTATCACTAAGAACAAAGCTAGTGGAGGTGATGGAATTCCAGTTGAGCTGTTTGAAATCCTAGCAGATGATGCTGTGAAAGTGCTAGACCCAATATGCCAGTAAATTTGGAAAACTCGGGAGTCGCCACAGAACTGGAAAAGTTTAGTTTTCATTCCAGTCCCAAAGAAAGGCAATACTAAAGAATGCTCAAACTATCACACAATTGCATTCATCTCACATGCTAGTAAGGAGAATGCAATGGCAACCCACTCCAGTGTTCTTGACTGGAGAATCCCAGGGACGGGGGAGCCTGGTGGGCTGCCGTCTATGGGATCACACAAAGTCAGACACAACTGAAGGGATTTAGCAGCAGCAGCAGCACACACTAATAAAGGAATGCTCAAAGTTCTCCAAGCCAGGCTTCAACTGTACACAAACCATGAACTTCCATATATTCAAACTGGATTTCGAAAAGGCAGAGGAACCAGAGATCAAATTGCCAACATCTACTGGATCACTGAAAAAGCAAGAGAGTTCCAGAAAAACATCTACTTCTGCTTTATTGACTATGCCAAGCCTTTGACTGTGTGAATCACCACAAACTGTGGAAAATTCTGAATGAAAGAGATGGGACTACCAGACCGCCTGACCTGCCTCTTGAGAAACCAGTATGCAGATCAGGAAGCAACAGTTAGAACTGGACACGGAACAACAGACTGGTTCCCAATAGGAAAAGAAGTACGTCGAGGCTGTATCTTGTCACTCTGCTTATTTAACTTATATCTAGAATACATCATGAGAAATGCTGGGCTGGAAGAAGCACAAGCTGGAATTAAGATTACTGGGAAAAATATCAATAACCTCAGATATACAGATGACACCACCCTTATGGCAGAAAGTGAAGAGGAACTAAAGAGCCTCTTGATGAAAGTGAAAAAGGAGAGTGAAAAAGTTGGCTTAAAACTTAACATTCAAAAATTAATATCATGGCATCAAGTCCCATCACTTCATTACAAATAGATGGGGAAATAGTAGAAACAGTGTCTGACTTTATTTTGGGGGGCTCCAAAAATCACTACAGATGGTGACTGCAGACATGAAATTAAAAGATGCTTACTCCTTGGAAGAAAAGCTATGGCCAACATAGACAGCATATTAAAAAGCAGAGACATTACTTTGCCAACAAAGGTCGATCTGGTTAAGGCTATGGTTTTTCCAGTAGCCATGTATGGATGTGATAGTTGGACTATAAAGAAAGCTGAGTGCTGAAGAATTGATACTTTTGAACTGTGGTGTTAGAGAAGACTCTTGAAAGTCCCCTGGACTGCAAAAATATCCAACCATTCCATCCTAAAGAAATCAGTCCTGAATACTCATTGGAAGGACTGATGCTGAAGCTGAAACTCCAATACTTTGGCCACCTGATGGGAAGAACTGACTCATTTGAAAAGACCCTGATACTGGGAAAGATTGAAGGCAGGAGAAGGGGATAATTGAGAATGAGATGGTTGGATGGCATCACTGACTTAATGGACACAAGTTTGAATAAACTCTGGGATTTGGTGATGGACAGGGAGGCCTGGCATGCTGTACTCCATGGGGTCACAAAGAGTCCAACATGACTGAGCACCTGAACTGAACTGAACTGAAGGAGGAATAGAGTATTTGCTGAGATAAATCTAATAAGCCAATTTGGGGTTTTGAATAATGTATATTTTTTTTCAATTATGTATTTTTCCAATTTTCTAAACTAAAGATGCATTACTTTAATACTCCAAAAAATATATAATTTTAAACTAACAAAAAAACCATGAAGTCTTATTAAATGTTTCCTACACAGCATAGTAAAGAGATAAATAGTATCTGTTGTCCATATGGAAAAATAGCTTTCTTCCATATTTTATGCAAATAAAAGATATGCCTATATGACTTTAAGGTATGGAACTAAGAGTGAAAATTAAGTGGTCTTGGAAACAGTATGTGCATTTGGAAGGAAGCTGGAATAATTTGTACTGTGATGGTCAAATGAGTGTCCCAAGGATGTGGCTGTTTGTTAGTTTTAAGGCCCTTTTTTTAAGATAATAGGAAGAGAACTGCATAGAAACATTTTCATCCATAGCAGAGGGGGAAACCTCAAAGAAGAGGCTGCATTCTTCACAAACTCAACAAAATATAAACTGAAACCTTTATTTGTCTGATAATTCTCTGGAGAAAGTATGCAGACCAACTCTGATGATTTAAACCTCCTTAGTAGCAGCAAGTATCACTGGTTTAAAACTACATCTCTGGTCAAAAAGATGGGTTACCCTAATCCATTTCCAAGCAACTCAGTCACTATAAAGAATCATATATTTTGGGGGGAATACATCATAAAAGAATTCTTATAGCATCCAAAGTGCCACTTCTACCCACCCACTTATTTGTACTTGTTAGGCAAACGATAATAAGGAATTTGGCTCTGACAGAACATTTAGTGATTAAACTTCTAATGTGTCAGGCTGCCAGCAATAGAAATGGGTTTCTTGGCTTCCATTTTTTTAGTTACTTATAATAATTTGTTTAATTACTGAACCACAAAACAGACAAAACTAAGTAAGAGATTGGATTCGAGGTCAGTATGCAGGTTCATATTTGTCATGACCACTACCTGTGGTGGTCTCCCCAGCTCACTTTAGCAAAGATTTGGGATTGTCACTGGCACAGAAAGTCTAAAAAGGCTGCCTACATGCAACACAGATGCCTCTGCATCCAGCCAGCAGACACCTTCTGCCTGTTTTGTGAGGTAATGCATGGAATTCACACTCAGTTTATCCTTCAGGAAATCCCCCAAAATGTTGTGCCTATTTCCCTTCCCAAGAATGTAGAAAGAGAAATAAAAGAATGAATATAATATACCTGAGTCCACTTTGCCAGAGTTTTACCTATATAAACAAAAGCACTCAAATTTTTTTCCTGGTATATGCATTCACTGATTTGTCAAAGTAAAGTACCAACTATAGTTCACATATTCATTTCCATGCAATGAACGCAATTTCAGAAACTTTTAAAAAGCAACACAAAAGAAATTTGCATATAGCAGTGTGCAGAGTAAATTGTATATGCATTGGCCTGTCTGAGTCTGAGCGAATCACTGTGAGTAGGTCAAAAAAATAAAAAGTAGGTGTTAGTATTATTGTACCAGTAAAAATAAAAAGTAGGTGTTAGTATTATTGCACCAGTGAGGACACAGAGCAGTTTTTAAATGAAAGACAAAAGAAAATAAATTCAAGAGCTGATTCTTTGAAATGACCTACAAAATTGTTAAACTCTAGCAAGACCGATAAGGAAACATAACAGAGAAAAACTAAAATATTCATACCAATTATGAGAAATATAGCTGATTTACAGATATTAAAGTTATGATAATACTTGGATTTACTTCATGGCATAAACATAGCAATTTTAATGAAATAGAAAAAAAAAACCCTTAAATGTTACAGACTACTAAATTTTACTCAAGAAGAATTAGGATACTAAAATTGCCAATATTCATTGTGGAAGTTGAATCTGTATTTAAAACCTTTCACAAACAAAAAAGTACCTTATGTTCTAATGGCTTTGTAGGTAACTTCTCCCAAACATTTAAAGAACAAATACCCATAATTCATTAGTCCTTTCAGAAAATGGAAGGGAAAAAAACTGTTCCAAACTCATTGTATGAGATCAGTAAAAATCTGTGATCAAAGCCATCACATGTAAAGACCAATGCTCATGAATGTAGATGCAAAAATCTAAACAAAGTTAACTAAGTTGAATCTCACAATACATAAATATTGATAAATTTGTAACCAAGTAGAATTTATTTTAGGAATTAACTTTTTTCTTAACATTTGAAAATCAGTAAAATTAATTGTATTAAATTAAAACAAAAACCATACGATCATCTCCATAGACAAACCAAAAATTCATTCAAGAAAATTCAAATCCATTTATGATAAAAAAAAAAAAACTGAGAAAACTAGAAAACTTTTTTTCCTTTATTGTGTCTAAAATATGTATTTAATTAAATGTATCATGTGAACAGTAGATACTGAGATAATTTGTATGTATTCCTGGAAACAAGACTGGCCTTTCCTCTGTCAAACTTCTGGCTTAAAGCACTGAGCCATCTGGTCAGGAGTTGAGCTGGGGGTGGGTTTCATGGAAGCTATTGTTACTCTTAGTGCACAGCAGAATTCAAGTTCTTCTAGTGGTTTCTTAAGTTTAAGGGTGGGAGTTAAGCTACCAGAGGTTTTTATTTTTGTTTTTTTCCTCCCCATATTCCTGCTCCAACCTCCATTTTCAGCCATCCTGTCTAACTGCAACACAGGTGGTCTCTCTTTAATAAGGACCCTTGCTCCTTCCCCAGGAAAGAGCATTATTGCATGTTACTACCCACTGGGCTGCAAGACAGAAGCTGTTCTCTTTTGGCCTGGTCCAGTATAAGTCTTAGTCAGACTCTGTATGCCTGGGCTTTATAACTTTCTCACTATTGCTACACCTCCTGCCCATGATAGCAGGTCTCTAATTTGACCTGTATGTAGTAGGTCCCTTGAAGGATTTTTGTAGATCGTGTAGATTTTCCTTCTACATTGTGTGCATGCATGAGTGTACTAAGTCACTCCAGCCGTGTCCAACTCTGTGCGACCCCACCAGGCTCTTCTGTCCATGAGATTCTCCAGGAAAGAATACTGGAGTAGGTTGCCATACCCTACTACAGGGGATCTTCCCAACCCAGGGATCGAACCTGAGTCTCTCACGTCTCCTGCATGGCAGGCAGGTTCTTTACCACTAGCACCACCTTCTACAGTTGTTGTTCAGTCACTCAGTCACCTTTGACTCTGTGACCCCATCAACTGAAGCACACCAGGTTTCCCTGTCCTTCACCATCTCCCAGAGCTTGCTCAAAAGCTTGTGCATTGAGTCAGTGATGCCATCCAACCATCTCGTCCTCTGTCATCCCCTTCTCCTCCTGCCTTCTATCTTCCCCAACATCAGGGTCTTTTTAATGAGTCAGGCCCTCACATCAGGTGGCCAAAGTATTAGAGCCTCAGCCTTAGCATCAGTCCTTCCAATAATATTCAGGATTGATTTCCCTTAGGATTGACTGGTTTGATCTCCTTGCAGTCCAAGGGATTCTCAAGTGTTTTCTTCAACACCACAGTTCAAAGCATCAGTCCTTCAGTGCTCAGCCTGGTGGGCTACAGTCCATAGGGTCACAAGAGTTGGACACAATGGAGCAACTAAAAAAACAAAACAACCTTCTTTATAATACAACTCTCACATCCACACACAACTACTGGAAAAACCAGAGCTTTGACTAGACAGCCCTTTGTTGACAAAGTAGTGTTTCTGCTTTTTAACCTTCTACACTGCTGAAACTCTCTCTCTCTCTTTTTTTTTTTTTTTTTTTAGTGTTGAAACTCTTAATGCTATTGACATAAGACACTGTACAGAATTCTTCCTGCCACTTCCCTAAGGGTATAGGTTTGTTTCCACTTCCCTTCCCACAGCAATAATGGGATCAACCTGTGCTTTGAGGGCTTCCCTGGTGGCTCAGTGGGGCTGAGCCTAGAGGGCTATATTCATAGGGTCACAAAAGAGTTGGATGCAACTTAGCAACTAAGCAACAAAGACAACCTATGCTCTGAGAGTGATGAGTTTGTTGTTTTTCCACAAAAGTCTTAAGGTTTTAATTTTGTATGAGAGGGTACAAACAAGACCCTTCATGGCTTTCCTATAGTAATAGATAATTTCTTCCTTTGTGCCCCCACCACACATGGGAGGCTTTCTTCTGTCTCCTGGACTTGCACAAGCTTTCTTGTAAGTCTCTTATTCTTCAGTGGGGTTGCATGGAGAAGAGTCACCAAGTGAGGGAAAATTCCCTTGCATCTGAGGCACCCAAGGATTCTATGCTTTTGGCCTAGCCCACATTTATCTTGGAAGAATGTCATGGAATTCTAATTTTCTCTTACCTACTGGAGCTGCACTTTCTTCTTTTGTATTCTGTCTCTCCTGCTTGAACTTCTCTGGCCTGAAAATGTAAACTCAGCTCTTCAATGGAATAAAAACATGCTAATTTTGTAGTTTATATAGTTAATCCTTTTGTTGTTAGAGCAGGAGTGATGCTCTTGTCTAACTTTATATATCCTAAGTAAGAGTAGAATCCCATCATATAAGTAATATATCCTTCACTTCTCCAAACATATGAAACAAGCATTTTTAATTTTAACACATGCCATCTTCATGGGTCTTTTTCTACAGGTAGTTCCCACCACCACCCCCGACCCTGGGATAATTTTTATTCACAGTGGTTTTATTTCTTTAGGGTTTTTTTTAAAAATTGCAAACATAGTTTTTTGGGAACTTTGTGGGTTTATTTAAATGTTTATGTTTTGTGTTTCAGTTGCATTCCTTCTAATATAATTTGCATTACTTCTAGCTGGTAAGTCTTTTTATTAATAAATTATTGATGAGGGAAATATGAATTAACTTTCCCTTCTTAATGAATCATAACCTAAAATTCAGCCAGGATTAACATTGGAACTGTGACTTAAATTTTTTTTAACATGAGGGGGAAAAAAAAACCAAAAACAACCTATCCAAACCTGAACCAAACTGTCATTTTGAGTTTTAGCTTTATATCTTCAAATGTCAAGCTTGAGGACAAAAAAAAAAAAAAAAAAAAAAATCATAGAAATGCTGTGTTTAGTAAGTGAGTCTCCTTAAGCAAAAGGTAAAAATACCATATAAACTTTCATTTTTCTTAACAAGAATGACTGACAATTAACTTATATGCCCAGACCTTAAAATAAGACATTTAAGAAACTCCGATGAGATTAGTGAATTTAGCTAAGGGGGAAACAGAGCGTTCAGTTCAGTCACTCAGTCCTATCCGACTCTTTGTGACCCCATGGACTGCAGCACACCAGGCTTCCCTGTCCATCACCAACTCCCAGAGCTTGCTCAGACTCATGTCCATTGAGTTGGTGATGCCATTCAACTATTTCATCCTCTGTATCACCTTCTCCTCCTGCCTTCAATCTTTCCTAACATCAGGGTCTTTTCCAACGAATCCATTATTCACACCAGGTGGCCAAAGTATTGGAGTTTCAGCTTCAGCATCAGTCTTTCCAATTAGGACTGATTTCCTTTATGATTGACTAGTTTGAACTCCTTGCAGTTCAAGGGACTCTCAAGAGTCTTCTCCAATACCACAGTTCAAAAGCATCAATTCTCTCTTTATGGTCCAACTCTCACATCCAGACATGACAGCATATATCTTTGGAAAATTCATTTGCTCGTATGGTGGTGGATCTCTGTCAAATAAACTGTGCATTATTCCTCAGAGTGTTTCTTTTTCTGTTTTCAAACTCTTGGTTTATAACTAATAAAGAACCCTGTATTCCACTTACTCAGTCATGCATCTATTGCCTGAAGTTAGGTTTGACTCCTTTTTAATACATAGATGTTTTACAGATACATTTGGTTCTCAGTCTCAGACTTTTGCAATTTTATTTAGATTCTGGACTATTCCAGTAATTATTTTAAACTGTAAAAAAAAAATCCCTGCTGCTTTCTTGTTAATGATGTTCTTAGTACACTGAGAAATGAACTAATATTAGGAGTGTTTATGTGGCTATTTCACACTTCTTTTGCTGTAATGCTTGGCTTATTCTTAGATGAACATTACCATTTGGAATAACTTCAAAACATAGTTAAGGACTGTGATAATGCTTGATCTGGTGTTCTAAACTCTTTCTAACTGTCTCCTTTTCTGAGTTAGAAGAAGAGTAGAAGGCATATGTACTGAATGACAATAGTTGAAAATAAGCACACACAAAAAAACCCCCAAAAAACAAGAAAAAACCTGATCTCTCTCCAGTGAAAATAACTGGAATTAGCATGCCAAATAATTGTGCAATAAAATGACTTAGAAATATGGCTATACAGATGGCTTACATCCTTAATATTTCAGAGTTTTGAAAGAGCAATATGGTGGACAGACTCTGTATCCAACAACATGGCAGAGGTTGTAATACCATGATCAGGCAAATAGACAAACTGGTTAATGTAATATCTAATGGAGGAGGTTTTCCTTAAAAGTGACTCAGATTTTACAAAGTCCCTAAAAGGCAGAAGCAAGAAAGGCAACTTAAGATTCTGATATTAATGGAAAGCACATTACCATCTGTTTACCCTACATAATTCAAATATATTCCCTGTTCACTTCATATGTTTAATATTCTATTTGTCAGCTCATTAGACCAAAGGGATTAAATCAGAAACACTAAACCACTAGCAATGTTTGGGCAGTATAGGGTCTTTCTCTCTAGGTAAGCTTTTGGGTCTACCTGGATGTAGCCGCAAAACCATTGGTCAGATCACATTTCTTGATTTGAGATTTGGCAAATAAAGTAATCATAACCATGTAAGTTATGTGCATTTTCTACTTTAAAATAATACAATAAGAAACAGCACCAAAATAATCTTGACATCATTTTCATAATACAAAAAATCTTTTGAGGTCACAACATCAAACTAAGGAAAAAAAAACTTTACAATGTACATGTGCAATAAGACTAGCCAGTTGATCAAATTGTAATTGACAGAATAGAAAGTAAACAAGATGAAGATTTTTTTTTTAGTGTTTTTAGCTATTATTTGATAGACATAATGGTTGGAGAATTAAGCAGAGCACCTCAAAAACTAATTCATGTTTACTCAGGAAATCAAAATTTGTTTTTTCAGCACAAACCAATGAAAGAGGATTAGCAGTTCTAGAAGAGAGAAAAAGCAACTTATGGAAATTATAACAGTGGGTTTAATATATTTACTGAACTTAGTGAAGTGAGAACAAAAAGTAATTTTGTTTGTTCTCACATTTGCTCTCTTTGAGCACATTCTGAGGGCTTGTTCTTTCCTACTCCTGGATAAAATCTTGATAGATTCCATAGCATTCTCTATGATTTACAGGTATTAAAGAACACTCTAATTTTCTAAGGTATTAAAAAGTCCAGTCGATCTAAGATATCCTTACCCATGTCATTCAAAACTTCTCCACTCCCTTCACCTCTCTTTCCTCCCAACTCCATAGCATCCACCATCAGAAACCACCTGGAACCTGAAGCTCACTGTGAGAAAGGGAAGGGTGAGGTCATTTCATTCCCTTTTACCAGCTGCATGCATCCTTTACTGGCTGCTACTGCAATTCTCCTCTTGAAGACTGTGTCTGAAGAGAAGGGCAGGGGAGAGTCTGATGAGAAAACTTAAGACTTACATGGCTTGAATTATTGCGTCTGACTCTGTGACCACATGGACTGTAGCCCACCAGGTTCCTCTGTCCATGGGCTGTCCCACGCAAGAATACTGGAGTGAGTGGCCATTTTCTCCTCCAGGGGATCTCCCCTACTAGGGATGGGAGCCTTGTCCCCTGTGTCTCCTGCATGGACAGGAGAATTTTTTACCACTGGAAAGCTTATGCATCTATAAACCAGTATTGGTATCCTTTTCAGCAGATTATCAAACACTGGCTCTTTCATTCACTGGGTATTCCCCCTACCCCCACTTTTTTTTCTCCTTCTTTAGTTTTTTTTTTTTTTTTTTTTTTTAAAGAAACACTTCTATAATGGAGTATTTCATCCCAGATCCCTTGTTTCAGGTACAATCTCATCCAAGTGATGATTTAGCACTACCCTGTCAGCTCCTTGCTCTCAGGGATATATTTTTACTTCAGGCTATTTTATTCAACTGATGTTCCACTATCCTTCAATATATTATTTTGCAAATTAGGAAGGAGAGTCTCTTGAGTGGTGATAGGAGCTCCCAGAAATGTCATTGGGTAAGACTGTGGGTGAGTCCTGAGAAATATAATCCTTACCACAGTTAGTTGTGGGGTGTGAATGAAGTCCTGGCCAACTGGCAGATATGTGATTGGAGGAATGAGCTGCTCCATGTATTCTGCTTTGAATTTTACCATGACCAGTGTCCAGCTCTCAGGATGATTAAAGCAGAACATTTCTGTGGGGGTTAGATAGGTGTCTTCAGCTGACCCAAGCCCAGGGCATGGAGGGGAGAGTGGAAGCTTCACCCGCACAAGGTCCAGACATCTAGGCTCAGGCAAGAACCGGACTCATGGCAAGTTAAATAAACACTAGAATGGGGAAAGGCAGAGCAAGTGTCATAAAGTGGAGGGGAGCAAAGCTGAGGTATCCCCTACAGCTGAAGATCCAGCTTTCAGTTTCTTTAGCATGTCAAGATCAGTACCACCAGACACCACTGGCCTTGCTGTTATCTCTGCTGTGGAATGTTCTCTCTTCCCTAGATGGTTCCCATGGCTGGCTTGTGTGCATCCTTTAAATTACAGGTGTCACCTCCTGTAAGACAACTTAACTAAGGTAGCCCCCCAACTCCTTCTATTCTGTCACATCATCCTGTTTATTTCCTCTATAGCAGTTATAAGTCCAGGATTTGTCTTACCTGTTGGGTGTTCTCTCCCTCTATTAGAATGCAGAGGCATGAGGACAGACTTTGTTTCAAGCACTGCTATCTGAACGGTGCCTGGCATATAGTTGGTACTTGATAAGTACTGGCAGTCTTAGGTGGCTTAGTGGTAAAAAAAAAAAAAAAAAAAAAAAATCCACCTGCCAATGCAAGAGACTCAGGAGACTTTCTGAGTCAGGAAGATCCCCTGGAGAAGGGAATGGCAACCCATCCCAGTGTTCTTGCCTGGAAATCCCAAGGACAGAATGGCTTGGCAGACCGCAGTCCAGGAGGTCTCAAAGAGTTGGATGCAACTGAGCATGCATGTAGCCACAATAATTATTTACTGATTGATTAAAATGTTTGGTGGCAATTCAACAAAATAAGTAATTTAAAAAACCACTATCTCAATTTTTGGTGAGAAACTTCCTCACCGTTATTTTTTGTTCTCAGGCAGGTCCCTCAAGCCAGCCTCTCTCAGGCCTCGAGATTTTTAAAACAACTCATATAACATTTCTTTTATTCTACCAACTTGAGAAGATGAATTCCAGTCTCTTCAAAGGGGACTTTTGGATGTCTGTCTCCCTAAATACTAATGAGAGGGCTTAAGGTAAGTGAGAAACCCACTGCCCACCTAATGTCTAATAATCAATCAGGAAGCAGAAGAATGTTGAATACTGCCTTCTAAGAAGTTCTCATTCCTAGCATTTCAACCTCCTCTTATATTCAGACCAGAAGAGCTGAGGTTGGTGGAGTAGGACGGCTCATTTCATAGTGTCATAACAAGTCCTACTTAACACAGGCCCCCACTCTTTGTGGTTTTGGCTAAGGCTGCTATAAAATGAAAAATTACCTAAACTTCACTCTTAGTTGAATCCCATCCTTTTTAAAAGGTGTTTGTGAGATACAGAGATTTGCTGCTGTTGGTGTTCAGTCGCAAGTCACATCCGACTATTTACGACCTCCTGGATGGAGCCAGGCTCCTTTTTCCAAGGGGTTGTCAGGGCAAGAATACTGCAGTGGGTTGTCATTTTCTTCTCCATTTATGGAGATTGCTGCCTTACTAAAAGTATTTGAGAGAGGACAGAAATGGGATAGGGTTGGCCAGGAAAAAGATAACCTAATGAAAGTTAGTTCGACAATAGACCATAAGTACAGAGATCAGTCAATGCACACAGAAGCAAGTGAGAAGAATTATAGTTTGGAAGGTAGATGGAATGACTGTACTAGTAAACAGCATACTGGGGTATCAGAATGATGTCCAATGAGTTATGGATAGAGTGCTTGCTTATAATGCCCTGTTTACTGCATGTACAAAAGGGTATTGTTCATAATCAAAAGTGAAATGAAATCCAAACTATGCTTAAAGAGTTTCACATTAAAATCATCTCAAGTAACAAATTTAAAATTGCATACGTTTTAGAAACTATTAAAGTCCCAAAAATTTTCACTGCTCTTGGTATGTTAGAATTTTAAAAGCATTATGTACCATTTCCCAGCCAATCAAGAGCCATTTATTGCATGACAACTGTAAGCATCATTCAAAATTAGGCAATGAAAGAAAATTGTTTGTTTAGTCTAGGTCACAAGGCAGAGAGGGAAAGCTTCACTGAAACATACATTGTGTGCTGAAATCACATACAGAACAATATTTGAAACCTTTCTTAGCATCAATGACTTTAATATGCTTGCATGAGGAAATCATCTCAAAAGTCAAAGATAAAATGTATTTTCTTGTTTTCCTAATAATTTTACATAATGTTAACATGCAGCGTTCCAACCAAGTGTGTTAAGTAGCACATTTCAAGTATTTCAGTATGCATTCACAAAGGCATATGTTTGGAGATGCCAGTACATATGAAAGCTCATTCAGTAGAAACTAATGGTGTCCAGCAGAGAATAAAGTAACTAACTGAATTTTGTAATGCAGCTGGTAACATGATCTTCAGAGTATGGGATATTTGCAGGCAAATTGCTTTATTATCTATAATGTCAAGAGAGATCACCTCAAAGAGGACTTAAATCTCCTTTCATAAGTTGGTTTCTTCATGACTGCTAATGGAGAATAGATATGCTTTAATGCTTTTGATGTAACCATTTTGAGTGACATTTCCCTCAGCTTTCTCTTTGTACCCAGCATGTAAGTTATTGCTGATTTACAGTGATGATAGTGAGATAGGAGAATATCTTGCATTATTGGAAGATCTGTAGATGCTTCATGATATTGGAGGAATTCAGAGACTAAGACTCTATCCAGATCTGTATTCCTCATGTAATATTAGGCAAGTCTTTTATCTTACCGATAACAATTTTATTTTCTATGTAATGGAAGTATCTATATCTACACTGTATTTCCTCTTCAAAAAAAAAAAAAAGCAAGCAAAAACAAAACTAAATAACATTAAAAAATAAGTTAGTACATACTGCCATAAATAATAGGTTTTTGTAAGGAAACATGAATGGATTATTGTGAGGATAAACTATTTTCTACAGCCATTTATATATTTATACATATATTCATATCCATTTATATGTCTATATATAAATGGCTGTAGAAATTTTTATATAAATAGCTGTAAAAATTAATATATAAATATGTGTAAAAATTAATCTGCTCTATGTCAAGAGTCTAAGATTTTTACCCTACTTGCTAATTGGCCTGCCTCAATTCATTGATGCAGACAGAAGAAACAGGACTCATGCACTGAAAACAAAGGATAGTTTAGAGCTCCAGAAATAGCATGATCTGGGGTAGAAGCAATTTTTAAAAATTTATTTATTTTTATTGAAGGATAATTTTTTTATTTAATAATTTTGCTGTTTTCTGTCAAATATCAACATGAATCAGCCATATGATTCATATTCATATGAACCTCCCCTTTTGAAACTCCCTCCCATCTCCCTTCTCATCCCACCCCTCTCGGCTGATACAGAGCCCCTGTTTGAGTTTCATGAGCAATAGAGCAAATTCCCGTTGGCTATTTATTTTACATATGGTAATGTAAGTTTTCATGTTACTCTTTCCATACATCTCTCCCTCTCTTCCCCTATCCCCATGTCTATTCTCTTTGTCTGTTTCTCCACTGTTGCCCTGTAAATAAATCATTCAGTACTATTTTTTAGATTCTGTATATATGCTTTAGAATACGGTATTTATCTTTCTCTTTCTGACTCACTTCACTCTGTATAATAGGTTCTAGATTCATCCACCTCATTAGAACTGACTGAAATGCATTCCTTTTTATGACTGAGTAAAATTCCATTGTGTATATGTACCACAACTTCTTTATCCATTTATCTGTCAATGGACATCTGGGTTGCTTCCATGATCTAGCTGTTGTAAATAGTGCTGCAATGAAAAATGGGATACACGTGTCTCTTTCAATTCTGTTTTCCTCAGGGAATATGCCTAGGAGTGGGGTTGTTGGGTCTATGGTGGCTTTCTTTATTCCTAGTTTTTTAAAGGGTCTCCCTACCATCTTCCATAGTGGATGTATCAATTTACATTCCCACCAACAGTGCAAGAGTGTCCCCTTTTCTTGACACCCTCTCCAGCATTTATTGTTTGTAGACTATTTGATGATGGCCATTCTGACCAGTGTGAGGTGATATCTCATTTTAGTTTTGATTTGCATTTCTCTAATAATGAGCAGTGTTGAGCATCTTTTTATATGTTTGTTAGCCATCTGTATGTCTTCTTTGGAGAAATGTCTGTTTAGGTCTTTTTCCCACTTTTTATTGGGTTATTTATTTTTCTGGTATTGAGTTGTATAAGCTGCTTGTATATTTTGGAAATTCATCCTTTGTCAGTTGTTTCATTTGTTATTATTTGTTGGTCCTTTAATGGATTGGAACCTGGTGGTCTGGAGTCGACGATAAGAGAATGAAAGAAGGAAATAGGCTAACATTCCCTGGGTTATGCAGCCAGCTTCTGCGCTCCAGGGAATCAGTCAGAAATAGAGAGAGAGAGAGAGAGAGAGAGAGAGAGAGAGAGAGAGAGAGAGGGAAAAGAAAGAAAGAAAGACACGGGGACCAAAACTCTGATGGAGCAAAGTGTTTTAACCAACATGGCGTGGGCATATATACTGTCTTACAAGGTAGTTATTCTCAGCAAAGATAAAGGCTAAAATTCCAGACTTACAAAACACAAGGTGATCCCTATTAAAGAGACAAGAGGGTACTTATCACAATAATGAGAAACTAGCAAAGGAAATTCCTGGATTCCTCAGCCCCAGGAAAGGCGTGCCTCTCCTCTTAATTTCTGAATATTCAGGAATTAATAAGGGCCAGAGGATTCCTGACAGTTATTTTCTCTCATTATGGGGGTTGTCTTTTCACCTTGCTTATAGTTTCCTTTGCTGTGAAAAAGCTTTTATGCTTAACCAGGTCCCATTTGTTTACTTTTGTTTGTATTTCCATTAATCTAGGTGGTGGGTCATAGAGGATCTTGCTTTGATTTATGTAATCGACTGTTCTGCCTATGTTTTCTTCTAAGAGTTTTACCCCTTCTGGTCTCACATTTAGGTCTTTAATCCATTTTGAGTTTACGTTTGTGTATGGTGTTAGGAAGTGTTCTAATTTCATTCTTTTACATGTAGTTGTCCAGTTTTTCCAGCATCACTTATTAAAAAGGCTGTCTTTCCCCATTGTGTATTCTTGCCTCCTTTGTCAAAAATAAGATCCCCATAGGCACATGGGTTTATTTCTGAGCTTTCTATATTATTCCATTGGTCTATATTTCTGTTGTTGTGCCAGAACCACACTGTCTTGATGACTGTAACTTTGTAGTATAATCTGAAGTCAGGAAAGATGATTCCTTCAGCTCCATTTTTCTTTCTCAAGGCTGCTTTGGCTATTCATGGTCTTTTGTGTTTTCATATGAATTGTGAATTTCTTTATTCTAGTTCTGTGAAAAATATCACTGGTAATTTGATAAGGATCACATCAAATCTGTTGATTGCTTTTAGTAATATAGTCATTTTCACAATATTGATTCTTGCTACCCAGTATCATGGAATATCTCTCCATCTGTTTATGTAGTCTTTGCATTTTCATTATTATCTTGCAATTTTCTTTGTACAGTTCTTTTGTCTCCTTAGGTAAATTTATTCCTAAATATTCCATTCTTTTTGTTACAATAGTGAATGGGATTGATTCCTTAATTTCTCTTTCTGATTTTTCATTCTTAGTATATAGAAATGCAATTCATTTCTCTGTATTGATTTTGTATCCTGAAACATTGCTAAATTCACTGATTAGTTCTAGTAATTTTCTGCTACTATCTTTAGGGTTTTCTATGTGTATACCATGTCATCTGCAAACAGTGAGAGCATTGCTGCTTCTTTCCTGATCTGGATTCCTTTTCTTTCTTTTTCTTCTCTGATAACTATAAGCTAGGACTTTCAGAACTATGTTGAATAGTAGTGGTGAAAGTGGACACTATGTCTTGTTCCTGATCTTAGAGGAAATGTTTTCAGTTTTTCACCATTGTGAATAATGTTTGCTGTAGGCTTATAATATATGGCCTTTACTATGTTGAGCTAAGTTCCTCTTATGCCCATTTTTTGAAGTTTTAGTCACAAATGGGTGCTGAACATTGCCAAAGGCTTTTTCTGCATCTATTGAGATTATCATATGGATTTTATCTTTCAATTTGTTATATGATGTATCACATTGATTGATTTGTGTATATTAAAGAATCCTTGCATCCTTGGAAGAAACCCAACTTGATCGTGGTGAAGAAGCTTTCTAATGTGTTGCTGAATGTTAGCTAAAATTTTGTTGAAGATTTTTGCATCTATGTTCATCAGTGATATTGGCCTGTAGTTTTCTTTTTTTGTGTGTTGTCTTTGTCTGGTTTTGGTATCAGGGTGATGGTGACCTCATAGAATGAGTTTAGATGTGTTGCTTCCTCTGCAAATTTTTGAATGAGTTTTAGAAGGATAGACATTAGCTCTTCTCTAAATGTTTGATAGAATTCTGCTGTGAAGCCATCTGGTCCTGGACTTTCATTTTTTGGGAGATTTTTGATCACAGCTTCAATTTCAGTGCTTATAATTGGGTTGTTCAAAATTTCTATTTCTTCCTTGTTCAGTCTTGGAAGATTAAACTTTTCTAGGAATCTGTCCATTTCTTCCAGGTTATCTATTTTGTTGCCATATAGTTTTCCATAATAATCTATTAAAATCCTTTGTATATCTGCATTGTCTGTTGTAACCTCTCCTTTTTTGTTTCTAACTTTGTTGATTTGATTCTTCTCTCTTTTGTTCTTGATGAGTCTGGCTGAAAGTTTGTCAATTTTGTTTATCGTCTCAGAAAACCAGCTTTTAGTTGTCTTAATCTTTACTATTGTTTTTTCATTTTATTCTGTTCAGATCTTTATGACTTCTGTCTTTCTACTATTTTTTTCTTTTGTTGTTCTTTTTCCAGTTTTTTTAGGTGTAAAATTAGGCTGTCTATTCAATGTTTTTCTTGTTTCTTGAGGCTGTCTATTCTATGTTTTTCTTGTTTCTTGTTTCTTTCAGTTGTCAGGTTTTCATTGTCATTTCTTTCTAGAAATTTTTTTTGATTCCCCTTTAGATTTCGTCAGCAACCTGTTGGTTATTTAGAAATGTGTTGTTTAATCTCCATGTATTCGTGTTTCTTACAGTTTTTTTTTCTTATAATTGATATCTAGTCTTATATCATTGTGGTTGGAGAAGATGCCTGATACAATTTCAATTTTCTTAAATTTACTGAGATTTGATTTGTGACCCAAGATGTGGTCTATCCTGGAGCATGTCCCATATGCACTTGAGAAGAAGGTATTCTGGATTTGAATGGAATGTCCTGAAGATATCAGTGAGATCCATCTCATCTAATGCATCATTTAAGACTTGTGTTTCCTTATTAATTTTCTATTTGATGTCTGTCCATTGTTGTGAGTGGAGTGTTAAAGTCTCCAACTATTATTGTGTTACTGTCAATTTCTCCTTTTGTCTGTTAGTGTTTGTCTTACGTATTGAGGTGGTCCTATGTTGGGTGCATAGATATTTACAGTTGTTATATCTTCCTCTTGGATTGATCCCTTGATCACTATGTACTATCCTTCCTTATCTTTTGAAATCTTCTTTATTTTAAGGTCTCTTTGGTCTGATATGAGGATTGTTAATCCATATTTCTTTTGCTTCCTATTTGCAATGGAATATATTTTTCAATCCTCTCACTTTCAATCTATATGTGCCTTGAAGTCTTAAGTCAGTTTCTTGTAGACAGCATATATATGGCTCTTGTTCTTGTATCCATTCAGCCAGTCTGTGTCTTCTGGTTGAAGCATTTAATCCATTTACATTTAAAATAATTATTATATTTTAAATACATTTAAAGTAATTATAAAGTAACTATTGTCATTTTCTTAATTGTTTGGGTTTGACTTTGTAGATCTTTTTTCTTCTGTTGTATTTCTTGACTATATAAGTCCCCTTAACATTTGTTGTAAAGCTGGTTTAGTGGTAATGAATTCTGTTAACTTTTGCTTGTCTGAAAATCTTTTGATTTCTCCATCAATTTTGGATGAAGTCCTTGCCAGGTACAGTAATCTTGGTTGTAGACTTTTCCTTTTCAGTACTTTAAATATATCCTGCCATTCTCTTCTGACCTGAAGAATTTCTATTGAAAGATCAGTTGTTAAGCATGTGGAGTTTCCCTTATATGTTACCTGCTGCTTCTCCCTTGCTGCTTTTAATATTTTTTCTTTGTGTTTAGTCTTTGTTAGTTTGATTAGTATGTGTCTTGGTATGTTTCTCCTTGGCTTTACTCTGTATGGGACTCTTTGTGCCTCTTGGACTTCATTGACTATTTCTTTTTCCATGTTGGGGAAATTTTCAACTAAAATCTCTTCAAAAATTGTCTTGGGGATTGTCCTACAGTGGCAGAGGAATAGGACGGGGAGACCACTTTCTCCCCCACAAATTCATCAAAAGATCATTTGAGTGCTGAGCAACTTACACAAAACAACTTCTGAATGCTGGCGGAGGACACCAGGCACCCAGAAAGGCAGCCTCTTCTCTTCAAAAGGAGGTAGGGCAAAATATAAAAGATGAAAAGAAAGACAAAAGAGAGTTAGGGACAGAGACCTGGCCCAGGAAGGGAGTTGTGAAGGAGGGGAAGTTTCCAAGCACCAGGAACCCTTCTCACCTGCAAATCTGTGGGGAGCTTTGGAATCTCAGAGGGCAACATAACCAGAAGGGGGGGGGGGGAACAGAGAATACACACCTAACGACAACTCCTAGCAGAGAAGTAGCCCAGACACTCGCCTCTGCTACCAGCGAGCAGGGGCTGAACAGAGAGCGCTAGCTGGCTGCATACCAGCCCATCCCCCTGCCAGAGGCAGAGAGGCAGACAGGCGACAGCCAGAGCCGGAAGGCAAGGTGAAATCTCAGCCCCAGAGATGGCATCCTCCGCCAAACTGTGTCCTGGATGATTGACATCTGCCAGGAGGATCACAGCCAGAGATCAGCCCCCCAAAGGAGACACATGGCACACCTGAGATGGTGTTTTTGTGGTGCACCCAGGAAACTGAGTAGCTGGGACCGGGGAGGTGCGCCTAAATAAGTGACCACCTTCACCCCCTTGTGTCAGGGTGTAAATTAAGACACTGAAGAGACTTGCAAATGGAGGAAGCCATAATAAACAAAGAAGAGGGAACTGCTCTGGAAGTGACAGGTGCAACAATTTAAAACCCTGTAGTTAGAACTGACTAAGCATTGGAGGGGGCCTATAGACCTTGAGAAGAAGTATAAGCTGGAACAAGAAACTATCTGAAACTGAACTGATCCCACACTGTCCTCAACAGCTCCAGAGAAATTCCTAGATATATTTTACTATTATAATTTTTTAAATTTTTAAGTTCTTTATTTGCTCCTTTAATTTTAACTTTTATAACCTACTATTACCTTGCAAAAAAAGATCCTATTTTTAAAGCAAATTTCATATATATATATATTTTATAATTTTTGTGATTGATTTTGTTTTGTATTTTCAATATTGTATTTTTGAGAGTCTAACCTCTACTCTAGATTTTCAATGTTTGCTTTTTGGTATTTGTTATCAATTTTGTACCTCTAATAATCTAATTTTCTGTACCTATTTTTACTTAGAGGTGTGATTACTGGCTTGATTGCTCTCTCCCCTTTTGACTCTCCCTTTTATCCCCTGGTCACCTCTATCTTCTCCCTTCCCCTTCTCTTCTCTATGTAACTCTGTGAATTTCTCTGAGGGTTCTGGGTTGTGGAGAACACGTAAGGAACTGATTACTGGCTAGATTGGTCTCTCCCCTTTTCATTCCCCTCTTCTCCTCCTGGTCACCTCTATCTCCCTACTCCCTCTTCTCTTCTCCATGTAACACTGAACCTCTCTGGGTGTCCCTCACTGTAGAGAATCTTTTCACCATTAACCTGTATGGATGGAGAAGTCTTGAGGTTACCATAAGAATAAGACTGAAAGCCAGAGGCAGGAGGCTTAAATCCAAAACATGAGAATACCAGAGAACTGCTGACTCCAGGGAATATTAATCAAAAAGAACTCAGCCAAAAACCTCCATAGTTAAACTGAAACCAAGCTCCACCCAAAAACCAACAAGTTCCAGAGCAAGACATACCAAGTTAATTCTCCAACAACTCAGGAATGCAGCCCTGAGCATTAAAATACAGGCTGCCCAAAGTCACAACAAACCCATAGACAGCTCAAAACTCACTACTGAACACTTCATTGCACTGCAGACAGAAGAGATCCAGCCCCACACACCAGAACACAGATGCAAGCTTCCCTAACCAGGAAACCTTGACAAGCCACTAGTCCAACCCCAACCACAGGGAGCAACCTCCACAATAAAGTGGAACAACAAACTTCCAGCATATAGAAAGGCCACCCCAAACACATCAATCTAAACAAACTGAAAAGGCAGAGAGATATTCAGCAGGTAAAGGAACACAATAAATGACCGTCAAACCAAACAAAGGACTCTTTTTCAGGAGTCTCCCTGAAAAAGAATTCAGAATAATGATAGTAAAGATAATCCAAAATCTTGAAAACAAAATGGAGTTACAGATAAATAAACTAGAGACAAGGATTGAGAAGATGAAAGAAATGTTTAGCAAGGACATAGAAGAAATAAAAAAGAGACAATCAATAATGGACAATGCAATAACTGAGATCAATAGCACTCTGGAGGGAACAGTAGAATAACTGAGGCAGAAGATAGGATAAGTGAGGTGGAAGATAAAATGGTAAAAATAAATGAATCAGAGAGGAAAAAAGAGAAAAATAATTAAAAGAAATGAGGACAACCTCAGAGACCACTGGGACAAAGTTAAGTGCCCCAACATTTGAATCATAGGAGTCCCAGAAGAAGAAGACAAAAAGAAAGGCCATGAGGAAATACCTGAGGAGATAATAGTTGAAATTTTCCCTAAAATGGGGAAGGAAATAGCCACCCAAGTCCGAGAAACTCAGAGAGTCCCAAACAGGATAAACCCAAGATGAAACACCCCAAGACACATGTTAATCAAATTAATGAAGATCAAACACAAAGAACAAATATTAAAAGCAACAAGGGAAAAGCAACAAATAGCACACAAGGGGATTTCCTTAAGGGTAACAGTTGATCTTTCAATAGAAAATTTTAAGGTCAGAAGGGAATGACAGGACATACTTAAAGTGATGAAAGAGAAAAACCTACAATCCAGATTACTATACCTAGCAAGGATCTCATTCAAATATGAAGGAGAAATCAAAGCTTTATATACAAGCAAAAGCTGAAAGAACTCAGCACCACCAAATCAGCTCTTTAACAAACACTAAAGGCTTTTCTCTAGACAGGAAACAGAGAAAATGTTTATAAACTCGAAACCAAACCAAAAAAGTAAATGGCAATGGTATCATACTTATCATTAATTACCTTAAATATAAATGGGCTGAATACCCCAACCAAAAGACAGAGATTGGCTGAATGGATACAAAAACAAGATCCCTATATATGCTGTCTACAAGAGACCTGCCTCAAAACAAGGGACACATACAGACTGAAAGTGAAGGGCTGGAAAAAGATATTTCACACAAATGGATACCAAAAGAAGGCAGGAGTCGCAATACTCATATCAGATAAAATAGACTTTGAAATAAAGGCCATGAAAAGAGACAAGGAAGAACACTACATAATGATCACAGGATCAATCCAAGAAAATCTAACAATTATAAATATATATGCACCCAACATAGGAGCACTGCAATATGTATGGCAAATGCTAACAGTATGACAGGGGAAATTAACAGTAGCACAATAATAGTGGGAGACTTTAATATCCCAGTCACACCTAGGGATAGATCAACTAAACAGAAATTGGCAAGGAAACACAAACTTTAAATGATATAATGGACCAGTTAGAATTGATATCTATAGGACATGTCACCCCAAAACAATTAATTTCACCTTTTTCTCAAGTGCACATGGAATATTCCCCAGAGTAGATCACATCCTGGACCATAAATCTAGCCTTGGTAAATTCAAAAAAATTGAAATCATTTCAAGCATTTTTTTCTGATCACAGTGAAGTAAGATTAAATGTCAACTACAGGAAAAAAGCTATTAAAAATGAAAATATATGGAGGTTAAACAACACACTTCTGAATAACCAACAAATCACAGGAATAAGAAAAGAAATCAGAAAAAAATCAAAATAGGCATAGAAATGAATGAAAATGAAAACACGACAACCTAAAACCTATGGGATTCCATAAAAGCAATGCTAAGGGGAAGGTTCATAGCAATACAAGCTTACCTCAAGAAACAAGAGAAAAAATAAAATAAATAACCTAATTTACATCTAAAGCAACTAGAAAAAGAAAAAGTAAAGAACCCCAAGGTTAGTAGAAGGAAAGAAATCATAAAAATTATGGCAGAAATAAATGAAAAGGAAACAAAGGACACTATGGCAAAAATCAACAAAACTAAAAGCTGGTTCTTTGAGGAGATAAATAATATAGACAAACCATTAGCTCGATTCATTAAAAAAAGGGGGGGGGAATCAAATCAACAAAATTAGAAATGAAAATGGAGAAATCACAACAGACAACACAGAAATACAAAGGATCATAAGAGACTACTGTCACCAACTCTAGGCCAATAAAATGGACAACTTGGAAGAAATGGAAGAATTCTTAGAAAAGTATAGCCTTCCAAAACTGAACCAGGAAGAAATATAAATTCTTAACAGACCCATCACAAGCATGGAAGTCGAAACTATGATAAAAAATCTTCCAACAAGCAAAAGCCCAGTTCCAGATGGCTTCACAAGTGAATTCTACCAAAGATTTAGAGAAGAACTATCACCTATCCAGTCAAACTCTTCCAGAAAATTGCAGAGGAAGGTACATTGCCAAGCTCATTCTATGAGGTCACCATCACCCTAATACCAGAACCAGACAGAGATGCCACAAAAAAAGAAAACTATAGGCCAATATCACTGATGAACATAGATGCAAAAATACTTAACAAAATTCTAGCAAACAGGACCCAACAGCATATTCAGAACATCATACATCATGACCAAGAGGACTTTATCAGGGATGCAAGGATTCTTCAATATTCACAAATCAATCAATGTGATACACCACAATAACAAATTGAAAGGTAAAAACCATATGATTATCTAAATAGATGGAGAAAAAGCCTTTGACAAAATTCAACATCCATTTGTGATTAAAAAAAAAAAAAAACTTCCAGGAAGCAGGCATAGAAGGAACATACCTTAACGTAATAAAAGCCTTATATGATAAACCCAAAGCAAACATTATCTTCAATGGTGAAAAATTGAAAGCATTTCCCTTAAAGTCAGAAACAAGTCAAGGATGCCCACTCTCTCCACTACTATTCAGCACAGTTTTGGAAGTTTTACCACAGCTATCAGAGAAGAAAAGGAATAAAATGAATACAGTTTGGAAAAGAAGTAAAACTCTCACTGTTTGCAGCTCACATGATCCTCACATAGAAAACCCTAAAGACCACCAGAAAATTACTATAGGTAATCAATGAATATAGTAAAGTTACAGAATATAAAATTAACACACAGAAATCCCTTGCATTCTTATACACTAATAATGAGAAGACAAAAAGAGAAATTAAGGAAAAAATTCCATTCACCATTGTAATGAAGAGAATAAAATACGTAGGAATAAATATACCTAAAGAAACTAAAGACCTATATATGGAAAGCTACAAAACACTGGTGAAAGAAATAAAAAACAACACAAATAGATGGAATAATATACCTTGTCCATGGATCAGAAGAATCAATATAATGAAAATTAGTATGTTACCCCAAAGCAATCTATAGATTCAGTACAATCCCTATAAAGCTACCAACAGTATTTTTCACAGAAGTAGAACAAATAATTTCACAGCTTGTATGGAAATACAAAGAAAACTTGAATAGCCAAAGAAATCTTGAGAAAGAAGAATGAAACTGGAGGAATCAACCTGCCTGACTTCAGACTCTACTACAAAGCTACAGTCATCAAGACAGTATGGTACTGGCACAAAGACAGAAATATAAATCAATGGAACAAAATGAAAGCCCAGAGATAAATCCAAGCACCTATAGACACCTTTTCTTTGACAAAGTAGGTAAGAATATACAATGGAGAAAAGACAATGTCTTTAACAAGTGGTGCTGGAAAAACTGGTCAACCACTTGTAAAAGAATGAAACTAGAACACTTTTTAACACCATACACAAAAATAAACTCAAAACGGATTAAAGATCTAAATGTAAGACCAGAAACTACAAAACTCCTACAGGAAAACATAAGCAAAACACTGACATAAATCACAGCAAGATCCTCTATGACCCACCTCCCAAAGTAATGGAAATAAAGGCAAAAATAAACAACTGGTACCTAATTAAACTTAAAAGCTTTTGCTCAACAAAGGAAACAATAAGCAAGGTCAAAAGATCACCTCCAGAATGGGAGAAAATAATTCCAAATGAAGCAACTGACAAAGAATTAATCTCAAAAATATACAAGCAACTCCTGCAACTCAATTCGAGAAAAACAAATGACCCAATAAAAAAAAGTGGGCCAAAGAACTAAACAGACATTTCTCCAAAGAAGACACACAGATTGCTAACAAACACATGAAAAGATGCTCAACATCACTCACTATCAAAGAAATGCAAATCAAAACCACAATGAGGTGCCATCTCATGCTGGTCAGAATGGCTGCTATCAAAAAGTCTACAAACAATAAATGTTGGAGAAGGTGCAGTGAAAAGGAAACCCTCTTACACTGTTGGTGGAAATTGCAAACTAGTACAACCACTATGGAGAACAGTGTGGAGATTCCTTAAAAAATACTGAAATAGAGCCGCCATACAACCCAGCAATCCCACTGCTGGGCATAGCTACCAAGGAAATCAGAAATAGATATGTGTACCCCAATATTCATCACAGCACTGTTTACAGTACTTAGGACATGGGAGCAACCTAGATGTCCACTGACAGATGAATGGATAAGAAAGTAGTGGTACATATACACCATGGAATATTACTCCACTATTAAAAAGAATGCATTTGAATCAGTTATAATGAGGTGGATGAAACTGGAGCCTGTTATAGACAGTGAAGTAAGTCAGAAAGAAAAACACCAATATGGTATATTAACACATATATATGGAATTTAGAAAGATGGTAATGATGACCCTATATGTGAGACAGCAAAAAAGACAGATGTAAAGAACAGACTTTTGGACTCTGTGGGAGAAAGCAAGAGTGGGATGATTTGAAAGAACAGCATTGAAACATGTATATTACCACATGTGAAATAGATTGCCAGTCCAGGTTCGATGCCTGAGACAGGGCATTCAGGGTCAGTGCACTGGGATGACCCTGAGGGATGGGATGGGGGACACATGTACACCTATGGCTGCTTCATGTCAATGTATGGAAAAAATAATAATAATAAAATAACTACATTATTGTAAGGTAATTAACCTCCAATTAAAATAAATTAATTAAGCAAAAATCTTTCTCATACCCTTTCTTTTTCTCTTCTTCTTGTGGGACCCCTATAATTTTAATGTTGGTGCACTTGATATGCTCCCAGAGATCTCTGAGACTGTCCTCACCTCTTCATTCTTTTTACTTTATTCTGCTCTTCAGAAGTTATTTCCACCACTTTATCTTCCACCTCACTGATTTGTTCTTCTGTTTCAGCTATTCTGCTATGGATTCCTTTTAGAGTATTTTTAATTTCAGTAATTGTGTTATTTGTCTCTGTATGTTTATTCTTTACTTCTTCTAGGTCTTTATGAATTGATTATTGCATTTTTCCAACTTTGTTTTCAAGGTTTTTGATAATTTTTACTAACATTATTCTGAATTCTTTTTCAGGTAGTTTGCCTATTTCCTCTTCATTTATTTGGACTTTTGTTTCTTCATTTTTGCAGTATTTCTCTGCCTTTTCATTAGTTTTTTAAAGTTGTGTTTGAGGTCTCCTTACCAGGCTTCAAGGAAATTTGAATTCTTTCTTTGAAGAAGGTTAAATTATTCCTTCCTTTTGGTTTCTGCCCTCCTAAGATTGGTCCAGTGGTTTGTGTGAGCTTTGTATAGGGTGAAATTTGTTCTGAATTTTTGTTTGTTTGCTTGTTTTCCTATGAAGGGCAATGTTATGTGAGGAGGTAATCCTGTCTGCTGATGACTGGGTTTGTATTTTTGTTTTGTTTGTTGTTTAGATGGGGCGTCCTGCACAGGGTGCTACTGGTGGTTGATTCATGCAAGGTCTTGTGTTCAGGTGATTTCCTTTGTGTGAGTTCTCACTATTTGGTACTCCTTAGTGTAGTTCTCTGGTGGTCTAGGGTCTTGGAGTCAGTGCTCCTACTCCAAGGGCTCAGGGTTTGATCTCTGGTCAAGAAGGCAGATTCCACAAGTGGTTTGTTATGGCATTAAGTGAGATTAAAATAAATATCCAAAAATGAGAAACCAAAGATGAACCTAGGACAAATGGCAGTTATAAAATCAGACAAATAATAATTAAAATAATGGAATATGCACATATACATATATACCCTTGAGCAAAGTGAAAACAGTCCAGCAAAAATAAAGTACAGTAGATTGACCTGGTGAACAAAGGAAATCAAAAATTATATTTACCAGTTAAGAACAAAGCTAACTTAAGCAGAAACTGGAAAACAAAACTAAAGCAAGGTACCAAGTGGGGAATAAAGCAATGAAAACAAAGCTAACAAATAGAGGAAAGAAAAGAAAGAAAGAATAGATATGCAAAGTTAAATAGAGGTAGATAAAGAAGATTTATATACATTAAAGATTAACTGCAAGGTGTAAAGAACAGTAGGAAATGCAAACAAAGGGATAAATGTAGAAAAACATAAAGGCTTAAATAATTAAAAATTAAAATTATAAAAAAGATGAGGTAGAAGCATTAAAAAAAAAATCCAACTTTCTATGTTCCAATTCCCACTGGGAATCCTATAGTTTTTACTCAATATTTGCCCTTTCAATTCATTACTAAGTTCCAGTTATCTACTTATGAGGCTAGATCAAGCCCTATTTAATAGAAAGTTAGCTTGATTTGTAACTTTTAAATATTTAGTAATACAAGTATTGGTGCCTTTATTTGTACTCTTGCACTGGGTACCTCAAATCTGAGGGGAGATTCCACCCAAAGAATTTCAGATCTATAGCTGAACACATCTATAAGCAACCAACAATAATATAAGAAAGAAATAAGTCCCATAGCAGGTCAATGAATCAATCATTAGCTGAAATGCTATGGAAGCAACAGGATTATATTTAATTATATTATGCACACACACACACACACACAAACTTTCAGCTTCCCTGGTGGCTCAGATGGTAAAGAATCTGCCTGAAATGCAAGAGACCTGAGTTGGATCCCTTGGCAAGGAAGATCCACTGGAGAAGAGAACAGCAACCCACTCCAGTATTTTTTCCTGGAGAATTCCACGGACAGAGGAGGCTGGTAGGCTATGTAGGTCTTTACAGATGATATATTTTATATATAAATATAGAGAGAATACATTTATACTCACTATAAATCGATCTATAATATATATTAAATTAAACACAAGGTCTGGCTGCTTGCCACTTTGAAGCTAACACCCAAGAGGCAAGGTTGGTGGAAAGGAAAATTTTCTTTATTCTGGAACCTGGCAACCTATGTGTGTCGAGCGGAACTTGTGCCCAAAGGCCTACTCTCCTACCCCACTGCCAACAGTCAGTGGACAAGAGCTTTTAAAGGGGAGTTTGGGGTGTATAAGCAGAAGAGCAGAAGGAGGGGGCTACATGAAGAAAGAGCATGGTCCACTTTTGAAATTTGCCATGAGGTAGTCTGATCAGGTCATCTTGATGGTTTTAAGGACACTTAATCTTCAGTTCCAGAGTTTATTTGTTTCCATTTCTGTGAAGTCACTTCTCAGAATTGTGGCAGCTTGCATTGTGGCTGCTGTCTGGACACCATGTAGTTGATTTTTTCCACCTGGTGAGGGTTTAATTATCTAGAAAACAGCTCAGAGGACATAGCTCAGTATATTATGTACAGCCCTTGTGAAGTGAGGGAAAGTCGTTCAGTCGTGTCCAACTCTTTGTGATCCTATGAACTCTACATCCATGGAATTATCCAGGCCAGAATAGTGGAGTGGGTACCCTTTCCCTTCTCCAGGGTATCTTCCCAACCCAGGGCTCAAACCCGGGTCTCCCGCATTGCAGGTGGATTCTTTACAAGCTGAGACACAAGGGAAGCCCATTGAGGAGGAACTAAAGGTCTTTGACTTTGTTTAAATGACTAAATTATGGTGTTCCCTGGAATTCTTAAAGAGATGGTAATATCAGATCCCCTCACTTGCCCCCTGAGAAATCGGTATGCAGGTCAAGAAGCAACATTTGGAACCAGACGTGGAACAACAGACTGATTCCAAATCAGGAAAGAGTACATCAAGGCTGTATGTTGTCACCCTGCTTATTTAACTTATATGCAGAATACATAGTGATAAATGCTGGGCTGGATGAAGCACAAGCTAGAATCAAGATTGCCAGGAAAAATGTCAATAACCTCAGATATGCAGATGACACCACCCTTATGGCAGAAAGTGAAGAAGAACTAAAGAACCTCTTGATGAAAGTGAAAGAGGAGAGTGAAAAAGTTGGCTTAAAACTCAACATTCAGAAAACTAAGATCATTGTATCCAGTTCTATCACTTCATGGCAAATAGATGGGGAAACAATGGAAACTGTGACAAACTTTAATTTGGGGGCTACAAAATCACTGCAGATGGTGATCGCAGCCATGAAATTAAAAGACCCTTGCTCCTTGGAAGAAAAGTTATGACCAAACTAGACAGCATATTAAAAAGCAGAGACAGTACTTTGCCAACAAAGGTCCATCTAGTCAGAGCTATGGTTTTTCTAGTAGTTATGTATGGATATGAGAGTTGGACTATAAAGAAAACTGAACGCCAAAGAATTGATACTCTTGAGAGTCCTTCGGACTGCAAAGAGATCCATTCAGTCCATCCTAAAGGAAATCAGTCCTAAATATTCATTGGAAGGACTGATGCTGAAGCAGAAAATCCAATACTTTGGCCATCTGAAGCAAAGAGCTGACTCATTGAATAAGATCCCAATCCTGGGAAAGATTGAAGGTGGGAGGAGAAGGGGACGATAGAGAATGAAATGGTTGGATGGCATCACTGACTCGATGGACATGAGTTTGAATATGCTCCGGGAGTTGGTGATGGACAGGGATGCCTGGTGTGCTGCAGTTCATGGGTCTCAAAGAGTTGGACATGACTGAGCAACTGAACTGAACTAAACTGTTGGCCCACACAGTAAAAAAATCTGACTACAATGTGGGAGACCTGGGTGTGATCTCTGGTTTGGGAAGACCCCCTGGAGAAGGAAATGGCAACCTACTCCAGTATTTTTGCCTGGAGAATCCCCATGGACAGAGGAGCCTGGCGGGCTACAATCCATGAGGTTGTAAAGAGTTGTACACGATTGAGCGACTAACATAACATATTGATTAAATTATTGTTATTTTGTCCTGTTTGTTTTCCTTTGCTCTGCATTTTTTTTTTGTTTTACCTCTTTCATTAAATTTATTGTTTTACTAAAATCTTTCTACAGACAAAAGGCAGAGGAAGAAATGGAGATGGGGGAGGACCATAGAGTCCTGCTCCATTTCAACAACACATAGGCTTCAAAACTGACTGTATTAAAAGTTTACCTTTCAGTCATTTTACATAAAATAATGGAATGAGCCTGAAAGTTTCCTACAGAATATTTATATTTATCACTTATCTTCATATTTTATATGACATAGCATCTCATTCTATGAATGGAAAAATAGACTGCGAGCAACTACTTTGTCTATGCTACACATTTAAGAGCTCAGTTAATCTTACCTTTCCAAATCAGAATTATATAAAATTATATAAAATATCAATAAGCCATTGCTATCAACTTCTTCAACCTTCAAATTGTCTCTGAAAGAATAACTGATATTTTCCCTCTTCCTTTTGATTTAATGCACAATGAGAGTTTCTTTAACCAGTTTTACTTTTTGAAGATTAATATATATTTATCCAATTGAAAAATATACATATGCATTTTGAATGGAGATTTAACAGTGCAATAATCTCTTATGGTCACTACCATCAAGTTGCTTTCATTGAAAAATCGATAGTCTGGACTTCTTGCCTTTCTTGTTTTTGTTATTCTTGATGATGATGGTTTTAAAAATGAATCTTTCAGCAAATTGTAGATATTTGAGTATTGCAATGGTTTCTTCCTTATATATGAGAAAGCATCAAGTAAAAAAGCCTGCTATTTAAAGGGAGTGCAATATTTGCTTGAGTTCTTACTAGTACTTTTGAAAACTATTTCATATAGGTAGCTACAAGTAAATGCTATGTATTTATATCATCAGAATTTATAGTACCTTAATTTCACAGACTGTATTTAGAAGTCAATTTAAATTGTTATTTTTCATTTCTTAAATGACATCCTAAGATATGAATGTATAAAAGCTACCTATTTGCATAAAAGGGGTTCTCTTGCTTTATCTATTATAATATAGATAGAAACTTATTTTCTGATTTATAGATGGTGTTGAGAATGGAGAAAACATTTGTTTCTAATTTCTTAAGAAAGATTGAAAAAGATTTAATTGTGTTAAACTTAATATGCCATATATAGGCTCCTAATAAAATATATTAAAGGAGACATACAATGATTTAATAAATATATATTCAAATTTTAAAATAGCAGGTTTGTTAATTTTTGAAAAAAAAGGAATTCAAATTTCTGTCCTAGTAACTTCTTATACATTATCTCATAGCAAACTTGTACATTAATTAAAATATTATTTCAACGTTACCAATTTAGACAATACATGAAACTTGCTTCCACTTGTTTGAAATCTGGATTTGAACTGCCATCTTTTCAATTGTAAAATGTATGTTTTCTTCACTACTGTTTCCATTTACTGTAACCTGAAAAAGGGTAAGAGTGAGGAAACTTAAAATTCACAGTGTTCAAATAATGTAAATGTTGACTTATTAGAAATGTAAAACTAATAATAGTTCATAAAATTCAGCATAATAGTTATTTGCTAATCAAATTATAGGGCATTTACCTCTTTCTCTCATTTTTTCTTTCTCCTACAGAGCTATTTTAAATAAGAATACTCCATGTAGGCTTTATAATGCATTTGAAAAACTGAGAAAAATCAGGCAGGTATCTACTTTTTAAGCAAGTCGCTGAATGTTTTGTTCCTTGTAGCTATTTTCCAGGCTTTCTTTTACATTTCTATCAACAGTATACCAAGCATGTTTTACTGTAGAGAATAACTTTTTTTGACGCTTCCTCCTCTACAGAACAAAATTATTTTTAATTATAATCATGCAGTACAATAAACAATAATGAGTGGTCAGAAAAGAATCAGTGAAACTTCTTATATTTTACTTCATATATGATCAGGTAAATAAAAATGTATATTACTGTACAAAAAGGGAAAATTAATAGATTAATATTTTAATACCATAAATCTTTTTAAAATAAAATTATACTTCAATATTACTCTCCCATAGTAATGAGTAGCGACATTCACATTCATGTTTAAGAGCTTTAGTTTCTGTCACTTTATCAAAAACTTTGTGAAAATGGATTGGTTTGCATATCCCTTTCAATAAATATTTTAACCAGATTTGTTAGTGCTAGTTTGCACATTATTGAATAATATTTTTTATAAAGCTTAACTTCAAAAGTTTCTTACACATGATGCAACAGATGTATAAATAGTTTAAAATGTCATAAATAAAAGTATACTTTTAAACTTTTAAAAAAATAATTTCTCAACAAATTCTAAGAAATGTAACCCAAATAATCATTTCAAATGGTCCCTATAATGATATACTTAAATTAATTCCAGTTTTATTTCCACACAACCATTGGGCTATTGTTTATTAAAAATCTAAGATCTAAATGTAAGAATATATGTTATGACCACGCTTGAAAACACAAAATCTGCCCCCCCCAAAGTTCAAATATTTTTGAAATATTATGAACTTTCAAAATAATGTATGTGTTAGGGGAAGCACACTAAAACTGCCCACCCTGGCCAGGACCATAGTAACCATCTGCATGAGTTGTTTTATGACAGGAGGTCCTGGTAAGGAACATGGAACTAATAAGCAACCACCAGCCAGAAGAGTTCAGCAAAGGTCAAAAGGAGACACCACATGTCCGACCACCTCCCAGAATCCTTCTCTCTGACATCCACCTTGGCTGAACAAGGCAGGCACCACGAGGAAGGACTCTCAATCAGAATGACTGGCTAAAGACAACCCAGAAACTAATCCCATCACCAGAAATCAGAGACTGGAAGCCATGTGACAGAGCAGTTCTGGGTTTCCTTACCCTACTGCTCTCCACCCGGGTGCCCTTTCCCAAGAAAATCTCCTGCTTTGTCAGCACATGCGTCTCCTTGGACAATTCATTTCTGAGTGTTAGACAAGAGCCCAGTTTCGGGCCCTGGAAGGGGTCCCCCTTCCTGCAACACATGTAGCCAAGTCCCTAGGTGTGACAATCAACTATATCACTAGGATTTCTTCAAATTAGTTTCCTCATAGCACATAATATTTATTAAATACATATAATAAAATAAGCTAGAGCTTAAAATATGAACCTTAAAAATGTGTTATTAAAATTCACCTGTAATTCAACAAACATTTAGAGGTTATACAAACTAAGGATTATTTCAAGGAAGAATAAAATCATGATGATAATAAAAAGCAAATCAACATTTAGTCAGTTTTATTGGTTTATGATCTCAAGAGACCACTAATCACAGCCCAGCCTTGTTTCAGGGGCATGACTGGATCTTAGTGAATTCATAGAGTAATAGTGTTTGATGTCATTCTAACACATAAGAAGGAACTTAAAGCAATTAAGAAAATCAGAATGCTGTAAGAATTTCAAGGACTATGAGTAAAAAAAATGTTAAACAAATGATTTTTGTCTTTTTTACTTTATTAGGGATAGCAATAATTTTTTAAGTGTATAAGGAATTTTTAAATACATTAAAATAAATTGTGGCATAAAAATAAACAGTATAATTTTTCAAAAAACTATATATTTTCTCAATCTCAAGATGATTTGGATGTTAGTGAAAAATTGAATCTATTTTTAAAATCTAAGTTTACATTGAGTAACTGTCATTTTTTTCTAATGGACATTAATAGCTACCAATTTTTTTTTTTTCCAAAAACTAAGATTCAAGACAACTAATGTAATTGGAATCCTTTAACACAACACAATCTGGCCTTTTTAAACTTAGTTTTGAAAATGCAAGTGATTGCAAAAATTAGTGCTAAATTAATTCCAAATATTTTCCATAAATCAAATGCATTAAAGAAACCTTGTTACTGAGAAGCAGATGATACAGACTGTTTATTTCATTCTGAGAGAACATGGCTTTTATAAGGACTATTATCAATGAATTTGAAATGACTCCAAAGTTCAAACATCAGTGAAGCATCACATTGTATGTTCAAATCAGATGACCGTTTGACTAGGCAAATGCCATTTGTATTTCAGGAGACATCCATGTTATAATCAAAAATGAATTAGCATACATGGAAACTTCAAGCACCATTTGTCATCTGGAACTCATGTGCATTAATATGCCTCGTATCTGTGAATCTGAGAAAAGCTAAGTCAACTCCAAAATTACCATAACACTGAAAACTAAACAGTAATGTATTTTAAAGTGAATGTATTGAAAATTGAATGCCAACTGAAAATAAATGATGGTACTACTTAAAATTAAATTACAAAAGGCTTTCTCCTTGTACTTTACCCTGTTGTCATCCTCAGTTAGCATAGCTGTCACATTTCTACCACCTATATTCTATAGCAAAAATGGTTTAGAATATAAAAGGAGATAAAATACACACCTAATTATACTGAAGTGAACACCTGCTAAATATACTTGGCTTCTTATGAAAGAATGATCTAGTATTATTCTACTATTATAATTGACTTGAATCTTCTACACAGGACCCCTTTACTAACATATCCGGATTTTATTTTGATTATTTTTACTTCTAGTGTACAATGTTCCCTAAATACATTTGCATTTCTGTAAGAAGAGTCAGAAGAAAACTAATCACTAATATGTTAAAATTCTTAAGCTATCAAGAGGTAACATATACTTTATGGTAAAAATGAAGTTATGCAGTACTTATTTTTTGTCCTTAACAAGCCTTAAAAATGAACACATAAAACTGAATTATGTTTTGAGTCTAAAAGCAAATACAAATCAAAGACAGCTGAATATGTATTTTGCCAATAGATTATTCTCAATTTGTGTACAGATGTGCATATGTGTACTATTAAACAAAAATCACTGCTAGAATACATGAATCATCTAATTATGCTAAAAGGAAAATTATAAAGACAAAACATAAAACCCTAAAAATCAAGTACTAACAACTAAAACTAATTTGCAGAATTTCACATTTTTATGAACTAAAGGGTAATACTCAAGCTTGCAACAGCAGCAAGTTTATTCCTATCTCAAAATACTATTATAGCATTTCAGTGATAATATAGCTTTATAGTTACTTTTATATATATATATATATATATATATATATATGTATGTATTTCTCTCTATATATAAATATACATAATATGTTGCATTTCCCAGGTGGATCAGTGGTAAAGAATCTGCCTGCCAATGCAGAGACATAGGAGACATGGTTTTGATCCCTGGGTCAGGGATATCCCCTGGAGGAGGAAATGGCAACCCACTGCAGTATTCTTGCCTGAGAAATCCCATGGAGAGAGGTTCCTGGCAGTCTACAGTCCATGGGGTAAAAGGATTGGACACAACTGAGTGTCCATCTATAGACAGACACTATATATAGTGTCCACCTATGCATGCATACGTGTATAATGTATGTAAATATATATGCAATTTATATATATATATATCCATCATGTATATAATGGATATATAATGTAATTGTATTGTGCTCTTTGTGGGCAATAATTATATCTTATGTCATTTATTTCCCCTGTAAGACTAAGAATACTGCTTGAAATAGTAAACATACTCAAAATCTGCTTATAGCATTACTGAAATTTTTCAATGAATTAATACAATGCTGTAAGACATGGCTCTTAATTCGCAATAGCTACAATTTACAAAATGCTTTCTCTTTGTCAGGCACTGTACTAGGAATGGTATCTACAGGGTTTTACATCCTCAAACAACTTGTCAGCAGAGTATTATATTATATGCCCTGTTTATATAACAAGAACTACAGGTATATATTGAAGATTGTGCTGGAATTTTATAAATCCACTTTAATCCTCATAACTATGAGTTTAATAGGGTCATGCACACATTAGGGATGATAAAACAACACTCAGAGGGGTTTAGTAGCTCTCTCAGAATAAGACAGGTGTTCTGAGTTTTAACAAAATGCCAGTTTAATATGAATTATTGATTAAAATCTATGTTCTTTTTATTATATGTTGCAGCATCTCCTGTGTTTATATAATTAGTACCTGAAGCAGAGGAACATGCCCGTGTACTCTAAACTGAGATTTGTACTAAATGTACATTTGTACTATGTACATACATACACATATATAATAAATATGTACATACATACATATATAATAAATGTACATGCATATGTGTGTACACACATACATATAATAAACACCTCTTAAAGTAAGAGATTATCAGTTAATGAGCAACTAAGGATTTTGGCAATATGCAAGTCTAGTCAAAACATCTAGCCTCATAGCCTTAGTGTTCAGATAACTAAAATAGAAACCTAACAGATTGTATAGTACTGAAGTAGAGCAGGACCCCAGGTCTTTGCCCCCATATACTCAGCCTGCCATTTGTCTGTAGAAGAATTTTAGCCAGAGAATAAGCTTAATCAGAGAAGTGGTAAAATGCAGAAACAAAGGAAAACAGTCAAAGGAGACCAAATAATAATAGTTTGTCATTAAGCAAAGTCAAGGACTTTAGTTCCTCCTCATGGGTTGTATATAACCTTCTGAGCTATATCCACTACACTGTCTTATAAATACTGAAACCCCCACCAGGTGAGAGAGGTTACCTGCATGATAACCAGACTGTAGCCATGACGTAGGCTGCCACAATTCTGATAACTGGCCTCAAAAAAAAAAAAAAAAGGGGGGAACAAACTGACCCTGGAACTAAATACTGCACAGTCGTGTCCAGCTCTTTGCGACCCTGTGGAATATAGCCTTCCAGGCTTCTCTGTCCATGGAATTTTCCTGGCAAGAGTACTGGAATGGGTTGCCATTTCCTCCTCCAGGAGAATCTTCCTGACCCAGGGATTGAATTCATTTTTCTTGCGCCCCCTTCATTGGTAGGCAGATCCTTTACTACTGATTCACCTGGGACTCACTGTACTTAAAGCAATCAAGATGACGCTGATCAGACCACTACATGATTAATTTCAAGATGACTGTCCACAGACTGTGCTGTTTCTGCATGTAGCTCACTCCCTCTGTCTATAAAAGCTCTTTCCCACTGATTGTTAGTTGGGGGAGGTAGTCAGCCTTTGGACAGAAGACCTCCTTTCCCTGCACCCACCTTACCCCCGCCTTGGTTGCTGGCTTCCGAAATAAAGCAGACTTTCCAATTTTCCTTTTTATTGACCTTTTTGTGGCAGCAGCTGGGCCAGTTTTTGTTTGCTTGTTTTGTTTTATTTGCACCCAACCTACTGCTGTGCTTTCAAGATATCTGTTCCTCGAGTAGAGCAGCCGACCATGATAACAGGATGGGATGGCTGCAAGGGGCTCACTGCTTTTGGTGAACTGGTTCTGAGAGGAGCATTGAAGGCACATTCCCAGGGGCTACCCAAACCATGTGTTTGGGGGACCCTCCCTATTTCTCCCCTGCTTGGTGACCTTGGTGGAACAGAAACATGCATCTGGAAGAGCTGAGCTTCAGGGGATCTTCCCAACCCAGGGATCGAACCTGCATCTCTTACATCTTCTGCATTGGGAGGAGAGTTCTTTACCTCTAGTGCCACCTGGGAAATAGGGAAGCCTAGGGGAAAGCTTAAAGTTAGTTCTTATCATATCCTTGAAATACAAACACAGCCCATCTTGTCTGGTACTTCAGCCACGGGTAAATTAGTAGAAATTCAAAAGATGTTTGGCTTCATTAAACATGCATCTTGTACATTAAAGAGAATTTTTTCTATGTGAAAAATGTACAGTTTTAGAGGTTCTGGATATATTCTTTAGGTTATCAATAAGAAATTGCTAGTATAATAGTCCTATCACTTGCTCCTTGGTTTTTTTAAGGTCTTTTAATGGGCTAAAAGTTGTAGTATGCAATTAAAGCTACTAAATTGATAAAAGAAACATTTTAGTGTGTAAAGCAAATAGCATATGTGTTTTCAGAGAGAACAGGTATAAAGGCTAGAGGTATTTTATTAAGGAAAAAATGGAGAATAACGTTGTCCTATAGCCGGCTGCTTGCGTATGGGGAAAATAAGAGACATTAACATGGATCCAATAAGTGATAAAAGGTTTGTGAGAAAGGAGTTTTGAGAAATATTTTTGTACATTGTCAGGATAAAGATTCGACTGGATTTAATTAGATAAGTGAATTTTGTTATTAATAGTAATCTTGTGCTAGCCTAGAACTTGTTTTTCTCTCTGTTAAGGGAACAAAGCTTTCCTGGCATAATGAATTGCTTATTATAACAGACTGTAAGTTTCTCCTCTAAGTAACTTTGAGCACTCCAGAAGGCCCCTGAGGCATCTCAGAAGGAATATTTAAATAAGTAGGATTATTCAGTACATTAAATTATACAGAAAACACTGTCAAATAATAATTATGAATATTCTTATGTTATACTGTATGGGTAGCCTCCTCTAGTGTTCTGGAAGTTATATGAAGTTTCTAAACCTTGAATATGTTCTGGTATTATGTTGTCAATCATACTTCTAGTTATAAATTGTCTAGCAAAGTTGTCACAGAGCATAGCTACTTACAATGTGTATCACTGCTGGTTTTAAGTCTACTTCTTGAAGCACACACACAATATTTGTGTGACAGTTGGGTATAATTTATAAAATGTATAGCCTGTAAAATGCTTCCCCATCAGCCTACCTCTGTACTTATTTGTTATGTCTGATTAGTTTACCCCTGATATGGGAGACTAGACAAATATATAAACAAAAAAAGTAGGGACATGAACAGATCCAGAGCAGGCAGTTGAGCCATTCTGGCAACATTGAGAAAATATGTCTCGAACTTGTTGTCATTAGCGTGTAGGAAACAATGCATGCCTAGAATGACTATCCCAAAGATTAAATGTGATTGTTCAAAACACATACACTTTACATTATCCTAAATAGGGGAATAATTGAAACTTGCTTTTCCTCAACTTCTCACTGGAAATAAAATTATCAACTCTGCAAGAAAATGATTATTGTGAAATTATTTTTTTTAGCATTAGAATAGCAAAAATTTCATTAAGATAGAAAAGAAAATAATTTTCTCAAATGTCCTGTGGTGGAGAATATTTTTTTAATCTCAGTGAACCTCTATGTGGGTGTGAGATTTTAGAGATGTCAGCTAGCTCTATGGTGCTACTCATTTCGCAATATATAGGTTTATCAAATTCAACACATGACTCTTAAACTTAAAAAATGTTAAAGGTCAATCAGATACCAATAAATTGGTGGAAAATGTTTTTAAAAATTTATTGAAGTTTTAATGTGATAGATGCAGATGTTCCAGAATATCTATTGATTATTACCAATATATCATTTGTGAATATAATGGCATCATAAATTTGTCAAAGAACTGATTTTGAAGGTTATGTTATATGGATAAGAATAAAAATTTAAAGAATGTGTTTTTTATTAAGTTCATATTTACTTGACAAAAATGTGGGTAAGATGTTACATAAAATATTTTTATTGATTCTAGCAATTCAAAAAAATTACCAATTTTAAAACAGACTCATCTTTTGTAAACATTAATCATTTATTTAGTCAATGTATATGATACACATACTGTAAAATACTTACAAATGTACTCCTTATGATTATAATGAATATCAAATCTCATAACATATTCATATCATTCTTATACTAATTTCAACTAGATATTTTTTTAGCTTAATGTTAGTTTAGTCAGTGTGATTTTTCAGTAAGTTACTGTGATCCTTGTCTCAGAGGATAAGGATATTGGAAGTCTAATACAAGTTTTGGATAAAGCAACAGATACTGTCATATTATCATGTCCCTCCACTTGTATTTTACTATTTTAGGAGTAAAATTATATTTTTAGAACCACAGTCTGAAAATCTGAGATGAGTTAATTTTTTTAGTCAATGGTGCCACTTACACATAGCAACAGCACTTGTTTTTTTTTACACAATTAGTGACATTATTATTTATGATCAGACATTTTACACTTCAGAGTGCATGACATATCTGAGAGTAATAGGGTTCCTGCTTTGAGGGGATTCTAATTCATCATCCCTTAATTGCCTGCTTGGAGCAAAGTCAAACTGATTCCCATCTTGCCTGACCAAAGCAGCATTCCTTTTAGCCTTGAACACCTGACTCTCACTTCTCTTTGTAACAAAACTCATGTCAATTTGAAAAATATTCACTGCATAGAGAGGGTAAGGAAATAAAATACGCTAAGATTATTCTTAGTAATGTCATTGTTACCTCCGTTTTTAAAGTTGTAAGGCATTACAAAATAAGATATTTTGGGATCCCTCAGGCATCCTTAAAGTCTTTCTGGCAAAACCCAGATTAGGATTGATTTGGGCCTAGAATCACACTAAGTAATGAGAAGTAGAATGTAGTACTTAGAGAAAGAATTTTTCCATGACAGAAATCCACAAGTTCTAACATTGTTACCATTTTTTTGGCATAGATCCAGTATTATTGATTTTTATGCATCAAAAGAAGATAAAAGTTTTATAAAATATGTTTTTCTGATTTTATTTTGCTTGTGTCATGCTTGAAAGGGAGTTTGCTAATCTGGAATATTTTGCTTTTGACCAAAAATCTCTGATCGATGAAAGTTTGGGGAATAAAATAAATTTTAAATATTATTTCCTAGAAAAGTATGAAAGTTCAAAAAATTGTTTGCATGTCCATCTTCACCAAAGTTGATTTTCTTGGGACATTTGTCTTCTGTTCTCTCTCTGCTGTTTCGTTGCCTTCTGTGGCTATGTCCCTGCTGAAGTACAAGAGTCTTTAACTCTCCAGGGCTCTGAAAAGCCCCCAAACATGTTATATGTCAATTAGGTCAGCTCTTCTAAGATAACAAGGATCCCTTACTCCAGTGTTACAAATATTCTTTTATAAGACATATCCACCATTCACTCTATTGCCCAAGGCTCCTTTTTCTGCTTTTTCCTCACTGGAAGGGAGTTACTAAGCTTATTCAGGGTAGATTATTTTCCATGCCACATCTGTATTTTTACATTTCATAAAGAGTAAGTCATACACAAAAGTAATTCACTTGTTAATGATTGATAGACTGTTGCATATTTTTATTTGCAATTTTTATTTTATTGAGGTGAAATTCACATAACATAAAATTAACCATTTTAAAAGTGAACAATCCATCGGCATTTAATGTAATCACATTGTTGTAAAATAGTCACTTCTCTTTAGTTCCAAAATATTTTCATCACCTTAAAAGGAAACTCCATGCATTAAGCAGTTTTTCCCATTACATCATCCTCCAGCCCATGGAAGCCACTGATATTCTTTCTGTATCTGTGTACCTACTCTGAATAGACTGGTATATATTTCTAATGTTATTTTATGCAGGATGACCACCTGATGTTCCTCAAATCATATGACACAGCTCATATCTTGGCACATCTATATAGATATGGTCATTTATTTGAGGCTCAGTTCACAAACTCTGGTATATTATCATTCTGATAGCAATATTGCTATCAGAACGACTGCCAAAAAAAAAAAAAAAAAGAGCAGTCAGAAGGCCGGGAACCATGTTGACTGCTTATGGAGTGTTGCTGAATCCACTGACTCCACCCCCCGCCCCCCACACACACTAAATGTTTCACTAGAACAAAGATGGCCTCAGAACAGAGGTCAGCAAACCAAGCTATAACCCATGGGCCAGAGCTCTTGTTATCTGGGCTTTTATAACTGCATCCTCTGTCCCATGCCTGTTGATATCAATATTACTAATTACTGGGTGTCATCTGTGTTCTGAGAGAACACTTCACATATCTCAATGTTTGTTCATCATCAGAACAACTCTATAATGTGAGCATTCTTGAAAGAGATTGTATAGATTAGGAATCAAAATAGTTTTTTGGGTTTTTTTTTTTTTCCCCTGTAAAGTTCATAGTATTTTTTGTTCTTCAGATCATACAAGCTCAATGGCCACCACTCAGCTCCACTATGTGTAAACTAATGGGTGTTGCTGGGTTCCAGTAAAACTTTATTTACAAAGTCAAGTAGCAGGCTGGATATGGCCCCAGGGTAAAAGGAACAAACTCCAGTATGGATCATAGAACTAGGTTTAATTAATTACAAAGTTTCCATAAGTATAGCTACACAGAATCCACTTAAGTTTGACACATGATTTTCTCAGTTATCAAATGAAGGTTAATTACCTCCACAAATCCTGTGCATACACATGTAATTTTTATTTCATGAAATTAAATTCATTCCATCTATTTCTTACTTTATCAGAATGATTTGGTATAATTGTGGTATCATTGTGGAATCTGGTATCAGTGGTTTGGGAAACTGAGAGAAAAGAAAATATATAAACATTCTGTGTAGCAGTTAGAACCAAAGAAAACTACACTTTTTTAAATGGTTTTTTTTGTTGTTGTTTTCTTTTTTCTTTTTAGGGAAAATGGTTATGCTACATTCATTGTTAATACAGAAAGGGAAATGCCCAGAGAGATTTCTGGAAATAAAAGATGACATAAGATCAGGCTGTATGTGGAGGGAAAGTCAACCAGTGATACTGTTGATAAATGTTAACCACAAAAGAAACCTCACATCAGTGTTCAATATAAGGGCAATTAGAAGAGAAACCAGTGTCTCTCACCCTAACGATACGATCAGATTTAATTGATAGCCTGTGCATTAAATGGGAAAACTAATCATAATGACTTTGTTTGTAATAACTTGTCTTATTATATGGATTAATACTCTGTTAATAGGCAGCAAGAACTCAAACACCAACTTAGTCTAAATCCTGAAATGAATATTGAAAACTGCAAGTTTTATACTCTATCTCTCTTGTGACTTCTTACAGTGTTTACAAAAGAAAGCAGCAACGCAATTAGAGACTGCCATTTCTTGCGTCTTTGTTGTTTTAAAAGCATTAAGTTCTATCATAAGGACATACTCTTAGTCAAGCGACTATTTTGTTTTCCCCAGCAAATATTTGCAATTTACTTTAAAAATGCATTTGACAATATAAAATGAAATGATCCTAATGAGTGATCCTCTTTATTTTGATTTGATTTTTTCTTTCACTGTGTTTAGCAATTACTCTCTCTGAAACTCCACCCTCCTTGTATTGGTACTCGTTTGTGTGTTTACAGGAAGTAGTATAACAAGGTGACTAAAAACAGCATTTCATGTTGTTGTTTAGTCACTAAATTGTGTCTGACTCTGCAACTTCATGGACTATAGCCTGCTACGGTCCTCAGTCCGTGGGATTTTTCAGGCAAGAATAGTGGAGTGGGTTGCCATTTCCCACTCCAGCTGATACCAACTCCATAACTTTTTAGTCCTGTGACTCGCCTGACCCTTAAAATTCCTCATATGAGAAGTGGGAATAATTGGCTACTACCTGAGAGAGAAAATGGTGGTGATTATTGAATTAAATATGTAATTGCTGAAGAACTTTTATTACTCTGTCCCTATCATCTTATGTCTGGTGACAGAGATTGTCTCTAACTGATCTTGATTCCTCTTTTACTTCCTATTTAGTCTACTCTCTGAGTAGTAAAGAAACTGATCTTTGCCATGTGCACTAAATTATGGCATTCCCTTGCTCAACACCTTCAAATGGCTTGAGATCATGTTTAGAATAAAAGTCAAAGTTCTCACTGTTACCATAAGTCCCTTTTTCAAATATCCCACCACTGAAATGCTTGCTCATTCTAGTAAGGCCACAACAGTTTTCTCGTTTTCCTAAAATACAGCAAACTCTGCTAGCATTGTGATCCTTGTTCTGTTGGCCATTCACCCGACTCTGCTCTTTCCAGTTCTCTGCTCAAATGTCACTTTATCACAGGAGCTTAGTCTAAGTATCTTGTCCCAAATTGCTCAAGCTCAGTGCATATTTTCGTTCCTTTTCTTTCCAGGCTCTTCTTATTTCTCATCCCTTGGTCTTCCCTCCTACCCCTTCTAGCCACATTGGTGTTCTTTCAATTATCTTTATACTTGTTTCCAATTACAGGTGACAGGAGGTAAGCCTCAACTTTAGTTAGTGATGTGAGGGAGGGAGCTAGGTTAAAATATGGAAAACATTGGGGGATTATTTTTGGAAAGAAATTATTGTCCTCACTAAATTATATCAAAGCCTTTGTCAAAGGTAATTTGACTCTGTATGTGTGGCTTAATTTTTAGACTTCAACTGTCCCTTGATGTATTTGCCTATCCTTGGCCAGTACCATGCCATCCTGAATACTGTTGCTTAATGTCAAGAGTTGGCAATTTTTGTTTCATTAAAGGACCAGATGATACATATTTTATGCTTTAGTGGCCACATTATATATTCTTTGTTTATTTTTATAACTCTTTCAAATGTAAAACTGTTCTTAGCTCTTAGGCAATACAAAAACAAGTCACAGTAGGGGTTGGCCCACAATTTAGTAAAAATTAAATTATTATATTAATAAATAAAATTAAGTAATATAAGTTCAAGACCCCAGTTCAATTCCTGGGTGGGGAAGTTCCGTTGGCGAAGGGATAGGCTACACATTCCAGTATTCTTGGGCTTCCCTGGTGGCTCAGATGATAAAGAATCTGCCTGCAATGTGCGAGACCTGTGTTCGATCCCTGGATTGGGAAGATCCGCTGGAGGTGGGCATTGCAATACACTCCAGTATTCTTGCCTGGAGAATCCCCATGGACAGAGGAGCCTGGTGGGCTAGAGTCCATGGGGTTTCAAAGAGTCAGACATGACTGAGGACCAAGTACAGCACAACATAAGTTCTCTAATTTTGTTCTCTTAGAATTTTGTTTAGCAATTCTAAATACTTTAGTATGATATACACAGTTTAGTATTAGGTTATCAAAATCTGCAGTAAAACTTCTTGGGGTTATTATTGCAATTGGATTGGATTGCATTGGTTTTATAGACTAATTAGGGGATAATTTATATTTTTATTATTTCAAAATAGTATACTCGAATGCCTATACCAGTTAACTTTATGACTGAAAATGACAAAATAAAATAATTTAGCATTCAGACTAAGACAAATTCAGCTGAGACAGCTCCCTGAGATAATTTGCTCACTTGATAATGACACAGTCCTAGTGTGTGGGTAGGTGGGTGAGCAAGTGTGGTGTGGCATGGTGTGGGGTGTTGAGATTAATATATGGTTCCATACCACTGTGAGGTGAAGCTCTGAACTCCTTCCAATTCCCATCACCAATTAGAAGTGACAAAGAGTCTTACTCAGATTAATTTTGCCTAGAAATTGAAAGAAAGCATGGGAAAACTATGGCTATGATCCATAGCTTTTCAGATACCACCAATCTTCTGTAACAACCAATTCAGGAAATTGGTGTCTAACGGTAAACCACAATAATAATTGGCAGACAGCATAGTCAAATGGTTAATTTTATTTGTCTTAGTGGTAAAGTAAGAATGGCTATAAACTCAGTCTGGATGCCCATATTTATATCAGTCATGGAGACCATACTTTGACGGCTTGGGGCCAGGGGTTGCAGGGTTGGGGGATGCTGGGCGGGAGGGGGCAACTCCTGAATGAGTAGATCCCTATGTCCATGAATGAAGAATTGCTTTAAAAAAAGTTACTCAAGAATTTCTTGTGACTCTGTGGCTCACCTTTCTGTAGGTGTCTTGCTATGCTTTCTCACTTTTATTTTGTGCTCTGTACACTTTTGTATCTTGTCTTCTTTCCAAAGTACATATTTGAGCCGTTTAGCATAATTCTGAACCATTAAAAGAGGAGTTCTTTGAAATTTTGTTAACAGCTCATTAGTCTTAGCATTAAACTTCCCAGTACTACATTTGTCATCTGTTAGCCTTATTATTGACCACATTGTTCCTCATTATTTACTGATCCTCTTAATTTAGAATCACAAGGAATCATAGTTTCGGAAACATTTTCTGATTCAGTTATGGCAAAGATTTGAGAATAACACAGCAGTTAATTGGAAGCTCTCTTTCACTTTGATGCCAAACCTTTCCACTATTTTATTTTTATCCTTAGGAAAATACCTAATGATTATCTTTTTTGTTTCAGAAGTTTTAAGATAGCTATCACAAAGTAATCCATGACTTCAATTAGATTATAAGGTCAATTCAATTATTAAAAGAAGGGAAAAGTCTCCCACTTCTTTTTTGAAAGAATCTTGGCTGAATGGAAATTCAAGTATCAAATATACAACACGTTTTATGCACTACAATTCTGGCAGCAGAGTTTGAAAAGTAATTTGTTTAGCTACCACAGTGACAAGTTTTATCAGATAATGAGACACACAACTGTCACATTGTGTCATGCTGTGCTTAGATGTTCAGTCGTGTCTGACGCTTTGCGACCCCACGGACTAACCCTCCAGGCTCCTCTGTCCATGGCATTCTCCAGGCATGAATACTGGAGTGGGTTGCCATGCCCTCCTCCAGGGGATGTCCCCAACCCAGGAACCGAACCCAGGTCTCCCGCAAGGCAGGCAGATTCTTTACCATCTGAACCACCAAGGAAGACCCTTATCACATTGCTTGTTCATAATCAAAGGTGATACAGGGCAGTTACTCATAGGATCAAGAAGTCTCAAATATTGGGCGCAACACCTGTATCTAATTTTGACTCAGTAGACACTGCCTCTTGGTTCCCAGATGCTATTTCCCTTTGGCTCTGCTATTTACATTGCAGATATATCTGTAAGTGCTTAGGGCTCTCTTTTATAAAGATGGATATGTATTAAGATTGACCTTATATTTATCATCCAGTCTGAGACATATATGAATGCTGATAACATTTTAAGAATATCATTATAATTTTTAAAATATTTATTTAGTGACCTAAATGTTAGTTTTATCATGTGTGTGTGCTAAATTACTTCAATTGTGTTCAACTCTTTGCAACCCTTGGACTGTACCCCTCCAGGCTTTTCTGTCCACAGGATTCTCCAGACAAGATTACTGGAGTGGGTTGCCATGACTTCGAGGGGATCTTCCTGACCTACTGATTGAATTTACAGTTCTTATGTCTCTTGCATTGGCAGGCAGGCTCTTTACAACTAGTGCCACGTGGGAAGTCCTAGTTTCATCATATTGGTATTCAAATAAAAACGCTTTCTCAAAAGTATTTTTAAATAAAATCATGTACTCTTTTAAAATATCACCTATCTGTGTAAATTAAAGCATGTTCAAAAATGTTACTTTGGATATCTATCTGATCATTTACAAGAGCTTAAACAGAAAATATTTATTTGTGAATTTTAATCACTTTGATACAGCCATATATTTTTCAATTTAATGTTTTTTTCAGCCTAAGCTTTGCAGAAAAGCTTACAAATATTTTCTTTGGTAGCATTTTTGTTATTGTATTTTAAAAGGTTTACTCTTTCAACTCCCTCTTCTGTATATCCTAATAGTTTTAATTGAGAAAATAAACACAAAAGTGCTAAGTGACTTGGCAAATTCAGAACAGATCCACCAAATGGATAATATTCACAGTAGTAGTTTTAAAATATTGAAATACAAAAATATTTTCCACAAATAGTCCATAAATACCCTATTACTCTATTTTATGAGACATGAACAAAGTGTAAGTTGTCTCCTGCCAGTCTGTCATTCTGTCTGTCTAGTTCATTGGTTCAATTTTGGTGATGCTAGTATTTATCATTATTGAGTGAAGTCACTCAGTCATGTCCAACTCTTTGTGACCCCATGGACTGTAGCCTACCAGGTTCCTCCATCCATGGGATTCTCCAGGCAGGAATACTGGAGTGGGTCCTTCTCCAGGAGATCTTCCCAACCCAGGGATGGACCCCGGGTCTCCCACATTGTGGGCGGACACTTTACTGTCTAAGCCACCATTAGTCACCAGCCAAAGTGATATCATATGCCTTCTGAAAAATTGTTAAACATGGTTCTAATCATGAGGAAATATCAGAGAAAATACAAAGAGATATTATATAAAACAAACAAACAAACAAGAAACTGGCCTGTACTCTTCAAAAATATATCAAGGTCAAGAAATGAAAAGAAGGGCAGACAAATTATTGTGGAATAAAGCATAAAGAGAAATGACAACTAGAGGCAATGCATATTGTAGACTGGAGACTAAAAACCAAAAGAGAACATTATTGGGACAATCAACAACATTTGAGTGTATATTGTACTATGGATTTTTATCCAGAAAATTTTTACTTTTGAAAATTCTCCTGTGATCATTTAAAATAATGTCCATATTCTTAAGAAATACACATGAACCATAGAGGGTAAATGTCTCACTTATTCTAAATCAGGTTTCGGAAAATATGTGTGTTAATAGGTCAACAGGGTTGAGGACAGATGAAGAAGCCAAAGAGGCAAAACACCAAACAAATTCTCAATGTGAGAGAAGAGGATAAGGGAGCTCTTTGTACTGTTCTTGAAACTTTTCTATCAATTTGAAAATATATAAAAATATAAAATTCTCAAAATAAAACTTTTGGCTTTTTCCTTACTCCTGTAATATTTTCTGATTTGTTTAGTCCTCTTTCCATAATGCCTTCCAAGGGGAAAAATAAAAAGAGGTCATTGTTCTTTTCTCACCTAAGTAGGTTAATACTTCTTTTGAGTTTAGTTTTTTTTAAGACTTTTTCATCTATAGCTCTGAATAGATTAAATATATTTTCTAGCTGGTTTCTCATAGTTTGAGTAATAGTGATTGCCTTGTGTAATGTCCTTTTCCTTAACTTGAAATGATTAGGTTTCCATACACCATCTTCTTAAAGTAAGCATTAACTTAGAATAGACGCTAATGGTTTCCAGCTGATTTGTGTCTTTGGAACTTTAATGGAAAATTCAGATACGTGGTCAATCTAATTATTAAAAATGATAACTTTCTATTTGGCTGACTTTTAAAATTTGTTCTTTTTCATCATGAGTGTGAACTTTTTACTATTTCACAATGAGCTTGAGATTGATAGCAATATTTTATTCATCACACAGTGATGATATACTAACTTATAGTTCCTAAAATACTAAGAAAAGATTTATAATGATTTTAATCCAGGAGTGAAATTATAGTCAAATTATAAGTCCTAAATAACTTTTATACAAACCACATAAACAACCCTGAAGCAACCCTGTGATATAATCTTTAGATATTATTTGCTATATCTTGACTTCCTAGGTAAGTAAGTTTTACTAAATTTCCCAGAGTTAAAACATTCCTATGAGTTCCAAACAAACAAACAAAAATATTTCAAAAGGCAAGAACTTTACTCTTCTTTTAGAAAATTAGTATACTATAGAAGACTATTTACAAAATACAAACAAACTTGCTACTATATACTAGGGACTGTGAGGCAAGGAAAAGAACAGCAGGGTGAACCAAACATATCTCTTCCCTGTCTTTACATGCTCTCAGGATGGGAAAAATAAATTAAAAAGTAAATCATATGGTAAAATAAAATTTAAGTGTAAATAAGGGGAAGTACTAAAGTAGAATAGATTAAAGGAGATCAGAAATATTGACTGTATGTGCAGTTTAAAATAGACCTTTGGGAAGGCGTGCCTAAGAAGGTGAAAGAAAAAATTGAATATAAATATTTGCAGAAGAAAAAAGTCATTTCTGCATTTAATCTTTCTATTCTATAGATATTTGTGTTTTTCTACTTTTGGTAACTTGTGCTTTGTTACTTAGCCACATCTTAAATTTAAAACTATTTTCTATAACAACGATTCTCCATGAGGAGTTCCAGGGTTCCCCTAGATTCCCCAGAAGTATTTCATAGGATAATATTTATGGTAGAGAAAAACTAAGTAACATCCTTAGAATCCGCCTACAATGCAGCAGATCCTGGTTCAATTCCCTGGGTCCGGAAGATCCCCTGGAGAAGGGATAGGCTACCCACTCCAGTGTTCTTGGGCTTTCCTTGTGGCTCAGCTGGTGAAGAATCCACCAGCAATGCAGGAAACCTGGATTCGATTCCTTGCTTAGGAAGATCCCCTGGAGAAAGGAAACGCTATCCACTCCAGTATTCTGGCTGGAGTCGCAAAGAGTTGGACACCACTGAGCAACTTTCACTTTCACTTACTCTTCTATGAGAGAATTTTGCATGTACAATTTGATTTGGGGGAAAATAAAAATGCCAAAGAAGTTCAGAAAAACTTCTGTTCTCCATATTTTGAAGCTAGTTATTGTGTGATTTTGTGAATTTTCAAATCAGTCCGGCATGGTTGATACTAGTTTTAGATTGTTTGCGATTATGCTTCGTTGTATTGCTGTATAAATGCATGCTTGTTTAACTACAATATATTCCTATAACTGGATATTAATTGCACATAAAAATCTAGCATGTTTTATTTAATAAATTGCCCTAAAGCATTACTGCTCTTCCACAATCACTGCTAAAATGTAGTCATTTGTCTGAATGCTTCTTTATACAGTATTTTACTTTTATTTATGAATCTAGTTAGGAGGCAATGGTATCTTACTGATATTTTCTATATTTTAAATTTCTAGGTTATTTTCTCAAGGATGTTGTTAGCCCTATTGTGTAATTGGATGCACAAAAAAACAAAAACAAATAAACAAACCCTGTTGAGGGTTTTGAAAAGTGTTTTTTTATTGCATTTCCAGAGATATGTAGAAGATATTGTAGCATGTTAGCTAGTTAGGGGAACCCTGGACTTAAACTTGTTTCCTGTGGTTTATCTACTCCTCCTACTGTGCATCTTTGTCAACTAGTTAATGTTACCTGTCAGAGATTTGAGTATCATAGGTTCCAGGATGGATGGTGAGGTGGATGCTGAGGTTTGCCTTTGTGAATATTCCAGTAGACCATTATTAGATAAAGCTTTTCCTATGAAAACTTCAATGCTTATGCATATGCTGTGTAGGCAGGAGTAAGAAGTAGGAGGGAAAAATGTGTAGCAAAAAATAATATACTACACTTGAAAAATGCTTGTTCTGCCTTATTAGCAAAGATAAATCTTTGGGGAAAAAAAAATCATTTGGCTGATTTAGTTGGTTGGGGAATTCATTTGTTCCCAAAGAAGTTACATTAGGATTCCATCCAGTTTCTCATAATGTATCCAGATGCAAGAAATTTAATTTATGTTTTAAATATAGTAAATGCTCTAGATTAAAGATTGTGTGCCTGCCAGATTTTAAGCTCAGCTGTTTTATTTTTTGCCCAACATACAAAAAAGAATGCCTTGAACTATATAAAACCAAGTTGTTTGCTTCCTAATATTTTTATTTGCTGATTTGTTTAAAAGTTTGGGGAGACCTTGCCAAGCTGAGCGCCCATACACTAGGGATGGAGCCTGAGGGATTTGCTCTTAAAAATCAATTTTTGTGGGATTGAAACTACATATGCTGCCGTTTACATCTAACTTTGCTTTGCAAAATGTCTTAGAAAAGTGCTTTTTCTTTCATTTGCAAATTGGTTTGAATGCCAGTGATAAGTTCAATATTGGAAAAATCAAGATGTTTGTCTCAAAAGACAAACTTTTGAGAAATTTAAAGTGATGTTATTTTCTGTTCTCTTACACAATGATTAGCCTTTTTTAAATAAAGCAAATCCAATAGGGATGTTTCTCATAAAATAAACTTCATGTCATCACTGTTACCCACTATGCCCTTTTTCTTAATTTCTAATTGTTCTTTTAATTATTTAATTAAATTTACATTAATTATTTAATTAAATGCTTATTTAATTACTTATAAAAATTCAGGTCTGAAGGCCTTAAGTTTTCATGATAGTTTGACTACCCTTTTCCCACGTAAATGGGACGAAGTTAGACAACAGTGAAATTTTTCACCATTTCCTAATTTATTAGGAAAAGATGCAAAATCTTTTTGTTGACATTTAGGAAATGCATAGTGCTTCCTTACACAAAACGCCTCAAACTGATGAGAAACAAATGAAGACAAAGAAATAAAAATAGTCACAAAGAGAACTGTTCCACTGAGGCAGGGAGAGTATCTTTTCACCCACAAGTTGAAGAGGAAAATAGGAGACAATTATTAGATTAACTCCAGAAAATTAAAAACAAACAAGCAACAACAAAAAAATACACATTGATCAAAATGACCTGACAAACAGAACTGGTTAAAATAACCAGATAATGATAATGTAAAGTTCCACTGAAACACATAAAATTATATTTTGAATTTTCTGTTCTCAATTTTAATAACAGACTGAAAACAATAAATAGATTTAAGTTTTCATAGGTGATAATAAAAAGATAATTCACATCTGAGAAGAGGAGCCTTGGAGGCTACAGTCCATAGGGTTGCAAAGAGTTGGACATGACTGAAGTGACTCAGTTGCAGTAATCAAATGTATTATTTAATGTATCAGAGCTGATAGTATCTCTAGAGTCTCTACCAAGAAAAGCAAACCTTGAGTATTAATTATTACTTTATAGTTGTTCCCTTTCATTCAGTGGAGTTGCCTTTGATTCCTTAGCTTGTAGGTAATATTGTGATTTCTTCTTTTGCAGAAATTCATGTAAGTATACTCTGGCTACGATGTGTCAAGGGGGCAGGACTATTCTATGGATGAAAACCATTCCATCTGAATGATGGTTCTTTATTTAAGGTTTCAGACAAGCTATCACAGAAAATTTTGACTTCTTAAATATTCCACATTCCCCTATTTTTCCGAATTATGTATCCTGCCTAGTAGAAAGGGATTGGAAAGCTTAGCTATGTATCTCCTACTATAAAATATTTACTCTGCTTGTTTATTCTTCTTGTTTAGTATGTGCAGATTTAGAGGTAGGGTGAAGGTGTGTGTGAGCTAACATTATAGCAGAGCAAAACACTTATGAACTCAATAAATCGTATGCATCTCTCCTTTCTCTTTATAACTGTTTTAGCTGTATAAAATGAAAAAAAAAATCTGTTCATACTATTCTGTTACTAGTTTTACTTTCTACAAATTTTAAAAATCTCCAAAGTTATAGGCAAATAGGGAGAAAAAGCATTTTTCATATTGAAATAAAATGCCAAAATTGCCAACAAGTAAATTTGGCAGGTGGGTGTCATTTAGATTCTAACTACATTGGTTAGTTATTGCTAAAACTTGCAGCATCACAAGTTGTGTTCAACCTAAGTAGTCTAAAACACTTGTTTACACATCTGCAGAATAGCTGTGATTCAGTTCACCTAGTCTGGGTGTGGTCATTTAGCTGTTTCAGGTCTTGGGGGCTGAGATGTCTCTGTCTTCTTCTTTCTCCTTTCATCCTCTTTCTGCAAACAATAACCTACATGCTTTTCATGGCAATAACAGATATGTAAGAAGACATTATAAGTAGATGGGCCTTTTTACACTGTTAGTCTTGCAACTGGCATACCAGTGCTTCCACTCACATGCCATTGCTCAAAGAAGCCACATGGTGTTATAAGTTGAACTGAGCCCCCTACATGTCAGTGCTGTAACTCCCAGTATCTATAAATATGAACGTAATTGGAAATAGTGTTTGCATATGATCAAGCTAAGATGAGGCCATTGAGATGAGCCCTAATCCAATGTAAAGCATTCAATTCTTAGATATATCTATAAGCCCTGAAGCTACCAGAAGCTAGGAGAGAGGTATGTAACTAGTTGTCCCTCACAGCCCTCAGGATGAACTAACCCTCCCAGCTCCTTGGTTTCAAGAGACAATCAGGTTTTGGAAATCATAAGATAGTCATGTTTCTTTTGGATATAGTAGAACATTTTCTTGTACACTTTCACAAACAAGCAAGTTATTGCCATATTCCTGCCATTCACTTTCATTCATAGTCTTGTATTCTGAATGAAAAATCTCTGGTAAAATTCTCTACTCCTAAGAAAGACCAGCATCATAACCTCTACCTTCTTATATGTTATTATTTAACTTCATAAATGGAAACATTTGAAACATAGTAAAACCTTTCTCTAAATAATAGAGACCATTTTCTTCAACCGTACTTAGCTTTAGATGAGGTGAAAAAAGAGATTGAAATCCCCCAAATAAATAAGAGCTTTTCCAATTTAATTTTAAAAAATGGAGCTAGTGTTATTCAGAAATTTGTGGAAACAATCCTGAATATAGTTCTCTGAATGAATAACATATACATTGGAAAATTGAACTTAATGAGCTCAATAACAGCAGAAAATCTATTAAAAACTTGTTACAAGCTACAACCTATTATGGGCGTTACAGAACTTTCTCCAGAAAATTTCCTTCCAGTTCCTCTTTCCATTTATTTACTCTGTCAGTATCTATTGCATGCTCATTGGCTATAACCTGCATCATGCTGCAGTGCTTAGATGCTCAGTCGTGTCTAACTCTTTGCAGCCTCAAGGACTGCAGCCAGTCAGGCTCCCCTGTCCATGGGGATTCTCCAGGCAAGAATACTGGAGTGGGTTGCCATGCCCTCCTCCAGGGGATCTTCCCAACCCAGGGATTGAACCCAGATCTCCCACACTGCAGATAGATTCTTTACCATCTGAGCCACCAGGGAAGCCCAAGAATACTGTACTGGGATGGGTAGCTTAATCCCTTCTCCATGGGATCTTCCTGACCCAGGAATCAAACCAGGATCTCCTGCATTCCAGACAGGTTCTTTACCAATTGAGCTACCAGAGAAGCCCAAACTGAATTATACCTAGCATGCAAATGTAAGAGAAAGAAAATGCACACTTCATACTCATACACGTGGGAAGTTATACTCTTGAGTATACATACAATAAATTCCTATAGCTAAATAATTATTTTTCTTGTGTTGTCTATGTGTAATAAAGATCTTTAAGTAAATTAGCAGTGAAGTTTTATCACAGACTACAAAAAGCAAACCTAATAGTTAAAGAACATTATCAACACTCTTTATTCAAGCAATAGATACATTTAATGTGAAAATATAAACCTTAAATGTCAAGACCTCTCATTTACATGAACCCTCCTGAAGATTCCAGGAGGCCCCTGTCAATGTGATTACATGATTACATATGTTTATAAGATATCAAAGGTCTAAAAAAAAGACAATAAAAAATTAGGCAAAATCTTGTGAATTATTCTCCCTTTGCACTTTGAATTGCTGATATCACAGTGCCCCTCTTGAAGCACAGCACTGGAGTGGTTGTGCATGTCTTTAGAATATTGCTAAAGGAACATCCATCGGGCCATGTTTCTTTTGTGTATAGTAAACATTTTGGGGCTTCCCTGGTGGCTCAGATGGTAAAAAATCTGCAGTGCAGGAGAGGAGGGTTTGATCCCTGGGTCAGGAAGATCCTGGAGAAGGGAACAGCAACCCACTCCAGTATTCTTGCCTGGAAAATTCCAGAGACTGAGAAGCCTGGCAGGCTACAGTCCATGGGGTCACAAAAAGTCGTGACACTTTCACACACAACTAAGTTATTGCTATTTTCTTGACATTGACTACCATTCATAACTTTGTAGTGTAAATAATTTATTGTATTAGTTTCAATATCAAGAGTTCAGAATTTCCAACATTTTTTCCCCAATTTGCTTATGAAGAACATTGTTTCTCTGACAAATTATAGTTGCTCATCATGAGGGCAGAGTAGTATTTTATTTCTTCTTTTCCTCTTACTGAAATTGATGATACAATCCTTTGACCTATTGGAGAATGTTTGCTCATTTTCCTGTCACACTGCTTGGACAATTATAGCAGCAGCAGAAAGCTGAGTTTGGAGTGGAATTATTTCCCTTCCAGAAACCTGTTAGACCATCCATATGATCACTATTTTAACATACGCCACTATAAGCATGACATCTGTGAATGGAAGGAAACTTTAATCCATACCTTACGGGTATTCACCATCTGGAAAAACTTTGGAATCCGCAATGCAAACATGGGTTAGAGAAACATTTGATGTACTGTTCTTGAAATGTGTATCAAAGATTTTGCAGGGTGAGGTGTTTGCTCTTGTTTCTAGGTGATATATAGATATTAAAAAAAATTTTCTTTAGCAAAACAAGTGGCACTCAAGAGCTGTGTTTACTCAGAGAATTACTACCCAGGCACCACCAGTTTTGCTTTATCTTATGGCCAGGTGCAAAAGAGCAGGACTTAAATTCTGTTTGGTTCTGTGCATCCCTACTTGATTCCCTTCACTTTCATTATATGGAGGTCTGTTTTGTGATCCATGCTGGTTGATCCTGCCTTCAGAAGTTCACAGCATCCATCTTGGGGTACACCTCCCCAATTGTCTATGGAAAGAGACTGGGTGAATCCCTGAGATTAGGAAAATTAGTTTATGACTAGCTTTTAGTTGTTGTTCAGTCACTAAATTATGTCTGACTTTGAGTAGGTCCATGTTGCTAATAAATGTGTGTATGTCTATTACTTTGTGAAGTACCGCCCAGTAGTGAAGTTGTTGCAAGAAGATGCAAATCCTCCATTCACCTTCAGCCATTTGAGGCCGAGGGTACTGATACTTATTATATTAAAAACAAAATAAAAAAAATCCTTGATTCAGTTTACACATGACTCACTCAACAGTTGTTGGGGAAACAGTTAAGACGTGTGTATGCATGCCTGTGTGTGTGTGTGTGTGTGTGTGTGTGTGTGTGTGAGCGAGCAAGAGAGACAGACAGACAGACTAATAAGCAGACACAGGCAGAGAGGTATACTTCGTTTGTTTGAAATTTTACAAAGGAATGGGAAAAAAGGAGCAATTATCAGAATCCTGCCTTTTCAACTGCAATTCCCATTCTCAACAACCCTAGTAAATTGAAGAGGCAGTTTCTCCTTATCATGCTTTCTGTATAATGGGGATACTTATTAATTTTGTATCTTTAGGGCCTAAGACAATGTCTGGCACATGATAAGCACTCAGTAAATGTCCAGCACATTGAAAAGTGAATGAGTGGATCATATTTCCAGTTTTCCAAAAATTGTAATAGCATATCTTCTTTTTCCAGTTACTTCTGACCTAAGTAACTCTCTATTTTAGCAAAAATAAATAAATAATATGATTGTTGCATTACTATAATATTTGTAGACAATTGTGGTTAACCTCTGTGCTTCATGTTTTTCATCTTTAAAACAGAAATCATAATAGTACTTAGCTCACAGGTGTGGTGTGCACAGATTAAATGTGTATGAATCATATTGACCCATGTCTGCCACATATTAAGCACTAATAAATCCCCGTGATTATTGTAATCCCACTTTGTCAATATGGAGTAGCATTGTTCAAATTTGAAGGTGATAGTACAGTTATTAAAGCTGATTTGTTTCATGTTGCTTTCAATCTTTCATCTCTTTAAATGCACTGCCACATTTTCTGGCATGCAAAATTCCTCCCTAGCAAAAATCCTTAAGCCTAATATAGAAGATCAGAATAACATAATTAGTATTATTGACTTAATAATCATACACTCAATTTTGTAGTCTGTAAATTGAGGATATTCTTTATCCCTCAGTGTCTGTGGAACATTTTCAAACTTGTATTATTTTTCAAGTCACAAACAAACAAAAAAAAATGCTCAACAAATTTTACTAGCAGAAACTGTAGAGGTCATTCTCTAACTACCAAACTATAAAAATAGAATTTAATAACATTTTAAAATTTACAAACTTGGAAAATGAAGAACATTTCCTTAAATTTTGGATTAAAATGGAAATTAAAAACATTATTATAGTCAATTTAGAAAATAATTACTGCACAAACACTGTGTTTTATTTTATGGTGTTCAACCGTTATTGGACTTGGCAAAAAATGTGGTGTGCCTTAAGTGTTCCCATGGTTTTGGAAGAAAAAGAAAAATAATAACCTGAGTAGTTAGCTCAAGAAATTAGAAACTACCAAATAAAACGAAACAGCAAGTAGTAGAAATTAAGACTCTCAATAGCAGAAAAAAATCAACTTACTTGTTAAAATATTTTAAGATTTTGTTTGAAGAGACTAACATCATCCACATATACCTAGGGGGTGTGATTGTTGCAGGAAGGGGAGCACCATTCGCGTCCGAGAGTGGGCCCTTATCTAACATTGGGAAAGAAACAGTCTGTGCTGACAAAGCAAGAGAATTTAATGGGAAAGCGGTGCCTAGGCAGAGAGCCGGAGGGTCAGGGGAACCAGGAGAATCGTTCTGCCTCGTGGCCAACAGTCTCAGGTTTTAGGTGATGGGATTCGTTTCTGGGTTGTCTTGGCCAATCATTCTGACTCAGGGTTCTTCCTGGTGGTGCAAGCATTGTTCAGCCAAGACGGATGCTAGCAAAAAGGATTCTGGGAGATGGTAGGACGTGTGGCATCTCTTTTTGATTTTTCCTGAACTCTTCCTGTTGGTGGTGGCTTATTAGTTCTGTGTTTTTTACCAGAACCCCCTGTTGTAAAATAACTCACACAAATGGTTACTATCGTGCTTGGCCAGGGTGGGCAGTTTCAGTCACTGTGTTTCACCTAACAACATTAGCTATAGATATTTAATGAATAAAGTGAATAAAAATATCAATTTGATATATTAATAAGCAGAAAAGTTGATGAGCTATGTGAAGAGAGCGTATAGCCATCTCCTTCAAATTTATATCTTTAAGAGTGCAGGTGCTAAATAAAAACGTGCTGAATGAATGATTGATCAAAGTTGGGATCTGAGATGACAGCAGCTCTGCTGGCACCTTGATTGCAGCGTATGAGAGACTCGGAGCCAAAGAATCAAGCTAAACTGGGCCTCAATTCCTCACCCTCAGACACTGATAAATGCTTGCTGCTTTAAGTTGCTAAATTTTGTTGTAAATGATATTCAGGAAAATATTCACGCATGTAAGAGAAGGAAATATATGTGTACATTGGTCTTAACTTCCCCATGGGAGGATTTTCTAAGCATAATGCTAAAGAAAGAAAACACAGAGACCGCAAATTTGACTACTAAAACTCTTCCAAAATGAAGTTTGTTTAAAAACAAACAAGCAAATAAATAGCAACAACTTGGGAAATATTTTATGATGTGTATAAAAGGAAAAGAGTCAGTATTGTTATTTTAAAAGGAACTTTTAAATTAATACTATATAATGAAATCCCACAGTTAAAAATGGGCCAGAGACATGAAAAAGAACTTTACAAGAGAAAAATGAAAAGCCAGTTAAAGATAGATTAAACCTCATTAGTAACTAAGTGTCTGTACATCTTAAAAACTCAGCAGAAACAACAGAAAAACGCCTATCTATCACCTCTTTTCTTGTTGCTGAAAGACTTTACTTGCTCTGGCACTGAAATTCTTCCTCATTTACGCGGAATTTCATCAGGCTTCTGTAAGCTTTTGTAAGTTTGTTCTCTTTTGTCTTGACTTTATATTGTGTCATACTCTGCGTGTGTACCTTTGCGTTTGTACTTTTAGTATTCACCTCTGTTTTCTTTCCCAGTTTTTAACTGTTGAGCCAAAACATTATCTTTTAACTTGTTTTAAAGGTTGATAATGATAATTGTACACTAAAGTGCTATCACGTGCACATCATATTGGTATATGATATATATATATCATATTGGTATATGACATATATATATATATATATATATACCTTGCCTTAAAGCCAAACAGTTTTATGCTCTGCTAGTGGGATGGAGATAGATACAACCAATTTTCAGAGCAATGTGGTAATATATGAATACATTTACATATATGGCAAGATGACATTACAGGAATCCATATTCTTGCATTTTTAAATATCAAAAGCAAATGTACAAAATTGATGTCTACCTACAAGAGAATGAAAAAATTATAGTATATTTATTTTTTAACAAAGTTTGCATTTATTTTGCCTGTGCTGAGTCTTTCCTGCAGTGAGAGCTTTTTTCTAGTTGCTAGAGGGGTCTACTCTCTAGCTGGGGTGCACAAGCTTCTCATTGTGGTTTCTTCTGTTGTGAAATACAGGCTGCAGGGCACATGGGCTTCAGTAATTCCGGCATGTGGACTCAGTAGCTGTGGCTCCCAAGCTCTAGAGCACTGGCTCAGTTGTTGTGGCTGCCACCGGTGGAATCCTCCTCAATCAGGGGTCAAGTCCACATTTCCTGCTTTGGCAGGGGGATGCTTTACTGCTGAGTCACTAGGGAAGCCCCCTATAGAATACTTATATAATAGAATATTATAGAGCAGATAACAGTGAAAAAACTATAAATAGCGCCATAAATAAGTATTCAAGTTATATTTAAGTAAAAAATGTGTAAGTTGCCAAAAGGATGTAGATTTAAATATAAACATAAATATAAAATTTAAAACATGGATAATACTATCATATGTAATGGATATATAAATAAATACCTAATAATTTAAAAGAGTGTATTTAAATAGTTTTTATTCAGTTAACAATGGAGGGAAATGGAATAAGGAAAGAATTTATTATTGGATATTCATAATTATAATGTTCTCATTCCTTAACATAAAATCTGATGAAATAAATATTTTCCTTTTAATGAGGTGAATGATGAGTATGCAAAGCCTACTTTCATCATTCTGTGTTCTTGTTTTTTTTACATTTTTTAATATGATACTCTGAAGAAAAAGAAAGTGTCTATTGTCTTGGGAATAGATTCTGAAGCAGGAAACCAGAGGTTAATATAGTGAGTAGTCCACATGTGAGGTGATAATGACTTAGACTCTGTTAGTAGACACCAAGTGACAAGTGATTTGATTGAGGATATTCTTTAACATTATGATTGACAGAATTTTCTGATAAGAACTGAGGAATAAAAAAGAAAAATAAAATGACCTGTTTTTGGCTTGGGCAACACAATCAATCCAGAAATGTTGAGGAAGAAACATTTTGGTAGGAGTTAAACCAAGGGTTAACATTTTGGATACTTAAAGTATCTAATAGGTCTCCAAGAAAATACTTCCAGAAGGCAATTGGGTATACAAGTTAGAGGTTAAGAGAATGGTCAGGTCTGGGAATATCAACCAGGAAGTTAGCATAAAATGATATTTAAAGTTGTGAGACTCAAACATGTCACTTAAAGAAAGAATGAAGATGGAGAAAAAACTGTTCCCTGTAACATAGTTACAGTGCCTGAAAGAGATCTGAAAAGAAGAGACAGCTGCGTGTATAAGAAAGTGTGACCATTACATCGAGAAAAATGCTAGGAGAGTGTGAAGTTTAAATAATAAATTGAGAGAAACTTTCAAGAAGTGAAACAGATGGTACAAGTGCTGTAGACAGGTGATTAATATGAGAACTGTGGACTGAATTAAACAATGATAAAAAATTGGGCAAAATGAGATGAGAATTATTTTTAAGTTGGAAATTATTATACCCTGTTTATATTGTAATGGGAATTAGTAGAGAAGAATATATTTTTGATGGAGATAAAGAATAGCACATATTTCAGAGCAAAAGCCTTGTATGAAGGGAAAGTCAGTGGATCCAGTACACAGTGGAGGAGCTTCCCGTGGCAGAGTCTCATCCAGTTCAACAGGGAGAAAGGAAGAATGCGTAGATTTTTCATATGTAGATTATAGTTAGATTTGAACACAGAAAGATGATTCCCTTCTCATCTGTTTACTCTTATATTCTTGATGAAATAGGAAGCAAGATTACCAACAGGAGCGGATAGTGAAAGGTCTGAGAAAAGATTGAGTTTTTCATCACAGAGAGGGAAATTTACTTCTGAGCTGTACTGACTCAATAAATAAGGGTGGCGTAAATGGATTCCAGGAAAGCAAAACATTCAGAGAAGAGCTTGAGAATCGAGTGACAGTGAAGGATGAAGGCAAATAGAGTGGTAGAGTGAAACAGTCTAGACATTCAGGGGTTCAATGTCTGAGTGGGGCAGCTGACTTCAAAGGTTCGGAATTCTGCTCAAAGCTGAGGAAATGGGCATGCAAATCATGAACATGTAAATAGTGAGCATGTATATAAGTACTAGTGGTCGCTTAGTGGAAGGTGGGTATTAGCTTGAATTATGAACTGTTATTGTGAGTGGGCTCTTTGGCAGGAAGTTATATACAACATTAGGCATGTGGGAGAGGAATAGCCGGTTACCCAGTAGACGTGGAATTTTAGGCCTCTCCTAAATCTTGTTATGGGATTAGGGTTCTATAATCAAATTGATAATGATGCAACTCTTGCTTTCTCAATGCTGAGAGTCTAAATCTGGAGAGGGAAGTGGCAACCCATCCTAGTATTCTTGCCTGGAGAATTCCATGGACAGAGGAGCCTGGTGGGCTACAGTCCATGGGGTCACAAAGAGTCAGACACGACTGTGTGACTAGCACACACATACATGGTCTAAATCATAGTTCAGAACAACGTGTCTGTTTAACTTAGACATAAACATTAAAAAAAGAAAAAGTAACTTTGGCAATTACAATTTGTAATTTGTACAATTACAATGTCAAAATTTGTACAAAAGCATCAATGTACAATTTGATTTGCTCCAAGTTAGGGATGGATGATTTTCACATCTGGTGACCTGCTTCGTCCTTTAGCCCCTTTTTATTCTTAATGCTCCACTGTAGACAGGCATTTTCTCTTGGAGACTTATCATCCCTTAAGGCAATTCACTTATGATTTAAGATGGAAATTAGGATAGAAAAAAGTACAAATTCTTTTCTGCTACCTGACAATGGTCCTGTATCAAATCTCTACAACTAGAAATGTATTTAAATGGATTATTCTAACTCCTAGTAGAAATATTTCCAGAAATAGAATCACATACTGTGAACTTTACTATTATCAAAGATCACATAAAGGAATAAACAGCAAAATAGTTTCTGATTATTTATCACAGCTTCAGTGTAGAAACATACCACTCTACTTTTCAGTGCCTCCTTATGTTTCTACAAGATACAGAAATACAACATTTAAGTTCAATTTTATATTTCTAGGTGCAACTTGGCATTCAATACCATCTTTGTACTCTCTTTACTGAAGAGCAAAGTCATGTTTCTGTGGTTAGCTTGGGTACTAGGAAACGCAAGCTAATTTGAATGTCCCAATGCAATAGTCTCTCGCAAACTACACTAGTCTTTCTTTATGACTGTAACCATGATTTAACCAGCCTTAGTCCTTGCTCTGGAGTAGGAAATGGCAACCCACTCCAGTGTTCTTGCCTGGAAAATTGCACAGATGGAGAAGCCTGGCAGGATACAGACCATGGGGTCCCAAAGAGTCAAACACAACGGCCTGTGACTGAGCAGGTAGGCAATCCTTGCTCTTATTCTTTTGGCCTTATTTCGTTGGGTTATTTGTACTGATACAATGTATTATAGGTTTCCTCTGGGTCTTTTTTGATTTAGTCATGAGAAAACATTATGCATTTACTTGTATTTTCACACTGCTTAGAGATCATCTTGCCAACTATAATGGTTCAACTTCATCTTTTGCTTTGTCTAGAAAATACCAGCCTTAGAAATGTCCACTTACTTGGTCTCGTTCCCAGTTCACTTCCCCAGGCTTATCTCTCCTAACTCAAGCTCTCATTCACTAAAATCTGAATTAACTTCCCTTTTGTCAGGTCCTTGAATTCACCAGCATTTCTAGGATCTTTTTAGTTTTCTCTCCTTTGTTTCTAATATTATCCCACTTTCTCCTCTTCCCCTGCTATTTAATTAACACCCCTCCTTCAGGTATCCTTTCAGAGGTCAATTCTTTCATGACCTTTTGGCCAGTTGCTTCTCCATAATCTTATTCTCATGCTAGCCCTGATGAAGTACTCCTTTCTATCTCCTGAAGTCCTCCTCTATCACAGTGTTTGTGAAGCTATATTTTAATTGTTTGTTAAATAACTCTACTCTTCATTATACCATCAGCTCCATGAGAAAAAATTTTATGCCTTCTGCTATTGTCACATCCTCCTGAACTACATATGCTTAATTAAAATTCCTTAAATCAATATATATGTACTTTCTCTGACCCAAAATTTTAGAAATATTTTAATTCACAATCTTAAATACTTTCACATTTTTATTTGAATCCCAATCTCAGATAGTAAACACATATACCATCCAAAAATGGCATGGACAGTTGTGAAATTATTTATTAAACATTTCCTCTTTCTGTGTTATGCAGATAAACTTTCTGCTATGTTTTAATTGCATGAATTTGAAGGCTAGCAATATATGGGAAGTGTTATTGGTCAGGTTGCTATACTGGATTTAGTCAATTTTGTTTTATTTAACTGTAGTATAAAGAGTTTCAATTAGCACACTGGCAGCAATAAAATCCTTTGTCAATACATTATAGCAATATTCTAAGCATGAATGCATTTTAGTAGGGACACAAATCATTAGTAATGAAGTGGTCCTTTGACAGATTAAAAAAAAAAAAAGCAGAATGAGCTAACGTGCGTTTTGCTCATCAAGGGGAGGCTGGAAATCAGTTGTACCATGAAGTAAGCTATAGATTATAAAAAGTCAGTAGTTTCCCCAAACTATTCTGAATATAAAAGTTGGAACTTATGTGATGAAATTCTCCTTCTTTACTAGTTTATGAGTTAAAACATCAACACTCTCAGTTCTAAGAAGTGGCAAATTAACAGCATTATATAAATTTATATATATATATATATAGTTTGATTTATATATATATATATTAGTTTGGTGCTCTTGGTTAAAAAGCAGAAAAGCAGAAAATTCAATTGATAAAGTGGTTTACCCAAGATGCCATAGCTTGTGAATGACAGAAATGCACCTAGTAGCTAAATGCCCTGATTGATAATGATTTATATCTAAATAGAGTCCATGTCTGGATTATTGAGTCTAGAAATAAATGTTTCAGATAACCAAGTGAAACTTTACAAAATTAGCCTCCTCCCTTTTACCTACTTCATCCCTTCCTGCACAAACATGTGAACCCAGACCTCTGTTTTTGATATAAACAGCAGTTGGAACCATCTAGACATCAATAACAGACTATACTGTACTGAATGGAAACAGAATAGACCATTAGGTAAAATCTTCATAACATGAAAACTGCTCTCTTGCAGAGAGATAAGAATTATTGCATGTTAATCTCATGATAGAATATAAAGCACTTGTAATTAAAATTTTTTGACTCAATAAAAACCTTGGATTACATATTTCCAAGGAGACCGTGATGCTTGTTTCACTCTTATTGATACACACGGAGGGATTTAAATAAATGGAGAGTAAAATGCAAAGAAGGAAAGGTGCTGACACAACAGTTATCATGACTGGAAAATCAGCCAGTATTTTACTATTTCAATTTAAAACATGATATTGGAGTACTTGAAAATATCCTCCTCTAATAATAAGTTGGGCATCATGAGATGCTACAAGCTTATTTTAAAAGTTAATTTTCTTAGGAATTCTTATAATTTAAAACTAAAGGTAAACTTTAATAGAGCCTGCATGCAAATCATTATAAAATCTGGATTATTTTTAATTAATGAGATTTTACTATAATAAGAAAGAATTTAAAATCCTTGTCTTTTATTGTTGTATTTACTTAGCTTAATCCTTTCTTAATTTTCTATTCACTCACCTAAGAATCAAATGTATACTATAATTTTTCCAACCTTATAAACATCAGATTTGTGTTAGAGATTTCCTCTCTAAACCCTAGAGGGTTGAAATATAAATGAGGATTCACTTGTTTCTGACTCTGTTAGCTATTCTCATTAACAGTGGGTTGTAAAAAGGAAGCAGGGTTTTAACTACAAGGGGGACATAGGGTATAGGGGAATGTTTAGTTTCATTTTGCTATATCTACCGCTTAGTCTTCCAAAAGTCTTTTTTGCCTTGTCACTTTAATTTAATAAAATTAAACTTAATTTTTAAAAAGTCATTTTAATTTTATTTTGAGATTTGAGAATGTCAGTCTAACTTAAGGCAATTTTAGATTCTTTGAGTTTTTAAAAAAAATAAAGTAAAGGATCTATGCCTTAACACTGTAAAGGACCAAGTCACAGTTTGGCAATCTGCTGGCAGGGAGTTTTCCACTCAGTCATTATATCACTTTACATTTTTTTGAAGATATAATTGGTATAATAATGCTTTTAGAATTTTTAAGGATTAAAAGAGATGATGCAGATAAAGAATTAATACAATGACTGGAACACAGTAAGTACTGAATAAACAGCTATTAATAATTTTTTCTACCTTTACTTAATTTTTGAGAGTTTCTGGCTGAAATATTAATTTTTGAAAATTTATTAGAATTTCAAAAATGTATCAAATGAAAAAAGCCTTCTTTATATGAAGATATTTTTAATAAACCCCCATCCCTCTGAGTCTCATTAAATAGAATAAAATAAGAACAAAACAGAGAAGAATCAAACTTTACATTAAAAGAGAAAAGACATGATCAAAATTTAAATCCCTGGTCATGAAGAGTATCTACCCAACAGGGAAACTGGTATAAAATGTGAAATTGATATGACCTTCCTCAAAACCAGGAAGGATATATTGACTCAGTTTAAAAAAAAAAAAATGTTAGGCCTTGAAATGCTAATAAACATGACAGGTGGTCAGAGTGTTAAGATCTATGTTGGGTAATTCATTCTCTGATTGGGAAGTGCTTTGGGGTCTTCCCCATTCAAACTTGCAGAACAGCTAGAGAGGTGGATCTAGGAAAAGGGAAAGCTACTCACCAACAATGCCTTTAGTCTCTATTGTAAAGTCTACAAAGTGAAGGAGCTAGGGGATAATGAAACAGGGAGAGGAAGGAGGGAGGATAGCCCCAGGATCCTAAGATTAAAAGGTTGTGCTGTCAGTCTATGATGGCTTTTTAGCAAGGGAATTTATGACATGAACAGCTGGAAGGAACACTTGAATAAACCTTTCACACTGCCTTCTGGCATAATGCAGCACCAATACTTCAACAAATAGGTGATTCAACTCAACTGTAGGATATAACTAAAAAGGAAGAGGCTTGGAACTTATGTATACATACGAATATAGCCATCTGAATGCAGAGTTCCAAAGAATAGAAAAGAGAGATAAGAAAGCCTTCCCAAGTGATCAATGCAAAGAAATAGAGGAAAACAATAGAATGGGAAAGACTAGTGATCTTGTCAAGAAAATTAGAGATACCAAGAGAACATTTTGTTAGGTAATTAGAATAGGAAAAAGAAGTCTAAAATGGCGGTGACTAAAGGATAAAGAAAGGGAAAGCCTGCAAAAATGCAAAAACAGAACAAAGGAAGGTCCCAGGACAGGAATGAGGACATCATGTAAAACAAACACCCTCCTGGCTAGCCCACTTTACATAGGGTAGGCTCAGGGGGAGGACAAAAAAGACAAATAAAAACAGGAGCCAAAATTAAGCCAGGGGCTTCTCTTCTCTTTGCATCTTTTGGTTTGGCCTCCTCTCATGCCTTGAGGATGTATTTTCCTTTGCTTCCTAAATAAAACTGAGCTGTAATACTGGTTCATCCTTTGCTTCAAATTGCAGCTGCAGTGAGACAGAACTGAGAAAATTATACACTCCCCTAACAATTTCATGCAAAGATGGGCACAATTAAGAACAGAAACATATGGACCTAACAGAAGCAGAAGATATTAAGAAGAGGGGGCAAAAATACACAGAAGAACTATACAAAAAGAATCTCAGTGACCCAGATAACCATAATGGTGTGATCGTTCACTTAGAGTCAGACATCCCTGAGTGTGAAGTAAAGTGGGCCTTAGGAAGCATCACTATGGACAAAGCTAGTAGAGGTGATAGAATTCAATTGATCTGTTTCATCCTAAAAGATGATTCTCTTTAAGTGATGCACTCAATATGGCGGCAAATTTTAAAGACTCAACATTAGCCACAGGACTGGAAAAGTTCAGTTTTCATTACAATACCAAAGAAAGACAATGCCAAAGAAAGTTCAAACTACCACACAATTGCACTCATCTCACATGCTAGCAAAGTAATTCTCAAAATTCTCCAAGTCAGGCTTCAAAAGTACGTGAAGCAAGAACTTCCAGGTGTTCAAGCTGGATTTAGAAAAGGGAGAGGAGTAAGAGATCAAATTGCCAACACCCATTGGATCATATAAAAAGTAAGAGAATTCCAGAAAAACATCGACTTCTGCTTCATTGACTACATTAAAGCCATTGACTGTGTGGATCATAATAAACTGTTGAAAATTCTTAAAGAGATGGGAATGCCAGATTGCCTTACCTGCCTCCTGAGAAATCTGTATGCAGGTCAGGAAGCAGCAGTTAGAATCAGAGATGGAACAACAGACTAGTTCCAAATTGGGAAAGGAGTGCATCAAGGCTGTATATAGTCATCTTGCTTATTAAACTTATATGCAGAGTACATCATGTGAAATGCTGGGCTGGATGAAGCACAAGCTAGACTCAAGATTACTGGAAGAAATATCAATAACCTCAGATATGCAGATGACACCACCCTAATGGCAGAAAGTGAAGAGGAACTAAAATGTCTATTGGTGAAAGTTAAAGAGGAGAGTAAAAAAGGTGGCTTAAAACCCGACATTCAAAAAATGAAGATCAAGGCATCTGGTTCCTTCACTTCTTGGCAAATAGATGAGGAAACAATGTAAACGGTGACAGATTTTACATTCTTGGGCTCCAAAATCTCTGCAGATGATGACTGCAGCCATGAATCAAAAGATTCTTATTCCTGGAAGAAAAGCTATGACCAACCTAGACAGCATATTAAAAATCAGAGACATTAATTTGACAACAAATGTCCGTCTAGTCAAAGCTGTGGTTTTTCCAGTAGTCATGTATGGATGTCAGAGTTGGACCATAAAGAAGGCTGAGCACTGAAGAATTGATGCTTTTGAACTGTGATGTTGAAGAAGACTCTTGAGAGTCCCTTGGGCTGCAAGGAGATCCAACCAGTCCATCCTAAAGGAAATCAATCCTGAATATTCATTGAAAGGAATGATGCTGAAGTTGAAGCTCCAATACTTTGGTCACCTAATAAGAATAACTTAAGCATTGGAAAGACCCTGGTGCTGGGAAAGATTGAAGGCAGGAGGAGAAGATGATGACAGAGGATGAGATGGTTGGATCACATCACCAATTCGAAGGACATGAGTTTGAGCAAGCTCCAGGAGTTGGTGATGGACAAGGAAGACTGGCATGCTGCAGTCCATGGTGTTGCAAAGAGTCAGACACAACTGAGCAACTGAATTGGACTGATACATATGGATAGATAAGGGGAAAAGCACAGTAAGCAAAAAGTAAATGACTATCTGATGTAACGTGGCAAAGCACAGAGAAAAATTCTTAATACTTTCAAGTAAAAAAACAATACACATTTCCAATGGCAAAGGCACTTTGTATGTCAGCATATATATCACAGCCTCATTCTTAAATGATAGTTTAGCTACATATAGTATTATACACTGAGAAGATTTGCAGTAGATTTTTAGTTTACTTATTGCTTCCCTGGGTTAATGGATGTTGTATTTTCTAGCTCAGTCAAGATAGGAGGCCCTTTGTGATGCCAGTTTTAGGCAGAAAGCTAAGCTCCAGCTTGTGACATACAAAAGCCAGACATACCAGCTGCTCCATGTGGACATTTGAATACTCACATACAGTTTTTTGCTTGTTTGTTTATTGAAGTATAGTTGATTTACAGTGTTGCATCAATCTCTGCTGAACGATAAAGTGACTCAATTTTGCACATACATGCATTCTTTCTTTAAATATTCTTTCCATTATGCTTTATGACAGTAGATTGGAGATAGTTCCCTGTGCTATACAGTAGGATAGTGGTGTTAATCCATTTTAAATGTCATAATTTATGTCTGCTACTGCTGCTGCTGCTGCTAAGTCGCTTCAGTCATGTTCGACTCCCAGCGGCCCCATGGACTGCAGCCTACCAGGCTCCTCCGTCCATGGGATTTTCCAGACAAGAGTACTGCAGTGGGTTGCCATGGCCTTCTCCTATTTGTGTCTACCAACCCCAAATTCCTACTCCATCCCTCTCCCTTGGAAACCGCAAGTCTGATCTTTGTGAGTCTGTTTGTATTTTGTAGATAGGTTCATTTGTGCTGTATTTTAGATTCCACATATTAGAGGTATCATATGGTATTTGCCTTTCCTTATCTGACTAACTTCATTTAGATGATGATCTGTAGTTATATAAGCATCCAGTTTTAAGATCACTGGACTGGGTATCCTGTGAAGCATATTTCAGTGAATACGACTCACAGCTTTGTCTTTGTGTTGCCTCTGGCACTTGGGAATTTCAGTTTCTTACTAATTTTTGTTTATTTATTACATTTGTAGGATTTCTGCTCATTTTGAAAAGGACTAGTCCACCACACTGCATAGAAGTCTGTCACTCTCTCTTTTGAATTTTCTCCCTTTGCCTTCACAAAGAGCAAAATTTCAAAGTTTTTCCTATATCTTACTAGTTTATTTTTCTCAGTCTCTTTCTAATTAATGATTAAATGTTGACATTGTTTTAAACTGGTCCTAATTTTTTGCTCTGGGTTATTCTGCTGTTATGGCTGTATCTTTTTTCTACACAGACAAATGGGAATGCTATTTTATTTGTTTTTCAGATTCTATTCTCTTAAAAGCTATGACTATTCTTAGAGCTTCCTTGCTACCTGGAGAGAGGTTGTGTCTCCAAGAGAGGAGGAATAGAGCCTTGATGGTGCATGTTTGGTGATCATTCAAGCTCTTTCTTTGCTCAATTATATCTCCCTTGAGATATTACAGCTTCTACTTAAAGTATGTTTCAGCAATTTTATTTTTTTCTTCATATTTCAGTGTATATCATGCTAGTGTAAGAAATAAATATGTTCTCAATGTAAAAAGAAAAACAATGAAAAAAAAAGAAAAATATTTTACAATAACATATATAAAATAAATAAATATACAAATTAGTTCAGTTTAGTTGCTCAGTCATATCCAACTCTCTGTGAGCCCATGAACTACAGAATGCTAGGCTTCCCTGTACATCAAAAACTCCCAGAGTCCACTCAAACTCATGTCCATTGAGTCAGTGATGCCTTCCAACCATCTGTCATCTCTCATCTCCTTCTCCTCCTGCCTTCAATCTTTTCCAGCATCAGGGTCTTCTATAATGAGTCAGCTCTTCACATCAGATGGCAAAAGTATTGAAGCTTCAGCTTCATCAGTCCTTCCAATGAATATTCGGACTAATTTCCTTCAGGATTGGCTCGTTTAATCTCCTTCCAGTCCAAGGGACTCTCAAGAGTCTTCTCCAACAACACAGTTCAAAAGCATTAATTGTTAAGTGCTCAGCTCTCTTTATGGCCTAAATGTCACATCCATGCATGACTACTGAGAAAATCACAGCTTTCACTAGACAGATTTTTTGGGCAAAATAATGTCTCTGCTTTTTAATATGCTGTCTAGGTTTATCATAGCTTTTCTTCCAAGCAGCAGGCTTCATTTAATTTCATGACTTCAGTCACCATCTGCAGTGATTTTGGAACCCAAGAATATAGTCTGTCACTGTTTCCATTATTTCCCCATCTATTTTCCATGAAGTGATGGGACAAGATGCCATGATCTTCATTTTTTGAATGTAGAGTTTTAAGCCAGCGTTTTCACTCTTCTCTTTCACTTTCATTAACAGACTCTTTAGTTCCTCTTTGCTTTCTACCATAAGGGTATTTGTCATCTGCATATCCGAGGTTACTGATATTTCTCCCTGCCATCCTGGGTCTAGCTTGTGCTTCTTCTAGCCCAGTATTTTACATGATGTACTCTACATAAAACTTAAATAAGAAGGGTGACAATATACAGCCTTGACATACTCCTTTCCCAATTTAGAACCAGTCCATTGTTCCAGGTTCGGTTCTAATTGCTCCTTCTTGACCTGCACACAGATTTCTCATGAGACAGGCAAGGTGGTCTGGTATTGCCATCTCGTTAAGAATTTTCTACAGTTTGTTGTGGTCTACACAGTCAAAGGTTTTAGCGTAGTCAGTGAAGCAGAAGAGATTGTTTTTCTAGAATTCTTTTTCTTTTTCAGTGATCCAGTGGATGTTGACAATTTGATCTCTGGTTCCTCTGCCTTTTCGAAATCCAGCTGCAACACTGGGAAGTTTTGGTTTCACATACTATTGAAGCTTGGCTTGGAAAATTTTGAGAATGACTTTGCTAGCATGTGAAACGAGTGCAATTGTGTGGTAGTTTGAACATTCTTTGACATTGCCCTTTGGGATTGGGAAAAAACTGAACTTTTCTAGTCCTGTGGCCAATGCTGAGTTTTCCACATTTGCTGGCATATTGAGTGCAGCACTTAAATGGCATCATCTTTTAGGATTTGAAACAACTCAGCTGGAATTCCATCACCTGCACTAGCTTTGCTTGTAGTGATGCTTCCTAAGACTCAATTGATTTCACACTCCAAGATGTCTGGCTTTGGGTGAGTGATCATACCATTATGGTTATCTGGGTCTTTAAGATCTTTTTTGTATAGGTCTTCTATATATTCTTGCCACCTCTTCTTAATATCTTCTGCTTCTTTTAGGTACAAACTCTTTCTGTCCTTTTTTTGTGCCCATCTTTGCATAAAATGTTCCCTTGATATCTCTAATTTTCTTGAAAAGATCTCTAGTCTTTCCCATTCTATCATTTTCCTCTACTTCTTTACGTTGATCACTGAGGAAGACTCTCTTATCTCTCCTTGCTATTCTTTGGAACTCTCCATTCAGATGGATTTATCTTTCATTTTCCTTTGTGTTTCACTTCTCTTCTTTTCTCAGCTATTTGTAAGGGCTCCTCAGACAGCCATTTTGACTTTTTGCATTTCTTTTTCTTGGGGATCATCTTTATCATTGCCTCCTGTACAGTGTCATGAACCTCTGTCCATAGTTCTTCATGTACTCTCTCAGATCTCATCCCTTGAATCTATTTGTCATTTCCACTGTATAATGTAAGTGATTAGATTTAGCTCATACATGAATAGCCCAGTGATTTTCCCTACTTTCTTCAATTTAAATCTTAATTTTACAATAAGGAGTTCATGATCTGAGCCACATCTGCTCCCAGTCTTGTTTTTGCTGATTATATAGATAGCTACATTTAATTCATGGTATTACTATGTGATTTTTACATACTTTTTAATTTAAAATTTACTAATTTCTAGAGTCTCCATTAATAATATAAATGAGTACCAAGATTCAAAAATATTTGATTTTATTTTATTCACTCTGCTTTCAGAATGCTTGAATTTTCTCTCGTGCACTTTTATGGAGTCATGACTTTGGGCTTGCCTTGTGGCTCAGTTGCTAAAGAATCCACCTGCAGTGTGGGAGATGTGTTCAATCCCTGGGTTGAGAAGACCCCCTAGAGAAGGGAATGGCTACCCACTCTAGTATTCTGGTCTGGAGAATTCCATAGACTGTATATTTCATGGGGCTGCAAAGAGTCAGACACGACTGAGCAAATTTCACTTTTGCTTTCATGGATTCATGACACCTTATAGGATTTATATATTTAATCAGGCTGAACAACAACAACCATCCCAATTAAGAAGTGTGGTAGAAATTTATAATAATGGTTTCCAAGGAATCATGTCTCTCTCTGTCCATACTGCAGTTGATAAATGAGAAGCCAACTTTGGGAAAAAGCCAGGACCACAGTCCCAGACACATAAGGAAGACTAGTTTGGACTTCCTCTCCCAGCTGATCATAGCTACATGAATGAGACCAGATAAGATCATTAGAAAAACCACCCAGTCAGCTATCGTAATTATGAAATAAAAAGTCATATTTAGAACCACTATATTGATGATTATTTGTAATATAGCAATGCACAGGTGATGCAAAACACTTGGATTTAATTCTAACAGTAATGGAGGGCCACTGAAAAATTATAAGCAAAAGAAATATGGCATGATCAGATTTTATGGAAGATCAGATGGAAGAAAGTACCAGCTGCAGAATAAATTTTGGAGTTGAGAGTTGTATTTTAAGCCAAGAGAATATAGAGTACACAAAGAAAATCATTCATAATGAATGTAATAAAAAATTTAGTATTTAATGTGTGGGCAGTGTAGAGTACCTGTCAAATTAGACAAAACAATCCAAAAGGAAGATATTATGGCATCAAGGAAACCAAGGGAGAAAGGTAGTTTTTTAGGAATAAACCATTTTTGGTAATATTAAATTATCCTGAGAAGCTGGGACAGTATGCCATCAACTGAAATAGAAATTAGTATTTAAATTTTCTCATTTAGTAATATTTGGGTAACATCATATAGAAAGAATCTTTTAATAAGTTTCTCTCATACTATACATCTTACTGCCTACATTGTTTATGAAAAAAGAAGAAAAGAAAATCTTCAATTGGCTTTGATGTTTACAAAATGTATTTCTAAAACTAAAAGATTACACAAATTTGAAAACAATAAAAATTCATGTTATATGCATTTAGAATAGTATAATTATATAAAAAAAATTGGCCTTCACTGACTTATTGGTTCATCATAAATACAATGGAAATCACACAGAGAACAGATTAAAGTTGCTACACTTAACTTGCATAGCCTCCTCACTACGTAAACTCTGATTCTCAAGATGAGAATTCAACCACTTAAAACTGCTTTTCATTGGTTCTTGACATTGGTCATTTTAATTATTAATTCCTAATGCTTTTTAAAGGAAAAACTCTAATATTGTGTACAAAGTTCTCTGAGAGAATGATATTCTAAGAAAAGATTGCATCCACAAACACAAATAATGAATACCTCAAATCTCTGTTATCCTTGATCTACAGTAGAACAACAGGCTCACTTGTAAGACCCTTGACACGAAAAGATATTTGGAAAAGATTTTTAATGTCTTTCCAAGACTTAGTTCCTCAAGGCTTTCCTTGAGTTTATATTCCAGAGAAACTCCCAATTGACTTATCAAAGTAAACACTTAGTAAATGAACACACAAGCATTTAAAATTAATTAAGCCTCTGTGCAACATCCATATACTTGTCTCTGATTTTCATCTGTGCAAAGTGGCTTAAGGCAGTGTTCTCCAAACCATTATTCTTAAAGTAGAAATAAACAAGTCCTTGCATCCTCACAGCAGGCTTTTCCAGGCAAGACATTGTCTGTCTTTTTAGCCTCCATGAGGGATAAAGTGTGGGAATTGTGAGCACTGGGCAGGCACTCACCCAGCTACCTACTCATCAACAACCTGCCTGTTCAGGAAAAATAATAATAATTCCCAAGGTTCTTTCCAAGACACAGGAAATAACAAGGAGGAAAAAAAAAAAAAAAACAGTTTCAAAACTGCCAAAAGAGAGTAACAAGGATGAGATACACCTTCCTACTGGAAACCACTAAGAAACTGGATAAGTTACATAAAATAATTATTTCAAGACATCAGGTATCAGGCAATGAAGGACAGATTCTTGAGAAATAGAAAACAAACAAATCCTGATGATATATTCATATGTCAAGATATATCAAATTTTATAAATGTGCAATTTATTGTATATCAATTATATCCTAGTAAAGCAATCTAAAAAACTGCTATTCTGAAAAATATTTATGTTAATAGGTGGCTTCTCCAAATTAGGTCCAGATATTCATCTTCTTAAATTACCAGGACTCTAGGAAATACCAGAAAGAATAGAGAGAAAGAACTAAGAAATGCAAACTTAAGTTGTAGTAGTAATTAAATTTTATCTGGAAACTGGAAAACAACAGACGGTAAATAGTCTATGCTCACACATGAAAATTGTTTATGAATACCATGGTAGAGATTTCGAAAAGCACTATGGCTCTCCTAAGAGTTTTGTATTTCTGTCAAAGGCCCTTATGAAAATTCTAGAGGAAATTTGAGTAAAATAAATCCAGTGAGGGGAATAAATGAAATGGTGTCTCATTCTTTTCAGCTTTATGATTTTTACTGTCCACTTACATTGAATCATTGCAAAAGGCTACGCATTGAAGAGAGATGAAGTTACATTCATCTGATAAGAATCTAAAGCAGAAAATGATAACAGAATGAGAAAGATACACACATGACCCTTAATTTTTTTTCCTGAACAAATCTTTTTAAAAAATAAAATAAAATAGATAGATATCTTTGTTTCTATATTTTTACAGCTATCTCCATCTGTAATCTCTGATTTGAGGTTAAGAGATTCTTTTAGTCTCAGAATTTGAACAAAGTAATTTTTTTTAAAATTTTCATTTGAGCTGATGGAAAGTTATGACATTAAAAAAAAAAATTCCCTAGCAATAATGAACAAGGATTTTTGTCAGTCTTTTATTATTCCTGTTTGCAGTTATGGTGAGGCAATTAATTTGTCTAAAAATACTCCAATAGTGCATAAAGTTTTGGAGAAACAGACACATTAAGAAAGATTAAAAATGTGGAACTAGTAGGCTAACTGGAACCTCAAGAAGATTTCAAATATCTGATTAGTTTTCATTTGTCTTAACCAAAGATAAAATAGAAAACAGGGCTAGGTAAAACTACGTAACGAAGACTGTGCAAAGGGCAATCTTCTGGCTCTCAGAATTATTATCTCATGAATTGTATACCTGAGGCAAGGATGTTTGGGATAGAATTGTATTTGCCTGAGCTATCTTTAGTGTGTTTATTCAGAAGGTTTTTGGAGAGGATAATTCCTCCTCCATTGTTATGTGAAAATCAGTTAAAATCCATTTATACTCATAGCCCACTGTGTGACAATTTCTGCTTTTCTCTAAGAAGAAGATTGAGAGGATTGTATAGATGAGGTTAAGAACAAGAGTCCCAAGGAGGAAAAAGTAGCCTCCTTGGTTCCTAGGGATTTCCAGCTCTTGCTTCCTCAACAAGCCCTAGGATGATGTCCTGCCATGTATACCACTAGCTAATCACATGTTTACTTAACCTGGTTTCAATAGCTTCATGCTATTTACAGCCAACAACCTTGAGTCACTGGAGAAATTCACCAGAATTGCTCCTTCTTACAAAGCACCGTCCAGGCAAAATCTCTCAGCTGCTCACTTCCCTGGAACCCAAAATTCCAAATGAAAAAGTCTTTAACTCTCTGGAGCTGATTTATTCATAGACCAGCTTTAGAGAAAAGGAGCATTTGAATGAACCTATATGAATGGTTCAAAGCTAGAAAAAAAAAAAGTTCTGAAAATTTTCTATATGTATTTGTTTTTATTAAATCACTCTAGAATGTAAAGGGCCTTTTATGCCTATACATTGTATTTACCTAAGGAAAATTCTCTCATGTCCTATCTTTGATTAGTTTACATTTTATTCAGTTGTGTCCTTTCCTTGTAACATAAATGGGGCATATTTTTATTCTCTTTTTCAAGTTAAACAGTAGTACATGCTTAGTGCAACAAATACAACAGTACTCTACAATTATCTATGTCTATCTACCTGCATACCTTCTTACTTACCTATCTATATTTCACCTCTAGATGTAAACAGTATTAAATCTCTTACTCATATAAACATAAACAGGATATACAAAAATACATGTCTTATTTGTAAATAGCAATTTAAATTTTTTTCTGTGATAGGTATTATACTGCTGATCCTGTTTGTGATGCCAACTGTCTTGCTTTTCACACTGTTTGCCAAACTCAGGGTAGGCAAGGCTCGAGCTAAGAGGCTGGAAGGAGACGCTGGAAGCCGTAGGAACGGCAGACATGTTTGCTCTCTCCTAGCCGGCATGGCGGCCATAACGCAGCCTCTCTCCCGGCTGACGCAGCAGCCATAGGTGGCCATAACATAACCATCGCATAGCCATAACATAATCTCATATAACATAACCATGCTGCTGCTGCAATGTAGCCCCAATGCAGCAGCGGCCAGGGAGTTTTAGCTGTAGCATACGTATACTTAAATATTTACAGAACAAAAGTAGCCTATAGCCAAGTGAGTACCTCGTGACACACATGTGCAGTGCTGTAAGCGATCTCAGCTGTTACATAACCATGCAAAGTCACTGTTTGCAGAACATGGGGCAAGAGAGCCTGACTGGTGCCTTCTTAGCTAATTTGCTCTTTCCCTACAGGTATAATGAACACACATTTTCATACGAAAGCAGACATACACTTTCTTTACTCATTTAAAAAATGCTAAATCCACAAAACTCTCAAGAATAATGCATTGAAGAGCTATATCAGTTCAGTTCAGTTGCTCAGTCGTGCACGACTCTTTGTGACCCCAAGAATCCCAGCACGCCAGGCCTCCTTGTCCATCAACAACTCCCAGAATCTACTCAAACTCATGTCCATCAAGATGGTGAGGCCATTCAGCCATCTCATCCTCAGTCATTCCCTTCTCCTCCTGCCCCCAATCCCTCCCAGCATGACGGTCTTTTCCAAAAAGTCAACTCTTCGCATGAAGTGGCCGAAGTATTGGAGTTTCAACTTCAGCATCAGTCCTTCCAATGAACACCCAGGACTGATCTCCTTTAGGATGGGCTAGTTGGGCCTCCTTGCAGGCCAAGGGACTCTCAAGAGTCTTCTCCAACACCACAGTTCAAAAGCATCAATTTTTTGGCGCTCAGCTTTCTTCACAGTCCAACTCTCATATCCATACACAACCATTGGAAAAACCATAGCCTAGTCTAGACAGACCTTTGTTGGCAAAGTAATGAGTCTGCTTTTTAATATGCTGTCTAAGTTAGTCATAACTTTCCTTCCAAGGAGTAAGCGTCTTTGGATTTCATGACTGCAAACAACATCAGCAGTGATTTTGTAGCCCCCCAAAATAAAGTCTGTCACGGTTTCCACTATCTCCCTATCTATTTCCCATGAAGTGATGGGACCAGATGCCATGATCTTAGTTTTCTGAATGTTGAACTTTAAGCCAACTTTTTCACTCTTCTCTTTCACTATCATCAAGAGACTTTTTAGTTCCTCTTCACTTTGCCATAAGGGTGGTGTCATCTACATATCTGAGGTTATTGATATTTCTCCTTGCAATCTTGATTCCAGCTTGTGCTTCTTCCAGCCCAGCATTTCTCATGATGTACTCTGCATAGAAGTTAAATAAGCAGGGTGACAAGATACAGCCTTGACATACTCCTTTTCCTATTTGGAACCAGTCTGTTGTTCCATGTCCAGCTCTAACTGTTGCTTCCTGACCTGTATACAGGTTTCTCAAAAGGCAGGTCAGGGGTCAGAATTTCCCACAGCTTATTGTGATCCACACAGTCAAAGGCTTTGGCATAGTCAATAAAGCAGAAATAGATGTTTTTCTGGAACTCTCTTAGTTTTTTGATGATCCAGCAGATTTTGGCAATTTGATCTCTGGTTTCTCTGCCTTTTCTAAAACCAACTTCAACATCTGGAAGTTCACAGTTCACATATAGCTGAAACCTGGCTTGCAGGATTTTGAGCATTAATTTACTAGCATGTGAGATGAGTGCAATTGTGTGGTAGATTGAGCATTCTTTGGGATTGGAAAGAAAACTGACCTTTTCCAGCCCTGTGGCCACTGCTGAGTTTTCCAAGTTTGCTGGCATATTGAGTGCAGCACTTTCACAGCATCATCTTTCAGGATTTGAAATAGCTCCACTGGAATTCCATCACCTCCACTAGCTTTGTTTGTAGTGATGCTTTCTAAGGCCCACTTGACTTCACATTCCAGGATGTCTGGCTCTAAATGAGTGATCACACCATCGTGATTATCTGGGTCGTGAAGATCTTTGTTGTACAGTTCTTCTGTGTATTCTTGCCACCTCTTCTTAATATCTTCTGCTTCTTTTAGGTCCATACCATTTCTGTCCTTTATCGAACCCATGTTTGCATGAAATGTTCCCTTGGTATCTCTAATTTTCTTGAAGAGATCTCTAGTCTTTCCCATTCTCTTGCTTTCCTCTCTTTCCTTGCATTGATCATTGAGGAAACCTATTTTATCTCTCCTTGCTATTCTTGGGAACTCCACATTCAAATGGGAATATCTTTCCTTTTCTCCTTTGTGGTCCACTGGAGAAGGGAATGGCAAACCACTTCAGTATTCTTGCCTTGAGAACTCCATGAACAGTATAAAAAGGCAAAATGATAGGATATGGAAAGAAGAACTCCCCAGGTCGGTAGGTGCCCAATATGCTAATGGAGATCAGTGGAGAAATAACTCCAGAAAGAATGAAGGGATGGAGCCAAAGCAAAAACAATAGTCAGTTGTGAATGTGACTGGTGGTAGAAGCAAGGTCTGCTGCTGTAAAGAGCAATATTGCATAGGAACCTGGAATGTTAGGTCCATGAATCAAGGCAAATTGGAAGCGGTCAAACAGGGGATGGCAAGAGTGAATTCAACATTCTAGGAATCAGCGAACTAAAATGGACTGGAATGAGTGAATTTAACTCAAATGACCGTTATATCTACTACTATGGGCAGGAATCCCTTAGAAGAAATGGAGTAGCCATCATAGTCAACAAAAGAGTCCGAAATGCAAAACTTGGGTGCAATCTCAAAAATAACAGAATGATCTCTGTTCATTTCCAAGGGAAACCACTCAATATCACAGTAATCCAAGTCTATGCCCCAACCAGTAACACTGAAGAAGCTGAGGTTGAATGGTTCTATGAAGACCTATAAGACCTTTTAGAACTAACACCCAAAAAAGTTGTCCTTTTCATTATAGGGGACTGGAATGCAAAAGTAGAAAGTCAAGAAATACCTGGAGTAACAGGCAAATTTGGCCGTGGAGTACAGAATGAAGCAGGGCAAAGGCTAATAAAGTTTTGCCAAGAGAATGCACTGGTCATAGCAAACACCCTCTTCCAACAACACAAGAAAAGACTCTACAGATTGACATCACCAGATAGTCGACACTGAAATCAGATTGATTATATTCTTTGCAGCCAAAGATGGAGAACCTCTATACAGTCAGAATAAACAAGACTGGAAGCTGACTGTGACTCAGATCATGAACTCCTTATTGCCAAATTCAGACTTAAACTGAAGAAAGTAGGGAAAACCTCTAGACCATTCAGGTATGACCTAAATCAAATCCCTTATAACTATACAGTGGAAGTGAGAAATAGATTTAAGGGACTAGATCTGCTAGACAGAGTGCCTGATGAACTATGGACCGATGTTTGTGACATTGTACAGGAGACAGGGATCAAAACCATCCCCATGGAAAAGAATGCAAAAAGGCAAAATGGTTGTCTGAGGAGGCCTTACAGATAGCTGTGAAAAGAAGAGAAGTGAGAAACAAAAGAGAAAAAGGAAAGATATTCCCATTAGAAGAGCTATATACCCTTCATCTAAACTACAGATCACTAATATTATTATTTTGTGAATCAGCTGAAGTAACTGGCAGGTATCATTACCCTTCATATCTGAAACTTAGAACAAGGAGAGAAATTAAAAGAGCATGTGGAAAAAAAAATTACATTTTTTTTAACCTTGTGTTAGGTCCAAATTTATTGAACCAAATATAGTGATCAAATTAAACAAATTTAACTTTGAGAAAGAATATTATCTAATATAATTCATATTCAAATTGTTACAAGTATCCTTATAGAAAAGCTATAGATTTTCTTTCTCTTTCTGACCCAGGATCCAAACAAAGGCCATAAATTGCATTTATTTTTTCTGTCTTTTGACTTCCCTGATGGCTCAGTCAGTAAAGCTTCTGCCTACAATGCAGAAGACTTGGGTTGAGTCCCTGGGTCAGGAAGATCTCCTGAAGAAGGAAATGACAACCCACTTCCGTATTCTTGCCTGAAAAATCCCATGGATGAAGGAACCTGGTAGGCCCATGGGGTCAGACACGACTGAGTGACTTCACTTTAACTTTCAATTTCACTTTCACTTTATGTCTTTTAAGTCTTCCTCCGTCTGGAACAGTTTCTTTATTTTTCTTGAGTTTTTTTTTTTTTTTTTTGAGAAGTCAGGCCAAATATTAAGGAAAGTGTTTTTTCTCAGTTTGAATTTGTCTGATTATTTTATCAGGATCAGATTCATGTCTAGAATGTTTGATAAGAATACCACAAAAACGACATTGTGTCTTCCTTTCAGCATCAGATCACCTGTCTCATTATTGGTCGTGAAATCATTGATCTCTTAGTTAACAGACACCAGATTTTGACACTGTAAAGACACTTTTCCCTTTTTTACTTAGTACCTAAGCTATGGGGAAATACTTTGAGACTGTGTAACCATCCTTTTAACCTAGTTGTTTTAACATCCATTGTCTAAATCAATTAATTATCATAGAGACAGTTTTCTTTTAATCTTGATGTGCTTTTACCCACTATGAACTTTTCCAGAAGCAAATCCTTCCCAAGACTGAAACCTCTGGTCTCTTACAAGACCGTTTTTACCTTCCCTTTGATTTCTCCTGGGCTCAGATGTGGTCTCAATATTTTCCCTGTTTTTTTTTTTTTTTTTTTTTTTTTTTTTTTTTCATCCCTACTGCTCAGTGCTAGCCTTCGTTTTCCTCGTCACTGAGTTTCTGCAGGATATTGGGTCCTGACAGTGTCTCCATAGTAGACTCTAAGGATATGAGTTGTGCATTTCACTACTTGCACATAAACTCAGTTTTGTCATATTTTGTTTCCAAATAGGTCTGAGACTTGGATGGTTTACTTTACTATCTAGAGGAGGATGTATGGAAATATTCTTGTTTAAGTAACTGCTCTTTTCCTACTGGGCTCAGAAAGTAAAGTCATCTTTGGAGGCTCAGACAGTAAAGAATCTGCCTGCAAGGCAGGAGACCAGGGTTCAATTCCTGGGTCAGGAAGATCCGCTAGAGAAGGGAATGACTATCCACTTCTGTATTCCTTCCTGGAGAATTCCAAGAACAGAGGAGCTTGGTAGGCTAGTAGAATTGGGAAATTCCTTTTATTTACAATGTGAAATGTAAAATGTCCTAAATGTCTTAGCTGAGGGCATGAATTACTGCCTGAGGTTGTGAACAGATTTGAGAATATTTTCCTGATGGGTGAGATGGCATGGGGTGGGGTGGGGATGACACAGAGACACATAAACTAGGAACAAATAAAGATAAAAATTTGGAAAGGGAATAAGAGACTGAGAGAAGAAGTAACAGAAAAAATGAGAAAAAGAAAGGGAAGTACAGAGAGAAAGAGTGATTAAGAGAGATGGACAACAGATCCAGGGGAGATGAAAAGAGCATATGAAAAAAATATATTATTGTACTATTATCTTTACTTTGTGCTAAATCAGAATTTAAGGTGTCAAAAATTCAAAAGTCAGCAAAGTAATAGCAATTTGTCACCGAAGTAGTAAAAGTTCATAAAAGTTTATTGTTCATACACGAAAATGACAGTTCTCAAACTAGGAGCATGAAAACCAAAACATGGAATGAGGTTCAAGGGCACATTTTTACAAAGCAGCCTACTTAGTGGGAAGGCAGTGGCTGTTTACTCTTCACTGTGACTGGTTATAATTTAGGATTTACTTAAATGATAGGGAATTGGTTAGTGGTTACCTCATATGAACTTTGGGAAACGATTGAAGTTTTACTTATGGCTTCCAGAAACTTTAACAAATGACCGAGGTCAAGTTAATCTTACAAAATAAAACCCAGCGTGTGTGTGTGACCAAACTGGCTTTTTCTGCTCAAGGAATGTTCAAGCCAGGTCTGCATATATATTTTTTACTTTAACAACTGAATGCCTAACTACTTTGACCAGTAAATTTGGCAAAAATATTATCAAGAGCCCCAACAGTTCTTTTACAGGTCCTAGATAAATTTCCTATTTTTAGAAGTCATCTTAACACCACGGATCTTTATTTGATAGATTGTACAAAGATCTAGACTTCATAATTCCTGATTAATATGAGTATAAAAAGGGAAAAATATTAAGCTAAATATTTTACATTAACACATTGCCAGAAATTTGGAATGGACAGGGGAAATAAACAGATCTTTAATTTGATGTCTAGCTATTTCCCAATTGCTATACAAAACTAAAATGCTTATATGTGTTTATAGCTATTATATGTAGAGTTTTAGGGACTTCTTGAGGGGGCACTCAAGCTTCACTGATCTTTACTCAACTTTACACTCCTACACTTAGATAATTTTTCTATATATATTAAACTTAATATTTTATCCAATGCATAGAATCTGACTTATTTAAATGGTTCAGTGACATAAAAATTACTAAGAGTGGGGGAGTTGATGCTTTTCTCTTAAAATTTTCTGCAGTAAATGAATTGTGGCAATCAAGTTTTCAAATTCTGTTAAGCATAAAATGTAAAGTTTGACTATTTTAAGTTAGGCAATACATTTAGGCTTTTTTATTTTACTACCATGAGATAGTATCAAAATGGCCCAGTATAACAGTTCACTTAATTTGCAAAGTGAAAAATACATTTAATATATCTGATGAAAAGCAGCTCTATTAAACTGAATGGTCTTTCTCCTGTTTTTAAATGTCTTAGGTCCTTACAATGAACTTCTAAAAATATCCTCATGCTAGTGCATTAAGTGAACATTTCATTTACCATTATACAGATAAATATACACATAAACCATGTTTTATTTAAGACACTTAGCTGAAGTGTGAAACATGGTTAAATGAGAACTATTTAATAACCCAATTTCAAAAGGTCAGCTTTCTATTTTAATTCCTCAGAATCCATAAATTCTTAGCATTGCCAGTATTTAATGAAAACTTTATTGAATCCTGTGAATAAATTAATGAATGATCTTGTTACTACATCACATTAAAACATCAATTGTCTTTCAAGCAAACCCTGAAATTAGAGTCTTTGTAATGTTAAACAGCTCTATATCTCCTGCTCTCAAAGAGGTTTTAATCCATCTTACTCTTCATTTCTTGCCTGGTCTCTCAGCTTTTCTATCTTGGTCCAAACCAAGAGACTACTGTTCTTTACCAATGACAGCTTTTTTCTTGCTCTAGTCTGGCTTCATTATGACAAGGTTTATTGAGATACCCAATCATACAAATTTCTGACAGCACACAATTTAAGTATACTTCTACTTCCATTAATCCCCCAAATTGCCGATTCAAATCCCAACGCTACTACAGGCTTTTCCTAACACCTTCTGTTGAGATGCCCATTGTTTCTATGGTGAGTGTTCCTCTACCTCCTGTCACAAAAATAAACCCAGCGATACATATGTTCCTGGTGGACATTGATAGTCCTTTTGTGATTGTCTTCTGCCTGAGTTTATCCAGTCCTCTGAGCATGACTTGTAAAATCCTGCATAAATTAGTCTCCTCCTACTTACAAACTCACTTACAGCTACTTTGCTCCACAGCAGCCTGCTTTCCCAATCAAATTTCCTTTTCCTAAACGCTCCATACTCAATATTGAAAACAACTAAATAATGAGAAGTGATGAGAACTTTGGAAGTGAAATGGGAAGTAAGAGGACAAATAAGGATCAAGATTTTCCAGGCAATCTTATTTTAAAGAGAATGAGGGTGGTCTGACTACATCACTAAAATGAATCAGGACCCTATGGTCCTTCGCTCCCATGTCCCCAGCTTACCTTTTCTCAGTGGAAAAGCTTTAGCCAGAGAATAAGTTTAACCAGAGATATGAGAAAATTCAAAAACAAAGGAACAGTTCAACAAGATAAAATTATAATAGATTAGCCACTAAGTAATACAATGAGAAAGACTAGAAATCTCTTCAAGAAAATTAGAGATGCCAAGGGAATATTTCATGCAAAGATGGGCACTGGTTTTTTTTTTTTTTTTTTTTTTTTAATTTTATTTTTTTAATTAGTTGGAAGCTAATTACTTCACAACATTTCAGTGGGTTTTGTCATACATTGACACGAATCAACCATAGAGTTACACGTATTCCCCATCCCGATCCCCCCTCCCACCTCCCTCTCCACCCGATTCCTCTGGGTCTTCCCAGCGCACCAGGCCCGAGCACTTTTCTCATGCATCCCACCTGGGCTGGTGATCTGTTTCACCATAGATAATACACATGCTGTTCTTTCGAAACATCCCACCCTCACCTTCTCCCACAGAGTTCAAAAGGCTGTTCTGTACTTCTGTGTCTCTTTTTCTGTTTTGCATATAGGGTTATCATTACCATCTTTCTAAATTCCATATATATGTGTTAGTATGCTGTAATGTTCTTTATCTTTCTGACTTACTTCACTCTGTATAATGGGCTCCAGTTTCATCCATCTCATTAGAACTGATTCAAATGAATTCTTTTTAACGGCTGAGTAATATTCCATGGTGTATATGTACCACAGCTTCCTTATCCATTCATTTGCTGATGGGCAGGACAGAAATGGTATGGACCCAACAGAAGCAGAAGGTATTAAGAAGAGGTGACACAAATACACAGAACAAGTATACAGAAAAGATCTTCATGACCCAGGTAATCATGATGGTGTGATCACTCACCTATAGCCAGACATCTTGGAGTACAGAGTCAAGTGGGCCTTAGGAAGAAGCTTCACTATGAAAAAAGCTAGTGGATGTGATCAAATTCCAGTTGAGCTATTTCAAATCCTAAAAGATGAAGCTGTCAAAGTGCTGCACTCAGTATGCCAACATATATGGAAAACTCAGCAGTGGCCACAGGACTGAAAAGGTCAGTTTTTATTCCAACCCCAAAGAAAGGCAATGTCAAAGAATGTTCAAACTACCACACAATTGCACTCATGTCATATGCTAGCAAAGTATTGCTCAAAATTCTCCATGCCAGGCTTCCTGTGTAAGTGAACCATGAACTTCCAGATGTTCAAGCTGAATTTAGAAAAGGCAGAGAAACCAGAGATCAAATTTCCAACATCATTTGGATCATAGAAAAAGCAAGAGAATTTCAGGAAAAAAAAAAAAAAATCCTCCTCTGCTTCATTGACTACGCTAAAACCTTTGACTGTGTGGACCACAACAAACTGTGGAAAATTCTTAAAAAGACAGCAACACCAGACCACCTTACCTGAGTCCTGAGAATCCTATATACAAGTCAAGAAGCAACAGTTAGAACCGGACATGGTACAATGGGCTGGTTCTAAATTGGGAAAGGAGTATGCAGGCTGTATGTTGTCACCTTGCGTATTTAACTTATATGCAGAGTACATCATGCAAAATGCCAGGTTGGATGAAGCACAAACTGGAATCAAGATTGCTAGGAGAAATATCAATAACCTCAGATATGCAGATGACACCACCCTTATAGCAGAATGTGAAGAGGAACTAAAGAGCCTCTTGATGAAGGTGAAAGAGAAGAGTGAAAAAGATGACTTAAAACTCAACATTCAAAAAATGGAGATCATTGCATCTGGTCTCATCACTTCATGGCAAATAGATGGGGAAACGATGGAAACAGTGACAAACTTTATTTTATTGGGTTCCAAAATCACTGCAGATGATGACTGTAGTCATGAAATTAAAAGATCTTTGCTTCCTGGAAGAAAAGCAATAACAAACCTAGACAGCATGTTAAAAAACAGACATTACTTTGTCAACAAAGGTCCATTTAGTCAAAGCTGTGGTTTTTCCAGTTGTCATATATGGTTGTGAGAGTTGGACCAAAAAGAAGGCTGAGCACAGATGAATTGATGCTTTTGAGCTGTGGTGTTAGAGAAGACTCTTGAGATTCCCTTGGACTGTTAGGAGATCCAACCAGTCAATCCTAAAGGAAATCAGTCCTGAATCTTGATTGGAAGGACTGATGATGAAGCTGAATCTCCAATACTTTGGCCACCTGATGTGAAGAGACAACATTAGAAAAGACCCTGATGTTGGGAATGATTGAAGGTAGGAGGAGAAGGGGAAGACAGAGAACTAGATGGCTGGATGGTATCACCAACTCAATGGATATGAGTTTGAACAGGCTTCATGAGATGGTTAAAGACAGGGAAGCCTGACACGCTGCAATCCATGGGGTAGCAAAGAGTTGGACATGACCGAGCAACTGAACAACAATAACAAAATCAAGAACTTTTAGTTCCTCCTTGAGGGCTAGCCATAATATCCTGAGTCTTATACTTTGAACTGTCTTATAGATACTAAAACCCCCACCAAGTGGAGGAAGTTAACTATATAAGTACTATAGCCACAGACTATAGCCACAATATAAGCTGCCATAATTCAGATAGCTGGTCTCAAGAAAAGAGAACAGCTGACCCTGGAGCTAGAGACTAACATTATACAAAACAGTCAAGATGACATGATCAGATCTTCTCATGACCAGTTTTAAGAATACTGTTAGAGAATGCTGTTATGTTTCTGAAGGTAGCCCTGTTCTTCTATCCATGAAAGCTCTTGCCCACTAATTGTCAGTTGGGAGAGTTGGCCTTTGGACAGGAGTCCAGCCTCCTCAATAAAACACACTTACCCTTCCACCAATCTTGCCTCTTTATTGGCTTTAGAGTGATGAACAGCTGGATCCCTACTTTGGTAACAGAAGCCCAATGTTGGTCTTCTGAACTCTCCTTATATCTGGCTCCCCAGGGTTTTTCCAAGTAGAGCCTCTGGCCAAGACAACACAATGGGATGGCCTTGAGGTGCCAGCTGCTAGAGGCTAGCTGACCCAAGAGGGACATTGAGGGCATGTTCCTAACAGCTGCCGGAACTACTTGTTTTGGTGATCCTCCCTGCTTGTCCCAAGCACAGCACTGGCTGCCAATTTACACTTATCCTTGGTGAAATGGAAACATGCATCTGAATGAGCTGCCGAGTTCCAAAACTGAGAAAGTTCACCGGTGTGCACCTGGGCAAACTTCTCCTTCGAGCACTAAGTCTTAATAGGGCATTTTATCAATTGGTTCTGATGCTTGCCTGCCATTAAGGAGCATCTGTGGGCATGAAGTGCTATTTGGGTATTTTGTCAATTGATTCTGATGTGTGTCTGACATCAAGGACTATTTGTGTTTGGCAGGTGTTTGGGACTCAGTATTAAAAGGGTTGTGACCATTCTGTCTTCTGTTGTATGAGTATATATTCCATTTGTGTGATTGTGTCTTTGTTGTGTTTTGTAAAATGGGAAATTCAAGTTCAACTCATTAGAAAAAATTTACCTATGAGATTATGACTAAAACAAAAGAAACAATCTGTTTAATGATATATGAAACAGTATTCTTTAGCCTTTGGGGGGAAAAAATAGTTAAACTCTTTTGAAACACCAAAACTTGTTCTTTCTACACAAGCAGTTAGAGAAAACCAGCTTGAAAAATACTATTTTTAGAATTCTGACCCTGAGAGAACAAAAATATGTCAAGGAGAAATCCTGAAGCTAACACTTAACATGTCCTTGAAATATAAAACAGCCCATTTTGCCTAAGACTTTTGTCTTGGGTTTACTAGTAGAACTTGAAAAGATGTTTGGGTTCATTAAATACACATCTTGTACCATATTAAACAGAAATTGTGCTATGAGAAAGAAACATGTTTTTAGAGGTTATGGAATATGTTCTTAAGCTTGCCAATAGAAAACGCTGGTGTTACAGCCCAATTACTTGTTTCTTGATTTTGTTAAGGTCTTTTAATAACTAAAAATTGTAGAATGTAGTTAAAGCTACTAAAAATGACAAGGAAAGCATCTCAATGTGCAAAACAAGTAGGATATGTGTTGTTGATGAGATAAGGTATAAAGAATGAAGATATTTTTGTTGAGGAAAAATGATAACTTTGTTCCATGAATGATTGTTTCTGGATGGGAAAGAAATACAGACAAATCATATGGCTACAAAAAGTGATAAAATGTTTCTAAGAAAATGAAATTTTGAGAAAAGAATTTTGTACATTGTCAAGAGTGATTAAGCTTAGATTGGATTTAATTTGATAATTGAACTTTGTAATTAATATTAAGCTGGTACTAGACTGGAATTTTTCTTTTTTCTCCATGTTAAAAGAACAAAATTTTTCTGGAATATTGAATTGCTTTTGATAATAGATTGTAAGTTTCATTCTCTAGATAACATTGAGTATCCCAAAGGGCCCCTAGGTATCTCAGAATAAATTAAGTAATTAGGATTATTTGGTATGTTAAATTATATGGAAAACATTTGATAGCTTTTAGATCATACTGCTAAACTGGGTCGGAGAAGGCAATGGCAACCCACTCCAGTACTCTTGCCTAGAAAATCCCATGGACAGAGGAGCCTGGTAGGCTGCAGTCCATGGGGTTGTGAAGTGTTGGACATGACTAAGTGACTTCACTTTCACTTTTCACCTTCATGCATTGGAGAAGGAAATGGCAACCCACTCCAGTGTTCTTCCTGGAGAATCCCAGGGATGGGGGAGCCTGGTGGGCTGCTGTCTATTGGGGTCTCACAGAGTTGGACACAACTGAAGTGACTTAGCAGCAGCAGCAGCTGAACTGGGTAGGAAATGTAAAGAATTCTAATGGAAATTTAAAGAATTCTAATGGATGTGAAGAATTGACTCATTCTGATGACCCTGATTCTGAAGACCCTGATGCTGGGAAAGATTGAAGGCAGGAGAAGGGAACGACAGAGAATGAGATGGTTGGATGGCATCACCAACCATGATGGTGATGACATGATGGACATAAGTTTGAGTAAATCCGGGAGTTGGCAATGGACAGGGAGGCCTGGCGTGCTGCAGTCCATGGGGTCACAAAGAGTCGGACACGACTGAGCGACTGAACTGAACTGAACTGACTGTAAAGCTATTGTTTTGCTTCAAACCATATTTTTGACCTTAAGGTTCAGGAGGTCAAAATGACTGATGTTCAGGAGGTCAAAAAGACTAACATACTTAAAACAATCAAGATGATGCTGATCAGACCAGTGCATGACTAATTTCAAGATGACTGTCTGAGCAGACTGTGCTGATTTTGCATGTAGCCACCTTTCTTTATCTATAAAACTCCTGCCCACTGCTTGTTGGGAGGGACAGAAGTTGACCTTTGGACAAGCTTCTACCCCCCGTACCCCCTCACTGCAGGTTGCTGGTCTCCTAAATAAAGCAAATTTTCCTTTCCACCACCCTAGTCTCTTTATGGGATTTAGAATGGCAAGCAACTGGATCCCCACTTTCAGTAACATGTCCTCAGTATTATATTTTTTTCCATAATGAAATCAGGAAAGTCAAGTAAGAGAATCTTTTTTTTTCCCCCCAAGTAAGAGAATCTTAAAATGCTGTCCATCCCTTACATAAAGTTTTCATGAACTAAGGCTTTACATGGAAAATTACATTATCCTATCTGCTGGCCACAGAATATGAAGGCTAAACCTATAAAATCAGAGGCTCTGAGGGTGAATCCCAGGCATCAGTACTTTTCAAAGCTCCCCAGGTAATTTCAATGTGCAGCCAAGATTGAGAACCACTACTATGAAGAAAAGCAAGAAAGTAATAAACAAAATCTTCAGTTTAGTGGTTGCTCTGGCAGGGGGGGGAGAGAGATGTCTTCAGAAAGGAATAACCAGATAGTTTTAACTACCTTGGCAATAGTCTGTTACAAAAGCGGGCAATGATATGAGGTGTTTTTCTAATATTATTATTATAATTGTCTCGATCATGCTTTATATACATTAGTTTTTGAGTGAGATGTTCAATTTGAAATAATTTATAAAATTAAAAAAAAAAAAAAAAAACTTAGAGCAGTTGTCTCAATTGTCACTGATAACGCAATCACTTAGATGCCACTAGCCCAGTATATGCCTTGAATATAGATAGTGAAGTTCTCAAAAAACTACTTGATATAACACAAAAATGTGTTTTTTAAAGATAATTTATTCAATAGAGAGAAATTCCCATAATGAATATCATGGTCTTTAAAACTTTTTTCTTTATTCAATAAGCACCATCTCTTCCTTCCTGTAAATGAAAAGAAATTTAGCATTTTTGAAATTTAGAAACTCTGCTGTTGCTGAGCAGCTCTGATTCCGTCAGGCAAAAGGCTCATTCTTCGAACCACTGGAAACCCCAGTAAAGAAGAATTGGCCTTTTTTTCTTCTTCTACCCACAGGAAATCTGAATAAACACAAGGAAGACTGATTCCATGGCTCTTCCTCTATTGCTTGCAAAGTCCAATTTAAATTTTGCAGCTAAACCTTATGTTCTGCCATCATATTCTGTACTGTGCTCAGTCACTCAGTCCTGTCTGACTCTTTGTGACCCATTGGACTGTAGCCTGCCAGGCTCCTCTGTCCATGGGATTTTTCAGGCAAGAATACTGGAACAGGTTACCATATCCTTCTCCATGGCATCTTCCCGACCTAGGGATGGAAAGTGCAGTGGCTCCTTCTTCTGCTGAGTTGCAGGCAGATTCTTTTCCTCATGAGACATCGGGGAAGCTCCTAAATCTTATGTTCTCCCATAATATTCAGAAGAAGTAGAGGGAAGTGAAAGTCGCTCAGTCATGTCCGACTCTTTGCAACCTCACGCAATAGTTCATGGAATTCTCCAGGCCAGAATACTAGAGTGGTAGCTTTTCCCTTCTTCAGAGGGTCTTCCCAACCCAGGGGTTGAACCCAATTCTCCCACATTGCAGGCAGATTTTTTACCAGCTGAGCCCAGGGAAGCCCAATGGCAGACTTTCTTTTTTTTTCCTTTTCTAATCCTGTGTTGTCACAGTGACATCTGGTTCCACCTGAACTTAGTGAAAGTGAAAGTTGCTCAGTCCTGTCCCACTCTTCACGGCCCCATGGAGTATGCAGTCCATGAAATTCTCCAGGCCCGAATACTGGAGCGAGTAAGCTTTCCCTTCTCTAAGGGGTCTTCCCAACCCAGGGATTGAGCCCAGGTCTCCCTCATTGTGGATGGATTCTTTACCAGCTGAGCCACAAGAGAAGCCCAAGAATACTGTAGCAGGTAGCCTATTCCTCCTCCAGTGGGTCTTCCTGACCTTGGAATTGAACAGGGGTCTCCTGCATTGCAGGTGGTTTCTTTACCAACTGATCTATCAGAGAAGTGTGATATATCATGTTATATCATCATGTTCAGAGGAATACTAAATCACTGTTTATATCTCACACAAAAAAAATCATCAAAATGGCAGGTTATATCAGGGAAATTTTTGAGGGATTTGCTGTGATTATGTCAAGGTTTTGTAAGTCATTGAGATAAATCTAGTGACACTGAAGTGATTATACTTGTTTTGACAGGGATGGCTGTTAAATCGCTCCTAAAGTAGATATTATCACTTAATTATTTATTTAAATTGCCATAGTTTTCCAGATTGAAATAAGACACTTGAAAGATATTATAATTACCACAAAGATAGTATTGCTGGCCTGTTCTTTTTAAGGGAAAACAATGAGAAAGAAATAGTAACAAGGATATGAAGAGGAGCTGAACGCTATGATTGTCACTCTATAGTTGAATCGAATGATCTGGCTTGGTGTGGGCATGAAAATTGGGGCTAGATATCAAACAAGATAAGATTCCAAGACTCCAAAATTCTGCTCTACATTCAAGGGCTTGCAGCTGCCTGTGTCCCAGCAAAAACATACAGACAGCCTCTCAACAGTAATAGAAATAAAAAAGAAGTCTGAGGTTAATACACTTCTAATAATAAACACTTAGAAATATTTTCTGATGAGAATGATAACAGTGATGTTTGAATCAGAGACTGAGGAAGTATCACTAAGTGGACAGGGGTCCTCAAACAGTAGTCCATCTGGCTTATCCCTACGTTTGTAAATAATTTTTTATTGGAACACAGTCATGACCATTTGTTTACACAATGTCTATGTCAAGTTTCATGCTGTAGAGATTGGCAGAGTTAAGTAGCTACAACAGTGAACTTTGTAGCTTAATTCCAGGTAGCTCAGTTGGTAAGAATCTGCCTGCAGTGCAGGAGTCCTGGGTTCATTCCCTGGATCAGGACAATTCCCTGAAGAAGGAAATGGCAAACCACTCCAGTATCCCTGTCTGGAAAATCCCATGGACAGAGGAGCCTGGTGGGCTGCAGTCCATGGGATCACAGAGAGTCAGACAGGACTGAGCAACTAACATTTTATTTTCACTATGGAAACTTTCACTGATCTCTGAATTAGTAAATGGGGGTAGATATTTGATTTGAATTCTCCTAGCATTATTTTAGCATGGTAACTTTGAACAAATTGCTTCTCTCTCTCTTTCAGTTTCCTCTTCTCGAATATTTCCAAGTTATATAGCATAATAACTGCTATATAGTAAACTGTGTAAGTGTTTGATCTTGTTATGATCGTAGAAATTTAGGTAATGTAACATATCCTGAAAAATGTACCAAGATTATTTTAAGAATTTAAAATGCAAAGGGACATTTTAATGCAATTTTATTGGCAATCATTTATACAGAATTTCTGGAAATGTCTTTTTTTTTTTTTTTTTCAGAAAGCAGCAATTCTCCATTTCACTACAGACCTCCTAAATTATATAAGTATGTCTAACTTCCCAGAAAGTTACATTTCTCAGATCAATCTTTGTTAATCTTATCCTTCACTTACAGATACATTCTTGTGCTTTTCAGCTAGTGAGATTCTTCCTCTTGTAGAATTAAGTAATTAGAAGTTTGCTTCCCATGATAGTCTACCAAAGCCTCACTGAATCTTCCTTGGTATTTCCATTTTATTTTTTCTTTTACTTTATTTGTTAAGGAAAAAAAAGAAGAAGAAGAACACTGATGTACCAAGGATTACGAGTGTTTGCTCCTTAAAACATTGCTTCACTTCGTTCCACCCTAGATAGAGAAGAGAGGCATTATGTTATGAATTTCACTGTTTAGATAGGGCCACATTTACATGATGAACTGATTCTGGCAGCTGAAGTTAATGACGCAGGACTGTCCACACACTCCTTTCCACTGGGCCCATTCTCTATGGCACTCCTTGCCAATAAGGGAAACACTTGGCAGTGACATAGTAAATGGCAAGATTTTAACACCGCCAAGGGACTCTGTGAGTGCTTAATGAGCCATTTCACTTTGTGAATGTCTGACTCTTTGCTCTGTGGTGTTAGGTCAGTGGGCAAATTGGAACTGTAAAGTCCAAGGCTGCCACAAACATCTCTGATAATAGAGTGTGAACTTTTATCTCTGTGTCTTTATTTGTGTGTCTATTTGGGCACGTGTGGTCAGTCGTGCCCAACTCTATGCCACGGCATGGACTCTAGCCCTCCAGGCTCCTCTGCCCATGGGGTTTCCCACGAAAGAATACTGGAGCAGGTTGTCATTTCCTCCTCCAAGAGACCTTCCTGACCCAGGAGTCGAACTTGCATCACTTGAGTTTCCTGAATTGGCAGGCGGATTCTTTACCACTGTGTCACCATATTGTAAAGCATTTCCCATGTCATTTTTCAGGAGACAACGCATTGTTCTATCAGAATGGCAAATATTCTCTTTTGTTAATGGGTTAGTTGATTCATTACTGGAATTTTGGCACTGAATTATTTTCATTTTGTAACTTTACCTTGGAATCAATTCCCTGTTACATCCCATATCCCTCAGCTGTGATGTGAGTCATCTATGGTTTTTGCATATCAACTTGGTAACAGCATAGGCAAAGATGAGCTTCATCACTCTCTATCCTCCAATCAACAATAGGAATAATATGAGTAGATAACAATAAAAAGGAAATATCCCAGAATTTGAAATCGAATGAAATTGTAACAAAAATAAGGGTTAAGTCAACTTAAATAGTATCAGTTTAATCATAATGCCTGTATTTTCTCTCTCCCTCTCCCTCTCTCACACACAAGCAGTAATCTAGTCTCTCCTTGTCTCTTACCTGTTTTATTACCCTTATAGGAAATCCAGTGGATAGAGGAGACTGAGGGACTAAAGTCTATGGGGTCACAGAAGAGTTGGAAATGACTTAGTAACTAAAGAACACCACCAGAGGTATAGTATATTTCAGGCTGAGGCACTGTTGTTTGGTAAGAGCAACAGATTTTAGAGTCAGACTTCCTGGTTTTGAATATTATGTAGACTGCTTAGTAGAAGTGTAACATGAGACATATACTCTTAATTTCTCTAAAGGAAAGTTTTCTCACTTATAAAACAAAGATAACAGTATGTGTCCTTCATAGGATGATTTGAATATTAAAAGTTATAAAGCATACACATTGCTTATTACAGCACCTTGGATACAAAAAGCAACATCATAACTTATTTCAATAATAAAAGAAGAATTTGAACTAAAGTGAGTCAACATATTGACTTTCAACCTACTTCTGATGCTCCTGCACTTGTTCAGTGCTCAGAAAATGAACAGGAGTCTAATTGTTTGAAAGAATGGTTGGCTAACTTAAGAGATCTCCTCATAAACAATTTTCCTTAAGAGTCAAACTCTTCACAAAATATGCTTCCCTAATACCTATCATTAATTTCCAGATTGTCAAATTAGATGAGATTAAAGTTTTTTGATAATCCCATAGAGTTCTGTGGGATTTACTTCATCCTGGTCTCCAGAAGCCATGCTGTGACATGGTTAGGTATTATACTGTCTATTCTGGTCACGTTAGCTCACTTGGATATTTCCTTTATTTTCATTCATAAAAGCAATAATATAGAAAATGTATATAGTAAAAAATCAACATTTGCAAATCAACACCCAGCTTTGTCAAACTGCAGCATTTTACAGCATTTTTTTGAACCATTTTTAAAGAAACAACATGTTAAAGTTGGTGATTTCAGCTTACCTCTTCAATTAATCTTCTGTTCGTAGAACCATAGTTCCTTTCTGAATTTAATCACCATTTTTTGACATTTATACTTTGCTTATATAATTTCTGTAAGTGTTTATTACTTTCGTTTCACGAATCCTTAAATTATAGATAGATGATAGATAGATAGATGAATAGACTGATTTATAAGTAGAGAGTTGTGCTTCCAGTTATTACTGAATGTCTTATGAGCCTTGGTAATTTATCCATTCTCCTCTAGTTCTCAATTTTCATTCAATAGTTTTTATAGAGTCCAACTATAGACTATAACAAAATTTATTCATTCTGTTCTTGATAGACATTGGGTGGTATCCAGTTTGGAACCATTACCATAAGGAACTGGAGTGATATACTTGAATAAATGTCTAAGAGGCTGCATTTTTATTGGATAGAATTCATAGGCTCTATAAAGTATAGCCTTTCAATATTATTGGATATTATACTAGTGACTGGCAGGGTGAGAGAGTTCCGACTGCCATTAACCCTTTCTAATACCTGATAATATCAGACATTTTATAATATTTGCCAACTTGATAAGTATAAGATAGAATTCTCATGTTAATTTTTATTTCTATAATTGTTTGTGAGATTGAGCAGCCTTTTATTAATGACTTTCAAGATTTCTCTACTCTTGAATGAATTGTACATATCATTTCACTATTTTTATTTAAAAATATTTTCATACTAGTTTTTCCTTTTACAGGTTATTTAAATATTCTCTATTGGAGAAGACAATGGCAACCCACTCCAGTATTCTTGCCTTGGATAATCCCAAGGACGGAGGAGCCTGGTGAGCTGCCATCTATGGGGTCATACAGAGTCGGACACAACTGAAGCGACTTAGCAGCAACAGCAGCAAATATTCTCTATACTATTCTCTTGTCAACTTATTCATTGAAAGTATTTTCCTCAGACTGCCTTCCTTTACTCCTTGTATCTTTTATTTTCTCACAACAGTTATTTGAACAAGTTATTATTATACTACAATTATTAGCAGGTGCTCAAAAATATATATCACATCTATTTTCTCTATTCTGTGGCTTCATGTAATAATAATATTTGCAAGACATTCATATTGATTTTTTCCCTAGTTAAAAAAAAAAGAAATATCCATTGTGGAGAATTTGAAAGCTAAAAAGCAGAATATAAAAATCCCATATAAAGACATAGTTATTCTTGATATTTTGGACCTTACTTTGTGTTGATATTGTCACTATGATAAACACAACTTAAGATTCATAGGTATAGACTTAAAAGGTTAAGGCAAGGTTTTGGGCAGATACTGCTGGATTGTTGTCCAGAAATGTGTTAATCATACTCCCTACAGGGATATATGCAATTTTTGATTCTCTAAAAATTCATTAAAATTGGTTATCAGTCTGGTGGTTAAGATGATAAAGAATCTGCTTGCAGTGAGGTAGACTTGGCTTTGATCCCTGGGCCAGGAAGATCCCCTGGAGAAGGAAATGGCAACCCACTCCAGTATTCTTGCCTGGAGAATCCCATGGACAGAGAAGCCTGGTGGGCTACTGTCCATGGCATCACCAGGAGTCGGACATGACAGAGCAACTAACACACACATTTTTAAAATAGTTTCACAGACTTGCTGGTGAAAAAGAAAACTTTGTTCCTTTAATTAGTAGCATTCTCAGTTCAGTTCAGTCGCTCAGTTGTGTCTGATTCCTTGCAACCCTATGGACTGCAGCACACCAGGCCTCACTGTCCATCACCAACTCCCAGAGTTTACTCAAGCTCATGTCCACTGAGTCGGTGATTCCATCCAACCATCTCATCCTCTGTCATTCCCTTCTCCTCCTGCCTTCAATCATTCCCAGGATCGGGGTCTTTTCCAATGAGTCAGTTCTTTGAATTAGGTGGCCTAAGTATTGAAGTTTCAGCTTCAGCATCATTTTTTCCAATGAACACTCAGGACTGATCTCCTTTAGGATGGACTTCTTGGATCTCCTTGCTGCCTAAGGGACTCTCAAGAGTCTTCTGCAACATCACAGTTCAAAAGCATCAATTCTTTGGCTCTCAGCTTTCTTCATAGTCCAACTCTCACATCTATACATGACTACTGGAAAAAACAAAACTTTGACTAGATGGACCTTTGTTGGCAAAGTAATGTCTCTGCTTTTTAATATGTTGTCTAGGTTGGTCATGACTTTTCTACCAAGGAGCAAGTGTCTTTTAATTTCATGGCTGCAGTCACCATCTGCAGTGATTTTGGACCCCCCCCCAAAAAAAAAAATGTCTGTCACTCTTTCCATTGTTTCCCCCTCTATTTACCATGAAGTGATGGGACTGGAAGCCAAGATCTTAGTTTTCTGAATGTTGAGTTTTACACCAACATTTTCACTCTCCTCTTTCACTTTCATCAAGAGTCTCTTTAGTTCTTCTTTGCTTTCTGCAATAAGGGTGGTGTCATCTGCATATCTGAGGTTATTGATACTTCTTTCAGCAATATTGATTCCAGCTTGTTTCATCCCGCCCAGCATTTTTCATGATGTACTCTCCATATATGTTAAATAGACAGGGTGACAACATACAGCCTTGATGTACTCCTTTCTCTTATTTGGAACCAGCCTGTTGTTTCATGTCCAGTTCTAACTGTTGCTTCTTAACCTGCATACAGAATTCTCAGGAGGCTGGTCAGGTGGCTGCTATTCCCGTCTCTTAATGAATTTTCCAGTTTGTTGTGATCCCACAGTCAAAGGCTTTGGCATAATCAATAAAGCAGAAGTAGATGTTTTTCTGGTATTCTTTCACTTTTCTGATGATCCAACGGATGTTGGCAATTTGATCGCTGGTTCCTCTGTTTTTCTAAATCCAGCTTGAACATATGGAAGTACATGGTTCATGTACTGTTGAAGCCTGGTTTGGGGAATTTTGAGCATTATTTTACTAGCATGTGAGATGAGTGCAATTGTGCAGTAGTTTGAACATTCTTTGGCATTGCCTTTCTTTGGGATTGGAATGAAAACTGACCTTTTTGAGTCCTGTGGCCACTGCTGAGTTTTACAAATTTGCTGGCATATTAAGTGCACCACTTACAGAGCATCATCTTTTAGGATTTGAAATAACTCAACTGGAATTCCATCATCTCCACTAGCTTTGTTCACAGTGGTGCTTCCTAAGGCCCACTTGGCTTCACATTCCAGGATGTCTGGCTTTAGGTGAGTGATCACACCATTGTGGTTATCTTGATTCATGATGATATTTTTGGTATAGTTCTGTGAATTCCTGCCACCTCTTCTTAATAGCTTATGCTTCTGTTAAGTCCTTACTGTTTCTGTCTTTTATTGTGCCCACCTTTGCATGAAATATTCCCTTGGTATCTCTAATTTTCTTGAAGAGATCTCGAGAGTTTCCCATTCTACTGTTTTCCTCTATTTCGTTGCCTTGATCACTGAGAAAGGCTTTCTTATCTCTCCTTGCTATTCTTAGCTTTCTAATCATAACTAAAACAGTGTATTTTTCTTATAATTATTAATCTCTCATATCTTTGATAAATCATTTTATGATTAACTGCCCATTTATAATCATCCTAGTGAATTTTCTACTTACTTATGTGACTGTATATTAAGGTTAGCAGGCATAAATCTTTAATATTACATGTTTTTCTTTTTTGTTCTACATGTTTAGCATAAAGTTCTTACTATTTTATATGATACTTTAAAATTATTATGTAGTTGAGCATATGGATCCTTTTTATCTATACTATATTTTACTTCATTTATGTTAGAGTTGTTCTTCATATTGAAATAAATGAATTATTCTTAGATATCATCTATTTAACATCATTTGATACATTTTATTTTTAAGTTAATAAACAAATTTCTCAATTTCAAGCATTTGTTAATTCCTTTATAATATATATTTTGTATATATATTAAAATTTACTTCACATCTACTTATTCTTCATGCCCATATGGTTTTAAAGAACTATTGGAATTTATCCTTTTTTTATTCCCGATGCTGGGAAAGATTGAATGCGGGAAGAGAAGGGGCAGACAGAGGATGAGATGGTTGGATGGCATCGCTGACTTGATGGCCATGAGTCTGAATAATCTTCGGGACTTGGTGATGGACAGGGAACCCTGGCATGTGGCAGTCCATGTTGTCGCAGAGTTGGATACGACTGAGGACTGAACTGAACTGAAGTGATTCCATTCTTTCTCTAAATAGATTTTTACATTCCTCATTTGAAAATTATTTTAATTGAGACCAAGCCTCCCTTCTGAAATGCACAAAGTGTATCTGATAGCAATCTGTAAAACTAAATGAAAGTGGGGAACACCATGTTTAATCTGTTCATTCAGAACAAGCTATTAATTCATTACAATCTTCTTTTCAGTTTTCAGTAAATCTTCTTATTCTCAGCATAAAGCTACTTTTTATTGGTTCTCATTTGTTCTGTTGCTACTGTGAATAGAAATCTTAAAGACTTTCAAGCATATGGTAAAGCTATTTATTTTTGCTCCTTTATTTGTTCCAAGAACATTATCCTTCTCACATTAATTTTAAGCATATTTCATAGGGTTGCTTATATTATCTAGACACATAAGCATAATAGCAGTCATAATGATCATTTTTCTCTTTATTTCTAGTAGATTGTTTCTTAATTTTGTTTTATGTGTTATAGATACTGGTATGAAAATTCAGAGAAATGTTAAATAAAAATGAAGATTGCACTTATCTACCTCACACTTATAACTGTGTCTATTATTTAACATTTTAATATTGTGTACACTTTTGAATTAAGAAGTCTTCTTTTTATTATGCAAAAGAAAAATTCTTTTGTGAATTGTCTTAGATTTTCATCAACTATGGTTGCTAAATTTAATTAACTAGCTAATTTAATTAACTCACACACACATTTAAAAAATACTTTTAAAGACTTACTGGTGAAAAAGAAAACTTTGTTACTTTAATATATAGTTGTCTAATCATAACTAAAACAATGCATTTTTCTTATAATTATTGATCTTTCATATCTTTCATAAATCATCTTATGATTAACTGCCCACTTAAAATGATCTTTATAATTTTTCTATTTACTTACATGACTTTGTTCTATGAAGGACTGCAGGTGTATATCTGTAATATTATATATTTTCTTTTCTGTTATATATGTTTAACATAAATTTCTTACTATTTTATATGATACTTTAAAAGTATTATGTAGTTGAGTATAATTAAATTATTTAATTAAATCATTTAAAAGTTTTAAATCATTTAAAAGTTTTCTAAAAAAAAATAAAAGTTTAAAAGTTTTCTAAATGATCTGCAATTATAGGCTTAATTTCATCTTTGTTAGCTATATAGGAAAACATTTCAATAAATTAATAAACTTTTGATTTGGTTTTCAAAAATTTTTATTTGGTGTGTAATTGATTAATAATATTGTTAGTTTCATGCATACAGCAAAGTGATTCAGTTATACATATACATATATCTACACTTTTTCAGTTTTTTTTCTCATTTAAGTTATTACAGACTATTAAGCAGAGTTCCCTGTGCTATATAGTATGTATTTGTTGGTTGTCTATGGTTTGGTTTTTTTATGTTGTTTCAACTTGTGCTTGATACTGGTCAGCAAATATAATCTGTATATTAAATAATTTAATTAGATTTTCTTTTTGGTTTATTACATAATTTTATTCTTATTTTAAATGTATTTTTTATTTATGTATAGTTGAATTACAATGTTGTGTTAATTATTCCAGTACAGCAAAGTGACTCAGTTATACATATACACACATTCTTTTCCATTATGGTTTATCATAGGATACTGCATATAGTTCCTTGTCCTATACAATAGGACCTTGTTGTCTGTCCATTCTGTATGCACCAGTTTGCAACAAAAAAATCCCAAACTCCCAATCCAACCCTCTTCCACCCACTGCTGCCTTGGCAAACACCAGTCTATTCTCTACGCCCCTGATTCTATTTGTTCATTTTTGTAATATTTTAGATTTCACATATATGTGTTATCATATGACATTTGTCTTTCTCTGTATGACTTACTTCACTTAGTATAAAAATCTCTATATCCAGCCATGTTGTTGCAAATGGCTTTGCTTCATTCTTTTTTATGGTTGAATAATATTACACTGTATACATATACCATATATTCTTTATCCAGTTATCTGTTAATGGACATTTAGATTGCTTCTATGTCTTGGCTATTGTGAATATACCTGTGGGGAACATTGGAGTGCATGTATCTTTTGGAATTATGTTTTTTTTTTTTTTCTGGCTATGTGCCTAGGAATGGGATTGCTGGATTATATGATATTTTTAATTTAGTATCTAAAGAAACCTCCATACTCTTCTCCATAATCATTGTACCAAATTATATTCCCACCAACAGTGTTGGAGGGTTGCCTTTTCTTCATATCCTCTTCAGCATTTATTGTTTGTAGGCATTTCGATGATGGTCATTCTGACCAATGTGATATGATACCTGATAGTAGTTTTAATTTGCATCTATTTAATGACCAGTGAGGCTGAGTATCTTTTCATGTGCTTTTTGGCCATCTGTATGTCTTCTTTGGAGAAATATCTGTATAGATCTTCTGCTCATTTTTTCATTGTGTCTTTTTTTTTTTTTTTTTTTTTTGACATGCAGCTAAGTGGGGTGTTTGTATATTTTGGAGATTAATCATTTTCAGTTGGTTTGTTCACAAATATTTTCTTTCATTCCATAGGTTATCTTTTCATTTTGTTTATGGTTTCCATTTTGTTTCTGATTACAAAATCTGGAGTATTCAAGTGAAAATAAATACAACTTTGCATACAAAAATACATGATAGAAAAATTACAAATCATGCAATATTATAGGTATATAAGTAGGGGAATAAGATAATTCAATGAAGCTTAATCAACAAAAGAACAAGACATAATAATCAAGAGAAGGCCAGAGTAGAAAACACACTATAACTTAAAATAGTAGAATCCCAATTTAAAATTAGATTTAGAGATAGCAAGCCATTAGAGATTGCAGGGAACAGTTCTGATTTGATTCAGTTTCTTGCAAAGAGATAGCTGACTAATGGCCACAGCAATCTGAATTAATTAACATCAATTTGTTTTTAATAACAAGCTTCTGAAGCCCATTTTGATAATGAATGCTGTCTAGAGGAAAATCAAATAGCACTTTCTGATATATGTGGAGCCACAGCTGTACATATTTGACCCCTATTTTACACAGTTGCGCCTCATTGATTTCTTCTGTTAAACTCGTGGACTGAGCACTGAACAATAGCGGGAGCACTCATATATCATCCACAGAGACCCAGTCTATGAACTGTAACCCTGCAGCGGGGCCAAAGTGTTTCTGTGCCTCCAACACCAGCTGCCTGTCCTGGTGATATATATAACACAGATGCTGTCCTTAAGAATAAACAACCCCAAAAGTCGGGCCATGAAATCAGCCTTTAGGTTACAAACAAAAATTAAAGACTTGAGACAAACTTAATGTGTAGCCAAGCTTCAACTTAGTTGGCTTCAAATTTAAATCCACATAAAGTGGGCTTATTACAAAAGGAATTTCTATATTTTCATAGAACTCAAGAGAGTTTGGGAAACAAAGACATTTGAATGTATGTTATTATGCCTAAGGTGAATGAAAGGCTAATTCTAGTACAGGAAAAGCTTGTTAGTATCTCCACGGATCTTCTCTCAAAGCTTGAGGATAGTAGTTCATCTATTTATGTTAACTTACTGTTTTTAATGATGACAGTGATATAAAGTAGTGATTTAAATTAACTCTATTCCACCTTATACAACAGTTTCCATGTCTATTCAGTAGTAATTGCTTCAAAAATATTTTACATGACTTGCCTGCTTTCAATACAGAGTGAAGGGGTAAAACCAAAACACACAAATAAATGAACAAAAAGACACTAGTGTGTGGGAGGCCAGAGGACTTGGCTTAGAAATTTTAATACTAAAAGTATGAATTAAGTGGTCATTGTTAGCTGAGTGTTGCATCTGAACACCAAGGGATCATGATGATCTGGAATTGTGAAAAGCCGCCTCAGTACTTGAATATTTTAAAACAATACTACCTCAGTTGTATAGGATCCAGTAGCCAGAGTTCCCAGGCTCTGGTCTAATTTTTTAAGTGGCATGATGACTACTTTATAAAGGTTTGCACTGTCTATGGTTTTCCTTTTGTTTCTGCAGTTTTTGTTCTCTCTTCAGGAAAATCCTGATATTTTAATATGGTCCCCACTTCCAATTTATTGATGTTAGATCTATTATTTTAATCAAAAAATATACTTAATAGAAAAGATAGTACATTTCTCTCTGTGTTGACTTACAGGAGTAAGAAAGATATTCCAAATACTACCACGTAAAGTAAATTTCTGGAGCACAGCCTGTGTAACTCCTCCTCTGTGTCCTTCCTTGGTAACTTGTTCCTGGTTGGATCTCAGTAAACATTCATTAAATATATTAATGCTGTTGATACTTAACAGCTAATTACAAAATTTAAAAAATGATATCACATTTACCCTTGATGCTAAGTGTAATAGAAAGAATGTGAAACAGTCCCATTAATCTTTATACTGTTACTCACTCAGTCGTGTCTGTCTCTTTGTAACCCCATGAACTGTAGCCCACCAGGCTCCTCTGTCCATGGGATTCTCCAGGCAAGAATACTAGAGTGGGTTGCCATTCCCTTCTCCAGGGGATCTTCCAGATCCAAGGATCGAACCTAGGTCTCCTGAATTATGAGCAGATTCCTTACCTTCAGAGCCACCAAGGAAGCCCTCCTTAATCCTGGTTACTGTCGATTTCCTTAAACTAATTTTTTTTTTCCAAATTTTGGTTTCATGTTAGAATGTTGGTGTCATTAGAAAATAAAAAGGCATCAATGTGTAATTTACTTGAGATATTAAATAACTATTTGCTACCTAATGCTTTGAGAGATAATTACTATTCATAAGCATTAAGGAAATATATTTTATAAAGTATTACCCCACAGAAAGGACTTTTTGAGACCTACATTCTTCTCCTACTTCTCTCATTAACTGTGTGAACTTGAGAAAAGTAATGTGTCCCAAATTCCTTAGCAATCATATGAAGAAACTATTATTTGTACTTGAGTGTTCACACGGTCAAAGAACATATAATAAAACAGTTTAAAATGCATTAAGAAGCACTCAATGTAAGTATGGAAATAAGCACTCACAGTTGATGGGAATGTAAAATAATTTGTGGAGAGGCTACATTAGCAAAACAACAACCTTAAAAATATATTATTCTGCAATTTCATTTCTAGAAATTTACTCTTAGAAACTAAAAAATATGTTACATATATGTATATACATAGAACTAATAATGCTAAAATATATTTTAATTAAAATATAAATTAGTTTATCATTATAAAATGATAAAATATAAATATTAGAAGCATTTCTAAAAATCTAACAATAAAGAATTGGCTGATTATAAATAGCTGCTTGAAAACATTCTAGAAAACAAACAAAAAAAGGATAGAAAATATTGAGCATTTATGGCACCATTTACATAAAATGTTGCTAACATTGACTGACCTCTTAATACAATACACACTCTCCTAGTGTGTTAATGCCACATTTATTATCACATTTAACCCTTACAACTCAATGAGGCAAAGATTTTACCCCTGAACTAGAGAAGAGTGAACTGAGGCTTACAGAGATGATAGAACATATTCAAATTCACATAGTAAGTAACAGAGCAGGGACTTAGCCTTGGTGGCTCTGACTCCAGAGCCTGAGGTCTTAAACTAAGCTTTACTGGTGATACTCTGTAATTTCTGTTTAATGGTTGGTTTTGATTTGCGGCCTTGTGGTGTTTGTCCAAATACTTTCAAAAATGGAATAAAGACATGAAAGTCCAGTTCTCTGTTCCTCTTAAAAATTGGAAGATATATGAACTTTTGATCTTTAATGTGGCTGTTCTGCCAAGGTATTAGCAGTTTCTTTTTTTTTTTTTTCCTTTTAAATGTTTCTTTCACTTCACAATTTACCATAATTAGTCTTACATATTATTTGAGGTTCTAAATGTGGAAATTTTAGGCATTTAGTTTGAGATTTCTCTCTGTAAATACTGATAGAAAAAGAGAAAGATATACATATCAAAAATGAGTGGCAACACTACAGAGTAATTTATGTTTTCTTACTTTTTTTGGTGTATGTGCAAGTTTTAAAAAGATTCTGAAGTGAATCGGAAGCATTTGACAAAATAAAGGGCACATTGCTTAAAGTAAAAAGTTTTCAGTAGATGGAAGAATTTATTTTATGTGTAACGAAGCTTTGAGTCAGTCATGATTCCAGTTACTTCCTAAGTATAACTGTTTCATCTCCTGGATTAATCTTTCTAAATTATAGCTTTCAAAATATAATTTCCTTGCTAAAAATATTTAAGTGGTTTCTAAGTTACCTTTGCAACCTTCTCTCCTGTTGCTAACAAATATACCAAATATTCATGCTTTCTTGTTTCTATACCACATAACTTGACCTTGACAGTACCTCTGAGCTCATCTCTGAATATGTGTTACACTTTCTATCTCACTATGCAGATCCTGCTGCTGATTCATATCCAACTAATTAAGGTAAGTATTCACCTTTGAAATAAACTTTTTCCCTGTCTTAATCTATGTATGTGTGTGTGTGTCTGTGTGTGTGTGTGTGTGTGTAGAGAGAGAGAGAGAGATTGGAGAAGACTCTTAAAAGTCCCATGGACTTCAAGGAGGTCACCAGTCAATCCTAAAGGAAATCAACCCTAAATACGAAGGGTTAAATCTGAAACTGAAGATAGAATCTGAAACTTCAATATTTTAGCAACCTGCTAAGAAGAGCCAACTCACAGGAAAATACCCTGATAATGGGAAAGATTGAGGGCAGGAGGAGAAGGGAATGATAGAGGATGAGATGGTTGGATGGCTTCACCGACTCAATGGATATGAGTTTGAGCAAGCTCCAGGAGATGGTGAAGGACAGGACAACCTGGCGTGCTGCAGTCCATGGGGTCACAAACAGTCAGACATGACTAAGTGACTGAACTGAACTGATATGTGTATATATATATATATATACACACACACACACACACACACACACATATATATATATAGAGAGAGAGAGAGAGAGAGCATTTCCTCCTATAAACACTTAATGTCACTCAGTACCTATCATAAGCATTTAACATAATATATGTGTAAAACTTTACTTTGTATATGAAATTTTTCATGAATATGCAGTTTACTAAATCAAATTGTAAATGTTTTGAGAGCAAGGGTTGACACTGATTTTAGTTATGGAAAATAAGGGAAGAGATTTTATCCAGAAGAAAAAACAGTAGTCAAAATCACATGTTACATTTAAGTTAGGTTATAAAGAACACTGAAAAATATCTAATGCTTTGTACAGTTAAGAGGTGACTTTAGCATGGACCATACCAGATAGACTCCAAGGCCAATATAAGATTTGACCATTAAGTATTACGATTGATAACAAAAAAGTCAGATTTTTTATGTCCAAATGAGTGCATTCTACTCAGTACAGTCACTTTAGGTTTGCAAATGTTGATTGTAAAGACATCTCCACTTCAGATCATTTCTTTTCTAAACACACCTTTCAAATTGCTCTAAAAAATTAAAGCTTTACCCTAAGAACCAAGCAACCACACAAACAGAAAACTGTGTTTTAAGGTTAACTGGTATATCTCTCAGTCAGGAACCTAGTAGGAAACCAATGGTAAACGCAAAGTGATTGATTAAAGGAAGCAATTAAGAGATGACTAAATGTTTTGAAAAGGGCTTCAGGAAAACTGACGAGGGATATAACAGAACACCATCCCTTGTCTGCGGTAGCAACATTAACGGTAAGGCAGTTTTAGTTCATGAAGGTGTAGTTACTTGGAGAGGGCTAACAAAAAGGCGGTTTTGCTTCATCACCCAATCTCTGACTGGTGCCTCCTCTCACACGGCATAGCTGGAAGCAAGGGCACTAGGAGCCTGTTGATGCCGTCCATCTCCATCAGCTTCCCGGGATGTAGCACCGGGTGCAGCATGGAAGGTGGACTTAGAGGCAAATGAAAAATCTCCAGAATTCAAAAATTTGAGTCTGATTTCTAGAAATCTAATTACTTTCAGAGCCAAGCCTGTGAGTAAAGGAAGAAATCAGAAATCATATTATTTTTCCTTCCCTACACATCCAGTTCTCTAAACTTAAAAATTTAAGAGGCATTGTGTCTATGAAAGATTAAACTTGCTAAACAAAAGCCAAAACCACCAGCTTCCAGAGTATCAACAAATGTTTCAGGCTCATTTGTCTGATACTTATAGATGACTTTTTTGAAGCCTATAATTAACTAGTTCACTAGGGCCTAGCCTGCCTAATTGCCTGACCCTTGCTGTAGACACCAGAAGGAGAGCCTGGATGTTCTAATCATATACCTAGACTCGATCTGCTGATGGCATGAGGATGGAGAGAAACCCTAGCGCTGCTGCTATCTCTCAGGCAGGTGCAGCTAAGCAAGGCATCTGATGTCCTAGCTATTTGGTAAATGGTGAGAACATACAATGGCTTTGTTAACAGTCTACACAGCAGAAGGGTAATCCTTGTTAAACTGAAAACAAAAAGTATGAAATGGAATTTTATTGATTGTTGTTCCACCGCTTGGGGGTTAAGAAATGTGGAAGTATGAGTCCCTTGAGCCCATCTGGAGAGATGCTCCTTTCTGTTAGTACATTTCTTTTTGAATGCTCAGAATTACACTCAAAATCAGGAGAAAAAATAAGGTAGGATAGGTGGCTCAGTTGGTAAAGAATCTGCCTGCAGTACAGGAGAACCAGGTTCAATCTCTGGGTGGGGAAGATCCCCTGGCAGAGGGCATGACAACCCACTCCAGTATTCTTACCTGGAAAATTCCATGGACAGTGGGGCCTGGTGAGCTACAGCCTGTGGGATCTCAGAGTGGGAAATGAGATCGTGTTCAACCACTACCTTTATGTTATCTAGGTTTAAATGGGAAAGTATACCAACTTAGTGTCAAAACCACCACCAACCACTGTTTTTATGTTATCTAGGTTTAAATGGGAAAGCACTGGAAATTTGTATCTAATCAATATATTAAAGGGTACATTGGACTGGATTAGAAAAATTAAAATTGTGCCTTGTCACTTTTGTGAGTCTAGTGTTATCTTCATTACTTTTTAACTGTGAATGCAATTGAAAAAAACAGATGAAAGTCATATGGCCAATGCTATAGAAAAAGACAATTCAATTTAAAACCATTTACCATAAATTCTGTAGTAATGGTTTGGGTTTTAAAAGGTGCCTTCTGGGATATAAACTAAAAATGAGTTGTAGCCATTTATGTTCCCAATGCTTCCTTCATTTCAGCGGTTCCCACTTTCCATCCCCTTGTTTGTCATTCAAGTCTTTATATTTCAAGGGCATTTTTGTAGAACTAATGTGGCTCAGCACTCGTGTTATTAAAACTCTGCTTGGTTTTACTCTTCACAATGCTGGCTCTTCTAGCTGTTGCTGTCAGTCATTAGAGACCAGTGTGCTTCCAGGAGGCAACACCGTAAACAAGGTAGATATCAAGGGTCAAGCCAGCCAGGAAAGCAGAGAAACAGCAGGAAACCAAATAGACGCACTGTGGGGAGCAATATCTACATCTTAAAGTTTGGGTTTGCACAGTGCTTAAATGGAGTTGTGTGAAATCAAAACCCCCAAATTTTCACTTGCTGCATTTGCCAGCAAGAAAGCCAGTCTCCTTTGCACAGACTACCTTTTCTACACGGTCCCCTTGTTCTCCAAGCACTTAGGAGTGCAGGCCCAGCGCTGCGCAGCCAACAAATCACAAAGCATGCCTGCACTCCGCTATGTATCAAAGTCTCTTAATATGCCAACAAAGTTCTCCAAGGTCAGGAAAGCAGTTTATCAACCTCTTATAATATCTTATAGCAGCAATAAATTTATTCTAGTGTGGTACCTATGAATATTTCAGACGCTCTCTGAGAAAAACTCTTTGGCTTAAGATAGTCATGCACCTGAGTTTGGGCTCAAGACAGAATCATTGTTCTCGTCATCTCACTTTTATTGCTGTTTAGGTCCAATTAATGCAGAGTTTTTCAAGGTGCTTTCTGCTGTACCTTACTGTTAAATAAATTTCAATAAATTTTCCCTTAAAAAACACTCTAATTATTTTGTACACTTTTTTAAAAAAATTCTGATTATGTACTGTATTAAACCTTCAAAGAAACAGAGGGTTCTTTTTTTTTTTTTCTCTCAAATATTCCATGGAAAATTAGTTTTGTGCTTTGAGTTTTTGTTTTTTTTCCCCTTTCTTCCTTAATATTTTTCATTCTTCCTTACCTATTTCACGTTACTTGAAATAGGTCATGTAACAATTTAGTAGAACACTGTAATACAGTCAAGCAGAGACTTTTATCTGCTTTTCAGAGTAGATATTGGGCTGGCCAAAATGTTCATTTCAGTTCTGTAAGCTCTTATGGAAAAACCCAAACAAACTTTCTAAGCAACACAATAATATTAATATTTCATACATTTTCCAGATTCAGTTCAGTTCAGTCACTCAGTTGTGTTCAACTCTTTGCAATCCCATGAACTTCAGCATGCAAGTCTTCCCGGTCCATCATCAACTCCCAGAGCTTACTCAAACTCATGTCTATTGAGTCAGTGATGACACCCAACCATCTCACCCTCTGTCATCCCCTTCTCCTCTGCCTTCAATCTTTCCCAGCATCAATGTCTTTACCAATGAGTCAGTTCTTTGCATCAGGTGGCCAAAGTACTGGAGTTTCAGTTTCAGCATCAGTCCTTACAATGAATATTCAGGACTGATTTCCTTTAGGATGGAATGGTTGGATCCCTTTGCAGTCCAAGGGACTCTCCAGAGTCTTCTCCAACACCACAGTTCAGAAGCATCAATTCTTTGGTGCTCAGTTTTCTTTATGGTCCAACCCTCACATCCATACATGACTGCTGGAAAAACCATAGCTTTGACTAGATGTACCTTTGTCCACAAAGTAATATCTCTGCTTTTTAATACACTATCTAGTTTTGTCATATTTTTTCTTCAAGGAGCAAGCGTCTTTTAATTTCATGGTTGCAGTTATCTTCTGAAGTGATTTTGAAGTCCAAGAAAATCAAGTCTGTCACTGTTTCCATTGTTTCCCCATCTATTTACCATGAAATGATGGGAGTCAAAGCCATGATCTTTGTTTTTTGAATGTTGAGTTTTAAGCCAGCTTTTTCATTCTCCTCTTCACTTTCATCAAGAGGCTCTTTAGTTCCTCTTCGCTTTCTGCCATGAGGGTGATGACACTGGCATATCTGAGATTATTGATATTTCTTTAGGCAATCCAACTTGTGCTTCATGCAGCCCAGTATTTCACATGATATATTCTGCATATAAGTTAAATAAACAGGGTGACAATATACAGTTTTGTATTTTTCTCCCAATTTGGAATTGGTCCATTGTCTCATGTCTGTCCTAACTGTTGCTTCTTGACTTGTTTACAGATCTCTCAGGAGGCAGGTAAGGAATTCCCATCCCTTGAAGAATTTTTCACAGTTTGTTGTGATCCACACAGTCAAAAGTTTTATTGTAGTCAATGAAGCAGAAGTAGATGTTTTTCTGGAATTCTCTTGCTTTTTCTATGATCCAATGGATATTGACAATTTGTTCTCTGATTCCTCTGCCTTTTCTAAATCCAACTTGAATATCTGGAAGTTCTCAGTTCATGTACTTTTGAAGCCTGGCTTGGAGAATTTTGAGCACTATTTTGCTAGCGTGTGAGATAAGTGCTATTGTGCAGCAGTTTGAGCATTCCTTGGCATTGCATTTCTTTGTAATTGGGATGAAAACTGAACTTTTCCAGTCCTGTGGCCACTGCTGAGTTTTCCACATTTGCTGCCGTATTGAGTGCAGCACTATAACGGCATCATCTTTTAGGATTTGAGATTATTTATTGTTAATTCTCAGGTATCCTCAAAAATTGTTGAACAGTGTCCTCATATTAGAAAATAATTATTTACAGACTTATGTTTGAGGCAACTTTAAAATGTTAGTAATGAGGAGGGAATAGAAGTAGAAACTTTTTTCCTATTAGCCAACTTCAAAAATTATCCACTATCATGCCAGAATCATGATTCAAAATTTTTTGAGATTAATGGGACAGAAATTATTTTTTCCATATTTTTCATATATACACAACTACACACATATGCACATATACTCTTTCCTCAGCAAATGACTCCCTAATACTTATTATGGTTAAGATCCACAACGTGGTATTTATGTTACTCATTTAGAAAGATTCTCAATGAATTTGAGTTTAGGTTGAACCTGACTCATTCGAAGGTTAATTTTGTCTTGCTTTGTTTTCTCTTTTATATATAACCAGCCCCTCCTGATTATATATTTTGCTCATTTTTATAAACTTGCTCTTATACAGTACTTTGTTGTAATGAACCTGCTGTGAAATTACTTACTTCTTGACAACTTTTTAGATAAAATTTATTTTTCATATTTGTGACTTTTGTTCACAAGTGTCATTATTGCATATGGTATATAATATCTGCTCTGAACATTTACCTCTGCCTAATCAGTTCTATGTTTCTGACTTTATTATTACAATTCACTTCTTGGCAATGAGATTTTTAATGCTAAGATTAGCTCCTATCTGTATAACTTTCTTATTATGTGTTACCTCCAGCCCACATATCATCTCAGCTCCAACAAGGCTGACTGGATTTGGCCCTGGGATATTATTTCTGTATGAGCTCTCTGAGATGCCTTCTCTTTGCCTTTCTTCATAATTTAAATGCTCTGATAAAATTACATGTGAATGAGGAGGAAAAACATATAATTGTTTTCAGTCATATTGTCGCTCCAATCGATAATAGATTATGATTTCTTAAGTTGTAGAAACTCTTCTGTACTCATGCTGTTTAATATGAGAAATTAAAAAAAATTTATATTGATTTATAGTACAGTTCATAATGGATCTATAATACAGGCAAAACATAAACACATTCAATAAACTAGTACAACATAAATTCACATGTGTAACCACTACACTGCTCTTCAAACAGAACATCACAAGCACTCCAGAAACTCCTTTTATGCCTTTCTTCCAATTGTCACACCTGTCTTCACCAAAGTTAGCCTGCCTTTAAAATCACTGTTTAATTTTTGCCTGCGCTTGGACTTCATATAAATGGGAGAGTATGCATTGTTATCCATTTAGATTCTAGGGTCAATATTTTTTGTGGCAGTTATCTATATCATGCAGCTGTACTTTATTCAGTTTCATTGTTTCATCATATTCCACTGAATTAGCATTTACCAATTGATTGTAATGTTGATAAATATTTGGGTTTACAGTTTCTTATGACTAGAGATAATGCTGCTAGAGACATTTTTGTATGTGTCTCTTCCTGTATGTCTGCACAAATTTGTTAGGTAGATGCTTAACATGAGTATGAATAATGAAATTGCTAAATCTTAAGGAATATATATGTTTAACTGGAAAGTCAAATAGTTTTCTAAACATAACAACTTGCATCATTGCTGCTTCATATCTTCACAGGAATTTGATTTAATTTCAGCTGTTTGGTGGATCTGCAATGATATCCAATGTGCTTTAAATTCCTAATGATAGTAAGTGAAAAAATTGTTAGTCACTCAGTCATGTCCGACTCTGTGACACAATGGACTATATAACCCACCAGGCTTCTCTGTTCATGGGATTCTCCAGGCAAGAATACTTGAGTGGGTTTCCATTCCCTTCTCCAGGGGATCTTCCTGACCCAGAGATCAAACCCTGGTTTTCTGCATTGCAGGTAGATTCTTTACTGTCTGAGGGATGCAAGGTGAGCACCTATTCATATGTGTATTTGCCATTTGTGTATAAAATATAGTTAATTGCAAATTCAAGTCTATTGTCAAATTTTCTTTTTCCCCTCTGTAAAAGTTGATATATAGGGTTTTTAAATATCTTATGGGACATACAATGGAAAAAAGATAATCTCTTTAACAAGTGGTGCTGGGAAAACTGGTCAACCACTTGTGAAAAAATGAAACTAGAACACTTTCTAACACCATACACAAAAATAAACTCAAAATGGATTAAAGATCTAAATGTAAGACCAGAAACTATAAAACTCCTAGAGGAGAACATAGGCAAAACACTCTCCAACATAAATCACAGCAAGATCTTCTATGACCCACCTCCCAGAATATTGGAAATAAAAGCAAAAATAAACAAATGGGACCTAATGAAAATTAAAAGCTTTTGCACAACAAAGGAAACTATAAGTAAGGTGAAAAGACAGCCCTCAGATTGGGAGAAAACAATAGCAAATGAAGAAACAGACAAAGGATTAATCTCAAAAATATACAAGCAACTCCTGAAGCTCAATTCCAGAAAAATAAATGACCCAATCAAAAAATGGGCCAAAGAACTAAACAGACATTTCTCCAAAGAAGACATACAGATGGCTAACAAACACATGAAAAGATGCTCAACATCACTCATCATCAGAGAAATGCAAATCAAAACCACAATGAGGTACCATTACACGCCAGTCAGGATGGCTGCTATCCAAAAGTCTACAAGCAATAAATGCTGGAGAGGGTGTGGAGAAAAGGGAACCCTCTTACACTGTTGGTGGGAATGCAGACTAGTACAGCCACTATGGAAAACAGTGTGGAGATTTCTTAAAAACTGGAAATAGAACTACCATATGACCCAGCAATACCACTTCTGGGCATACACACTGAGGAAACCAGATCTGAAAGAGACACGTGCACCCCAATGTTCATCGCAGCACTGTTTATAATAGCCAGGACATGGAAGCAACCTAGATGCCCATCAGCAGATGAATGGATAAGGAAGCTGTGGTACATATACACCATGGAATATTACTCAGCCGTTAAAAAGAATTCATTTGAATCAGTTCTAATGAGATGGATGAAACTGGAGCCCATTATACAGAGTGAAGTAAACCAGAAAGATAAAGACCATTACAGCATACTAACACATATATATGGAATTTAGAAAGATGGTAACGATAACCCTATATGCAAAACAGAAAAAGAGACACAGATGTACAGAACAGACTTTTGAATTCTGTGGGAGAAGGTGAGGGTGGGATGTTTTGAAAGAACAGCATGTATATTATCTATGGTGAAACAGGTCACCAGCCCAGGTGGGATGCGTGAGTCAAGTGCTCAGGCCTGGTGAGCTGGGAAGACCCAGAGGAGTCGGGTGGAGAGGGAGGTGGGAGGAGGGATCGGGATGGGGAATACGTGTAACTCTATGGCTGATTCATATCAATGTATGACAAAACCCACTGAAAAATGAAAAAAAAAAAAAAAAGATAAAAGCAAAAAAAATAATAAAAAATAAAAAATAAATATCTTATGAACATGAGCATATGTTTGAAATATCTTCTCCTACTCTGTGAATTACCAGAATCTCTGTGATATTGTGGACTAGAATATATTGATTTTAATGCAGTCCACTTTGAGAATCTTTTCTTTCATGAACAGTGTTGTTTTTCTCATCTGTAAACAGTCAGTTTCTGTGCTGTGGAATTGAGGGTAATCTTGGTAATTTTCTGTGATATCTATCATGGATTAACTCTTGGTTATCTCTCAAACCTTTGTGATTTTCCAATCTGCCCTCTGTTCTAGCAGCTTTCAGGAGTTGATGATGTACCGATGAGAAAGGAGTAGATGGAGTTAGACACAAATACTAGATAATGAAGGATGGGTTCAGCTGCTGGGATGTGATAATGTCTGGCTGGAACCAGCTGGATCTATTTTGTGAAGAGGAAGGTAAATGGAAAGGAAAGTCTTATATGTCCAAATGTTCATGACCTTATTCCAAGATCCAGATCTAAGAAACTCCTGCTGGGTAAGCCTGGCTCACACCTGTTCAAATGCCTTCTTTAGAAGGCATAGAAGCTTGGTTTTCTAGATGATCCCCTTATGAGTCCACTTCCTCCAGGTCCACACTGGGGAACTACTACCCACAATTCTAAAAGTTGACAATCCTCCAGATGGCCTACCACTAGCACTGCAGCTGGGCTGCTGGAAATCACACCACCTTACCCCTCCAGCCCTGTCCTATATCCTCCCTTACTGGAGGTGAGCCCTGCCAGTACTACACAAAGCAGGGCTACTTACCAGCCTCCCAGCACCAAACTGCCCCCTAAGGAATGTGCGAGCAGGTTATGGAGGAGCAGAATCCACATCCCTTCTCCTATGGCTGACTTAGATACTTGAAAAGAGAAATTTGGGTGTTTTTCTGAGGATGCCAGTCAGTTCCTAGAGGAATTTACCAACCTGAAAATGCCCTATGAACCTACTTGGGAGGACCTACAAGTCCTCCTTTCTACCTGCTGCATCGTTGGAAAAAAGCTCGATCCTTGGTACAGCTCAGGCATATGAAGTGAATTGGCAGACTGAAATCAGGGGCATACAATCTACTTTACTGGAGGAGATGAAACCCCTGGCCAAGACCCCCATTGGGAATACCAACAGGGAGGTAGAAGGTTTGAACACAAGAGCCACATAATATCTTGCCTAGTCATTATACAGTGGAGGTGACAAATAAATTCAAAGGATTAGACCTAGTAGATAGAATGCCTGAAAAACTATGGATGTAGGTTTATAACTTTGTACAGGGGACAGTGACCAAAACCATCCCCAAGATAAATAAATGCAAGAGGCAAAGTACTTGTCTGAGGAAGCCTTACAAATAGGTGAGAAAAGAAGAGAAGCGAAAGGCAAAGGAGAAAGGAAAAGATAATCCCAACTGAGTACAGAATTTCAGAGAATAGCAAAGCTTCTTAAGTGCACAACACAAAAAAACAGAGAAAAAAAAAACATCTATGGGAAAGATGAGAGATTTCTTCAAGAAAATTAGAGATACTAAGGGAACATTTTATACAAGGATGGGCACAATAAAGGACAGAAATAACACTGACCTAACAGAAGCAGAAGAGATTAAGAAGAGATGGCAAAAATGCACAGAAAAACTATACAAAAGAGGTTTTAATGACCTAGATAACCATGAGGGTATGGTCACTCACTTAGAGCAGACATCCTGGAATGTGAAGTCAAGTGGGCCTTAAGAAGTGCTATGCGGAACAAAGCTAGTGGAGGTGATAGAATTCCAGCTGAGCTATTTAAAATCCTAAAAGAAGATGCTGTTAAAGTGTTGCACTCAATATGCCAGCAAATTTGAAAGATCCAACAATGACTAGAAGACTGGAAAAGGTCAGTTTTCATTCCAATTAATGTCAATGTCCTTGACATTGATAATGTCAATGAATGAAAGGCAATGTCAAAGAATGTTCAAACTACCACACAATTACACTCATTTCACATGCTAAGCAAGATTATGCTCAAAATCCTTCAAGCGAGGCTTGAACAGTATGTGAACTGAGAACTTTCATACGTATAAGCTGGATTTAGAAAAGGCAGAGAAACCAGAGATCAAATTGCAAGTATCTGCTGGCATATATGATCTGCTGGATCATAGAAAATGTAAGGGAATTCCAAAAAGACATCTACTTCTGCTTCACTGACTATGCTAAAGCGTTTGACTGTTTGGATCACAACAAACTGTGGAAAATTAAGAAGCAACAGTTAGAACTGAACATGGAACAATGAACTGGTTCAAAATTGGAAAAAGACTACAACAAGACTATATATTTTGACCCTGCTTATTTAACTTATATGCAGAGTGCATCAGTTTTAATGCCAGGTTGGATAAAGCTCATGCTGGAATCAAGATGGCTGGAAGAAATATCAATAACCACAGATAAGCAGATGACACCACTCTAATGGCAGAAAGAAAAGAAGAACTAAAGAGCCTCTTGATGAAGATGAAAGAGGAAAGTGAAAAATCTGGTTTAAAACTCACCATTTAAAATATGAAGAGCATGGCATCCAGTCCCATCACTTCATAGCAAATAGATGCAGGAAAAGTAGAAATAGTGACAGATCTTATTTTCTTGGACTCCAAATCACTATGGATGATGAATGCAGTCATGACATTAAAAGACACTTTCTCCTTGGAAGAAGAGCTATGAGCAACCCAGACAGTGTATTAAAAAGCAGAGACACTGCTTTACTGACAAAAGTCTGTATAGTCAAAGTCCAGTAGCCATGTATGGATGTGAGAGTTGGACCATAAAGAAGGTTGAGTGGCAAAGAGTTGATGTTTTTGAACTGTGGTGTTGCAGAAGACTCTTGAGAGCCCCTTGTACAGCAAGTAGGTAAAACCAATCAATCCTAAAGGAAATGTTGGCAGAAAGCACAGAAGAACTAAAAAGCCTCTTGATGAAGGTGAAAGAGGAGAGTGAAAAAGTTGGCTTAAAACTCAACATTCAGAAAACTAAGATCATGGCATCTGGTCCCATCATTTCATGGCAAATAGATGGGGAAACAATGGAAATAATGACAGACTTTTTGTTTTTTGGACTCCAGAATCACTGTAGATGGGGACTGCAGTCATGAAATTAAAAGAGGCTTGCTCCTTGGAAGAAAAGCTATGATCATACTAGACAGTGTGTTAAAAAGCAGAGATATTACTTTGCTGACAAAAGTCCATCTAGTCAAAGCTATGGTTTTTCCAGTATTCATGTATGGATGTGAAAGTTAGACTATGAAGAAAGCTGAACACCAAAGAATTGATGCTTTTGAATTGTGGTGTTACAGAAGACTCTTGAGAGTCCCTTGAATTGCAAGGAGATCAAACCAGTCAATCCTAAAGGAAATCAGTCCAGAATTTTGATTGGAAGGGTTGATGCTGAAACTTCAACACTTAGGCCACCTGATGTGAAGAACTAACTCATTGGAAATGACCCTGATGCTGAGATAGATTAAAGGCAGGAGGAGAAGGGGATGGCAGAGGACAAAATTGTTGGATGGCATCACTGACTCAATGGACATGAGTTTGAGCAAGAGTTGGGAGTTGATGATGGACAGGGAAGCCTGGTGTGCATGTCCATGGGGTTGCAGAGAATCAGGCACAACTGAGAGACTGAACTGAACTGAAAGGAAATCAACCCTGAATATTCATTGGGAGGACTGACTTTGAAGATGAAGCTCCGATATTTTGGCCATCTGATTCGAAGAGCTGACTTTCCCTGAAACTGGGAAAGACTGAGGGCAAGAGAAGGAGGCAACAGGAGACGAGATGGCTGGGTGGCATCACTGACTCAATGCACATGACTTTGAGCAAACTCTAGAAATACTGAAGGACAGGGAAGCCTGGAATTGTGCAATCCACGGGCTCACAAAGAGTCTGACATGACTGAGTAACTGAACAACAACATTCTTAGAACCAGAGGAAAATAATTAAGCCTCTCCACGAATCCTCCCACTTAGGGTGGGACTCCCTATTCAAAGTGGTTATTCAAGTGTCCCTGGGTAAGTCCTGTCCCAAACTGTTAAAAATGTTTGAGAACTCTGTGCCTGAAAAGACCCAAGAAGCCACATCATAACTCCATGCCTAACAGCCCATATTATCCAAAATAATTCCAAGGTTCAATTTACACAGAAGCTTATAGAATGATATTAAGAACAGACTTCACTGTCAAGGTGATCTAACAGGTTTCCTCAACGTTGAGTGTATATTACCATCCCCACTCTTCTTGGAGACCTCAATCATCAGATATGGTAGAAAAAGCAAATACTATTCTAAAAATAACTCTTGTCATGAGACTTCAGAAACCTGGGTCTCCCTCATGTCTGTAGCCTTTCAATGGGCCAAAATGGCCCCAAAGGAAATTTTAAAACTCAGTCCATTTGAATTGAATTAGGAGGGAATCCTTTTTGACTTCAGATCTTGTTTGATGAGGAAACCCACAAGTTAGTCCCCCACAGTATTAGCTTGCACCAAGTTCAAAGAGCCCTCCACAAATACAGGAACAAAGTACTACTCACCCCTACAAAAGTAAAGTTGAGATCTCCATCCAGTCAAGGTACTTTGTCCTACTAAAAACTTGGAAGGAAGGGTCCTCTGATGACCAGCTACAATCAAAATGGGAGGGACCATATCAAGTGTTACTAAGCATCTTAACTGTCCTCAAGCTACAGGGAGATAGTAGTAGGTTACATATGTCTAAAATAAAACCTGTGTCTTTTAAATTCCAATAGAAGTCAGAGGGACCTACTTTCACAAGCCAGTGAAAGACCTCAGATACTGGTTCAAGAGAACAGATAAGTGACTTCAAGTGACTGTGGTGGGTTGGCCTGGTATTCCTTGTGATTTTATTATTAATTTATCATTTTATCATAGTGGCTCTTATTCTGCAACTTTTCAGAACCCTCTGCCTTGTAAACATCTTGTTTGCCCCTGCTGGGTCTGAAAAATTAAATAGTAATATGATGTCAAAAACCATCCTCCTAGTAGGACTTCTCACAATGGTTGTGATTCAGGGGCAGTAGGAAAAGGATGATTTTGTATATGTACCAAAAATTGTCACCTGGGGGGAAAAACTAATTAATTGTTGGAGCTGCAATAAAAACCCTGGCTTACAACAAACATTAGGATTCCCAGATGGCACAGTGGGTATACATCTGCCTGCAATGAAGGAGATACAGGTTCAATCCCCGATTCAGGAAGATTCCCCTGGAGGAGGGCATGGCAACCCACTCCAGTATTCTTGACTGGAGAATTCCTTGGACAGAGGAGTCTGGCAGGCTACAGTCCATAGGGTCACAAATGAAGGGACTGAGCATGCACACATGCACAACAAACATTACAATAGGTACAAATAGGCACATACAACAGGAGTATTATCAACTCAAACACGTGGGGGGAAAAAAATCCTCCACTGATCTGAACATGATAGACAATTCCTCTCAGGTCCAACACCTTGCCTATGTGATTCCTTTCAAAGGGTGACTTAGAACTTTTCCATTAAACATGACTCCTATTGTTATTCAGAAAACCCTTCATGCTTTTGATGCCACCACACATCTCATGGTCCTCTTGGCTATGGAAATCCTCTTTGGAGCAATCCTTGGTCACAGAATGGTAATATCACTATAGCATTTTGGAACCCGGATCCAAACTGCATTCCTAGGAATGCCCCCGTTCTGTGTCTTTATAATGAAGACCAGACCCAAGGATCCTTCAGGAATAGGAATGGTTGTTTTTAGGTCACTAGTCTTGTTGAACTGTTTTGTGACCCATGGACTGTAGCCCACCAGGTTCCTCTGTCCATGGGATTTCCCAGGTAAGAATACTGGAGTCGGTTGCCACTTCCTACTCCAGGGATATTCCTGACCCAGGGATCAAACCCACTTTGCCTGCACTGAAGGTGGATTCTTTACTCACTGAGCCATCTGGAATGCCTCCACAGGGATAGAGTGGAGAGAATGGACTAAAAGTTGGGCTAGAAATTGTCAGACTCTGTGGAAGTAATGGATAAAACCCTCTTACTACACCATCTCATCTAAGCCAAGGGCAGGGAATACTCCTGGACTTAATTATTCTCAGTATGCTAAAGGGTCCTTATCTCTGCACTGTGTTCATAATTTGTCCCTTCCATGGATCTGGACAGCTGCTTCCTTCTTAAATTCTTCTATTCCCAAGTCTCTTATTGAATCTTCAGGGTATGTCTGCGTAAGTAGCACTCCCCTAAATGAGGGCCCAAAGAAAAGGTCACTCCAGGGAAAATCTGGCCCCTCTGCAGATGCTTATCCTTATATTGATAATGTGTGGCATGAAGAAGAGTGCACATTAGGACATTTGGCCCCATTTACAGTCACTCTACATGATAATAGTCAATGCCATCCCAGGTGTGCCGTTGGATTAATACTGGCAGGAGTAGGGCTGACAGGGAGAGTAAAAGCTCCAAAGGGAGGCTTTGCCTACCGTGTTGCTGCTGCTAAGTCACTCAGTCGTGTCCGACTCTGTGCGACCCCATGGATTGCAGCCTACCAGCCTCCTCCATCCATGGGATTTTCCAGGCAAGAGTACTGGAGTAGGGTGTCATTGCCTTCTCTGTTGCTTATCACGAGGTAAACCTAGAAAATCCAACCAACAGTTTAAGGAGCCTAGCTCTGAGCACTGGAAATGCCCTAAATAGATTTTCAGCTTCTTTAAACTCACTAGCTAATGTGGTCATGGGCAATAGATTGGCCTTAGATTACTTGCAAGCCAAGCAGGGTGGTGTTAGTGCAATCATAAACAAAATCTATTGTACCTATGTAAATGAATCAGTCCAGATTGAGAAGAACATTAAAAAGATTTATGAATAAACATCCTGGTTATACCACTATAAGCAGGAGCCAAACCCTAATGCCATCTGGTCTACCATTAAGAGTGCCCTCCCTAACCTTACTTGGTTGTTGCTTGTCCTGGGCTCAGTAATGGTCATCCCCTTATTCTTTCACTTTAACCTCTTGGCAAAGGCCTTGTCTTCCAGGTAACAACACTTCCATGTCAAAATGACAATGCCTCCATGTGGATTCTAGCCCATTCCACCCTCTGACTTAAAACAAGAAGTTGTTTTGCCCCGAGAACCTTAGACCAGTCATTTTGCTCCCTTGCAGACAGAGTCAATGTCCCTGACCAGTCCTGAAGCACTATATGAAGATTGACCACTGCCCTTCTTTTCCCATGAGAATGTGGAAGTAAAATTTCTGAGGGGGGAATAGACAGGAGGGAAAGGAGTTAAACACAATCCTAGATAGTGAAGAAGGGGCTCAGCTGTTGGGATGTGATAGAGACCTACTCGAACCAGCTGAAACCAAGGTGGCTTTGGGAATAGTCTGCTCATTGACCTTTAGCTCACTATACCTTCATTGTAATACTAAAAAACATCCCCCCTTAACCACGAAAGTTCCCAGGAGGATGATAAAAGGCCACAAAGTGGGCGGTGACCCAATTCCTGGGAAATCCCCACCCTACTCTCCCAAGTAGCAAGAATATTCATTCCACTCATTAGCCTATGAAATTACTTAGCCCATAAAAAACAAAGATCCCATATCCTTCTCCCACTCTCACTTTCCCAGGGGACATCATGCCTTGGGGCCACTCCTCTCACTTTCTGAAATGGCTCAAATTCTGCTTGTGGAATGAGTGTCTCTCTAAATAAACTTGCTTTCCCCTTACTCTGACTGATTCTTGAATTATTTCTTGCAGTAAGCCAAGGACCCTCATTTGGCAGTCCTAAGGACTCCTCCAGGCTCCAGGACATGACATTTCCCTCTCCTACAACATCAAGACTCACCAGTGTCCCAAAGGGGAGGATCAGAGTCAACATCTAGATGAAGACTCTTTAGAAGCTGGACCATCAGTCATTAGCTAGGGAAGTATGTAGTTAAAGCCTCTTTCAGGGAGAAACTTGAAGATGAGCATTTTTACCTGTTCTCTCTGCACTGAGTCCTGGTATACAGGCATGGCATAGGGATGGGGTGGATTCCTGCTCCTGTTTAAAAATTGTCTGTAATTGATCCTTGGCTTAAATGCCACATTTATGTCTATATATTAATGTTATTGTTTAATAGAATATGCTGTTATTGTTGTTTAGTTTCTATGTCTTGTCTAACTCTTTGTAACCGTATGGACTATAACCCACTAAGCTCCTCTGTCCATGGAATTTTCCAGTCAAGAATACTGTAATGGATAGCCATTTCCTTCTCCAAGGGATCTTCCTGACCCAGTGATCAAACCTATGTCTCCTGCATTGGCAAGCAGATTCTTTACCACTAAACCACTCAGAACATTTGCTGAATGGATATATTAGAAGGAATACATTTTTCTAGTTTGAATTTCCTTTTCTGAGGTTATTTAAAAAGAAAGAAAACCAGTGCTTCTTTTTCCCCAAGAGCTCAAAGTTTATTATAAGCAAATTAGTTAATGGCTTTCCAAAGATGCTTTGGAAATATAGAATGATATTTCATGGAATATTAATATTTAAGCTCTTTAGAAATAAACAGTATAGATAGACATGAATACTAAAAAGTTAAAAAAAATATTTATATATATATAAAACCTGCAATAACTGTATACTTTGAGGTTTGGCTGACACAGTAACATTATTCTATTCCTTCTTAACCGGTTCAGCCTTCTCTGCCCCTCTAGGTTGCTAGAGCAAATGCATCCTTGGCCCAAAATGAGATGCCTCATCTACTAGTCTGAAGGCTGTTTAAAAAACAAAAACTTTGCTTTTAGTAGTCAATATTCTCCCCTGAAATACTCTGTTGATTCACAAAGCTGTCTGAGAAATCCATGATGTCGCTGCAATATCAGCCTGAATGAGGATAAAGTACCCATTTGGAGATCAGATAATTTACTTTATTGGCTAAAGGGCTACTCACATTTGGTATAAAGAGAGGCATTAAAAAATCTATTAAGGCTGAGTTATATTCTGTAGCCACCATCTTGTTACAATTAGTATTTCATTTTAATTGTGCTGCTCTACAACTTCTTATGAAAAGGTACTCAATGTGAACTCAAAGCAAGGTTTTTTTTTTTTTTTTTTTTTTTTTTAAACGTTAATAGACTATTAGTCCATGGAACACTTTCTTACCATTCCCTGGGTTACATACGGTATGGAGACTTTCACTTTACATGGTCATGGAAGTGACATGAAGATTACATTTAGTTTGCTTTTACTAATCCCAAATTCCCCAGTCCAGGCCTCTCCTTCCTGTATTCCCTTGGCAACCACAAGTATGATCTTTCCATGGAACTCAGGGCATATTTGAAGAGTTTTGCTTTTATATCCTCTTACTACTCTTGCTGCTCAAACAGAAAAATGGATATGTGTATCTTTTGGAATCAAGCTGTATTTTGGAAGGCCTAGTGAATTAGAGTCTGGTTGTCTCTCATTTTTTAAGTCATTCCATATAGATGATCACTGGAAACGTGTTTGTAGCTTCTTTTTGTTAAATAAATACACTTTCTTCTCTTGGAGAAAAAGCTCAATCTTTTTAAAGGATATTTTCTATTTTTCACCTTCTTTATCTATCAGACATTTCTAATAAATAGGCTATATAGCCTCTCCAAATTCTGCAATCACTGAGCAGTTATTCAATGTTTACTGTATGATGGAGTTTTGTTTGTTTATTTTTGTTTTTAAGCTATGAAGGCTAAAATATAAATAAAGTATTATCTGCCTTGAGGAGCTCATTATTTTGGGGAAGAGACTAAGCAATTATTTTTAAAATTTAGTTTATTTTTTTAATTGAAATATATTTGATTTACATGTTGGCCAATATCTGCTGTACAGTAAAGTGACTCAGGTATACACATATATGCATTATTTTTCTTAAATTTATTTATTTTTTTAATTGCAAACCTCAACATGAATCAGTCATAGGTATACACATATCCGCTCCCTTTTGAAACCCCTTCCCTTCTTCTTCCCCATCCCACCCCTCTCAGTTAATACAGAGCACTGTTTGAGTTTCCTGATCCACACAGCAAATTCCTGCTGGCTATCTGTTTTGCATATGGTAAAGTAAGTTTCCATGTTACTCTTTCCATACATCTCACTCTCTCCTCCCCTCTCTCCATGTCCATAAGTCTATTCTCTATTTCTGTTTCTCCACCGCTGCCTTGTAAGTAAATTCTTCGGTACCATTTTTCTAGATTCCATATATGTGTGTTAGAATACGATATTTATCTTTCTCTTTCTGACTTACTGCCCTCTATATAATAGTCTCTGGGTTCATCCACTTCATCAGAACTGACTCAAATGTGTCCCTTTATATGGTTGAGCAATATTCCACTGTGTATATGTACCACAACTTCTTTATCCATTCATCTGTCAATGGACATCTAGGTTGCTTCCATGTTCTAGGTCTTACAAATAGTGCTGCAATAAATAATGGGATACATGAGTCTTTTTCAACTTTGGCTTCCTCAAGGTATATGCCTTGGAGTGGGATTGCTGGGTCATATGGTGGTTTTATTTCTAGCTTTTTAAGGAATCTCCATACCATCTTCCATAGTGTTTTTATCTATTTACATTTCCACCAAAAGTGCAAGAGTGTTCCCATTTCCCCACACCCTCTCCAGCATTTATTGTTTGTATACTTTTTGACGATGGCTATTCTGACTGTTTTGGGGTGATATCTCACTGAAGTTTTGAATTGCATTTCTCTAATAATGAGTGATGTTGAGCATCTTTTCATGTGTTTGGGACCCATCTGCCTGTCTTCTTTGGAGAAAGAGGACTGTCTGTTTAGGTCTTTTTCCCACATTTTGACTGGGTTGTTTGTTTTCTGGTACTGAGTTGTATGAGTTGCTTGTATATTTTGGAAAATAATCCTTTGTCAGTTGTTTCATTTGCTATTATTTTCTCCCATTCTAGGGGTTGTCTTTTCACCTTGCTTATAGTTTCCTTTGCTGTGCGAAAGCTTTCAAGTTTAATTGGGCCCCATTTGTTTACTTCTGGTTTTATTTCCATTACTCTAGGAGGTGGGCCATAGAGGACCTTTCTTTGATTTATGTCATCAGGTGTTCTGTCTGTTTTCCTCTAAGAGTTTTAAAGTTTCTGGTCTTACATTTAGGTATTTAATCCACTTTGAGTTTATCTTTGTGTACGGTGTTAGGAAGTGTTCTAATTTCATTCTTTTACATGTAGCTGTCCAGTTTTCCCAGCACCATTTACTGAAGACACTATCTTTGCCCCATTGTATATTCTTGCCTCCTTTCTCAAAAATAAGGTACCCATAGGTTCATGGGTTTATTTCTGGGCTTTCTATCTCCTTCCATTGGTCTGTATTTCTGTTTTTGTGCCAGTACCATACTGTCTTGATGACTGTAGTTTTGTAGTATAATCTGAAGTCAGGAAGGTTGATTCCTCCAGCTCCATTCTTCTTACTCAAGACTGCTTTGGCTATTTGGGGTCTTTTGTAATTCCATATGAATTGTGACATTTTTTGTTCTAGTTCTGTGAAAAATGCCATTGGTAATTTGATAAGGATCACCTTGAATCTGTAGACTGTGTTTGGTAGTATAGTCATTTTCACAATACTGATTTTTCCTATCCAGGAACATGGACTATAACTCCATCTGTTTATGCCATCTTTGATTTCTTTCATCAGTGTCTTATAATTTTCTGTGTACAGCACTTTTGTCTCCTTAGGTAAGTTTATTCCTAGATATTTAGTTTTTTTTTTTGTTTTTTTTTGTTTGTTTGTTTTGTTTTTTTTGCAGTTGTGAATGGGATTGAATCCTTAATTTCTCTTTCTGATTTTTCATTGTTAGTATATAGAACTGCAAGTAATTTCCATGTATTGATTTTGTATCCTGCAACCTTGCTAAATTCACTGATTACCTTTAGTAATTTTCTGTTACTATCTTTAGGAAATTCTATGTACAGTATGGCTTCCCTAGTGGCTCTGTGGTAAAGCATCTGCCTGCAATGTGGAAGACCTGGGTTCGATCCCTGAGTTGGGAAGATCCCCTGGGGAAGGAAATGGCAATTCACTCCAGTACCCTTGCCTGAAGAAGCCCACGGATAGAGCAGCCTGGTAGGCCACAGTCCATGGGGTTGCAAAGAGTTGGACAAGACTAAGCGACTTCACTTTCTTTCTTTCTTTCTATGTACAGTGTCATGTCATCTGCAAACAGTGAGAACTTTACTTCTTTTCCAACCTGAATTTCTATTCTTTGTTTTTCTTTTCTGATTTCTGTAGCTAGGACTTCCAAAACTATGTTGAATAATAGTGGTTAAAGTGGACACCCTTGTCTTGTTCCTGATCTTAGGGGGAATGCTTTCAGGTTTTCTCTATTGAGAATAATGTTTGTTGTAGGCTTATCATATGTGGCCTTTACTATGTTGAGCTAAGTTCTTTCTATGCCCATTTTTTTAAGGATTTTAATCATAAATTGGTGTTGAAATTTGTCAAAGGTTTTTTTTGCATCTATTTAGATTATCATATGGTTTTTATCTTTGAATTTGTTAATATGGTGTATAACATTGATTGCTTTGTGTATGCTAAAGAATCCTTGCATCCCTGGAGTAAACCCAACTTTGATCATGGTGTATGAGCTTTTTGATGTGTTGCTGAATTCTGTTTGCTAAAATTTTGTTGAGGATTATTGCATCTATGTTCATCAGTGATATTGGCCTGGAGTTTTCTTTCTTTTTTATGTTGTCTTTGTCTGGTTTTGTTATCAGGGTGATGGTGACCTCATAGAATGAGTTTAGAAGTGTTCTTTCCTCTACAGTTTTTTAAAAGAGATTTGGAAGGATAGGCATTAGCTCTTCTCTAAATGTTTGACAAAATTTCCCCCGTGAAGCCATCTGGTCCTGGGCTTTTGTTTTTTGGGAGATTTTTTATCACAGCTTCAATTTCAGTGTTTGTAACTGGGTTGTTCATAATTTCTATTTCTTCCTGGTTCATTCTTGGAAGATTGAACTTTTCTAAGCATCTCTCCATTTCTTTCAGGTTATCCATTTTATTGCCATATAGTCGTTCATGATAGTCTCTTATAATCCTTTGTATTTCTGCATTATCTTTTATAACCTCTCTTTTCTCATTTCTAATTTTATTGACTTCATTCTTCTCCCTTTTGTTCTTGATGAGTCTGGTTAAAGTTTAGTCAATTTTGCTTATTTTCTCCAAGAAACAGCTTTTAGTTTTATTAATCTTTACTATTGTTTCTTTCATTTCTTTTTCATTTATTTCTGCTCAGGTCTTTATGATTTATTTCCTTCTACTAATTTGGGGGCTTTTTTTGTTCTTTTTCCAGTTGTTTTAGGTGTAAAGTTAGGTTGTCTATTTGATGCTTTTCTTGTTTCTTGAGGTAGGATTGTATTGCTATAAACTTTCCTCTTAGAACTATTTTTGCTGCATCCCATAGGTTTTGAGTTGTCATGTTTTCATTGTCATTTGTTTCTAGAAATTTTGTGATTTCCCTTTTGCTTTCTTCAGTAACCTGTTGGTTATTTAAAAACGTATTGTTTAATCTCCATGTGTTTGTGTTTCTTATAGTGTTTTTCTTACAATTGATATCTAGTCCCATAGCATTGTCGTCAGAGAAGATGCTTGATACAATTTAAACTTTCTTAAATTTACTGAGGTTTGGCTTGTAACCCAAGATGTGGTCTATCCTGGAGAATGTTCCAAGTGCACTTGAGAATGTGTATTCTTCTGCATTTGGCTGGAATGTCCTGAAGATATCAATGATGTCCATCTCATCTAATGTATCATTTAAGATTTGTGTTTCTTTATTAATTTTCTTTTTTGATGATCTGTCCATTGGTGTGCCTCGGACATTAACATCACCTACTATTATTGTGTTACTGTCAATTTCTCCTTTTATGTCAGTTAGTGTTTGTCTTATGTATTGAGGTGCTCCTGTGTTGGGTGCATAGACATTTACAATTGTTATATCTTCCTCTTGGATTGATCCCTTGGTTATTATGTAGTGTCCTTCCTTATCTCTTGTAATATTCTTTAAGGTCTATTTTGTCTGATATGAGGATTGCTACTCCAGCTTTCTTTTGCTTCCCATTTTCATGGAATATATTTTTCCATCCTCTCACTTTCAGTCTGTATGTTTCTTTAGGTCTGAAGTGGATTTCTTGTAGACAGTGTATATATAGGTCTTATTTTTGTATCCATTCAACCAGGCTATGTCTCTTGGTTGGAGTAGTTAATCTGTTTAAATTTAAAGTAATTATTGATATATATGTTCCTACTGCCATTTTCTTAATTGTTTGGGGTTGACTTTGTAGATATTCTTTTCTCTCTTGTATTTCTTGACTACATAAGTCCCTTTAACATTTGTTGTAAAGCTGGTTTACCGGTAATGAATTCTCTTAAATTTTGCTTGTCTGAAAAATCTTTTGATTTCTCAATCAATTTTGAAAGAGATCCTTGCCAGGTACAATAGTCTTGGTTGTAGATTTTTCCCTTTCAGTGCTCTAAATATATCCTGCCATTCCCTTTTGGCTTGCAGAGTTTCTGCTGAAAGATCAGCAGTTAAACCTATGGGATTTCCCTTATATGTTACTTGTTGCTTTTCCCTTGCTGTTTTTAATATTTTTTCTTAGTGTTTAATCTGTGTTAGTTTGATTAGTATGTGTCTTGGTGTGTTTCTCCTTGAATTTATCCTGTATGGGACTCTTTTTGCCTCTTGGACTGGGTCGAATATTTACTCTTCCATGTTGGGGAAGTTTTCAACTATAATCTCTTCGAAAATTTTCTCAATACCCTTTCTTTTTATTTTCTCTTTTAGGGCCCCTATAATTCAAATGTTGGTGCATTTGATATTGTTCCAGATGTCTCTTGACTATCCTCAGTTCTTTTCATTCTTATTACTTTATTGTGCTCTTAGGAAGTTATTTCTACCATTTTATCTTCCAGCTCACTGATTCGTTCTGCTTCAGATATTGATTACTTCTACAGTATTTTTAATTTCAGTAATTGTGTTGTTTGTCTCTACATGTTAATTCTTTAATTTTTCTAGGTCTTTGTTGATTGATTCTTACATTTTCTCCATTTTGTTTTCAAGATTTTTGATCATCTTTACTGTCATTATTCAGAATTCTTTTTCAGGTAATTTGCCTATTTCCTCTTCATTTATTTGGACTTCTGTGTTTCTAGTTTGTTCCTTCATTTGTGTAGTATTTCTCTGCCTTTTCATTTTTTTTTTTTTTTTTAACTTATTGTGTTTGAGGTTTCCTTTACTCAAGCTTCAATGTTTAATTCTTTTTTCCTTTTGATTTCTGCCCTCCTAAGGTTGGTCCAGTGGTTTATGTAAGCTTTGTATAGGGTGTGATTTGTGCTGAGTTAGTATTTGTTTTTCCTCTGATGGAGAATGCTCAGTGAGGTGGTAATCCTGTCTGCTGATGATTGGGTTTGTATTTTTGTTTTGTTGTTTGGTTAGATGAGACACCTAAAAAGGGTGCTACTGATGGTTGGATGATGTGGGGTCTTGTATTCAAGTGGTTTCCTTTGTGTTACTTCTTGCTATTTGATAACCCCTAGGGTTAGTTCTCTGGTGGTCTAGGGTCTTGGTGTCAGGGCTTCCACTCTAAAGGCTCAGGGCTTGATCTCTGGTCAGTAAAGAAGATTCCACAAGTGGTTTGTTATGGCATTAAGTAAGATTAAAACAAATAACCAAAAATGAGAAACTAAAGATAAACCCCAGACAAATGGCAGTTGCAAAATCAGGCTAATAATAATTAAAATAATGGAATATACACCCAAAAGCAAAATTGAAACAGTTCAAAAAAAGTAAAGTACAGTAAGCTGACCCAGAAAAGAAAGGAAATAAAAAATTATATCTACCAGTTAAGAACTAAACTAACTAAAGCACAAACTACAAAACAAAAGTAAAGCAAGGTGCCAAGTGGGGAATAAAGCAGAGAAAACAAAACTAACAAATAAAATGAGAGGACATGAAAGAAAGAAAAGAAAGAAAGAGTAGATATGCAAAGTTAAACAGAGGTAGATAAAGAAGATTTAGATACATTAAAGATTAACTGCAAGGGGAAAAGAACAGTAGGAAAAGTAAACAGGAATAAATGTAAAAAAATAATAGGTTCACAAAAATTAAAAATTAAATTTAAAAAAGAAAGAGAAAAGAAAAAAAAAAAAAAAGGAAGAAGGAAAGAAAAAAATGGAAAACTCCAGAGAACTGCAAAAGCCCAACAGAGAGGCAGAGGTTTATAACAACAATAAAAACTGTGACTTAATATACGCATAGACATATATACCCAGAGGTTTAATTCAGTCACTCAGTCGTGTTCAACTCTTTGTGACCATGGACCGCAGCACACCAGGCTTTGCTGCCCATCACCAACTCCCAGAGCTTACTCAAACTCATGTCCATTGAGTTGGTGCAAAATCAAAACAGTCCAACAAAAATAAAGTACAATAGATTGACCCGGTGAACAAAGGGAACCAAAAATTATATCTACTATTTAAGAACAAAACTAACTAAAGCACAAAGTGGAAAACAAAAATAAAGCTAGGTGTCAAGGGGAAAAAGCCAATGAAAATAAAAAATAACAAATATGTTGAGAGAAAAGGAAAGAAAGAAAGAAAGAAAGAATAGATATGCAAATTTAAATAGAGGTAGATACAGAAGATTTATATACATTAAAGATTAACTACAAGGGGAAAAGGACAGTAGGAAAAGAAAACAAAGGAGTAAATGTAGAAAAGTAATAATAGATTTTAAAAATTAAAAATTAAAATTAAAAATAGAGAAAAGAAAAAGGAAGAAGAAAAAATAAGGAAAACTCACAGAACTGCAGAAGCCCAATGTAGAGGCAGAGGTTTATAAAAACAATAAAAAAACTGTTACTGAGGAAAAGGAAAGCTCAAAGGCTTAATTAGATTTCATAGTGCCAATAAAATTGACATCTAGAACTGGGCCAGAGGGGAGTAAAAGTAAAAAGTAAAAAAGAAAAAAAAAAAAATCCAAAAGAATCTACAGAACAAGTCAAAACATAAAAATAATAAATGTTTTCCTTGAGTTACTGCAGTCAGATTCTTTTCCTAGCTGGGAGTCACAGTCCAACTCACTTCCCTAGTGGTCACTTCTGGCCCTGCTGTGGGGGCAGCTCAGATTCTAATCTGGTCCTACTCCTGTGTGTTCTTGCCTCCAAGCCCACAGCTATTAGAACGAGTGAGTTTTCTTTTGTGGGAGCTCTCAATGGCCTTTTATACATTCCATAGACACAGTCTGCCCAGTTGATCGTGAGGATTTAATCTGTAGCTTGTACAGCTGGTGGGAAGGTTTTGGGTCTTCTTCCTTACCCACACTGCCCCTGTGTTTCAATTGTGGTTTTATTTCCACCTCTGCATGTGGGTCTTCCACTGGGGTTTGCTCCTGAGGCTTCCCTGGAGGACTTGGGTTTGCCCCTCTGAGGGCCAGGTCTGGAGGCCGTGCAGCTGCTTAGGTCACAGGGGCTCTGGCAGCACCAGGTCCTCAAGGGGGCTGGTGGCTAGGGCAGCAGGAAATATAGTGCTCTAGAAGGGTATGGTAACCAGTGTTAGCCAATACACTCCAGTATTCTTGCCTGGAGAATCCCCCTGACCGAGGAGACTGGCAGGCCACAATCCACAGGGCCACAAACAGCTGAACATGACCAAAGCGACACTGCGTGCATAGATGCAAGACTTTTTTTTTTGCCTGTGGCAGCTCTGCCCCAGTGAGGGTTGGATGTGAAGGTGGTGTAGCTGCTTGGCTTGCAGGGACCCTGGCGGTGCCAAGTGGGCAGGGACACAGACTGCTTCTGCCACGGGAGTTATGGCCCTATCAGAGTCTTTTTTTGAGCCTCTTATAGCTGACGATGAGAAGGCCTCTTTAGCCAGTCTTTCTCTGTAGCCCCACCCATTCAGGTACTTAGAGGGCTCCCTTGTCTGGGGTCATTCTCCGTTGTTCCATGCATCAGGCATTTAGAGGGGCCCCCCTGGCTGGGGTCGTACTGTTTAGTTTGGTGCATCAGTCACTTAAATGAGCACCCTGGGTGGGGTCCTACTCTGTAGTTCAGTGCATCACGTGTTTGATGGGCCAGGCTCTCTATTGTTCAGCTGCCAGTGCTGGTGTCTGGGGAGAGAGAGGCTATGGTACTGGCTCCATCCGCTATGCATGACTCAGTAGTATCGCCTTGCTTCTGTGGCTGCCAGGCTTTCCTCCACAGGCATTTCCCACCACAACCTCCTCCCCCACATCCCCTTGATCTGTCTCTACAGTCAACAACAACCTTCATACTGGGATTGCTCTACAATCCCTAAACTCCAGCTCTCAAACACCATGCCTCCCAGGAGACCAGGGGTATATATGGCTGCGGCAAGGGCTGTTTGATTCTCATTCCATTTAGGCTGCCACTGACCAGCTGTTTCCCTCTCAGCCTTAAATGTTTCTCCTTGGACTCAGACAACTGCCCCGATGTGAAGATGGGGCCCCTGCCCCAGTTCCCTCACCTGCTGAGAGCAGGCCCAGTCCTACTAACACTCCTGTTTTTTCCCCTAGTTCCTTCATCATACCGAGTTTTGCGTGGTTCTATATATTCTTTTCCACTGGTCAGGTCCTCCTGTCCTATCACAGCTGGTGTTCTGCATGTGCTTCTGTGTCTGAAGGTGTATTTCTGATGTATCCCTGGAGAGAGATGCACTCCACTTCTGCCTACTCCTCTGCCATCTTGTTCTCTCCATTCTTTTTTGTTATTCTTTTCCATTATTGTTTATTCTATGAGACTTGTTATAGTTCCCTGTGCTATACAAATAGGACCTTGATCTTTGGCTCTACCCTGCAGAACTGTTAGAAAATACACTTCTTTTAAGGTATCCAACCTGTAATATTTTTCACGGCAGCCAGAGCAGACTAATACAGACCTAGAAGTAAGGTTTTCTTACTTTCAAGGCCCATATTGCCTCTTTCTCTTTTTCTAGAGATGTGATTCTGAGGCCTCAGAAACCAGGAAACATCCATAAGAGTATTGCTGCTCTCAAGTGTTTGTGGCACCTGAAAGGAAGAGTAAATTAAAGAGGTAGTTGTTCAGATGGAAATACGTTGATTGAATTTATAGACAAAGGCGAGCCAGTTTTTATAAACAACATACTTTATTCCATCTTAAGTTCTTAAACTTTCTTCATGATTATTCTGCTGAAAAACCAGCTCTTGAATATAAAGCAACACCTTCAGACCTGTCAAGGAGGTGTGTGGTTTTCCATCATGAACCTGTCCTTGGTTAGGTTTGATGTCTCTGGTTTCTACTACTACTGTTTTTCTTTTACATCTTAGATGCTTCTCATTTGTCCTCTGATTTTTCTTTCTACTACCATGTGATTGTTGTTCATACACTCTAAGATTCTATCTTTTGCTCCTGCCCCTTTTCCCCCACTTTTTAGCTAGCATAGGTCAATAACTCGTATTATTTCTATAAAAATTCTTCTGTTTAAAACTGAAATTTATAAGTCTACAGACCTGTATGTCTTTAAGTTCTATATCCATAAATGGTCTTGATATTTCCAGTTAAGTGTCTTAATAGCAATGTATTTAATTTGTGTAACTGTGTAGTTGACAAAGCACTTTCATATGTATTATGTATATACTTGTTTTCAATCATATCAATACTCTAAGGCACGTGATATTAATTCTATGTTATGTTTATGGTGCTTACTCTCAAGGTGGTAATTTTACACATTGTCAGATAAGTCAAACAAGCAAATCTCATTCATAGGTTAAGCATAATGATATGTAAACATGTCTAAAACTTCTCCAAGTCTAAAACTTGCCAAAAACTCTTCTTAAACGGAAATTTAAGTGCTATCAACATAGTTGCAAATGGTCTGTCCATCTCAAACTTCTTAGTTATCAGTACTATCATTGTCTTAGTCTGTCAAGTCCAATACCTGAAATTCAATAACTATTTGTTGAAAATATATTGAAATGACTAAAAAAAAAAAAAAAAAAAAAATGGTTCTTAAAGTTGATTCTCAATTTAATGTCTCCTTGAAGTCATTTACAAAGTAATTATTCTACATTCTTCATTCCTACATCAGTCACCCAGGATGTTGGAAAGAACAAATAAGAAGATGAGCATACAGTAACACAGACTTTTGGATCCATATTCAGTAAAGAATTTCTTATTTTTGTTAAAACCAGTGTAAAACTACCAGGAATATTTAAGGATAAATGTATCTTCAAAGTTATATTGTAAAACTAAATCCTTGATTTTTTACACCATTTTCTATTTACAAACATTCTACAGAATAGCAATAATACTGGAAATGTGGTCTCTTAATATTACTATTGGTCTTTATACCAATTAAAGTTAGGTTTAAAGAAAAAAACAATGGGATAAAATATTATAAGTTAATACATTGCCTAAGGTAGTTTTAGAAATTTAGAAAGTAATATTGGTGACTATTGACAATATAAGGAAGATTAAGCATTTCTTAATCAAAATAAATGTTTGTTCTGGTCTGGAGACCATTCCTTATTTGATCATTCTTAGAAAATATAAAATGTCAGAGTCATTATTTTTTACTAACTGGATCTGGCATGGGCACAAATGGTAAATTGAACTATCTTTATTTTGGTGGTGGACATTGAGAGAAAATTGGGCTAAAAATTTTTCAGACAAAATATGTCACTTATAGGTACTTATATATGGGTAAAATAAAATTTTAATAGAAGTTTCATAAATGAATATCTCATATAATTTTGGCAAAATACAAATAACCTGTTTTGTCACACAAGGGGTCATTTCTACATCTGGCTTGTGCATGCACTCTCAGTCACTTCAATCATGTCTCACTCTTTGTGACCCCATGACTGTAGCCGACCAGGTTCCTCTGTCCATGGGATTCTCCAGTCAAGGATACTGGAGTGGGTTGCCATTTCCTTCTCCAACGTCTGGCTCATCACAATTTTAATTGTAACCCACAGGAAATGTAGAATATGATAATTAAGTTAGGAAGCACTCAATGGATTGCAGAGTAGTAAATTTTATTAAATTTCTTCATAAAAATAACATTGAGAATCTAATACAAAACTGTGTATTACCAGGTATTGTTAAAGGAACAGAGACAGCTCCAAATTTACTCTGAAGATGAGTTCTACTCATCTCAGTAATTTACTGGCCAGTCTATGATATAATTTAAAATATCATTTGGTTCTCTCTCTCTGAGAATATAGCACTTCAAAATAAAGCACATATCTAATATAGAAAATACAATTTTAGTACATTGTGGGAAATCAAATATAAATCTGTATTTAGAGACCATTAGATTAATAGCTTAATATGAATTGTAAAAGAAATTTGAAGGCAATAATGCGGGAATAATTTGACATAAGACACAAACTAGACGGTTTGAGTGAAAAGTAAGTACATTTTTGGGGATTTAACTTTTTTCTTTAGCTGGGGTGATTTTTGATGGTGTCAAAAGGCCTGGACTATCTGTTTTGTATGACTGCTAGATGATAATGATGGCACATGTAGTTTTCTTCTTATAATAGTCAAAAAAGTTCCAAGTGAGCCATGTCCATCCTCACTAATATTAAGTGTAGTATTACCATACTATAATTCAATAATTGTAGTTCTATTCAATAATTCAGGTTCAATAATGGGTTTTCTGCCATGCACTTCTACACATATGTCATTTACCATTGTCTAAAAAGTGAGCTAGACCAAAAATGGTTTTGAACACTCTCTTGAAAACCACCTCTTATTAGATACCCATAAGGTAGAAAAAATTGCTTTTACATGGTACTCTAATACTATAGACACAATAGTAATGATGCATTGATATTTTATAGGACTCACATGTGTAAAACCCTGGATTATGTATCACAGCTTTTAAAATGCTATAGTGCATACTTTTTACACCAACCTAGAAGCCGAGAGGAGCTACTCCATGTTCAAGGTCAAGAGGGTCAGCCATGAGGGGTACCCCTCGTCCACGGTAAGGAGCAGTGGCTGCGCTTTGCTGGAGCAGCCATAAAGAGATACCCCACGTCCAAGGTAAGAGAAACCCAAGTAAGATGGTAGGTGTTGTGAAAAGGCATCAAAGGGCAGACACACTAAAACCATAACCACAGAAAACTAGCCAATCTGATCACATGGACCACAGTCTTGTCTAACTCAATGACACTAAGCCATGCAGTGTGGGGCCACCCAAGACGGTCGGGTCATGGTGGAGAGGTCTGACAGAATGTGGTCCACTGGAGAAGGGAATGGCAAACCACTTCAGTATTCTTGCCTTGAGAACCCCGTGAACAGTATGATGAGGAAAAATGATAGGATACTGAAAGAGGAACTCCCCAGATTGGCAGGTGCCGGATATGCTACTGGAGATCAGTGGAGAAATAACTCCAGAAAGAATGAAGGGATGGAGCCAAAGCAAAAACAATACACGGTTGTGGATGTGACTGGTGGTAGAAGCAAAGTCTGATGCTATAAAGAGCAATATTGCATAGGAACCCAGAATGTTAGGTCCATGAACCAAGGCAAATTGGAAGTGGTCAAACAGGAGATGGCAAGAGTGAATGTCGACATTCTAGGAATCAGCGAACTAAAATGGACTGGAATGGGTGAATTTAACACAGATGACCATTATATCTACTACTGTGGGCAGGAATCCCTTAGAAGAAATGGAGTACCCATCATGGTCAACAAGAGTCTGAAATGCAGTACTTGGACGCAATCTCAAAAATGACAAAATGATCTCTGTTCATTTCCAAGGCAAACCATTCAACATCACAGTAATCCAAGCCTATGCCCCAACCAGTAATGCTGAAGAAGCTGAAGATGAATGGTTCTATGAAGACCTACAAGACCTTTTAGAACTAACACCCCAACAAAGACTTCCTTTTCATTATAGGGGACTGGAATGCAAAAGTAGGAAATCAAGAAACACCTGGAGTAACAGGTAAATTTGGCCTTGGAGTACAGAATGAAGCAGAGCAAAAGCTAATAGAGTTTTGCCAAGAGAATGCACTTGTTGTAGTAAACATCCTCTTCCAACAACACAAGAGAAGACTCCACACATGGACATCACCAGATGGTCAACACCAAAATCAGACTGATAATATTATTTGCAGCCAAAGGTGGAGAAGTTCTATACAGTCAGCAAAAACAAGACCAGGAGCTGACTGTGGCTCAGATCATGAAATCCTTATAGCCAAATTCAGAGTTAAATTGAAGAAAGTAGGAAAAACCACTGGATCATTCAGCTATGACCTAAATCAAATCCCTATGACTATACAGTGGAAATGAGAAATAGATTTAAGGGACTAGATCTATAGACAGAGTGCCTGATGAACAATGGGTGGACATTTGTGACATTGTACAGGAGACAGGGATCAAGACCAACCCCATGGATAAGAAATGCAAAAAGGCAAAATGGCTGTCTGCAGAGGCCTTACAAATAGCTGTGAAAGGAAGAGAAGTGAAAAGCAAAGGAGAAAAGGAAAGATATTCCCATTTGAATGCAGATTTCCAAACAATAGCAAGGAGAGATAAGAAAGCCTTCCTCAGGGATCAATGCAAAGAAAGAGGAAAACAACAGAATGGGAAAGACTAGAGATCTCTTCAAGAAAATTAGAGATACCAAGGGAACATTTCATACAAAGATGCAAAGATGGGTTTGATAAAGAACAGAAATGGTATGGACTGCATGGTCTACAAGGCTCTTCTGTCCATGGGATTTTCCAGGCAAGAGTACTGGAGTGGGTTGCCATTTCCTTCTCCAGGGGAGCTTCCCAATCCAGTGATTGAACCCAGGTCTCCTGTGTTGTAGACACTTTACTGTCTGAGCCACCAGGGAAGTCTAAGAACTCAGAAGCGTAGGGGAAAGATTGTTTTCCTCCTTTTGGTAGATGGAGCTGGCCCTTTGGTAGGTGATGAGGTTTACAGGAGGTCACGAGAGCGGAGCTTGTATGCCCTGAGGGATCAGTGCCCTAATGGAAGAGACCTGAGAAGACTTGATTCCTCTCTCTCCACCCTGTGAGGACACAGTAAGAAAGTGGCTGACTGCAAGCTGGAAGAGGGCTTTATCTGGGAACAGAATTGCCTAGCCTCTGACCTGGGACTTCTCAGCCTCCAGAACTGTGAAAAGGCCCTATGCTCAGTATTTTGTTTTGGCAGTTCCAGGCTGATTAAGACAAGCATTACATTTACTGATAAACTTAACCATGGGTTTTGTTCTCCACTTTCACCTGGGCCAGTGGCGAAAGTGGACAGATCCTCCTACTAGCAGCATAATGCTGCTGCTAAGTCGCTTCAGTCGTGTCCGACTCTGTGCGACCCCATAGACGGCAGCCCACCAAGGCCCCCCATCCCTGGGATTCTCCAGGCAAGAGCACTGGAGTGGGTTGCCATTTCCTTCTCCAGTGAATGAAAGTGAAGGGTGAAAATGAAGTCGCTCAGTCGTGTCCGACTCTTAGCGACCCCATGGACTGCAGCCTACCAGGCTTCTTTGTCCATGGGATTTTCCAGGCAAGAGTACTGGAGTGGGGTGCCATTACCTTCTCCAGCAGCATAATAGACCCTCCTATCAGCAGCAGGGCGATTCCCTGGTGCACCACATTGTTTAAAACTTCCAACAGGGATACAAGGAGTAATCATTTTAGAAGATATCTCAGTCACCCAGACAAACTGGCTTAAACTAATCTCTCTGAGTATATAAAATAACATTTCCTGTTATTGTGTCATGCATTAAAAGCAAGGAATGATGAGCTGAAAAGATGGAGGAGGAGGATGAGGGGAGAAGGATGGCAGCAACATCAGAATTGGATCTTAATGTCTTCAGTACATTGTACACTGAGTTTAATTTTTTAATTAAGTCTATTGTTTAAAATTTGGACACTTTCACCCATGGAAGTAATGATAAGACTCTGGGACAGAAGGTAGCAAACCTATTCAGGTTAGGGTGCAGCCCACCTTGGCAGTGGTGAAATCAGGTTTGCAGGCGCGAAGTCTCAGAAATGAGTTTTCTGAATTCTGGAAAAGGGATCCAAGGAGGTGGGAGGGTTGCGTTCTGACTGGGTTGCGGGCAGGATCTCTGCTTTGAGGTAGAAATGTCAATCTAAAGAGCCACATTTGAGATGTGTAGAGTGGTCTTCAGTCCTGTGGTGGGCTTCTGTTGGTCCTTTAATGGACCGGAACCTGGTGATCTGGGGTATCGATGATGAGAAAGTGAAAGAAGGAAAGAGGCTAATATTCCCTAGGTTACACAGCCAGTTTTCGAGTTCCAGGAAATCAGCCAGAAATAGAGAGAGAGAGAGAGAGAGATAGCTTCTTCAGATAAAGATCAAGAGACCAGACTTTACAAGTTACCAAGGAAGCAAGGAGTTAATAGAGGCCATAAGGCCAAAAGGCGATCCATAACAAAAGAGGGTCCTAAATAACCCCTTTCACCAAATGGAAAAGCTAATGAAGGAAATCCTATGCAAGCATCCTATCTCTTTGATCTCCATCCTGGGAGAGGCTCTGCTCCTCTCCCCATGACAGGGACTGATAAAGAACAGAGGGCTCAAGAGAGAGAGGAAACAGCACGCAGGAATCTTACTGTTAAACATTCCCTGACAGGCTTCCTAAGGGCAGATCATTGTTGAGTCAAGTACAGGATTTGTTAATGGGAGATTAGTCTCTATTTGCTGGAAAACTAGCATTTTTGTAGTGTAAAAACAAAGGAATTTGGAGACTGATGGCTTAGGATTTGGAATCTAGAATTGTCTTTTACTAACTTTCTGGTCATTAGCAAGCAAGTCACTGAAACGCTTTACGTCTCAATTGCCTATCACTCACTGTGGGTAAATACCATGTTTGCCAAATCACTGCTATAGTTGGATCATGTTTGTAAAGCACCTGACATCTGTCTGGTAACTATTAGGTAATCTTTACATTACTATATTATGCTTATATATTATACATTTATATTTGCATTTTTGCTCTAAAACATTTTTTTTTTCAAAAATACATATCTTATGTACATTGAATAAAATTTAGTTTGCTAGTTTCTCTAAAGAGATAGTAGTTTTCACACTGGGAAAAGAAAAATTCCACTAGCCACATTCCCCGCTCATGCCCACAGCAGCCAGATGGGCCAATGATGGCCACTGCTCCTGCTGCTACTCCAGAAAGATATAGAATGAGCCACAGAAGCTCCATGCATCCCAGGGAAGCCCAGTCCACCTTGATGAAGTTTAAGAAAACACGAGGCACTTTGATAAGTGACTACGGAAATGTCTTGTGAATGGAATTTCAGTGAATACCTTTGAGGGAAGCTGACATTGAATTCCATTTTAAAAGAACAAGCCTACCATATCATTGAAGTAATTCTCTGTAATTTCCTGGCCCAGAGTGCTGTGCTGACAGCCAAAGAGCTTCCACAACCCAGAAAGAGAAAACCTGCAAGAGATTCACAAACATTTTACTTTCTGAGGCTGTGTGGCTCAGAAGAAAACGTGGCATACCCTTGCATTTCTGCTTGATGACCAGTGGTAATCATGGACATGGCTACACCCGGCTGGGTGACCATAAGTTATTGCTGAAGCAGCATGGAAAAGTCTTTCCTCAGACTAAGCTCAGGGCAGAGTGAGGACAGAACTGAGTCTAATCATTCCCCACAGGAGCATTCCCTGTGGTGGATACTCCCATTGACAAATTGCTTTTGATCAGCTGGCTAGAACAGGACAACCTTCAGAAGCCATGGGGTCAACACCATTGTGATCATATTACTGTCACATAGTTACAGGCTGTAACCTGGTCCTGGCCAACTATTTTAAAAACAAGTTCTATGGGCATAGATTCAATAGGTAGAAATCTACAGCAAAACAGAAAAAAAAGGAAACCACCTTCTTTATAGTCAATCAGAAGTGCCCTTTTTATATAGGAAACCGTTATGCAGTTTATTTGCCCAATAGTCGAAGATAACTATCTTCTTTTCTTCAGTTTTAGACAAGTAGGGTTCTTACCTAAACGTTATTCTACTGGTAATATTTTTTGGGGTTGTGGTACCATGTGGCATGTGGGATCTTAGTTCCCTGACCAGGGTGTGAACCTGCAACCCATGCAGTGGGAGTACAGAGTCTTAGTTACTGGACCTCCAGGGAAGTCCCTCTAGTGGTAGATTTAAATAATAATATTGTTCCAGTGGTAGAGTTGGCTGCCAGGTAACAGCAGAAATCTAGGCCGGAGACCATAAAGCAACTAAGGCAGAGATAGCAGGATGAGCCAAAAGGGATACATTAGTGAGATACTTAGAACATGAACTGCCAGACACTGCATCCAGTTTTAGTGGCATCATAAGATGCATGGACGTGACTTTGGACTTACTATACCGTAGTTATCCACTAGAACACAGGCACCCTAAGAATCAAAGGTTTTGATTTGTAGTGCTAGATGATTTCCCTGGTGTAACTATTGCCGTCAATATCAAACTATTAAAGGCTTAACAATAAGTTGGCAAAATTCCTGATATTTTGAAAGTTGCTCATATGGTCCAGAACAAGAAAACTCTGGCACATCACTAACTTGAATTCAAGGTCAAGCAATCCAACGTTCAGTTCACTTAAATTTTATTTCTTTTCTCCTTCCATCTTTGAACCTGTGGACTATTTGCTCCTTCCCATTTCTTGCAAGAATGACTAGGATCCAGTCGTAGGAGTTTATGAACGTGGAGAAAACAGGCACAGAAACACTGGACATGCACTGGAGTGTATACTGCAGTATACACTGGCGTGTACACTAGACATACATGATGTATGCTACACTGTACACTGAGCTGTATGCTGGAATGTGCACAGGATTGTACATCAGATGTACGTTGGACAGGACCGTGGGCTGTGTAGTACACTGCATGCTGGGATGTGCATTTGTACTGTACACAGGATGTACACCAGATGTGGCCTTGCTGCTGCTAAGTCGAGTCAGTTGTGTCCGACTCTGTGCGACCCCATAGACAGCAGCCCACCAGGCTCCACCATCACTGGGATTCTCCAGGCTAGAACACTGGAGCAGGTTGCCATTTCCTTCTCCAATGCATGAAAGGGAAAGTGAAGTCACTCCGTCTGTCCGACTCCTAGCGACCCCATGGACTGCAGCCTACCAGGCTCCTCTATCCATAGGATTTTCCAGGCAAGAGTACTGGAGTGGGGTGCCATTGCCTTCTGCAAGATGTGGCCCAGTTGTGTCCAAGTCTATTCCAGATGTGCATCCGAGTGTTCCAGATGTGCATCTGACTGTACCAAATGTGTTCCATATGTGTTACAGATTTGTCTAGATGTATTCCAGATGTGGTCCAAATATATTCCAGATGTGCACCTGACTTTCAGATGTGTTCCAGATGTGTCTCAATTTGTTCCAGATGTGCGCTTGGACAAAACGCTGTACACTGGACCATACATGATGCACACGGGGAGGTACACTATACACTGGGATGTACACTGCACTGTACACAGTGCACACTGGGATATATGCCATACACTGCACTATACACTGAACTGTACACTGAGCTCTACACTGGAATGTGAAGAAAATGAAGTACCAGCATGATGCTTTCTGGTACATCATAGGCACACATCCTTTGAACATATATGTACAGAATGCTAAGCTCTAATGACCCCAGGATTTGCTTCTGAGTTTTCCTCAAGGTCCAGGTAGACACAATCAGTCCAGTTTCAATTTCAAGATGCCATAAATGGTTAAAGGTCAACTTGCTTATATGCTATTACCACCAAAAAGTGATTGACTCTAGATAGCTCGAAAACAAAAAACAAAATCCCACAACTGAACTTGGTATAAATGTATATTTTTCTACCTTTAACTAATGTTTTTCGTAAGAAGAAAACTTGGAGGTAAACATTTGTAAAAAAGTTCTCATAATATGCATGTTCAGTTGTTCAGTCGTGCCCAACTCTGCGAGACCCTAAAGACTGTGACTGTCCAAGCTCCTCTGTCCGTGGAATTCTCCAGGCAAGAATACTGGAGTAAGTTGCCATTTTCTCATCCAGGGGATCTTCCTTTCCCAGGGACTGAACACACATCTCCTGTAAATCCTGCCATGCAGGCATTCTTCACCACTGAGCCACCAGTAAAGCCCAATAATAGAGTTCAAGGAACATTAAACAACAACAACAACAAATATTAAACTTCTTTCTATTCTTTTTATTCATTTGTGATTTATTTTTTTTAATCTTTCTTGGGTTGTAATTGAAGGAGTAAATTAAAAAATCATTCCACTTACTTTTTTATGGGGGTGGATGGAGGTCATCTAGATTTCAAAGTATGATCTTCAGGTACAAAGTTTTGTTAATTTTACTTCTTAGGGGAAAGAAAGCCATACATCCAGACTGTAGAAATTATCAGATCATTTTCCTAATGGCCAGTTCTTAACTCTTCCCAACTCTAAAAGGGTATTTCCCAAGCTCTAAAAGGGTATTTTCCATCCTTTTAGGCAGGACATAAAGATTGACATTGCAAAGTGTTTTAAGCATGAAATGTTGTATGACATAATAGGATAAATATTAATAATATCCTGTTAGAAGTACACAGACAACCATGGTAACTAGGAAAATAAATTGCAGTGCTTGGTATGAGATTGGAAATCACTACTAGAACAAAAGTTGGTTCATACTGGGAGCAGCATTGCATCATGTGTAGTTCAATACCAGGTCATTTTCAACTGTTTTAATTTCCATGAGCTACTGATCTTTAGAGCTGTTCCTGATAAGCTCCTGCATGGTCTTAATAAACATGAAATGGTGCCAAAGATCAGCATTATCCCCTACTGAACATTAAATGGTATCAACCCCCTTCACTGGGTCCATCATTCAAAAGACTCAAAGTAATTAAGTTCCTATTGTTGTCTCTGGGGTTCAGGCTTTCACTGACTTGTGATGATACTATATCAGCAGATGACTTACAAGTCCCTGTATAGGGGAAAAATGTTCATGGAGGAATTGTATCTAGTCTTAAGTAGCAGGGACCAGAAATTATACATTTCACTTCTGATCATAGTCCATTGGACAAAATTAGATTTATGGAGAATGGAAAGTATAGGAGAGCACAAGAAATAGTTAATGATTCCACTGTCTCTGCCATAGCAGTCCTTATTAAGAAATGTTTCAACCTTGTGCAAAGTAGGGTGTAGTTACTAATATACATGTGGGTACTAAAAATCCAAATGTACCAAAAGCTATCAACTATTAAAGCAACTACATGTAATTCATCTCTGGGTCAGGAAGATCCCATGGAGTAGGAAATGGCAACCTGCTTCAGTATTCTTGCCTGGAAAATTCTGTGGACAGAGGAGCCTGGCAGGCTACAGTTCATGGGGACACAGAGAGTCAGACACAACTGAACAAGTGAGCACACAGAACACATGTAATTAACGAAAAATATTTTTATGTCAGAACGACATTCTTAAGTATAACATAAACTTTGGAAATTGTCAAGTAAAGTATAAATTTGTGTTTCATGAAAATGTTTATATCAAAGACAATCACAGTGTAAAGTATGCCATGTTCATAGATTGGAATAATTAAGATTGTTAAAATATCCATACTATAAATGCAGAGACATTACTTTGCCAACAAATGTCTGTCTAGCCAAAGCTATGGTTTTTCCAGTAGTCATATATGGATGTGAGAGTTGGACTATAAAGAAAGCTGAGCACTGAAAAAATAACTGGTGCTTTTGAACTGTGGTGTTGGAGAAGACTCTTGAGAGTCCCTTGGACAGCAAGGACATCCAACCAGTCCATCCTAAAGGAAATCAGTCCTGAATATTCATCATAAGGACTGATGCTGAAGCTGAAACTCCAATACTTAGGCCACCTGATGTGAAGACCTGATTCATCTGAAAAGACCCTGATGCTGGGAAAGATTAAAGGTGGGAGGAGAAGGGGACAACAGAGGATGAGACTCAAACTCAATGGGCATGAGTTTGAGTAAACTCTGGGAGTTGGTGATGGACAGGGAGGCCTGGCATGCTTCAGTCCATGAGGCTGCTAAGAGCTGGACACAACTGAGCAACTGAACTGAACTGAAAGCCATTTGCAGAATCAACACAATCCTTATCAAGATTCCAATGGCATTCTTTACAAAAATGTGACAAAACAATCCTGAAATTTATATGTAATCTCAAGAGAACTAGAATAGCTAAATCAATCTTGAAAAAAGAAAGCAAAGCTAGAGGAATCACACTTCCTGATTTCAAGCTGTAGTGTAAACATATGGGAATGAAGTAATATGGCTTTTTCTATTTTCATATTAGAGGAAAGGCTTTTAGCTTTTCACTGTTGAGAGTAATGTTAGCTGTGAGTTTGTCCTGTATACAACCACCATTATGTTGAAGTAAGTTCCCTCTATTCTCACTTTATGGAGAATTTTTTTAATCATAAATGGTAGTTGAATTATGTTAAAAGCTTTTTCTGCATCTATTGAGATGTTAAACTTGTTAATCTGGTCTATCTCATTGATTTATTTGTAGATGTTGAACATTACTTGCATCTTTGGGATAAATCCAGCTGATTATAGTGTACAATCCTTTTATATATTATTGAATTTTGCTTGGTAATATTTTGTTGAGGATTTTTACATCTACATCCATCAGTGATGTTGGCCTATAACTTCCTTTTCTTGGTGGTATCTTTGTCTGGTTTTGGTATCAATCTCACCATTCTTTTTATCAACATGGTATTGGAAGCCTAATCATAGCAATCAGAGAAGAAAAAAAAGTAAAGGCAATCCAAGTTGGAAAGGAAGAAGCAAAACTTTTACTGTTTGCAGATGCTCTTATACTATACACACAAAATCCTAAAGGTACCACCAAAAACTTACTATAGCTCATCAATGAACTCAGAAAAGTTGTAGGAGACAATATTAATATACAGAAATCTGTTGTACTTCTACACACTAAAATGAACTATCAGAATGAGAAATTAATATGAAAAGATATATCATGCTCTTGAATCAATAGACAATATAGTTAAAATGGCTACATTACCCAAAACCACCTACAGATTTAATGTAATCCTTATCAAATTACCCATTTTTTCATAGAACTAGAACAAATAATCCTAATATCTATATCAAATGACAAAAGACCCAGAATTGCCAAAACAATCCTGAGGAAAAAGAACAAGGCTGGAGGCCTAACAGACACTACTACAAACTAAAGTAAACAAAACAGTGTGGTACTGGCAAAAAAACAGACATATACATCAACAGACATGATAGACAGCCTAGAAATAAACCCACACATCTATGGTTAGTTAATCCTCACTTGAGGCAAGAATATACAAATCAGAAATGACAGTCTTTTCAGCAAGTGGTATTGGGAAAACTGAACAGCCCCATGTAAATCAATGAAGTTAGACCACTCCCTCACAACAAACACAAAAATAAACTCAAAATGACTTAAAGACTTAAATATAAGATATGACACCATAAAACTTCTAGATGAGAACATAAGCAAAACACTTTTTAACATAAATCATAGCAATATTTAATCTGCCAAGGCAAAAGATGTAAAAGCAAAAATAAACAAATGGGGAACTAATCGCACTTAAAACATTTTGTGCAGCAAAGGAAATCATGAGAAAGAAAAAAAAAATGAAAAGACAATACTCAGAATGGGAGAAAATATTTACAAAGAAAGCAACAGAAAAGGGATTAATCTCCAACATGTATAAGCAGCTCAACATCAAAAAATCAAATCAATAAAAAAAAAAAGGGCAGAAGGTCTAAATAGACATTTCTTCAGATAAGACTTACAGATGGCTAAAAAGCACCTGGAAAGATGCTCAAACTCAGTAATCATTAGAGAAATGCAAATCAAAACTACAATGCGGTATCATCTCACACCTGGTCAAAATGGTCATCAGCAAAAAATCTATAAACAATAAGTGCTGGAGATGCTGAGGAGAAAAGGGAACCTTCTACACTACTGGTGGGAATGTAAATTGGTGCAGTTGCTATAAAGAACAATACAGAAATTCCTTTAAAAATTAAAAGTAGAGCTGTCACAACATCCAGCAGTCCCAGTCCTGGGCACATACCTGGAGAAAGCCATAATTTGAAAAAAGACATGCACCACAGTGTCCACTGAAGCACTATTTACAACAGCCAGGAAATGGAAGCACCTGAATACCTGCGAACAGAGGAATCAATGAAGATGTGGGGTATGTGTGTGTGTGTGTGTGTGTGTGTGTGTGTGTGTGTGTATAATGTAATATTACTCAGCCATAAAAAGTAGAAAATAATGCTATTTGCAGCAATATGAATGGACCTAAAGATTTTCATGCCGAGTGAAGTAAGGGAGATAAAGAATTACCACATGATACTGCTTATATGTGGAACCTAAAAACATTGGTGCCAATGAGCTTATCTACAAAAAAGAAATGAAGTCTCAAGTGTAGAACACAAATATATGGATACCAGAGAGTAAGAGGCAAGGGGTGAGGATAATTTGGGAGACAGAGATCTACATATACACACTACTATGTATAAAATAGATAAGGACCTACTAAGGACCTAACTAACTAATAAGTTCACTGTATAGTACAGGGAACTCTACTCAATGCTCTGTGAAGACCTATATGGGAAAGGAATCTAAAAAATAGTGGATATGTATATGCATAACTGATTCACTTTGCTGTATCCCTGAAACTAACACAATACTGTAAATCAACTATACTTGAATAAATTTTTATTAAAAAGCAGAGACATTACTTTGCCGACAAACGTCCATATAGTCAAAGCTATGGTTTTTCCAGTAGTCATGTATGGATATGAGAATTGGACTATAAGGAATGCTGAATACCAAAGAAATTGATACTTTTGAACTGTGGTGTTGGAGTAGACTCTTGAGAGTCCCCTGGACATCAAGGAGATCAAACCAGTCAATCCTAAAGGTAATCAGTCCTGAATATTCTTTGGAAGGACTTATGTTGAAGCTATAGCTTCAATACTTTGGCCACCTGATGCGAAGAAGTGACTCATTAGAAAGGACCGTGATGCTGGGAAAGATTGAGGGCAGGAGGAAAGGGGGACAACAGAGGATGAGATGGCTGGATGGTATCACTGATTCAATGGACATCAGTTTGAGGAGGCTTCAGGAGTTGGTGATGGACAGGGAAGCCTGGTGTGCTGCAATTCATAGGGTCACAAAGAATTGACACAACTGAGAGACTGACCTGAACTGAAAAAACAAAAAGAAAGGAAAAGCCTTTCAAAGATTCTTTATTTTTTCCCTTTACTGTGACTAGTCCAAATATGAACCAGTTCAATTGCCCTTTTCTAATTGTCTTGGGAATTTATCTCTGTAACTGATCAGCAAACTAACTGCAGGCAATTATCAAATAAGTTTGCTTCTTTTTTTTCTTACCTTTCTTTAGACTGATGAACAGTAAAAAGCCAGAAATAACAGGCAGAATCTCTAGAAATTATATATGAGGAAAAAAAGGAACAGTAAACATAAACATGCAAGTGTCCTGGTGGTTTTGGAGTTAAAAGTTTCATATGAAATGCAACAGAAGAAGGGATTATTGAAAAGAGAGAGCATGGGAAGAGAAGTTTCAATAAGGAAAAAAAAAATAGAGATGAGCTAGAATTTTTAGACAATGCCACTCTTATACCACAGGAGAAGAACTCCCATTATTTTTGATGGTCCTTAATCTTTGGAATGCCTGCTTCAAAACTTTCTACCTCCTGCTCTAGTGTCTGAAAAGTTGGGCTGATGGCACCCCAAGCACAACATGCCTAGACTGGGTAGAATATCTCAAGTCTAGACTGGGACATGCAAGGACCTTCCTCTATTTTTTCCATCTCATGGGGTTTCTTTGACCCATCCAACCTTGGGTCATTTAAATGACCCAAGGAACTCTAGAATTACAACTAAGAGGCCATCCAAGGGTCCTCTGGCTAGGTCGCCATGCCCTGGTTCCAGGTCTAGCAAGTGAAATGCTTTCCCTGGGTAGTGAGATCTAGTGAGATCATATTGGTGCTGACATTCTGACTTGGAGTGACTATCACTCATCAAAGGAGTTCATGACTGAACTACTACCATAGAATCTTGGACTTAAACCTCATGTGAGTCCATGCACTGGGTTTGCCCATGCAGTTCAAGAACAATATGCCTTGGGTCTATAGTATCCCCCAGGTTTAGAGGCGGTACTAGGCACACTTCACCTTGTGTCCCCCTCCAACCCAACACTAGCACCCATCCTTCATCAGGCTTTACATAATATGCTGTTCAGTCTTCCAAGAGTTGTCTCTATTTCTTTTGATGATTTTCCAGCCCACTGTTTCATAAATTCAGTGGAGCTTTGGATTATCAATATCTTCTCTTCCAATTTGTGTGGGGACTTTGCACTCTCCTGGGTTATTGTAAATGCATGCCGGACATTCCTTGTGTGACTGGGAGCATTCTTCTCACTTTAACCAAACACCCTTTACCTTTATACCCAGCTGGTGGTGGTATATGAAAACAGATCGCATTTTAAGGATGAAGTGATCACAGGCTCAAGATTCTATGATTGAAAGAGATTATTCTACTTGATATTTGGTCATCTTCAAAATGGCACGGTAACATCCATGGGCAGTATGATGGATGATGCAGTGTTATAAGTAATGATTCAACCAGCACTGAACACATTGTATTAGGGAACTATGGTAGCAAGATCTATATTGTTCCAATACAGACAATTGTTCCAATTGTCCAATTGTTTCAAACAGGTTCTGAAAAGTATGACATCATGAGGAATAGCAGTGTTGCTGCCTTTTCCTCATGGTGGCAGATATGAAATTAGCCAGCAGTGACACATTGAAAAGGAAAGAACATGGAGAGATGGCTCCTGTATCTGAGCATAGAGGAGTTACATTTGAATGCTACAAAGAATATTCATCTGCACTGATTGAATGATAAATACCTAATACCTCTTCTCTACCATGACCCTAAATCTTCACCAATATATCACTAAGCCTCACATAGGCCCATAATTTGGGGCACAGGGTGTTGCTTCTTTTAACAGTAGTATATATTTTTCATTAAAATTATTTGATAAGGTTTTGCTCTCCTTTGTTTTCATAATCATGATTTTTAATGTCTCTACAATAAACTAAATAGCAGCTGCATCAAGTTTAATGATACAGTTGTTGCACACTGAGATGGTATCCTTTTTTTTTTTTATTCTAAGCACTCATGTTAAACAATGTTGTGATGGACATCTGAGATATAAATGTTTTTCCATATTTTACATTTTTTTCTTTAGGATATAAACTCTGTTTATATAACATAACAAGTGTTTAACATAGCAAGTGTTTTTAATTGGTGTATTTTGAGGGGGTGTTTCTAAGATTTCCTGACTCTTGCACAAAGTATTACGCAGAGTGCATTATACAAAATGTGTGTGTGTGTGTGTGTGTGTGTGTGTATCAGTAAATTAATTCTGAACCCCATTTCCACATCTCATGGCAGATCAAGTTTCTCTGTAAAGTTGACGTGAATTGATAAAAGCTGACTGTTTAAAGAGGTCCTTGGCCTTGGTCCCTTGACCTTGCTTCCATGCATGCTGTATCATTTATGTACCATACCAAGGAAGATGTGAAACTAAACCCCTTTCCCAGGGCCTTAAGAATCCACTCTTATGCTTTGACATATTTAAATAGTCATGCTCTTAGGATCTCACCTTCCTAATTATTCATGTGGAATTACTAAGAAAAAAAAAAAAAAAGCAGAAGGAAGGAAGGGAGGGATGGAGGGAGGGAGAAAATTGTTGTTATGAAGCCAGCATAATAGTTTTCTTATTTCCTGACTGAAAACAAATTGATTATTTGGATTCTGTAAACTGTGGAACTTTTGTGTTGCTCTTTTTTATTTTAAAATAGGCTACATATTACTGAAGTATTTGTCTATGTATGTGTGCGTGTGTGTATGTGGTATGTTTTCTCTGTAAGATTCCCACAGTGAGATCAAAATCCATGTGCCCAACCATTTAAGTGATTTCTTTAATAATACAGGAAGAATAATTCCTGAATTAGGATATTCTTAGTGCATTGTTCCACTGTGTACATTATAAATGTAAAGTAGGCACCAGTCCTGTCTCTCCACAGGGAGGATTTATGACATGGTACTATTATAAACCCAAGGATTTTTATAGTGTTTCATTTTATGGTCTGTTCTGCCTAAAATGACCTAAGGTATAATTTTCTTCCCACTGATAGATGCCATCTACAAAGTGCCACTGCTATTGAAGGGCTGGGCTGAATCAGTAAGGAAATAATTCCCACCTTTATGTCTTTTGCTTCTAAGCCCAGGTGGTAATGAAAGGGTGGTACATCAGTAAAAGGTTATTCATTAAGTGCCCTTAAGCGTGTTTCTAAGTACAGGGAACCAGAAAGACTCATTCTAAGAACACTTCTGACCACAACTTTTGGTCCTTCGAAGCAATTACCAGAGGTGGTCTCCGTGAATGTTCCCAGAACAAGTGAATTGTCTAAGGGGAAAAAAAAGTGAATTTCTAAGTAGTTTTTATAGCATGTACGGGCTCTGAAACCATTAAGCACATCCTCACACATGACGCCGAGGGCCTGCTTATCTCCTCCAAATATATTGCAACTGTATTTCACCTTGGCAATACATATTAAAAAAAAAAAAAAAAAAAGCTCCAGGGAAAATACACTTGAATTTGGAAGAATTGACTTATATCTGCTTACAAACAAAATAAGCCACTCATGATACAGTGTATTTCAATTCAATCAGTGTACTTGAGTTTCAATTCAACAGTATAATGCTAACTCAAGTCTTTAGTTGGGCCAGTCATTATCAGATGAATCAGAGCAATACATTTCATGTACAAAACCACAGGCAAACATGATATTAATTGCAAGTTAGCCCATCCTACCAGTAAACTGAAGCCACCTCAATTCTTCCCACTTCCCTGGTGTTCAATTATTACGCCTTCACCTATTTGACTTTATATGAAAGGAATATACTTCCTATCTCACAAGATAATGCAAATATTAATTGAGATACATTTCTGAAAGGTAGAGGGCACTCAGCAAGTGTTAATTCTCCTACCTGTATTCCTTAATACAAAAATGTTATGCATTGTGCTTTTACAGCAGAGATGGTGATATATTTTTTTGGTATGCAACAATGTCCTACTTTTCTTTCTTCTCATCCCTTTCTATCTTGGAAATAAGAAAACTGATTAAAATATCTGGGCATATTTCAAACTAAAGTTTCCAGCCTTGTGTGTTTTTAAGTATTGTCCTTGAATTGTATATGGAAATGTCATGTATATGGAAATTATCTTTGAAAGAAAGGACAGAAATCTTCATTTTCTTACCCCATCCTCTTGCTTGAAGTTTTGAAAAAATGGCTGGTGCTCTAGCCACTATTTTGGATCATGAGGATGAGTTGGAGATCAGTGAACCACAAGAGATGATGACAACTTTGTGGAGATGCCATTCATTTCAGTTTAGTTCAGTTGCTCAGTCGTGTCCTACTCTTTGCGGCCCCATGAATGGCAGCACGCCAGGCCTCCCTGTCCATCACCAACTCCCAGAGTCCACCCAAACCCATGTCCATCGAGTCAGTGATGCCATCCAACCATCTCATCCTCTGTCATCCTGCCCTCAATCTTTCCCAGCATCAGGGTCTTTTCCAATGAGCCAGCTCTTCGCACCAGGTGGCCAAAGTATTGGAGTTTCAGCTTCAACATCAGTCCTTCCAATGAACTCCCAGGACTGATCTCCTTTAGGATGAACTGGTTGGATCTCCTTGCAGTCCAAGGAACTCTCAAGAGTCTTCTCCAACACCACAGTTCAAAAGTATCAATTGTTCAGTGCTCAGGTTTCTTTATAGTCCAACTCTCATATCCATACATGACTACTGGAAAGACCATAGCCTTGACTAGACAGACCTTTGTTGGCAAAGTAATGTCTCTGCTTTTTAATATGCTGTCTAGGTTGGTCATAACTTTCCTTCCAAGGAATAAGCGTCTTTTAATTTCATGGCTGCAATACAAGCCCTGTGTTGCTAATTACAAACCTATTTTATATAATAAAAAAATTAAAATTCATCTTACCTATTAGATGATAAAGAGATATCTGTCTTTCCTAAATCACTTTTATTTTATTATTTTTGTTATTCCAAAGATGCAAATTTAATCCTAATGATTACCCTACATATTTCCAGATTATCCTTCCTGGACATGACTAATACATAATGGAACCTGGGAAACACCCAGTAATACATTTTAGAGGAAAAAGAATCCTTAACTGTTAGTGAATTTTGATACTGTTTTCAAAATCAAAATAATTAGATGTTAAATGTAAAAAGAGAAGTTTTTATTGAAAATGGCTTTTGCATCCTTTTGAAATTATAGTACATGTATTTTTACAAAATATAGTACATGGATTTTTTAAAATTAGACATGACATAAAAGAAAGAAGAATCAACCATAAGCCCATCATATTTTATATATATATTTATTGATTTTCTCTGTCTGCCCATCTTTAGAGAAAAATATGTATTTCTGGCCAGAATTAGAACAAAGTTATCAGTTTTTTCAAGCCCAGGTGTAGGGATAAGAAACTGTATTACATTTATTTTAGTTATTTTGCTTTTTGGTTTGGGGGGCTTCTTTTGTCAAATCAGATACTCAGTAGTATTTAGAGAATAGAAAGAGAATGTTAAACAGATACATTCTTCATGTTAAGTTTGACTCATATTTCTGAGAATTAGTTCTCCTTGTTTGCTATGAGAGCCTGAAGTTGGCTAGAAGGGTTAACCTTTCTTAAGCTGGCCTTTTAATGACCTATTTTTTGCCATGGCTATTGCTTATTTAAAATGCTGTCCATAACAAGTGCAAGTCAAAAGTCCTTATTTGGAAGCCCAGTACCAGTTGAAGAGATTGAAATATCCACCCACTAATCACACTGAATTCAACCTTCACCGCAACTCCCAAGTATTATACTGGTTCCTTTCCTCTGTTCATCAGAAAAACTTTCACTTCACTAATAGAAAATCGTAAGGTCCATATTATACTTAGTAGAAATGTTTTAAAATTTCTGACACACTGTTTAATACTTTCCCAACTTATCAGCGATGATAAATATTTCCCTACAATTATACCATTTTGATGTCAGTCACATAACACCTTTGAAACATTGTAGAAAAAGTCTTCCCTCATACTTCATCTTGTCGACTCCTATTCGAATCCTTGTTGACGCCTATTATTTTTTCCTATTCATATTTTGAGTCTAATTTAAATGTAAAATTCTCAGGGAAACCTTTTCCAATCTAATAAATTGAATTTTCCTTCATTACACACTTCCATTGTACCTCATGGTTTCCCTTGGTATAACTCATCATAAGTTTAATGAAATCATTGCTTATTAATTTATCTAGTGTATATCTTCCCAGTAGAATGTGCTTTGCATTAGTCATGGACCAAGTAAACTCTGTTTACTATACTATCCTGAGTATAGTAATTTACTGAGCAGAGTATCTGGCATTTTAGAAAGTCTACCATAAATACTCAATGGCTAATTGAATTAATATGTGTCTATAAGTTTAAAATAGTAAGTAGATTTAAAAGTGGACTCAAGCTATCTTTCATGAAGCAACAAAATTCAACCAAGTAAACTTTAAATATTTAATTGGCTTACTTGAGTGATTCATTCAATGATTTCCCTGCTTATTAATAACAAAATCTATTTATCTAATTAAATTCAATCAGTTCTTATTCTGATAGCATACACAATTATTTTCTCAAGTTTCCATTTTCACAAACCATTTATCACTTTCTGGAACTATATTATTTTTTCCCTTATTTTCTCATACACAAGAAACTAGCAATAGGGCAAAATTATTCTCCCTTTTTTCCTCAACAAAAATATGTCTTTATACATTTTCTTGCCAGCAACATAAATCCTACTTACTTTATATACTGCAATACTTCCTTTATCATTTTTACATATTACAAATTTTATCCTCTGAAAATCTTAACAAAACCAAGAAACAAGTAATTGAGCTATGTTATATGAGCATTTTCTGATTGACAAACAGAAGAATAAATTTCATAACCTCTAAAATCATACATTTTTCTCAGCACAGTTTCTCTTTCCTGTGGTTCAAGATACAGGTTTAATAAACTTAATGTCTTCTTCCTCTATTCTTCCCCCCTTGACTTGAAGTTTTAGTAATTAACCTGAGGCTCAAGCAAAGTTGCCAATGTCTGTATTTCAAGGACATGGTAAGAGTTAACTTCAAGTTCTCTCCTAGGTATATTTTTGTTCTCTAAATCAGAATTCTGAAAACAGTATTTTATTAACCTAGCTTTCTCTATCTATGTATGCAAAAAGAACCAGTTTTGGAGTTTCAAAAGAGTTTCATCTTAACCAATTCTCTCTGGTGTTTGAAGAATACTGTTTCCATACACTGTTTTAAAAATCATCTTTCTTTTCCGTTATTCATAATCTCATAGGTAAAGGTTTTCTAATGAATTAAACCTGAATTTCCCATTTTACAAAAGGCAACAAAGATACCAATCACACAAATGAAATATACACTCACACACCAGAAGACAAAACTGTCACAAGTCCTACAAGAGGATTCCAGACATGGAATCCCAAACACTTACTTAACACAAATGATCTTTGATGGCAGACACACTCCAGAACCAGTTGACAAAATTAAATGACATCAGTGCTCATAAATGGTCCCTGATATCAGACACACATCAGAACCAACTGGAAAAGTGCCCAAATAGCACTTTGTGCTCACAATGAAGCCTCAACATTAGACACACATGTCAGAAAGAGTTAGCAAATGCCCAAATAGCACTTTGTATTCAAAAGAGAAGTTTGCCTGGGCGCACACTGGTAGACTTACTCTGTCTTGGAGCTGTCAGCTTGCCCAGATGTGTGTTTCCATTCCAAAAAGGAAGGGCATAAATTGACAGCCAGTGATAGGCAGGGGAGAAATAGGGAGGAACCCCCAAACAAATAGTTTTGGCAGCTACAGGAATGTAGCAAAATGTGCCAGTTTGCCACACAGAGGGCTCCGTGCAGCCGTCTTGGTGTGTAGTCATGACTGGAAGTTCTACTTAGGAAAACTCATGAAACAGATATCATGAGAGTGCAGCCTCACATTGAGTGTCAAAGAAAAATGATCCAATTGCTGCCACTCAAAAGTGAATAAAGAGGCAGGGTGAGTGGCAAGGAAAGTTTACTTTATTTCAGAAGCCAGCAACTGAGGGGCAGGGTATGTAGAGAAGAGTGAGCTCCTGTCCAAAGTTTACTGACCCCATTGACAAACATTGGTTAAGAGATTTTATAGACAGAGAGAGAGGGCTACATTCAGAAACAGTATATTCAGCTCTGCCAGTCATCTTGAAATTAGTCATGCTGTGATCTGATCAGCAACATCTTGATTGCTTCTACCTACAGTTAGTCTCTAGTTCCAGGATCATAGTTTTTCCATTTCTTTGTGGCCAATTCTCAGAATTGTGCCAGCCTATGTCATAGCTACAGGTTGGTTGTCATGTAATTAATGTATTCAACCAGGTAGAAAACTAACCAAACTGATCACATGGATCACAATTCTGTCTAACTCAATAAAACTATGAGCTATACCAAGTAGGGCAACCCAAGATGGATGGGTTATGGTGGAGAGTTCTGACAAAACATGGCCCACTAGAGAAGAAAATGGCAAACCACTTAAGTATTCTTGCCTTGAGAACCCCAAGAATAGCATGAAAAGGCAAAAAGATATGACACTGAAAGATGAAGTCCCCAGGTCGGTAGCTGCCCAATATGCTCCTGGAGAAGAACAGAGAAATAGCTCCAGAAGCAATGAAGAGGCTGAGCTAAAGCAGAAAATGTGACCAGTTGTAGATGGGTCTGGTGGTGAAAGTAAAGTGTGATGCTGCAAAGAAAAACATTGCATAGGAACCTGAAATGCTAGGTCCATGAATCAAGGAAAATTGAAAGCTGTCAAATAGGAGATGGCAAGAGTGATCATCAACATTTTAGAAATCAGTAAGTTAAAATGGACTAGAATGCGTGAATTTAATTCAGAGGAACATTATATCTACTACTTTGGCAAGAATTCCTTAGAAGAAATGGAGCAGACTTCACAGTCAAAAGAAGAGTCTGAAATGCAGTACTTGGGTGCAATCTCAAAAACAACAGAATGATCTCTGTTCATTAGCAAGGAAAACCATTCAAAATCACAGTAATCCAAGTATATGCCCCAACCACTAAAACTGAAGAAACTGAAATTGAATGGTTCTTTGAAGACCTACAAGATATTCTAGAACTAACACCAAAGAACAATGTCCTTTTTCATTATAGGGGACTGGAATGCAAAAGTAGGAAGTTAAGAGATACCTGGAGTAACAGGTAAGTTTGGCCTTGGAGTACAAAATGAAGCAGGGCAAAGGCTATCAGAGTTTTACCAAGAGAACACACTGGTCACAGCAAACACCTTATTCCAACAACACAAGAGATGACTCAACACATGGACATCACCAGTTGACCAGTACTGAAATCAGATTGATTATATTCTTTTCAGCCAAAGATGGAGAAGCTCTATACTGTCAGCAAAAACAAGACTTGGAGCTGACTGTAGCTCAGATAATTAACTCCTTATTGCAAAATTCAGACTTAAAGAAAGAAGGGAAAACCACTAGGTCATTCAGGTATGACTGAAATCAAATCCCTTATGATTATACAGTGGAAGCAACAAACTGACATGCAGAGTACATCATGTGAATTGCTGCGTGGAGGAAAGACAAGCTGGAATCAAGATTAATGGGAGAACTAGAAATAACCTCAGATATGCAGAAGACACCACCCTCATGGCAGAAATTGAAGAGGAACTAAAGAGTCTCTTGTTGAAGGTGAAAGAGGAGAGTGAAAAAGTTGGCTTACAACTCGACATTCAAAAATGAAGATCATGACATCTGGTCCCATCACTTCATGGCAAATTGATAGGGGAACAATGGAAACAGTGTTGGACTTGATTTTCTTGGGCTCCAAAATCACTGCAGATTGTGACTGAAGCCATGAAATTAAAAGACTCTTGCTCCTTGGAAGAAAAGCTATGACAAACCTAGATAGCATATTAAAAATCAGACATGACTTTGCTAACAAAGATCCGTGTAGTCAAAGATATGGTTTTTCTAGTAGTCATGTATGGATATACAGTTTGGGCCATAAAGAAGTCTGAGTACCAAAGAATTGATGCTTTTGAACTGTGGTGTTAGAGAAGACTCTTGAGGGTCCCTTGGACAGCAAGGAGATCAAACTAGCCAATTCTAAAGGAAATCAACCCTGAATATTCATTGGAAGGACTGATGCTGAAGCTGATGTTCTAGTACTTTGGCCACCCAATGCAAAGAGTCAACCCATCAGAAAAAACCCTAAGCCTGGGAAAGATTGAAGGCAGGAGGAAAGAAAAGGACAGAGGATGAGGTGGTTGGATGACATCACTGGATGCATTGACATGAGTTTGAGCAAGCTCCAGGAAATGGTGAAGGACAGGGAAGCCTGGCGTGCTGCAATCCATGGGGTCACAACGATCAGATGTGGCTGAGCGACTGAACAACGACAACGACAACAGACTGGTGGGGGTTTCAGTATCTGTAAGACAGCTCACGGTTTATGTCTCTGAACATTAGGTATGGCCCCTGAGGAGGAACTAAAGGTCATTGACTTTGCTTAAACTATTATTTTTAGTTTCATTTGACAGTTTTCCTTTGTTTCTGCATTTTCTCACTTCTCTGATTAAACGTATTCTTTGACTAAAGCTTTTCCACAGACAAAAGTCAGAGGAGGACTTGGGAGAAGGACCATAGTCCTTCTAAGGCAGGTGAGGATCCTGCCTCACCTCACTGTGATATAGAATTTCAGTTCCTATGGTAACTTTATTTTAGCGACAACAATAAGAAGAACAAGTACAAAATATGTACAGATTTGCTGCCCAAGGCTTCACCAGCTTCAGCCAATCTTTACCAAAATTTATTTCTCCTGTTTCTAGATGAACCAAACAGCCTTTTTATGTACAGCAAAAGTCACTTCCTGTAAGCATCCTTTCAATGTTTTGTCATTGTATAATAATAGCCAATATATGGTAGATAACATACTATGTAATATAAAGTATAATAAAAGCAATATGCAATATACATTAGACATATATACATTTTTCTCTAGTCAGTAACAGCTTCATTAATTCAACCAACAGAGTCTAATTCATACAATATGTTTTAATTTCTCACTGCGACGGACTGCACAGAAGCGTGGCCGTGAGGAGCTACCCCTTGCCCAAGGTCAGAGGTAGCGACCGAGACCGCCAGGCTGCGACAGTGCAGGAGCGGCAGCCAAGAGGAGCTTCTCTACGTCCGAGGTCAGGGGCGGCGGCCGAGAGGAACTACCTCACTCCGGAGGTCAGGGACCGCGCACGAGAGGAGCTAGCTATCCCACCTCCAAGCAGTGGCTGCTGCCCGGGCGCAGGAGGGCTGAGAGGAGCTACTCCACGTTCAAGGTCAGGAGGGGTGGCCGTGAGAAGATACCCCTCATCTAAGATAAGGAGCAGCAGCTGCGCTTTGCTGGAGCAGCCTTGAAGAGATACCCCACGTCCAAGGTAAGAGAAACCCAAGTAAGATGGTAGGTGTTGCGAGAGGGCATCAGAGGGCAGACACAGTAAAACCATAATCACAGAAAACTAGCTAACTTGATCACAGCCTTGTCTAACTCGATGAAACTAGGCCATGCCGTGTGGGGCCACCCAAGACAGACGGGACATGGTGGAGAGGTCTGACAGAATGTGGTCCACTGGAGAAGAGAATGGCAAACCACTTCAGTATTCTTGCCTTGAGAACCCCATGAACAGTATGAAAAGGCAAAATGATAGGATACTGAAAGAGAAACTCCCCAGGTCGGTAGCTGCCCAATATGCTACTGGAGATCAGTGGAGAAATAACTCCAGAAAGAATGAAAGAATGGAGCCAAAGCAAAAACAATGCCCAGTTGTGGATGTGACTGGTGGTAGAAGCAAGGTCCAATGCTGTAAAGAGCAATATTGCATAGGAACCTGGAATGTTAGGTTCATGAATCAAGGCAAATTGGAAGTGGCCAAACAGGAGATGGCAAGAGTGAATGTCAACATTCTAGGAATCAGCAAACTAAAATGGACTGGAATGGGTGAATTTAACAGAGATAACCATTATATCTATTACTGTGGACAGGAGTCCCTTAGAAGAAACGGAGTAGCCATCATAGTCAACAAATGAGTCTGAAATGCAGTACTTGGATGCAATCTCAAAAATGACAGAATGATCTCTGTTCGTTTCCAAGGGAAACCATTCAATATCACGGTAATCCAAGCCTATGCCCCAACCAGTAATGGTGAAGAAGCCGAAGTTGAACGGTTCTATGAAGACCTACAAGACCTTTTAGAACTAGCAGCCAAAAAAGATGTCCTTTTCATTAGAGGGGAGTGGAATGCAAAAGTAAGAAGCTAAGAAACACCTGGAGTAACAGGCAAATTTGGCCTTGGAGTAGAGAATGAAGCAGGGCAAAGGCTAATAGAGTTTTGCCGCACTGGTCATAGCAAACACCGTCTTTCAACAACACAAGAGAAGACTCTACACATGGACATCACTAGATGGTCAACACTGAAATCAGATTGATTATATTCTTTGCAGGCAAAGATAGAGAAGCTCTATACAGTCAGCAAAAACAAGACCGGGAGCTGACTGTGGCTTAGATCATGACTCCTTATTGTCAAATTCAGACTTAAAATGAAGAGAGTAGGGATAACCACTAGACCATTCAGGTTTGACCTAAATCAAATCCCTTATGACTATACAGTGAAAGTGAGAAATAGATTTAAGGTACTAGATTCATAGACAGAGTGCCTGATGAACAATGGATGAACACTCGTGACATTGTACAGGAGACAGGGATCAAGACCATCCCCATGGAAAAGAAATACAAAAAGGCAAAATGGCTGTCTGCAGAGGCCTTACAAATAGCTGTGAAAGGAAGAGTAGAAAAAAGCAAAGGAGAAAAGGAAAGATATTCCCATTTGAATGCAGACTTCCAAAAAATAGCCAGGAGAGATAAGAAAGCCTTCCTCAGCAATCAATGCAAAGAAATAGAGGAAAACAACAGAATGGGAAATACTAGAGATCTCTTCAAGAAAATTAGAGATATCAAGGGAACATTTCATGCAACAATGGACTCAATAAAGGACAGAAATGGTATGGACCTAACAGAAGCAGAAGATATTAAGAAGAGGTGGCAAGAATACACAGAAGAACTGTACAAAAAAGATCTTCACATCCCAGATAATCACAATGGTGTGATCACTCACCTAGAGACATACATTCTGGAATATGAAGTCAAGGGGGCCTTAGAAAGCATCACTATGAACAAAGCTAGTGGATATGATGGAATTTCTGTTGATCTATTTCAAACCCTGAAAGATGATGCTGTGAAGGTGCTGCACTCAACATGCCAGCAAATTTGGAAAACTCAGCAGTGGCCACAGGACTGGAAAAGGTCAGTTTTCATTCCAATCCCTAAGAAAGGCAATGCCAAAGAATTCTCAAACTACTGCACAATTGCACTCATCTCACATGTTAGCAAGGTAATGCTCAAAATTCTCCAAGCCAGGCTTCAGCAATACATGAAGATAACTTCCAGATATTCAAGCTGGTTTTAGAAAAGGTAGAGGAACCAGAGATCAAATTGCCAATATCTGCTGGATCATTGAAAAAGCAAGAGAGTTCCAGAAAAACATCTATTTTTGCTTTATTGACTATGCCAAAGCCTTTGACTGCGTGGATCACAATAAACTGTGGGAAATTCTGAAGGAAATGGGAATACCAGACCACCTGACCTGCCTCTTGAGAAACCTGTATGCAGGTCAGGAAGCAACAGTTAGAACTGGACATGGAACAACAGACTGGTTCTAAATAGGAAAAGGAGTACGTCAAGGCTGTATATTGTCACCCTGCTTATTTAACTTGTATGCAGAGTACATCCTGAGGAATGCTGGACTGGAAGAAGCACAAGCTGGAATCAATATTGCCGGGAGAAATATCAATAACCCCAGATATGAAGATGAAGTGGAAAGTGAAAGGAAATAAAAAAGTGAAGAGGAAATAAAAAGCCTCTGGATGAATGTGAAAGAGGAGAGTGAAAAAGCTGGCTTAAAGCTCAACATTCAGAAAACTAAGATCATGGCATCTGGTCCCATCACTGCATGGGAAATAGATGGGGAGACAGTGGAAACAGTGTCAGACTTTATTTTTGGAGGCTCCGAAATCACTGCAGATGGTGACTGAAGCCATGAAATTAAAAGACGCTTACTCCTTGGAAGGAAAGTTGTGACCAACCTAGATAGCATATTAAAAAGTAGAGACATTACTTTGCCAACAAAGGTCCATCTGGTCAACGCTATGGTTTTTCCAGTGGTCATGTATGGATGTGAGAGTTGGACTGTGAAGAAAGTTGAGCGCCGAAAAATTGATGCTTTTGAACTGTGGTGATGGAGAAGACTCTTGAGAGTCCCTTGGACTGCAAGGCGATCCAACCAGTCCATCCTGAAGGAGATAAGTCCTGGGTGTTCATTGCAAGGACTGATGCTGAAGCTGAAACTCCAATACTTTGGCCACCTCATGGGAAGTGTTGACTCATTGGAAAAGACCGTGATGCTGGGAGGGGTTGGGGGCAGGAGGAGAAGGGGACTACAGAAGATGAGATGGCTGGATGGCATCACTGACTCGATGGGCATGAGTCTGTGTAAACTCTGGGTGTTTGTGATGAACAGGTAGTCCTGGCATGCTCCGATTCATGGGGTCACAAAGAGTTGGACACAACTGAGCAACTGAACTGAACTGAACTATCTCATACTTTGTTGTAACTCACCAATTTTTGTATATAGTATCAGCACTGCTTATTCTTTTCACTGCTGCCAGGACCCAACTTGTCTAAACTTGTAACAATGCATGCATGGATACCTGCAATAAACCCAAATTACTGCATATTCAAAACTCAGGTTAAATTGCCTTATCTCCAATCCTGAATTATTTTTGCACTAAAATGCATGATTTTTTCATTTACAAATAAAACTAATGGTCTCCCCCACTACTGAAATCACTTATAGTTTTAAAAATCTTTGAAAGCTTTTTTATTTTAAAATAATGTATGACAAAAACCACTACAATATTGTAAAGTAATTAGCCTCCAACTAGTAAAAATAAATGGGAAGAAAAAGAAACATAAAATATTAGAAAAAGCAATGTCATCAAGAATTTCATTTTAAAATATATGTATCAATTATTTTGAATTTATCCAATGCTTTAGATGCAAGAAGATCAAGCTAGCTTTGGAGAATAGACATTTTTCTGTCCTACTCCCCTCTCTCACTCACAGGTCCCTCTGTAGAATTCCCTCTTTAAAGATATCTGTTTACAAGATGGGCAAATGCTCTCATCAATTCCTCTGCAGTACAGGCCATGTCTCTCTGGGTGATCTCTAAGCATTACTATGGAAATACTTGACTTTGTTCTCTACTGACCATCATGATGAGATGAGCAAAGTGGAAGTACCATTTAAAGAAGATAGCATTTGGAAAATGAACTGACAATATTTTTGACTGACCTCCAGATTCTTTGTTATCCTGGGTAACACTTCAAAGTATAATTAACTATTTTCTCCCATTTTGTTGCTTATTTCATGCCACTAAAAACATTGTATCAGGATGAAAGTGATTTACATATTAAATATCAATATGTAGGTGTTTTTTTTTTCTCTCTCTTTTTCTTTTTTTTTTTTTTCTTTTTACCCTTGAAAGGCAGTTTCCTAAAGGTGATAGCTTCCTGAGCTGGAAGTTAAGAAAAGTTTATCTAAGACCAAATTTTCATACTAACTGGTGGTTAAAATGTATAAAAATTGGTATTTATGTCTCAGTTATTTCCAGATACTATTAAATGGTTTAGTTTATTTTTATATTTCCAGTGTTGATACCTCTGCTTTCAAAACTCACTTATTTAGTTTGACAATTTAGTTTCAAAGATTTAACAGGCAATGTTGAGGACAGATACAACTGATCCCTGCTTGATCCCCATATCCTAGTGTAAAAGTCTCTTGACTATGCCTTTCCCTTGAGTGTAGACAAGACCTGTGACTTGCTTCTAACCAAAAGAATATGAAAAGATGATTGGATGTGTTGCTTCAGTCTTCTTAAATGAGTTATTCTAGATACTTTTCTTGCTACTTACTGAAGTTAGCTGCCATGTTGGGAAATCCTACATGGCTGGGAATTGTGAATGATTTTAGCAACCACAAGCAGTCTCTAGGAAGTAGGAGACTTCTAGGAGCTCAGAAGTCCTAGAAGTCAGCTGGCTCCCAGTCAAAGGCAAGAAGCTGGGGCCTTCAGAGCCACAAGGAAATGGAGTCTGTCAAATACCTGAGTAAGCTTGGAAGTAGATTCTTCATCAGCTAAGCCTACAGAGAAAAATGCTGTCCAGATGACATTTTGGTTGCAATTGTACTGTGCTAAGGACCCAAAGAAACTGTACTCAAAAGTTCTGATGCACAGCATCTGTGAGATCACAAGTTTATGATGTTTTGAGCTGCTAAGTTAGTGATAAATTTTACATAGTAATAGAAAAGTAATCAGACAAACAGCTCTTGATTTTTTTTCTTAGTCTTCTACATGTTAGCATTTGGCATCCACTAGCCATCCAGTTGCTCAAATCATCATTTGCCTTACCCTGAACTCCTATTCTATGAGAAAGCTTTCAGCTCTGCCTGCAACATATACACCATATCTGTCTCGTTCTCATTGTCTCTACTCCTATTGGCATATTTCTAGCTCAAGCTACTATCATCTCTCATTATCATACTATTTTTACTGGTTTCCTTTGTTGCATCCTTGCCTATTTTTAATCCATTTTCCACATACAAGACAAAATGATGCATTTTGAAAAATGAGCCAGACTGTGTTATTTCACAATGCAATCCACTAATCACCTCTTCCCACTACGTTTTTAATAAAATCTTAAAATTAGCATTGTCTATTTTGAATACTGCCTTTAATTGTTATAGCGTCTCGTATCGCTACCCTGCTCATTCATTAAGGTTTGGGCAGTGGCTATCTTTCTGTTCCTCAGGAAGATCAAGCTGCTGTCTTGATGTTTTTTCACTTGATTCTCTCTCTTTCTAGATTGTTTCAATGATTGGCATTTCCTTCTCATCCTAGACTCAGTTCATTTGTTACCTATTCAGTGTGCCCTTCCCTGACCACACAATCTAATTACCTCAGCAATTCCTATAGCAGTACATTATTTTATATTCTCATGCCACATATCGCTTCTTGAAATTATCTCATTATTTTGTTTGTAAGTTTACTGCCTGCCTCTCCTACCAGAATATAACCTCCCTGTGAGCAGGGATCTTCTCACTCTTATGCATCACTTATTCTTTACACCCACTGCATTACCTGATAGGTATGTAAATAGTATTTAAGTGTGTGAAGGGAGCAGTAATTTTATAAACCTTATTTTTTCATATTCTTCAAGAGACAATAATGAAATACCGTAGCTTGTGGATTGTTTGTATTTGGAGCTAAGGAATGACCTAATTTCATTTTTCACATGTGGCTGTCTAGCTTTCCCAGCACTACTAGTTTAAGAGACTGTCTTTCCAACATTGTGTAGTCTTTGCCTCCTTTGTCATCGACTAATTGACCATAGGTGCATGGGTTTTCCATACAATTCCATTGATCATAATGAATTAAGGACTGAACGTGAGGCTGGACAGTATAAAACTCCTAGAGGAAAACATAAGACATAATCACAGCAACATCTTTTTTGATCCATCTCCCAGAATAATGGAAATAAAATCATAAACAAAACTCAAAAGCTTTTGCAAACCAAAGGAAACAATAAACAAAATTAAAAGATAACCCATAGATTGGGAGAAAATATTTGCAAATGATGTAACAAATAAAGGATTAGTCTCCGAAATTTACAAACAGTTTATGGTACTTAGTATCATCAAAACAAACAGCCTGCCCCCAAATAGGTAGAAGACCTGAATAGGCATCTCTCCATAGAGATGGCCAATAGGCACATGAAAAGATTTTTAGCATCACTAGTTATTAGAGATATGCAAATTAAAACTATAATCAGATATCATCTCACACTGGTCAGAATAGCTATCATCAAAAAATCCACAAGCAACAAATGTGGAAAATATGTGGAGAGATGGGAACCCTTCTGCACTATTGGTGGGAATGCAAATTGGTTCAGCTACTATGGAGAACAGTATGAGGTTCCTTAAAAACAAAAAATAGAGCTCCCATATGACCCTGCCAATCTACTCCTTGTGAATCCAGAGAAAAACATGTCCCAAAAAGTTGCAGGCATCCCAGTGTTCATTGAAGCACTATTTAAAATAGCCAAGACATGGAAGCAACCTAAATGTCCATCAACATAGAAATTGGTGAAAAAGCTGTAGTACATATATACAATATATACAATGGAATATTACTCGGCCATAAAAAGAATGAAATAATGCCATCTGCAGTAACAAAGATAGACCTAGAGAGTGTCAAACTGAGTGAAGTAAGTCAGAGAGAGTAGGAGAGATGTCATATGATATCCCTTATATGTGGAATCTAAAAAGAAATGATACAAATGAACTAAATTACAATACAGAAAGAAATACACAGACTTGGAAAGAGAACCTATGGTTGCCTAGGGGAAGGGATAGTTAGGGACTTTGGGAAGGTCTTGAATGCACTGCTATATTTAAAATGGATAACCAACAAAGACCCATTGTATAGCATGGGGAACTCTGCTCATAACTCTGTTATGTACTAGCTTGGATGGGAAGGAGGTATGGGGAAGAATGGATACATGTATATGTAAGACTGAGTTTCTTCTCTATTCAACTGAAACTACCATGGCATGGTTAACTGGCTATATTCCAATAAAAAATGCTTTTGTTGTTAAAGAAAATAAAATAATTTTTTAAAATACATTAAAAATAAAGATGGATGGGATCTCAAAGCTCCAACTACCCAGGAGAAAATTTGCAGACTATTGGATTTTACTGTATTTAAAATAAATCTTAATACTCATCCCCTAGAAAGTGGTGCCTGAGGCAAAGATTTAAACAGTTGGTGGTTTATTTAGGAAATGCAAACCTAGGACAACAAGAATAAGGATTAAAGGAAATGAGGGAAGAAAAAGTGTGAAGTGATGCAAAGTAATGTATTACTACATTGGTTGTGTGTGTGCGCTAAGTTGCTTCAGTCGTGTCTGACTCTTTGTGACCCTTGGGACTGTAGCCAACCAGGCTCCTCCGTCCATGGGATTCTCCAGGCAAGTATATTGAAGTGGGTTGCCATGACCTCCTCCAGGGTATCTTCCCAACCCAGGGATCAAACCCTCATTTCTTCTGTCTCCTGGATTGGCAGGCAGGTTCTTCACCATTAGCACCATCTGAGAAGCCACCTACACTGGCTGCTGGTTCACAAATAATCATGAAGAAACACAGTGGATCCCTCATCATTTGCATTCACTTAACACAAGGAAATTCTCAAAAGGCTACAGAAAGGAATCATGACTTGGGGGCAGTCCATGAGGGGGAAAAAAAGAAGAAGGAATGCATCTTCCCAATTTCCTACTTTTTCCTCTTTCCTACTGGTCAAAGTTCACCCCATAGATATTTAACTCCTTTGTCCCTCTGGATGGTGCCATCAAGTTCCTTTCTGCCTCCTAGCCATGACTGGATACCCCACCCTGCATTGTGGCATTTTATTTGAGCCTAGGAGTAATAAAGGGAACCATAAACTCTGTGCTTGCGCTGCTCAGCCTGGCTGAATGGTAATGGTCAAGGATGAGGGCTGGACACTCCCACGGTGAACTGACCCCAGTGGTTGAAGCTCAGCCTGTCCAGGAGGTAGGGAAAGCAGTGGGAATCTGAGAAGGCATCAAGAGATTTATAAGTGATGTGGAATCTCATGTCTTTCTTCTTAACACATCATAATTTTTCAATTCCTGAGCAGAGAGAATTTTGCAATTCAATTTGTTTTGAGTATATCTTCATTAATCATCTCTTTCCAATTTCAAACTATTCTCTCTTCCTACAGTGTCATTCCTTGTTAATCACATCACTATAATCACACCACTGTCTTCTCAAAACTCAGATAGAAATTGATTTTATCCCCTTATCCAGTATGCTACTAATTTCTCAAAATTCTGTCAGGTATGTATCTCTCACATTTGTCCCTGCCAATATCCTCAGTCAGTTTCACAGAGAGCTCACCTTCTCTGACTTTGATTTAAACAATGATTTCATATGAGTTGAAGTGTATCCCAAAAAGATATGTTAAAGTCCTAAACCCTGGTACCTATGATTGTGACATTTGGAAATAGGCTATTTATAGAAGCAATCAAGTAAAGACTGTCATATTAGATTAAGGTGTACCCCCATCTAATATGATTGATGCTCTTTTAAAAAGACAAAAAGAGATACACAGTTGCACAGGGAGAATGCCATGATGAGGGAAGCAGAGATCACAAGCCAAGGAGTGCCCAGGATTAACAGTCATCTGCAGAAACTAGTAAGAAACAAATAGAAATGTTTCACTAGAGCCTTTGAGAGAACATGGTCCTGCTGACACCTTGATTCTGAACTTCCAGTCTCTAGAAATGTAAGAGAGTACATTTCTGTTGTTTTAAGCCACGAAGTTTGTGATACATTGTTAACCTACCCCTAGGAAACTAATACATGAACTAAACTCTGGACTTTCAGTATTTCAGCTTGCATAACAATTTACCACTCTGTAAAGGCTAGTGCTTTGGCAACCTAATGCCAAGAGCTGACTCGTTGGAAAAGACCCTGATGCTGGGAAAGATTGAAGACATGAGGAGAAGGGGACAACAGAGGATGAGATAGTTGGATGGCATCACGGATTCAATGAACACGAATTTAAGCAAGCTCCAGGAGATGGTGAAGGACAGGGAAGCCTGGCACGCTGCAGTCCAGGGTCACAAATAGTTGGACATGACAGAGTGGCTGAACAACAACAACAACAAAGGCTAGTATGTCTCAAAGACTCTCTGATCTGGTTCCTTGCCTACATCTGAAGTCGGACATACCGAAATGATGCTATGTGTAGGTGAAACATGTGAAATGAGGAAAACTTGAGCTTTGACTGAAATGGCTTGTATTCACTGGAAAAATAATCATATAAAACAAACACAGTCACAAGCCATGTTTATTTCTCTCTTTTTTCTTGATTAAAATTTTTAAAATGAGTTAAAAATCAAACTACCACCAGCCACAAATTTGAAAATCAAGAACAGACCCTGCTTCATAATAATCAATGAACTATTATTCAGCCATTAAAGAGAATGAAATAATGTCATTTGTCAACATGAGTTCACCTAAAGATTATCATAAGTGAAAAGTCAGAGAAAGACAAATATCAAATGCTATTTATTATATGCAGAATCTGAAAAAAATTGATACAAATGAACTTATCTACAAAACAGAAACACTTACAGACTTAAAGAATGAATTTATGATTACTAGGAGTAAGGAAGGAGATATAGATTGGTAGTGTAGGATTGACATGTACACACTACTATATTTAAAATAGATAACCAACAGCAATCTACTGTATGGTAGAGAATTTCTAAGTATTCTCTAATAACCTAAATGGTAGAAGAATTTGTAAAAGAAGAGATACTTGTGTGTGTGTGTGTGTGTGTGTGTGTATATATATATATATAACTGAATCAATTTGCTGTACACTTGAATCTAACACAACATTGTTAATCAATTATATTCCAATATAAAATAAAAAATTAAAGAAAACATAATCATGTAAAGTAAAAACAAACAAAAAATATAAGATAGTGCAGAAGACCAGAGCAAATTATTATAATTAAATATAATGTTAAAAAATCTGACATGCTATTGATATGGATAATTGCTATTTTGCATATTGTAATGAGCAATAAATTAAAACACTGTTTTTAAATGAATAATGGTAACTAGGAAATTATGAAATTTATTATATATATGTAAATGATATTGTATGATGCTGTCAGTACTTTGACTTCCTTTCTGGGACATCAATCAGCCAACCATCCTTTGAATAACTTACTAAGTGTAAACTTCAGATACTTAGTGACATTTATGAATGTTTTCTACTTTAAACAGGTTTCAAAAGCTTTTGGCAGAAGCACTGTAGGAAAAGACCATGGATAGTAGGTTTAGCAAGATTCCACCTCAAAGTGTTTGGAGTTGGGATAGTGGAGGACCCTTGTAAATGATTAAGCATAACAGAGAGTGTTATCAAGAACCAGTACAAAGTAACATTGATCACTACAATATGGGGCTCAAAGATGGTGAAATCGAATGACTGAATACAGAGTTGAGAAGGAAAAACAGCCAGGTGAGAAGATGTAGGCTCAAAAATGAGGAAGTGTTCATCCTGGACATAGGAATCTCTACCTTAGGAACAGTCTGTGGCATCCAGTTTGTATGGCAAAGTACATACAGCATATACACATGATGAAAGCAGTCAGTGGGTACAAACTTCCAGTTATAAGATAAATAAATACTAGAGATGTAATGTACAACAAGATTAATATAATTAACACTGCTATATGTTATATACAGAAGTTAAAAGAATAAGTTCTGAGTCCATTACAAGGAAAAAATGTTTTTCTATTCCTTTAATGGTAACCATTTCATGATATGTAAGTCAAGTCATTATCCTGTACACTTTAAACTTATAGAGTGCTGAGTATTGATTACACTTCCATAAAACTAGGAAAAAAAAAAAAGGCCACTTTAATGCTATGGCAAACAAGGAAAAATTCATGGCTACCAAAAGTAGTGAATTTCTTAACTAAGGAAAGAGAGGAAATTCATCTTTTTTTTTTTTTTTTAAGAGGATCCACGGTTTATTGAATAGGAGAACTCACCTGTCTGAAGCGGCAGGGCACTTGAGTGACACGCCATTGAGGACAGCAGATAGCGAGCAGGACAAGGCAGCAGTCTTTGCTGGATGGCGGTTGGGGCAGAAGAAATTTATTTTCAGTTTATTACTCTCAAAATTGACACTACCAAATTCTTGTCCAAATGCCCACATTTTCCTGCTACATACAATTCTTTAAACACGTTTATGAAAAATGCCAAAAGTATAGCTTTGAAGAAAGTGTTTACAAAACATTAATCAGGTGCCCCTCTCTTTCCTACTACAACTTCTGCTACCTGGAGGCAGTCTGTTTTAACAATTTCAATTATTAGGACTTTCTAGAGGTTGTTCCCCCACCTGTCATTCTTCTGAAAACTAATTTTTTTCTAATTGCAAAAAATATCAACTTATAGAACCTTAACAAAACAGAGAAAAATTTCACTGAGGAACTAAAATCAGTCTCTCCCTATTATGGGGAGATAATTATTATAAACATAGTAATTTATTATTTTTTCACTTAAACTATATACTTATGTATTTTATGCCCCAATAAAATGTTTTCTCTATATAAATAAATATAAGACATACAGTTTATATTTTAAAATTATTTTAATATTTGCATAATATTCTGGGACTTCCCTGCTGGTCTAGTGGCTAAGACTCTGAGGTTCCTATGCAGGGGGCCTGGGTCCGATCCCTGGCCCAGGAACTAGATCGCACATGCTGCAACTGAAGTTTCACATGCTGCACCAAAGACTGAACATCTTGTGTGCCACAACTAAGACCAGGTGCAGTCAAATAAATAAATATTAAAAAAAGAAAGAAAGAAAAAAATATTTGCATAATATTCAACCAATTAAATATGTTAAATTAATTTAACTATATTTTCTGCCTCCTATGAGTTGCTCATGCTTTTCATTTGATTATCCTTTTGTACTATGTTGAGAAAACAAATCACTTTTTTCCTGTCACTGATTCTATTTTCCTTGGTGCTAAACCTATTCTTCCCTGTCTCTCTTATAAATTTTAAACTTGGATTGCATTTTTATTTACTTTACAGTTCTACAATACCTTTCTGGTCCTCTCTTCTTTTTGAAATAATTTCTTTAAACATCATTTTTGTGTCCTTTGATTTCAGACTCTTATTTTCTTAGATGCCTGGTGTATTTCCTAAACGTTAAGTCTTCTTAAGGCTTATTAAGGGCATCATATAATTTTATAAATTTTACTATGCTTCTTCTAATAAGTTATTTTCAAAGCAGAACTTTTCCCTTTGGTATTTTGCTTCTCCCAAAAACATGTCCATAGGACCTATGCTACTCTTCCCTCCATTTAAGTTTAAATGAGGACACATACCCATATTCCATGTTGCCTTTGGATCATCACATTCATTTCCTACTTGTCTCTATCCCCTACCTCTTGGATAGCTGTCAAATGACCTTGTCACATTATAGTGCACAAGTTGGTTACTGTGTATATTTTTCAGCCATTTGCTCATGGTCATCAGTGATTATCTAGCATGATTCCACAAGATTAAGGTAGGGTTATCTCCTCCTTCGATTGCTTGGTTTTAAGACACACTGAGACAATTGAATGCCCAGAACACACTGTTGTAGCATCTCTGAAGACTCTTTAATTTGCTATTTTTGTTAGTTTATTAATTTAACTTTTCTTTGTTCTTTAAAAGTAACTTTATGCCTGTCTGGAGCCTCCATAGTCCTGGAAGTGGTGATTCCAAGGGAAGAGGAAGCTTGGTGGCTCAGCCCAGTGCTCCTGAGGCCCCCACCAGCCTCTAAAACTCACTGTCTTTACTATCCACAAAAATGATCCTCATATAGGGCTTGGAGTTCACAGCATAAAAATTTTAATTTATCATCCAGTCCTACTTTTTAGTCTACTAGCTGATTGTAATTTCACTCCTTGAATGAATGTGGACAATAGGTAGGAGGGAGCAAGCATTTCTCAAGTCATCATATAACATGTCCATAGGAGTCATTCCAATTTGTTGAATTAATTAATATAAGTTGCTATAGTATTTTGATGTAATTTATATCTAGAGTATTGCCATTTGCATTAAATATTTTTTGATCATCAGTCATTATGTGTAGGCCACTGTCCCATGTAAGTTGGACTCAGTTTTAAGTCAAAATCAATCATGTAATAGTATGTGTTAGATCATATTTATTTCCCGCCTGTGTTAAGTGCTCAGTTGCTAAGTAGAGTCCGACTCTTTGTGACCCCATGGACTGCTAGGCTCTTCTGTCCATGGGAACTTCCAGGCAAGAATACTGGAGTGGGTTGCTATTCCCTCCTCCAGGGGATTTTCCTCATCCAAGGATCGAACCCACGTTTCTTGTCTCTTGCATAGACAGGTGGATTCTTTACCGCTGAGCCACCTAGGAAGCCCACTGCTTCCCTTTATCTCCTCTGCATTGACCTAAAGTACATTCAGAGGCTTGCTTTTCATTACAAGCTGTTGTTTGCTTATCGACTAAGGAAGGATGTAGTACTTATGTCAAATGAAAAAAATACATGATAGTACCATTATGCTGCCCAGTGAGCTGTGATGCTGGCCATTTCCTAACAGATAGCTAATTATTATATGCATGTGAGGAAGTATGGAGCTCTCATTTCAGATATTGGTGGGAAAGAAAAATAAGTGGTAGTACACAGTTTTTATTGAAAACCTTTGATGTAATTAGAAAGTAGATTTAATTATGTTTTAGTTTCATAAGACCTTGAGTATAAAGTATAAGATCAATCCATTATGCAGTGTGTTGCAATTGTTTAAGCTAATATTTTTTAAATAAAACTAAAAAAGTTAGATCCTCCCAAAATAGGCAGATTATTATTATTTTTTCTCTTAAATATAGCCAATGCCAACAAGTTTATAATACTGGGAACCATTTTATCTTTAATAGAACCTCATTATTACTTTTATATCCTACTCCTACAAAACATTCAAATTCTTCTTAAAATAGTTTGCAATTCTTGGTAAATCTCCTCTATTGGATATGATCTAAATCTATTAGTAATTAAAACAAAATTATAAAAACATTTTATTGTGATGTAAATTTAAATAAAATTTAAATTTATCAAAAAAGAAGTCTAAAATTAATTATTTAAAATAAGGTCCAAATTGTTTCACATTGGCCAAACACTGCTCTGAAGAACCTGTCCTTAAATAATCCACTATGACTATACTTAACATTAGCAGAAATTTAATCAATGCTTTTAATAACATCATTGGCTAAAGTGATCAAATTCAGAACAATGAAATGCAGACCACAATTTCCACAAATATTCAGTAATATATTTTAAAAGGATTGCATTAACCTATAACCTATAACCAATTTATTTGAGCTTATTTAGGAACAAAGACATTACTCAGTATCAGTAACCACTGTTCAATCAATTAATACCATAAATTTCCCAGTTTTTAAAATATGCTAGTAGCTTTTATGAACTCAAGAAGGCTTTACTAGGCCACTATTATGTGCCAGACACCGAAAGAACATTACTTTCAGAGAACAAAATAATGAACATTACTTCCTGTCCATGTTAATATTGAATTTCCCAATATCAAAAGATGAGAGGCCTGATTCTTTAGAAAAGTCAGTTTTGAATATGAAATAATGTGTTTACTTCCCTTTGTTTCATTCTTATATAATTCCTAATAAATAAGAAGATATCAGGGAATGGTGCAAAGGAGATGTAGGGTTCTGTTGTTGTAAGCAAGTTTGTCTCTGGGAAACCTAAGAAGGTTATAATGGGTAGGACATAGGTTAGGGTACTTACAGGCCCGAAGCAGAGGTTAAAAAGTTGGATGTAGAGAGTGTAGAAAATCAACACTAAGATCTCAGTAATGGGAACTGAATGAGAATCTGGGGTGATGCAGTTAGAATGCATTAATTTAATCTATTTAATTCATCTTTGCATAACCCCATTCAAGATCCAACATTGAGGATAGCAGAATCCCGTTGCCTAAGCTTAGGTTGCATAGGCTTGAATATTGAGCTGTTGAATGTGGAAAGATCTAATAGAGGAAAACTTCAGATCTCTTAGGGGATGGGAAATGCAATAATTTATCATCAAAATTTGTGCTCCTGCTCAGTTGTGTCTGACTCTGCAACTCCATGGACTGTAGCCCACCAGGTTTCTCTGTCCATGGGATTTTCCAGGCAAGAATACTGGACTAGGTTGCCATTTCCTCCTCCAGGGTATCTCGCCAACCCAGGGATTGAAACCACCGCTCCTGCATTGGCAGGTGAATTCTTTACCACTGAGACACCTGGGAAGCCCCATAATCCAACTTTAACCACACACAATTCATCAGAAAGAAGCTAGTCTGTTGTTTATTATAAATAGAAGCTGGACTGTTAAAACTAATTAGAAACATATATCATGGTTTCTTAACTTTTCTATCATGAACCACCCTGCACCCAATCAACTCCAAACAAATATATGAATGACATACCCAAATGTCTAATAGGTTTTAGGTTTTTAAAATACTTTTCAGGAGAAGTGAACCTTTACTTTAATATAGAAACTTCATCATCACAAGTGGTGATGCCTATATATGATTGTCAGATAACTATTCAAGTAGACTACTGACCACCTAAAACAATAAAATTGCTCAGTTTTAGATACAGCAGTGTTAATATATCATGGTTGCCACTAGATAATTGTTTTGCTGTAAATATATAATTGTAAAAACATTTAAAGTGCCTTTTGGACATTTTATCCAGCGAGCAAGATTATACCACCAAATAAAAGAACACTTTCTGCGGCTGATGAAATATGGTAGCTACTTGGTAGAGATCCTTTGATAATGTCCTTGTAAATGCTGAACCAGTTAATTCAGAATGAAATATTGTGAAGAAATTGTGCTAAAGAGGGAAATAAAGTAGAGATAAAAAATAAGTGTTAGTTTTTCTTTGATTTCTTCATTAAAGAAAATCTGGTAACTTTAAGAAATTAATCAAAGAATAAACTGATTGTTAGGAGGGCAGAACTAAAGAACTGTCTTAAGAGGGCAGAACTAAAGAAGTGATAAAATGTTCTAAAGAAATGTATACAAGCAACACCCACAGCACCCTTTGTCTCTAAAATCAGCTATGATCTGCTCTAGAAATCAGCTCTCCAGTATGACAAAGCATCGAATAAATGACAAAGTAGGCACTTGAATAAGGTTAAGTGCCTTTGTCCAAGGCAATGAAGATGCAGTAATCACCAAAGAACAGGTCAGAAAATTATTGCATCTTTTTGTATTTATAAGGGGTCACAAATCAGATCTTTCAAATCCTTAAAGAGATTTAAATTTACTATTTTAAAAAATCAAAGACAGATGCACTAAGTTTTGAAAATGAATTGGTAATGACATGTTAAAATGGAACATGAGTTTGGAAAAATAGTTGCTAATACTATTTTCATTTCCTGTATTTTCTCAAATCACCTAATGATAATTGATTATGAGATACTCATCATAATGCAAATATCTAACATGACTGAACTTTCTCATTTATGAAGCATATGGATGTTATTGACATTTTAACATAAGCTATGATGAATAGGCATGGATATTTTTCTTCAAATAAAATATTAATGATTATTTAAAGTAAATAACCTTCCATAGATTAATAAAAAGCAGAAATTAATATTATGGAGGGTTTTTTAATTGTAATAATAATATTTATCAATAGCTATACTTTTGATTAGAAATCTATGATGAAAAATATTAGGATAGACTATCAACTAGAAGGAGAAAATTAATCAAGAAAAGTGACTTCAAAAAGGCTTGGACACTTTTGACTTTCCAGTACATTCTCTTTCTGTAAACACTTCTTTCTTTATGCAGTCATTCCATGATTTAGAAATTCAAGGTGGTTCAATGGAGGTAGGACCTATTAATACCTAAGAATCTCTGATTCTGCATTTCTTCCTAGAAAAAGAGAAAAAGCACATAAGGCAATAAATACCAAAGGTTTAAAACTAGGAAAAGAGAATTGAAATATTTCAAGTGGTTAGCTGTGTATCATTAGTTTTGTCTATTTTTTACTAGTTCGCCAATAAAATAAAGTATTTGTAATTAATAAAAGGATATCTGATAGAAGCCTACTGATATTGATTTCCTTGGATTTCATAGGAAGTACAAATATTAAGGAAATAATGAATCCATGCTTAAAGGATATCAGTATCCTATTACAAAGTTGGAAATAAGAAGCTTTAGTTTCTAATTCAGAAACTTAGGAATTCCGACACAACAGATGCCTAGAATGTTAGACAAATTGTTGTTCATACAGCAGGTCATCAATTTCTTTATATAATAATGTATTGCAAAACAATAAACAGGTCAGAATTACATAAACAAAAATTCTGTAAAAATTAAGTTTTTGTTAGGTTAAATACATACCACATTGAAAAGATCTTGACAATTTTTCTTTAAAACCCAATTTTAATTGCCTTGACCTGAGGGCAGCCGCAAGCTTGAAAAGTGACAATTTATGGATTTTATTAACCTGTTTACTGTCATTCATGAAAGAATTTACTTTAGCAATTGCTCTGTGTCATGTTACAAATGCTACCTATGAACTAGCATATTCTTAAAGAAACAGTAATATATTAAGAAAGTAGCATTATTAGTAATATATGTTTGAAATTAATATCATTGAGAAATTATTTTAAGAATCAAGTTAGATAAATATTTTCTACCAAAGGACATTTGTAAAAAGGTTGAAGTCAACGGGAAACTCAGGTGCAATAATTTGATTTGCTCCCTTAGTCAATCTTTATAGAACATTCAACACAGAATAGAATAGATACCGGGTTACAAAAGATTAAAGATAGCTCTTCCTGCCTCTGAGACCCTTACATTCCAAAGGAAACAAATGATAGTGATTTTTTTAATTCCAGGAAATCTACAACTTCCTATTGAATACTGAAAGTTAAAAATCTAGTTTATACTCTGTATTAAAAACAAGGGTAAACTGAAGCAACAGAGTAAAAATTTCCATGAACATAATCATATATGAAATATATATATAATAGTTTGAAGATTTATGTCACAAGCTTGTGATAACTTTTTTTGACCCCTAGCCCTTTTGATTCTAGTAACATTTGTTGGGCATTTCAAAAACTGCAAAAGGGTTTTTGTGTTTTTTTTTTTTGTTTTTGTTTTTGTTTTTTTTTTATTTTGAGATGAATAAGTTTAAGTAAATATAAAATGTGGCAGAGAATAAAGCAATGTCTATGATATTGGCTTGAGGGGGAAAAAAAATGAAAAACTAGGCTTTAATCTTGGCTCTGCTGCCTCCAATTGATTGAGGTGAGAGAGGAATTGCCTGGACTTCAGTGTTTCTTCCTGTATATAGTGATAATAGTGAATCCCTGTCTTATAGTGTTGTGGTCATTGTCAGGATTGAATAAAGGTAATATTTGTAATATACTGAAGTAATAATTATAATTTTGCTATTAATACTTAAAAACCTTCCAGAATATAAGCACTTGGAGAGCAGAGATGGTGGTTCAATGTTACTGAGAGTATTGTAAAGAGACCAACAACATCGCCTGGGCACCGCTGAGAACTACGAGAGCAGAATTTCTATGTGAGACTCAGGAATCTATATTTGAACAAAGTTGCCATGTAATTTTAGGCACACAAAATTCTGAGAAGCCCTGTCGAGTGTGCTCTCAGCTGTATTTCTAAAGTCCAGAAATAACAGTGGGTAATAAATAATAGATTAACTAATATTGGTCTAACCATTCAATAAACTACTATCTTTTCCTTTATTTTAAACTCTCTTTTCTGACTCTTACTATTGAGAAACCTCTTATAAAGTTTGGTTTATTTGCACATAATAAAAGTAAGGAACCAAAACTGTATTTGCAGGTATTTTACATTGTTAGAAATTCCCTTTGGCATGACAACAATTGTGGTGTCTACATCATAGACAGCTGTAAACATGTTGGGTAGTGCATGTAAAATATTTAGTAAAAACCCCAGTACTTCACTGTGGGCACTCAAAAATAACATCTCTTATCATATTTTGGCAGTCATTTTTCTCTAACTGAGCTAACAAATGAATTTTATTAAAAACTTGTATGTCTAGAACCTTAAGAAAAGGTTTTCATTTTGCAAGGAAGAAATGAAACATTGCTTTTCTTTTTGGTCTGATTTCCCCTTTTCAAGTTAACATACAGTATTGATTGCAACTCCTAAAAACCTTTCATCATATTAAGTGATAGGATGGTTTAAGCTATATTCATGAGCTTTTCCTGTGATATATGGGAGAGTTCAAAGTAAAGCATAGTAATTATCTAAGTAAACTACCACAGCTAAGCAGTTCCCCTCATCTCAGAGATTTCTGCACAAAATATGTGGGGAAATGGGATTTTTGAAAAGGAAAGTCTTAGGAAAGTTTAAATGTAGTAATAATCCTGTTTGCAAACATTTGACTCTCTCAGTTCATTGCTATGTTTATAATGAAATGTATGTTCATTAGGAGAGCATGAGACTTTGAGTTTGTCTGTTTTCTATTGGTCATCAGTGATATGAAGAAATACGTTGGATGATTTCCTACTGAGATAAGAAATAGTACTCTGCAGATATACCTGAACCTATAAAAATGGTGAGAAGCTTCTTGTAACTTAAAAAAAAAAAAAAGTTTTCTCCTGGGAAATACACTTTTAAAAGCTTCTCAGAATGTTAAAGATTTTCAAATAAGCCATAAATGGACATCTGCAGTCTATGCCGCACTTCAATAAGATGAGAATGGTTGTCATGTCAAATCTCTACAGGCTGTCTTTGCTCGTGTTTTCCTGGTTAGGAAATTCCACTCAAGCAGAATGAAACCTAACCTTTAATATTACATTCTGTAGAACAGGCCCCAGTGACACATAAGAGGATCTTATCACTGGACCTCAATGGATTTGGTTTAAACCAGTTTCTTTTCTGCAAGACAGATATCAGATGGGAGTTCTCTTCACAAAAAGGAGTCCATTTTCTCTTCAGAGTACAACCAGAGAATTGAAAAGTTGTTCAAAATAATCACAAAAAGCAGATGAAGATATTATCACCAGAAAAATGCTTCATGTAGTATGCAAGGCCCTAAAACCTGTATTGCTCTGTTAACAAAACATATATCTGAAAGATGTCCTACTCTTTTTCAGACTGTAACTACCAAGCTGTAAAACTCACAATGCAATTTATACAAATATATACATATATCTATATATAACTCCCTATAGAGTTCAATGATTTGAATAATCAAAATCAATTATTATAAAATAAAGCCAATGTTGACCCAAAGATAATAAACTATATTTGAATTAATAAGTGTTTGATTAATTCATAATATGATTTTTACATGTCATTTGATTTCTGCTTTATTTCTCCTAGAAACCAAAGTAGTAGTTATTAAATCCTGAGAGAAAATATAATTACTTCCTTGACCAGAAGAAAATACATGTAAGCTTGATATTAAATTTAGCTTAATTTTAAAATTGTGGACTATAGAGTAGCAATGTCTCACCAAAAGATTTAAATTTGAGCATAAATTATTCTGCCTTTTATTAAAATTATTTAAAAACTATATCTTCTAAAGTGCAGATGGGAGTTCGCTTCATGAGAAGGAGCCCATTTTCTCTTCAGAGTATCTTCAGACATCATGTGACAAAGGCTAATTGAAATTGATCTTTTAGCATAATATCTCTCTTTTGAGGAATACCATATCTCCATAGAAGAACAGCAAGAGGATTTTATAGTTAAACTGTTTTTAAAATGCCTATAGATTTGAAAATCAAGGAATTTAAGTTATTTAATTTTATTCTTGAATGTGCTCCCAATATTGATTGTATAAATGAGGTATTTCAAAACTTTCTTAAAAGTTTAATAAATATTTGAAGAGGAGCTAAGATGGTTGACGAATAGAACAGGGAGACCACTTTCTCCCCTACAAATTCATCGAAAGAACATTTGAATGCTGAGCAAACTCCACAAAACAACTTCTGATCTCTAGCAGAGGACATCAGGCTCCCAGAAAAGCAGCTCATTGTCTTCGAAAGGAGGTAGGACAAAATATAAAAGATAAAAAGAGAGACAAAAGAGTTAGGAATGAAGACCCGTCCCAGGAAGGGAGTCTTAATAGAGGAAGTTTCCAAACACAGGAAACCCTCTCACTGGCGGGTCTGGGGGAAGTTTTCAAATCATGGAGGGAAAACTAACTGGGAGGAAAAATAAATAAAACCCACAGATTACATGCCTAAAAGCAACTCCCAGCAGAAAAGTACTCCAGGTGCTCTCATCAACCACCAGCAAGTGGGGGGTGAATGGAGAGGAGCGGGCGACATTGCTTAGGGTAAGGACCAGGCCCAAATGCCCTGAGGGCAATTAGAGGGAGCTAAGGTGAGATAGCAACTTAAACTATGGGATAGCAAGAGAGAGAGAGAGAGAAAATTAACCTGCGAAAAGCCCTAACCGAAGACACTGCCAGCCTGTTTGCAGAACAAAGGAAGGACTGAACAATTCCAGAGAAGAGCTAGCCGGCTGCGGACCGGCCCAGCTCTGCCGGAGGCAGGAGGCAGGGGGGAGGGGAAAGGGGCAAACTCGGCCCCAGAGACGGCATCCCTACCAAACTGCAAATAGGCTTCCAGCTTCCAACCAATGACTTCCTGAGATTCTGGATGGTTGATATCCTCTGGGAGGGTCGTGGCTAAAGACCAGCTCCCCAGAAGAGACACAAGGTGCCCCGGACCTGAGCGCGGAAACTGAGGCTGGGACCGCGGAGGGGATAAGGTGCACTGCACCCGGGGAGAGTGTGCTCATCAAGCTCCTGGATGCCTGAGCTGCTTGTGCTGGGGAAGGCACAAAACGCAGGCCCAACAGAGTTTGGGCCTTTGTGGAGTACCTAAAAACTGGAACCTGAGCGGCTTAGGCCTGGGAAGTGCACACAACTCAGGGCCCGCTCCCTGTAGAGCAACCTGGAGCCTGAGCAGTGTAGACGGGAAAAGCACACACACTGTGAGTGGGAGCAAACCCAGAATGTCCAGAACACTGCGAGTGCTCCCCACACACGCCAGTGACATTTGTCTGCAGTGCCCCTCCCTCCCCACAGTGCGACTAAACAAGAAAACCTAAACAAGAGACCACCTCCACCCACTTGTTTAGACTCTGAAGAGACCTGCAAACAGAAGCCAAATAAACAAAGGGAACCGCTTTAGAAGTGGCAGCTACAGCAGACTAAAATCCCTGTGGTTAACACCGACTACACTGGAAGGGGCCAATAGATATTGAGAAGTGTAAGCTGGAACAAGGAGCTATCTGAAACTCAACCGAACCCACACTGCCCACAACAGCTCCAGAGAAATTCCTAGATACATTTTTACTATCATTTTTTTCTTTAATTAAAAAAATATATATTTTTAATCTTTTTTAAATTTGTTTCTTCTTTTTTTAAAAGTCCTCTATGATTCCTCTATTATTTCTTAATTTTCATTTTCATAACCCACTATAACCTTGCAAGAAAAAGACCCTATTTTTAAAGCAAACTTCATATATATATTTCTTAAATTTTTTGTGTTTTTGTTTTTAATATTGTATTTTTAAGAGTCTAACCTCTACTCTAGATTTTTAATCTCTGTTTTTCAGTATTTGGTATCAATTTTGGACATTTAAGAATCAAATATTCAGTACCCATTTTTACTCAGGAATGTGATGATTACTCTCTCCCCCTTTTGACTCTCCTTTTTCTCCCCCAGATCATCTCTATTTCCTCCTCCCCCTTCTCTCCTCAATCCAATACTGTGAATCTCTGTGGGTATTCTGGGCTACAGAGAACATTTAGGGAACAGAGTACTGTGTAGATCTGTCTCTCTCCTCTTGAGTCCCCCTTTTTCTCCTCCTACTCATCTCTGTCTCCTTCCTCCCTCTGCTCTTCTTCATGTAACTCTGTGAACCTCTCTGGGTGTCCCTCACTGTGGAGAATCTTTTCACGATTAACCTAGAAGTTTTATTATCAGTGCTGTATGATTGGAGAAGTCTTGAGGCTACTGGAAGAAGAAGACTGAAATCCAGAGGCAGGAGACTTAAGCCCAAAACTTGAGAACACCAGAAAACTCCTGACTACACAGAACATTAAATAATAAGAGATCAACCAAAAGCCTCTATACCTACACAGAAACCAACCACCACCCAAGAGCCAATAAGTTCCAGAGCAAGACATACCACACAAATTCTCCAGCAACGCAGGAACATAGCCCTGAGCGTCAACATACAGGCTGCCCAAAGTCACACCTAACACATAGATCCATCTTAAAACTCACTACTAGACAATCCATTGCACTCCAGAGAGAAGAACTCCAGCTCCATGCACCAGAACACTGATGAAAGCTTCCCTAACCAGGAAACCTTGACAAGCCAATCGTCCAACCCCACCCACTGGGAGAAACCTCCACAATAAAAAGGAACTACAGACCACCAGAATACAGAAAGACCACCCCAAACACAACAATTTAAACAAGATGAAAAGGCAGAGAAATACCCAGCAGGTAAAGGAATATGAAAAATGCTCACCAAGCTAAACAAAAGAGGAGGAGATAAGGAATCTACCTGAAAAAGAATTTAGAATAATGATAAAATGATCCAAAAATTTGAAAACAAAATGGAGTTACAGATAAATAGCCTGGAGACAAGCATTGAGAAAATGCAAAAAATGTTTAACAAGGACCTAGAAGAAATAAAAAAGAGTCAAATAAAAATGAATAATGCAATAAATGAGATCAAAAACACTCTGGAGGGAACCAACAGTAGAATAACGGAGGCAGAAGATAGGACAAGTGAGGTAGAAGATAAAATGGTGGAAATAAATGAAGCAGAGGGGGGGAAAAAAAGAATCAAAAGAAATGAGGAAAACCTCAGGGACCTCTGGGACCATGTGAAACGCCCCAACATTTGACTCATAGGGGTCCCAGAAGAAGAAGACAAAAAGAAAGGCCATGAGAAAATATTCGAGGAGATAATAGCTGAAAACTTCCCTAAAATGGGAAAGGAAATAGTCACACAGATTCAAGAAACCCAGAGAGTGCCAAACAGGATAAACCTAAGGTGAAACACCCCAAGACACATATTAATCAAATTAACAAAGATCAAACACAAAGAATAAATATTAAAAGCAGCAAGGGAGAAACAACAAATAACACACAAAGGGATTCTTATAAGGATAACAGCTGATCTATCAATAGAAACTCTTCGGGCCAGAAGGGAATGGCAGGACATACTGAAAGTAATGAAAGAGAATAACCTACAACCCAGATTACTGTACCCAGCAAGGATCTCATTCAGATATGAAGGAGAATTCAAAAGCTTTACAGACAAGCAAAAGCTGAGAGAATTCAGCACCACTAAACCAGCTCTTCAACAAATGCTAAAGGATCTTCTCTAGACAGGAAACACAAAAAGGTTGTATAAATGTGAACCCAAAACAGCAAAGTAAATGGCAATGGGACCATACCTATCAATAATTACCTTAAATGTAAATGGGTTGAATGCCCCAACCAAAGACAAAGATTGACTGAATGGATACAAAAACAAGACCCCTATATATGCTGTCTACAAGAGACCCACCTCAAAGCAAGGGACACATACAGACTGAAAGTGAAGGGGGCTGGAAAAAATATTTCACTCAAACAGAGACCAAAAGAAAGCAGGAGTTGCAATACTCATATCAGATAAAATAGACTTTAAAATAAAGGCTGTGAAAAGAGGCAAAGAAGGACACTACATAATGATCAAAGGATCAATCCAAGAAGAAGCTATAGCAATTATAAATATACATGCACCCAACATACGAGCACTAAAATATGTAAGGCAAATGCTAACGAGTATGAAAGGGGAAATTAACAATAACACAATAATAGTGGGAGACTTTAATACCCCACTCACACCTATGAATAGATCAAGTAAACAGAAAATTAACAAGGAAGTGCAAACTTTAAATGACACAATGGACCAGCTAGACCTAATTGATATTTATAGGACATTTCATCCCAAAACAATCAATTTCACCTTTTTCTCAAGTGCACACGGAACCTTCTCCAGAATAGATCACATCCTGGGCCATAAATCTAGGGTTGGTAAATTAAAAAAAAAAAAATTGAAATCATTCCAGTCATCTTTTCTAACCACAGTGCAGTAAGATTAGATCTCAATTACAGGAAAAAAACTATTAAAACTTCCAACATATGAAGGCTAAATAACACACTTCTGAATAACCAACAAATCATAGAAGAAATAAAAAAAGAAATAAAAATATGCATAGAAATGAATGAAAATGAAAACACAACAACCCAAAACCTATGGGACACTGTAAAAGCAGTGCTAAGGGGAAGGTTCATAGCAATACAGGCTTACCTCAAGAAACAAGAAAAAAGTCAAATAAATAACCTAACTCTACACCTAAAGCAACTAGAGAAGGAAGAAATGAAGAACCTCAGGGTTAGTAGAAGGAAAGTAGACTTAAAAATTAGGGCAGAAATAAATGCAAAAGAAACAAAAGAGACCATAGCAGAAATCAACAAAGCTAAAAGTTGGTTTTTTGAAAAGATAAACAAAATTGACAAACTGTTAGCCAGACTCATTAAGAAACAAAGGGAGAACAACCAAATTAACAAAATTAGAAATGAAAATGGAGAGATCACAACAGACAACTCTGAAATACAAAGGATCATAACAGACTACTACCAGCAGCTCTATGCCAATAAAATGAACAACTTGGAAGAAATGGACAAATTCTTAGAAGAGAATAACTTTCCAAAACTGAACCAGGAAGAAATAGAAGATCTTAACAGACCCATTTCAAGCACGGAAATCGAAACTGTAATCAGAAATCTTCCAGCAAACAAAATCCCAGGACCAGATGGCTTCACAGCTGAATTCTACCAAAAATTTAGAGAAGAGCTAACACCTATCTTACTCAAACTTAAAAGCTTTTGCACACTAAAGGAAACTATAAGCAAGGTGAAAAGACAGCCTTCAGAATGGGAGAAAATAATAGCAAATGAAGAAACAGACAAAGGATTAATCTCAAAAATATACAAGCAACTCCTGCAGCTCAATTCCAGAAAAATAAATGACCCAGTCAAAAACTGGGCCAACGATCTAAACAGACGTTTCTCCAAAGAAGACATACAGATGTCTGACAAACACATGAATAGATGCTCAACATCACTCATTATCAGAGAAATGCAAATCAAAACCACAATGAGGTAACATTATGCCCCAGTCAGAATGGCTGCTATCCAAAAGTCTACAAGCAATAAGTGCTGGAGAGGGTGTGGAAAAAAGGGAGCCTTCTTACACTGTTGGTGGGAATGCAAACTAGTACAGCCACTTTGGAGAACAATGTGAAGATTCCTTAAAAAACTGGAAATAGAACTGCCATATCACCCAGCAATCCCACTTCTGAGCATACACACTGAGGAAACCACAATTGAAAGAGACACGTGCACCCCAATGTTCATCGCAGCACTGTTTATAATAGCCAGGACATGGAAGCAACCTAGATGCCCATCAGCAGATGAATGGATAAGAAAGCTGTGGTACATACACACAATGGAATATTACTCAGCAATTAAAATGAATACATTTGAATCAGTTCTAATGAGATGGATGAAACTGGAGCCCATTATACAGAGTGAAGTAAGCCAGAAAGATAAACACCAATACAGTATACTAATTCATATATATGGAATTTAGAAAGATGGTAACAATAACCCTATATGCAAGACAGAAAAAGAGACACAGATGTATAGAACAGACTTTTGGACTGTATGGGAAAAGACAAGGACAGGATGATCTGAGAGAATAGCATTTAAACATATATTTTATCAAGTATGAAACAGATTGCTGGTCCAGGTTGGATGTATGAGACAAGTGCTCTGGGCTGGTGCACTGGGATGACCCAGAGGGATGGGATGGGAAGGGAGGTGGAAGGGGGGTTAAGAATGGGGAGTGCATGTAAATCCATGGCTGATTCATGTCAATGTATGGCAAAAGCCACTACAATATTGTAAAGTAATTAGCCTCCAACTAATAAAAATAAACAAAAAATAAATAAATAAAATTATATTAAAAATTAAAAAAAATAAATTTTTATGCAAAAAAAATATTAACAAATATTTACTTAAATAGTACTTACCCTGTACTAAGCACAAAGAATTCTGAACACTTCCAAAATATTAGCTTGTTTAATACTCAAAATAACTCTATGAGGTAGATGTGACTATAATCCATATTTTTAATTAAAGAAACAAAAGCACCAAGTGACCAAATTGCCCAAAGTCACAAAGTTTGGGAGCTTGTGTGAACCCAGGGAGTTTGCTGTTAGGATGTGTGCCCTTACCTACCATGTTATGGTTCTTGGAAATAATTCCTTTGCTAAAATCAAATTTTCTGGAAGAATAGACTGTAATTGAGTGAGAGGAATTTAGGGACTTTTCAGGTATATTTGTATAGTTGACACTTTTTTTTTCCTTAATAAAAGCATCATATTATCTGTCTGAAACCAAACGCAAGAGAAACCTCAGGGGGAAAATTGAGTCTTTGTAACAATTCAAATCCAAGTTTATAGAAAGAGGAAGTAACAGTGCGATCAATACAAAAGGAGAGGAATACTTTCCACAAAAATGAACACAGTCCCCAGTTCTCATGGGTTCCAATTTGAGATCTGTGGTTTAAGTAATATGAATTTTGAAGTAAAAATCTATGTGGAGTTCAAGCTAGACTGTAAAATAAAGCCCTAGGGGCAATGGCTATACCTTTAAAATGTTCCTTTTAAGGGCTAGCAACTGATCAAAATGGACACTGGTAGAGGCCCCAGTGACTGAGGTAAAAGAATGAGGCTCATTATACAGACAAAGACACCTGAGAAAAGTTTTAATTAAACACTGTTAATTTGGAATGGCGCGTTTTGTATTTATTATTTTGTTTTTGAATTTTTGAATTTTCTAAAATAGAAATGAATAGCTAAAGTCGTATATCAGGGAGAATGTAAAAGAAAGGATTGTTGAGCTCAGATGTTCACTGGGCAGTGAGAGGAGTGGAGTGGATGAAAGTGGAGGAGACTGTGGTGAAATCTTTTCATGGTCTGGCCACTGCTCAGCTCTGCCTGATTTCTGCCATTCATCAGTAGGAAGCCAATGGGATCATTAGATCTTCCAAATTCAAGAGAAGTTGAAAAACCAACTTCTACTGAATATGTCCCAAATTTTAAATGGTGATTATAGAGCAGTTGGTGAGTTCATGTAAAGTAAGATCTAGAAATCTCTTGGATATTAGATATCACATAAAACTAAGTATTAGTTAGATGTGTACATAAAACTAAGGGTAAGCATAGGAAGAAAAGCTGGGGAAATAAAGAACAATGATGATAAAGATAAAAGGCTAATAAAGAAGAGTAGAGTCTTAAGGGCAAGATGAAGGAATATTTCCAAGGAGAACCACTTTTTTCTGTAGGTCCCTGTCAAAAATGTCACATTACTGGATTTGAAGATTAGAGCTCCCAGCAAGAGTGCATATTCAGTAGAGAAACTAGACAACAGCCAGATTGTGAAATCAAACTCTTAAATACACAGTATACAACCTGAAACTATATGCAAAGTAGATACTTTATTGAGTGGTTGAAGAAAGAATGATTTAAGGATACTCCCAAGAAAGAGATAGATGATAGCTTAAAGACATAATTCCTGTGCTTGTAAGTAACTTGGAAGGAGCCAAAGGAAAGAAAGGGACTGACAATAAAAAAAATAAATTAATTTATGGAGAAATTATCTCAGAAGCCACAGAGAGATGAGTCACAGAGAGTACGTTAGTTTTATAAAGGCACCGGATGAAGTAGTAAACTTGACTAACTACACATAATATTTTTTCGTATTCTATTGTCAGCTCCTTGAGGACAGGGGTCATGTCTGTCTTATTCACTTCACCCCATATTCTGAAGTGGGAGGCACAAAAATAGATCCAGGAATGGATATTGGTGATAGTGTTTACTTGGACTTATTTAAGTTCACTTAAAATTTGTAACTGAAATACCAAACAAGCAATGCAAAGATAAGGCTATAAGTGGGTGTTAATAGATGCTTCTTTCTAATGCCTCTGTTACCTAGATTCATACATTCAGTTCATTCCCGAAGTTTGTTATCAATTTCCTTTTGTAGAATAAGAAATTTGCCAGGCCATAGAAGCTCCAAATTATAAGATCATTACATTTTATGATAACTTAGGCTGTGGGAAGGGTTAAGAGTAGGTACATATATGGCATAATGCATCAACAATCAAGGGACAATGCAATTATTATATTTTAAAATGCTCACTGAATCACAGTCACGTATTTTTGAGTTTTCTTTTTATTTCTGTTATTGGGCTTATTTCTACTTTTCTAATGCACTTTTGAAGAAAGAAAATAGAGTTTTAAAGGTTCAGCTGACATTAGAAGTTATATCTGTTTAGAAGTGCCAATCAGGATGGCTTTATTATTTTCTCTGCTGATTCTAAGAGGGATTACATCAGGTTTAGAATTTAGTAATGCAAATGACAGCATTGAAAATATCGGTGAGAGTACAGTTATTATAGCTGAGCAATTATTTGGGTAGAAAACAAAATTCAGAGCAGGCTGATGGATTTGAAAGCTAGGAAGCAAAGAACTTTATATTACAAGAAATGGAAGAACAAGTTTAATAGATGACATTGACAGAGACAATCGTCCCACTAGACGCCAAACTTAGAAAGTAACATTGCTAATGTATTAATATTCAGGCAGTGTACTAAAGACCACAAATGCACTGAATTTTCCTGTAATTCATAAATAATCTAATCAGATAGTTACTGTTTTCATGTTATGTTTGGGGTTATAGAGCCTTAGAGAATTGAAATAATTTGCAAATAGCACATCGTAAGAAAAATGTCAGAGCATAGTTTAAATACAAGCCTCATTTGAATCTAGATTTTTAATCTTAATCATTTTAATACTTCTGAATTACCTTGCTTCCAGTTGACAAGATGTGTCCATGTAGAGCAGACTAGGATGCTAGACTATGATTTATAAATGATCTTGGAAGATGAAGGAACCTAATGAGGTTAAACTATTCCCATTGAACATGGCCAGAATGATGGCAAATAGTATGAAAAAGGGGACAATGGTGGGTTATAAGCTTATATCTGGAGAACATGAGCACTGCTGATTCAGAAATTTATAATGACAGATATAAAGAGAGGAAAATAATTGGAAAGCAAAAATGTCAAATGTAAAAATAGAATGTTAAGTAAAGTAGCTAAAATAATAGTTTTGGAAAGTTAAATAGTAAACCAAGACTCAATTTTAATACTTCATTTTACTTAACATGACTGTATTATTATGAAAACTTATAGTATTTTGCATTAGTTATCTATTGCTATATAATCACCACTAACGTGGCAGCTTAAAACAAAGACACATTTATTATCTCACTCTTTCAGTGGGTCATTTATCTGGACTCAGTTTTACTTAGTTTTCTATCAGGGTCTCCTACAAGGCTACAATCAAGATCTCTTCTGAAATGCCAACTGGGGAAGGATCTATTTCCAAGGTCATATGGTTATTGGTACGATGTAATTCTTTGGTGATTTTCAGACTGAGGACTTCATTTCCTTGGTGTGTGCCAGCTGGAAGCTGCTGTCAGTCTTTCCATATGTTCCTCTCCATAAAGCAGCCCACAACATGGCAGCTTGCTTCATCAAAGCCAGCAAGGTGAGGAATTTGCTAGCAAGATGGAAGTCACACTCCTGTACAGTCCATTCATGGACATAATACCTCACCATCTTTGCCATACTCTGTTGATTAGAAGCAAGTCACATTCAAGGGGGGTAGATATACAAGGGTATGAATATCAAGAGTTGGAGTTTGCTGAGAATCATGTGCCACATTTTTCAATAGTAATCCTCTACTTTGAATGACCTATTTTCTCCTCATAGAAGGATGAAAGCAGGATTGGGGAGGAGAAAGACTATATAGCAAAAAAAGGCAGATCACAAAATATGACTTCATGCCTCTTAATCAATGATGGTTGCCTTCCCTCTAAATCCACACACTTGTAGAAATGAAGATTATTTTTTTCAGAGCAATCTTATTTCTTGCTAACTTGACTCTTATTTAGCCTTGTAATTTATTTTCTACTTTGTTATTGATACTGTTTCATTCTCCCCTTTATTATGAGAAACTTTATTCACATATCAGAAACCTACCAGTTCCTTGGGAAATCACTTTTGATTCACAGTTCACATTGCTGATTTCACTGATAATTACAGCCCTAGCTATAAGAATAGCCCTCAAAAAGAAATTATCTAGCAAGTGTTCGTTATGTCAAAATGTCTCAGATACAGAACACATTTTGTGTTGTATTGGAATAGCCACCAAATAGTGAGAGGTATGATTGCCAGTAGTACAATTTTTAATATATGCTATGGGTTAAAAAAAAATACAGGTCTTAATACTTGACAGTGCCTAAGTTCTCACACTGTTAGCGATAATTTTAGTAGAGAATTGGCTGTGAGCTTAAGGAAGCTTAAGCTTCAGAGCCCTTCAGCCTGAGAGGCCTCCTCCAAGACTAGTGTGCTCTACTCCAGTGGTGAGGGGGTGCAGGGAGAGAATGCAGATCATCAAAAGTCCCACCTCTGTGCCAGAAATATAAACACTGACTAGTACTTCCATATCCACCTGATTCCTAACAGTTACCTGTCTTTGTGGGTCTTCTAGGGGCGGAGTTGGGATTGAGCATCTTTGAGCCCAGAATAGGGACATGAGCAGGAAGGAAATCTGTGCTGTTTCTGTCAGGAGAGTGTGTAATTTCCTCGGTTCTGTCTCATCACAACAAAAACTTGAAGTGACAGACTTTTAAGCCCTCAGGTTGTCTCAGCTCTCTGACAGATCAGTGTTACAGCTCCATGTTACAGCTCAGTTTTATTTAGAAAATAAAGGAAAACACATCCTCAAGGCATGAGGGCATGCCAACCCAAAAGACGCAAAGAGAAAAGGGGTGGAGGGGAGAGAAAGAGAGCCCCCTGGTTCTATGACTCCTCTTTTTATATGTTTTTTTCTCCCCTCACCCCTGGCCTGCCCTATGTAAACTGGGCTAGCCAGGAGGGCTGTTTGTTCTACCTGAGGGTCTCACTCTGGTCCTCAAACTTTCCTTTGTTCTATTTTCATGGGCTTTTCCCTTCCTTGTCTTTTAGCCACTGCCATTCTGGACTTCTTTTTCCTATTCTAACTACCTAAAAGTTCCATGTGAAGTGGCTGGTGGGGCCAACCCAATGGAAGTTGGAATGGAGTTCATGTGTGGAATGGGACAGTAGGGTGTAGCCAAGATACTCTTCTGTAAGGGTTTGAGTATGGGAAGAAAAGACAAATTTAAACACAGGAAACTTTTTCAACTGTCAGTCCCCTCTCTCCCCTCTACTATGCATTGTTTATCTACACTATGTAGTGATCAAACTTCCCCATGGGCACAAACACTCACTCAACCACAAAAAGCAACATTTTTGTAGTACCAACCAGACAACTCCTTAAAAGTTAACATTCCTTCTTAATCTTATCAGGGGTCATGATGAACCATGACCACTACTCACTTTGTACTTTCAGATCTTGACTGTACAAACTATGATATGGTGGTGATTTAGTTACTAAGTTGTGTCAGACTCTTGTGACCCCATGAACTGTAACCAGCCAGCCTCCTCTGTCCATGAGATCTCCAGGCAAGAATACTGGAGTGTGTTGCCATTTCTTTCTCCAGGGGATCTTCCTGACTCAGGAATCGATCCCACGTCTCCTGCATTGCAGGCAGATTCTTTACCTTAACTAAGCCATCACAACTATATATATCATTTCATGTATAGCCCATAGCCATCTGCCTCAAAAACCTATATAACTGTGCTTTGACCTCGAACAAGTAGGAACAATTCTTGGAACTTTCTGAGAGGTTGTTCCTAGTTTATAATCCTCTATTTGCCTCAAATAAAATTTTCTATGTTTTACAGGTTGACTATTAATTTTTCATCTACAGGTTATTGGCAATCATGTTCATGAAATAAAAGATATGGAGGTCTCTTACTGTAAAGCGCAGGGAGCTATATTCAATATTTTGTAATAATGTATAAGAGAAATGAATTTGAGAAGGAATATACACACACACACACACACACACATATAAAACAATCAGTGCTATATACCTGAAACTAAAGCAATATTTTAAATCAAATATACTTCAATAAATAATAAAATCAATAAATTAAAAAACAAGGGAAAAAATAAGAAAGAGGGTAAGAAAAATGACAACCTAGTGAGAAATATGACCTCTGGTGTGATTTGATGGGGTTCAAATTCCAGCACTGTTTCTTCTTCTTCTTTTTTTTTTTTTTGAGCATTTTAAAAAAAGAAGTATGGAGGTCTCAAAGACATTTCCTCAGGACAAGACTCATTATCTAAACAAGTATTTCCAGAGCACTTACAGATGTAGCATCACCAATAAAAAGTGGTGAAGCTGAAAGGAACTGTTCTAAACCATCAGTCACATTTTCAGTCAATCCCACTTGGCTGAATTAACTTTCTATTCTTTCTATAGAAAGTGTTTAATAATTGCTGCATATGCAAAGACAAAGGGTGTGCAGCCAAAAAGTGTAGATGCATTAGGCAAGTAATTAATATTGATAACAACACATTATTTTTTGAATGTTGTAATGTTTGTAATATTGCAAATGTATATTTTAGTTTCTGAGATTAATTGAAACAAAATATTTATATTCATATATTTTCTATTTGTAAACTTGCACAAGTTTTGGTCTTAAATATAGTCTTCTAAATGGTGTAAGCTTGTGCCCACACAAAACCTGGATCTACCCTGAAAATTAGGAATTTTTCACGACTATGTTTCTGTGTCTTTATGTGTGTTGAAAAGGTATATATGTTGTGTGAAATCTCAGAGACATTTATTCCTAGTAAAAATCATTTGAAGATTTTTTTTTCTTTTTCTCTCCTTTAACAGAACTATCCTTCTTCCTATAGTTTCTGAATGAATACACCCCCCTGAAGCATCACCTTCTTACTTAGTGAAGTAGATCTCTGATGTCTAGATTAGGTTTAATAATTCACAGAGATTTTCAAGACAATACTTAGTCTTGAGGCTCATTTTTAAAACCTGTAATTGAGAAAGGAAAAAATGGCTTGTCATGCGACTTCAGGAAAAATTAAGAGGTTCTTTTCTTCCTGCTAGGGATTTACAGAAAGTCTCCATAATCCCACTGGCATGAATTGCAAATGTAATCACCAACAAGAAAAAGGTTAAAAAACTCTGAGGAAAAAAAAAACAAAAACTCTGAGGTATTGGGCCACTCTGCTTTGGCAAACAAAGGCCTCATTGGTCAGAGTAGAACTTGGCTTCTGGGTTTCCTTATGAAGGTGGCTAGCAGAGGAACATCCTTAACCCCTGGGCCAGCTTAGCCTTAGTTAGTCAACTCTGTTACAGCCAATAAAATACAAAATATGAGAGACACCACCTTCAAAGAAGAGAAAAGAGTAAAATCTCCATTCACAATGCTACTTCACACCTTATGGTTCTTGACTCTGGAAACCACTTCCAGTAAGGCTCACAAAGGTTTAATCAATGTCTGGGGTGTGGACAGAACATATAAGGTCTCCTGTAGTAAAATATGTTGTTTATTATGCTCAAGAGAAACACCTTCGTAATTCACTAAGCACTTCTGGGAATGGAAACCATTAAGTTAGTCACAGGAGGACTCAGGCAATCAAATTAATTTTACTTTTTTTTTCTTTCAAGATTGGGGATTGGAATTTCTAGAATATCTGAACATAAATATAACCTTGCTATGTATGTATGTGTGTGTATATATATATATATGACTTCCCATATATATGTATGGCTTCCCTGGTGGCTCAGGCGGTAAAGTTCTGCCTGCAATGCAGGGGACCCAGATTTGATCCCTGAGTTGGGAAGAGCCCCTGGAGAGGGGAATAGCAATCCACTCCAGTATTCTTGCCTAGAGAAATCCATGGACAGAGGAACCTGGCAAGTTACATGAGGTCACAAAGAGTCTGATGCAACTGAGTGTCTAACACACACACACACACAGGATAAGGATACATAAATAAATGCTGCTATTTTCAGCTTAATTCTGATTTGACTCTGATTTGGAAATAATAGGTGGCATTTGAAAAACAAAATCCAATTTCCTCTGTCTGAAGAATCGCACAGATTGAACCTTAGCTCTACTGAATCTTAGAGTAAAAGTTGGATTTCTCAGTCTTTAATAATCTACTTACAAGACCCAAGTAAGTTTCTTTAAAGAATAGTAAATATTTCAAATTTTCACTCAACTGAAGTTCCCAGGAGAACACTGGGCATATCTTCCTTAAGAACCAAAAGAAGAAAACAATTATAAAGATTCATACAACAAATAGTTATAGTTTATTCTGTGTTTTAACTGACATCTGGAAGGTTCCTAAGGCTATTATTACCTCTTCCAGAGATGATGAGATAAAGACTGGGCTAAGAGATTAGCTCAGTGATTTCAACAGACTGTACCTGCATGCCAGGGGTTAAAATCCAGGAACAGGTACTTCACTTGCCTGCTTGAGGACTGCTATCCCATCTGTAAAACAACATCGGTTTTGCTGAAAACTGGGAGGTAAATTGGTTAAATTGATTGTAAGTCTTCTTGGAAACAAAAGGTAGTATGCAAATTCTGAGAGGTCCAGGCACCACATTGCTGAATGTATATAATTTCTGAATAGAAAAGAGAGAATTCAACCAAAACAGGGGCTGAATGGACTGCGCTCAAGGCAATAGAGTCTCAGCCACTAAATAAACAGAGCTTGACAGTAAAGAGAACTAGAAGTGACCAGAAGTGAGAGAAAGAAGAAGGTGGAGAGAGGGAGAGTTGCAGGGGACATTCAGGGATTATAAAACGTGTTCAATATATTAATGAGTCTATTTTCTCCTTATACTTTCATTTTTAAATAAATTTTTATTGGAGTATAGTTGATTTACAATAACAAAGTACTTCCCTTTCTTAATATTTTACTTTTGTTGCCCACACAGAAACTCTATAAAGTTTTCTCACTTCCAAAATTTTTTCTTCTTCTAGATAGATTTTTATTAATTCACCCCACTGTGATTAATACATTTTAAAGTCTCTTATATGATATTTATTTCCATTTTATTGATGCATTGACATTATGCTTAAGTTGAAAGATCCATATTATATTTTGTATAAGAAATAAGGGAATATAAGAATGTGAGTGTGTGTTTGCCTAGTTTGTTTAGAAAAACAGGATAAATTAGGATCTCCTTAAATGCTGGTTTGTAGTGGGTTAATGAGAGCTACATGAAGGGGACAGGAATAGAAACGAGGCCTTTCTGAGAATAATTTTTTGTATAATTTGATCTTTTGAGCAATATCATCAACTAATAAATGAATTAAAATTTATGAGAAAACAAAAGTTACATTCAATACAAATAGAAACAAATAAATTGCCCATCAAACTGAAAAAAAAAATCATCCAATGATAATTAATTCAAGAAACCTTTAATTTCATTATTCTTACTCTCTACCCTTAATAGTCGTAAACATATAAATCATACATACACACGTACAGAGAAATTTCACTCTTATTTATTATAGTTTTGTTGTTGTTAGAAATGACATGGGTGTCAATTTTTTGTATGTATTTTTGGAGAGATGAAGAAGTAATGATGTTGCAGCATATCAGTCTTTACTTTTTGGGAGAAGGGAGATATACATATACATTGAGGGAGGCAGGAAAGAACCCTCTGTTATCTACTTTGAATTGGACGTATCACTAATGAATCATTACGTATCTCTGTGTATATATACTTAGCTAGCTAGCTTTTTCTTTTAGCTGCTAATAAAGAGTATCAGGAGCAATAGTACTTAATTAGTAATGAATATACCTATCATGTGAATACTTTTTTCTAGTGGTAATCTCTGATGAAAGGAATTTGGGCATTTTAAGAAATAAGTGATTCAAATTCTGAGTCCTGGAAAGTTCAGGATAAGCCTGGGACACTCTATTTCTTAAGATAAGAAATGATAAAAAAAAAAAATAATGAAATCATCAAATGATACCAGTACAAGTTGAAAGGGCTTACAGTGGACAAATTTAGGACAATGTAAGTATTTTAAAAAATAAACACTTTAAAAAAAGGTCTTGGGCATATTGAGTTTACATGTGTAAGTATGTATATGTATCAATATTTTAGGAGAGTAAGTCTGTAAGGGACAATTATGTATAAGACTTCCAGTTTCTGACTATTCTCTCTTTCTTCTCTCTGTTCTATCTTTCACATTTTTCTCAGTCTTAAGGACACTATACCTCTTATCCTTTATCCAAAATAATGTCTCCTAAAATGTTAATGACATTAACATCTCTCCCAAAATCATTTTTAAGAAGACCTGGGGAGTATAAAACTTTTCAACTAAAAAAAATTTAATGGTGAACAATAAAAAATTATGCTTCTTAGTCTTTAACTGTATCTTTAAAAGGATACTAATTGGTAAAACCCAGAGGAATATGACTGTCTTATGTAAACTATGTTTTAAATTTAGCCATGTGCCAACATTTCCCGAAAAATATTTAAATCTTCTAATTTCTGCTTAGATCATAAGCTGGTTAAGTCCATGGAATATATATGTGATTGCAGATTTAGTCTGACTTTCTATCTGCTTTTTAATAGATTTTCCCAAAGACTAAAGTTTTTAAGAGCAATATTTTGACCAAACTCCATTTTTCAAATATGGGCTCTAGCTTGGCTAATTACATTCTCAGAAATTGCTTTTCTACTGAGTATAGACAAGAGAAGAACTTTATTTCAAGGACACTCATAAAGGGATCTGTTTTAAACTGTAGATGAGTAAGATTCAAACTGGGTTGAAAGATCAGCAGTAGCAATAGTTTAAGACCATGACACTGCTAAAAGGATTTGTTTTTTAGAAAGGTTTCTCAAAAAAATTACCCAAGGAAGAAAGGGAAAAGATGTCTGGCTTAGGTAGGTAATAGTGAATAGCAGGTGCCTTTAACCCATGGTCTGTAGAGCTTGTAATTCAAAATACATTGACATGAGGGCATTGGAAGGTTTAGGTACTTAGCAAACAGTACTGATTTATTTATACCATGACAGACAATAATTTTTAGTGATTGTCAAGTCAAGATGGCATTTGTCCAGTAAAAGGCCTTGTTGCAAATGAAAAGGTCATTTGAAGCAAAAAGACTGTGTACCTTTTTTTTAAACCTTGGCAACTTTAAATGAAATATTAATAGGTGAATTCCCTTTGCTCACTTTATTGTGTTAATACATTTGAAATGCTTAGCATAGCCTGTGTGTGTGTGTGTGTGTGTGTGTGTGTGTGTGTGTGGCACATGTATTGTGCTATTGTTGAATATCTGTGTCAGGTTTGTCTCCTCCACCGTGATTTTTCATTAAAGTGACTTTCTCCCAATGATTTTATCCTAAATGCTTAGTATGGTGCCTGGAATACCACAAGGATTCAATAAAATATTTTTTGATTAATCAATATGAAAAAAAGCCCTTGGAACTCATACTCTTTAAATGTCTGTTTTATAAAAATGCTGCAAAACAGTTCTTGATATTTTGAGGCTGAGTTTAAAACATAATTTAGATCACATTGCCTGTACCATTAGGAATAATAACTATGACAACACCATTTATTAAACACTGACTTTTATCCCAGGTGTTATGCTGTGGTTTAGGTGCATTATCTCATTCAACTGTACTTAGACACTCAATGCAAATATTAAAGCAGATTTTCCCTGATATCTAAAAATAGACCATTACAACAAAATCTTTCATAAGCCAAAATGGTATAACATGGAGAAGCAATTACCTTAGGACACATCTTCCTAACAGATGCACAAAATGAGATAAAGAACAGATGCTCACAGACACATTTCAAAGCTATGCTGGTTTGGTGCTGAGATGCTTACTGCAGTTCATGAGGAAGGAACTTGGTGGTGCCATCTCAGTTCTGCGGTGTGCACTGTCTCTACAAGGGCTCACTGCAAAACAAACCTGACCAATATTTTCTCATTTCAGATTTGTTCATAGAAGCAAAAAATTCTCTTTGAATTTTTTACAGTTAGCACAAACAGGTGATAATGTAGGTCTTTCAAAAAAGAGAAGTGATGTAAAATAAAGAAAGAAAGTGAAGCCGCTCAGTCACGTCTGACTCTTTGCAACCCTGTGGACTGTAGCCTACCAGACTCCTCCGCCCGTGGGATTCTCCAGGCAAGAATACTGGAGTAGGTTGCCATTTCCTTCTCCACAGATGTATCTTTCCCACCCAGGAATTGAACCTGGGTCTCCCACAGTGGAGGCAGACGCTTTAACCTCTGAGCCATCAGGGAAACGATGCAAAGGATTTTTCAAAAAGCAGGGGAGATCAGTACTCCCATTTTATAGATGAGAAAACAGGTGTTAAGAAATCAGGTAAGTGGTAGAGTCCTGTCATGATTTCTGAACCTCAAGCTAAACATATCTGCTGCTCCTATATTAGAAGTGTCTGTGACGGACTTTTACAATTATTTAGATAAAAGAAAATTCTAGTTCCTAAACTGATGAGTGTGCCCATTGCTTTAAAAAGCTTCTTAGAGGAAAAAACTGCATTTTAAAAGTAGAACTTCTCTATGTGAACAACTTGGAAAGGGGTATGAAGATGCTATTTGAAAGGGAAAAGTCTTCAGAAATAGGGCAACTGTATTTGACAAGCTTGTCCATTGGTTAAGTAAGAAATGGAATCTATAACAGGTAAACACCATATAAGGAAAATGCTTTAGAGATATTTTAATCACTGACTTCTAAGGGATTTATGATGCAGCCTTAGGATATGTGGTCGCTGAATTTTGTGCCAAAATGGCTGTGAGAAACTAATTATGTCTAGATGAAATGGGAAAGCAAAATAGATACCTGAAGAATTTGCAGGATTAAGCAGAATTGAGCATGACAACAAACAGACAAAGATTTTAATATTACTTTGGAGTTGTAAATGTCATTTCTGTTCACTTCAGTGGAGGGAAGACATTGACAAGTCAAACACATCAACATATGACTTTTTACAATTTGACAATGGGCTTGAGAACTGGTGTACAGTATCTGCGTCTATTTTCCATATATTCTCTAAATCCCATGTCTTCTGTCAGTGAAGGGAAGTACCTTGGTGAGTATAAATCATGGTCTGCTCCAATTAGATAATAAACAAATTCTATCTGTATTGTAATTGTGATGTTGTAATCTTGCTAGGATATTGAAATTTTGTTCTAGATCTGTTGTTAATACTACCTATGTTTTTTATGAGAAAAAAAATTTCAGATGACCTGCTTCATTAATAAAGTTTGTTTTGAATAGAGTTGAAAACTGCAAAGACGACTGGTAGATTAACTTTTATAACATAATTTACATTTATAGAACATATGTATATAAGATATATAAATATTTTATATGTTTTTGAAGTTTTTATTATATATATCAGTCTTCAGTATGATGTTGTGCATTTTGTCCTTATTCAATAACTTTTGCATAGAATTTACATAAATATCCCATGCCTATAGATTTGTTTTTACTTAGAAAGCAGATAGAAAAAACTTTATATGATGAGGAAAACATTACGACAGTGAATGAGTAAATTATTTCACAAATATAGTGAGACAATTGCCAGGAGAAAACAAAAATCTTATTCAATCGCCAGATGACTAGGAGAATACTGGGAGTTTTAGTATATTAAGAGGAATTTTACTTTTCAGAATCTTTAAAAGGCCAAAATATACAGCTGTACAATTAGATTTGATTGAAGGAGACTTCATTCTACAGGACAACAAAATTTGCCATCCCAAAATATATCTCAAATACTTTCTTAAAACAAAGATTTGATTTAGATAGAAATTAATATATTATATTTCCTTTCAGTTATTGAAGTTCTAATAGCCATAATGAACTATGAGAAATGTACAAAATACTATGCATATTTCATACATTCAAGGTCATTAACCTATAACTCAGATGCAAACAAATTAATAAAATAACTATGAAATTCTGTATATGAAGTGTTTCAGTATTTAGGAAAAGAATGATGTAACTGTACCAGTTAGGAAAGACAGTATAAGGAAGAATAAATTAGGTGAGAATTTAAAGATATGTAGAACTGTTGATGACAGGAGTTCAGACAGATGAAATTGCATGTGCAAGATAATGAGCCCTGGCATTGCAAAGAAGGTGAATTAAAAGAGTCAAAGTGGGCATAACTAAAAAGGCAGGACTTTACATTTTAGATAGTAAAATTTTGTAAACCAGCTTTTGCAAAAGTGCCACTTATATAGCATTACTTCTTTGAGATACAATAGGTACTTCTGAATTTCCTCCTACTTTTTTAGGTTCTTCTGGCTGGTCCAGAAATGAAGTTGAATGAATCTGGAAAATCAAATAAAGCTTAGTAATATTTAGTAGTATTTATGGAAGAGACCCAGGAAAACTGAGCAAGTTGCCAAAATGGCTGAAGATATCACCTTAACTATCATCTTCAGCCAAAGATAAAAGAGGATGTTGGAAGTAATGGTCTGGAACTTCAGGGGAGAGGAAAATAATTCACATGGGGATGGAAAAGCAAATGTTTGATAAACAAATTTGCTGGGCCAGTCAGAGATCATGGGGAAAAGAGTGGACTCTGCTTTCTATACCCTGGTCAGTTTCCCCACCATTCTAGCTCTTATTCTTTGCAGGCATCTCCAGTGATGGCTCTATTCAGAGAATAGGCTCTATTCAGAGAACAGGTCCTAGATTCTTAAGGCAGCTAAGAGAGAGGTAAAATGAAAGACTTCTGGTGTATTCTCCTTCTTAAAAATAATCAGCCTAAATTAATCCTCATGCCAAAGAGGTACATTTTGGGGTGGCAAATTTTACTTCCATGTAGGATAAAGTCTCCTTCAGACAAAACTAATGGTAAAACTGCATATTTGGCCTTTTAACGGTTCTGAAGAGTAAAATCCCTCTTCATATAGTAAAATTCCCAGTATTCTCCTAATCATCTGACCATTGAATGCCATCATTTTTTTTCTTTTTTCTCATCACCTAATGCCTTGCAATATAACTTTTAGCAGTGAGAAGCCATTGGGCATTGGTTTTACAACAGTCAAGTGATTTGATAAAATCAGTGAATTCAGAGGAATTATTTGATAACTGTGCTAGGTGGAAAAAAATGGAAGAAAAGCTGGAAATGGAGACAGACCAAAGTCAGAAAGAAGAAAGGGAAAATTGGTAAGCTTATCAATGCACTAGACCAAGTGTGATGGCAGTGAGAATGGATAAGGACATTAAGAACACAGAATAAAAATCTCAGATAGTAAATGAAATGTAAAAGTACAAGCACAAGACAAAGTTAAAGATAATTCAGTGAAGCAAATGTCAAAAATCATTTCTCACATACTGATGTATGTTAAAAGGCCTCCAGAACAGACGTTCTACAACCATCCTGGAACTCCACTTCAGTGGCATTTAATAGCATTCCTGCCAGAGAATTGTTGCTGAGCATTCATCTTAATCACTCCAGTGATATTCCACCCCTTCTGTGATAGCTTTTCAGATTTTTTTCAAGAAGATTTGTGCTTCTCAGAATTTCTTGTTAACTAATTTCTCCTGACTTGTAGAACACAGGATAATTTAATCCTTGTTGAAAATGATTTGAACACAAACCTTAATTAATATTAAGGAAGTGGAATATATATTGGAAGTGGCTTGCCCGTATTTTGCACACATACCTTTTAAGTGATTCTATACTTACTAAATCAGGAGCAAAGATATTATATTGAGAGACATATGTATTAGATATAACTTAAATACTTTAAATAGCTTTGAAAACATTTTATTTGCTATCAGTATGTTACTGTAGAGCTTTCCAGATGGCTTAATGGTAAATAATCCACCTGCCAATGCAGGAGATGCAGGTTTGATCCCTGGGTTGGGAAGATCCCCTAGAGAAGGAAATGACAGCCCACCCCAATATTCTTGCCAGGAAAATTCCATGGACAGAGGAGCCTAGTGGGCTACAGTCCATGGGGTTGCAAAAGAGTCAGACATGACTTAGTGACTAAATAACAACAGTATATTACTATAACCCAGAGAAGCAGTACCATATTTCATATTAATGAGATAATGTGATGTAAATATTAGTTGCTCAGTCATGTCTGACTCTATGTGACTCTGTGGACTGTAGTCCACTAGGCTACTCTGTCCATGGTATTCTAAAGGCAAGAATACTGGAGTGGGTTGCCATTCCCTTCTCCAGAGTATCTTCCTGACCCAGGAATTGAACCCAGGTCTCCAATGTGATGCAAAGGATGTGGATTTAGGAGTCATTTAACTCTCTGATTTAAATGTTGTCAATGCCACTTTTTGGCCAAGTGGCTTTAGACAAGTTATATCAGGAATCTTTACCCTATTTTCTCCTAAATCACTATATTGTAGAGGTGATAATATGTAACTCAATCACTAAACATTGTGTTTATTTGCATATGTTAAGTGGTTAGCATAGGATCAGGTATTGAGTCAGTCAAAAGTATACTTAGATTCTGTGTCTCCTCGCTTAAGCTTTGAACCTCTGTGTTAACCGAATTTTCAAATTGCCTCTAAAATCTTTGCCATTAATTTTTACTTAAACCATTTTGCCACCTTTCATCTTTGTCCATTTTATGATAGTGATTCTTTCTCTGTAACACTTTTTTTTCCCCCTGCACATAAAGACCAGGGTTTTATAGATTTATCATTGCTCTTCTTTTTATCACTGTCACCATTGCCAAGGTAAAGAAGCATGGCTATTTCCAAAAGAGCTGATTCAGTCTATGAGAAAACTTAGGGCAGACCTTTCTAAAAAAGGCTATTTGAAGTGGAATGTGTGCTTCGGGGATGTAAATTTAGCTCCCTGGTCCTACGAGATAATTGTGTTCATTTTGTCATGGATATTTTCCTGAGAACCTCAGTTGAAGTGTACAGCTAGGGGACCAGATAACAATAGCTCTTCATAACTAGCTTCTTTACAAGATTTCATACCTCTCATGAAAAAATCCTTTCTTTTAACACAAAAAAAGAATAGAGACAGACAGCTAGAATTCCTGATATATCCTATAGGCAACTGCTATATTTTATATTATACACACTATAGCTATCTATTGTGCAGAACATTTATTTTCTATATACTATAGACATATAATATATATAATATGCTATATGTACTATGGTTTTCATGTTGAATGTATCAGTGATAACTAACTGCTCTCAGGGAACCTAAGGATCCAGCTCTGCTGGATACAAATATTGCTCCACTACATATGCCACTGGTGGCTTTTGCTTGAGTTTCTCTTGTGCAAAGAGATTGAGGGAGTAGCCCTAAGACTGACTCAATAGAAAAGGTCCTCATTTCTTACCTTTCTTACTGTAACAGTAGATCTTAGTCTTTTTTATTCTTCTACTCATACCACACAAGGCTTAGCTCTCAAAAGAGTAAACCTCTTAGCCCTGGCCTGCCACATCCACAGTCTACAGCATCTTGTGGTAGATTTGAGCTACTTTCCTTTATTTATTCACTCAACAAAGTTATTGAGCATTTACTATGTATTGATTAGGCTACAATATAATATTTCTAACAAAAACTGCCAAAAAAAAAAAAAAAAAAAAATGAAGAGACAGAGCCAAAGCAAAAACAACACCCAGCAGTGGATGTGACCGGTCATAGACAAAATGTCCGATGCTGTAAACAGCAACATTGCATAGGAACCTGGAATGTTAGATCCATGAATCAAGGAAAATTGGAAGTGGTCAAACAGGAGATGGCAAGAGTAAACATCAACATTTTAGGAATCACTGAACTAAAATGGACTGGAATGGGTGAATTTAACTCAGAGGACCATTATATCTACTACTGTGGGCAAGAATCCCTTGGAAGAAAAGGAGTAGCCATCATAGTCAACAAAGGAGCCTGAAATGCAGTACTTGGATGCAGTCTCAAAAACGACAGAATGATCTCTATTTATTTCCAAGGCAAAGGATTCAATATAATGGTAATCCAAGTCTATGCCTTGACCAGTAATGCTGAAGATGCTGAAGTTGAATGGTTCCATGAAGACCTACAAGAACTTCTAGAACTAACACTTAAAAAAAGATGTCCTTTTTATTTTAGGGGACTGGAATGCTAAAGTAGGAAGTCAAAAAACACCTGGAGTAACAGGCAAATTTGACCTTGAAGTACAGAATGAAGCAGGGCAAAGGTTATAGAGTTTTGCCAAGGGAACGCACTGGTCAAAGCAAACACCCTCTTCCAACAACACAAGAGAAGACTCTACACATGGACATCACCAGATGGCCAACACCAGAATCAGATTGATTATATTCTTTGTGGCCAAAGATGGGAGAAGCTCTATACAGTCAGCAAAAATGAGACCAGGAGCTAACTGTGGTCATGAACTCCTTATTGCCAAATTCAGACTTAAACTGAAGAAAGTAGGGAAAACCACAAAACCATTCAGGTACGACCTAAATCAAATCCCTTATGATTATACAGTGGAAGTGAGAAATAGATTTAAGGGACTAGATCTGATAGACAGAGTGCCTGATGAACTATAGATGGAGGTTCACGAAGTTGTACAGGAGACAGGATCAAGACTATCCCCCAAAAAAAGAAATGCAAAAAAGCAAAATGGCTGTCTGAGGAGGCCTTATAAATAACTGTGAAAAGAAGCAAAATACAAAGAAGAAAAGGAAAGATATACCCATATGATGTAGAGATTAAAATAATAACAAGGAAAGATAAGAGAACCTTCCTCAGTGATCAGTGCAAAGAAAGAGAGGAAAACAATAGAATGGGAAAGACTGGAGATCTCTTCAAGAAGATTAGAGATACAAAGAGAATATTTCATGCAAAGATGGGTTCAATAAAGAATAGAAATGGTATGGACCTAAGAGAAGCAGAGGATATTAAGAAGAGGTGGCAAGAATACACCAAAGAACAGGTACAAAAAAAGATCTTCATGACCCAGATAATCATGATGGTGTGATCACTCACCTAGAGCCAGACATCCTGGAATGTGAAGTCAAGTGGACCTTAGGAAGCATCACTACGAGCAAAGCTAGTGGAGGTGATGGAATTCCAGTGGAGCTATTTCAAATCCTGAAAGATGATGCTGTGAAAGTGTTACACTCAATATGCCAGCAAATTTGTAAAACTCAGCAGTGGTCACACGACTGGAAAAGGTCAGTTTTCATTCCAGTTCCAAAGAAAGGATACCAAAGAATGCTCAAACTACTGCACCCTGCACTCATCTCACACGCTAGTAAAGCAATGCTCAAAATTCTCCAAGCCAGGCTTCAGCAATACGTGAACCGTGAACTTCCAGATGTTCTAGCTGGTTTTAGAAAAGGAAGAGGAACCAGAGATCAAATTGCCAACATCTGCTGGGTCGTTGAAAAAGCAAGAGAGTTTCAGAAAAACATCTATTTCTGCTTTATTGACTATGACAAAGCCTTTGACTGTGTGGATCACAATAAACTGTGGAAAATTCTGAAAGAGATGGGAATACCAGACCACCTGATCTGTCTTTTAAGAAGCCTGTGTGCAGGTCAGGAAGCATCAGTTAGAACTGAACGTGGAACAACAGACTGGTTCCAAATAGGAAAAGGAGTACATCAAGGCTGTATATTGTCACTCTGCTTATTTAACTTATATGCAGAGTAAATAATGAGAAACGCTGGGCTAGAAGAAGCACAAGCTGAAATCAAGATTGCCGGGAGAAATATCAATAACCTCAGATATGCAGATGACACCACCCTTATGGCAGAAAGTGAAGAGTAAATGAAAAGCCTCTGGATGAAAGTGAAAGAGGAGAGTGAAAAAATTGGCTTAAAGCTCAACATTCAGAAAACTAAGATCATGGCATCTGGTCCCATCACTTCATGGGAAATAGATGGGGAGGCATTGGAATAGGGTCAGACTTTATTTTTGGGGGGCTCCAAAATCACTGCATATGGGGATTCCAGCCATGAAATTAAAAGACGCTTACTCCTTGGAAGGAAAATTATGACCAACCTAGATAATATATTAAAAAGCAGAGACATTACTTTGCCAACAATGGTCCATTTGGTCAAGGTTATGTTTTTCCCAGTGGTCATGTATGGATGTGAGAGTTGACTTTGAGGAAAGCTGAGCGCTGAAAAATTACTGCTTTTGAACTATGGTGTTGGAGAAGACTCTGGAGAGTACCTTGGACTACAAGGAGATCCAACCAGTCCATCCTAAATGATATAAGTCCTAGGTGTTCGTTGGAAGGACTGATGCTGGAGCTGAAACTCCAATACTTTGGCCACCTCATGCAAAGAGTTGACTCATTGGAAAAGACCCTGATGCTGGGAGGGATTGGGGACAGGAGGAGAAGGGGATGACAGTGGATGAGATGGCTGGATGGCATCACCAACTCGATGGGCATGAGTTTGAGTAAACTCCAGAAGTTGGTGATGGACAGGAAGGCCTGGTGTCCTGCGATTCATGGGGTCGCAGAGTCGGACACGACTGAGCGACTGAACTGAACTGAACTGAAGGCAAAGGAGAAAAGGAAAGATACACTCATCTGAATATAGTGTTCCAAAGAATGGCAAGGAGAGATAAGAGAGCCTCCTTACATGAATAATGCAAATAAATGGAGGAAAACAAAAGAATAGGGAAGACTAGGGATCATTTCAAGAAACTTAGAGATACTAAAGGAACATTTCATGCAAAGATGGCTGCAATAAAGGACAGAAACAGTAAGGAGCTAATAGAAGCAGAAGATATTAAGAAGAGGTGGCAAGAATATACAGAACTATTCAAATGGGATCTTAATGACCCAGGTAATCACGATGGTGTGGTCACTTATCTAGAGCCAGACATCCTGGAGTGTGAAGTCAAGTGGGATTTAGGAAGCATCACTACAAAGCTAGTGGAGGTGATGGAATTCTGGCTGCTCTATTTAAGATCCTAAAAGATGATGCTATTGAAGTGTTGCACTCAATATGCTGGCAAATATGGAAAGCTCAGCAGAGGCCACAGGACTGGAAAAGGTTATTTTTCATTCCAACCCCAAAGAAGGGCAATGACAAATAATGTTCAAACTACAACACAATTATGCTCACTTCTCATGCTAGCAAGGTCAGGGTGCTAAAATCCTTCAAGCTAGGCTTCAACAGTACATACTCTGGAAAATTCCAGATGTACAAGCTAATTTAGAAAAGGCGGAAGAACCAGAGGCAAAATTGCAAACATCTATAGGATCATAGAGAAAGCAAGAGAATTCAAGAAAAAACATCTACTCATTGACTACACTAAAGCCTTTGAATGTGCAGATCACATAAAAATAGAAAATTCTTAAAGAGGTGGGGATAACAGACCTCCTTACCTGCCTCCTGACACACCTAGATGCAAATCAAGAAGCAAAAGTTATAACCCCACATGGAGCAACAGACTGGTTCAAAATTGGGAAAGGAATATGTCAAGACTGTATATTGTCACCTTGCTTGTTTAACTTATATGCAGAGTACATCATGTGAAATGCCAGGCTGGATTAATGACAAGGTGGAATACAGACTTCTGGCAGAAATATCAACAACCTCAGATATGCAGATAGCACCATTCTAATGGCAGAAATTGAAGAGAAACTAAAGGGCTTCTTGATATAAGAGAAAGAGGAAAGTGAAAAAGCTAACTTAAAATTCGACATTCAAAAAACTAAGATCATGGCATCCAGTCCCATCACTTCATGGCAAATAGATGGGGAAAAAAATTGAAACAGTGACAGACTTGATTATCTTGGGTTCCAAATCACTGCAAATGGTGATTGAAGCCTTGCAATTAAAAGACTGTTGTTCTTTGGAAAAAAACGTATGACAAACCTAGATGGTGTATTAAAAAGCAGAGACATCACTTTGCCAAAATAGGTCTATATAGTCAAAGCTATGATTTTTTCAGTAGTCAAGTATGGATGTGATATTTGGACCCTTAAAAGTCTGAGTGCGAAAGAGTTGATGCTTTCAAACAGTGGGGCTGGAGAAGACTCTTGAGAATCCCTTGGACAACAAGGAGATCAAACAAATCAATCCTGAGGGCAATTATCCTGAATATTCATTGTAAGGACTGATGTTGAAGATGAAACTCCAATAATCTGGCCACCTAATTCAAAGAGCAGACTCATTGGCAAAGACCCTGATGATGGGAAAGATTGAGGGCAGGAGGAGAAGGGGACAACAGAGGATGAGATGGCTGAATGGGATCATTGACTCAATGGTCATGAGTTTGAGCAAATTCTGGGAGACAGTGAAGAACAGGGATGCCTGGTGCTGCAATCCATGCGGTTGCAAAGAGTTGGATACGACTGAGTGACTGAACAAGAAAAACAGCAGCAAGCCAGTCAGAAGAACCTAAAAGTGTAGAGGAAAGTCTCTTTCTCCCAAACAGAGAAAATTCTACAGTTGAGCATTACTTATGCTTTATTTCCTCTTCCTGGAATCACCAGTGGACATCATTGTGCAACCCCCTCAAAATCCCTGAAATTAGGTCAAACCTCCTGGATAAATCTAGACAAGTGATCTTGATGTGCACATTTTGCTGTCCTCTCTCTCTTCTTCCTTGTCTACCAGTTGGAGGCAAAGCCTCTAGAGCATCATACCAAGCCTTGGATGATGCTAGAGACATCATATGGAAGGGCCTGTGTGTCTGGTTGACCTCATGGAACAGGAGACGGACCCCTCACTCCCTCTTACCATTCAGTTCAGTCCAGTCCAGTTGCTCAGTCGTGTCCGACTCTGTGACCCCATGAACCTCAGGATGCCAGGCCTCCCTGTCCATCACCAACTCCTGGAGTTTACTCAAACTCAGGCCCATTGAGTTGGTGATGCCATCCAGCCATCTCATCCCCTGTTGTTCCCTTCTGCCCCCAATCCCTCCCAGCATCAGGGTCTTTTCCAATGAGTCAACTCTTTACATCAGGTGGCCAAATTATTGGAGTTTCAGCTTCAGCATCAGTCCTTCCAATGAACACCCAGGACTGATCTCCTTTAGGATGAACTGGTTGAATCTCCTTGAAGTCCAAGGTACTCTCAAGAGTCTTCTCCAACTCCTTAGCTCAAAAGCATCAATTTTTCAGCACTCAGCTTTCTTTAGAGTCCAACTCTCACATCCATACATGACCACTGGGAAAACCATAACTTTGACCAGATGGACCTTTGTTGGCAAAGTAATGTCTCTGCTTTTTAATATATTATCTAGGTTGGTCATAACTTTCCTTCCAAGGAGTAAGCGTCTTTTAATTTCATGGCTGGAATCCCCATATGCAGTGATTTTGGAGCCCCCCAAAAATAAAGTCTGACCCTATTCCACTGTCTCCCCATCTATTTCCCATGAAGTGATGGGACCAGATGCCATGATCTTAGTTTTCTGAATGTTGAGCTTTAAGCCAATTTTTTCACTCTCCTCTTTCACTTTCATCCAGAGGCTTTTCATTTACTCTTCACTTTCTGCCATAAGGGTGGTGTCATCTGCATATCTGAGGTTATTGATATTTCTCCCGGCAGTCTTGATTCCAGCTTGTGCTTCTTCCAGCCCAGCGTTTCTCATTATGTACTCTGCATATAAGTTAAATAAGCAGAGTGACAATATACAGCCTTGATGTACTCCTTTTCCTATTTGGAACCAGTCTGTTGTTCCACGTCCAGTTCTAACTGATGCTTCCTGACTTGCATACAGGTTTCTCAAGAGGCAGGTCAGGTGGTCTGGTATACCCATCTCTTTCAGAATTTTCCACAGTTTATTGTGATCCACACAGTCAAAGGCTTTGTCATAGTCAATAAAGCAGAAGTAGATGTTTTTCTGGAACTCTCTTGCTTTTTTAATGATCCAGCAGATGTTGGCAATTTGATCTCTGGTTCCTCTTCCTTTTCTAAAACCAGCTTGAACATTTGGAAGTTCACGGTTGACGTATTGCTGAAGCCTGGCTTGGAGAATTTTGAGCATTGCTTTACTAGCTTGTGAGATGAATGCAATTGTGTGATAGTTTATGCATTCTTTGGCATTGCCTTTCTTAGGGATTGGAATGAAAACTAACCTTTTCCAGTCGTGTGGCCACTGCTGAGTTTTCCAAATTTGCTGGTGTTCATTAAATGGTAATATAAGTGAGAAAGAGATAAGTTTCTGAGATTTTGATGCTGTTTTATTACAACTTAACCACTCTTATCTGAATTAACCCATCTAATAATTAATTTGAGACTAACTTAACCCATCTAATACAGAATCTAATGTGATAGATTGTTTTTCCAAATATATGATTAACCAGCTTAGCAGACGATATATGAGCATTGAGGGAAAAGATAAAATAGGGTGGACAGCTGCCTAACTGTGTCAGTCAGTGTTAAACATTTGGTAAAACAGTAGAAGATAAACCATATGTCTACTTGGGCTTCCTTGGTGGCTCAGTGGGTGAAGAATCCTCCTTCAATATGTTAGACACACGAGATGTGTGTTTGATCTCTGGGTCAGGAAGATTCCCTGGTGGAAGGTATGGCAACCCACTCCAGTATTGTTGCCTGGAGAATCCTATGGACAAAGGAACCTGGTGGACTACAGTTCATAAGGCTGCAAAGAGTCAGACACAGTTGAAGCAACTGAGCACAATGGGCTTTTGGTGGAAGAATAGCTTTGCTGTTTGTTGGATGTGGTTATTGACTCTGCTGGGCAATTAACTACCTCAAAAATATAAAATTAGCAAAGAATAAGTCAACTGACATCATTAAAAGAGAACAAATGAAAAAACTACAGAAATTTGGATCGTTTAAGGTTGAAAGAACTACTTGCCTTAAAAAATAAAAAGAAAGGATAAAACAAATCATTTAAAAAGTTTTTGAGCTATAAAGATCCAATAAAATTGATTAAAATTCAGTTCTAGACCAGACTTACAATATGGGTGTGGCTACCAAGTTTCTGGCTTTTAGGTAGTCAGGTTACTGTCATTAAGTAGAGAAGAAGGAACTTGGGAATGAGAAAGCAAAGAAATATGTCAAAGACAGACATTTGAAGGGATGAAATTAAAAGATGTTTGCTCCTTGGAAGAAAAGTTATGACAAACCTAGATAGCATACTAAAAAGCAGAGACATCACTTTGCAAACAAAGGTCCATATAGGCAAAGCTATGGTTTTTCCAATAGTCATGTACAGATGTGAGATTTGGACCATCAAGAGGGCTCAGTGCCAAAGAATTGATGCTTTTGAATTATAGTGCTAGAGAAGACTCTTGAGCGTCCCTTGGACTGCAAGGATATCAAATTAGCCAATCCAAAGGAAATCAATCCTGAATATTCATTGGAAAGACTGATGCTGAAGCTCCAATACTTTGGCTACCTGATGCGAAGAGATGACTCACTGGAAAAACTCTGATGCTGGGAAAGATTGAGAGCAGGAGGAGAAGGGAATGACAGAGGATGAGGTGGTTGGATGGCATCACTGACTCAATGGACATGAGTTTGAACAAACTCTGGGAGATAGTGATGGACAGGGAAGTCTGTAAGGTTGCAAAGAGTTGGAAATGACTTAGCACCTGAACAACAACAACAGCTGTTTTGTCACATAGGGACGGAGTCTACTAACACTGTAGGAAATTGTATCACCTTTGTTCAATCATAGTACAAACTGGAAATTTAAGCTTGCTTCAATAAGAAGCAGACAGCAAAACTCAAGCAAAATGATGTTCATACTAAAGACATGAGCAAGGATTTAAAGATACAAACATACTTCAGGGCTAAGCCAAGAAGTGAGGAAAGCAATGGACAATACAGCAAAGTGAGATCATATGACCAAGTTCTGGCCAATAGAAAATAGGTAGAAGAGCCTATGACACTTCTGGAAATGGCAGCATGTAACACTTATCCATCATCCTCTAAATATCCTCTGTCTTTTTATCTTACAGCTGGAAGCAGAAGATCCAGGGTAAGACAGAAATCCCTGATAGATGAAGCCATGGGATGGAAAGAATTGAGTCTGAAACACCACACGGAGAAACACAGCCATGACCTCTGCCACATTACCCCATGTCCTCAAAATCCCCATAAATAAACTTATCTTGGTAAGTCAGTAAGATTTTAGATTAGCAATTGCCCTGTGCTTGTGAAAACAATAATGCAACAAACACAATCATTGTATGGTGATGTTCATATAAAATTTAAAGATCAATTTCAATCCATTTGATAGAAAAATCTCAGATTTGTTGCTTTAGGACACACCAGCCAATATGGTGTCTCATTTTTAAGATGGAGTACATGAACTTTGGGCTTCTCAGGTGGCACTGCTGATAAAGAACCCATCTGCCAAGGCAGGAGACATAGATGGGTTCAATCCCCTGGAGTTGTACCTGGCAACCCACTCCAGTATTCTTACCTGGAGCATCTCATGGACAGAGGAGCCTGTCTGTACATAGCCCATAACGTTGCAAAGTGTCGGACACGACAGAAGTGACTTAGCATGCAGGCATGAACACACACTGTAATTTCTACCCTTGGCTTTGGGCTATATCTTTTATTAACACTTTCCCTATATTCCAGTTAGATCATTTTATGGGTAATAATTCTGAAGTGCAATTTCTGAAAACTAAGTCATTTTACAGTCTTACCTCCTGAAACATGGTGAATGAATCTGGTTATTTTTAAATTCTTCTCCCAGTTTTATAACTTATCAAACCTAGGATTGTATTTACTATATTCTTAAAGAGATGATTATGTAACAAGACAAATCACAACAGAATGAGCAAGTTCAATGTGCTTTTGCTAACCAAATTTTTATATAAAAGGAACACTATTTGGAGGAGAATCTGGGTAGAGTTTTGCATAGCCAATATGCAATAGTCTTTAGGAGCTGTTTGTAAACCTAAAAACTGACAAAATTCAATGGCTTATCAAGAACTCAGCATTAAAGTGAACTTTAGCTCCATCCCAGTTATTTCATTAAAACCTTTAGTAGCATCCTTGTCCACTAGTCACTCAGTTTATAATTTCATACTAAAAAAATGTGGCGTGAAATAATATTGGAGTGGGTTGCTATTTCCTTCTCCATGGGAAGTTCCGTACCCAGGGATCGAACCTGGGTCTCCAGCATAGCAGGCAGATTCCTTGCTGTCTGAGCCACCAGGGAAACCCCACAAATTACGCTCTGATTAAATGTTTGGGAATATGATTATTTTCCTGATGCCAGGCTAAATGCCTTTCAACTCAGTGGTTTCCATACTTTACATAAAGTTTCCATACATACTTTACGTGTTTAATCCACCTGACGATCTTTAAAAAGTACAATGTTTCATGCCTACCCTCAGACTTTCTGATTTAATTGGTATTGAGTACAAACTGGGAACTGAGAATTGTGAACATCCCTCTAATGATTCTAACTCATCATAGTTGGGAAATCACTGTTTTTTAACTATACTTCCTCTCTAGACTATTAGATTTACTTTGGAGGAAATAGTTTCATGAGTCTTTTTAAAAAATATTCTCCATAAAGATGCTTGAAAAAGGCATGCTTGAAGAAGAAATACAACTTTGGTCTCTATCTTAGATACTTTAGATAAGGTAAAATTCCTGAATTGTGCTGATAATTACAGTGAGTTTGAAAAACAATTGTAACTCTTTTAGTTAAGCTAATACAAGGAGAAAAAATGAGGTCAATTACAATAAGTAAATGTTGGGTAATTTCAGTCTGTTGTTGATCATCTCCTATGTGAGTGTGTGTGTTTGCTTTACGATGTTTTGTTGGTTTCTGCCATATACCAGAATGAATATTCTTTATGTGTTTTTACATGGACATGTTTTCCTTGATAAGACTGTCTAAAGCATTGATGATAATGCTTTTCTTTAATAGTACAAGAGGATAATTAACCATAGCATAATCAATAAGCATGACTCTTACTAAAAGTAGCTAGTGAAAGTGACAGTTGCCCAGTCACGTCCGACTCTTGCAACCCCATACACTGTAGCCTGCTGGGGCTCCTCTGTCCATGGAACTCTCCAGGCAAGAATACTGGAGCGGGTTACCATTTCCTTCTCCAAAAGTGGCTAAAGAGCCAGCTTAAAAAGAAACTTCCTTAAAATTAGAATCCCATAACATGATGGCCAAGATAATTTGGTTCCCTTTGAGCAGTGTAAGAGCTGACTCATTGGAAAAGACTCTGATGCTGGGAAAGATTGAAGGCAGGAGGAGAAGGGGATGGCAGAGGATGAGATGGTTGAATGGCATCACTGACTCAATGGGCATGAAATTGAGCAAACTCTGGGAGACAGTGAAGGACGGGGAAACCTGGTGTGCTGTAGTCCATGCGGTTGCAAAGAGTCAGACATGACTGAGCAACTGAACAAACAGCAACAATGTATAATATACAATTTTCTTTTTGATCTTTGATTTTTAAAATACTGAAAAATTTCCTTTTGTAAATCTAAATATCCTACCATCACTATAATTTTAACAAATAACTTTGGCAACAAAATTAATATTAAATATTAGAAATTTGGTAAGTATCAGTTTGTTCTGGCAACCTTGTAATTTTTGCATGAAACTTCTAATGAAATGTTGTTAATGTGTATTTTTTCTTTTGCTATAGTTTTTCTCTTTCTTTACTTTGTACTTATTTCTCATTCTGACCTTTGCTCACAAGAAGCATTACAGGATATCAATCATATTTTCTTGCCGTGCTTGAGTGGAGATCATGTTGTTTTATTTCAGGAAAAATTTCCTGATGCTGTATTTAAATAGAACATTTTATATCAATAGAAAAAGCAGTATGAAAGAATGAGAAGAGGCTTGATTTAAGAGCAAACAAAAATGATCAGGTTTGTGATTTTCAAGCATAATTATCTTGTAACTATCCACCTATAAAAAGCTCACATTGCTTATGTTTATTTTGAATATTTTCTCCATGATGCTATCTAAAAATATTAATGATATTGTCATTTAATTAAAGATCTCTATTTATGTAAATTATTGATATGATAGACAAGGTTACTCATACCTTCACCACAAAGACTACATCACAAGTGAACTGTTGAACAGAGAAATGAAAGAAGCACTGAATATATTAGAAGTAGAACACCAATCTTGAGAGTTTGTATCCACAATTATTACTGCACAAATTTTCAACTGAAAATTTTCTTGCTCTCTGTGCTTTACCTCTATTAATAGAAAAACAATTATGGCAATTAAGATCCATTTACTATTTCATACTGTTTTATGTGAGCAAATGCAACTATTATTTTTATCAATAATGTATACTAATCTCAGCAAAAAGAAAAAAGGGGAAACAGAAAGGGAAAAAAAAAAAAAAAACCTTCTCTATCATAGTATTCATACATTCTCTGGTTACTTTTGGCTGAATTGTTCCTTTTGGCAATATAATTTATTAGACTAATGACTTTCATTTCCAAAAAATGACACATATGTGATTGTCAAAAATTTAGAGTATATGTTTAAAGTTTGTAAATTACCTGAAAAACTGTTGATTCACAATCATAAGAAATTTACTGTCTGTTTCAGAATGAAAGAAGCTCAAACATTATTTAAGTTAGAAGAATATTATGACTATTCAGAGTTGACAAAGGTAGTCTTACAGTTCTGCAGCTTAACTAATCTTTAGATTAATGCTCTCCAGTTAACTCCACATACCTGACATCCCCTTTCTTAGGCTCTTTACTTAGAAATACTTGCCATTAAAAACTATTTCTTTGCTCCTTTGAGATGTAAATCCTCTCCCAACCTCTTGCTAATTTTACAACCTAGAAATGTCCTTTCCAAGACCTGGATACCAGTAAACCACCCCCTCAAGTCTTCCTGTGTTTTTCTGAGTTCACTTCAGTGATTAAACTCTCATTTTTTGTTTCAACAAGGTTGAGTTCAACCTCTTGGTTCTATTTACACAGTCATGAATAAAGTCTTCCTTATTTTTCAATTATTATTCCTTCCTTATTATTATTATTATTATTATTCCTTCCTTATTATTCAATTTAATGCAGGTTTTCTTTAACAGAGTCCATGCGTCTCTCTTCTAGTTTCACAGGGCATGTGCATTAGTTCTGTCTGATTATTGCTAAATAATCATTTCATTTATTTTTTTAATTATAATTTTTGAAAGAACTTTACCCACATTATGTAGAAATTATGTGGCCCTGAGGACTGTCTGAGAGGAAGTACAGATAAATAAAATGTAAATAAAGGAATGGGCTTCTTGATTAAGCACACATACATATTAATTTAAATGACTCAAATTAGCAAATAAAAATTTGCATTTATAGATTGAAAATGAGACCTAAATAGAATGTACATCAATGTGTATCTATATTGTTAAGTGTTCAAAATATCTGAATATTTCAGAGAAAGTTTAATAACAAGGGCTCTGAATTATTCAGATACTGGCTTCATTTCTCCATTTACTTTTCATTAAATACAACCATAGTACCTTTTCACAAGATGATTTTTAATCCTTTTAGGTTGGTAATGGAAAGTATAGTGTACTAATTTATGTAAAATGCTCAACTGCTGAGATAACTGACTCCTTCTAACGTTTTGTCATTAATTATAATAGATTTTTAATTACCATTGGAAGGTTTTGTAATTAGTAACATCTAGCTATATAATCAGTGACCCTAAGCTTTCTAATTGACATAACACCTAAAAATTACTCCAAGGATGTTGTAATGTTGCTTCATGTCAAGAAATTAAGCCTGAATTACACTTGTTTTAGAGAGGATGGACTTGTGAAATTCATCAAGGATGTGCTGTGGCTCAGTGCTTTTTGGCACACCTACAATTGCCCTTGAAGCTGCTAGAAAAGAAAATTCACAAAGAGTTTGGAGAAAATAGATTTATGCATCCTAGGGATCCCTTATTAGCTAGGATGAACCAAATATTTTTGTTTATCAAGGATGTCTTTATAGAACATTTTAGGCCATCAAATTAAGATAATATTCTTTTTAATGATACAAATAGTAGCCTTGAAGAAAGATTGATTTCAATAATTTAAATTTTAAGGGCAATTTATTAACAGGTGTATATTTCAAAACAATTAGTGACAAATCTTACTGTAAGAAACATCAATTAGTGAAAATCTAGAAAAAATTTTGATGAACAGTTGCCGTATGCAATGATGATTTATACCCCATCTACTTTTAAACATTAGAACAGTTAAGAGTTATGTTTGAATTCAAATAATGTATTTTAAGTATACAACAGAAAGGGACTACTTATTTAAAAGTTTTAAATTTTAATTGGAGGCTAATTGCTTTACAATATTGTAGTGGTTTTTGCCATACTTTCACCTGAATTAGCCTTAGGTATACATGTGTTCCACATCCTGAATCCCCCTCCCACCTCCCCTCCCATCCCAACTCTCAAGGTCATCCCAGTGCACCAGCCCTGAGCATCTTATCTCATGCATAAAACCTGGACTGATGATCTCTTTCACATGTGATAATATACATGTTTCAATGCTATTCTCTGAAATCATTCCACCATCACCTTCTCCCACGGAGTCCGAAAGTCTATTATTTACATCTGTGTCTATTTTGCTGTCTCTCATATAGGGCCATCATAACCATCTTTCTAAATTCCATATATATGCGTTAATATACTGTACTGGTGTTTTTCTTTCTGACTTACTTCACTCTGTATAACAGGGTCTAGTTTCATCCACCTCATTAGAACTGATTCAAGTGCATTCTTTTTAATAGCTGAGTAATATTCCATTGTGTATATGTACCACTTCATTCTTATCCATTCGTCTGCTGATAGACATCTAGGTTGATTCCATATCCTGGCTATTGTAAACGATGCTGTGATGAACATTAGGATACATGTGTCTCTTTCAATTCTGGTTTCCTTGTTGTGTATGCCCATCAGTGGGGTTGCTGGGTCGTATGGCAGTTCTATTTCCACTTTTTAAAGGAATCTCCACACTGTTCTCCACAAGGGCTGTACTAGTTTGTATTTGCACCAAAAGTGTAAGAGGGTTCCCTTTTTTCCACACACTCTCTAGCATTTATTATTTGTAGACTTTTTCATAACAGCCATTCTGACCAGCATGAGATGGTACCTCACACTGGTTTTGATTTGCATTTCTCTGATAATGAGTGATTTTGAGCATCTTTTCATGTGTTTGTTAGCCATCTGCATGTCTTCTCTGGAGAAATGTCTGTTTAGTTCTTTGGCCCATTTTTTTATTGTATCGTTTATTTTTCTGGAATTGAGCTGCAGGAGCTGCTTGCATATTTTTGAGATTAATTCTTTGTCAGTTGCTTCATTTGCTATTATTTTCTCCCATTCTGAGGGCTGTCTCTTCACCTTTCTTATAGTTTCCTTTGTTGTACAGAAGGTTTTAAGTTTAATTAGATCCCGTTTGTTTATTTTTGCTTTTATTTCCAATATTCTGGGAGGTGAGTCATAGAGGATCCTGCTGTGATTTATGTCGGAGAGGGTTTTGCCTATGTTCTCCTCTAGGAGTTTTATAGTTTCTGGTCTTACATTTAGATCTTTTTTTTTTTTAAATTTTTCAGTGGGTTTTGTCATGCATTGATATGAATCAGCCATAGAGTTACATGTACTCCCCATCCCGATCCCCCCTCTCACCTCCCTCTCCACCCGATTCCTCTGGGTCTTCCCAGCCCACCAGGCCCGAGCACTTGAATCATGCATCCCACCTAGGCTGGTGACCTGTTTCACCATAGATAATATACATGCTGTTCTTTCGAAACATCCTGCCCTCACCTTCTCCCACAGAGTTCAAAAGTCTGTTCTGTACATCTGTGTCTCTTTTTCTGTTTTGCATATAGGGTTATCGTTACCATCTTTCTAAATTCCATATATATGTGTTAGTATACTGTAATGCTCTTTATCTTTCTGGCTTACTTCACTCTGTATAATGGGCTCCAGTTTCATCCATCTCATTAGAACTGATTCAAATGAATTCTTTTTAACGGCTGAGTAATATTCCATGGTGTATATGTACCACAGCTTCCTTATCCATTCGTCTGCTGATGGGCATCTAGGTTGCTTCCATGTCCTGGCTATTATAAACAGTGCTGCAATGAACATTGGGATGCACGTGTCTCTTTCAATTGTGGTTTCCTCGGTGTGTATGCCCAGAAATGGTATTGCTGGGTCATATGGAAGTTCTATTTCCAGTTTTTTAAGAAATCTCCACACTGTTTTCCATAGTGGCTGTACTAGTTTGCATTCCCACCAACAGTGTAAGAGGGTTCCCTTTTCTCCACACCCTCTCCAGCATTTATTGCTTGTAGACTTTTGGATAGCAGCCATCCTGACTGGCATGTAATGGTACCTCATTATGGTTTTGATTTGCATTTCTCTGATAATGAGTGATGTTGAACATCTTTTCATGTGTTTGTTAGTCATCTGTATGTCTTCTTTGGAGAAATGTCTGTTTAGTTCTTTGGCCCATTTTTTGATCTTTAATCCATTTTGAGTTTATTTTTGTGTATGGTGTTAGAAAGTGTTCTAGTTTCATTCTTTTACAAGTGGTTGACCAGTTTTCCCAGCACCACTTGTCAAAGAGGTTGTCTTTTTTCCATTGTATATCCTTGCCTCCTTTGACTAAGATAAGGTGTCCATAGGTACGTGGATTTATCTCTGGGCTTTCTATTCTGTTCCATTGATCAATATTTCTGTCTTTGTGCCAGTACCATACTGTCTTGATGACTGTAGCTTTGTAGTATAGTCTGAAGTCAGGCAGGTTGATTCCTCCAGTTCCATTCTTCTTTCTCAAGATTGCTTTGGCTATTCGAGGTTTTTTGTATTTCCATACAAACTGTGAAACTATTTGTTCTACTTCTCTGAAAAATACCATTAGTAACCTGATAGGGATTGCATTGAATCTATAGACTGCTTTGGGTAGTATACTCATTTTCACTATATTGATTCTTCCGATCCATGAACATGGTATATTTCTACATCTATTTGTGTCATCTTTGACCTTTCATCAGTGTTTTATAGTTTTCTATACATAGGTCATTTGTTTCTTTAGGTAGATTTATTCCTAAGTATTTTATTCTGTTTCAATGGTGAATGGAATTGTTTCATTAATTTCTCTATTTTCTCATTGTTAGTGTATATGAATGAGAAGGATTTCTCTGTGTTAATTTTACATCCTACAACTTTACTATATACATTGATTGGTTCTAGCAATTTTCTGGTGGTGTCTTTAGGGTTTTCTATGTAGAGGATCATGTCATCTGCAAACAGTGAGAGTTTTACTTCTTCTTTTCCAATCTGGATTCCTTTTATTTCTTTTTCTTCTCTGATTGCTTTGGTTAACACTTCCAAAACGATGTTGAATAGTAGTAGTGAGAGTATTCACCCTTGTCTTGTTCCTGACTTTAGAGAAATACTTTCAGATTTTCATCATTGAGGATAATGTTTGCTGTGGGTTTATCATATATGGCTTTTATTATGTTGAGGTATGTTCCTTCTATGCCTGCTTTCTGGGGGTTTTTATCATAAACGGATATTGAATTTGTCAAAGGCTTTCTCGGAGTCTATTGAGATAATCATATGGCTTGTCTTTCAGTTTGTTAATGTGATGTATCATATTGATTGATTTGCGAATGTTGAAGAATCCTTGCATCCCTGAGATAAAGCCCACTTGGTCATGATACATAATCCTTTTAGTATGTTGTTGGATTCTGTTTGCTAGAATTCTGTTGAGGATTTTTGCATTTATGTTCATCAGTGATTTTGGCCTGTAGTTTTCTTTTTTGTGGCATCTTTGCCTGGTTTTTGTATTAGGGTGATGGTGGCCTCATAGAATGAGTTTGGAAGTTTACTTTCCTCTGCAATGTTGTGGAAGAGTTTGAGTAGCATAGATGTTCGTTCTTCTCTACATTTTTGGTAGCATTCTGCTGTGAAGCTCTCTGGTCCTGGGCTTTTGTTTTTTGAAAGATTTCTGAATACAGTTTAGATTTCCATGCTTGTGATGTCCTGGTTCAATTTTGTAAGTTACACTTTTTTTCTAAGAATTTGTCCATTTCTTCCAAGTTGTCCATTTTATTGGAATATAGTTGCTAATAGTAGTCTTTTATGACCCTTTGTTTTTCTGTGTTGTCTGTTGTGATTTCTCCATTTTCATTTCTAATTTTGTTGATTTGATTCTTCTTTTTTTTTTTTTTGATGAATCTGGCTAATGGTTTGTCTATTTTATTTATCTTCTCAAAGAACCAGCTTCTAGCTTTGTTGATTTTTGCTGTGGTCTCCTTTAGTTCTTTTTCATTTATTTTGGTCCTAATATTTAAGATTTCTTTTCTTCTACTAACACTGGGGCTCTTCATTTCTTCTTTTTCTAATTGCTTCAGGTGTAAAGTTAGGTTATTTATTTGATGTTGCTCTTGTTTCTTGAGGTAAGCCTGTATTGCTATGAACCTTCCCCTTAGCACTGCTTTTACTGAATCCCACAGGTTTTGGGTTATTGTGTTTTCATTTTCATTCATTTCTTTGAATATTTAGATTTATTCCTTGATTTCTTCTGTGATTTGTTGGTTATTCAGAAGCATATTGTTTAGCCTCTGTATGTTTGTATTTTTAATAGCTTTTTTTCCCCTGTAATTGACATCTAATTTTACTGTATTGTGATCAGAAAATATGCTTGGAATGATTTCAATTTTTTTTGAATTTACCAAGGCTAGATTTATGGCCCAGGATGTGATTTATCCTGGAGAAGGTTTTGTGTACACTTGAGAAAAAGAAAGGGGCTACTTTAATACGCTCAAATAATCTTCAGGTTATTATTTCTCACAATACACCACACTTAATTCATTTAATGAAATGGTTTTATATATTAGGCAGCACACATTTCTTACATTTTATAAAGCAATTTCTACAATAGTGTTTAAGTAACACTAATGTGTGGTTTTAACAAAATGTAATTGTCTCCAAACAGAAGGCTTTTATAAGTATCTTTGTAATAAAATTTTATCAGAATATATTCAGAATATGTTCTTAATTGTAAGCAGATGATTTGATAGTTGAAGTACCAAACGTTTGGGTACTGAAACATTGTCTTTTTCAAAGTATGCAAAATTCAACTGAGAAAATGTTGCCTTTGGAAGGAAAGATAAATGACATTTTCCCAACATTTTCTCATCATGAAGAACACTGTCAAATATCTTGCAAAAATTATTTATATGATGACTCTTGTGTATAGTTTTATAAATTATAAACTGCATATCCCTAGTCCTGACATGTAAAATGTGTGAAAATAATGCCTTTAGTATTCTTATCTTTAAAATGTTTTGTTGTTTAGTCACTGACTCATGTCCAACTCTGTAACCCCATTAACTATGGCCCACCAGGCTCCTCTGTCCATGGGATTTCCCTCAGGCTTTTATAATTTTTTCGTTACCTTATTACCACTCTTTCTGCTCCTACTTTGGGTTGCTTAATAAGAGTGTGGCTTTAAAATATTAAAAATTGAAAATTCTCATTCATTGAAAATTTCAGTGCAGTACAAGCATTACTGAACAAAATCTAAACTTTATCATGAACAAATTCTCACATGAAGTGTGCTTTGTGCTCTTTCTCAGTAAAATCAAAAGAATACACAGATGCTGTTTGAGTATCAGTATATTTTGTGTGCTGTGTAAAAACAGTGATTATTCACTAACAGTGTTTACAGGTTTCCCTGGTGGTTCAACAGGTAAAGAATTGCCTGCAATGCAGAAGCAGCAGGAGATTTAAGTTCGACCCCAAGGTTGGCAAGATCCCCTGGAGGAGGAAATGGTAACTCACTCCATTTTTCTTGCAGGGAAAATCCCATGGACAGAGGATCCTAATAGGCTAGAGTCCAAGGGGTAGCAGATAGTCGGATGTGACTGAGAAACCGAGCACATAAGATCATTTCATTGACAGGGAAGATCACGGAATGTTCTTTCAAACAACTAAATTTTTCTTAAACTACTTCTAACAATTATTTTTCCTCTTCTCACTACACCTATGTGTCTGTGTTTTGTGGTAAGTCACTTCAGTTGTGTCTGACTCTTTATAACCCCATGGATGGTAGCCCACCAGGCTCCTCTGTCCATAGGATTTTCCAGGCAATAATACTGGAGTGGGTCCAGGGGATACTCCCAACTCAAGGACTGAACCTGCATCTCATGTCTCCTGTACTGGGAGGCTGGTTCTTTGCCATTAGTGTCACCTGGGAAGCCTGCACTATACCTGTAGTATAATTAAAAGTGTAAGTATACTATTCCTAAGTATATGCTGCTTTTGTGGATATGAACAGAGACAATGTAAAAATATTTTCCTTAAAGTTTATGAATGGTTTATTGACTGACAATCTGCTTGAACTTTGCCTTTTAGGATTCTTCCCCTTTGAAATTGCAAACATCAGAGTTCATTAACCCTAAATGTATTAAAGAAATAGCTAATAAGTCAATATTTTTCAGCTCAAATATATTAAATTGCAATTACTTAAAATTTAATTTGTTATATCTAATCAGTTCAGCTCAGTCGTGTCCGACTCTTTGCGACCCATGAACTGCAGCATGCCAGGCCTCCCTGTCCATCATCAACTCCTGGAGTCCACCCAAACCCATGTCTATCAAGTCAATGATGCTATCCAACCATGTTATCTTCTGTCGTCCCCTTCTCCTCCTGCCCCCAATCCCTCCCAGCATCGGGATCTTTTCCAATGAGTCAGTTCTTCATGTCAGGTGGCCAAAGTATTGGAGTTTCAGCTTTGGCACCAGTCCTTCCAATGAACACCCAGGACTGATCTCCTTCAGGATGGACTGGCTGGAGATCCTTGCAGTCCAAGGGATTCTCAAGAGTCTTCTCCAACACCACAGTCCAAAAGCATCAATTCTTTGGTGCTCAGCTTTTTTACAGTCCAACTCTCACATCCATACATGACCACTGGAAAAACCATAGCCTTGACTAGATGGACCTTTGTTGGCAAAGTAATGTCTCTGCTTTTTAATATGCTATCTAGGTTGGTCATAACTTTCCTTCCAAGGAGTAAGTGTCTTTTAATTTCCTGTCTGCAGCCACCATCTGTAGTGATTTTGGAGCCCAGAAAAATAAAGTCAGCTGCTGTTTCCACTGTTTCCCCATCTATCTGCCATGGAGTGATGAGACTATGCCATGATCTTAGTTTTCTGAATGTTGAGCTTTAAGCCAACTTTTTCACTCTCCTCTTTCACGTTCATCAAGAGGCTCTTTAGTTCTTCTTCACTTTCTGCCGTAAGCATGGTGTCATCTGCATATCTGAAGTTACTGATATTTTTCCCAGCAATCTTGATTCTAGCTCATGCCTCCTTCAGCCCATGGTTTCTCATGATGTACACTGCATATAAGTTAAATAATCAGGGTGACAATATACAGCCTTGATATACTCCTTTTCCTATTTGGAACCAGCCTGCTATTCCATTCCAGTTCTAACTGTTGCTTCCTGATTTTCATACAGGTTCCTCAGGTCAGGTGGTCTGGTATGCCCATCTCTTTAAGAATTTCCCACAGTTTATTGTGATCCACACAGTCGAAGGCTTTGGCATAGTCAACAAAGCAGAAATAGATGTTTTCCTGGAACTCTCTTGTTTTTTTGATGATCCTTGTACCAATATTAAAATTTTTTAAAGTTCTTCCTAAGGTCATACAGAAAATGGTTTTTATGACATCTTTAACATGTCTGGTGTTGGTAACCATATAGATGTCATTTATCTAGGAAAATATTAGCCTCATCATGAATTACATACTTATGTATTTATTTGTCTTTATAGACATAGGTTAATGTAGATGTCTGGAAAAGCTAAATTTGTTACACAAATTAGTGAATATGCTATTTTAATACAGGTAATTTTTGGTGATGCAATTATATAGCACTAAACACTTCCCCAGTGGCTCAGACAGTAAAGTGTCTGTCTATAATGTGGGAGACCTGGGTTCAACCCCTGGGTTGGGAAGATCTCCTGGAGAAGGAAATGGCAACCCACTCCAGTATTCTTGCCTGGAAAATCCCATAGATGGAGGAACCTGGTAGGCTACAGTCCATGGGGTTGCAAAGAGTTGGACGTGACTGAGCAACTTCACTTTCACTTTCAAACGGTTCAATCCCATTAAAACCCAAATGATTGAAGTGAGACATTCTACATAAAAATTTCTATCTTTTGTAACCCAACTCCTTAATCTCTTTTCACTTATCTCCTGGGGAAAATTTCAAATAAAATAAAGCTTAATTCACATGCCAAAAATCAACGTGTTTAAGGAACCAAATTCATAGTAACCTCTACCCTCAGCTCTAGTTTGCTTTAGTTAATTTTGAGTGTCTCAGTGTATATCAAAGTGTGTCAAGGATTCAATGTCTAAAGATTATTTTTCTATTTGGGACCATTGAGGCTTTTCAATTTTGTATAATCAAATTTTCTAAATATGTCCAGCACTAATGTCTTGGTTAAACTTTTTCAACTTAGTTAGATGGGGAAGAGACCATCTTCTATATACTGAAAGAGTGAAAGTGAAAGTGGTTTCTTGGTCACATCCGACTCTTTGCAATCCTATGAACTTTAGCCCAGCAGGCTCCTCTGCCCATGGGATTCTCTAGGCAAGAATATTAGAGTGGATTGCAATTTTCTTCTCCAATCTGTTGTATATCAAATATATATTTTTATAGCAACTATTCCACACACTAAAAGCAAGTGATGATAAGAGTACTTTTCAATAATATATCCATATCAGAAACATATAATAGAACATTGAAAAATGTCAGGACATAGATATTTACTAATCAGCTAGTACAGTCAAACATGTAGGATTATTACTACTTAACTTTTCATCATATAATTTTGAAAGGAACGTGATAACCACTTCATTCTGTAATGACAGTTTTTGTTTTGGAATATCTTCTTAGGGAGTTTCAAAATGACATTTAATGCTAAAATACTTTATGTTTAGTGTCATCTTTTATTTCACTTTAGAAAACTCCTCAGGGTACAAAATAAAAAATGACAGTGATGCTAAATTGCATAATAATGTGAATCTGAAGGCTAAGTGTTTTTGTGCTGCAAGGTGTAGGTTCTTAAAATATTTATTGTAAATTTCAATAATTTATAATTATCATGAATTGAGATTTTTTAAATTTTTTGCTATTTTTATTCTCAGACACTGTTAATGTCTTAATCATTAACTATCAATATCACATTTGTAACACTGTAATAGCATTCAGCCTTAGAATATTCTTTATTCTAACAAAATCTTTTAAAAATGTATCCAAAGTTAGAAAGATAATTACTCATCTCTCACTTTTTAATAGAAGGTGTCTTTCAGAGGCAAAACTGAAGAGAAGCTTTTTTTTTCCTAATGCATCTTCTAGAATTTACAGTTGACTTATCTGTAATCTGTGTTCTTGAATTAACAGTTGTTTTTGGCTGTTTCTCAAAAAGCCTGACCCAAATATGCATACCAAGTCACCTTCTTCCTCTCTATTTTGAGTAGAAGGATTGAAGATTCTTTGTGGGTCGATTTTTATATAATAAAGAAAGAAATAAAGAAAAAAAATAGATTCATAAGAAAAGGTGATGGATGGATTTTCATAGGACCATTCTAACTCGTATATGATTTCATCTACAGAGAAATAAATGTAAGGAGTGCTTCTAACCAAAGTACAAAACACTAAGACCTCTCATAACAATGAAAGGTTACTGCTTTTCCTTGGTTAATTTTCTAAGCATCTCATGAAACAGAAATAGTAGTAGTATCCAATGGAAATCCACTCCAGTATTCTTGCTTGGAAAATCCCATGGACGGAGGAGTCTGGTAGGCTACAGTCCATGGGGTCACAGAGTCGGACACGACTGAGTGACATCACTCACTCCTGTTGAAAGTAAAAATAGCACTTTGAAAATTAACCCTGTGTTTTTGTGCCATCAAACTTTGTGGGGGTAGCAGTGAGGATAGAAGAAAAATCACATAATTGCATCAGGACCATCACCAAGACAAACACAAAAATGAATCTGACTTCCTCACTTTAAAATTGTGGCATTAGATTCAGGTGGTAAAAAGTTGTGAAGAATAATTATAACATATTTTAATGCTTATCTAGGGGATGTTTACTGCACACCAGGTTCTAGGCTGTTTACAAAAGCATTTTTTTCTTATTTATTTTCTACAATTTCTACAAGATAGGTTATAAAATAACTAGAGAAGTCTGAATTAGGTCACACAGTAGATAGTGGCAGACTCCAAATTCAAACCCCTGCTATGTTCCTACTCTCAGCTTTTCTGGTCCCATTAATGTTAGCACCTTAAAAGGAACAAGTGACCTGGTCCAGCAATACATGCTAGACAACAGTTTTTAAGATTCGGAAGTTAAAGTACACATTTCTTAAAGGTCCTATCTACATAAGTACAGATTTCTGGCAAGGACCTATTCTCCCAATTCCATTCCTCCTTTTCTTCTCTTTTGGAGTAAAGGTTAAATTTCTGCTCTTTCTTTTCAATTTTTGTTTTCATTTTGAGAAATTTTATTTTAAAATCCTGAAAGTTCTAAAATTAATAAAATAATCACCTGTATAGCCACATAAAAACTAAAAAATATACAAACATTGTTATATCGTATTTGTTGTTGTTGTTGTTCAGCCGCCAAGTTGTGTCCGTCTCTTTGTGACCCCACAGACTGCAGCATGCCAGGCTTCTCTTTCACTAGCTCCTGGAGAATGCTTAGATTCATGTCCATTCAGTTAGTGATGCTATTTAATGATCTCATTCTCTGCTGCCCCTTCTCCTTTTGTCTTCAGTCTTTCCCAACTTCAGGGTCTTTTCCAGTGAATTGGGTCTTTGCATCAGGTGGCCAAAGTATTGGAGTTTCAGCTTCAGCATCAGTCCCTTCAATGAATATTCAGGGTTAGTCTCCTCTAGGATTGACTTGTTTGATCTCCTGCTATCCAAGTGACTCTCCAGATTCTTCTCCAAAATTACAGTTTGAAAGCATCAGTTCTTTTGTGCTCAGCCTTCTTTATGGTCAAACTCTCACATCAGAACATGACTACTGGAAAAAACCATAACTTTGACAATACTGACCTTTGTTGGCAAAGTGATGTCTCTGCTTTTCAATACACTGTTTAGGTTTGTATTTACTCTGTGTTATTTTAAAAAAGAAAGAATTACCAAAAAAAAATTAAAAATTGAAGTATATTTTGTACCTGAATTCCAGTTTTATAACTTATCACCAACCACATACACAGGGGTAGCTACTAAGAGGAATATAGTTCTCCCACATGGCTTACACTTATTTCAATAATCTTCCTTCTCATTTTTCCTTTCTTTTACAAGTCCAGGGACTGAAGCATACATTTAAATTATGGAATTGGGGGTTGGGCAGCTTTGGCATAAACTTAGATTGATAGGGTATGGCAATTTTGTATAGGATAAAGACAGCATCTCACATCAATGGCATAAAGATGGGCTTTCGAATAAATGAGAAGAGAACAATGGGTGAAAATATGGAAAAAGAACAATTGAGGGATTCATTTGGTATTTTTCTGAATTTACTGTTTTCCTTGCCATTGCATAAAACAATATGGTACTAAAATATGGCAGTCTTAGAAGAGTGCATGACTTATGTTAAACCCTTACAGAAATGAAATATGCATTTAATAAGAGTTTCATCAAGCAAATATGGATATCTCAATTAGTAGTGTTTCCAATAGATTTATAGGTAATATAGGCTAATTTTATATGAAAACTTTATTTGTATAACTAGCACCTTTTCATGAGCTTGTGACTTTCTATTTATGGCAATCTTCTTTAAATAATTAACACATTTTGTTTTGAGAGAAAACACACTAAATATGCATTTGGATACCTGAAAAGCCTTATGATGGTTCAAATTAATGCATATGTAAGAATTGCTTAACCAGGGGTTTTAATGTAAAAGGTGAAGAATGCTCTAGTTTTGGAAATTCTAGTTTTAAGGCACATGAAAGAAACTGTAACAAACTGGCTTCCTGGTGGGAGAAGTGCAATTTCAGTGTTTACCAACCTCAGCCTTCTAACCTCTGAAATTTAAAGGACCGCTGTACTATTTAATGCATTTTTATTTTCCTCAGTGGGGAAGTGCATTTTCCTACGATCAAGTCCAAGATTTCTAGCAAAATTCCTCTTTTTGCCCTCCACAAACCTGATATGTGTACACAGTTTATAAAAGACTGTATGAGGAAAGACACCATTCTTTGCACAGAAAGAATTGTGCCTTGTGCAGAGAAAAGTTGTTTTCTCTCAGAGAAAAATGTACCCACAGTGCTATGCTGCGTCATTCTCTGATCATAGAAGTCTGCCCTGCTGTTCCTTAATACAAATGACAGGCATTAATAACCATCAAGCACCAATATGTCAGGAAATATCCCAGGCATTATATTCCATTTAATCTTCAGAAGAGCATTCAAATATTTGTTCCTATCTTCATGTTTAGTTAAAAAGAGGGAGGGATAGACAAAGTTCCATCTGAACCTCTTTGGCTCTGAAATGAACTTTCTACCATAGTACTGTTTATGTGTATATGGCAGTTAATACCAACAGTTAGCCAACTTTGTATGAAAATCAATTTCTCATATTTAGTAATAACTAAAGTGGAAAAAGTGGTTAATATTTGCTTTAGAAAGAAAATTTTAAATCAAAAAAATAATGTGAGGTTTAGAATGAGGGCTCCCACACCAAAAACCAGAGTCTATGATCAAAAAGAGAGAGGTTGGACCATTTGATTAGGGCACACACAGACAAAAATTTACATTTTGACATATATCATTCAGCCCCAGAAAAAGGAAGATAATATGAAAGACACTGCATAAAATGTAACAAACACTGGAAAAGAATAAAGCTATAAGACAAAGTGGTGCTGCTAGAAGATACTTCTGGGAGGATTTGATAGAAATGCATCCTTCTTGTCTGGAGAATCCCATGGACAGAGGCGCCTAGCAGGCTACAGTCCACGTGGTCACAAAGAGTCAGACATGACTGAGCGACTCACACACACACACACACACACACACACAACACAACACACACACACATCCATCAAAACTTGAGTTGCCTGTGTTGACTGGAAAGGTAGATTTGTTACTGCTGAGCCAAGATTTCACTGTTTTTCTCTTCCAAATACTTTTCTCTAGGTTTGTTACAGGAGAAGATGTTAATAGTGGGTCTAAAATTAGTTTACATTTAGTCAAAGATGAGAGATTGGAAAACTTGTTCAAGGTCACGTCATAAGCAAGTGTTGGAGAGTCAGAGCCTACATTCTCATTTCCTCCTCGCTTCTCCTCTCCTCTGTCCTCTTGCATCTCTCTTCTCTTCTTAGTCTTTCCTTCAGACTTTCCTCCCCTGTATTCTCTCCTCTATCAACTTTCTATTTTTGAATATTTTTGATGGTAAGGAGAATAATACCCCTTTTGGAGGCATGGTTATTTTTCCAAAGTATTCTGACTTCTTGGACAATTGCTCCCACAAATACATTGTCTCCCTTTGAAAGTTCTCTTTACTGAATTGGCATCAGCACTATTTCTCTCTTTTGCTCAGTGTCCTGCTTTTTAAATATTTTACCAAATAGAAGGACTGGAGATGATTATCAAACTAGTAAGGAAGGAAGACAATTTTAAAAATAAATTAAGCAGTTTAACTAATCATAAAAATTAGGATGAAAACTATCTGTAATTATTAATTTAGAAGAAGAAAAAAGTAGAAGATAGAGTGACATAGGTAAAATTAAAGTGTACTAATGATAGCACATTTGGTCAGAAGTGAAATAAACTTTATTAAGAAATTTATCAAAATGTTATTAACTTTTTTACAATTTGTTTTATTAAACAAAACTATAGTCTAATGAAGGTAAAATAATTTATAGTGATATTTTCAAATTTTTGGTGAATTTAAAATCCAATTGACTGGAGGAAAGATAACCTTGATTAAGACATCAAAAATTACTCAGTGTTATATGGCACCCTTGCTGGGGACTTTGAGGGATAATGGATATATGTGTATACTACAACTGAGGTGTTTTGCTGTCCATCTGAAAATATCACAACACTGTTAATCAGCTAAATTTCAATATGAAATTATGTTTTATTAAGAAAAAAAGGAAAGCAACTACTATGATGATAAGATGAAACAAATTATTTTCTTGGTGTGATGAGTTAATTTTTGGTATTGATTTAGGCATGAATAAATTACTATATTTATGTGTATGAAATCAGCAAATATGCTAAGCATTTATCTTCCTTTCTTTCAGTTTCTTTTGTCCAAGAAGAGACATGATGAGAAGGATATGGTTTAATAAATTATAAATGCTATTTGAAAACTTAACAGCTGAGCTCATGAGAGTGTTTGCAACTAAACAAAGGTCATCAGAGATTAGAAAGAGTATATTATGTTGGAAATACTAAATGAAAAGAAAGGCAGCATTTTCTTTCTTTATGAGATATTTTATAAATTAATGCAAAGAAGGAAATATATGCTAATAACAACATATATTTTAATTAAAATACTTTCTCAATAATTTATTAATACAGACAATTCTAGAAGGCACTGGTTATGAATTTGTTTCCTTTAAACCAGCTCTCCATTCCACAAAATATATGAAGCTCATTTTTGGCAAAATATGAAGAGAATATACTTCATATCCTTATCTGTGAACCACTCCTGTTTCTATCTATTTACTGCCACTATTTCCAGAATTTATAGTTTCACATTCATCACTGTCTACACAATGTAACTGCTGTTTTGTAAAGATCTATATATTGCTGTAGCTCTAACTGAGCAAGTTTCCACTGTTACTTCTAGTTGTCTCCCTTACTTAAAGACTCTGGCTATTTATCTGTGTTCATACATAGAAACGGAACTATATTAAAGTGGAGGTTATTAGAGAGACACAGGATACCTGCTGTACTTGAATGAAGACCATTCTAGGAAATCAATTCAACTGCCAAATCTCCAAATTTGATATAGTGATGAAGCTAAAATTATCATGTAAGAGATGAAGGGCTTAAGAGCTGTGTTCTGGTGGGGTGGGAAATGGTGAATCTTATCCCCATAGATGTGGGTTAGAAAACGAATTCTTAATCTGTATGTCTGGACTGAGACCTGGGTTTCTGCAGTTCTAAAAATGTCCGAAGAACTACAAATGCTCGTGGAACAAAAGTGGAGGCGTGTGGCTCTAGTGAAATGGTGTTTTCCTGGGTTCTTGGTTTATTTTGTGTGGCTGTGAGAATGAAGAATATGAGGCTAAATTACATTATCCTGAACCCCCTGCCTTTCTAACTCTCTCTATTCTTACAATCGAATTCATAAACTCAGAACTCAAGCTCAGCTTTGACTGAACTAGAAGCTATTTAGACTAAATTTTTCATAGTACTCTAAAGATGAAAAGGCTCCTTTTTGACACACACCAAAAGAGATAATAGGAATCATAAATGATAGGTAGTTCATGAAGCAGTTACAGATACAAAACAAAGTACAGTTTTATATAATAGTTTGCTAAAAGGGTCACTGATAATGAATTTCATCCTTTTTTTTTTTTTTTTTAAAGCAAGACATTGGACAAACACAAGAACGGGTGGGAGCAAGACCATAGGTTTAACAACATGTACTTGGAATGCATTACTTTTATCTCTGGGTTTGTAGGATGTGAAGAAGTTCACAATCCTCCAAATTAAGCAAGGAAGTTGTCCTATGAATCTGCACAATTTGATTCTGTTTCATGTCCTGCCACTTGCTTCATCCATGGACTAGACACTGATACTCACTGAAACATGACAAAATACCCGCATGATCAAAATTGATCAAACTTTCTCTCTATTAGTTTATTATCTTTCTTACATCTGTGTAGAAACATAAGTAACAATGAATGCTTTTAAAATAAATAATTTTAACCTTTGTCACATCTACAGCTTTCTGCTCTATAGATAGTAACTTAAAACAATAGAAATATTAACGGTATCTATGAAGAATTTAAGGAAGCAGAAGAAAAAAGTCCAAGAAAGTCTTTGCATCATAGAAAATCAGAAAATATCTCTACAGAAAAAGTGGTTAAGAACTCAAGGACTGGTATCAAAATGCACTGATTCAAGTTCCTAAACATCAGTCTCTTTTTTGCTAAATATGCCACCTGGGACAAACAACTTGACTTCACTAGCTTATAATAACAGGAATTTGTTTCTCAGTATTATGAAGGTGATGATGATATACCAGTCTCACAGAGTTGGTCTTGGAGTTAAAGAAAAGAACCCATATGAAAAATGTTAGTAAAAAACTCCTCTATGGAAATGACTCAATGCATTTTGGGAGATAGCTCTTTACTATGACATTTCATTTTTTGTTAAAAAAAATTAAATGTAAGTAAAAGTCAGGGATGCTACTGAACATCCTATAATGTACAGAATAGTGCTCACTCACCCAAGCCACAACAAATAATCTTCTGATCTAAAATGTCAATAGTACCATTTTGAGAAATTCTGGTTTAATCTCAGGTTATTACCCTAGACCTTTTAGCAAAATATAATTTTGTTTGTTCAGGAAAATGTTTATGACTTCATTATTCAATTCACAAACTACTAAAAGGAATACATTCTTCTTTGACTATTTCTAAGAACATTTTTGAAAATTCATTAATAATTGATGTAGATTGATTTCTTAAAAAACTGGAAATAGAACTGCCATATGACCCAGCAATACCACTTCTGGGCATACACACTGAGGAATCCAGATCTGAAAGAGACACGTGCACCCCAATGTTCATCGCAGCACTGTTTATAATAGCCAGGACATGGAAGCAACCTAGATGCCCATCAGCAGATGAATGGATAAGGAAGCTGTGGTACATATACACCATGGAATATTACTCAGCCGTTAAAAAGAATTCATTTGAATCAGTTCTAATGAGATGGATGAAACTGGAGCCCATTATACAGAGTGAAGTAAGCCAGAAAGATAAAGAACATTACAGTATACTAACACATATATACGGAATTTAGATAGATGGTGGCGATAACCCTATATGCAAAACAGAAAAAGAGACACAGAAATACAGAACAGACTTTTGAACTCTGGGGGAGAACGTGAGGGTGGGATGTTTTGAAAGAACAGCATGTATATTATCTATGGTGAAACGGACCACCAGCCCAGGTGGGATACATGAGTCAGGTGCTCGGGCCTGGTGCACTGGGAGGACCCTGAGGAGTCGGGTGGGGAGGGAGGTGGGAGGGGGGATCGGGATGGGGAATACATGTAACTATATGGCTGATTCATGTCAATGTATGACAAAACCCACTGAAATGTTGTAAAGTGATTGGCCTCCAACTAATAAAATAATATTAAAAAAAAAAAAAAAATAATTGATGTAGATTGAATGTTTGTGTTACTCCATATTCATGTGTTGAAACCTAATCCCCAATGTGATGGTTTTTGTACATGGGGACTTTAGGAAGTGATAGGATCATGAGGGTGGAGTTCTCAGGAATGAGGTTAGTACCCTTATAAAATAGACTCAAGAGATCTCCCTCATCCCTCTGTCTGGTGAAGATACAGCAAGAAGACAGTCATCTATGAACCAGGAATGGGCTCCTGCTAGACATTGAATCTTCTGGCACTGTGATCTTGGGCTTTCTAGTCTCTTTAACTGTGAGAAACTTAACTCCTGTTGTTTATAAGCCACCGAGTCTATGATATTCTGTTATAGCAGATCAAACAGACTAAGCCAATAATATGCATAGTAATAAAAGGCAATGAAGTTTGCATCCCTGCTCCATTCTTGAGTGATCAACAGAAACTTAAATGTAAACAAAACCATTTAGTAGTCCCTTAAGTAAATCATAAGGCTTTTTAATATAATAGATATATAAATGGCACACCTCTTACCTTTCTTCTTAATTGCTTAGATTGCTATTAACATCAGAAGAAAGTCTGGCCTCTAAAAATAGAGCTACCATGTGACCCAGCAATTCCACTACTGGGCATGTACCCAAAGAAAACCATAACTCAAAAAGACACACATTCCCACATGTTCATTGCAGTACTATTCACAATAGCCAGGATATGGAAACAACCTAAATGTCCTTCAATAGAGGAATACGTAAAGGAGACATGGTACATACGCAATGGAATATTACTTAGCCACAAAAAGAAATGAAATTGGGTCATCTGTAAAGATGTGGATGAACCTAGAGACAGTCAAACAGAGTGAAATAAGTCAGAAAGGAAAAATCAAATACCAATGCATAGATGTGGAATCTGAAAAAAATTGGTATAAATGAACTTGTTTATAAAGCAGAAATAGAGACATGGTCATAGAGAACAAACATGGATACCAGGGGGAAAGGGAGGGTGGGAAAAATTGGGAGGTTGAGATTGACATATACACTAGTGATACTGTGCATAAAATAGATAACTAATGGGGACGTACTGTGTAGCACAAGGAAGTCTACTCTGTGCTCTGTGATGATCTAAATGGGAAGGTAATTTTTAAATGAGGGAGTGTAGTATATTTATAGATAAATCACTTTGTTATAAGTAGAAACTAACATAACATTGAAAAACCTACAATGACACTAATAGCAGGTTAAACATACCACACAATCATCAAACTAATTCATAGAAACAAACACAACCCCAATAGTAACAGAATTACCCGAAAGAGTAGTCAATAGATTTCCAGGTCTACATATCAAAATATTTGACCTGTTTTCTCTTTCTTTCCCATGAGAGTCTTACTAATCAACATTATACAAAGCCTAATGATTATTTTGTTAAGTGTTTTTCAACTCACAGTGAACATTGAAATCATCTGGGAAGATATTTTTTTAAAAAATCAGACCCCATCCATTAACAAGTGAAATGTGATTTTTTTTATACAGACAAGGTCCAATCATCAGAATTGTTTTAATGTTTAACCACATGCACTGTGGCTGAAAATCTATTGTACAAGTAGCTTCTGCTTTCTATACATAGGACAAATTAATGAGTAAGGAAACAAGAGATCTGTTGGTAAGCATTTGTACTGTTATCAAAGCAAAAACTTTGTACCTGAAAAAATTAAGCAAGTCAAGAAAACATCATTTAATAGAAGAGAAAGACAAGAAAGCAGTCTGAACTCATCCTCAATGAAATGAAGGGCAGGACAGTTTTTAAGATCTGGGGGTGCTGAGATTTCATACCATCTATATTTGCTAATTGACCTTACCAAAAGGAAAAGTAATTGTTCTCTTTTCTCATAAAGTAAACTTTATGACAGGAGGTAGTTTTACAACTTGAAGCAGGCATCCACCAAAGTGAAGAGTACTACTCTCCTATATAGACTGGCAATATAAGGTGTAGCAAAACCCTTCAAGGTGCATTTTTCAAGGATTCAAAGAAAAGGTTCCTAGGACCTTAGGAAAGATGCTTCTGGGATGTGAAACTGTCAAGACTTAAGGAGCAGAGAAGGAATCTCTGTTTTATTTGTTTGCTTTTAAAGTAAAGGCTTTAAGTAAAAGGAGGTCAGAACCTAGAGTCAGGAAGAAGTTTATCTAAAGATTAATCAAGACTAAAGGAACATTATGACTATCTTGGACACAGGAAATGACATTTTCTTCTCCTCAAACCGTGTTTCTCAAACTTGACTGCACATTATATTCTTCTCAGAGTTTTATAAAATGCTGGTGTCTGGGTCAACCCCCAAAGATAACCAATTTAAATATTGACTTGGGCATCCCAATTATATTTTAATGATTATAATATATAGCAAAAATTGAAAACTACTATCCCATGGGAACTGAATTTCCTTGAGAGGTTATAAGGTATGAAATAACTTCATCTCAGAATTTCGTCTTCAACATAGCCCTGTTTATTTGTATACCAAACATCAAACACAAAAATAGCAAATAGATGAAAGAAAGAGAGAGAGAAGGAGGGAGGGAGGAGAGAAGAAAGGGAGGGAGGAGAGAAGAAAGGAAGGAAGGAAGGAAGGAAAATTATTTTTACTTTATCCCAAATGAAAAGAAAAAAAGGATTGATTTTGCCATGCCAAGGACTGAAAGTTAAAACATCAGGATTAATGAGTCATCAACACAAATTTTAAATTATTTTTTGATAAGCCAACTGAGGCAAAAATTTTAAATAAATTTAACTTTTCTATGGATTATTTTCTTCTGATTTATACCTGGTCCATTTTTGGGTACTTTTGCCTTATTCCTGATCTCATAGGCTATTTCTTAACACTCTATTTTTTTCTCATTCAGGCTATAATTGTCCTCTGTTTACCCCATATTTTCTTATTTTGGTGTCAGAAATGTTAATTACCTCAGCTGGTAACCTCATGTGTGATAACGTGCTAATGGAATCTGTATAGTGTCTTTTCTATAGGTACTGTTTATACAACTTTACTTTGGTTTTCCTAAAAGCAATCCCCCAGGCTTTGCTGTCCAGATCAGTGAATAAGTCTTCTGGTTGTACAATCATCACAGGGAAAAGGGAAAGCAGTATCAGGTCAGGTTGATGATTGATATTTAATTTGGTACACATGTTTGTGTGTGTATGTGGCCATTTATTCTATTAATTCCATTACTGTACTACATAAATTCCTGTATTGGCCCCTAACTTCTGAAGGTTATGATCTCCTTTGAGAAACTAATGAAGGTTTAGAAGTATCTCAGACAAGTGCAAAGATACCCAAATACCACACAAAACTTTGCACGTAACAATATTCAATTATTTACTGAAATCCATTCACATACTCTAGAGCTAAACGACTTCATTAATAATCTTTTATAAAATGAAAGGGAAATCAATATCAAAGTCACTTAATTACATCAATTTTAAACAAAGAAGATTCTCTGATCTTAATAGTAAATTTAAAATAAACATTCAAATGACAATTTTATATTTACTTATCTCACATAGGTACAGATTAAATTCTTGCTGTACTAATGTATTTCTTAAAGTTGTTAAATATAAAGAATAAAATAACCTCAAAACTCTTTAGCATTTTCAATCATTGTACATAAAAGAAGAAGTATATGAAGAAAAGAACAACTTTACTGATACTCATGCACTTATTTTTGTACCCTTCAATTCATTTTGGTATTCCCATTCCTGTAAAAGGATATTACTTTCTTTTTTCTTTTTTTAGTTTTTTGCTTTCTTTTGATATTTAGCTTCAGCAACTGTGTTTGAGAGGTTAGAAATCTCAGAGACCATGTTGCACTGACGCTCTGGATCATGAGAAAGCAGGTGCAGTGTAGTGTATCACGACAGACTGAAATGAAATTCCAGCCCTGTGAAGGTAAATTTTCCGGCCTCACTAACACAGATTGAAATAACTCACTGTTGACTGCTGCTGCAGAAAGTGTCAGTCTATATCTCAGACTATAGCTATCAACCACTCTGTACTGGTGCCGGCAGCAGACACACAGAGATTCCAGAGTAACAAGAGGAAATGAATGCATTTCCCCAAAGTAACTTAGAAAACTTAAACAGCTTTTGAGTCTCCCCTTTGTCTGCTAAAATTTCTTGTCTCAAGGCCAGAGACATTTCTATTTGCTAGATTAGGTAGAATATGCCTTTTGGAATGTACTAGCTTTTTGCTTTTTTCTTCCTATTAAAATCGAGTATGTATTTATGAACTTATTTTAATATAGGGAAACAACCTGAACAAAATAAAAATGCTTGTCAAATTAGAATTTAAACAGCTAAAATTTGGTATGTGTGTCTTCTTTTCTGTATTTCTGATAAATTACAGTGTAATTTTACTGATTACTTTCAAGTAAGCAAGAATTAGTCATCTCTAAGAAAGAAAATTTCAATTCTTTATAATTGACTTCTAAGAAAACTTAAAGCATTAAACTAGTGTGTGGGAGCCAATTCTTACTGGAGACAGCTCTTACTGGCCCTTGAGAGCCAATTATACACATATCATCCCAACTCTCTGATCAGCTGTGTCACTTTAGTAGTTTAAAATGCACCCTAATAGGAGTACTTAAGGCATAGAAATTGTCAAGACTCCAAATTTCTCTACCCCTCCCAAGTTGTGGATTAACCATTTACCAGCATACTATAGACTATCATACTATAGTATAGTATGACATATTCTATACTATGTGTAGTATCATATAATATACAGTAGCCAGCATAGCCATATGACATTTATCAAGTCCTTCAGATAAATGTCAGTAGATGCAGGTGATTACAGGTAGAAGGCTGCTATGCTTTCTTCTTCTACTACTTTGCAACCAGATGATATGTTACAGTGAAAGCAAGTCTTAGACCTAACTCTGGCAACTGCTTATGAGGTAATAAGGAAAAAGTAGTGATATGACCAGTTCTTTGGCTTAGTGGAGACCTCACTCTGTATCTACAGACACTCTTCCAGAACTTTCTATGAAAGACTTGCTCCTAGGGGAGTACATCAAGACGGCAGACATCTTCGAACTTCTAATAAGTCAAATGAGACTACAAAGTCCTCCTCATTAAAGTGGTGAAAAGACAATAAAAAATTATACACTTACAGTACTGCTCTGAAAATGTTAATGTCTTTCAAGCCAATCACATATCTTAAACATTATTCATTCAGGTCTCAGAAGAAAATTATTCTAAGCTCTCTTATGCTCATTAATAATTTCTTAATGTAGATTTTATAATGATTTTTGAAACACTTAAGTAGCTTCTGCTAGAACACAAATTAATGGTGGAGTGATATGCACATATATCAAGCTTTTCCTAATAAAATGGTATTGTTTATTACCTGGACAAACATGGTATGGTGTCAAAAAGTCTATATTAAAAAAACAAAAAATTTTTCATGATAGGGAATTATTCTCCATGGTGTTCAAACATGCCATGTTAGCTTTTGCTGTAGAATATCTTTTCAAAGATGTTTGTACCATGAACAGCTTTGGATGACAAAATTAGTTTAACCCTCCAGGGCAGAGGGCAGACTTGTTTCCTGAATAGGATAGTGAAGATAATGTTTCCCTTAGGGGCAAAGTTAGGACAGGTTTTCCAGGAATCTGCTTGAAAAATTGGCAATTTCCTTAAATCAAAGTTATAATACATATAACTCAAAGATATAATACAAAGCCACTTTATGTGAAATATCTGACAACCTGATTCCACATCACCCCCATGGGATTTGAATGGCAAAAAGGGAATGAGAACATGAAGCTCAAGCTTGCTACCCTTGTGTGTGTTAGTTGCTCAGTTGTATCTGACTCTTTGAGACCCCTTGGACTATGGCCTGCCAGGTTCATTTGTCCATGGGATTCTCCAGGCAAGAATACTGCTATACTGTGAATGATAATGTTTTTTATTCTGGCTCTACACACTTTGTGTCTTCTGCTAGCACCTGTGAATCTATATTAAGTAAACTCATTAGTTTGCATGGAACATGAAATCTCAGATCCTTCACAGGTTGTAGATAGATAAGTACAGAATCTATGATTTTATCACAATCCATGAAAACCAATCAAAATTTGAAGACATCACATTTATAAACTAATTGTAAGTTACTAATTATATTTCTCTTGTGATATTAATACTATATGGAGGAGGAAATAGCAACCCATTCCAATATTCTTGCCTGGAAAATCCCATGGACAGAGGAGCCTGGCAGGCTAGAGGCCATGGGGTCACAGAGAGTTGTCCACGACTGAACAACTAACATGTACATTAATACTATAGAATCTAAATAATGTATAATAATAATTATAAATTAACTCATTACATTTGTCTATAGTCTTAAGGACCTTATATAATAATGTTAATTATTCATTTGTCTCCATTTTAAACATTGTAATATAAAGAAATTTTGGAAAAATGTAATATATATAATATTGACACTAACTTATTAAACTATGCATTGGCAAGTTTAAAATGCATCCAGATGTGTTGGTAGACACTTAAATATAAATTTGAAAATATTCAGACATTTAAGGTAATATTTGTTTTATTGTATACATTTAACAATATTTCCACTGATTTTATATGCATATAAATAACATGTACTGGAGAATTCTTCAAGAGGTGGGAATACCAGACCACCTTCCAAGCAACAGTGAGAACCAGACATGGAACAACAGAACTGGTTTCAAATTGTGAAAGAAGTACATCAAGCCTGTATATTGTCACTCTACTTATTTAACTTATATGCAGAGTACATCATGAGAAATGCTGGGCTGGATGAAGCACAAGCTAGAATCAAGATTGCTGGGGAAATTTTCAAAAATCGCAGATACACAGATGACACCACCCTTATGGCAGAAAGTGAAGAGGAACTAAAGAGCCTCTTGATGAAAGTGAAAGAGGAGAGTGAAAAAACTGGCTTAAAACTCAATATTCAAGAAAGGAACATCATGGCATCTGATTCCATCACTTTATGCAGATAGATGGGGAAACAATGAAAACAGTGACAGACTTTATTTTCATGGCTTCCAAAATCACTGCAGATGATGACTGCAGCCATAAAATTAAAAGACTCATGTTTCTTGGAAGAAAGGCTATGACCAGCCTAGACATCATATTAAAAAGCAGAGGCATTACTTTGCTGACAAAGGTCCATCCAGTCAAAGTTATGGTTTTTCCAGTAGTCATGTATGGATGTGAGAGTTGGACTACAAAGAAAGCTGAGCACTGCAGTATTGATGCTTTTGAATTATGTTGGAAAAGACTGTTGGGGGTACCTTGGACTGCAAGAAGATCCAACCAGTCCATCCTGAAGGAGATCAGTCCTGGGTGTTCATTGGAAGGACTGATGCTGAAGTTGAAACTCCAATACTTTGGCCACCTGATGCAAAGAGCTGATTCATATGAAAAGACCCTGATGCTGGGAACAATTGAAGATGGGAAAAGAAGGAGACAACAGAGAATGAGATGGTTGGATGGCATCACCAACTCAATGGACATGAGTTTGGGCAAGCTCTGGGAGTTGGTGATAGACAGGAAAGCCTGGCGTGCTGTGGTCCATGAGCTTGCAAAGTGACTGAGTGACTGAACTGAACTGAACAGTGTTTTCATTAATAACTTTTGGAACTGACTAAGATGGCCACCAGAATCACTGCAGATGGTGATGCAGTCATGAAATTAAAAGATGCTTACTGCTTGGAAGGAAAGTTATGACCAACCTAGATAGAGTATTAAAAAGCAGAGCCATCACTTTGCCAACAGAGTCCGTCTAGTCAAGGCTATGGTTTTTCCAGTCGTCATGTATGGATGTGGGAGTTGGACTATAAAGAAAGCTGGGCACAGAAGAATTGATGCTTTTGAACTGTGGTGTTGGAGAAGACTCTTGAGAGTACCTTGGACTGCAAGGAGATCCAACCAGTCCATCCTAAAGGATATAAGTCCTGGGTGTTCATTGGAAGGACTGACGCTGAAGCTGAAACTCCAATACTTTGGCCACCTCATGTGAAGAGTTGACTCACTGGAAAAGACCCTGATGCTGGGAGGGATTGGGGGCAGGAGGAGAAGGGGACGACAGAGGATGAGATGGTTGGATGGCATCACCAACTTGATGGACATGAGTTTGAGTAAACTCTGGGAGTTGGTGATGGACAGGGAGGCCTGGCGTGCTGCAATTCATGGGGTCACAAAGATTCGGACATGACTGAGTGACTGAACTGAACTGAAGATGGCCTTAAAATTCTCCTCAGCTTGATTAAAGTTTTAACAGTCTTCCTGCCTATTGCTGTTGTGTTTGCTCAGCTGTGTCCAATTCTTTGTGGCCCCATGGACTCTAGGCTTCCAGGCTCCTCTGTCCATGGGATTTTCCAGGCAAGAATACTTTAGCAGTCTATCATTTCCTTCTTCAAGGGATCTTCCTGACCCAGGGATTGAACCTGTGTCTCTTGCATCTTCTGCTTTGGCAGGCAGTTTCTTTACCACCATGCCAACTGGGAAGCCCTTCATCCTGACAATAAGTCCCTTATCTCCCTTTTCTTAGAGTATTTTCTTCAGAAAATTTGCAATAGTAAATTATTTCTCTGCCTCTTTGAGAGGTGAATGCTCTTTCAACCTCTTTTTATTTTATTTTATTTTTCAACCTCTTTTTAGTTTTATAATCCAGGAGTACCTTTTTTAAGAACTTGGGAGCCATCCCTTTGAAATGTATTCATGAAAAATAGGGTCTTTCCATGAAAAGATGCTCAACATTACTGATCATCACGAAAATGGGAATTCATAATCTCAATGGGGTATCACTTCACACCTGTTAGAATGGTTATTATCCAAAAGACAAGTGATAACAAGTGTTTGTGAGAACGTGAGGAAAAGAGAACACGTGTGCCCTGTTGGTGGGCATGTAAATTGGTACAGTCACTATGGGAAACAGTAGGAGGTTCCTCAAAAAATTAAAAATAGAACTATCATATGATGTAGCACTTCCACTTCTGGGCATTTATCTGAATAAATTGAAAGCACTAACTTGTGAAATATGTATGCACCCCCTTGTTCATTGCAGCAATGTTTATTTACAGCAGCCAAGATATGGAAGGAACTGAAGTGTGCATCAATGGATAAAGAAAATGTTATATATTGTAGAATATTATTCAGCTATAAACATAATGAAATCTTGCCATTTGCAACACTATGGATTGATCTTGAGGGCATAAAAGTGAATAAGTGAATAAAATCAAGCTTGCAAACACAGAAGCTATATTGGTAATTGCCAGAGGCAGAGGTTAGGAAGAGAGCAATATGGTGAAAGGGAGTCAAAAGATACAAATATCCAGTTTTTAAATAAATAATCCATGCAATGTAATACACAGCATGGTGACTACAGTCAGTAACACTAGGTCACATATTTGAAAGTTGCTGAGCATAATTCTTAAAAGTTCTCATCAGAAGAAAAAATTTAACTGTGTACGATGCTAGATGTTAACTGGATTTATTGTGGTGATCATTTTGCAATACACACAAATATGGAATCATGTTATACACCTGAAATTAATTTAATGTTATATGCTCACTATACTTTAAAAAAAATTTTTTTTTAGAAAACTTAGGGCCCTTATCTCATCTCAGTGGGAGGGTAGAAGCCTTACTTCTGTAGTGCCAATTAACAAACAATAATGACCTAATCACATTGACCACCTAATCACATTGACAACCTAATCACATTGACACCACAAAAGTCCTCCAGTACTTTTCCACTAGCTCGTTCTAGAACCTAAAATCTCTGCCACCATTTGTTTCAAGAGTTTTGAGTTCAATCTCTCTCAATCGTAATACTGTAGCCATGAATAAAATCTTCTTTGACTGTTTAATTTATCTAACACAATTCTTTTTTATCAGAGTTCAGTAAAATAATATTTTTCTTTTTAGTCACTCAGTTGTATTCGAATCTTTGCAACTCCATGGACTGTAACCCACCAGCTCCTTTGTCCATGGAATTTTCCAGGCAAGAATAATGGAGTGAATAGCTATTCCCTTTTTCAGGGAATCTTCTCAACCCAGGGACTGAACCTGGGTCTCCTGCATTGTAGGTAGATTCTTTACCATCTGAGCCACCAGAGAAACTAGCTTATTCTAAAGTCATAAGAAATTATAAATATAATTATGATAGGTTTTCTTATTAAAAAATTAAAATATTCTAAAAGACTAAAAAGTAATGTTAATAAATATGTGAATTTTTAGGCCCATAATCTACTTTAAGTCCCTAAAAGTGTAATATGAGTTAGTTTTTTTGACAAGATCATCATTAAAGAAAAAAAAAAAAAAAAAAAACAGGAGAGACAAATTACATATGGAGGAAAAACAAGTTTAATTTGTTTAAAATTGCAAAGGGGGATTCTGATTTTTATGCCATTCCATTAATAAGATCAAAGAAATCATAGGAAGAGAAGTTAAAGTCTGATTAAAAGATAGGGAACAAAGAAAAAGAATAATTAGGCAATTCTCAAGGCACAAAGAATTTGCCAATGGGGTGCCCAAGGGATCAACACAGCACACTATAATTCAACATATCTCTAAAACAGCTGTAACTAAGAGGGAAATTTATGCTTTAGCTAGTTGGGACTCTGTGAGATCACTTTCTCTGGAAAGCCTTTAAAAAGTTAAATAATTAGTTTTGGGGAAGTAAATGAAATTCAACCCCAGAGTAAAGTATGTCATAGCGAAATGATCAGCTTAAGCTATTTATACTCACTTGTAAGTTCTAAATTAGTTGTAACCTCTCAGAAAATTGACCTGAGTCATCTCAAGAATTCTCAATCAAGACATCTCAAAGTGAAATAGAGCTCATTTATATTAACAGTCCAAGTACAAGAGAGTTCATCTTTCACTGTGACAGCCATGGCCAAGTGACGAGGGACAGGCTGAGTCTGATAGATTAATCCTAAAGCTGTTGGCAGCTTCTATTCTACTACTAGATGTGTGTGTGTGTGTGTGTGCATGTACGTGTGCGCCCACGCGCGCATGTGCTCAGTTGTGTTCGCTCTTTGCAGCCCCATGAACTGCAACTTACCAGGCTGCTCTATCCATGGGATTTCTAAGGCAAGAATATTAGAGTGGGTTACCATTTCCTATTCCAGGGGATTTTCCCAACCCAGGGATTGAACCAATGTCTCGTGTGTCTTCTGCATTGGCAGGCAGATTTTTTACCACTAGCACGACTTCTGAATCCTCATTCTACTTCTAACCTATGTTCTAAATTTGCAAAACCCTCTGACATTTTTAAAACTCTGAGAACTAGACCTGACTACCAAAAGATTTCCTAATTAGCAAAATAATAATGGAACTAGTGATTGGGACTTACAATCCCCAAGACAATTTTTTAACATTAATTAAAACTGAGTACTTGAGCCTTAACAGACATGAAGCAATCAGCCTCTAATTTTGCCTCCTGTCTTGTCATTTGGTTATCTGTTGATCAGGACAAATTAATTTGTATTCTAATTCAAATAAAATGATATAAATGAGATGAAAATATTGTAAATTTCAAGGAGGGATGAAGGGAAAGATTCTTAAAAAAGTGAAAAGTCATTTTTATTTTGGCTTAAGAAAAGTGCTAGAATGTTGCATCTGTTGGAAACAAAACTAGCATGCTTCCATACTCTGGTACTAAATAACTAAACAAAGCAAATGTTACTTTAAATTTTTTTAAAAACTTCTCTTACTGAAGAAAGTGGTATAACATAAGTTGTAGGACTTTAATTTTTGATCAAGGAACATGTACTTTTGTATGAGAAATGGGATGTTGCCTTTAAAATATAAAACATATATACAAGAAAATTGTTTCCATGTTCTTACTAGAGGTTTAAGAAAGGGGAATAATCCTCAGCTCCCCTAATAGCACTAGACTTGGGTGTACTCTCCTCCCAACCCCAAATGGAAGATTACCTTGGGCTATGGGGCCAGTAAGATCATCAAAAGTAGTCATTCAATTGGCAAAAGTAGTATGATTTGGCCTAATAGCTGCTTATTAAGGATATGGTATAGAAGAACAGTATGATAAGCATAATAGCACAGGAAATAGTAACAAAGGAAGAAATGATGTGTGTCATCCAGAAACTTGCCAAGAAAAGGGAACTGACTTGAAATTCCAAAGGTAGTGCAGGGTGGGATTTCAAACTAAATATGAAAGATTCTTCGTGAATTTCAAATTCTAAACAGAGGATGGTACTATATAAGTGTTTTAGGATGAAAAAAAATACATCACAAGTAGCTAACTGGTCTCTAAAATATGTTTTCATTACAGAAAATCCCTGTCAATAGGTATGTTTTTGATCAAAATCTTTGAGTTGGATTTTCCACTCTGTATATTATGCTTTCAATGATTCAAATTTTGGTTGTTTGGTCCTCAGTTTTTGTGAAGAGAAACAAATGCTTTTTCAAAGAGTTTGATATGGTGACAGTGAAGAAGAATTTTTCTCTGTCCTTCTAGGTTCTTCTGGCTGAACTAAGAATTAAATTGATATGAGAAAGATTAACAGGAAAAATCAAACAGAAATATAGTAGCATGTTTACATGGGAGAAACCCAGGAAAACAGACCAACTCAACAAAATGGCCAAAATTCTCACCCTATATACTATCTTCAGTTAAAGACAAATAAACACGTTGGGGGTAGTGGTTTGAAACTTCAAACGGAAGGAATACAGCTCACATGGAGATGGAAAAGCAAACATTTGGTAAATAGATACATTTAGCAATTTCGAGGCCATGCAGAGACAGAGACACAAAGTGGACTCATCTCTAGGTACAGTCGAGTTTCCACACAACACCTAGCCCTTATTTTTTGCAGATATCTCTGGGGATAATTTTATTCCAGGAGCAGGTCCCCCATTCTAAACTCTTTTAAGCCATTAAATGGGAAGGTCAAAGTTTCTTTTTGAGTCCTTTGGGCTCTGACTGTTTTCAACATGAAATAATCCTCATACCAAAGAGACATTTTTTTGGGGGGGGAGGGGACGGGGAGGTACATTTTGCTCCATTACAGTGGCCTGATGCTATTATAGCAATAACTCATTCTATATTTTCAGACATCTTGATTAGCTATCAAAAAAAAAAAAAAAGTTCATGTCATATGTCTGCCATCTCACATCCATGTTTTTTCTAGCTCTTAAAAAAAAATAGCTGGCATTAAATATAATTCTATGTCTGGAAAAAATTTTCCATTGAGACAAATGAGAGGAGATAGCACATTTTGCTACTGAAGTTTGAATAAAAAGTCAACATGAGCTGATTCATCTTTATTTCCTATCTATAAAAGGAAAGAGCTAGTGCTAGGATAATTAGCCTCATATTAATAATTTGGATCAAAAATATTATGCTCCTAAAATTTTCATAAACTTGAAGCTTATTTTCTTAAAAAAGTTGGGCAATTTTCTTTGTACAAAGTATATATTGTGTAAATGAAAGTGTCACATCTGAGATAATTAGGCCAATCACTGGAATAAAAATATTTTCTCCAGGAATAGTTACTAAATTGAGGTTTATTTCAATTTGCTTGAAATATTTGATCAATTTGTTACCTATGTAGTTTATTTTGTTAGTTTAAATTAGACGTGTTGTAAATGAGAACCACATCAAGCTAATTAATTTTATTGGAAATTAGCTTTCAAAGGTTAGAAAGAAATGAAAAGATATCTTTTTATAATGAATTCATATAGCATGTCCTTTGCTCCTTCCTTCATAGCATGGCCTTTTGCTGACATTTCCAGAAGAGGAGATATTCCAAACACTCCAGTTTTACTTAGCTAAGTTTCTTATTTTAAATAGCCAAGCATTTTGACATAAACATGTCCATCACTGTGTTCACTGAGGTTAGAAGAAAGCTAGAGATCAGAGAAGAAAGTAGTTTGAAGATAAACAAAATTGGGACCTTGATGAAGAGAAAGAAGTATGAAAAAGTGGAGTAAAATTGAGAAAGGTCAGTTATTGAATCCATGTTGCCCTACTTTCTTAATAATGTGGATTTTATGTAATTTAATCTGTGCACAACTAATAAGAGTCAACAATGGAAAACATTAAGAGCTGAAATGTAGTGCCGTATTGCAGTAATATAAAATCCTAATTAATTCTATGTATCCTTAATATTTTTTTTTCAGTTTTGCAGTCTGTTTTTATGGATTTCTATCTTCTCCCTCATTAGCAAGTTATCAGCAGTCAGTTCTTTCTGCTAATGTGTCCCTGCCTTTAACATTCCTATCATCTTCTAATGTTTTGTTTTAACTGTACTCACAGCTCAAACATTAGATAATAAATTATCATGACCTTGGCTTATGTATTTCCTTGTAATAAACAAAATTCTGCACATATTCTATATTCTATTTTTTTTTTTCTGTTAACGTTGAGTAGATTAGGGTTGGCTTGCTGATTACTAAATACTCAGAAATATTATTATAGTATTATAAACAATAATATAAATAATGTTATAAAATAATACTGCTTTAGACTTAAATCATTGCTAAATTTTTGTTAAAGTGAGAATTAAGATGCTCTGAGCTACCTGTGTGGATTTTAGTTCATGAACTTTGCAGCAGCTTTTAGCTAATCTATGTCATTTTTTTCTTATTATTAGGTTCTCAACCATATTTGGTAGTTACAGTAATTTCAGTATTTATTAATAGTGCTATAGGATTTAAAAGATGCACAAAGTAAAAGGACTCAGATGGTTTGAGTTCTATTTAAATATCATAGAAGTAATAAGTGGGAGAAGATTGAAATCCAGTGGAATTTGTTTTGACATTTTCTATTTTTCAATATCAAAAATTTTGAACTCTTAAAGAACTGCACTGTAGAAAGTATTTCTCAGAGGCAAAGGTTTTGGAGGGCAATACAGTTTTCAATCAACTAGAAAAACAAATATGTGTCTACGCATCATATCAGAGAGTGGCTTCGGAGAAGATAAAGGAGAGGACAGTGTGCACAGCATCAGGCAGGAAGCACTTACCAACTGGCACTTCCCTCACACCATCTCAGTGATTTATTTTCTGGGAATTTTGCAGTAAATGTGCATGTTTCACTGTCCATTTCATCTTTCTATCATCCTTGTAATGTCTTCACATATGTAAGCTTGTCAACTGTCACAGCTTGGCTCTAATGAAGCCAATGAAAATTAGCATGGCATGTGGTTATCCTACTTTTCCAAAGGATAATTTTTGCATGTTTTTCCTGTTTTTGTCTCTTTTCCCAAACTGTATTCTAAAATGAGCTACCAGCCAACACTCTTGTAGTCAGGATTAGACTTCCATTTCAAATTTTCATTTACTTTTCCAAACACGCAGAACTCTACCAGTGGGACATTACTGAGCCTGATTCTCATGGCAATACATGAGAATACAATGGCAATACAGAGACCCGCATACATCACGTTACTACATACATTTCACTTCAGTATATCATAGAGGCGGAACATTTTTCCTTCTCTTACAGGTTTATTGGCTGATCTAATAGTTAAATTGACATAAAACAGAATAACAGGGGGAAAACAATTATATATATATATATATATATATATATATATATATATTTAATTTGTGAGCCTATGGACTATAGGTCACCAGGCTCTTCTGTCCATGGGATTCTCCAGGCAAAAATACTGGAGTGGGTTGCCATTTCATTCTCTAGGGGATCTTCCTGACCCAAGGTCGAATTCTGGTCTCCTGCATTGCAGGTGGTCTCCTGCATTGCAGGCGTATTCTTTACCGACTGAGTCATCAAAGATTCTCAGGTGGTGCTAGTGGTGAAGAACCTGCCTGCCCACACAGGAGGCATACAAGACTCGGGTTCAGACCCTGGGTCAGGGAGATCCTCTGGAGAGGACATGGCAATCCACTCCAGTGTTCTTACCTGGAAAATCCCACAGACAGAGGAGCCTGGAAGGCTACAATTCTTAGAGCTGCAGAGTTGGACAGACTGAATTGACTTAGCACCACCAACATCATGCCCAGTAAAAATATAAGACTCAAAGGAGTAACCAGAGCAGGAAGACTTTATACCTGTTAGACAAAGAAACGGAGAAGGCAATGGCACCCCACTCCAGTACTCTTGCCTGGAAAATCCCATGGATGGAGGAGCCTGGTGGGCTGCAGTCCATGAGGTCGCTAACAGTTGGACACAACTGAGCAACTTCACTTTTCATTTTCATGCATTGTAGAAGGAAATGGCAACCCACTCCAGTGTTCTTGCCTGGAGAATCCCAGGGACAGGGAGCCTGGTGGGCTGCCGTCTATGGGGTCGCACAGAGTCGGACACGACTGACGCAACTTAGCAGCAGCAGCAGTAAAGAAACAATAAATTTTTGGAGAACTGACAAAGAAAAAAGATAGTGAAGTCATTTAGTCACGTCCGACTCTTTGTGACCCTGTGGACTGCAGCTTGCCAGGCTCCTCTGTGCAGGGGCAAGAATGATGGAGTGGGTTGCCATTTCTTTCTCCAGGGGATTTTCCCGACCCAGAAATTGAACCCACATCTCCCACATTGTGGGCAGACGCTTTACCCTCTGAGCCACCAAGGAAGCCTTGACATGTTGGAGATATTTGAGATAAGAATAATAAACGATGGAAGAATTAACAAGGTTTGTTTATACAGTGTTTCTTGCCCTCAATTTCTTGCCTCTGGCAGTGGAGATGACTTCTACCTTCCAGGGACAAGGTACATTTTACATGAGAGAGTTACCCTCTGCTTTCAAGAGAAGAAAGGAGAATCAGTGCACTTCTTGCAAGGTTCTTTCTTAAGCACCTTTAATTCAAAGTAATTAATATGCCAGTATGGTATTTGGGGGTGGAGTGACATATTCTGAATCTTTACAAAATAAAAAAAAATGAACTTAACAATTTCCAACCAAAACTGCTTCCTCTCAAATTTCTTTATAAGAGGGATCTAAAATTAGAGGCAGCAGCATGTTTGAACTGGGGATACAGAAACTTAACTCACAAATAGGTTTGCCTAACAGGCACATATTTTTACTATGTTCACTTACATATATGTGTGTGAAGAATGGGATATAAGGAGATGGGGCCTCAAGGAATATTGCGGCCATGTTTCTATGTTGTGTTAGGAGAGGTGATAGGGATGAAGAATTAGCTCACTTATTTTAAGCCTGTCCTTGGCCCTTTATTGACTCTAACTTGTTGAAATCACAACTCTTTACTCTTGCTAATGGTGCCATTGATTTTGCATCTCCAGAGCTAGAATCAAAACATTTTAAATTCCTTCATATTCTCTTTATCTAAACAGCTGCTTTTTCAGGCTTGTTTAATCCTGTCACTTGACCCTGAGATTACAGTGGCCTCTTAGCTGGCTTTTAATGCTCAGTTCTTCAGCTTCTATGACCCTCAACAGTCTATTGTGCATCATCTTCAAGGAAAAAAAGAGAGAGAAAGAGAGAAAGGAAGAGAGAGACAGAGACAGGGAAACCAAAGCAAATATTCTTTATTTCCAAAACGATCTTAATTTCTTCTATCTTTCTGTTGGAATGTAAATGGTATGAGCTTTGGTAATAAATAATAATGAATTTAACTTCTGATTTTAATATTCAAATAGGTGAGTGAATTAGAAAAAATCTCACCTATTCAGTTCAGTCACTGAGTCATGTTCGACTCTTTGCGACCCCATGGACTCTAGCACGCCAGGCCTCCTGGAGTTACCCGTTACCAACTCCTGGAGTTTACCCAAACTCGTGTCCATCAAATCAGTGATGCCATCCAATCATCTCATCCTCTGTCATCCCCTCCTCCTGCCCTCAATTTTTCCCAATATCAGGGTCTTTTCAAATGAGTCAGCAATTCACATCAGGTGGCCAAAGTATTGGAATTTCAGCTTCAGCATCAGTCCTTCCAATGAACACCCAGGACTGATTTTCTTTAGAATGGACTGGTTGGATCTCCTTGCAGTCCAAGGGACTCTCAAGAGGCTTCTCCAACACCACAGTTCAATAGCATCAGTTCTTTGGCACTCAGCATTCTTTATAGTCCAACTCTCACATCCATACATGACTACTGGAAAAACCATAGCTTTGACTAGACGGACATTTGTTGCCAAAGTAATGGCAACCTCACCTATGTAAATTAAGTGTAAATTAAATTTAACTTAAATGACATCTTTTCAAAGAGTACTTTCCCAAATTATGCCAAGCAGAATTTGCCTCATTATTTTCAATGTTCATTTAAGAATATTTGCATTTATCACAGTATTTGTTATATCACATTTTGTTAGTTATTACAGCAATTTCTATAGATTTCTGTCTATTCTAAGAGTTCAGTGTTTTGTCTTAATTTGATTTGCTACCCCTGTTCCAAGCAAAGGTTGTAAAACAATCACTTAATCACATGTACATTACTATTCCTAGAGTGTCAACATAAGACATTACCAAAAAATCAAACCTAGAGGCTGATAGATAGGATTATGCATTTATTTTATAACTAAGCTACTCTGGATTCTTATATAAAACTTTTAAAATTCCTTCATAGTGCTCACTTAATCTACAAAATAATTTTTTTTTAAATGTTACTACTCTTTAATTTCTTCTTAGAGATTGTGTGTGTGTGTGTGTGTGTGTATGTGTGTGTTTGGTGGAGGTGGAAGAGCATGGTTATTCAGAAACACTGAGAGGAAAAATGCCAAATGAATATGTTAACATTTTCTCAAAATATGCCTATCATTGTTACTTACTCATTGGACATTTTACCACATTGCATTATTAAATGTTATATGTTATATACTCTTTAATTACTTCTTTCCAAGTAAAGTTTCAAAAAATAATTTAAGGTGATATTTATCATTTTCTATAACAAATGATTGTGTTAGAGTGCTTTTCAGTTATCATGTAAACAGTGCATAGTTAAACATTTATGTTCTTTTAATTAATTGAAACATTAAGAATATTTTTAGGAGTTGCTTTTCTATGCTAAAGTTTCAAAAGAAATTTTAAAAAATGGAAAGCTCAACATTCTTTACAATAGTCCACACATCAAATAGATTTGATCCTTTCTATAGCCTTTTCCATTTGTTGTTCATTTATCTTGGATGTCAGGAGTCTGTATTTCTAGGTGATGTTGTTAAATGTAGAATCACATCTAGTTTCTTTCTATTTTAAGGAATTTTTTAAAGACTAAGATTAGTTTGAACTTCAAGCAATCTTAAATAGAGAAGAAAAATAAGCTTCTTGAACACTGTCTATGGGACATTTTCTTTTGAATTGCACTTTTATTTCTCCAAAGTAAAAGGAAATTAGCATAATAATATTTTAGTTGACAAAAAAGTGCCATGCTTGTTTGCATTATCATCTACTTTGATGTATACAAGCTCTTTAATAAAAACATGTGTACAAATTGTATGAGGACAAAATTTCTTATACTGTGTTTATTTAAAAGTGAAAAATCCCTCCTTGCCTCCTATTTTATGGATCTCAAAAGACTATGTTTCTATTGTTGAGATTCTTAGTTGCAGACAATCTGTACTATATAGTAAGTACATAACCAAGTAACCCAAGTGTTAGTCATTCAGTTGTGTCCAACTCATTGTAGCCTGGCAGGCTCCTATGTCCAGGCAAGAACACTGGAGGGGGTTGCCATTTCCTACTCCAGGGGATCTTCTTGAACCAGGGATCAAACCTGGGTCTCTTGCATTGCAGGTGGTTTCTTTACTGTCTAAGCCACCAGTATATATTGAATGACTACTTTTGAACAGAATTTTTTGGTTTGATTTTTACTATCCATATTAAAGGTATTCATCACAGATAATCTGAATATAATCAAATGCAACTAAAATGTGCTATTGTTTTTACTAAAAATAGCATTTTAATTTTTAAAATTACATTACTAGTAATGGTATCATTGACATCTCAAAAAATATATTAAGATAAGTAAATCATACAGGAACTAATGGAACTAATAATAGCAAATCTGTGTTGAGTACTTGTGGAGGCACTATTTTAAAGCTTCACTTATTAAAAAAAAAAAAAACTTTTTCATCTTCAAAACAATCCTATGAATTAGGATTTCATGAATGAAGATTTCAAGCCACAAGAATTTAAGTCCTCTGCTCACATTTAAGTAGAACTTTGTATCCATCTTTTAAAAATCATCTTGTTTGCTTTCCACAGTCAAGAACCTTAAGTAGTTTAGGAAGACAAATTAGAGTTGATTGGCTTGTATGTAGAAGACATGGATGTGATTTCTCTTTGTTACTTGAAATTGGGCCTCTCGTCTCAAGTGCACGCCATGTTTGCCACTTCTGTGATGCCGTGGCAAGGTATACCTGTGGGAATTGGCTTAACACTAGTGTACATGCACTGGGAAGTATGTTATTTTTCCACCCCCTTGATTCCTCAGCTCTCCAGCTTTACTTTCTTACATAAATCATCTGCATGTATGTCTTATACCAAATTCCACTTTCAAGAGGAACCAATGTTATAACACTTATATAGGACATAATGAGGAAATAAAACCATTGAAATTTGCAAACGTTTTTACGAAAATTCTATATTCACAAAGTAAATGTTATTTTGAGTTCAGACACAATTGAACTAAATGAAGCAAATACATACCTTTAGTAAACATCAATATGCTTAATGAAATGCATAATTCAAATAAAACATAACATTAAACATGTCATGTGTGTTGCTAATAACTACTTTGAAAGTTTACGAAAAGAATAATAATCTTCTATTGATTTAAAAATATATATATGTGCTGTTGCATGTGTATATTTTATCAACTTTAAAACAATTTCAAAGAACTAGCAATACTTAAAAAAGGTAAATATTGTTCATTAAAACTAAGACATATTCAGTTTTTAAAAAGGAGAGCAAATCATGAATAAGTTGTTTTTGCAAGAAGATGCTAATTATTAATCAGCATATGAAAACTGAATAATTTCAAATAAATGAATGCAAATTAAGGAAAAGGCTTATCTTTTCTTATAGATAAGAAAAATTTTATCTATAAAACTGACAAAACTTTAGAAGTATACTGGATAATGCCCATTGGTGGTTAGGATATAATAAAGCTGTCCTCTATTACTGTTTATGAAATAATATTCATACACTGTCTTGGTTATTTCTAAATTATATGCCAATAAAATAATACAAATTGCTGCAGAAAAATTACCTTGCCTTGAAAAATCATTTTCCCTAAAAATATATTTAACAGTGGAAAAAAGGCAAGCAATCTAAGCATTCACCAGTAGGGTGATCTATTAGTTTACTCTTTATGTTTAACAAGTTATTTAAAAATGTAAGGGTTGAAAACAACAAAACTTTTTACAGTTTTGTAAATTACTCACTCTTATTAGTTGGCCAATCATGATACTGGGATTCCATGTAATCAGACGAGCTTCTCATTCCTTGGAGAGAAGCAGGAAGGTAGGAACTAGAAAATAAGAAGGATAAAATCCTTATTATGTATACACTTATGGTATAAGCTTAGAAAGCTGGTGACCAATATTATTATTAACATAGCAAAAATTCTCAACAAAGTTTGATCTAAAAAGTTAATTCAACAATATGTAAAAATATACACTATTGCCAAAGGGGATTTATCCGAAGTATACAAGGCTAAATCAACTTTTAAAATCCATTTACTCTATCACATCAACAGGCCGAAAAATAAAAATCACAAGATTATATTAATAGTTATAGAAAAGACATTTGACAATTTCAAACATCCATTAATGATAAAAAAAAAAAATCCTAATAAACTTGGAACAGAGGGGAACTTCCTCAACTTGTTGAAAAATATCTACAAAATCTATAGCTATCATTTTACTTAATGATGAGAGAATAAAAAAAAAAGAACGAAAAAACATCAAAACTTTCCCACTGATAACAGGAACAAGGCAAGGATTCCACCATTCACCCTTCCTTTTCAACATCATATTGAAAGCTCTAAATAATGCATATGAGAGAAAGGGAAAATAAAATATATACAGATTGGAAAGAAAAAATAAAATTGTCCTTATTGTCTTTATTCACAGATGACATGATTAACCCCCAAACTCCTGGCATTAATAAGTGATTATAGCAAGGTTGTAGGATACAAGGTTAATATATATATATAAATCACTCCCATATATCAGCAACAACCAAGTGGCACCTGAAATTAAACCGCAATGCTATTAACATTAGCACCCACCAAAATAAAATACTTAGGTATAAATGCAACAAAATATGTGTCAGATCTACATGAGGAAAACTACATCATTCTGATGAACAAAATCAAAGAAGAACTGCAAAAGGTGGAGACATATCCCATGCTCATGCATAGGAAGCATCAATGCTTTCAGGGTGTCAGTTCTTCTCAACTTGCAATCAACAAAATCAACACAATTCCAGTTGTAGGGGAGCAAAATTTGTCACCCAGAATATGCCTCTTCAGCATGAGGATTATTACAGGCAGATTGTTTTTAAGCCACAGAAGTCTCAGGAAGTTTTTGTTTTAACCTCCTAACTGCTAAAAGAATCTAGATAGGAGATATATTTCAGAAAGGGAACTCTCACCACATATTATTACTTACCAAGTCTTTGTTAAAATGCCTTTCTGTATCCTATTTTTCTTTGGTATGGCCCTTAAAACACATTTACCAAACATGCTCTTTTCATCTCCTGTGAACTGTCTTCCTTCCTTTTGAAGATGTCCTGGACCCCTACCTTCTTCTCCTTGGTTGTATATACCTCATTTTGCCTGTCTCTGAAATCTCTCATGTTCATACGCCTGGCATGTACATATTTTTGTTATGTCACTTTAATTGTTCAGCCAGCTAAAATAACCATAATCAGAAGGAGGACTATTTCCCCTTCAGAACATAATTTAAATCTCAACAAGTTACTTTGTGGATGGTGACAAACTGATTCTGAAATCTATATCAAGAGACAAAATACCCACAATAGCCAATGCAATATTTAAGAAAAAGAACAAAGTTGGAGGACTGATGTTATTTGACTGACATTACTTAAAGGCTTACTGTAAAGCTATGGTAATCAAGAAAGCATGGTAGTGGCGAAAAAACAGATCATTGGAACAGAATAGAGAACTGAAAAACAGACCACTGTAAATATAGTCAATTGATCTTTGACAAAGGACAATGCAGTGGAGCAAAGATAGTGTCCTCAACAAATGGTATTGAAACAATGAACCATCCATCCTCACACAAAAGTATGAATTCAGATACAGATTTTACACTCTTCACAAAAATTTGCTCAAAATGAATCATAGACCTATACGTAAAATGCAAAACTATCAAACGCTTAGAAGATAACACAGGAAAAAGTCTAGATAACCTTGGATATTGCAATGACATTTTAGACATAACTCCAAAGGTATGATTCATGAAAGAAATAATGGGTAAACTAAACTTCATTTAAAACTAACAAATTCTGCATATGAGAGACAATGCCAAGAGAATGAGAAGATAAGCCACAGGTGGGAAGAACATATTTTCAAACACATATTTGATAATAGACTGTTATCCAAAATATACAAAGAACTTTTAAAATTTAGCAATAAGATAACAAACAACTTGACTAAAAAAATGAATCAAAGACCTCAACAGACATTTCACCAAAATTAACTCAAAATGGACTGAAGACTTAATCATAAAATCTAAAATCATAGTACTCCTATAAGAAAACATAAGGAATATATCCCTTGACTTCAGTGTGAGCAATGATTTTTTTTTTTTTTTTTGGATATGACTTGAAAAGCACAAATAGCAAAAGTAAAATCAACAAGAAGGCTAACTCAAAATATAAGACATATAAAGAATCAATCAACAAAATGAAAATACAGCTATGAAATGGGAGAAGATATTTGCAGGCTTTGTATCTAATAACTAGGGTAATTTCTTTGTTGCTTGTTTGGTAGAATACACCAGTGAACACATTTGGTCCTGGTGCTCTTTTTCTGTAACATTATTGGTTATCCATTCAACATATTTGATATATAAAAGCCATTCAGGATTTTTATTTCTCCTTGGGTGGGTTTTAGTAATTTATGTCTTCCAGAGAATTTGTCTATTTCATCTAAATTATCAAAATATTCGACATAGAAGTATACATGGCATTTCTTTTATCATTCACTGATCTTATCCTTCATTTCTGACATTGATAATTTGTGATTTCTCTTTGTTTTTTCTTGCTTAGTCTGGCTAGAAATTTATTGATTATATTGATTTTTAAATAAATTATATTTTGGCTTCTTTGATATATCTTTGTTTCCTGTGTTGAAATTTCATTGATTTCTGCTCTAATTTTCATTATTTCTCTTTTGCTCAATTTTTCTTCCTCCTAAGAACTTCCTTTTAAAGAAAGAAGGCACTGAGGTAAACATATTAGTTATTTAACACAATAAATTGTGACAGAGACAATTAAAAAAGAAAAAAGAAAGAGAGAGAAACCACACAAGCATTATCTTTAGTGAGGCTGGGAGTCAAATACATCCTCAAGCTTCTCTCCTTTCATCCATTAATGTTAATTATACTATTAAGGGTGCCAATAATAAACCTTCAAATTCCTGTCATAAACTTTAATTACTCACTGGAAATTATTCTTTTAATGAATATCTTGATTGCATTTGCCAATCAAGGTGTTCATTAAAGGAATAATAGTCTTTGTTAAGTTTTGTTTTCAAAGTTATATCACATTTATGTGGAGAATTAGAAAATATTTGTTCTGTTTCAGTGTTCAGGAGAAGTTTATGTATTATTGAAATTATCCTTTTTGTAAAAGTAGTGGAAATGATCAGTGAGTCATCACAAGCCTGATGGTCTTTCAAGGAGCAGATATTTGAAATGTTCTGTTTTTATTTTCAATTATTCTCACATTGGTATCAATAAATTGTAATTTTAAATATATGCCTCCAAGGACACTGAAGTTGGCTGCTTATTACTAACTTATATTCATAACCTTTATATGGGGATCATGGGAAAGTGAAGTTTAACAAATATCTGAAGGTTAAAGGTTTTAACAGAGGGATTGTTTAGTAGCTTATGAAGTGATTCCTATCTCCTGTAGTAAAGAGGAGAACACAGTTTAGGAGAAGGCTTGTGCATGCTAAGTCTCTTCAGTCATATCCAACTCTTTGTGACTCCATGGACTGTAGCCTGTCAGGCTCATCTGGCCATGGTATTCTCTAGGCAAGAATACTGGAGTGGGTTGCCATGCTTTCCTCCGGGGGATCTTCCCCCGCCCAGGGATCGATCGGTGCCTCCTGCATCTCCTGTACTGCAGGTGGATTCTTTCCTTCTGAGCCAAGGGAAGTCCCATAGGAGAAGGCTCAGGGTTTGCCAGTTTGGATTGCAGAAGTCCAAAGGTCTTGGTAGCAAAGAACTCACCTGCTAATACAAGAGATGTAAAAGACCCAGCCAATCCCTGAGTTGGGAAGATCCCCTGGGGGAGAACAAGGTAGCCCACTCCAGGATTCTTGCCTGGAGAATCCCATGGACAGAGGAGCCTGGTGGGCTACAGTGCATGGGGTCACAAAGAGTCAGACACAACTACAGTGACCTAGCATGCACTTGCAGAGGTTTTAATACATGATAAATACTTAGGCAATGATGATAATTACATAAAAATGTCTCATATAGTTATTAGATTTTTCACACAAAGATAAGTGTTTTGCGCATACTCAACAGATAAGTTTATTAACTGTTATGTCATAAGGAATATTCATTATTCATTAAGTGGGAGTGGCTCATCATAAAAGTCTTTATCCTTGTCATTTCCACACTGAATAAGTTGAGGAGGTGGAGCAAGAGGAAGGATTGATCTTTTGGTCTCAGGGATGGCAGAGGAGGAAGATGAGGAAGAGGTGGAAAGGGATATAGGAGTTAGGCACAAACTCAGTGTAACTTTATGGAAATACATTTTAACTTCTGACTTTCTTGCTTTCTCATTTCTCTAAAAATGTTTCTACACAATGCCAATCTTTCCACCATTTGTTCTAATTTCAGTGCCATATCATAAAATAGAGTCTATGTCATTTAAAAAAAAAGTAAAAAGCAATCTTAAGTAATTGAGATCCTTTTGCCAGATTACGTAATGATAATTTGTCTTCTGACACTTCTAAGGTGTCTTCCTCATTGTGAGGCTGTAACAGCTAACACCATGACAGGCAGCCTAGATTAGGAGTAGGCCTGGTTTCCCGGGGTAGCATAATTATCAGGCCACCTGGAGCCAGCCAATCAACATGTGCCTAGCAAGAAAAAGGGAACCTATCAGGGGAAAGTTGAAAGCCCACGAAGGATTGGGCCAAAAAAAATTGCCTTGCAACTGTGTAACCAATCCGCTTGCGCCAACTTCCCGCTGCTTTTTGAATAATTGTACCCAATAAATACCCGAGAGAACTGGGGCTCAGGGCCTTTTCATCCTCACACCCTTGGTGAGGGCGGGAGGCCCTGGCTCGAGTCAGTAATAAATTCCCCTATTGCAAGTTGCATTGTCTCGTGAAGTCTTCTTTCCCAATCGGGGATTCGGACTACGGGCAGAACATTTGGGGGCTCGTCCGGGATCCCTTGACCGGGGAAGAACGCTCTTTGGAACAAAGGGGAAAAAGGACAGGTAATAGCACCGGTGCTCAGGCAAGTCTGGAAAGTCCAGTGTAAATCCGAGGCCCTGCTAGACGGCAGGAAGGTGTCTGGTATGAGGGAAAGCTTTCCATAAGGGAATGGATTGGCCGTTCCGGCCGGCATAAGGCTGAGGCCAGCGAGCATGCTGGAAGGCAGCCGGCTCTGCGGGAAGGAGACCTCCTCTCCTAAGCCCGAATCTGGGGAACGGTGGACGCCATTCGGTAAGGTGACCCTTGTTCCAGAGGATAGGGAGACTCAGGGGGTCCCGCCCCCCAGTTCTATGTTGTCGGCTGATGTGTGTCTGTCTATGTGTTTTTCTACACCCTTTCGCATCTGTATAACTTTCGGCATTGTCTCCTGTCTCGTTGTCCTCTGGTGTGTTGTTGTCTACTTCCTCCTATAAAGCCTTGGAGCCTTACTTCTGTTTGTGGGAGTTTCAGTGAACAGGCAGACAGTTGTCAGGGCAACTGACGAGTCCCAGCCAGGGCTACTCTCTGGTGGATTCTGAAGGCCTCCCAACAAGTCAGCCCCAGTAACGGGAGCCTGAGAGGGTGAAACGCTTTTTTTTTTTTTCTCATATTCTAAACCGAGAATCTGGCCAAATAAAAACCCGTTTGTGTGGGCACTGGACAGGCACTTAAGAGCCTATAGGGCACCTGCCACTGGAAGACTCCCGTGAAAGGATAAGGGGGTCACGGAATGGGCTAGAAACCCTTAGGTTGCCCGCCCCCAACAAGAAAACTTCCATGCAACGACTAAGTCACTCAAATAGTTCCACGAAGCATACCACAAGCCCAACCTCCTGGCCGCCACCACTCCCGATAGGATTTTTTGGTGGTAATTCTCGGTGACCTTCTTCTGACTCTCGCTATGGGGCAAGGAGAATCTGCCCCACTCTCTCTCATGACTGATCATTTCTCGGATGTCAGGGCTAGAGCGTATGATCTGTTGCTACTGGTTAAAAAGAGTAAATTAATAACCTTTTGCTCTGCAGAGTGGCCCGCCTTCCAAGTTGGATGACCTCCAGAGGGAACTTTTCAACTTTCTATCATTCGGGCGATGAAAGAGAAAATTATGGCTCCTGATCCCTGGGGCCACCCGAGCCAAGTCCCATATGTTATGGTCTGGCAAGATCTAGTAGAAGATCCACCCAAATGGTTAAAACCTTTTGTTCACAAACTCCCTGATTCTCCTAATGTACAGGCCCTGGTTATGGAAACTCCCACTCCCCCAGAGAAAGCCAAGAAGAACAAGGGCCCAAAACCGGTCTTGCAGGAATCCTCGTACCCGGACCTGATTGACTTGGAGATGGAAATTAGGCCCCCGCCATATGCCCCTCCTCCGTTGCAGGTTCCCCCGGGGGGAAGAGCCCCCCCCCGATGAATCAGAAGGGATAAGGGAACCCCGACCCTGGAGAAGAAACAGAGGAAATAGGGATGAGCAGGATCATGGGGACCCAGAGTTACCTTCATCTACTGTACAGGCACTCCCTGTCCGAGTGGGTCCAGCTAACCCGGACGGAGAGCGAACCTATCAGTACTGGCCCTTTTCCACGAGTGATCTGTATAATTGGAAAACCCAAAATCCTCCTTTTTCAGAGAAACCCCAAGGCCTCATTGACCTCTTAGATTCCATTTTGTTCACTCATAACCCCACCTGGGATGATTGTCAGCAGCTGTTGCAGGTGCTCTTCACCACGGAAGAACGGGAGCGAATCCTGGCAGAGGCGCAGAAACGGGTCCCAGGGGGTCGACGAGAGACCAACCGCCCAGCCTCATCTCGTGGATGAGAGGTTTCCTCTGTTGCGGCCTAACTGGGAATTTGAGCGAGTGGAAGGTAGGGAGCGTCTCCGAGTGTACAGCCAGACTATAATGGCTGGCCTGCGGGCCGCAGCTAGGAAGCCGACAAACTTGGTGAAGGTAAATTTAGTAAGGCAAGAGCCCACTGAGAGCACATCAGCCTTCCTAGAGAGGCTAATAGAAGCCTTTAGCCAGTATACACCTATGGACCCCCAGGCTGAGGAATCACATGCTGCAGTTCTACTAGCGTTTGTGAATCAGGCAGTCCCAGATATTAGGAGAAAATTACAAAAGATAGAGGGGTTAGGAGAACAGACAATACAGGACTTACTGAAAGCAGCTGAAAAGGTATTTAATAATAGGGAGACCCCAGAAGAAAGGGAGGAGCGACTTCATCAGGAGGAAAGGGAACTAGCTGAGAAGATCAGGAAAGAAGATAGGGAACATAGGGCGAAGGAAAACCGAAAGAACCAGAGAGAGCTAGCCAAGATTCTTTTTGCGGGGATGAAGGCCAGAACAGAATTGAGGGAACATCGAGGCCCCCAGACGGGAGAAAAAGAGAGACCAAAAAGGCAGGCCCTAAGAAAAGATCAGTGCGCTTACTGCAAAGAACGGGGACACTGGAAAAATGAATGCCCTAAGAGGGACCCAAAGAGAGGAACAACCCAGAGAGAGAGAATTTCCCCTAGAACTCGAGTTCTATATGCGGGAGAAGACAGTGACTAGGGGAGTCAAGACTCGGCACCCCTCCCCGAGTCCTGGGTAACCATACATGTAGAGGGGAAACCCGTTGGCTTCATGGTGGACACTGGCGCCCAACACTGTTTTAAATCAAAAACTGGGACCAATGTCTAAAGAAAACCGCCTTGGTGCAGGGAGCCATGGGGACAAAAAGATATTGTTGGACCACGGAATGGAAAGTAAATCTGGGGACCCACCAGGTGTCCCATTCATTTTTGGTGATACCAGAATGCCCAGCCCCTATACTTGGACAGGACTTGTTGACTAAAGTTAATGCTCAGATCCATTTTGACCTTGGGGGAATGTCAGTCACGGACGGACTTGGACAGCCGATACATGTCTTGTCTCTAGCTTTAAGAGATGAATACAGACTTTTTGTGCCTAAGCCCTCAGAGGTTATAGCACCATATATACAACCGTGGGTCCACAAATACCCGTTGGCATGGGCAGAAACAGCAGGAATGGGACTGGCTAAACAGAGACATTCGGTCATCGACGAACTAAAAGCTGAGGTGACTCCTGTGAGGGTGAGGCAATACCCTATGAGCCAGGAGGCTCGGCGGGGGATCACTCCCCACATTTGACGGCTCATGGATGCCGGAATTCTCAAGCGGTGCCAATCCCCTTGGAACACCCCCTTACTACCGGTGAAGAAGCCAGGGAGTACGGATTGCAGACCTGTCCAAGACCTACAAGAAGTCAACAAGCTGGTGAGTGACATACACCCTACTGTCCCCAACCCGTATACCCTCCTGAGCAGTCTGCTGCCTGAGTACACTTGGTACACTGTGTTGGACTTTAAAGATGCTTTTTTCAGCCTACTCCTGGAGGCCCAGAGCCAGGAGATATTTGCCTTTGAGTGGACTGAGGGGGAAGGCCAACCGGTAGTACAACTAACTTGGACCCGCCTCCCACAAGGGTTCAAAAACTCCCCTACCTTGTTTAATGAGGCTTTGAGTGAGGACCTCTATGAATATCGGACTCGCCACCGAGAGGTCATCCTGCTGCAATATGTAGATGACCTTATTTTGGCTGGAACCACAGAGGAGACATGCAGCCATGCCACCGGTGACCTCTTACAGACTCTAGGCACCTTGGGGTATCGTGCTAGCGCAAAGAAGGTGCAAATATCCTGGCAAGAGGTCACCTATTTGGGGTATAAGATCAGGCAGGGGCAAAGGTGGCTAACTCAGGCCATGAAGGAAACAATATTGCAGATACCAGAGCCCAAGACCCCCCGCCAGGTGAAAGAGTTTCTGGGGACTGTTGGATATTGCAGACTGTGGATCATGGGGTTTGCTGAGAAGGCCCGGCCCTGTATGAGGGAAGTAAAGAGACCCCAAACTGGACTTGGACTGAGCCAATGAAACAGGCTTTCCAGACACTCAGTAGGGCCCTACTAGAAGCCCCAGCCCTTGCCCTTCCTAACCCAAATAAGCCATTCCAGCTGTTTGTAGATGAAAAGCAAAAAATAGGAAAGGGGGTCTTGACGCAACAATGGGGACCATGGAAGCGGCCGGTAGCATACCTTTCAAAGCGATTGGACCCGGTGGCCTCTGGGTGGCCCTCTTGCCTCTGCATCATTGCAGTCACTGCCCTCCTCGTCCGCGATGCCGGCAAGTTGACGTATGGACAGCAACTCTGGGTTTACACCCCCCACGCCATCGAAGGGGTTTTAAAGCAGCCGCCGGGTAAGTGGATCTCCAATGCCCGCTTGACACACTACCAGACCTTGCTGCTCGATGCCCCACGGGTGCGTTTTCAGACCCCTTGCTTCCTGAATCCAGCTACGCTTCTACCTAACCCAGAGAAGGACCACCCTCTCCATGACTGCAATGAGATACTGGCTGAGGCCCTGGAGGCTCAGAAAGACTTAACTGATGTGCCGCTAAACAACAGTGAGCTAGTATGGTTCACTGATGGGAGCAGCTATGTAAAAGATGGACAAAGGAAGGCGGGAGCTGCTATAGTTGATGATTCAGGGCAGACAATATGGGCTGAGACACTTCCCCCAAACACGTCTGCACAAAAAGCAGAGTTGATTGCCCTAATACAGGCTTTGGAACGAGCAAAAGGGAAGAGAGTCACCATTTTTACAGACAGCTGATATGCTTTTAGCACTGTCCGTATTCAAGGTCCGATATACCAGGAAAGGGGATTTAGAACAGCAGAGGGAAAAGAAGTCAAGAATTTGCCCGGGATCCGCAGGCTCCTGAAAGCTGTCCGACTGCCCCGGGCAGTAGCAATTGTACATGTCCCCGGTCACCAGAAAGGAGAAGACCCTAGGGCACGGGGCAATCGGGTTGCTGATGCGGCCGCTCAAGGAGCGGCCAGCCGGGACTATGCTGCCCCCATATTAGCCATGGGACTTCCACCTCCTGGTATGGGGGCTCTGCCGCCAGTTCCCGACTATTCCCTCCCTGACCTCGTTTGGATCAACGAGGATACCACCCTCCAGAAGGATGACAAAGATGGATGGTACGGAGATCAAAACAGCAACCTGATATTGCCTGCCATCCTGGGTCATCACTTATGTGAACACCTGCACACAACTACACACTTGGGGGAGAAAAAAGACCTTGACACTTCTCCAGACGGCCTGCCTGAGGTTCCCTCGACAAAATGCAACTCTATGAGAGATAATCCAGGCTTGCAAAGCGTGCCAGCTGATAAGGACAGGATAAAGACAACACACAGGAACAAGGTAGCGAGGGGAAGAGCCAGGGCAACACTGGGAGATAGATTTCACTGAGGTAAGACCAGGGAAGTACGGGTATCGCTATCTGTTGGTTCTGGTAGATACCTTCTTGGGGTGGGTAGAAGCCTTCCCCACTAAGGGAGAGACAGCAACAGTGGTTGCTAAAAAGATTTTAGAGGAGATAGTGCCTAGGTATGGGCTGCCAGTGACTATGGGCTCTGATAATGAATCTGCCTTTGTGAGCCAGATTGTACAAGGGCTGGCCCAAGCTCTGGGGACAAAATGGAAGTTACATTGCGAATATAATCCCCAGAGCTCAGGACAGGTTGAGAGAATGAATCGGACCCTAAAAGAAACTTTGACAAAGTTGACAATGGAGACTGGTGGGGACTGGGTGACCCTCCCTCCCTTCGTGCTCTTTTGAGCACGTAACACCCCTTATAAGCTGAATCTTACCCCTTTTGAGATTCTATATGGAAGGCCCCTTCCTGTGTGTCCTATATTCGAGGGAAAATGCCTACCACCTCCTACCTTGGGACAACTCCAGCAAACACTGATGGCATTAAGTAAGGTGCATAGCCATGTTTGAAAATTGATTCAAGAGATACACGAGGGTCCAAGCAAGGGGACCGTCCTCTCACATAATATTGGCCCAGGGGATTGGGTTTGGGTAAAACGACACCAATCTAAAGCATTAGAACCTAGATGGAAAGGCCCTTATGTTGTTCTCCTTACCACTCCTACTGCTGTTAAGGTCGACGGGATCGGGCCCTGGGTTCACTGCAATCACGTGTGGCAAGCCACCCCGGAAGAACAGGAGAAGGCGCAAGCAGAATGAGAGGCAAGACCTCACCCATCAAATCCTTTGAAACTAAAACTCGTACGACGGGAGTCCTCTTAACTCTCCTGCTGATAACAGTTTTCATCGGCCCAGGAGCAACCAGCCACAAACCCCATCAGCCAGCTAACCTGACTTGGGTGATCTATAATCCGGAGACTGGAGAAGTGCTTAATTCGAGCTCCAACGTGGCCCCCAAAGGGACATGGTGGACAGTACTGACCTTTGATTTGTGCGTGCTGGCGGCTGACGGTAATGGGTTTGGTCCCCACCAACTGACCAAGTTCTTTGCCTACAGCTCTTTCGGTCTGTTCACCCGTAACTGTGAGTGAAAAGGCTCACAGTACTATGAACAGGTGCCTGTCTATGTCTGCCCAGGGGAAGGAAGGGATCGGAACTAAATTGAAAAATGTGGGGGAGTTGACTCTTTTTATTGCGCCGCTTGGGGTTGTGAAACCACGGGAACAGTCCATTGGCTCACTAACTCCGACAAGGGCCTCATTCAGGTAAAATCACCCCCGAATTCCCAGAAATGTCCAACTAAGGGAGTATCATCCAAACCCGGGCAATGTTTCCCATTACAGATCAAATTCACAGACAAAGGAAAGAAATTTACCAGGTGGGATGTTGGCCAAGCTTGGGGCCTCCGTCTTTACAAGACTGGCTATGACACAGGATTCCGGTTCGAGTTTAAATTAAAACTGGGACCGCTCTATTTGGCACCCAAGGTAGCCTTAGGACCAAACCAGGTGATAGCCCCGAAGCCCACCCCCAAGGGAACAACCCCAAAGCCTCCCTCCCAGAACCAAAGTCAGGCTAATAGATCGACTCCACACACCGTGGGATCCCCCAGGGTTGACATGTCCCCACCAACAGACCCCCTTATGAAAATGATCTCCTCACCTTGTCTCACCCTAAATGTCTCTCGTCTGGACTTAACAAATGGTTGCTGGCTTTGCTATAATATTAGGCCTCCCTATTATAAGGCAGTTGCCTTTTCTTCAAGATTCAATGTGACCTCTGATGTCTCGGCCTGGAGATGGCAGCAACAACCTGGGTCAGGCCGGTTGACAGTAGGCTCCATTACGGGCATAGGCACCTGTATAGGAACTATCCCTGAGACTTATCAACACCTATGTAATAATAATTCAGTCCCTAGGACTAGCCTCCCCAATTCTACTCACCAGTGGGTACTTCTGCCAGAAAATGGGTCGTGGGCTTGCTCCGCCGGACTAACCCCGTGTGCCCATGAGGCAGCACTTAATTCTTCCCAAGATTTCTGTGTCCTAGTCCATCTGATCCCCCGGCTAAACTATTACTCAAAGGAAGAGTTGCAACCAAGGTTAGACCCATCGGGTCAATATAGGGTAAAATGAGAACCAGTCGCTGCCCTGACTTTAGCAGTCCTATTGCGTGCTATAGGAACGGGAAGTGGGATCGCAGCCTTAACGTTGCAAGATGAACAGTATAATCAACTAAGGGCTGCAATAGATGAAGATATTGAGCAACTCGAGAAGTCCATTTCACACCTCCAAGAATCCTTGAGCTCCTTGGCTGAAGTAGTGTTACAGAATAGGAGACGTTTAGATTTGTTGTTTCTGCAACAAGGAGGATTATGTGCAGCACTGGGAGAAGAATGCTGTTTCTATATCGACCATTCAGGGGTGGTACAAAAATCTCTCCAGAAAGTAAGAGAGGGACTAGCCCAGTGGAAGAGAGAATGAGAAGCCCAACAAGGCTGGTTTGAATCTTGGTTTCAGCGCTCCCCCTGGTTGACCACTTTGATTTCCACCCTCCTGAGTCCACTCATAATATTAATATTGTTACTGACCTTTGGTCCATGCATTTTAAACTGTCTGGTCTCATTTATTAGGGAGCGCCTAAATACCATCCAAATTATGGTATTGAGACAACAATATCAGTCAATTTCACAGGGTGAAGAGAAGGATTCCTCTACAAAAGTACAAAGACAGGGGGGAAATGTGAGGCTGTCACGGCTAACGCCAGGACAGGCAGCCTAGATTAGGAGTAGGCCTGGTTTCCTGGGGTAACATAATTATCAGGCCTCCTGGAGCCAGCCAATCAACATGTGCCTAGCAAGAAAAAGGGAACCTATCAGGGGAAAGTTGAAAGCCCACGAAGGATTGGGCCAAAAAAAATTGCCTTGCAACTGTGTAACCAATCCGCTTATGCCAACTTCCTGCTGCTTTTTGAATAATTGTACCCAATAAATACCTGAGAGAACTGGGGCTTGGGGCCTTTTCGTCCTCACACCCTTGGTGAGGGCGGGAGGCCCTGGCTCGAGTCAGTAATAAATTCCCCTATTGCAAGTTGCATTGTCTCAAGGAGTCTTCTTTCCCGATCGGGGATTCGGACTACGGGCAGAACACTCATCAGTTGGCATTTGTTCAGAAGCACTCATCTCCATCAAGTTGTCTTCTGTTAATGTCTCTAATGTATTAATTTTTAGCTCTTGAATTTCTCCAGGATCCATATCTTGATATTCACTTTCACGTTTTTGCCACATTCCTCATATTTTTCATGATTTTCTTGACTGAATCTATTATCAATTTTGTGAAGGCATGAACAATATCTGGGCACAGTTTTATCCAGCAGGAACTTACTGTTTCAGGCTTGATGACTTTCACTGCCTTTTCTATAACAATGATGGAATCTTTGATGGCATAGTCCTTTCATACTTTGATGATGTTGTCTGTCAGAGTTCTTTTCCGTAGTGTTGATAATTCTTCCCATCAAGTACCAACTGTCATGAGCCTTAAAGGTCCTTATGATTTCCTGATCTAGGGGCAAGCTTAGAGGCATGTGTGTGGGCAACTAGACCACTTTGACACTTTTGGTGTTGAAACCATGGAGTTCTGTGTGGTCAGGGACATCATCCAATATTAAAAGAATTTTTAAAGTCAGCTTCCTGCTGTCATAGTACTTCCTGACTTTAAGGACAAAGCACTGATGGAACTAATTCAGAAAAAGGGTTCTCATTGTCCAGGTCTTGTTGTACATCCAAAAGACTGGCAGTTGGTATTTATCTTTTTCCTTCCAGGCTCAGGCGGTAGCAGTCTTAGAGGTAAGGGCAGTCCTGATCATAAACTCAACTGCATTTACACAGAACAGTAGAATTAGCTTAACCCTTCCTGGCCTAAATCCTTGTGCTTGCTTCTCCTCTTTACTAATAAATGTCCTTTGTGGACTTTTTCCCTCCCAGAATAGGGTATTTTGTTTGCATCTAAAAGCTGTTTAGGCAGATATCCTTTTTCCTCAGTTATTTTCTTAATGGTATTGGGGAACTCATCAGCAGCTTCTTGGTCTGCAGAAGCAGCTTCTTCTGTTATCTTGACTTTTTTTTTAAGTCAAACCTCTTTCAAAATTTATCAAACAATACTTTGCTGGCATTAAATTCTGCAACTTTAGATCTTTCACCTTCCTTTTGCTTTAAGTTGTCATATGATGACATTACTTCTTCTCAAATCATATTAAAGCCCATAGGTATAAATTCCTTACCACAATCCTGTACCCACATAAAAGATGCATTTTCAACATGAGACAAAAAATGTACTTCACAAAATGTGCAAAGTTTTCACCCCTGTTAACAAAACTGCAGCAACAGCTTCACAAATTTCTTTTCTTTTTTTTTCTTAACAGTTGGTTCTTATGTTGGATTCATTTATCTTGGAATGGTGGGCAAGCACAGCTGTAGATCTCAACCTATGGCATATAACAAGCAATTCAACTTTTCTTACGTCTTAGCTATCTTTGCTTGGGAGCACTTCCAATAACACTAGTGTCATGTCCTATGAGTGCCACAGCAGTGTTGCTCGAGGTTGACAGTATTGCATTAAATGCGATGAAAATATACATGAGAAATGAGAGAGATTGCTTTTTACTGTTGATACACAATTTACTGGGGAGACAAACTGCTCACAAGGTGATGATTAGTGTAGTCACAGGCATTTTAAGCAGACACTCTCAACACTTGGTCTCACCAGGTTAGAAACAGGAGGCAGCTATGAAATTACTGCAGTAGTATAGTATGTGGAGAAGGGCGTGGCACCCCACTCCATTATTCTCCATGGCTGCCTGGAAAATCCCAAGGATAGAGGAATCTGATGGACTATGGTCCATGTGGCTGCACAGAGTCAGACATGACTGAAGTGACTTAGCATACCACACACACACAGTATGTACTACAGATAAGTTTATGCAATTAATATCTAATACTGCATTTGCTTACATTATTCTTGACTATGTATGAAACATGTTTAGTCTGTAGGTGTTTAGATGCTCAAGTTTTAATAAATTCTAACTTTTTATAACAAATTTATATCTATGACTATAATCAACATATATCTATTCATGACATACCTAAATTTTCTTAATTATTTTGATATTTCTTGTCTGTGTGGTTCATCTGCAGGTTTTTTCAAATTGTCACAAATCTCCAAATCTAATATATTTACTGAGAAAGTCCACATATAGATGGATTCACACAGTTCAAACCCATGTTGTTTGAGGGTCAAATATATTTAGAGAGCTCTTGGACATGAGGTCTGAACTGATATTCCTATGTATTGAACCAAAGCAATTTGTCATGCTTTCCTGTCCTTTCATAGATACAGTGGAGGTTTGCAGAGGTCAGGTGATGAACAGAATTCTGGATAAACTATAGTTTATAATAGGACTAGTAGGTCTACTGACCAATCAGGAGGTCATTTTCCTGGTGCCCAAGTCAACAACCAGGCAGTTGGTACAATTTTGGCATGTGTGATAAAAGATATCATAGCAAGGAAGTACTAGTAGAAGCCTCTGCAGTTACCCCCCTCACTCCTCAACTGCACTTTGGAAAAGACAGAGAATCAAAAACAAAGCCATACCTGAGAGACAATGACAGCAATTGGAGCCACACATAGAAACTTAAAGGATGCAAACATGGAGGCCACATCACATCTCCTTTTAATTTGCCAATATGGTTGCTGCAAGAACTGGACAAAAGCTGGAGAATGAATGTAGACAATGGCAAGCTTAACTAAATATCAGTGCTGACTTTAACTGTGTTGTTAGATGTAGTTATTTTGCTAGAACAGTTTCATAAGGTCTGTGATAACTTGATAAGCTGTCACTGCTTTGATGAATGAATTATTTTTTTCTGTTTTGATCAGAAAAGAGGATCAGAAATAGTTTGTTTGACATGAAAATGGTAATATTTATTTACATCATTACCCATGGCTCTGTTAGTTTGTTGGGCTTCCCTGGTGGCTCAGTGGTAAAGAATCTGCCTGCCATTACAGGCAACACAGTTTCGATCTTTGAGTCGGGAAGATCCCCTGGAGTAGGAAATGACATCATACTCCAGTATTCTTGCCTGGAAATTCCATGGACAAAGAAATCTGAAAGGCTACAGTTTATGGGGTCACAAGACAGTATGGCATGACTCACTGACTACAAAACAACAACAACTATTAGCTTATTACTCTTATAATCCAAAGCTTCTGGACCATCTGGACATCCACAGACACATTGACCATTGCACTGATGACATCATGCTCTTTGGATAGAGTGAGCAGAACCTGGCTAGTATATTAGAGGTCTCAATAATCTATGTGTTCCAGAGGATTAGAGAGACTTCCTACAAAGATTTAGGAACTTGACACTTGATTGAACTGAAGAGTCCAGGGATCAGGGGTGTGACAGGATATCTGTCCCAAAGTAAAATACAAATAATAGTAAGGGATTTGGTTTAGATCATAACTGAATGATCTAGTGGTTTTCCCTACTTTCTTCAATTTAAGTCTGAATTTGACAATAAGGAGTTCATGATCTGAGCCACAGTCAGCTCCTGGTCTTGTTTTGGCTAATTGTATAGAGCTTCTCCACTTTTGGCTGCAAAGTATATAATCAACCTGATTTCGGTGTTGGCCATCTGGTGATGTCCATGTGTAGAGTCCTCTCTTGTGTTGTTGGAAGAGGGTGTTTGCTATGACCAGTGCATTCTCTTGTCAAAACTCTATTAGCCTTTGCCCTGCTTCATTCTCTACTCCAAGGCCAAATTTGTCTGTTACTCCAGGTGCTTCTTGATTTCCTACTTTTGCTTTCCAGTCCCCTATAATGAAAAGGACATCTTTTGGGGGTGTTAGTTCTAAAAGGTTTTGTTAGGTCTTCATAGAATCGCTCAACTTCAGTTCCTTAGGCATTACTGGTTGGGGCATAGACTTGGATTACTGTGATATTGAATGGTTTGCCTTGGAAATGAACAGGGATCATTCTGTCATTTTTGAGATTGCATCCAAGTACTACATTTAGGATTCTCTTGTTGAGATGATGGCTAATCCATTTCTTCTAAGGGATTCTTGCTGACAGTAGTAGACATAATGGTAATCTGAGTTAAAGTCACCCATTCCAGTCCATTTTAGTTCACTGATTCCTAAAATGTCTATGTTCACTCTTGCCATCTCCTGTTTGACCACTTTCAATTTGTCTTGATTCATGGACCTAACATTCAAGGTTCCTAAGCAACATTGCTCTTAACAGCATCGGAAATTGCTTCTATCACCAGTCACATCCACAACTGGGTGTTATTTTTGCTTTGGCTCCTTCTCTCCCTTCTTTCTGGAGTTATTTCTCCACTGATCCCCAGTAGCATATTGGGCACCTACAGACTGGGGGAGTTCATCTTTCAGTGTCCTATCCTTTTGCTTTTTCATACTGTTCATGGGGTTCTCAAGGTAAGAATGCTAAAGTGGTTTGTCATTCCACTCTCCAGTGGACAACGTTTTGTCAGAACTCTCCACCATGAGCCATCCATCTTGAGTGGCCCCACAAGGCATGGTATAATTTCATTGAATTAGACAAGGCTGTGGTCCATGTGGCCAGATTGGTTAGTTTTCTGTGTTGTGGCTTCAGTCTGTCTACCCTCTGATGCCCTCTCTCAGTGCCTACCTTCTTGCTGGGGTTTCTCTTACCTTGGACGTGGGGTATCTTCTCTCATCTGCTCGATCACGGCTCCAATGCCAGTAAAACTAGAATTGATAGACAGAGAGCCTGATGAACTGTGGAAGGAGGTTCGTGACATTGTATAGGAGACAGGGATTAAGACCATCCCCCAAAAAAAGAAATTCAAAAAAGCAAAATGGTTGTCTGAGGAGGCCTTAAAAATGGCTGTAAAAAGAAGAGAAGTGAAAAGCAAAGGAGAAAAGGAAAGACATATCGATTTGAACGCAGAGTTCAAAGAATAGCAAGGAGAGATAAGAAAACCTTCCTCAGTGATCAATGCAAAGAAATAGAGAAAAAACAATAGAATAGAAAAGACTAAAGAGCTCTTCAAGAAAATTAGAGCTACCAAGGGAACATTTCATGCAAAGATGGGCTCAATAAAGGACAGAAATGGTATGGACCTAACAGAAGCATAAGATATTAAGAAGAGGTGGCAAGAATACACAGAAGAACTGTACAAAAAAGATTTCTTTTTCTCCTTTTCTAAAACCAGCTTTAATTCATTTTAGTTCAGTTCAATTCAGTTCAGTTGGTCAGTCAAGTCTGACTCTTTGTGACCTCATGGACTGCAGCAGGCCAGACTTTTCTGTCCTTCACCAACTCCCTGGGCTTTCTCAAACTCATGTCCTTTGAATCAGTGATGCCATCCAACCATCTCATCCTTTGTCATCCCCTTCTCCTCCTAAAAGGTCGGTGTTCACTCTTGCCATCTCCTGTTTGACCACTTCCTGTCACTTTGATTCATGGACCTAATGTTTCAGGTTCTTATGCAATATTGTTCTTTACAATATCGGACTTTACTTTCACCACCAGTGAAGTGAAGTAAAGTCGCTCAGTTGTGTCCGACTCTTTGCAACCCCATGGACTGTAGCCTACCAGGCTCCTTCCATGGAATTTTCCAGGCAAGAGTACTGGAGTGGGTTGCCATTTCCTTCTCCAGAGAATCTTCCCCACCCAGAGATCGAACCCGGGTCTCCCACATTTTAGGCAGACGCTTAACTGTCTGAGCCACCAGGGAAGTCTAAGTATCATTTCTGCTTTCGCTGCACCTCTTTTTTTCTGGAGCTATTTCTCTGTTCTTCTCCAGTATTATATTGGGTAAGTGCAGACCTAGGGAATTCATATTTTAGTGTCATATTTTTGCCTTTTCATAACATAATTACATAATAGATAAACCTGAAACTCAAGTGATCTGTTTGAGTAACTCATGGTAGTTGCCTGACCAGTTGTAACTCTTAATGGACATGTGCTACAACTTGCCTGAAAAGCCATAATTACCTTGTGTTCACATTCATGATGAATGAAGATTTGGATTACACTACCTGGCAAACCTCCATTACCTGCCAAAGTGATAGTAGAGATTGAGGAGTAGATTGAAGAGAAGGAAGAATTGGAATACCATTTGTAAACATGAGACCATTTGCAGCGATGAATGCTGCAGTTCAGTCCATTTATGTCCTTTAGGATTCTTCTCAGAAAGAAATGTACTTGAAAACAATCAAGGAGTCGTTCCCCAAATATAGAGAGCAATGGACATGTGTGAAGCAAAGGATAGACCAGGCTGGCCATGGAGATACACTGCTCAGAGCTTATTCAAGAGAGTTGTATAGTTTTATGACAGCACTGTATACAACAGGGTGTATAGTTTTATGACAGTATTTAGCTCCATCTTCTGCCATAGTATTCATAATGAAGCTACACTGCCACCACCCCACCAGCTGACTATAACCAATGACTAATCATAGAAGTCCCTGGAGAAGGAAATGACAACTCACTCCAGTATTTTTGCCTGGTAAATCCCATGGACAGAGGAGCCTGGCAAGCTACGGTTCATGGGATCACAAAGAGTCAGACATGATTGAGCAACTGAATCAGCATAGTAGGTTTTAGAGCTGATTCATTCCTATCTGACATGGAACTCCTCCCTGGATATTCCTCACTAGTCTGGTTGACTTTTTCAGTACTGTTCATCCAAGACTTCATAACTCATCTTTCCTTCTTTCACATGCTCTGTACCTACATCATGCTATAAAGGCAGTCCCTGCCTCTTGTTCCTCCTTTATCTTTCACATGTGCTCTCCCAAATTTTTACTCCTTGTCTTGGAATCTTACCTAATGTCTTGGAGTCTGCTTTCTGCAGAGCTTGAATTGATAGAACTACAAGATATTCTTAAGCAGAGCATAAATACAGAGCATAATAAAATAAAGTAACTACCTTGCTTGATCTTCTTTTCCCAGAATAGTGACTGGCATTCTTAGAAAATAAAAAGATGAGTGTTACATCAGGCAGAACATTATTTATAAGTATCACTGTGTAATTGTACACAATACAGGTATTATATAACCACAATAAACTCTTCAAATTAAATATAAATGGATACATACTCAATATATTCAAGTTAAATACAAACATTAAGAGAATGCAATTGAAAAATATACCACTGATCACAAAATTTAAAAAATGGTGAACTCCTGAAATGACAGGTAAATATTAAAGAAATTTAAAATGTACACCACCTCTGTGAAGGATAATGAAAAATTTATACACTGATGTATGGGGTTAAAAGTACTCCCCCAAAATACATGTCTACCTTGAGCCCCAGAATGTGACCTTACTTTGGAAATTGGAAATTTAGTTAGTTACCATTTGTTAGATGTAGTTAGCTAAGGTGAGGTCATGGTGAATTAAGATAGTATGTGAATTCAAAGATTGGTGTCCTTTTAAGGTCATATAAGGACATACAAAGGAGAAAAATTCCCCTTGATGGCAGAGGTAAAGATTGGAATAATTTGGCTATAAGACAAGGAATGCCAAGGTCAACCTGGAGCCAACACAATTTGAAAGCAGAAAGGAAGATTTCTTCTCTAGAGCCTTTAGAAGGAGCATAAGTCTACTCACATATTAGTTTTGAACTTCAAGCATCCAGAAGTGTAAAAGAATAAGTCCTTATTGCTTTAAGCCTCCCTAGTCTGTAACTATTTGTTCTGGCAACCCTTGGAAACTAACACAATTGAAAATATAGAAAATATTTTACAATATCCAACATTTCATATTTTTTAAAATAGATATGGATATGTCAGTGTTACACAAATAAGTAGACTCTTTAGATCACATGAATTTTGATTATGAAATGTTTGAGAAAAAGACATCCAAATCTAGAGTTTAAAACAATTACTATCAATGTATTCTTGTCTTACCATGTCATTAATGCTTGGCTTTGAATATACTTCATTAGTCATGGTCATAGAACAAATGCTCACCGGCTGACATATGTTGGTTCTGAGTCTCCCCAAATATTATAGACTCTAAATCTGATCACAAAATATTTTGATTGGTAGAATTACTTTAATTCTAAAAGCTTTAGGGAAGGAAAAAAGAATAATAACTGCTCCAAAGGGAGCAACGACTATTACTACTATTAAAGAATTTCTTAAATATTTTTTCTTAACTCAATCAGTATAATGTCAAACCTTATGAAAAATTGAGAAAAGTGAAGCTGACTAAGTCAGAGGGGAGTCGCTGAAATGTTCTTAATCATGCTTATATTCACATCAAGCTATAAGCATTATGTCTCTTCAGTAGAATTCTAGCTTTTTAGCTGCTTCCAGTGGGTAAAAAACAAAAACAAAAACAAAAAAAAAATATGCATGATATTGGGTTATTTACATACATTCCAAGTATAGAAGACCTTCAACTTTAATATTTATCCTTCCATATAATTCTTTCCTCAGCTCTGAACATGCACAGCTGTCTTCAAGACCAGAAATAACATGATTGATTGAGCTTTTGTTCTTAACTCATTGTCAAAATGGAGCAAAGTTAGTAAACACATTTGTATAGTGCTTCATGCTAAATAATTTGATCCTTCTTTAAGGTCTGTTCTTTATTCTGCTTTCATTCCTCATGTCATCATGGTTATCATCATCATCGTCATCATCATCCTCATTCAGTATCTCTTACTTGATCAAATTGAGCTAGGCAATAAGGATATATAGTGATCCCAGATTTTACATTTGCTTAGGCAAAGCAAAATGGACAATTGCAATCTCATATGATATGTAATAGATATTACATGGTCTTACAGTGTGCTAAAAGAATACAGAACAATGGCACTTAACTTATATTTGGAGGTTCATCACTTTATCACGATAATCCATAGTCATTGTTCTAATCTCCATTTATTTCAGTTCAGTTCAGTCACTCACTTGTGTCCATCTCTTTGCAACCCCATGCACTGCAGCATGCCAGGCATCCCTGTACATCAATAACTCCCAGACTTTACTCAAACTTATGTCCATTGTGTCAGTGATGTCACACAATCATCTCATCCTCTGTCGTCCCCTTCTCCTCCTGGCTTCAATCTTTCCCAGCATCAGGGTCTTTCTAAATGAGTAAGCAATTCACATCAGGTGGCCAAAGTATTGGAGTTTCAGCTTCAACATCAGTCCTTCCAATGAATATTCAGGACCAATTTCCTTTACGATGGACTGGTTGGATCTCCTTGCAGTCCAAAGAACTCTCAAGTGTCTTCTCCAAAATCACAGTTCAAATGCATCAATTCTTCGGGGCTCAGCTTTCTTTATAGTCCAACTCTCACATCCATACATGATGACTAGAAAAACCATAGCCTTGACTAGACAGACCTTTGTTGGCAAAGTAATGTCTCTGCTTTTTAATATGCTATCTAGGTTGGTCATAACTTTCCTTCTAAGAAGAAAGTGTCTTTTAATTTCATGGCTTCAGTCACCATCTGCAGTGGTTTTGGAGCCCCCCAAAACAAAGTCTGTCACTGCTTCCCCATCTATTTGCCATGAAGTGATGGGGACTGGAATCTATGATCTTAGTTTTCTGAATGTTGAGCTTTAAACCAACTTTTTCAGTCTCCTCTTTCACTTTCATCAAGTGGCTCTTTAGTTCTTAATCACTTTCTGCCAGAAGGGTGGTGTCATCTTCATATATGAGCTTATTGACATTTCTCCCAGCAATCTTGATTCTAGCTTGTGCTTCATCCATCCCACATTTCTCATGATGTACTCTGCATATAAGTTAAATAAGCAGGGTGACAGTATACAACCTTGATGTATCACTTTTCCTATTTGGAATCAGTCTGTTGTTCCATGTTCAGTTCTAACTGTTACTTCCTGACCTGTGTACAGATTTCTCAAGAGCCAGGTCAAGTGGTCTGGTACTCCCATCTCTTGAAGAATTTTCCACTGCTTATTGTGATCCACACAGTCAAAGGCTTTGGCATAGTCAATAAAGCAGAAATAGATGTTTTTCTGGAACTGTCTTGCTTTTTTGATGATCCAACAGATGTTGGCAATTTGATCTCTGGTTCTTCTTCCTTTTCTAAAACCAGCTTGAACATCTGGAAGTTTGTGGTTCATATATCGTTGAGGCCTGGCTTGGAGAATTTTGAGCATTACTTTTCTAGTGTGTGAGATGAGTGCAACTGTGTGGTAGTTTGAACAGTCTTTGGCATTGCTTTTCTTTGGGGTTAGAATGAAAACTGCCCTTTTCTAGTCCTGTGGTCACTGCTGAGTCTTCCTAATTTTTTGGCATATTGAAGGCAGCACTTTCACAGCATCATCTTTCAGGATTTGAAATAGCTCCACTGGAATTCCATCACATCCACTAGCTTTGTTCATAGTGATGCTTCCTAAGGCCCTCTTGACCTCACATTCCAGGATGTCTGCCTCTAGCTGAGTGATCAAACCATCATGATTATCTGGGTCGTGAAGATATTTTTTGTACAGTTCTGTGTATTCTTGTCACTTCTTCTTAATATCTTCTACTTCTGTTGAGTCCATACCATTTCTGTCCTTTATTGAGCCCATCTTTGCGTGAAATTTTCCCTTGGTATCTCTAATTTTCTCCAATAGATCTCTAGTCTTTCCTATTCTATTGTTTTTCCTTGCTATTCTTTGGAACTCTGCATTCAAATCTGTTTAATTAGTCTTCTGTTAAGAAGTCATACTAGGACTAAGGTAAGGGAGGGCACAGTGCTTTGAATAACTAGACAAAGTTAAATATAAGAGCATAAAAGTAAAGAATAAAATCTGGTGTAACTCAGGTATAGATTTCAAAGCTGGAAGTTGTGATAAATGAGATAGGAAATACATTATGGTACTATATCATGCATGCTTTTGTTAACTTTCTTATGATGTGTAGATTTCCTTCCCAAAGCTAAGCTGAGCTTCTTCAAGTTTTTTAGATTCTCTTTGGTCTTTACTACATCTAGGCTGTAAACTTATTCCTATTTTTGCCTTCGCAACTCTAAGGCTTCTTAGGTCTCAGGTTTCATATTATTTCCTCAGGGAAACTGTTGTGTTTTGCAAAATTAAAAAATGACCCACAATGACCTGCCCCCTGAATACCAATCTGTGAGTGTGGTTAAGAACTATAGATATGATGAGATAAAATTGATACAAAGGGAAATTATCCTGGGTGGTCTTGACTTTGCTAGATAAACCCTTAAAAGAATGTGAAGTATCGGGAAGTTCCTCTGCTTGTCCTGGAAAGAATCCATCATATTGGGAATTGCCTTTGCAAAGAGCCACAGGAGACCTCAGTCTTACAACCACAGGAACTGAATTCTGTCAGTAATTTGATTGAGCTTGGAAAAGGACTCTGAGTTTTAAATGAGACTGCAGAGACAGTCAGCATGTTGATTTCAGTCTTATAAGATCCTCAGCAGAGAAACCAATTAACCTGTGTCTGAACTTCTGATAAATGGAAACTGAGAAGATAAACTCATGTTGCTTCCAGCTACTAAGTTTGTGGTAATTCTTTTGAAGCAATCAGAAAGTAATAGACTTCTAAAATTCTTACCCTAGGAATTTCGCTGATATGATACCACAGTACTCAGTTCTTTCTGTTTTGTTCACCCTTGCACAAGCTACTGTACCTGGCATGCAGTGTACCTTCAAAAAATATTTATTAACTCAGTGAGACATGGGGGGCGTGATTGAAAGGTTTGAAGTATTGGAATGAAATGGTAAATAGCCCAAATATTAACTATAATTACAAGCAATTTTGTACATGATCTGTTTCCAAGTAATTTGTGAGCTATATTTTTCACCATTGGCAGGCCACATATGCATTCTCTACATATATACCTTACACTTGTGTTTCTGTCTATATGTTATTTCTCTGATGATAAATCATTTTCTCTCGTTCTATTCTCACTTGTCTAGTTTCCTGCATTTTCTTGTGTTAACCAGAAAAGCACACACTTCTGAATCCTGCTCATGCTCCATTGTCCCAATATGTCATATAATCAGTGAAGCCTTCGTCATTAGCTGTGATTTCCATAGACGTCATCTTTGGTCTTCAGATGACAGATTCTTGAGATATGTGCTTAGTTTTCTTGAATTATGGAATGATTCACATCAATACCTAGTTCAGCATTTTGGCTGAGGGAGCTATCACTGGCTTGTGGCCTTCAGGTCTAGAATTGTCCTCTCAATAACCACAAGCATCAATTTTGGAAGTCATGTTATAACTAAAGAAGAAAAAGGCAAATAATTGCAATGTGTTCATCAGGTTAGATTCTGATACACTGCCACTTTGTTATGTGGTTTTCTTAGACTAAACACAAATTTTTGTTGTTTTCATAATAATACCATTTTTAAATTTTTTTAACATAGACAGTGTACATTTAAACTTTGAATACTTGTATATTAGCATAAATAACATTCTAAGAATTGGTTCCCCTCTCAAAATGCCATTTTAAATTGTCACTGTCTTCTCACCCTCTCAATGGTTGACATACAATGGAAAATATGATTTACTTCATTTTGCTGTACTTGATTCCATTTTACTCTCTTTTACACCAGTCATTTCCCATTTTCTTCCTTTTGCAATATCCCAAATATGACTGCAAAAATCATGACATTGCAAGAAACCCCTTAGATGAGGATTATTACTGGTCTATAATTTCCTAAGAAGTGGTGGTCATGAGACCTTTTAAACATACTACTTGAACACACGTGCAAGGGAGCGTGTGTCATTAGTGAACAGATCTCTCAGAGAGCCACTGAAGTGGATAAACATTATTTCTCTATGTGTCCAGAGGAGTTATTGGATCCAGGAATCTTTAAATGAAAAATCTTTCTTCTTCCCAATCCATGTGTCTCACGCTGTCTCTCTTACTATCTCACTCATCAATACATATGTAAACATAGAAGCTTCTAGGTATGAGGAACCAAATATAGAGCTGTTTATGAATTATGGGCACTGAAATTTCTGTTGTTGGTCCTTTCTAAGAAGGAAGGAAGTGTGGGACAGAAAAAATTGAGACAATATGCTGATTCTGGGGAGAAAAGTACCCTCCATTGTAAGGGGTCACACTTGACAAGGTTCAGGTTAAGTAGGCAAATGGTCAAAGAGTTTAGAAATCTGCACAGAGTAATTGTTACATTAAAAGAACACAGTTCAACAAAAGTATAATAAAACACCTCTTCTATGTCCTAGCTTGATAAATTCTTCAGGATCTTTGTTCCTAATAAAACAATTGTCACAGAAAATAATTCACTGAGCTAAAAATACATTGATCTTAATACAAATACTTGTAGAATGCTTACATATATGCATAAAAAATACAGAAGATAAGTGATATATCACAACAATAAGTATGAATATGAGGTATGCACATTACTCAAGCTTTTTTTTCTATTTAAAATATTGGATAGCTACAATTGGATATGATTGTGTAAATAAATAAGACGTGCAAATACAAATGAGATAAATTAAAGGAATGATTTCAGACTTTCAGAAAGAAACAGCTAATCTCTCTAGGATTGTAAACATTTTCTAGCTTGCAGCAATTACAGTCAAAGTTAATAAAACAATTTTGGTTTGCACTAAAGATCAGTTACCTAATTTATAAGCACAGCAGAATTCTACATCTGCATTTTGCATCAGCCATGAGAAGCCAGGATCAAAATGTTGGGTAAATGTTCTTCACGTGTTGTGTAACCAAGGGGGAGCTAGTGAACAAGATGGGTGTTGTGTTCATTGTGTAACTTTAACACGTCACTGATAAGTGTGTAGTTAAATTACTTTGTAATGCTTTCCTTTGAAAATAAATTTACATCTTTTAATTTCTAAGAAGGAATAGGCAAATTGGCTAGGATTCATAAAGTCCATTTTGTCCAGAGAATGCTGGTTCAAGTCTGGTGACTACATTTTCATTTTTGTTCATACCTTTACCAGTTGATGCAAAATTGAAATAACTTTGAAGTTAATGGGATTAGATAGGCTCAAAGTTTCCAAGGAAACAAAGTAAAAGGAAATTCCTAGTATTCAACAACACAGTTTAAAAAAAAAAAAAAACAATTTTCGAGAAACTTCTCTCTAAATCAAATGTTTCATGAGGTCCATGAAAATGACATATTCAATTTCAATTTCTAAGAAAGACGTTAACATGGAGACAAACCTTATTATTGTTGACTTTTTCAGAGTATTTTGAGACTCAAAGAAAATTATTTTCTCCTTCTAATCTATAGTTGGAATATTTCGAGGAAATATATTTTAAAAATTGCAGGAAAATCATGAGTATTTATTGAACTTAAACATGAAACAAGAACTTAGTAAATTACTTACTCATTATGACCTAAGACTGTATCTATGGCTTTAAAAATACAAGGAAAATAGGACCAAGTGCAGCCCTCAGAAAGGCTTTAGTGTGGTGTGACAAATGACACACACACAGATTTCTAAAACACACATGGTTACATAAAAAAAGCTATGTGTGAAGTGCTGAGAAGTGTTAAGGTACTTTGTTTTAAAGGATGTGCACACACAAAAAATAGAGTAGGTATTCCATGCAAAGCAAGAATAATGCTATAGAAGTGAGAAATGTGATACTATGAATAAAAAAGTATGTCACTCAGTTTGTACACAACATGGGATCTATTTGGGCAAGTAGACTGGAAATTGTGGACAGGTAAGTATTCAAGAGTTAGATCATAAAAGACATTGAAAGCTGTGCTAATGTGTTCACTTATTTCCTGAGCTTGTTAGTGACGTTTTCACATTTTGCTTTATATCTAGGATCACATTAAGGACAGATATGAGGTAATCACGATTCACAGTTGTCAAAAGGCTACTGTCATAGTCAACGAAAAATATTATAAATATTTAAATCAAATGATAGTGAGAGTAGAGAAGGGCAACATTTATTTAGGAAATAAAATTAATCACCAGTCAAAATCTTAACAATAAATTGCATCTATTATAACCAGTGAGAGACTACCAGAATGTAATAGATATGCAACTACTAACACAGAAAAGATTTAATAATAAAACTGGACAATTAAGAAACAAGAGTTTAAGGCTTATGAAAAAGCAGTCAAATATCTAAACCAAATGTCCTTGCCTGTGACATAGGGATTATAGATGGGGACTTGAGAAACCTATATGCAGGACAGGAAGCAACAATTAGAACTGGACATGAAACAAGATTAGTTCCAAATAGGACAAGGAGTACGTCAAGGCTTTTTATTGTCACCCTGCTTATTTAACTTATATGCAGAGTACATCATGAGAAATGTTGGGCTGGAAGAAGCACAAGCTAGAATCAAGATTTCCGGGAGAAATATCAATAACCTCAGAAATGCAGATGACGCCACTGTTATGGCAGAAAGTGAAGAGGAACCAAAAAGCCTCTTGATGAAAGTGAAAGAGGAGAGTGAAAAAGTTGGCTTAAAGCTCAACATTCAGAAAACTAAGATCATGGCATCTGGTCCCATCACTTAATGGGAAACAGATGGGGAAACAGTGGAAACAGTGTCAGACTTTATTTGGGGGTGCTCCAAAATCACTGCAGATGGTGATTGCAGCCTTGAAATTAAAAGATAGTTACTCCTTGGGAGAAAAGCTATGACCAACCTAGATAGTATATTAAAAAACAGAGACATTACTTTGCCAACAAAGGTCTGTCTAGTCAAGGCTATGGTTTTTCCTGTGGTCATGTATGGATGTGAGAGTTGGACTGTGAAGAAAGCTGAGAGTCGAAAAATTTATTCTTTTGAACTGTGGTGTTGGAGAAGACTCTTGAGAGTCCCTTGGACTGCAAGGAGATCCACCCAGTCCATCCTAAAGGAGATCAGCCCTGGGTGTTCATTGGAAGGACTGATGCCGAAGCTGAAACACCAGTACCTTGACCACCTCATGCGAAGAGTTGACTCATTGGAAAAGACCCTGATGCTGGGAGGGATTGGGGGCAGGAGGAGAAGGTGGCGACAGAAGATGAGATGGCTGGATGGCATCACTGACTCAATGCACGTGAGTTTGAGTAAACTCTGGGAGTTGGTGATGGACAGGGAGGCATGGCGTGCTGCAATTCATGGGGTCGCAAAGAGTCAGACACGACTGAGCGACTGAACTGAATGAAAGAACAACATTTTAAAACTGAAATTTAGATATGGGGTTAAAAAAGAAAACCTCTGCATATCATAATATTAAATACCTAATAAATGTAAGCTGAGAAGAAGTGTCTCCAAATAAGAGGTTACCATGCTGAAAACATAGGGGAAAAAAATCCTCATTTTCATTTTCCGTACTATTAAGATGAATGAGCTATTAGTTTGGCTGTATTCGTTACCATAAATGTTAAAGATGACTAAAGTGAACAGATAGGGCATGAAAAATGCAACACAGTCAAGCATAGTCAAGTCTGAAAGCTATGTAACTGGATTTATTTCACGCTATATTCTTAGGAAAAAAAATATTATTCATTCACTCCTCAATGTGACAGTCTATCTACAAAGTCCCACAACTAACATCATACTTAATGGTGAAAAGCTGAATGCTTTCCTTTATGTTAGGAAAAAGGCAAGGAAGTCCAATCTCATCATTTCTGTTTTGCATCATGCTAGAAGCCCTAGCTAGTGCAACAAGACAAGAAAAGGAAATAAAAGGGATACAGAGGGAGGAAAAAAAAAAAAAAACTGTAGACAACATGATTCTTTGCATAGAAATTCTCACATAATATACCAAAAAGATGCTGAAGTTGATAAATGAGCTTATTAACATTTCAAAATAAAAACTTTTATATATGTAAAGTATACATATGTTTCTATAGTAAAAAAATATTTGGTAATTTAGGTAAAAAATGACTTTACATAGCAATAAAATCATTAAATGTAGTTGTTTTTTTTTCTTTTTTACAGAATATGTCTACTGTTTAGATACTGATACAACAAAACACTGATGAAAGTAAAATAAACCTTAATAAATAGATCCATAAATATGCATTATTTCTGGATTGGAAAAGTCAATATTGTTAAGATACCAGTTCTTCCCTAAACTGATTTATAGATTTAACATAATACCTACCAAAATATCAGCAGGATTTTTTTATAAAAATGTGTAGACTTTTTGTAACATGTATACAGCAAAGTCAAGGAACAAGAATAACCAAAACAGTTTTGGAAAAAGGGGGGGGGGGCGGGGCAGGAGGACTTATACCACCTAATTTCAAGGCTCACTATAAAGCTATAGTTATCACAACAAAGTGCTATCAGTAAAAATATAGGTAAAAGAAGAAGAGAATAATAGAAAGAACAGAAAAAATAAATGGAACAGGAGTCAACCCATATACGTTCAGTTGATGTTCAATAAAAGATATGTAGACAATTCAAAATTGAATATACAAATTTTTTGACAAATGATACTGGGGCAACTGGACAAATATTTAAAAAAACAAAACCAAACAAACAATTAAAACCTCAACTCATACATTACAATCTCTGCAAAAACTAGGTCAAAATAGATCATAGACCTAAATGTAAAATAAAATATTACTAGAATAAAACATGATCTTTATGACCTTGAATCAGACCAAGATTTCCTAGGTATGATTAAAACATAACTTGTAAAATAAAAAAAATGAAATTGGGTTTCATCAAAATTAACAATTACATTTAAAAGACACTTTCAGAAAATGGAAGGAAAAGCCAGATATTCATAGAAAACATGTACACATTATATATCTGTTAAAGAACTCACATCACATTCAAAATATGAAAATCACAAAATTCAATGAAAAGAATGTAACCAAAAAATTGGCAAGTTTTTTTTTAACAAATACTCCACATTAGAAGATGCTACTCATTAGGGAAATACAAAATTATGGCATTCCAGTACATATTTGCTACAATGCTTTAGAGAAGAAAAAGATAGGAAAAGACAAGACTTGATTAAGTTTTTGCATGTTGCTATTAGAAATATAAAACAGTGTAGCCACTTTGGAAACAGACAAGCAGCATATGACCTAGCAATCATAGTCCTAGATATCAGAAATGAAATTGAAATGAAAACTCATGTTCACACAAATACCTGTAATTAAATTCTTATAACAGTTTTATCATAATTGCCCATTCCTGGAAATAACAAGAATGTCCTTCAATCAAGAAATGCATAAACAAACTCAGGTACTTCCATACAAAAGAATACTTCTCATCCATAAAAATAAAATGATCTGTTGATACATGTAACAACAGAAAGAGATTTTAAATGCATTTTACTATATGAAAGAAACTAGCCTAAAAATACATTGCTTCATTTAAATAACATCCTTACAAGGAAAAAACTACAGAGATTAAAAACAAAACAAAAGTAGACCAGTGATTGCCCGGGTAGGGATGGAGAAAAGTATTGACTTGATAAGGACATAGGGGAGGGATTTTTTTTTGCTGATAAAGAAATTGTTATTATAATGATTATAGTAGTGGATACACAAATGTTAGTTGTAGCTCACCAGACTACACACTAAATGAAGTGCTCTCTACTGTTAGAAATTACATTATAATTAAAGGATAGGAGAAACCTAAATTTCAAGATGAAGAAGATTGATAATAAAAAGAAAATTATGAAAACACTAATCAATAAAACTGCTGAACTGACTTCAAATCCAGCTTAAAGGAAAATAAAATAAAATGCTTATTTGAGAATAATTTGGTGAAAGGAAAAAGGTCAGCACTGAGACCACTGAGGGCAAGTTTAGAGAACAATATTTTGGGAGTACGAGGCAGTTTAGCAGATAGCTTGTAGGGATAGTCCAGACCCATACACCATCATCAAAAAATATATTGGGGCATACCAGCTCCAACGGAAAGCACCTATTTTTCAATTTGCCATTACAGAGGGACAACTTTTTTCTCATTTACTCCCTTTTGTAGAGGCTCCTTGTGATTTCAATCACAGCAACTTTAGAAAGACTAAATATAAAAGTTTATACTGAACTTTGTGGAATCCTAATAGAGGCCATGTCTCAAGTCCTTGGTATGTCTTGTGAGTGTGTGTGTGTGCGCGTGTGCACTCAGCCATGTCTAACTCTGCTAACCTGTGGATTGTAGTCTCCTCTGTTTATGGGTTTTCTTCAGGCGAGAATACTGGAGTGGGTTGCCATTTCTTCCTCCAAGGGATCGTCCCAACCAAGGGATTGAACCCGAATCTCCTGTTTCTCCTGCATTGGCAGGTGGGTTCTAGGCACCTGGGAATCCCCTTGATATGTCTTGAAAGAAAATGAAGTCACTCAGTTGTGTCCGACTTTTTGCGACCCCATGGACCTACCAGGTTTGTCTGTCCATGGGATTTTCCAGGCAAGAATACTGGAGTGGGTTGCCATTTTCTTCTCCAGGAGATCTTCCCAACCCAGGGATTGAACCCGGGTCTCCCACATTGTAGGCAGACGCTTTACCGTCTGAGCCACTAGGGAAGTCCTGATATGTCTTCAGTTGAGTTCAGTTCAGTCGCTCAGTTGTGTCCGACTCTTTGCGACCCCATGAATCGCAGCATGCCAGGCCTCCCTGTCCATCACCAACTCCCGGAGTTTACTCAAACTCATGTCCATCGAGTCGGTGATGCCATCCAGCCATCTCATCCTCTGTCATCCCCTTCTCCTCCTGCCCTCAATCCCTCCCAGCATCAGGGTCTTTTCCAATGAGTCAACTCTTCGCATGAGGTGGCCAAAGTATTGGAGTTTCAGCTTCAGCATCAGTCCTTCCAATGAACACCCAGGGCTGATCTCCTTTAGGATGGACTGGTTGGATCTCTTTGCAGTCCAAGGGACTCTCAAGAGTCTTCTCTAACACCACAGTTCAAAAGCATCAATTTAACCATAGATAATTCAAAATTACTTACTTCAATCCTGAGTAATACAAACTTATGGACTGGAAATATTTGGTAACTTTGTATATAATTCCCTTTACCTTTTAAATTGCTATTTATAATTCACCATAAAATACAAATTTGCAATTAATTTAAAGGTGTGTTGGCAGCATCAATACTGTTCATTTAATTAGTACCTATGTGGTAGGCATTTATTTATAGCCTCATGTAGTGCCAATAATAGAAGAAACCTCACTCTAAACCAGTTATTTTTTAATGAGGCAATGTGAGTTCAAGAAGACTCTGAGAGGTAAAGTGGGTTTTCTAAGCCCAAACAACTATTTAGAGATCAAATTGAGTCTAAAACCAAATCTCCTAGGCATTAAAAGTAACTTTTTTCCCCCTCTTCATGTTAACATCTTATTTTTTTTCTTTATTTTTAAACTTTCACTTTTTATCAGTAAATAAATACATTAGATTATGCTGGTTATCAATAAGGGAAAATACTACTATGAAGTCAATAATTCACTATAACCATTATTAGTGTTTATGGAGTATTCATTTATGTGTATAATTTTGTTTGACAGCACATACACTTTTGTGTTCATCTTGTTCTCACTTAATGTGAAGTCAACATATCAGATATATTTTTGGAGGCAGCTCTGCCTACTCAGTCACTCTTACTCCAAATGACTGTGTAGAATTTCTTCCAGTGGGTACATTCCAATTTATTGAGCTCTTCCCTATTGTTGGAAATTTAGGATATTTAGTGCTTCAGTTGAAAACTATCATGATATTATATTCAAAATTCAACAAAACCTAAATGAATCACTGTGCTTCCTTTTGCAAAGGAAAAATAATGAACTAGAAAAACATAAACATAGAAGTCAGGTGAGGTAATTTATGGCCTAAACAATAAAAATAAGTCATAGAAAACAACTCAAAGTGCTTGAAGGATGACTCAAGAACCTTATGGACTCAAAAATGGCCTTCTGATTTCTATGCATTTTAAAAACTGATCCTTATCTCATTATTCTGTATTTGTTTCTCTTTGCCTTCTACCTGGGCTTCCAAAGTGGCTCAGCAGTAGAGTCCGCCTGCAATGCAGAAGGCATAGGAGACATGAGTTCAATCCCTGGGTTGGAGAGAGTCCCTGGAGGAGGGTGTGGCAGCCAGTTCCAATATTCTTGTGGAGAATCCCATGAACAGAGGAGCCTGGTGGGCTACAGTCATGGGATCACAAAGAGTTGGATGTAACAGAAGCAACTTAACACACACATATGCTTTCCACATAAGTAACTGAAATTCAAATTTTAGCAACAAATATTTTCTTTGTATTATAATTTACTTATGCCAATATGCTCTTCTTCCCTAATCATTAACCTAAGAACATTTCTCATAGGTGCTTATATAACTTTAGAGCTAAAAAAAAAAATTATATGTCATCTAGCTCATCCAGGTGGCCAATAATGGTCAGACCCACTTGAAGTCACACATTTATTAATAGTTAGGGCAGTGCTAGTTCTCAAGGTCCCACCTCCAGTGTTCATTTCCTTACACTAGGCTACATAGCAGCAGCAGTGGCAGTAGTGTTGGTAGTAATGATATGGGAAAGCAATTAATTTTTGTAATATCTTTTTAGGTTATATGCACAATTTTAAGATCTTAGCATACTTTACTTCATTCAGTTTTTACATAACACTCACAGGATAAGAATCTATTTTAAACTCCAGATGATAAAACTGAGATTCAGAAGTTATATAACTAATAAGTAGTGAATCTTGGACTCCAGTTCAGAACTTAAATATTTTGTCATCATAGTCATAATAAAACACTGAATAATAATGAATTAGTGAAATATTTAACATAATATATTGACACTTTAATATTAAAGTTTGATATTTAATAATAAAAATTTAGTCACCTATAAAATGACTTTTTATAAAGACTGTTTTGAACTTACTTGAATATTATTTTAAGCAAACTTTGATATGCAACAATGTACATATGGAAGTGATCAGCTTTCATAATGTAGAAATCTGGTAAAATAAATATTTTATCTCATAAAATTCAGATCTCAAAACTTATAAGGTTAGATTTCCTATATACTAAGAATGACCAAGCAGAATTTGAAGTTAAAAACATGTTGCAATTTACATTGGCACCTCCTAAAATGCAGTAAGTATTAATTTAACAAAATATGTACAAGATCCATATGAGAAACACTATAAAACTCTGATGAAAGGCATCAAGAAAGAGCTAAATAAATGGACATACAACCCCATTCATGGATAGAAAGATTCACTATTTTTAAGATGTTAGTTTTTCTCAAAATTGATGTGTAGATTCAATGCAACTCCAATCAAAATCCTAGTGAGTTATTTTATGAATATTGATTAATTCATTTGGAGAGTTATATACAGAAGTGAAAAACTTAAACCCACTGCAATGTTGTGAAGTAATTAGCCTCCAACTAATAAAAATAAAGAAAAAAAAAAAGAAGAAGAAGAACAAAGTCTGAGGGAACAAAGTCTGCCTGTGAGACATATTAAAAATCACAGACAAGACAGTGTGGAATGGCAAAAGAATGGACAAATAGACCAATGCTGCTGCTGCTGCTAAGTCGCATCAGTCGTGTCTGACTCTGTGTGACCCCATAGATGGCAGCCCACCAGATTCCTCTGTCCCTGGGATTTTCCAGGCAAGAGTACTGGAGTATGCTGCTATTTCCTTCTCCAATGCATGGAAGTGAAAAGTGAAAGTGAAGTTGCTCAGTCCTGCCCGACTCTTAGTGACCCCATGGACTGCAGCCTACCAGACTCCTCAGTCCATGGGATTTTCCAGGCAAGAGTGCTGGAGTGTGGTGCCATTGCCTTCTCCAAATAGACCAGTAGAAATCTATTAATGTTTCATGTAAATATGATCAACTTATCATTGGCAAAGGAGCAAACACAACACATTGGAGCAAAGACAATCTTTTCAACAAATTGTCTTGGTACAACTGGACATCCACATGCAAAAAAGAAAAATAATTTACCCAGAGAGCTTAGACCCTTCACCTAATTAACTCAAAATTAACTCAAAATGAACCAAAGACCTAAATGTAAGACACAAAACTATAAAACTCCTAGAAGATAACACAGGAGAGACCTAGATGACCTAGAGTATGATGAGAACTTTTTAGATACAACACCAAAGTTACAATAAAAGAAAGAACTGAGAAAACTGGACTGCATTAAAATGAATACTTTCTGTTCTACAGGAGCCAATATCAAGAGAACGAAAAGGTAAGCCACAGACTGGGAGAAATGTTTGTAAAACACACATTTGAGGAAAAACTATTGTTTAAAATATACAAAGAACTCTTAAGCTTAACAATAAGAAAACAAACAATCCAATTAAAAAATTAACAAAGACTTGAAAAGACTCTTCACAAAAGAAGATATATGGGTGGAAAGTAATTATATACAAAGATGCTCTGAGTCATATATCATTACAGAACTACAAATTAAACAAAAATCAGATGCCACTATTTATGTATCAGAATGACCAAAATTAAAAACACTGACAACACCAACTGCTGATGAGGATGTACACTGTATTAGAGCAATAGGAACTCCTCTTTTCCAGTGGGAATGCCACCAGATTGGAAGACAGTTCCAGCAGTTTCTTACAAAACTAAACATACTCTTAGCATATAATTCAGCAATCATGCTTCTTGATGTTTACCCAAGTTAACTGAAAAGTTCAAAGTGCACAAAAATCTACACATGGAATTTATAGTAACTTTATTCATAAGTGCTCAAACGTAGAAGCATCCCAGATATCTTTTAGTAGGTGAATGGATAAATAAACTATGGTGCATCCAGACAATGGAATATTATTCATCACTGAAGAGAAAGAGCTCTCAAGCATGAAAAGCCATGAAGGAACCTTCAGTTCAATTGCTCAGTCATGTCCAACTCCTTGCTACCCATGGACAGCAGCACACCAGGCTTCCCTGTCCACCACCAACTCCTGAAGCTTACTCAAACACAGATCCATCAAATTGATGATGCCATCCAACTATCTCATCCTCTGTTGTCCCCTTCTCCTCCCACCTTCAATCTTTCCCAGCATCAGGGGTTTTTCAAATGAGTCAGCTCTTCGCACAAAGTGGCCAAAGTATTGGAGTTTCAGCTTCAGCATCAGTCCTTCCAATGAATAATCAGGACTGATTTCCTTTAGGATGGACTGGTTGGATCTCCTTGCTGTTCAAGGGACTCTTAAGAGTCTTCTCCAACCCCATAGTTCAAAAGCATCAATTCTTTGGTGTTCAGCTTTCTTTTTAGTTCAACTCTCACATCCATATATGACTACTGGAAAAACCATAGCTTTGACTAGACAGACCTTTGTTGGTAAAGTAATGTCTCTGCTTTTTAAAATATTGTCTAGGTTTTTCATAGCTTTTCTTCCAAAGAACAAGTGTCTTTTAATTTCATGGATATAGTCACCATTTGCATATTAAAAAAATGAAAGAAAGCAGTTTAAAATGGCTATATACTGTATGATTCCAACTATGAGCAATTCTGAAAAAAATAAAACTATGCACACATGTAAAAGATCTGTGAGGACTTCTCTGGTGGTCCAGGGAATAATCAGCTTTGCAATTCAGGGGACAAGAGTTCACTCCCTGGTTGAGGAACTAAAATCCCACATGCCACAGAGTCACTAAGCCTATGATCCACAACTAGAGAGCCCACATACCACAATTAGAGAAAGATCTGAGCCCTGCAACTGAGACCTGATGCAGCCAAATAAATAACTAATTAATTTCAAAACAGATCTGTGATTGGTGGGGGTAGGGTGAAGAGAGGGATGATTAACAGAACACAGGGGATTTTTAGGGCAGTTGAGCTATTATGCACAATACTACAATGGTGAATTACTATACATCTGTCAAATCCATAGGATGTACACCAAGAGTGAGCTGTAATGTAAACTACAGGCTTTGGGTGACAATAATGTGTCACTGTAAGTTCACTTATTATTAAAAATGTATCACTTAGGAGTGGGAGGTTAATAGAGGTTGCACATCTATCAGGATGGGGGTACATGGGAACTCACTCTGTTTTCTACTCAATTTTGCTGAACCTAAGATCACTTTTAAAATAAAGTCTACTAGTTAAAATAATTAGCATTAGAAAGTAATATTTGTGCAGATCATTTCCATAGAAAAGATATCCCCTTAAAATCCATAGGAAAATACTGTAATTACAGTAGTACAACCAGTGATATGCAAAAAGACTGCCTACTAAATCACTGCCAAGAATTTTTACACTTCCAGAAACACTGAAAAGGCAACTGTGTGACTGTTCAATAGGAAGTGCCAAGACTTCCCGACTAAATTCTTGATTGGCTTTTTTCCTATAGCTTAACTATCAGTAAGTTATTCGATTTCATATGAAGTAGAGACCTAAAAATACCATATTTATTTTTTACTTCTCATCCCGCAGTCTTCTCTGCCCTCTCAAATATTAGCTCTTGCCAGACTTGCAGAACTACCTGTGACTCTCAGAAGAGGTTCTTTATTCTTGGCTAATCTTGCCTCTGTGTCTCACAGGTGTTGTAGCCTCATTTATCTTCTTTCTCTCTGGAGTTGTACAACCAAGAACTGTCACGCCCACCAATAAATCTAACCATAATTGTGTTAAGAGCTGGAACTCAGCTTCAGCTTCCCACTAAGTCCATTTTATTCTCACTGTCCCTCAGGGCTAAGTTGGGGAGGAATGTAGTCAGGAATTCACCGAACCAGAAGCATTATCAATTCTCCCTCCAAAGCCATAAAATGTGAAATGCAGTTTCCAAATCCCTTATGCCTATGATTAGAAATTAGAGATTAATAAGGATTGACATCGAAATTTTGCACAGAATCTGTAATTATATCTGAACAAATGAACAGGGGAAAAAATTAAAAAGGGGCCAACTGACTCTGATGCCAGTCAGACCGTTCTTAAAAGTACACAGAAATGCTTCCCATTTTATTTCCCCAAGCTAATACAAAAAGACGTGTGCTCTGCTGGAAAGAAATGGAATGACAGTCCATAGGAAGGTTTCCAATGTACTAGTTGCTTTGTGACACCCCCACACACTCCACTCTGACCATGTTTTTATAGTTTTGATTGGAACGAGCTGTTATTAAATGTGAAAGGGCTGAAATGCATGAATAATAGCTATTAATTATAACAATTTATTAAATGAATAAAGGCAGCTGGGATCTCAGTTTGTCCCTGACACTGTACTGATGAAGCTATAGATAAAGAGAACACAGAAAAAGGTTATTTCTAGTTGTTCTGCAGTGCCTCGCTTAAATCTCAATCTTTTGTTTATAGTCATGTTGTGATTGCTTTTATCAGAACTGTTCATTCCCAGAAATCTTATCAGAGTCACACGTACAACCAAATACACAACGCTCAACCAATCTTCTGTTGCCACTCTTTCCCAGTAGAACATTCTATTCAGGAGCATTCTAAGTTCAGTATTACAATAAGAGGAAAATTGAACAGAAAGACAGAAAGTTATGTGAATGCCTCATCGTTTTGACTTTTTTTTTTTTTTACAAGGTTTGTAATGAGGAAATGCTTGAGGGATCAAATTTATGAAAAGTGGTGGCTAAAATATTTCAAGAACTAAAAGTATTCCACTCTCTTACACTTTTGCTCGTGTACCAATGCTCTGTAATAACCACAGAGGTAGAACATTATACTGCGATTTTTCTTTAGCTAGTAGGCCTGCCTATAGGTAAAAATAAGTATTCTGATTCTCATTTTTATTATAATCTATTCCATTAAATGAATGAGTGAAGTTGTAGGTGCATAAAGATTTGACTTCTTTGTAGATAGACCTATCTAGACTGTCTGATTTAGAGTTGGAGAGGACTTTTCTGAGAATCCTTCCTCTCCATTTGTGTAGATGCTGACTGAAGCTAAGTAACTTTTCACCTCTGTCTTCCGTGATACCACTTAATAAGTTACCTTCCAGCCTATCAATTCTCATGTCATTCTATGGAAACTTCTTTCCTTGTCTTTTCTCTTAAATTTTGGTGTTAACTAAGCTACTATCTCCGGAGAAGGCAATGGCACCCTACTCCAGTACTCTTGCCTGGAAAATCCTATGGACGGAGAAGGAGCCCTGTAGGCTGCAGTCCATGGAGTCACTAAGAGTCGGAGACGACTGAACGACTTCACTTTCATGCACTGGAGAAGGAAATGGCAACCCACTCCAGTGTTCCTGCCTGGAGAATCCCAGGGACGGGGGAGCCTGGTGGGCGGCCGTTTGTGGGGTTACACAGAGTCGGATACGACTGAAGCGACTTAGCAGCAGCAGCAGCAAGCTACTATCTCAGCATTTTTCCATTATCACCTTTATTCTCACTCATTTTCTTCTTTCTTTTCCTCTTCTTACTAAATATATAGTAAAAATTCAGAAAAGTAAAGCAGTTATGAAGGAAAATGGCTGAATTCAGTCCTAGACATTTGAATTTACATACCGGTTTGATAGTTGCATGCCTGTATGCTAAGTCACTTCAGTCGTGTCTGACTTTTTGTGACCCCTACAAGGCTTTAGCCCACAAGACTCCTTTGTCTATGGGATTCTCCAGTCAACAATACTGGAGTGGGTTGCCATGCCCTTCTCCCAGGGATCTTCCTGGCCCACGGATTGAACAAATGTCTCCTGCATTATAGGCGTATTCTTCACCACTGACCAACTGGGAAGCCCCAACCTAGACTCCATACAAGGCAAGAAAAGACCCTATATGCAAAACAGAAAAAGAGACACAGATGTACAGAACAGAATTTTGGACTCTGTGGGAGAAGGCGAGGGTGAGATGTTTCGAGAGAACAGCATTGAAACATGTATATTATCTATAGTGAAACAGATCACCAGCCCAGGTTGGATGCATGAGACAAGTGCTCGGGCCTGGTGCACTGGGAAGACCCAGAGGAGTCGGGTGGAGAGGGAGGTGGGAGGGGGGATTGGGGTGGGGAGTACACATAAATCCATGGCTGATTCATGTCAATGTATGACAAAAACCACTACAATATTGTAAAGTAATTAGCCTCCAACTAATAAAAATAAATGGGAAAAAAAAAAAAGATGCATGTTCCATAGCTTCAAGAGGAGAATCAGATATGCTTCTCTTATATTTAATTTTTTGTTAGTCACATATTACTTTTGCCCAGTTACAAATCAATTAGGCACACTTTCTCTGTGTTAATTTAGGAATTAATGTGGATCATTTAAAAATACTTACATGGCAATAATATTTTACCACATATAATTTTATATGTTTTCAATCCTGATAAGAGCTTTTAAAAACTCTGCTTGTTGTTAGTGAGCATGACTAAGAAGAGGCACATATTGGGAAAACACACCACCAAGAGATACATATTTGATTAAATATTTTTTGACAGCAATGCATATGCCAAGTTCTGTACTCACAGGTAGGTACTGTTAATTCCTTCCTAATATAATTATTTATAGCTCTTCAGTCTATGGGACTCTCTTGGTGGCTCAGTGGTAAAGAATTCACCTGCCAAAGCAGGAGACTCGAGTTTGATCCCTGGGTTGGGAAGATCCCATGGAGAAGGAAATGGCAACCCACTCCAATATTCTTGCCTGGGAAATCCCATGGACAGAGGAGACTAGCCAGGTACAGCCCATAAGATTGCAAAAATCCTGACAGAGCAACTAAAAAAAAAAAAACAACAAAATCAGCCTATAGCCTATACAATTAATTAAATTTCTCAAGCACATAAGGGAAGTCAAGAATTTAAAGAGATTCTGACTTTGATCAGTAGCTAGAGTATCTTTTGGATTTAAAATAAGCTAATGTTAGTTCTAAAATAAGTAGGATTTGGACTTCCTTGGTCATCCAGTGGGTAAGATTCTGTGATCTCAATGAAGAGGGCCCAGTACCCAGTCCTGGCCAAGGAATTGGATCCCATATGCCTCAACTAAAGACCCTACATGATGCAACTGAAAAATCCCTCATCCCACATACTGAAATGGAGATAAAAGATCCCACATCTTCAACTAAGATCCAGAGCAACCAAATAAATATTTTTTAAATGAATAAAATAAATAGAATTTGTTTTCAGCTCATTCATATCAAGCCATAGAATTCAGTTCAATTCAGTTCAGTCCAGTCGCTCAGACGTGTTCTACTCTACAACCCCACGGACTGCAGCATGCCAGGCTTCCCTGTCCACCACCAACTCCCAGAGTTTACTCAAACTCATTTCCATTGAGTTGGTGATGCCATCCAACTATCTCATCCTCTGTCGCCCCCTTCTCCTCCCGCCTTCAATCTTTCCCAGCATCAGGGTCTTTTCCAATGAGTCAGTTCTTCACATTATGTGGCCAAAGTATTGGAGTTTCGGCTTCAGCATCAGACGTTCCAATGAATAATCAAGACTAATTTCCTTTAGGATTGACGGTTGGATCTCCTTGCTGTCCAAGAGATTCTCGAGTCTTTTCCAACACCACAGTTCAAAAGTATCAATTATTCAGTGCTCAGGTTTCTTTATAATCCAACTCTCACATCCATACACAACTACTGGAAAACCATAGCTTTGACTAGACAAACCTTTGTTGGCAAAGTAATGTCTCTGCTTTTTAATATGCTGTCTAGGTTAGTCACAACTTTTCTTCCAAGGAGCAAGCATCTTTTAATTTCATGGCTGCAGTCAGCATCTGCAGTAATTTCAGAGGCCCCCCAAAATAATCTGACACTGTTTCCACTGTTTCCCCATCTACTTGCCATGAAGTGATGGGACCAGATGCCATGATCTTAGTTTTCTGAATGCTGAATTTTAAGCCAACTTTTTCAGTCTCCTCTTTCACTTTCATCAAGAGGCTCTTTAGTTTTTCACTTTCTGCCATAAGGGTAGCATCATCTGCATATCTGAGGTTATTGATATTTCTCCCAGCAATATTGATTCCAGTCTGTGCTTCATCCAGTCCAGCGTTTCTCGTGTTGTACTCTGCATATAAGTTAAATAAGCAGGGTAACAATATACAGCCTTGACATACTCCTTTTCCTATTTGGAACCAGTCTGTTGTTCCATGTCCAGTTCTAACTGTTGCTTCTTGGCCTGCATACAGATTTCTCAGGAGGCAGGTCAGGTGGTCTGGTATTCCCTTCTCTTTAAGAAGTTTCCAATTATTTTGAGTTTTAAAACAGGCTGCTCCTCTAGGTTAATCTACTACCCTTAATTTTGGGTACCATTTTAACTTTAGACACCCCAGATCTCCCCACAACTAAAGGAGTCGTTCCCAACAAGTGTGGGGAGGCCTTCAGACTCTGTTCAATGCTGGGAACAATGTCCATTGATGGTGGCAGCCATGCCTTAGTGGTTGTTAGTGATTTTCAATTTTTATTCTAATTGTTGACTAACTACTTAACAAGTCAACTTAGATTTGGATAAGTGATACCAAATGTTTGGTGTCAATAAGTTTTCTTTCTAAAGCAGTGTTGCTGAGTTTTTTTGTTTTTTTTTTTTTTATCACTTTGTGATGTTCTTTTGACCAACAAATCCAAAAAATAATTGAAAGGCCTGCATCACTGTTATGTCTGATACATGGTTTAAAAAAAAAAAAAAAGAACAGTGGTTGAAATCACTATTCTCACAGCTAGTGAATGAAAAATAAAAGCTTTTTTTAAACAAAAGCAAACCCCTGTCAGTATCATTATGAAAACTGCAGTTCTACTTTTCAAGAGTAGAAGTGGATCAGGGTGTGTATTGACTCTCTGAAAAAAATACCATCTCTCACCAACCAACCTGAGGCCCCAAGGATGGGGAGACTTTTGAGTAAAATGTCACATAGTCCTAAGACTAAGGGGCAGAACTCAGAGACAGATGGCGAGTGAGCCACCATCCCAATATCCAGATCACTCTTCCACACAAACACGATATAAGAACATATCCCCACGCAGCAGTTGTAGATCATTCTATTTGTGCTGATATTTTATCACTAGGGAATCATGTATAAACTTGAAATGTATGCAAATATGCTTGATGGTGTTCCTAATAAAGGAATGCAACTTAAATCTATGATATTTTCTTTTTCTTGTTAAGGTGATTGTTGGAGATCAAAAAAGGTTCATAATATACTATGTGGCTGAAGGAGCAGGGCATTTTTATATGTTTGTAAATTGATAAAAGACTAAAACATTAAATAGATTAGTAGACCCTTTAATTTCACTTTTGCATTCTGTTTCACTGTCACACTCACATATAAAAGCAATTATATATGTATAACTCAAATCATTACAGCTTTTGAGTAATAAAAAGTTCAGAATAAACAAATGTGTATTAATAGAAAACATTCCATGAAATATTTACAAAAAGTAATACAGTCCATAAAGAAATATCGCTTTATGTATTGCTATAGAAAAATCTCAAATAATATTTTAAGTGAACAAAGCATTGCTGAAGAGCATGTAGAGCCTGCTACTAGTTTGATGAAATGAGGAAAACCTATACTTCTAACAGATATATATGTTTGTGTATATATTTTGCTTTGCTCAGATGCTCAGTTGTGTCCAACTCTGAGATCCCATAGACTGTAGCCCACCAGGCTCCTCTGTAGCCCAGACTGTAACCCACCATTGGATTCTCCTGGTAAGAATATTGGAGTGGGGTGCCATTTTCTCTTCCAGGAGATGTTCCTGACCCATGGATCGAACCCAAGTCTCTCACATCTCCTGCATTGGCAGGTGGGTTCTCTACCAGTTAGTGTCACCTGGGCGGTCCTTGTGTATATACATGTGCTTATGTACACATGTATATTTTATGTAGACACGTAATGAAGACATAAGAAACCATTAATAGTAGTTGCCTTTTGGTGTGGGGAACTAAACAGTCAGGAAACATGAGAAGGAGAAATACTTAATTTTATCCTTTTAAAATTGTGTACAGTGCATTAGGGTTACTTATTACAAATAATTTTTAAAATAAAAACAAATCACCTATTAATTGCTATTGTATAAAGCCATGAGCTACAAATGATAAAATACAACTTCATGTATTGTACTTTCTGGCTTCTTCCTCGCCTTAGATATCACTATTCCCAAATCAACAGAAAGTGGGGTCTTCAGTCAAGCATTTAATATGTGCAAGGATCTCCTAGGCTCTTCCATGTAAAAAATTACTTTCAATTTGTTTTAGGACCTCAAAATGCTAAACTTAACAATGAAGTCTATGCTTTCCTTACACAATTCTTGTGAGCATTACACTAAAATCTAAGGTGAAGCTTGGAAAATCAATACTTCTGGGGATTCTATGTCCTGTTCTTATTCTTCTGAAGGAAGTTGCCAACAGCTTTCAAACAGAGAGCTTGCTGTGTATTCTTGTGTATTAGTGTTTCATAAGTCTTGCAATTAAAAATAGTCTAGAATTTACTTTTAAGTACATTGGGTTTAATTTTCCTTTTGACCAATATCTGTTGCAGTACTATCCATTCCTCTCTTATTTGAATTATAAAGGTGTTTAAAATAAATGTAACTGGAAAATGAAAATTTTATCTATCTCCTTTACCAAATTAAGAGAAGAGATTAGGTTAAAAAAAATGTCTTGCCTAAGAGCTTAATAAAATCAATTTATTCATTTAAAATTTATTACATTTTCTAGCATCTGTTTTCTGTTTCACAATTTGTTTTCATTGTCAGTTAAAGGAGGAGGTATTAAAGGTACATATGGCCCAGCCAGTTTCCACTATGACATAGTCTTCCAGAAATAGTTTTGCTAAATAGGTACATGAAGGCTTATGTGTGAGTGTGCACGTCATGATATAGCGTTCCTAGGCACCAATCATTTTCTTTTCTAAATTGAATGAATTCTATCTGGCAAATGTACCAAATCATAAAAAGAGGTGGATGTGAATCAAAATGAGTTTTGTGGGTAAGAATGGAATTGTTGAAGAGTCTCCTCACAGTGAAGGTTTGAAGAAAGTAAACTGATAGGAAGGGGAGTGAGTGAAAGGACTTACTTGGTAGGAGATCATTTGCAAATAAGCTGTAAAAAGTAATATTAGCAGTCAATATTGAATATGTTTTATAAATATTGTAATTTTCTTTATTTTTCAACCATTTGGAATATTCAAATATAACCTTGGCAATAAAGGCAGATCCAGGTGATAAAATAGGCTTTGTACCTCGATATTAGATACAGATTTGGCATTTCATTATTCATTTATTTTGAAGTAAACAGAAGACTTACAAGGAGAAAGACACTATAAGAGATAGGGATGGGCTAAATACTGCATAAAGCAGATAAATATGGGCTTCCCTGGTGACTTAGATGGTTAAGAATCTGCTGGCGATTCAGGAGACCAGGGTTCGATCCGCAGGTCAGGAAGGTCCCTTGGAGAAGGAAACGGTTACCCACTCTAGTATTCTTGCCTGGAGAATTCTATGGACAGAGGAGCCTAGTGGGCTACAGTCCATGGAGCTGCAAAGAGACAGACATGACTGAGTAACAAACACACACTATAAATTCATATAATTTAACTAAACACACTTTGGAACTGAACTATCTAGATATTCTGGGACAAATAATATTTGCTTTCTTTTTAGTAGGGAATTTGCATTCCTAGTTCTTCAACTACTTTTCTTTGGAACACTTTTTTCTAACAGTCTACACTTATTGTATATTACTGCTAAATAGATGCATACATTTCCCCTTAAATACTTCTTAATTACAATAAATCAAATGACCACAAGGGCACTTGAAGTGAAGTCGCTCAGTTATGTCTGACTCTTTGCGACCCATGGACTGTAGCCCACCAGGCTCCTAGGCCCATGGGATTTTCCAGGCATGAATACTGGAGTGGGTTGCCGTTTCCTTCTCCAGGGGATGTTCCCGACCCAGGGATCGAACCTGGGTCTCCTATATTGTAGGCAGACGCTTTACCATCTGAGCTACCAGGGAAGCCCACAAAGTCATTTACAAAGGAACAAATTTGTATATGTGGTAGGTTGAACCTAAGACTAGAGATAAAGATATTATTATTTTGACTGCTTTGTTAATTTTCTCCCTTCACAGAAAAAGAAGTGGAGAATTAAAGAAACCATGTAGACAAATACTATACCAAATGACGCTTTCAACCCAAATTGCTGTGTTGTTTTTTTAAGATAAAAATCTTTTCAATTGATTCAGTTGGATTCATCAAATTAATTGATTAAATTATTTAGCTTGATCTGGGGAGCCAAAACAATTAGAAGCACACTAATACAGTGCAATCACAATGGTGTGATCACTTACCTACAGTCACACATCCTGGAATGTGAAGTCAATTGGGCCTTAGGAAGCATCACTATGAACAAAGTTAGTGGAGGTGATGGGATTCCAGTGGAGCTATTTCAAATTCTGAAAGATGATGCTGTGAAAGTGCTACACTCAATATGTCAGCAAATTTGGAAAACTCAGCAGTGGCCACAGGAGTGGAAGAGGTCAGTTTTCATTCCAATCCCAAAGAAAGGCAATGTCAAAGAATGCTCAAACTACCACACAATTACACTCATCTCACATGCTAGTAAAGTTTATCTCAAAATTCTCCAAGCCAGGCTTCAACAATACATGAACCATGAACTTCCAGGTGTTCAAGCTGGTTTTAGAAAAGGAAGAGGAACCAGAGATCAAATTGCCAACATCCACTGGATCATCAAAAAAGTAAGAGAGTTCCAGAAAAAAACATCTACTTCTGCTTTATTAACTATGCCAAAGACTTTGACTGTGTGGATCACAACAAACTGTGGAAAATTCTTCAAGAGATGGGAGTACCAGACCACCTGACCTGCCCCCTGAGAAATCTGTATGCAGGTCAGGAAGCAACAATTAGAACTGGACATGGAACATGGAATGGATCCAAATAGAAAAAGGAGTATATCAAGGTTGTATATTGTCTCCCTGCTTATTTAAATTATATGCAGAGTACATCATGAGAAATGCTGGACTGGTTGGAGCACAAATGAATCAAGATTGCTGGGAGAAATATCAATAACCTCAGATATGCAGATATCCTTATAGCAGAAAGCAAAGAACTAAAGAGCCTCTTGATGAAAGTGAAAGAGGAGAGTGAAAAAGTTGGCTTAAAATTCAGCATTCAGAAAACTAAGATCATGGCATCTGGTCCCATCACTTCATGGCAAACAGATGGGGAAACAGTGAAACCAGTGATATACTTTATTTTGGGGGGGGCTCCAAGATAATTGCAGATGCTCACTGCAGCCATGAAATTAAAAGATGCCTGCTATTTGGAAGGAAAGTTATTACCAACCTAGACAGCATTTTAAAAAGCAGAGACATTAGTTTGCCAACAACGGTCTGTCTAGTCAAGGCTATGGTTTTTCCAGTAGTCAGGTATGGATGTGAGAGTTGGACTATGAAGAAAGCTGGACACCAATTAATTGATGCTCTTGATCTGTGGTGTTAGAGATGACTCTTGAGAGTCCCTTGGACTGCAAGGAGATTCAACCAGTCCATCCCAAAGGAGATCAGTCCTGAGTGTTCATTGGAAGGACTGATGCTGAACCTGAAACTCCAATACTTTGACCACCTGATGTGAAGAGCTGACTCATTTGAAAAGACCCTGATGCTGAGAAAGATTGAAGGCAGGAGGAGAAGGGGTCGACAGGGGTTGAGATGGTTGGATGGCATCACTGACTCAATGGAAATGAGTTTGAGTAAACCTGGGAGTTGGTGATGGGCAGGGAGATCTGGTGTACTGCAGTCAATGGAGTCACAGAGTCGGACACGACTGAGTGACTGAACTGAATACAGTGCAACACTGATGATGCAGATTTTCAATAACTGATTTATAATATCATGAAAATGACATGACTGCACTGATCTACAGTAATAAAGAAAATTTACCAAAGCGAAGAGTGATAACCAGGTTTTGACAATATATACTCATTTTTAAACCTTGCAAATGTTTGCAATGTTTAGCAAACAAAAAATCAGTAAATAGACATCTTCAGTAGCTTAGGGAATCACCACTCATTATTACTAATTATTTTGTATGCAATACAAATACTTAGGATATCAGTTTTATCTGAAAAGTTTGTTTTGCTGACTCTCTGGCTCAATATTGAGATTATTGTTAATGGATCTTACTTGTGGAATGATACATGATTGCATCTGTCCTCTAGTTAAATGCAGCATTCACTAACTTCTATGGGAATAAAAGAGCTTTTACTAATCAAAACTGGTAAAAATTAGTTTTTCCTAATGGAAGTACATTGCCTGTGATTGCAAAGTCAGTGACCCTGAATCAGGTGGATAAGGACAGGATGGCTATTTTAAAGGTAAATGGAGGGAAAAATCTATTTGTGTTTCCTAGAATAATATCCTTCAAGTGCCACTCTTGGAAAGATTTTTTCACTAAAGACTCCCACTAAAGACACAGGGTTACCTGCCAGTCTCAGGTTTATGCTTCTTCACAGCATTCAGGGAAAGTAATTTCTGGTCAGAGTCTGCATAGAATTTGACATTGATACTTCAACACATAGTCAGGTAGCCAAAGTGCTTACAGGTATTAAAATAAAGACCATACTGGCCATTTGCATTAGGAAACAGCCTGAAAATGCCAAGCGATGTTTTAATACAGTTGACTTCATAAATGCTTGTTAAATAGAAAAAGGGAGGCAGGCAGGAATGAAGGAAGCATGAAAAAAAGGAAGAGAAAAGGAAGGAGAGAAGAAAGGAAGGGGAAGAGAGACAAAAGAAGGAATTCAAATCTAGCAAAAGTAAGTCAATATGTGTAGAAAAATGCAATATAATTATGACACTTGGTAGTAATACAATCTCAGTAGTAACTTCATACTGAAAAAAAAAAAAAAAAACAGAATTGTGCAAAGGTCTGCAATCAATCACTGAGGACTTCAGAGGCATATGGATCAGGAGAGAAATAGGTCATAAGTAAGGAGGCTCAACCCATGACTAGAAAACCACCAGTCTGAGGAAGGTGTCATATGTGCATTATAATTAGTTAATTAGTTAGATTTCAAAGTCAAACTGAATTGAAAATAAACTGAAAGGCACTCCATTCATTGCACAGCTCTGGTGGTTGTTACAAATAAAGTTCTGAGTCAAAGAACAGGCTTAGCCAGAGAATAAATTTTGGTATTTAAACCTGAAACAAGAAAACTGAAACTTCATTGTAAAGCTCACTGAGGGGTACTTATCTGGGTAGCTGATGGAATATCTCCAACTCAAGAATGATCATCACCCGGAATATGCTAACCAAGTATTGATCCCTTGTTCCAGAAGCTCCTGTGATATGTTCTTTATTCAATGAACAGCAACAATTTTCAAAATTTTTTTATTTTCTTCATTCTCTTAATTATGTTTTTGTAATCTGAATTTCAAATGTCACCTTTAAAAACTGCCTTATTTGTGCATTGTAAAACTGTTTATTTTCCAAAAGGCAACCTGTCCCCCCACCCCCACCCCGGCCCTGCCCAGAGAATCTTGGCACTTCTTTTCAATGGAAAAACTTTAGTTTTAAAATACCAGTCCAGCTGAAATCATTGTTGTATTTGGCTAGTAATTAAAAGCTTACTGCTAGTCACACAACCATTTATGCCACTTACTACAGACTACTCAGTTGATAATTTAATGGTTTATGGTTAATAAAATGCAGTTGCTATTAAGGGGCAGATTATTTCCAGAATAAAGTAAGTTATCTTTCCAACATTAGACATATAAAGTTGTAATATAAGGCTCAAAGAAAAGCTATTCACCTCACAGATACCTTCTTTTTTCAATGCATTCTCTTTCCTTGCTGCTGTTTAGTTGGTAAGTTATGTCCCACTCTTTTGCAACCCCATGGACTGTAGCCTTCCAGTTCCTCTGTCCATGGGATTTCCCAGTCAAAAGTACATGACTGGAGTCAAGGAGTTGTTGCCATTTCATTCTACAGGGGATCTTTCCAACCAAGGGATTCAACCTACATCTCCTCACATTGCCAGGCAGATTCTTTACCACTACGTCACTAGGAAAGGCTTCTCTTTCCTTGGACAGTGTTAACTATGGTTTTGAGTAACTGCTATTGAGTCTTGCTTCAACAGCACAACAGTTATATTCCTAGAAGAACCAATGTATCACCATATAAATATGTGTTAAATATTTAATTCATACTAATTGTATTCTCTCTTAAGAAAGTTGTTCTCTTAAAATGTTGATTTGTTCACAAATGAGAAGCTGTAGATTCAGTTAAATTTCCCCCAAAGAACATTAACCATAACTGTTTTTAAAACTACTCCAACCATTTACATGACACACTCATTTGCCATTTTTTTAGGTTATTCTCCTGTGATACAAATAAAGTCATGCCTCTTCAAGTGTAATTTCACTATGCTTTTGATTTTTTTTTTCCCCACCAACAAAGACGTTGATGTTTTAATGGATGGTGGAGTGGGGTGGCAGGGGTGGGGGGAGGGCTTACATGTCTGAAGCAAGGTCCTGGAGAGACACCCTGCCATGTGCTGCTGGTCATCTGTAGGACATGACGGAAGACTTGGACTTCTAGGAGAAAGTGGAGATTGCCAGTTACAGGGGAATTGAAGTCAGCTGGGCTCATTAGTTACCAGGGAAACCAGCAGAGAGGCCTGTCCCTCATGACTGGCTCCACTGTGATTAGAATGATCACCAGCTGGCCCTGGGGCAAGTATGTAGGAAGGTCAGTTGTGTGAGTGTAGTGTAGATGAAGCAGGTTTCATATGTTAGCGGAGAGCCTGCCCAGGTTTACACCTGCAACTTTTGGCCCTACATGCAGGCGGACACTCCATGAAACCTTTCATTCCTTGTCTTATATTTCCCTACATTTCAGAGGTCACAGGAGTTTCCTCAGTCTTCTAGCTGCTCCACCAATTGTTGGGCTATTCCCCATAGGCCTATAAGGCCTTTGCTTTCCCAACTTCAAGACTGAAGAAAAAGTCTGGAGTCAGCAACAGAGACAATGGTTTAATGGATGGAAGAACCTACACATCTGAAGCAAGGACCTGGGGCAATACCCTACTACGTATGACAGATGGCAGGCAGGATCTGGTATCAGTCTTCACTCTTCACTGTGTCTTAATAGTCTTTTTATTTTTCCCCTCCAAGCCTTATTTCACATTGTTCTAGCAGATGAAATGTGATTTACATGTTACCTATTACTCTCCTAGTGATATAAATAGGTTCTTAGGAATCTAAGCTCCTACTAGCTATTATCAGTGATGATTTCATGTTATCATGATAATATATACAGTAATACATAATTGTCACAATAGCCATATTGCATATTGTAATCTGCAGTAACACTCTCAAGGACAGAATTTGCTGAAGTAGCAGGAATCATAACTTAAAGAGTCCTCTCTTTCTAAAGGAAGACTTTCTTTCTGGGGGGGCTCCAAAATCACTGCAGGTGGTGACTGCAGGCATGAAATTAAAAGACACTTGTTCCTTGGAAAGAAAGCTATGACCAACCTAGACAGCATATTAAAAAGCAGAGACCTTTGCCAACAAAGGTCAATCTAGTCAAGGTTATAGTTTTTCCAGCAGTCATGTATGGATGTGAGAGTTGGACTATAAAGAAAGCTGAGGGCTGAAGAATTGATGCTTTTGAACTGTGGTGTTGGAGAAGACTCTTGAGAGTCCCTTGGACTGCAAGGAGATCCAACCAGTCCATCCTAAAGGAAATCAATCCTGAATATTCTTTTGAAGGATTGATGCTGAAGCTGAAACTCCAACACTTTGGCTATCTGATGCAAAGTTCAGACACATTAGAAAAGATGCTGATGTTGGGAAAGATTGAGGGCAGGAGGAGAAGGGGACAACAGGATGAGATGGTTGGATGGCATCAACTTAATGGACATGAGTTTGAGCAAGCTTCAGGAGTTGGTGATGGACATGGAAGCTTAGCATGCTGCAGTCCATGGTTTGCAAAGAGTTGGACATGACTGAACAACTGAAGTGAAATGAATTGAATCTGTCCTTTTCCCAATAAAGCTGCCATTTTGATGAGGGGAGAAAATGCAGTTGTTTGTAATAAATTCATTTATGGAAATAACATTTTTAAATATTGGAAATATTTCCATTGATATGTGATTCTGTTGGATAAAGGAAGCCTGATATTTTTAAAACAACTGTGTCTGCACAGATAAACTTGTAAAGCAAATTTTCTAATTTCTTTTCCAGTCTTCCAAATGAATTTTTGGGGTTTTGGATCCATTTGTTTTTTAAAGGCTAACTTTCAAAAAGTGGTCAAGTTATAATTCTTATACACATAACAAAATGAATCTCTGTTTAAGATTTTGGCACATTAATAAGGAAACAGGTGAGATGTTACAACCAGATGGAAGAAGAATCCCAAAAGCAAACACATTAATAGGTCAGGAATACTGAAAGGAAAGTGCAAATGGATGTGAAGGTGTTCTTTCCATGGCAAGAGGGAAATAGGAGGGTTGCCCAACACTAGACAAAATACATCTGCACATCTAGAGACCAGGATTTTTTCCATTGCTATCAGGAATGATACCAATGGAAATTAAGACATTAAGAAATTACAAAATAACTCTCATAAATCAGAATCAAGTAACTTGAAAGAGTATGTTATGGACCGTGCATAGCTTTCCAATGAAGGAGAAATTTTTCCCCATGTTTTAAAGTGACAATTAAGAAATAACTTTTGAAATAGTTTGTAATTGAACACCAGAGTAGATAGAAATACATCACATAGATTTCATCAATCACCTTCAAATGAATGATGATGGGATTAGAAAATATGTACCATGATTTAGTAGGCTCAATTGATATTGAAGTTCTTTCATTGTGTGTACATTTCTTCCATGGAAGAGAGCATGGCAAACCATTCCAGTATTCTTGCCTAGAAAATCCCTTGGACAAAGGAGCCTGGTGGCCTACAGTTTGTGGATTGCAGAGTTGGACATGAATGAAACTTAGCAAGAAAAATATGATGACAGCTGTTAAAACAATGCAATGCAATAAACTTAGTTCTTAAACTTCAAATCTTTGTATTACAAAATCTCAAACCAAATTAAAAAATAATCATATACATTTTTGTAAGAACAAATTACTTGTGCTATTAAATCATGTATAACATAATATTTATTTCATTTTTACTTTCCTTATAAAATGTAAAAAAATAAATAATTAAAACATCAGCTAAACTGATCAATCACTCCAAACTTAAAAGGAAAAAAAAAATCTGTAGAGTCCCCTGCTTTCTGCCACTATCCTGCTTCCATCTTAGCCCAACCTCTCTTCTTTGGTTCCCACTTCTATTAAATTTGCCTTCTCTCTGAAATCTTCCATAACAGCCCCAAGGTCTCTGAGGAACAATCCTTTCTATAAGCAAGAGATTCTCTTTTTTCAGCAATGAGAATGTGCCATGTTGCATCATCCATGCATCAATCAACTGTATACCTCCCCTCAATTAAATTGCTGTTCGCTAGGAAGCCATGAATGGATTATGTAACTCATTGTATTATTTAAATTCAGGTTAGTTCCTTGACTAACTAGAAGGTTTTAAATGTTGGTGATGATGTTTCATGCAAAATCTAGTTTCATTTATTTTTTTATTTTTTAGTTAAAGAAACATGTAGTAGCCCTTTTACTAGGCCTGATAAAACTGGTTACAGGAAAGAAGACTTCTTTTAAATTCATATTTTCTTTAAAAATGTCAGGTAATATTTTTCAGACAGGAGCTGATGTTCTATATTATCTTATTAGCGTTCACCACTAATTCATAGTGTGTTTTCTCAACCTGATAGATTCAAAACTCAATTACTGTCTGAAAGTAGATTAATTTCTATAAATAACTGACAAGTCAATTCTGAACTGTGTTAAATAAAAATGATAATGATAGTTAATAATTTACACATGAAAACAATTACTGACTTCATGGCTAAGATATGGGAGAATCTATATGAAAAGTTCCTAGACAGGTAAGTTTTGTATGATTATTGTAAAGACAACATTGTTGTAAGACAATGCTGTCAGACAATGATTGTTGTAAGATAGGTGATATTCATCTTTCTTTATGCCCTGATGAGTTATCTTTCTTGTCATTTTAGTGCATATTCAACTTCTCTTCTGTGCATAAAACAGGCCAATGATTTAAAAATCACTTTCCCTCCTGAAAAATACTCAAAAAACTAGCATATTTTCCATACCCCATCTATATTAATTCTATTTCAATTCCATTCTTTGCATTTTCCTACAACACTAGACAAAATATTTGTCATCTCTTGGTAATTAAATACAAATCACCACTCTGCTGAGTTTTTATAAGAGCAAGATCATTTTTTCCTGCTTTACTTACTGATAGAGTCACATTTCCAAAAACAAAATCCCTGAATCCCTTAATTGACGTGATCACAAGTTTTATAAATCAAAGAAACATTTACTGCCAAAATGTAGACCTCATTTTTAAAATCACAGCTAACGGAAAAAGGCTCTCAGAATTTCAGAGATTCTCTCATGTCACTTGTGGACACAAGATTGGTATCTTTAGAGTTGGGGATTCCTCTAGCTCCTACCACTATGGTCTATCAAAGAGAAAGAGGTGATGAAGCCGATGCTCAGTTCATTTCAGTTCAGTTCAGTCGCTCAGTTGCATCTGACTTTTTGCGACCTGATGGACTGCAGCACACCAGGCTTCCTGTACATCACCAACTCCTAAAGCTTGCTCAAACTCTTGTCTATCTAGTCAGTGATACCATCCAACCAACTCATCCCCTGTCATCCCCTTCTCCTGCCTTCAATCTTGTGCAGCATCAGGATCTTTTCCAATAAGTCAGTTCTTCCTATAGGTGGCCAAAATATTGGAGTTTCAGCTTCAACATCAGTCCTTCCAATGACTATTCAGGACTGATTTCCTTTAGGAGATGATGCTAGGAAACTAAAACATAATTGGAGAAAAATCTATAAAATCTAGTTATTTGGGAAAAAAGAGTAAGACCAAAATTCAAGATAAGTTAAGCTTTATAAATCACCTAACTTAAAATTTTAATTTTGGGATCATAATAATCGAATTGATAGTAAACAAAGACCTGATCCAGTGAGCTAAGAAACTGGATTGTATAAGCAAGTTTTGGGTATTTTTTACAGTGGATTGGAACCTATCTTTCATTAGTTTATTGAGGATAAATGAGTTAAGCTTCACTTTATTTAGCATGAAGTTTATGTCCTTCTCCATAATTTGCAAGGGATGATGAAGTAGATTTACAAATTTGTATTCCTTAAAAATACACAAGGTCCTTCAAAAGAGTTTTCTAAAATGAAAGAGTGAATTTGGTAAGACAGAAACATATGTAACCTCTTGAAGTCAAATCATTAATGAAGTTTTTAAAAATGTCTAACTTGATCACAGTAGCTTAGGCTCTGAAATTATCTGGTTCATTAAAAAAATTAAGCCTCTTTAATGAAAACCTAATACTAACCAGATACTCTTTTCTGTCTGTATTCATTCATCTGACATAAAATTAAGAACAAAAAGAACTTCTTTGATTAATGACCTCTGCTAACATTTCAGTAGAACACATGAGGACATTTTACAATTTTTATTTCACTAACAAATTAAGCTTATGTTAATCATAAGTGTCACTCACATGCAAATTATGTATAAATATTCAGGGTGATCTATATTTTATCAATTGTAGTAGAAAACTTGTCAGTCAGTGTGAGTTTAAACAAGCAATTAAGGCATGAGTTACTAAACATTTTAAACAAACAGACTGCATCAAACCCAAATTAGGACTGTTCAAAGAAATTTTATAGTGTCTTAATTGCACAGATGTCCGAACTACCAAGAATTTCTGCATTCATAAAAGATAAATACATTAGTTTTACATTTGTTATAATCTTTTCAACCCTAGTCTCTTCATAATCACTTTGAAAGCTCTTACCAACCTGAGTCTTTGTTTTCATCCCTTCTCTGATGGTTATAGCTTCTGGGAAATTCAGGTAAATAAGAAAAGCCCAAGGGGGATCAACTTCTGAACTAAAATGTATAAAACAAGATTCTTCAAACCTTCCAATTAAACCAAAGTTGTTTCTCTCAGCTGAACCTGTAGGACTCAAGAGAAACTGGGTTCATTGAATGGTAGCATTGTATCAGAATCTCACAATCTGAGGTTTTATTTCTTCACAGAGTCCTTTAAAAAAAGGTTAATTCAAGGCACAAACTTCTTGAAATTCTTTGATAACTCTTATTAAAAAAAAAAAAAAAAAAAACACAACTCATCTCCTAAGAAAATACGGCCAAGGATGATGACGCAGGTTGAGAAATAGCTAATTGTAGCAATTCCTCTAATAGCTGGAATGATTTTACAATTTGTTACTCAAAAGGGACAGTTTTGAGAAACTGCAAGCAAAAATGTAAGAACTCACTGCTGTGTAAACATTTGCATTAATAGTAGGATGCAATAACAAAAACATGGAGAACCAAACAAAAAGAATCATAATAAAAAACAAGAATGACGGGAGGGAAGAGTATCTAGGACTAGGACTCCGAAGCTGAAATACTGGCTTCTTGTTTTAATAATATCATGTTGGAAAAAGCTAAAAAAAAAAAAAGCAAGTGGTAGTCATGATAATATATTGTGTGAAATTTGTTCCATTGCATTAATAATCACTATAATTTATCATGCATATACTTTCAGCTGATAGTTTTCTGACATCATCTTCAAAACCACACTATAGGGTAAGTAGTAATATCCTTATTTCAGAGCCTACAGAGGTAAGTAGCTTTTCCAGTACACATCCATCACTTGGAGATTTTGAGGGTTCAGTTCCAGCCCATAGCAGAGCAAACATTGCAATAAAGCAAGTTACACAAAATATTAGGTTTCTCAGTGCATGTAAGTTCAGTTCAGTTCAGTCACTCAATTGTGTTTGGCTCTGCGACCCCATAGACTGCAGCATGCCAGGCCTCCCTGTCCACCACCAACTCCTGGAGTTTACTCAAACTCATGTCCATTGAGTCAGTGATGCTATCCAACCATCTCATCCTCTGTCATCCCCTTCTCCCCCCACCTTCAATCTTCCCCAGCATCAGGGTCTTTACAAATGAGTCAGTTCTACACATTAGGTGGCCAAAGTATTGGAGTTTCAGCTTCAACAACAGCCCTTCCAATGAATAATCAGGACTGATCTCCTTTAGGATGGACTGGTTGGATCTCCTTGCAGTTCAAGGGACTCTCAAGAGTCTTCTCCAACATCACAGTTCAAAAGCATCAATTCTTTGGCGCTCAGTTTTCTTTATAGTTCAACTTTCGTATCCATACATGACCACTGGAAAAACCATAGCCTTGACTAGACACATGTAAAATTATCTTTAAACCCTACTGCAGTCATATTGTACTATGGTTAATAGCATTTTTCTTTAAAAACAGTGTATATACTTTAGTTAAAAATATTTTGTTCTTAAAAATGCTAACCATAATCTGAGCTTTCAGTCAGTTGTAATATTTTGCTGGTGAAGTATTTTGCTGTGATATCAATGGCTGCTGACTGGTCAGGATGGTGGTTGCTAAAGGATGAGGTGATTGTGGCAATTTCTTAAAACAAGACAACAAAAACTTTGCCCCATTAATTGAATTTTTCTTTCATGAATAATTTCTTTATAGCATTCAATGCTGTTTGATACCGTAAAATTGCTTTGAAAATTATAGTCAATCCTCTCAAATCCTGCCTCATTTTATCAACCAAGTTTATGTGATATTCTAAATATTTTGTCGTCATTTCAATAATGTCCATAGAAAGATTATAGGAATAGATTGCATCTCAGGAAACCACTTTTTTTTAACCATTCATAAAAAGCAACTCCTCATTCACTAAAGTTTCCTCATGAGATTTTAGCAATTCAATCACATCTTTGGGTTCTACTTCTAATTCTAATTTTATTGCTATTTCTACCACAACTTCAATTACTTCCTCTACTAACATCTTGAACACCTCAAAGTCATTCAAGAAAGTTGGAATCAACTTCTTCCATACACCTGTTAATGTTGATATTTTTACCTCTTCCTATAAATCACAAGTGTTCTTAATGGCATCTAGAATGATGAATCCCTTCCAGAAGGTTTTCAATCTGCTTTGCCCAGACACATCAAAGGTATTCATATCTATGGCAGCTATGTCCTTATGAAATGCATTTCTGAAATAGTAAGACTTGAAAATCAAAATTACTCATGATCCAAAGATTGCAGATAGATGTTGTGTTGGTAGGCATGAAAACATTCATCTTGCACATCTCCTTCAGAGCTCTTGGGTAGCCAGCTGCATTATCAATGAGCAGTAATACTTTAAAGTGAATCTTTTCTTCTAAACAATAGGTCTCAACAGTGAACTGAAAATATTTTGTTAACCATGTTGTAAGTAGATGTGCTGTCATTCAGACTTTATTGTTCCATTTAGAAAGCATATGCTAAGTAGATTTACCATAATTCTTAAGGGCCTTAGTTTTGTTTTTTCTTTTTTTTTTGGAATGGTAAATGAATATCGGCTTCAACTTAAAGTCACCAGGTACATTAGCCTCTAACAAGAGAGTCAGTCTGTCCTTTGAAAGTTTCAAGCCACACATTGACTTATCCTGTCCAGCTATGAAAGTATTAGTTGGCATCTTCCAATAAAATGCTGTTTTGTATACACTGAAAATCTGTATTTTAGTGTAGCCACTTTCACTATTTTAGGGAGCTCTTTTGGATAATTTGCTGCACCTTCTACATTGGCACTTGCTGCTTCATATTGGACTTTTATGTTATAAAAGAGCTTCTTTCCTTAAATCTCATGAATCAACCCCTGCTAGCTTCAAACTTTTCTTCTGTAGCTTCCTCACCTCTCTCAGCCTTCAAAGAAATGAGAGGTAGGGTTTCGTTCTGGATTCAATTTTGGTTTCAGAGAATACTGTGCCTGGATTCATTTTATATCCAGACCACTTAAACTTTTTCCATATAAGCATTAAGACTGGTTTGATTATTTTCCATGTGTTCACTGCAGTATCACTTTTAATTTCTTTCAAGAACTTTTCTTTTTTTATTCACAACTTGGCTGTTTAACATGAGAACCCTAGTTTGGCCCTATTTTAGCTATTGACATGCCTTCCTCATTAAGATGACTCATTTCCATCTTTTGATTTAAAGTGAGAGGTATAGGACTCTGGCTTTCTCTCAAACAATTAGAGGCCATTGTAATGTTATTAATTTGCCTAATTTAAATATTGTTATGCCTCAGGGAATAGGGAGGCCTGAGAAGAGGGAAAGAGACAAGGGAATGGCCTGTCAGTGAAGCTGTCAAAAAACACACAAAACAATTTTCAATTAAGTTCACAGTCCTATATGGACCACTTACCCCCACCCCCCAAATTACAACAGTAGCATCAAGCATTACTAATCGCAAAACTAAAAATAATAATAATGAAAAATTTGAAATATTCTGAGAATTAACAGAATGTGACAAAGATACAAAATGAAAAAATGTTGGAAAATGGCACAAATAGAATTGTTTGATGTAGGGTTGCCACAAACCTTCAGTTTATTTTAAAAAATGCAGTATCTGTGAAACACAATGAAATGAGGTACAATAAAATCAGATATGGCTGTAATATGTAGATGCTCATCCAACCTCAAAGTCTGTGTCATTATTCTTTGTATATTTTCTAATCCTATTGATATCTTTACTAAATTCCAGGTAAAAGATTTCCTCTAGATATTGACAAGAGGAGGCACGGAAACAAGGTAGATGCACCCTTCATTGCCACCACTTTATCAGTTAATGATGTAATGAAGCAAATGTTATACAGCCATGGGAATTGCACACACAAGCATACACTTGGAAACTATTTAAAAAGCCAGAAGTATGCCACCCAGTAAACTAAGGAAGGAATACCCAACATATCAGAAAACATCAAATGAATACTTTACAGAAGTCTGAAAAAAGGGAAAAGGCTTAAGAATGCTGAAAAAAATACTAAGGAAAAAGATAATTGATGCCTTTTGAAATGGCATATAACCAGAATTACAGAAAAGAGAAAAAAACACTTCAGCAACATTTTTTAGCATTTGTCCAAAAAAAAAAAAAAAAAAATCAAAATCAAGAAATTGATAACTCAGGCTAATTTTTTCTCTCCCCACTATGCCCCCACCATAGCCGATTATGATCAGATCTTCAAAGAATTCTTTTAAAATCACTGTCTCATTTTTTTTTTAATTAATAGGTAGGGGTTATTTAACTATAATGAGGTTGTTTTAAAAATAATAGTAAATAAGTACAATAAAGCTTAAAATATAGCAGACACTTTCTTCTCTGGTGGCTTAGTGGTAAAGAATTGGTCCGCACTGCAGGAGACATAGGTTCGATCCCTGTATCGGGAAGATCCTCTGAAGAAGGGAATGACTATCCACTCCAGTATTCTTGCCTGGAAGATACAGTCCATGGGGTCTCAAAGAGTGTGGCACAATTTAACGCCTAAATCACTACCAGCACCAAAAATAATTCATCAAATCTGAATTCAAAACTGAAAGGGATACATATTGGAAATGCAAATGATTGCCCACAAATCAGTTCTTCCAAAGAGGATCTCACTTGTCAAAGTTCAAGAAGAGGAGCCCTCAACAGTAACCCTACTTCATGCTCAGCCAAAGTTAACCAACTCTGGTCGGGTTCAAAATTTGAAAAGGGTCTGAAAATAAATCAGTTAGCTGTGAGACTTTGACCTGAAGCATGGCTCAGTGTTGAGGCCACAGCCTATCACTTTGGGTTGGCTGTGAAGAAGTTTCCACAAACAGGTAAGAGAGAAGGAGAAGCTTAAAGGTGTAAGGAAAAAGAAAAGAGTAGAGAGTACAGAGTAGCAGGGAGGTTAGATGAAAGGAAACGAGGGAGGCAGGGAAAGGAAGTGAGAGAGGGAGAGAGAGACAGATTGAGGGGCAGAGAACCATTTGCTATGAAGGCTAGCTACACTTTCTTTATTTGGATTTCTTTAAGACTCCCCTAAATTTACATAATAATCCCCTTCCTCTTCTTACTGAGTTTCTCTCAGTGGGTTTCAGCACTTTGCAACCAAATTATCCTTGACTAAGGCAGGTTAGGACCTTAAAATTAAATAAAACTATTTAGACTAACAATAAGGTTCCAGCTGCTACTCTTCTTATTCTTTACTAAGAATTGAGCAGTTTTGTTACCTCTGCTAGATAAATGGTTTGTGAGGGTGTCCAAGCCTTGATATATAGGGTAAGGAACAGAGTTATGCAGTCAGCAGTGAATAGAATCATTTCAACTTGGAAAAGAAAAGGGCTAGTAAATGAGAAATCGATCCTAAGCTGCTGTGCATGTAACTCAAATGTCTGAGTGGTCTTTAATTACAAAGGAGGACACCAATGACCACATTTTAAATCCTGACTCACAAGATTTAAAGCAGGAGGGAGGAGGTAGTCTGATCAGTCAGACATGGGACCAGGGTGAGGACCTTGTGTTTAAGCTGTAACTTAGATAATTAAAGTTTGTCTTGTTTGCTTCGGTTTTAGATGAGTGAAAATAGCACACAACATGATCACTAATGATTTCAGTATGTAATTCAGTAGAAGAGAAATACCAATTATATAACCATATTTATTTATGACAAATCTTAACATAGCTGAAAGGTTACGTGTGAAAATATCCAAATATCAGTTTATTTCCAACTGTTGCCACTATGCTTTGAAATATCACCATAGATTCACTGATACTTTGTACCCCTTAGGCTATTTTGTAATTTTATTATACTATTTTTTACTTGCACACCCTATGAAACTATTTCTTCTCTCAAAGACCCGGCTTGATAATCTTAAAAATGTTAGGTAGTTAGAATAAACAGGAGTCCAAAATGGCGGTGGCTAAGACAAGGAAGGGAAAAATCTGCGAAAAAACTTAACCTGGCTGAAACAACCTCCATGCAGAAGAGGCCAAGCACAGCAGGAGCCCCACTCAGCAAAAGCTCCTGTGGTAGAAGCCAAACAAGAAGAAAACCCAGTGCAAGGGAACTGACGAGAGGCCCATGGTGTTGGAGACCAGGACAGCAAAAAACGAACTCGGCAGAAAGCTCACACGGCTCAGCCTCAGGTTCCAGAAGACCTCAAGTTAAGGTAGGAGATCCTCGCTCCTATGGCTGGAGGGACATAGGCCTAGTGAAATCTTAATTCCTTTAAAATCTCTCATTTCCTGTTTCCTTGAACTCCCTGCAAACTGGCAGGAGTGGGAACAATTGAGTGGCTCTGGAGAGTCTAGTCTTTGGTATGTCCCAAAGGCACTATCTGCTGGGTCCCAGTTCAGTTCAGTTCAGTCGCTCAGTCATGTCCAACTCTTTGCGACCCCATGAATCACAGCACGCCAGGCCTCTCTGTCCATCACCAACTGCCGGAGCTTACCCAAACTCACGTCCATCGAGTCGGTGATGCCATCCAGCCATCTCATCCTCTGTTTTCCCCTTCTCCTCCTGCCCCCAATCCCTCCCAGCATCAGGGTCTTTCCCAGTGAATCAACTCTTCCCATGAGGTGGCTAAAGTAGTGGAGTTTCAGCTTCAGCATCAGTCCTTCCAATGAACACCCAGGACTGATCTCCTTTGGGATGGACTGGTTGGATCTCCTTGCAGTCCAAGAGACTCTCAAGAGTCTTCTCCAACAACATAGTTCAAAAGCATCAATTTTTCCGCTCTCAGCTTTCTTCATAGTCCAACTCTCACATCCATATGTGACCACAGGAAAAACTATAGCCTTGACCAGATGGACCTTTGTTGGCAAAGTAATGTCTCTGCTTTTTAACATGCTATCCATGTTGGTCATAACTTTCCTTCAAAGGAACAAGCATCTTTTAATTTCATGGCTGCAGTCACCATCTGCAGTGATTTTGGAGCCCCAAAAAATAAAGCCTGACACTGTTTCCACTGTCTTCCCATTTATTTCCCATGAGGTGATGGGACCAGATGCCATGATCTTAGTTTTCAGAAAGTTAAACTTTAAGCCAACTATTTCACACTTCTCTTTCACTTTCATCAAGAGGCTTTTCAGCACCTCTTTTTCATCAGGAGGCTTTTTAGTACCTCTTCACTCTCTGTCATAAGGATGGTGTCATCTGCATATCTGAGGTTATTGATATTTCTCCCGGCAATCTTGACTTCAGTTTGTACTTCTTCCAGCCCAGCGTTTCTCATGATGTACTCTGCATATAAGTTAAATAAGCAGAGAGACAATATACAGCCTTGACGTACTCCTTTTCCTATTTGGAACCACTCTGTTGTTCCATGTCCAGTTCTAACTGTTGCTTCCTGACCTGCATACAGGTTTCTCAAGAGGCAGGTCAGGTGGTCTGGTATACCCATCTCTTTCAGAATTTTCCAGTTTATTGTGATCCACACAGTCGAAGGCTTTGGCATAGTCAATAAAGCAGAAATAGATGTTTTTCTGGAACTCTCTTGCTTTTTCGATGATCCAGCGGATGTTGGCAACTTGATCTCTGGTTCCTCGACCTTTTCTAAAACCAACTTGAACATCTGGAAGTTCTCATTTCACGTATTGCTGAAGCCTGTCTTGGAGAATTTTGAGCATTACTTTACTAACGTGTGAGATGAGTGCAATTGTGCGGTAGTTTGAGCATTCTTTGGCATTGCCTTTCTTAGGAATTGCAATGAAAACTGACCTTTTCCAGTCCTGTGGCCACTGCTGAGTTTTCCAAATTTGCTGGCCTACTGAGTGCAGCACTTTCACAGCATCATCTTTCAGGATTTGAAATAGCTCAACTGGAATTCCACCACATCCACTAGCTTTGTTTGTAGTGATGCTTTCTAAGGCCCACTTGACTTCATATTCCAGGATGTCTGGCTCCAGGTGAATGATCACACCATTGTGACTATCTAGGTTGTGAAGATTTTTTTGTACAGTTCTTTTGTGTATTCTTGCCACCTCTTCTTAATATCTTCTGCTTCTGTTAGGTCCATACAATTTTTCTTTTATCAAACCCATCTTTGCGTGAAATGTTCCCTTGGTATCTCTAATTTTCTTGAAGAGATCTCTAGTCTTTCCCATTCTGTTGTTTTCCTCTATTTCTTTGCACTGATCACTGAGGAAGGCTTTCTTATCCTTCCTGGCTATTCTTTGGAACTCTGCATTCAAATGGGAATATTTTTCCTTTTCTCCTTTGCTTTTCACTTCTGTTCATTTCACAGCTATTTGTAAGGCCTCCTCAGACAACCATTTTGCCTTTTTGCATTTCTTTTCCATGGGGATGGTCTTGGTCCCTTTCTCCTGTACAATGTCACGAACCTCCGTCCATAGTTCATCAGGTCTCTGTCTATCAGATCTAGTCCCTTAAATCTATTTCTCTTCCACTGTATAGTCATAAGGGATTTGATTTAGGTCATACCTGAATGGTCTAGTGGTTATCCCTACTTTCCTCAGTTTAAGTCTGAATTTGGCAATAAGGAGTTCATGATCTGAGCCACAGTCAGCTCCTGGTCTTGTTTTTACTGACTATAGAGCTTCTCCATCTTTGGCTGCAAAGAATATAATCAATCTGATTTCAGTGTTGACCATCTGGTGATGTCCATGTGTAGAATCTTCTCTTGTGTTGTTGGAAGAGAGTGTTTGCAATAAATAGCTGTTACCAAAGCCAGTGGGGGTTCTTCTGTCCTTACTCTTCTTTGCGCCAAGGATCAGGCCAATGAAAACTGTGAGCACAGGTCAGGAACTTAGCAGATTCTCCAGCAAGCTATGAAGGGGATCCCTTGACCTGGTTTTCCCACTGCTTTTTCCTCCTGTCCTTCAGCTCTCTCCCAGGGCTCAAGCCTGGCCCAAACCCATGAAGCTCAGGCTCTGATGTCTCATTGCAAAAATTCATTAAGAGACAAAGTGACAAGTAAGAAGTGGATTTGTTAAGATTCAGAGAGAAGCCCCCTCTTCAGGGTGTGGGCCATTGGTGAGGGCAAGGGCTCGGCTAGGTTTTGTGAGTGGGGTGAATTCACACGCTAATGAGTGGGAGTATCATCCCAACCATTGGGGAACCACCTACTCCTCACTCTTTTGACAGTGCCTTTGAGCTGTCCTGCCACCTCTGGGTGTGTCTTTTGGTTTACAGATTGGGGATTAAGGTTCATTTGAATTTGACCTGTCATGTTGGACCCAATTGATTTTAATTGGTTTACGTTATGCCCTTGTGCTATGTCATTCTTTCAAAAGTTGTGCTCTGCCTCCTTCCCTCCTGTTTATTTGCCTCCTGTTTATTTGCCATGGAATGATGGGACCAGATGCCACGATCTTAGTTTTATGAATACTGAGTTTTAAGCCAACTTTTTCACTCTCCTTTTTCACCTTCATCAAAAGTTTCTTTAGTTCTTCTTCGGTTTCTGCTATAAGGGTGGTGTCATCTGCATATCTGAGGTTGTTGATATTTCTCCCAGAAATCTTGATTCCTGCTTGTACTTCATCCAGTCCAGCATTTCTTGTGATGTATTCTGCATACAAGTTAAATAAACAGGGTGACAATATATAGACTTGATTTACTCCTTTCCAATTTAAAATCAGTCTGTTGTCCCATATTCAGTTTCATCTATTGCTTCTTAACCTGCATACAGATGTCTCAGGAGGCAGGTCAGGTGATCTGGTATTCCCATCTCTTTAAGAATTTCCACAGTTTGTTGTGATCCACACAATCAAAGGCTTTGGCATAGTCAATAAAGCAGAAATAGATGTTTTTCTGGAACTCTCCTGCTTCTTTGATAATCCAAAGGATGTTGCCAATTTGCTCTCTGGTTCCTCTGCCTTTTCTAAATCCAGCTTGAACATCTCCAGTTGCACCCTTGGCTCCAGCCCCATGATGGTTGTCTGTGACAGGCGGGCTGGCTGGAGCGGGCCACTTCAGTCCTGTTGAACCATCATGAGGGAAGGCTTGGCGCTTGACCTTGAGGCTCCGGGGTCCCCAGGGCAGAGTGCTGCCCAATGTCCCAGTTGATGGCATTTGTGGCAAGCCGTTCTAGGAGACTTGTCACGGTTTGGACACTCTTTGGCCCAATGCCCGCCTATCTACAGATTAGGCATTTGCCTCGTCCTTCAAGGAATTGGGGTGTGCCATAGGGCACCCCTGGAGGGCGGCCAGCATCTGGGCATGCCTTGTCTCTTTCCTTCTCTCCCTCTCCTGGGCCTTGGCCTCCTTCTCCTGTTCTCTGTTATAGAAGGTATTGGTGGCTGTCTGGATCATCTCATCTGAAGAGGCAGCAGTGTCCTGCTGCTGTAGCTGTTGTAACTTAATTCTGATATCTGATGCACATTGGGACAGGAATTTGTCCTTTAAAATCACCTGTCCTTTGTAAGAGTCTAAATGCAGATTGGTAAACTTTTGGAGGGCCTCTTTTAGCCTTTCCAGAAAGGCAATGGCATTCTCCTTGGGCTCCTGAGTTATAGCTGAGACCCGGGTATAGCTGATTACTTTTGGTTGGGCTGCTTTCAGTCCCGCCTTCACACAGATTAGAAAATGATCTCTTTCCCAGATGTGCTCAGGGTCTTTGTAATTCCAATTAGGATCAGAGGAGGGGACTGCAGTTTCCCCTACTGGGTATCTATCACTTGACATGTGAAACCCCATTGCATACTTTCAGGTTTCCTTCTGTTTCCATAGGTGGACTTCCTTATGGGAATAGATATCATGATGTAAACTCATCCTACCTAGTACAGTTGCAACCTGAGAGCCAGGTGTCCCCGGGTCAGGGTGCAGATCCCCAGGCAGGTTGAGGTATGACAGCCTCCTAGAGATCAAATCCCTGGGCAGGTCAGGCGTGATGACCTCCTGGGACCCCATGGTCTTAGTTTTCTGAATGTTAAGCTTTAAACCAACTTTTTCACTCTCCTCTTTCACTTTCATCAAGAGGCTTTTTAGTTCCTCTTCACTCTCTGCCATAAGGATGGTGCCATCTGCATATCTGAGGTTATTGATATTTCTCCCGGCAATCTTGATTCCAGCTTGTGCTTCTTCCAACCCAGCGTTTCTCATGATGTACTCTGCATATAAGTTAAATAAGCAGAGAGACAATATACAGCCTTGACGTACTCCTTTTCCTATTTGGAACCACTCTGTTGTTCCATGTCCAGTTCTAACTGTTGCTTCCTGACCTGCATACAGGTTTCTCAAGAGGCAGGTCAGGTGGTCTGGTATTCCCATCTCTTTCAGAATTTTCCACAGTTTATTGTGATCCACACAGTCGAAGGCTTTGGCATAGTCAATAAAGCAGAAATAGATGTTTTTCTGGAACTCTCTTGCTTTTTTGATGATCCAGCAGATATTGGCAATTTGATCTCTGGTTCCTCTGCCTTCTCTAAATCCAGCTTGAACATCTGGAAGTTCACGATTCACGTATTGCCGAAGCCTGGCTTGAAGAATTTTGAGCATTACTTTACTAGCGTGTGAGATGAGTGTAATTGTGCGGTAGCTTGAGCATTCTTTCGGAGAGAAATGCAAATCAAAACTATAATGAGATATCACCTCACACTGGACAGAATGGCCCTCATTAAAAAGTCTACAAACAATAAATGCTGGGGAGGGTGTGGAGAAAAGGGAACACTCTTTCACTTTTGGTGGGAAGGTAAATTGATACAGTCACTACCAAAGACAGTATGCAGATTTCTTTAAAAACTTGGAATAAAGCCACCATATGACTCAGCAATCCCATTCCTAGGCATATGCCCTGAGGAAACCAAAATTGAAAGAGACACATGTATCCTATTGTTCATTGCAGCACTATTTACAATAGTTAGAACATGGAAGCAACCTAGATGTCCATCGACATATGAATGCATAAAGAAATTGTGGTACATATACACAATGGAATATTACTCAGACATTAAAAGGAACACATTTGAGTCAGTTCTAAGGAGGTGTATGAACCAAGAGCCTATTATGCAGAGTGAAGTGAGTCAAAAAGAGAAAGATAAATATTGTATACTAACACATATATACAGAATCTAGAAAAATGGTACTGAAGAATTTATTTGCAGGGCAGCAATGGAGAAACAGACATAGAGAATAGACTTATGGACATGGGGAGGGGGAGGAGAGAGTGAAATGTATGGAGAGAGTAACATGGAAACTTACATAACCATTTGTAAAATAGATAGCCAACAGAAATTTACTGTATGGCTCAAGAAACTCAAACAGGGTCTCTGTATCAACCTAGAAGGGTGGGATGGAGAGAGAGATGTGAGGGAGGTTCAAAAGGGAGGGGATATATGTATACCTATGGCTGATTTGTGCAGCAGTTTGACAGAAAACAATGAAATTCTGTAAAGCAATAATCCTTCAATTTAAAAAAATAATCTTAAAGAATCTACAAACAATAAATGCTGGAGAGAATGTGGAGAGAAGGGAATGCTTCTACACTTTTGGTGGGAATGTAAATTGGTATAGCCACTATGGAGAAAAGTGTGGGGGTTCCTTAGTAAGCTAAAAATAGAGCTACCATATGATCCTGCAATCCCCCTTCTGGGTATATATCTGAAAGGATGCATGTATCATGATATTGATTGCAGCATGATTTACAATAGCTAGGATATGGAAGCAATCTAAATGTCCTTCAACAGAGGAATGGATAAAGATGTGGTACATATATACAATAAAATACTACTCAGTCATAAAAAGAAGCAAAAAAGTACCACTTGCAGTGACATAGATGGACTAGAGATTATCATACAGAGTTATATAAGGCAAAAAAGGAAAAGACAAGTATTATGCATTGTTTATATGTGGAATCTAGAAAAACTGTACAGATAAACTTAATTGCAAAGGAGAAATAGTCGCATATGTAGAAAACAAACATGGTTATGGGGGCAGGGGAGAGGAGGGGGTGAACTGGGAGATTGGGATTGACATACATGCCCTATGTATAAAACTGATAACTGACGGCCTACTGTATAGCACTGGCTTTCCAAGTAGCTCAGTGGCAAAGAATCTTCCTGAAAAGCAGGAGACTCAGCTTTGATTCCTGGGTTGGGAAGACCCCCTGGAGAAGGAAATTGTAACCAATTTCAGTATTCTTGGCTGAGAAAGCCCATGGCATGGAGGGTTACACTCCATGGGGTTGCAAAGAGTCAGACTGTACTTAGCGACTAAACAACAACAACTGTATAGCATAAGGAGCTCCACTCAGTGCTTTGTGGTGACCTAAATGGGAAGGTTTTAGAAAAACCTTTGGCCACCTCATGCGAAGAGTTAACTCATTGGGAAAGACCCTGATGCTGGGAGGGATTGAGGGCAGGAGGAGAAGGGGACGACAGAGGATGAGATGGCTGGATGGCATCACCGACTCGATGGACATGGGTTTGGGTAAACTCCGGGAGCTGGTGATGGACAGGGAGGCCTGGCGTGCTGCGATTCATGGGGTCGCAAAGAGTCAGACATGACTGAGCGACTGAACTGAACTGAACTGAAATGGGAAGGGGATCTAAAAAAGAGTGGAAACATAAATGTATGTATTCATGTGTGTATATAAATATATATATATTTATATACACACACATATACATATGGTCTGGGAATGACTACTTTTTAAAGAATATATATATATGATATATATATAATATGTATGTATATTATATATATATATATATATATATATATATATATGATTCAATTTGCCATACAGCAGACACTAATACAACATGGTAAAGCAATTATATGCCAAGAACAATTTTTTTAAAAAAGGTGCTTGTATCAGTGCAAATAGGTTATGTTTAGTAGTACACATGAATAGTCGTTAGCAAGAAAGTCTAGTGAGAGCCAATTTAGTATTTTGATTTGTGCAAAATAAGTGAAACATTAAAAAAGAAATGTGTGAGAAACTAATATTTTAATGGGAAAATCAAAATTAAAATATACTAAATGAGAATTTAGACTTCGCAAAATGGATTCTATGGAAGCGTTTATCATGAATGCTGCTAAGAAAATGTAGTTTACTGAACTTATTTTCCTTATATTAAAAATGTAGCATTTTCATATTCTCAGACATCTAAGAATATTGGCAGGCTTATTTCAAGTTATTAAGTGTCAGAAAAGTGTCCATGACCAACATGAGAAAACAGGCTCTTCATGCTTTTCAATACTCAAAACATATTCAAATGTAAAAATCCAATAATTTAATTGCAATAACAAACTCAGTGATGTGTGTTTATCTTGCTTTTACACACAGGGATTACTAGAAATCACCTTATGGAAAAGTAGTTCTATGTGCTAAAGTCCAAATTCAATGGAGCACTACACATAAAAGTTATTAAAATCAAATGGTTCTTTTAAACTTTAAATTTAAACCCAGAGAGCTAGATAATCCAAAAGGAAATTAAAGGAAATGTCCTTCTGGGAAACAGTCAAACTGCCTTTGGGGAAAAAATGCTAAGTGATAGGACACCTCTTCCAAACAAAAGAAAACCCCACATTTCAGTGGGAAAAATTATATTTATTCATGTATATTGAAACTGCACAAATAAATTTATTTTTAAAAATTAATTTAATGTATATAAATTATATAATATATATAATAACTAATAGGACCAATTCATTTCCCTTATACTCTATATTTGTACCATTGCTAATGTCAGCTTTTAATGGAAAACAATTCTCAGTACTAATAACTCTTCCATGTGTTTCTAATTTCTTACAATAATGAACAGGATATTTTAAAATGTTCCTTTCACATGGAATAAGTTCTCAAAAAGTTTGTAGCCTTTAATATATAGTTTCCATGATTTATTTTCTATAAGCTTATCATTTTAGCAACTAACAATGAATAGAACACGAAAATATAACTTAATGCTATTCCTTCATATACTAAATTGTATTTTGCCTACCTATGTGCATATATAGAGCATTTGATATTTGAAGAATTCTTTGAATATTGTTTTTAAATATGATAATATACCATGCCACTAGGAAAACCACCACCAATTCTTTAAAAAGTAGTCATTCCCAGACCATAAAGTATTAGTATTAGAAATTATAAAAGAAGTAAGCAATCACACTGGCCATGTTAAAAGAAATTTCAAGTAACTGACATGTCAAAGAGAAAGTCATGTATTCCAAAAATACATTAAAATCCTTGGATATGTACTAAAGTGAGAGCATCAAAAGCTAAAACATCTATCCAAATTACACTCAAAGTTTAGTCCTTTGAGTGTAACTGGTCTTTATTCAACTTAATAAATTAGATTATTGAGTATTAAAATTCAAAAACCTTTAATTTGTACATACATATAGTATTAATTTATACTATTTAGTATAAATAGTATACTATCTAGTATTTAGCAATAGTATTACTAGGTATTCAACTTAGTAAATTAGAAATAATTATATATAATTTTAAGGTTTACATATTTATATTCATATCCATAACATATAAACCATTCATAAATTGATTATGAATAAAATGTTAAATGTGAAAATTGCTTATGAAACCAATGCATTAAAGTAACTCCTGGGAATTAGATTTTATAAGTGGAAGTATAAACTAACTCTCTTGAAAAATTCAAGGACTTAATCAAAGCTTTCATAAATATAACTAATTTTAAAAAGAATATATTTTAGAAGTTTGAAATAAATGAGAAAAAAGTGTGCATGAATAATTTTTCAAAGTACCATATAAAACTTTACCAAGATAAACTTAAAAATCAATAAAAGGATCATTTTTCTGCATCAGATATAAAGTGACAGAATGACCTAAGTAAAATGAATATTCTAAATATGTAGAAGTAGTTCAAAATTTTATGAGGGAGTTATCTTCTCTTGACCTGTGTGATTAGGATTCATGAGATTTTAAGAAATTATTTTTCTTAAGTAGACAATTCTCATGATTATGTATGTTATATAAAGTTTTTCATACATAAAAATTTAAATTTAAATTAATATTATGATGTTCATCAAGCCTTCTTAAAACACTTAGTGAGCAAACAAGAATGGAAAACAAACTTGTTTTAGAGAGAAGACAGGAAGACAAATATTATCAGGTATCTAAACATAATATATAGAAGAATTTTGAAATTGTGATACAAAACTATGATACTACAGTTTTAGGTACCTACAATATAGGAAAAAATGCTGAAATAGACCTTACTGTTTTCAACAATTTAGAAAAGGATATATTGCCTTATAAATTGTTCAGGAAGCCAATAACTTTTTGCCTAGTTCTTATGAAAAAAAGTATCATTTGATGTCTCTACCTTCTATCTAAAGGAATTTTAGATGGATCAAAATGTCAGAGTTTTCAAAAACCTGTAAAACCTTTAAATAAAATATAATTGAATATTTGTCATATTGTAGCATAAGTGAGGATCTTCTTTTTGTCCAACAGATGGAAGAAATCACAGAGGAAATAATAAGTTGTTTTGAACACAGTTCTTTTACATCTCTCTGTATCAAAAATGCCTACTTTAAAAAATGAATGGAGTCATAAGACAAACACAGGACTAAATAGCTAAAATTATTGTCCAGAAATAAAAATCCTTAAAAAAGTATAGCTCATATGACTTGATAACTATAACAATAAAACTCTAAACAGATTTAATAGGGCTTACATATTTAATTTACTTAAAATATATGAAAATGTAAATAAAATGTGTTCAATATAAATAAAATATAAATATAATAAATATCTCATTAATAATTCTAAAACTGAAACCTAATTAACAATGAAACTCTATCTTTATCTATTGTATGTGTGCAAACATATGACTATGATAAAATTTGTTGAAATGCATCGTCCAGGATTGGTTAAGCATAGCTCCTTCTGGCTATTATATGAGGTCTACTGTTGCCATAGACTGATTTTGTCTCGTCAAAATTTATGTGCTGAAACCTAACCCACAGTGTGATAGTATTTGGAGATGAGATCTCTGGGAGGTGATCAGGGTGGAGCCCTCTTAGATGGAAATAGTGCCCTACAAAAAAGAGACCTCGGAGAGCTCCCTTACCCATTTTAACCATGTGAGGATAGAACAAAAAGATGGTCATCTATCAATCAGGGAGCAAACTCTCACCAGGCATGAAACTGCTCGTTCTTTCTTTTTGGACTCTTCCAGCCTCTAAAACATTGAGATAGAAATTTCTTTTTATATATCACTCAATCTAAGACATTCTGTTATATGACAGCCTGAACAAACTAAGACAACTGTTAAGAACTTGTCCATGAACGATGTTCTCCATGGCAGCATGGCTGGGAAAAGCAAAAATTACTCACCAAGGGAAGAAACTGCCTTTGCTACTCTGATGATTATCCTGAACCATTCAGGATAAGTTAGTGGTGGCTATACAACTGTGCTGGATTGTCATAATGCTTGCATTGTTGGCAAGTTTGCTGAGCTGACGGAGATTATTCTGGAAAGTGACCCCAAGCTGCTGAAATCTGTTGATATTTCCATCGTTCATATGGTTCTGAAATTCTTTGGTTCACTTTACTGTTTGTGGTATTAAACAGATGGTTGCTGTGGATATCATCAAGGTAGTGGACAAGAAGGGTGTGGGTACTGGCAAGGTCACCAGGTTGGCCCAGAAAGTTCATGAGAGTGAAATGAACAACATCCACCTTCCTGTGTCCACCAGTTTTCATCAACTAGTGGAAGAATGGTTCCAGATTAGTTTCAGATGGCCATTTAAGTTTCTTAGTGATAAAAATGCAGAATAAAACATCAGAAAGAAAGGGGTTCTTTGTGGGCCATTTGTTTTGTCTCTCCTCCTGTGTGTATGTATGAGTTATAAATGATTAGCTTTTAAAATCCATACTTATTTTTATGTTTAATTGGAGGATAATTGCTTTACAAAGTTGTGTTGGTTTCTACAATACAGATCATGAATTGGTCATGAGTATACACATATCCCCTCCCTCTTGCACCTCACTCCTACCCACCCATCCCCAGCCTCACCCCTCTAGGTCATCATAAAGCACTAGGATGAACTCCCTGTGCTATTATATATAGCAACTTCCCACTAGCTATCTATTTTACACATGGTAAACCTAGGTAGCATATTAAAAAGCAGAGACAATACTTTGCCAACAAAGGTCCATCTATTCAAGGCTATGGTTTTTCGAGAAGTCATGTATGGATGTGAGAGTTGGACTATGAAGAAAGCTGAGAGCGGAAAAATTGATGCTTTTGAACTATGGTGTTGAAGAAGACTCTTGAGAGTCCTTTGGACTGCAAGGAGCTCCAACCAGTCCATCCTAAGAGAGATCAGTCCTGGGTGTTCATTGGAAGGACTGAGGCTGAAGCTGAAACTCCAATACTTTGGCCACCTTATGCGAAGAGTTGACTCATTGGAAAAGACCCTGATGCTGGGAGGGATTGGGGGCGGGAGGAGAAGGGGACAACAGAGGATGAGATGGCTGGATGGCATCACCGACTCGATGGACATGAGTTTGGGTAAACTCCGGGAGTTGGTGATGGACAGGGAGGCCTGGTATGATGCGATTCATGGGGTCTCAAAGTGTCAGACACGACTCAGCGACTGAACTGAATTGAATGTATATTTCAATGATACTCTTCATCCACACTTTTAAATCAAATTAACTTCACAAAAATCTGTCCCACTACCTTAAGATTTATTAAAGTGAAGTTTAATGAGAAAAAATGTGGGGAAAATTATAATTATTAATGCTGGTTAGAATGTGCAAACTACATTTATAAAATAATTCATCAACATATTTCAAAATGTCTAAAATAATAAATAGAATCTCACCAAGCAATGACATCTTAAGACAATAATCTGTTATGCAAAGAATATATGATGGATCAATGTATTTTTTTATTTAATATTTCATTTTGAAATAATTGCAGCTTTTCATGTAATTGTAAGAAATAACACAGAGCAAGAGATTCTGTAAAGCCTTTACAGAAAGAGTACACAGTCTCCTCCAAAGAAAATGAAAACTGTAGGATATTATACCAACAAGGACATCAGTATTAATAGAGTATAAATACAGAACACCCAGTGCCAGAAGGATCCCTTAGTTTTGTCCTTTTAAAACCACATCGACTTCTCTCCCCTCTTAACCTCTGTATTCCTGTGTGCATGCTTGTGACTTCAGTTGTGCCCAGCTCTTTGCTGCCCCATAGACTGTAGCCCACCAGTTTCCTTTGTCCATGGGATTTTCCAGGCAAGAATATTGGGATAGATTGCCATTTTCTCCTCCAGGGAATCTTCCCAATCCAGGGATCAAATCTACATCTCCTGCTTCTCTCACAATTGCAAGTGGATTCTTAACCTATTGAGCCAACTAGGAAACCTCTTAAGCTTTGGGACCCACTTATCTGTTTTCCATTTCTATAATTTTTTTAAAAAATCAATAATACTATATAAAGATTGGATTTTTGTTTTCCATCTCTGTTTTTATTCACCATAATTTTCTGGAGTTTCATTCAGGTTATTCCATGGACTGGTCTTTTGTTATAGTTGTTTAGGTCGCTGAGGCTCATTTATTTTGTTAATTTTTTTTAGTCCATTTTCTGTCTTTTGCTCCCATTAAACAATTTTAATTGCTCTGTCTTCCAGTTCATTGATTCTTTCATCTGTCCTCTTCTTCTCCTATGACATCTATCTATTGAGTTTTAATTATTATTGTATTCTTGGGTCTAAATTTTTAAATTTGGTTCTTCTTTATCTCTTTATTTATTTACCCAGACTTTTTTTTTAATTTGCTTTAAGCAATTTTTATTGCCCTAATTGTCCATTGAAGTATTTTTTTATGATGGCAGTTTTAAAATTATTGTCAAATAATGTTAACATTTCTGTCATCCAATGTGTTTTTCTCTATTGATGGTCCTTTTCCATTCTGTTTGAGTGCTTCCTGATTCTTTATATCACAAGTGATTTTCCACCAAAACAGATTTTTTAGAATACATTATGACACTCTCCATTTTATTTAATATTGTTTTGGCTGCCTTCCTTTGACACCTCCCTGGCAGAAAGGGGATGAGGAGCTGTCTTCTTATTGTAGCTGGGGATTGAAGTCCCGGTTCCCACTCAGGCTTCATTCACATCCAAGGGAGAGGCTCCTTATTACTGCTGGCAGGGGTAGAGTTCTGATTCCCCATTAACCTCCTGAAATACCTCTATGGCTGAAAGTAGGTGTTCTTCACTACTGTTCCCCAAGTGGCCCCTATGGACACCATACAGGGCTAATATCATTACTTCTGGGCACTAGGGACAGTCCTGAGTCCTCACCAAGGATCTTCTGATACCACCCTAGGGGTGAAGAAGAATAGTGTCCTGTCACTCCTGCATGAAGCTGTTATTCTTTTTTTGTTTTTAAATTTATTTTTTATTGAAGGATAATTGCTATACAATATTGTGTTGGTTTCTGCCATACATCAACATGAACCAATCATAGGTGTAGATATGTCCCTTCCCTCTTGAACCTCCCTTCCACCTCCCACCCCATCCCACTCCTCTAGGTTGTCACAGAGTACAGGGTTTGATCTGTCTGCACATACAACAAATTCCCACTGGTTACCTATTCTACATAATAAAACTACCACATTACCCAGCAATCCTGTTACTGGAAATTTTCTGAGGAAAACCATAATTGGAAAAGACACACGTACCCCAACGTTCATTGAAGGTGTTATTCTCACTGGATTTGAGTTCCTTGTGTCATATAGCAAATTCCCACTGGTTATCTACTGTATATAAAAAATTAAGATATTATCCAACAATCCCATTACTGGACATATACTCTGAGGAAACCATAATTGGAAAAGACACATGCACACCAATGTTCATTAGAAGTGTTATTCTAAGTGGCCTATGTGGTCTCCACTGTTCCACAGGGTGAGGGCTCATTATCAGCCAAAAGGAATGAAATGGAATGAAAGTCCTTGGCTCCCTAGTTGACTTTCTCTTACACCACACCAGCAAGAGGATGGGAGTGATTCACTACAGCCTACCAGAGACAGGGTTTAGAATCGCTAATCTGAAACAGAGTGATTATTGTCTAAAAGTTTCTATCTTGCTAGACTGCTTTGCTTCTGGTATCTTTCACACACATTAGATTAAGTTAAGTTCAGACTACTGATAACCCAACAAGCTGTCCAAGCTATGGGGAAATAGGATCTTGTACATTGCTGGTAGAAGAATTCTACTAGTACCACCACATTTGGAAAGCAATGTGTCAATAACTAGTCAAGTTAATGTGTCATTTCTAAAGCCCAGCAATTCTACATATGAGTATCTATCACAGAAAGAGGAAGGTGTACAAAGATGTTTATTGTGATATTAAATGTTTTAAAATGTTGAAAAAATGGAAAAAGAATCATTCACATATAGTGGGATGATGTATTCTCCCAACAGAATATAATATACTAGTTAAAATGAATGAAGTAGGCTTATGCACCAACAACAGGGAGATATTGCAAAAACTTAATATTGAATGAAAATAGCCATTTATAAAAGATACATATAATATAATATAATATTTTTGGACTTTTAAGATATACAAAGACTGCATGATAATGTGTGTATAAAATATGATTATATACATATAAGAATGATGTATACTAACTTCATATATTCATTTCATCAGGAAAAGAAGTCAGGAGGAAAGTATGAGGGAGAGATAGTGTTAGTTACTCAGCTGTGTCAGACCTTTGTGACCCCAGAGACTGTCACCTGCCCAACTTCTTTGTCCATGGGCTTCTCCCTGCAAGATTACTGGAGTGGGTTGCCATTCCCTTTTCCAGAGGATCGTCCTGACCCAGGGATCAAACCCAGGTCTCCTGCACTGCAGGCAGATTCTTTACCTTCTGAGCCACCAGGGAAGCCTATTCAGGGAGGTATGAGGGGGAGGTAGGGCCTTGGCAATAGCTGTAACACTTTTTTTCTTAAAAATAAAAACTTTTGAAGAAAACATGAACATGTGAATTACAGTCATAAGCCTCTTTGTCCAGTGAGTGTAACTCTATGGCTGATTCATATCAACGTATGACAAAACCCACTGAAAAAAAAAAATGAAAAAAAAAAAAAGACACATCATTTGCAAAATTAAAAAAAAAAAAAAAGAAATGTCAGGCCATTTGTGAAGGAAAAATTCATTAAGGTGGCACAGTAGATGCAGCCTAGCAATACCTCTCTGTGACCTGCCACATCCTAGAGATATCTGCCCTTTGTTGCATTCGGCACCCTTTTCAGACTAAGTAACCGTGACACTGCAGCTGATGACTGTAACCATGAAATTACAAGACACTTACTCCTTGGCAGAAAAGCTGTAACAAACCTAGACAGAATGCTAAAAGGCAGAGACATCACTTTGCCGACAAAGGTTCATCTAGTCAAAGCTATAATTTGTCCAGTAGTCATGTATACAGATGTGAGAGTTTGACCATAAAGAAGGATGAGTGCTGAAGAATGTATGCTTTTGAACAATGGTTTTGGAGAAGATATTTGAGAGTCACTGGGACTGCAAGAAGATCCAACCAGTCAACCATAAAGGAAGTCAACTCTGAATATTCAGTGGAAGGACTGATGCTGAACCTGAAGCTCCAATAGTTTGGCCATCTGATGCAAAGAACTAATTCATTGGAAACGGCACTGATGCTGAGAAACATTAAGGGCAGGAGGACAAGTGGGAGTCAGATAATGAGATGGTTGGATGACATCATTGACTCAATGGACATAAGTTTGAGCAAAATCCAGGAGACAGTGATGGACAGGGAAATCTGGTGTGCTACAATCCACGGGGTCACCAAGAGTCATACATGACTGAGGGACTGAAAAACAATGATACTGATGAATCTGAAGTATAGCAACATTGATCCCAAACACCATTTTGCTAAAAATATTGTGTTTTGCAGATACAAATTTTAGAATTCTCCACATAAACAATAACTGAAACTCTTTATAATGAAATAAAGTATATGAAATTTTGATATGGAAAATCAGGAAACGTTCTGCTAGGAAAACATTAGCTGGAAAGATGTTTTGTGGGGTACACTTTTAGTTTCCTAAGCTTGGACACTTAGATTGCTTCTATTGTTTCATTAATGCCAATAATACATTAGGATATATTTGCGGGTAGCCTTTCCTGTATTTTGGATTATTTGTTTAGTATTCTTCAAAGACAAATTATTGTGCTTGTGAGTAAAAAGCATTCTTTCTTAGACTTAAAAAAAAAAAAGGTCTAAATTTCTTTCCTGAAGCTAGTATAATGAGACATCCTGTGGAGCCTGGCAGGAAAAACTGCCAGTTTCAAAGACATAAGCATTTTCTACCATCTAAAAAGAAGATTGGAATTTACCTTTTCAAGCTAACAGCTTTTTTTATATGGGGAGAATCATTTTATCAGGTAATTTAATCAAGCTGATTTAAGTAAATACCCTCTATTGTCCTTGGAAAGGATTTGAGTTGCTTGAAAGAAATCAAACAAAGAATTTGTAAATGAGCACTTTAAAAGTTTTCCTTAGTAATGAAAATAGGTGAATATTTATGACATAATTGTTGTTGTTTAATAGCTAAGTCTTACCCCATTCTTCTACCTCATGGACTGCAGCGCTCCAGGCTTCCCCGTTCTTCACTGTCTCCCTGAGTTTCATCAGACTCATGTCCATTGAGTCAATGATGCCATCCAACCATCCCATTTTCTGATTCTCACTTGTCCTCCTGCCCTTGATCTTTCCTAGCATCATTGTCTTTTCCAGTGAATTAACTCTTTGGAGTATTGGAGCTTCAGCTTCAGCATCAGTCCTTCCACTGAATATTCAGGGTTGATTTCCTTTTGGATTGACTGGTTTGATTTCCTTGCGGTCCAAGTAACTCTCAAGAGTCTTTTCCAGTATCACAGTTTGAAAGCATCAATTCTTTGGTGCTCAGCTTTCTTTATGGTCCTACTGACACATCTGTATATGACTATATACAAATGGAAAAACTATAACTTTGACGGCAGACCTTTGTCAGCAAAGTGATGTCTCTGCTTTTTATTATGCTGTCTTGGTTTGTCACAGCTTTCCTTCCAACAAGCAAACATCTTTTAATTTCATGGCTGTGGTCACTGTCTGCAGTGACTTTGGAGCCCAAGTAAAGAAAATCTGTCACTGTTTCCAGTTTTTCTCCTTCTATTTGCCAAGAAGTGATGGGACCAGATCCCATATCTTAGTTTTTTAATGTTGAGTTTTAAGCCAGCTTTTCCACTCTGCTCTTTCACCCTTATCAAGAGGCTCTTTAGTTCCACATAATTAAGACTCTTCAGATAATACAAAACAAATATTCACTGTTATTGTTGATAATCTGGATTTGAGCTGTCCTATTCCTGAACATTTTTGCTTATTCTTAAGAAATGAGACAATGCTGACAGGAGATTGTAGGAGAAATATCACAGGTAGGATAGGTCAGGCTGATCAAGAAATTATGGCCAAGGAAAAGGGACTATGATTCTATGTGAACACAAGATGTGATTTTACACTACATACTTGTACTCTTAGAAAGTGTACTCTCTGGCTATTGCAATTGGCCATGACAGATAAATAGGTAAAGTCATTTCTTTTTGAGTAGAGGGCAAGATTTGTCCTGGTGGGGGGGAAGAAAAAGATATATTTTCTGTCCATGAGCTTAGGGCAGAAATTGGATGGATCTTAGACTGGGCAAAGTGAGAGTGGGGTTTGTTGGGGGAGAAATAAAATTCTTCTTTCTTTAGTATCAGAGGGTGAAATCCAATTTTTCTGAAATCCAAGGCTTTGGAACAATGATTAAAGAACTTAAATGTAATTAAGAATCATCAGAGAGGAAAAATTTGCAAAATACTTGAGAAATGTATTTTCATATCACAGAGTAAGGCTTTTAGTTAAGGTATATTTGTATCATTTTACATTATTGTTAAAAGTGTATTAGGGTGCTTATTTTACTTGTCAGATTGCTTGTTTGTGTTCAAAATAGAACAAAACTGTCTATTCAATTTTAGAGTCCAGGGCTATTTCCCGTTAATGAGTGTGAGAAAAATCATACACTATTTCTCAAAAATGAAAAATCAATAGTGGAGTATAATACTTGATTAAAATTAAATATTAGAGGATTGATTAACTATGAATTTCAAATTATATAGGACTCAAACTTAATCCATAGATCCCTGAGAACTTATTTTGAAATTATGCCATTTCAAACAGTCTACAGTTTGTCCAGGAGTCATATGGCTCTAAGTTAACAGTGATTGTAGATGTGTCTCTAGAGTCCCATCGTTCTAGTATTGCTGTTTTAGAATATGCAAAATGATGATGAATATTGATGATAGAAATTACCTCTGAATTGCATGGTCTTACACATTATCACTAAGAAATGTAGAAAATTAATATTCAATAAAGTTCCAAAATATCATGTTAATGAATTTCTTGATGAAAATAATAATTTTCCCCTGAAAACATGATATATTTCTTGTGAATGTCTGCTTTTTGGCTTTTCAGCCTAAAGATAGCAAATGGTTTTTTTAAACAAAGCCATCTCCAAAGCCAGTACTCCGTGCCGTGACTAGGCGTGTTCTTTGATTCCAGTCTACATAGTGCCATCTTTGGAGTAATATATCATGTAAGCACCTTTTTCTGATGATGTATTACTCAGATGCATCATCAGCCAGATCAGTGTTTCTAATGATTTATAAGTCTACTAAATCATTAGAGTGAGGCACAGCAATGATATAGTATTCAAAGCTGGTTCCAGATGGACAAGAAGGATTCATGAGCAAATGTTAGTGATCTGCAATGCAAAATCAGACAAAATAGGAAAAGAACAGTATGCTGAATAGCAGTTCCCTTATTTTTAAGGAAACATATCATTTTAAACTATTTAATCAATGGTAATAACTGGCTAATGTATTCTTTGGTTTCATCATTCTTTTGTCTGAGTCAGTACATAGGAGAAATACTTTTAAAGCCTGATGATCTGAAGTGATTAACTACAAATCTGAATGATTATATTTCCTAAAAACTACATTAAAAAATAAGAGAAAGAGAGCCCACAATTTCCACTGCCTGTAGACTTGGAAAATGTCCATCACAAGCAATCTTAGGTTTTAGATTATGTAATTTTAGTGCAACATTGCTTATATATTACAGAGAAGACTGGTTTTAGGAGCTTTTAAGATAGTTAACTTTTGAAAACATATTTTTTTTTTACTCAAAAACACACAATAAATGTACATTAATAGTAAAACAGAATTCACTGACTATAAGAAACACATAAGTAAAATTTCCCTTTCAGCTCTTAATCTCATTCATTGTTTGAAAAAAAAAGGAAATGGCGACCCACCCCACTATTCTTGCCTGGGAAATCCCATGGATCAAGGAGCCTAGTAGGCTATAGTCCACGGGGTCACAAAAGAGTTGGACAGGAAATAATGACTAAATAACAAAATATTAATAACTAGTTTTGTATCTTCACAGATCAATGCATATTATGTATATTTTACACATACATAATATATATAGCATTATGCTATACATATATTTAGACAACATGATTTAAACATGAAATATACTTTGTGAGAGGAGCTAATATACCTATAAAATGTAAGATACCATGAATTATCTATATGAGACCAAATACACTACATATTTTAGAACTGTTATTCTGATAAACAATAGAAAAATATTTTATGTGAAATAGATCATACTTGTTAAATCTCAGAGAAATTAAGTTGAAATAAGTTCTTTTTCTTTCCTTCTTCCATTCTGTTTTTCTTTCCCTCCCTTAATAAAAACATCAGGTCCTCAACTATAAATAATATGTTTAGGAGAGTTAGGAAATTTCTCTCTCTAATTGATAACAAATGCCAAAGTAAGTTCCTCAAGTAGAAAATATTATTATTAATATATCATGAAAATATTATTCAAAAGACACTGACTAGTGATAAATATACATTGTAAACCCAAACCCTAGGGCAGAACCTCTAAAAATTGGAAACAACCCACATTTTTTTCAAGAGTCGAATGGATAAATTGTGGGCTTACCTCATAGCTCAGTCAGTAAAGAATCTTTCTGCAAGGCAGGAGACCTGGGTTTGATTCCTGGGTCGGGAAGATCCCCTGGAGAAGGAAATGACAACCCACTCCAGTATTCTTGTCTGGAGAATCCCATGAACAGAGGAGCCTGACAGGCTGCAGTCCATGGGGTCACAAGAGTCGGTTACAGCTTAGCGACTAAACCACCACCATATATATATATGGTGGTGGTATATATAAAGTACTATTAGCAGTAAAAAGGAATAAATTATTGATTAATATAATAACATATGCAAATTTAAATGCTTTTACTAATTGAAAGAAACTAGACCTGAAAACTTATATACTGATAATTTGATTTTACATTCTGAAAAAAGTCAAAAAGGAAAATGAATGCATGTTCCCAGTGATTAGAGATAGAATGTGGGATTGAGCAAATGAATTAATAAAGAAATGTTGGACTTATGGAACTCTTATGTATCATGCCTGGTATTGAAGGATACTTGGTCCTATACATTTATCAAAACACAGTGAGTGGTAAACAATGCCTAGTGAATGTTACTGCATGTAAATTTAATAAGATGTCAACCAAGATTGGGGGGGTGGAGGCCAAAATATACTATATTATATAAAATTATATAAAATATAAAATTACATAAAATATAATATATAAATTATAACATACAGTATCATAATTTATATATTAATAAGTCATAATGTGTATATTAATAAAGTAATCCTAGTTGAATAACAATATGTTAATTAATAATATAATCACCTGAAGGAGTAAGAAAGTAATTTACTTTGGAAAACAGTATTTTGATTGGAGGTTAAAAGACTAAATGCAAAATTCAGTGTACATTAGTGCTATACTCTGGTTAGTGAATATGCTTTTAACAGAGGTATAAGTTAGAAATTCTGAAACTATTTTATGTCTATATTAGAGTTGAACATATGGGTAAATATACTATAGACAATATAGCTAGGCATCTCATTGCTGGAGAAGAATAATGCAGATAAGGAAAGGGAGAAATGCAATAACAAGTCCTGTGTTGTTAGATTGGAGTTAGAGAAATCAGCATGAACTGATTTAATCACTGAAAATTTCAATGTGTGTGTGTGTCTATCCATGGCTTTTTATGCATGCCTATACTTCCAAAAGTTAGAACTGAACATAGAACAACAGACTGGTTCAAAATTGGGAAAGGAGCACATCAAGGCTGTATATTGTCACCCTGCTTATTTAACTTGTATGCAGAGTACATCATGCCAAATGCCAAGCTGGCTGAAGCAAAAGCTGGAATCAAGATTGCCAGAAGAAATATCAATAACCTCAGATATGCAGATGACACCACCCTGATGGCAGAAAATGAAGACAAACTAAAGAACCTCTTGATGAAAGTGAAAGAGGAGAGTGAAAATGTTGGCTTAAAACTCAGCATTCAGAAAACTAAGATCATGACAACTGGTCTCATCACTTCATGGCAAATAGATGGGGAAACAGTGGAAACAGTGACAGATTTTATTTGGGGGGGCTCCAAAAACACTGCAGATGCTGACTACAGCCATGAAATTAAAAGATGCTTGCTCCTTAGAAAAAAAGCTATGACCAAACTAGACAGTGTATTTAAAAGGCAGAGACATTACTTTGCCAACAAAGGTCAGTCTAGTCAAAGCTATGTTTTTTCCAGTAGTCATGTATGGATGTGAGAGTTAGACCATAAAGAAAGCTGAGTGCCAAACAACTGACACTTTTGAACTGTGGTGTTGGAGAGGACTCTTGAGAGTCCTTTGTACTTCAAGGAGATCCAACCAGTCCATCCTAAAGGAAATCAGTACTGAATATTCATTGGAAGGACTGATGCTTAAGCTGAAACTCCAATACTTTGGCAACCTGATGCAAAGAACTGACTCATTTGAAAAGACCCTGATGCCGGGAAAGACTGAAGGCGGGAAAAGAAGGGGACAACAGAGGATGAGATGGTTGAATGGCATCACCGACTCAATGGACATGAGTTTGAGCAAGCTCCAGGAATTGGTGATGTATAGGGAAGCCTGGTGTACTGCAGTCCATGGGGTAGCAAAGAGTTGAGCGACTGAACTGATATTTCCAAGCTGTGGCTGCTCACAGGTCCTTGAAGCAGTGATGCCTCAAGGCACATAACATGACACATCTTCAGCTCAGATCTTAGCTTCTAAATACCATTATCACTAAAAGGAACTAGGATTCTGAAATTATAAGATGCTGCTGCTGCTGCTGCTAAGTTGCTTCAGTCGTGTCTGACTCTGTGAGACCCCATAGACGGCAGCCCACCAGGCTCCCCTGTCCCTGGGATTCTCTAGACAAAAACACTGGAGTGGGTTGCCATTTCCTTCTCCAATGCATGAAAGTGAAAAGTGAAAGTGAAGTCGCTCAGTCATGTCCGACTCTTAGCGACCCCATGGACTGCAGCCTACCAGGCTCCTCCGTCCATGGGATTTTCCAGGCAAGAGTAGTGGAATGGGGTGCCATTGCCTTCTCCACATATAAGATAAGACTAGAGCATTTTGTGATGCTATGTGCATGATAAGTTTTCTTAATTGTGTCCACCTCTTTGCAACCCTATGAACTGTAGCCCTTCCAGGCTCCTCTGTCCATGGGATTCTCAAGGCAAAATACTGGAGTGGTTTGCCATGCTTTCTTCCAGGGGATCTTCCTGATCCAGGGATCAGACCCATGTCTCTTGTCTCCTGCATTAGCAGGCAGGTTCTTTACCACAAGTACCATCTGGAAAGCCCCTTTGGTGACACTATAAAATAGTAAAGAGATCCAAAAACTGAGGACATGCTGAAAGGTTGCAGAAACCAACATAAAAGTAATTTCAGTGGCCAAAGCTGGAATAAACTGGGTAACAAAGTTTTGGATTTCAACCCATACAGTAACATACACAATTATGTGTCTATATCAGATGGGCATTCCCAGATAAAATATGGGACATACAATAAAATTGGAATTTAAGATAAATTGAAAAAATTTACATATGTATATTTCAGATATGCCTGGAACATACTTATACTAGCAATAAAAATTATCCATTCCTTAGTTTAAATTAAAATTTAATGGGCATCTTTTCTTTTTCTTTGTAAACTCTAGCCTTCACAGCACAGATAGATGATAGATAGACACTATATAATCTCTTACAGAAGGCTTCTAACTAAATGAGTGTAGAAAGGATGAGATAAATAGAAAACTGCCATTAAAACATCATAGTAATATTTGTGTAAGGAAAGATCGACTGATGGCTGATAAAATTAGCATGTGAAAGTTTGTAGAAAAACGAGATGGTTACATAGTCTCAAAATAACTCCCTCAACCTACCAATGAGAAAACAAAGTAAATATGCCCAAGTTCTAACCTTAGATACCTTTGAATATGACTGCATTTCAATACGCAGATTTGCATATTTAATTAAATATTTTGAGATGAGATTATCTTAAATTTAGGTTGCACTCTCCTTAAAGTGAGAGGAAAATAAAAGTCATTCATACAGTAAGGCCATCTGAAGATGGATGGAGAGTGTAGTGATATATCTATAAGGAACACCTAGGATTGCTGGTCAGTCACCAGCAGCCAGGAAAAGCATGGAACAGATTCTCTGCTAGGGCTTCCAGAAGGAATAAATACTGCTAATGCCTTAATTTTGGCTTCCAAATGTAAGAGAATATATTTCTAACATTTTAAGCCCCCAAGTTCGTGGTAATTTGTTATAACAGCCCAACAAAACTTAATATACCAAATGATCAAGGTTGACATGACCAGTGAAGAGATATATTATTATCACATACCCCATTAGGATAAAATGAAAAGCAAGTATCACTTCCATGGTATTTTTGCCATAATGCATTAGTTCAAAAGCAATAATGAATGAACAATAGATAACTCAATCTGAGATATATTTCACAAATTAATTCATCTGAAATATTAAAAACTATTAAGGACATGAATGATAAGAATGACTAATGTACTGTCACAGACCTAGGAGACTAAGAAAACATAAGACTAAGTTCAGCGTGGTATTCTGGTTCATATCTTGGACCAGAAAAGGACATGAATGAAAAAGGCATTGATATCTGAGTAGAGTTTGTAAATGAGTTGATAGTACTGTGCCAAATTTAGTGTCTTCGTTTTGATAATTATGACATGGATATGTAAGATGTCAACCATATGGGAAGCTGGATGAGATGTTTAAGAGAAGTCTCTGAATTATTTTTGCAGCTCTTCTAGAAGTGTGAAATTATTTTAGAATAAGTATTAAAAAAAATTCACTGATGAGACCCAAGCTGAGAAATTTCATTTGGGTGTTACAGGGAGAAGTAAGACTAGCAAGTTGTATGAATTGAATTGTGTTTTCCCAAATTTATATGTTGAGACCCTAATCCCCAGGACCTCAGAATGTGACTGTGTTTGGAGATAGGGCCTTTAAAGAGGTAATTAAGTTAATATGAATTCATTAGGATGGGCCCCAACCCAAACTGACTGGTGATACCTTGATCATGGATTGTCAACCTCCAGAATTGTGAGACATTTCTGTTGTTTAACCTCCACCCCTACCCCAAGCCCTGAGGTGGTATTTTGTCAGGCAGCCTTTGTAAATTACTACACAGGGAGAGTAAACTATTGCTCCTGGTGGCTGGGGTGGAACTCCACAAGCTTTGGATAAGTTAACATCTCCAAATTTTAGGTTTTTTCTCTAAATATGAATAATAATAAATAATAATAATAAATTCTTTGTTTAGTATGAAGGAAGAGTTGGAGTTTAAGACTTCAAGGGGAGGGGTGAGCAGGAAGGGACATTATGGGAAATGGGAGATCAAAGTGTAGAAATGAAATAAAGGATAATCCCAGTGAACTCCATGACTAAATATCATCCCTAAAAAGTTAATTTGCTTGCATCAAAATCTAATTATAAATGCCCTTTCTGCCATCTGTAACTCAAGTTTCTTTTTTTCCTTTTATGAAACTGAAATCAAATATGCAATAAAGTATTAATCACAGCTTGGCCTCTAAAAGTTAGACAATAAAAACCTTCAGATATTTGAATTTGGTTTTCCAATTGGTGTCAGTAAGACTTAAAGTATACAAAATTCACAGTAAATAATATCTGTTAAATGATGATTTTTTCAGAAAAAAGCAAAATTACAGCCCTCATATATATAAAGGAACACATGTTAAAGATCGTATTTAACTCATGAGGGAGCCAGGCAGATGTTATAACCAGTTTGAAAGAGAATCCAAAAATCAGAAATGTTTAGAGATCAGAACAGTGAAATGAATATGAAAATGAAGAGAAAACTAGTTTTTCCATAGGGTGTAAGTTGAATTAAACCGACAAGATAGAATTTGCATGTCTGTCAATTACATATGTAAGGAGTACTTAATCTTTCAAAGACAATGAAGGAATAGAATAAGATATCCATGTTCTCCAGACAATGTATACATGCTGTTTTGAAATGCAAGGCTTTTTCTACATATATAAATAGAGGTTTTAATGAGCTGCTTCTTCAAGAAGTTGCAATGTTGGTACTTTGGGGTCAGAGTATTTTAATGTAGCCATAGGCTAAGAAAGTAAAAATAATTCCTGTGTTGCTGATTCCCATAACTTCTAAGAACCCTCACAAAGTGGGTTCTAACACTGAATCAAATATTTTTTCTTTCTATAAAACACAGAGTAACACTTAGATTCTTGGTGGTACAACCTCTGTGGAGTCCTGTTGTCTGTTGTTAATCTCATAGATACCTAGAAAAAAGGCCTAAAACATCTACTTCTGCTTCATTGACTAGGCTGCAGCCTTTGACTCTGTGGGTCACAACAAACTGGAAAACTCTTAAATAGATGGGAATACCAGATCACCTGACCTGCCTCCTGAAAAATCTGAATGCAGGTCAAGAAGCAACTGTTAGAACCAGACATAGAACACCAGACTGGTTTCCAAATTGAGAAAGGAGTACATCAAGGTTGTATATTATCACCTTGCTTATTTAACCCATATGCAGAACACATCATGAGAAATTCTGGACTGGGTGAAGCACAAGCTGAAATCAAGATTGCCAGGAGAAATATCAGTAACCTCAGATATTCCGATGACACCACCCTTATGGCAGAAAGCAAAGAGGAACTAAAGAGTCTCTTGATGAAAGTTAAAGAGGGCAGTAAAAAATTGACTTAAAACTCAGCATTCAAAAAACATAGATCATGGCCTCTGATCCCATTACTTCATGGCAAATAGATGTGGAAATAATGAAAACAGTGACAGACTTTATTTTCTTGGGCTTCAAAATCACTGCAGATGGTGACTGCAGCCATGAAATTAAAAGATGCTTGCTCCTTGGAAGAAAAACTATGACAAACCTGAACAGCGTATTAAAATGCAGAGACATTACTTTGCCAACAAAGGTCCACCTAGTCAAAGCTATGACTTTTCCAGTAGTCATGTATGGATGCAGAGAAGGCAATGGCAACCCACTCCAGTACTCTTGCCTGGAAAATCCCATGATGGAGGAGCCTGGTAAGCTGCAGTCCATGGGGTCGCTAAGAGTCGGGCATGACTGAGCTACTTCACTTTCACTTTTCACTTTCATTCATTGGAGAAGGAAACCGTAACCCACTCCAGTGTTCTTGCCTAGAGAATCCCAGGGACAGGGGAACCTAGTGGGCTACCGTCTATGGGGTCACATAGAGTCAGACACAACTGAAGTGACTTAGCAGCAGCAGCAGCATATATGGATGTGAGAGTTGGACCATAAAGAAGACTGAACATTGAAAAATTGATGCTTTTGAACTATGGTGTCAGAAAAAACTCTTGAGAGTCCCTTGGACTGCAACAAGATCAAATCAATTAATCCTAAAGAAAATCAGTCCTGAATATTCATTGTAAAGACTGATGCTTAAGCTGAAACACCAATAGTTTGTTTGGCCACCTGATGCGATGAACTGACTCATTGGAAAAGACTATGTTGCTGGGAAAGATTGAAAGCAGGAGAAGAAGGGGATGACAGTGGATGAGATGGTTGGATGATATCACCGACTCAATGGACGTGAGTTTGAGCATGCTCCAGGAATTGGTGATGGGCAGGGAAGTCTGGCGTGCTGCAGTCCATGAGGTCACAAAGAGTCAGACATGAATGAGCGATCAAACTGAACTGAAAATAGGCCTAATTTGAAACAGTAAAGCATAAAACTCTGTATAAAAAAAAAATTTATTTAACTAGAGATCAACATGTATTCTTGAACAATGAGCAACATTTAAAGTGAGTAAAAATGATGCCCTGGGGAATAGATTCTAATGGGAAAGTTAAAATAATTAGACTTTTTGGGGGGGGTGGGAAAAAGAGTAGATCTAACATAAATACATGAAAGAACATGGTAATACATTTTCCCCCATAACTATTAAGAGCAGAAAGAAAATCAATTCATTTTACTTATGAAAAATGTGTATTTAAACACATAGATATGTCAATGGTAATTTTTTAAATGTTTACAGAAGGGATTTATTGATATCCATTCCATGCTTTAGCATCTGAAATACAATAGGTTCTCTTTTACCCCAGGTGGCTGAAAAGCAAACAGAAAATGGACTAAAAAATCAGAATCACTTGGGAAATTGTATAAATATTGCAAAAATCCATCTCAGAATACTCAGCCCAAATGTATCCGTAGTGAACCCTAGGAATCAAATGTTTACATTTTCAGATGTTTTTAACGTACTGTAGGTGTGGAAATCTATTTCACAATAGATCCTCAACTCTTTTTTTCTGACTTATTCTATTAACTATTCAGTGTCATTTGATTTAAATAATTGTCAGCAACATAAGCTCATGGGAACAATGAAGTGAAAAAGGCAGAAATGTATTAGTAATTCCTGGATTTTCAAGTTTCAGAAACCCATTACAATCCCAAGTGCAATATTTATATTCCTGAGATAGAAGATAAGGCTGTCTTAAGTCAGATACTTTCTACTGCTTTGCATATGCGCTTTTACTCAAAGCAGGAGAAGACTCTTGATTAAAGATGTACCAAAACATCCAGGTACAGCCCCTAACACCTGGCAGTGCTTTGGAATATTTGCAATCTAGTTCTCTCTTATTATATTCTATTTTTACAACTTTCTTATATTATTCATTAGCTTTAGCAAGTCATAATCATTTGCTTTTCATGGTCCCTCAGGATTCATTCACCTACTTTGCTGATAATGCAGTGGCTTGTTTCTGTTTTACCAATAGCTCTGAGCCTCGTGCATTTGAAATGCTTGTCAATATTCCTCTTTAACTGCTCTGAAAGTGATCCTTTTGTTTTTTTTAAGGATACATGTCTGCTATTATAGTTGCTATTTGATAAGCACGTCATTGTGACAAATAAGAATTTTTATATCTCTGGTTTTACTCAAGTAATATCTTGTTTTAAAATAAAAGCAAGGGTATTATTGACCTGAGACAGTGAATCTAACTCTAGAGTTTTCCTTTTTATATGTATTTAGAACAACAACATTATTGAAGAGAACTTTATTAACATAGTGAATGAGGAAGGTTTTTTCTGCCCCATTGTTCATCAGACGCCCTTGAAAGATGGAAAGTAAAATGTGGCCAGAGAGACAGAAAAATTGGAAGGGAATGAGCAGTTGTAGCAACAATAATAGAAAAGTGTTCTGTGAAAATGAGTTATAGGTTTATTATTAATATTAAAACTGCAATTCTAAATAAATGGTCACAATTTACAATAATCATTTACCACAATTACATACATATACTTCGAAAATTTTTCCTTCTCCAGTAATCTCAGACTGGAGGCACTGAAGTTAACATTAAAATGAAAGCAAACTCACAGAGGGCCACACTGTCACTGTGAAAAACCAGGACTCAAATAAAATTCAATTGAATGGTTGCTATTGCTTTCAGAGAAGTGATTTCAACTCACATCTCCCCAGGAAATGAAAAATTCTTTGGTAAAGACTGAAATCTTAGCAAAAAAAATAGAGAATCATATGTTCAGAATGGATTTCCTGGCTCTGAATTTTATATCTTGGACTTGGAAGCCAAACAGATTCCAAAGAGGCTAAAGACAGACTTGAGATGACTCTGAATGGAAAGTAATTCACCTACTCTGAATGTAGGTGAGGTACATAATCTAATTAAACCTCAGATCCCTCATACATAAGATAGTATTATTAATACCTACCTAAGCATCTCTTAGAAGGAAGAAATGAGCTAACTGATGTTAAGGGCTTAGCCTAGTACCTGGATTACAATAAAAAAAACCATTTTATGGTAGTTATCATTAATATTTGTAAGTACTATCCTCCTTTCACTTTGCTGGAAATTTCTTAAAGTAAACAAACTGTCCAGAGTTTTGTGAAATTATTGCATCTTATTACTGCCTCACCATCCATTTTGTTAGCCAAGTGGCCCATGAGGGCCTTAAATTGACAACAGTCTTCTTATGCAAGTGCATGTCCTAGATAAAGCTCAAACGGTCATGAGTATGACACAAAAATGTAAGTTCTTGATATGACACCCCAACTCCTAAAGTTACTCGCCCCCAGATAACACCTGGTGGAGCTCCCCAAAACTCCATTCTTTTTGGTTTGAATTAACCAATCTGCCCTTAGTTCTAGAACCCCAAAGCATGCCATCCCCTGATACTAACAAAGGACCCAGATCCTGTCTGTCTCTCTACCTGCAGTTTAACCATGTGACCCCTCAAGGGATGCTTGCCATGTATACCTCCTCCAGGACCTGTAAATAAGAAACTTCTCTGTCTCAGTTTCTCTTGTGGTCTTTAGTTGAACCATGGTGGCTCACTATCTGCAACCTTGAGACATAACAAATTTAACATTTAACAAAACGTTAATTTAACAAAATCATAATACTAACATACCAGCAAAGAAAGCTATAGTTTGCTGGATTAATCTCCTGGAAGCCCCACTGCTGAAATTGTATTGTCCACGTGCTTACCTTGCATCTCCAGAAAAATACAAGTCATTTACATTTAGGTTTATGTAGGACAGACATTGTCTTCTTGGGCTTCAAAATCACTGCAAATGATGACTGCAGGCATGATATTAAAAGATGGTTACTCCTTGGAAGAAAAACGACAAACCTAGACAGCATATTAAAAAGCAGAGACTTTGCTGACAAAGGTCCATCTAATCAAAGCTGTGATTTTTCCAGTAGTCATGTACAAATGTGTGAGTTGGACCATAAAGAAGGCTAAGCACCAAAGAACTGATGCTTTTGAACTGTGGTGTTGGAGAAGAATCTTGAGAGTTCCTTGGACAGGATGGAGATCAAATCAGTCAACCCTAAAGGAAATCAACACTGAATATTCATTGGAAATACTGATATTGAAGCTGAAGCTCCAATATTTTGGCCACCTGATGCGAAGAGCCAACTTGCTGGAAAAGACCCTTTTGCTGGGAAAGATTGAGGACAAGAGGAGAAGAGGGTGGCAGAGGATAAGATGGTTGGAAGGAGTCACCAACTTAGTGGATATGAGTCTGAGCGATGGTGAAGCCTGGCATGCTGCAGTCCATGGTGTCACAGAGTCGGACATGACTTGGCCACGGAACAGAAGCAACAAAGTCATATTTAACAATAAGTACCTCTCAAAAATCTAAGTGGATTTTGATTGAAAAATATTTTTAGATGTATGGAAAAGCATGCCAACAACTATTAGAAAGAATTACATATGAAAAAAGAAAGGAATTCTCTTACAGAGTGAATGGATATATGATGGTTAAATTCTCTGGTGTATCTGTTTTTCAAGCTGCCTTATCATAATTCAACAAAGTGGCTTAAAACAACATATTTATTATTTTACAATCCTGATGGTAGGTATGGGTTATGTGGGACTAAAATTGAGGTATTTTCAGGGCTGTGTGCCTTTTAGAAGCTCTAGGGGAGACTCCATTTACTTTTGTGTGTGTGTGTGTGTGTGTGTTGGCAGAATTTAGTTCCTTACAGCTATAGGACTGAAGTTACCATTTTCCTGCTGCCAATAAACTGAAGACTGTTCTGAGCTCTTAGAGACTGCTGGCATTCTTTAATTTATGGATCCCTTCTTTCATCTTCAAAGCCACTAAAGGGAAGGAAGGAACCAAGTTCATCTCACATTGCCTTTTTCCAACTCATTCTTTCATCCTCTTCCACTCTTAAGGATTTATGTGACTACACTTGGTCCATCTGGATAGACCAGGATCAGGATAATCTGCCTGGTTTAGAGGTCAACTGATAGCAACCTTGTGCTTCCCTGCTGGCTCAGATGGTAGAGTCTGACTGCAATGCAGGAGACCTGGGTTTGATCTCTGGATCTGGAAAATCCCCTGAAGAAGGGACTGGCTACCCACTCCAGTATTTTGGTCTGGAGAATATACACCATGGAATATTACTCAGCCGTTAAAAAGAATTCATTTGAATCAGTTCTAATGAGATGGATGAAACTGGAGCCCATTATACAGAGTGAAGTAAGTCAGAAAGATAAAGAACATTACAGTATACTAACATATATATACGGAATTTAGATAGATGGTGGCGATAACCCTATATGCAAAACAGAAAAAGAGACACAGAAATACAGAACAGACTTTTGAACTCTGGGGGAGAACGTGAGGGTGGGATGTTTTGAAAGAACAGCATGTATATTATCTATGGTGAAACGGACCACCAGCCCAGGTGGGATACATGAGTCAGGTGCTCGGGCCTGGTGCACTGGGAGGACCCTGAGGAGTCGGGTGGGGAGGGAGGTGGGAGGGGGGATCGGGATGGGGAATACATGTAACTATATGGCTGATTCATGTCAATGTATGACAAAACCCACTGAAATGTTGTAAAGTGATTGGCCTCCAACTAATAAAATAATATTAAAAAAAAAAAAAAAAAAAAAAAAAAAAAAAAAAAAGAAAATTACAATACTTAAAAAAATTCATTTAATAATTTGTATAATAACATTTGTTACATATAGTATACATTATATATATGAATATATATTATATATCAATATATTTGTAAATATATCAATATATACATATATTATATATTTTATATATTATTATACAATAATAATTTGTATAATAACAAATAGAAAGATATAGCATTCTTATGGATGAAAATTTTCTCTTTCATTGGATTCCAATTATCTCTAAATGTGTTTATTGTTTTCATCTCTAATTTTATCTCTAAATCCACTTACAATATTCATCAAAATACCAAATTAATTTATTAGCATTAGAAAATAATGTTAAATTTCACTTGGAAGGATAAATAGGTAATGGTAAACAATAAAATATTTTAAAAATAATAACAATGAGAATGTAGTGGTACTATAAACTGTTAAAGCAGAATTAATTTTTCCAAAAATTGAGATATTAGGAAAGGAGCATCAATTAATATAATTAAATATAAAATGCTTAAAGAGATGTGATCATGAAAACATTTGGCGTATTACTAAGGTACAATTTCAAATCATTGAGGAGAAAAGAATGATTCAATAACTGGTGCTAGAAAATTTGGAGGGAAGGGTAAACTTATATCTTTATCTTGTGGCATATAGATAAAGCCTAGATAGAAGAATGACTGAGAAAAGAATGGAAAAAAGTTGGGAGAAGGAAGGAAGAAAGGAAAATATTTAAAAGCAAATGCATGTGAGTATATATATAACATAAAAAAGAAGGGGTGACAAAATCTTTAGTGGCTGAAAAGAAAATGAATTCATATTCCTCTAAACAGTCACGCTACTATGATATCTAGATCTTATCGTGTACTTTGATTTTTTTCACAAGAATACACGTTTTTTACATAGTCTAAGGAATCAGTGGAGTTAAAATCTGGAGTGAAAAATATAAGAGGTAAGCCTGAAATATCTTGCTATACCAAGAAACAGCTGAGCTCTCAGACTATCGGTATCACATATTGTGTTCAAAGAGTGTAAGACTGAACGTGAAGTGATTGCTGATGGCCAAAGAGGAGATTAATTGAGCATGCATATCAATAAGAATTGTAATGGCAATAAATCACAATGCATCATATATAGTTTACTCCATGATATAATTATAATACTAAATAAAATGAAATATAAGTGGTTTTGAATCTTTTTTTTTTTTTTTTTGGTCACTAATAAGGAATGCCAGGGAAGCAAATTACTATTTTAAAAATGTGTGTATATAAGAACTAGAATTCATTCCACCTTTTAAAATACAAATTCTACTTCAGGGTAATTAAATAGTTGCTCAGGAGAAGTTACTCCATACTCAAGTATTCCAACAAACAAACAAGAAATGACTGAATTTGAATATTATCATTTTGAGACACATTCTAAATAAATCAGAGCAATTGTTAATAAAGGTTGCTAATATTCCCCAAAACAATGCACTTTTTGATGAAAGTACATGACACCAGCTATGAAGTTTTCTTCCTCAATATTCTTGCAAGTGTCCATAAACATAAGAACATGGAAACTGTAACAGGGAGACGCAGTGAGCAACTAGTGATCAAATGAGAGTCTGTATAACCAATAACCTCGTTTCTTAAATAAAATTAAATCTCAGGGAAAAAATCAAAGAGATGGCGAGGAAATGTGCATGTTAAAAGAGTCTTAACTGTGATAATTGAATTTCCTTTAATCATTGACTGATTAAAAAATGTAAAACATGTGAGCCAATTGGGGGTATTTTATATACTGATTATTTGTTCAGTATATAAAACTTATTATATACTACAGTTAGCAAAGTGGAACTTAGGAAGCATTACTGTGAACAAAGCTAGTGGACGTGATGGAATTCCAGTCAAGCTATTTCAAATCCTAAAAGATGATGCTGTTAAAGTGCCAATATACCAGCAAATTTAGAAAACTCAATAGTGGCCACAGGACTGGAAAGGGTCAGTTTTCATTCCAGTGCCAAAGAATGCTCAAAGTACTGTACAATTGCACTCATTTCACATGCTAGCGAAGTAACGATCAAAATCCTTTAGGCTAGGCATCAACAGTATGTGAACCAAGAACTTCCAGATATACAAGTGGGGTTTAGGAAAGGCAAAGGAACCAGAGTTCGAATTGCCAACATCCATTGGATCACAGAAAAAGCAAGAGAATTCCAGAAAAATGTCTACTTCTGCTTCCTTGACTACACTAAAGCCTTTGACTCTGTGGATCACAACAAATTGTGAAAAATTCTTAAAGAGATGGGAATACCAGACCATCTTATCTGCCTCTTGAGAAACCTGTATGCAAGTCAAGAAGCAACAGTTAGAACTAGAATGGAAAAATGGACTTTTTCAAAGTTGGGAAAGGAGTACATCAAGGCTGTATATTATCACCCTGCTTATTTAACTTATATGCAGAGTACATTCTGAAAAACGTGGGTCTGGATGAATCACAAACTGGAGTCAAGATTACCAGGAGAAATATCAACAACCTCAGGTATGCAGAAGATACCACTGTAATGGAAGAAAGTGAAGAGGAACTAAAGAACCTCTTGATGAAAGTGAGAAAAGAGTGAAAAAGCTGGCTTAAAACTCAATATTCAGAAAACTAAGATCATGGTTGCCAGTCCCATCACTTCATGGTAAAGAGATAGGGAAAAAGTGGAAATAGTGACAGATTTTCCTTACTTGGGCTCCAAAATCACTGTATCCATGAAATGGTGGCTGCAGTCATGAAATTAAAAGACACTTACTCCTTGGAAGGAAAGGTATGAAAAACCTAGACAGCATATTAAAAAGCAGAGACATTGCTTTGTCAACAAAGGTCCATCTAGTTAAAGCTATGGTTTTTCCAGTAGTCATGTATGGATGTGAGAGTTGGAGCATAAAGATGGATAAGTGCCAAACAACTGATGTTTTTGAATGGGATGCTGGAGAAGACTCTTGAGGGTCCCTTGGACTGCAAGGAGATTAAACCAGTCCATCCTAAAGAAAATCAGTCCTGAATATTCATTAGAAGGATTGATGCTGAAGCTCCAATACTTTGGCCACCAGATGCAAAGAGATGACTCATTGGAAAAGACCCTGATGCTAGGAAAGATTGAGGGCAGGAGGAGAAGGCAGTGGCAAAGGATGAGATGGGTGGATGCTATCACTGACTCAACGGACATAAGCTTGCACAAACTCTGAGAGATAGAGTAGCACAGGGAAACCTAGCCTGTTGTAGTCCATGGGATTTCAAAGAGTCATATACGACTTAGTGACTCAACAGCAATGGATATACAGAGGCTTGCTATTCTCTTTCTCTATTTGTATATGTTTGACACTTTCCATAATAAAATTTAAAAGATGAAAACGCTGTTTTTAAAATAAATATTATTCCTTTGCACTAAAGAGCAAAAAGATAAAGTAAAAGAATTTTATGATTATTTAAATTACATGTTAGTTATTTTGTTACTCAATTTTAAAATTTGAAACAAGTAATAAGATTCTAAATCTCTAACAGAACTGTCATCCACTAAGAAACAGTCACAGTGAGTCATTGGACTGGTAGCCAGAATAATGGAAACTTTTCTTTTTCTTTTTAAGAAGAGAAAAGACAGGTTTACCCATATCAGATTTGCTTTTTACATGTATTTTTATTAGATTACAGTTACAGTGAATTGACATATATCAGATTTAAGGTCACAATTGTCATTACATTTGCCCTGATATTTTAAGAGGCAAACAAAAATTGTCAGAAGAGGCATTATGCTGACTGATACAGATAATAGAAGCACTTCCTTATATTATAGCTACAATTCACTATGAATGTGTTTGAAAGATGCAGTATGTCAAATACATACAATGTGGTAGAATCTATACTTCTTACTAAGACATTTTATTGAAGATATCACTATGTAAGTCCACTATCAGTTCTTCAGAAATAAGAGGAAATATGTGAGAAGTATATTATTAATGAGATTACATAAGTCTAAAATAATGACAACTTTTGAGAGAATACTTCTTTTTAGGGTCAAATAGGTGGCACTAGTCTTAAGTTCAGATAAGAGCTAGAATGTAATAGAAACACTAGAAACTATATATTTTTTGATATAGAAACAATAATGAAAACACACTTATGTTTTAATGTGATAAGTATATTTTACATTGAGATAACAGATGTTTAAGAAATAATATTCTTCAACAAGGTGGGAGAGTAGGACACTTTTATTGGGAGGGAGGTTGAAGATTTTGTTTATTTGAATAGTTTGTAGCCATCATTATATTTGATCTTGAAAGGCAAGCAAGGGAGAGAAAGTTCTTGGACCTATTTTAGAGCCTGAGACATCTAGGCTGAGGGAGACTTACTTTTAAATATTTTATTTTATAGAGTTTCCATATTATAGCTACCTTGATATTGACAATGACATATAATTAAATAAATCATATGCCTTCAGATCTTAATTTGGTTCTCAAAATTAATTTTGAAGTTGGGTGGTTAATTTTTGATTCCTGGAACATATTATGATGAATCGTTTAGTGTTTATTTAAGAAAAAAATCTAATCAAATGATGTAGATTCTAAACAGAATGATAGAGATATCGAAACAAAATTTCACCTTTATTAAATAATATTTGTATAAAAGAGAAAAAGAAGATAAATGAAAAATTTTAAAGTCAATCTAATTAAATCAGCATGTAGCTACAAATCCCTGGTGTTAGATAAGTGACTAATTAGACACTTAAAATTAATGAAAATTTTCTCTTGTGTGAGATTAATTATAAAGGATGAGTGACCACTGAAGACACTTTAAGCTATTATGATTTTTAGTATCTCTAAATCTAATTAAAACCAAAGGAAAATTATCTGAACCAGTCATGAAATATTTTACATGTTAAGATTTTTATGTTTCTGAAGATGTACCTCAAAGTAAGTATTAACTCTTTTACCCAAAGTCCAGAATTGCCATGGATAAGCTAAGACAAGGCATGAATGTAGCTTCTATTGAGAAAAAATATTTTTAATGATTATCAATGACGATATTCATATAGAGCTGAAAACTAAGATATAAACCAAATATTCAACATGGACTTTGAATTCAACACTAAACACTTCAATCAAATAATTATTGTTTCAATCACCAGCCTAAAGTAACTATCAGTTAGAAATTCATTCAGAGACTAGCATCAGAAGTAAGGCATAACAGTGACTCATATAGATGCAGGCCTAAATCTCCCATATAACATGAGTTCTGAAAAAAGCACTTCACAGTAGGCCTGACAACTCCATTGTGTGATCAGAACCCAAGATTCTTCTGCTTTACTCTCCTTGTTATTATTTTAGTTGCCAAGTTAAGATCCCATGGACTATAGCCCACCAGGCTCCACTGTCCATGGGATTTTCCAGGCAAGAATACTGGAGTGAATTGCCATTACCTTCTCCAGAGGATCTTCCTTATCCAAGGATCAAGTCCGTGTCTCCTGCATTGGCAGGCTGGTTCTTTACCACTGAGTTTCATGAGGAAAACCTGCTACTCTCCTTAGCACTTGTTTTCTACCATCAAGTTAGCCTTAAGTTACAAAACGTTTGGAATTCAGACACCACAGCTGAACTTAAACAAAGAGGAGGATGAAAAGTAACAGTCAGAGGGCTTATGCTAAGTGTGTCTCCCATCAAGAAGAACAAGTTCCTCTCTGTGCGCTTTGCTGGGATTTCTTTCATTGTCCAGCTATACCTCCAAAGTAGTTAGCAGCATTTGCACACGGGATCTTACTATTTTGTTATTGCCTTTGTTTGTAATTAAGGGAGGAGAAGGTAATGGCTATCTAATAGGCAACTAGCTACTTTCTTTACTCTGAAAAGAGTTTCTTTACTCTGAAAAGTACATAATTATTTGGTGTACCTACCAAACAACCAGTAGGTCAAAGAGTTCAAGTACCCATTACACTATTTCTAAAATTTTAATTTTGGCCATTACGATTTGGTACAAAGTGTCCAGTATGTTTCTGTTCAAGTACTTGGGAAACTGAAGATGGAAATGGCAACCCACCCCAGTATTCTTGCCTAGAGAATTCTATAGACAAAGGATCCTGACAGGCCCATGGAGTCACAAAGAGTTGGACATGACTGAGTGATTCACACACACACACACTTAGGAAAAGCTGTTACATGATAGAAATGGCATTGGGAAGGCTAATTTTGTTTTTACACTTTTTGTCATTGAGAGGAAGGTACACAGCACAGTAACTTGTATTAAGGTAGTTGACTCTACCTTTATATGTCTGCTTAACTCAGTCACTGAATCCAGGGTTCCCAGGAAAGTCTTGGCCTCAAGAAAGTAGCTCTCTGAAGCTTAGGCAGACCCTGAGAAAGCTGAGAAATGGAAACTACACAATCCACAGCTAGGCAGAAAATCCTTTTGAAAGGGGAACATGGCGGTGAATTTCCATGTCTACCAAACTCCACCCTCCCAAGTCCATCCCTCACCAGCATTCTCAGGGCAATTTTACTTTTCCGGTACTTTCATGGTTACCACCATGCGTGCGTGTATGTGGAAGTCACTTTAGTCATGTCCAACTCTTTGCAGCCTCATGGACTGCAGGCCACCAGGCTCCTCTGTTCCTGGGATCTCCCAGGCAAGAATAAGGGAGTGGGTTACTGTGCTCTGCTCCAGGAGATCTTCCCAGCCCTGGGATCAAACCTATGTCTCTTGCATCTCCTGCACTTGCAAGTGGGTTCTTTACCACTTGGGCCACCTGGGAAGCCCCCCACAACAAAGCAAGAGAGTACAAATAGGCACTACCCTGGCTAAACTGGATCTCTCATAGATTCCTCTCTTTCTCTTACATAACTATGTCCCTACCTCACTCCATTGAGACAAGTTAGGATCATCCTGGCCAAAACCCATTAAGGAGAGAGTATTCCATGGTCTTTAAGAGTAGATTTTGATTTTAAAAAAGAGAAAAAAATGTTGAGGGAGAAAAGGCAAGAGAAAGACATTTATCTTTCAGATTCAAATACCATCAGAGTAGGGATACAAAATAAAATAATGCTTGAGAACAGGGCAGATATGACTATTTAGGATATTAAATGAATATATATCAGAAGCAGAGCAAAGGTACCAATCAAAATGGGTTCACATAAAATAGGAAGCTGCCACTGGGAAGAAATATGTCATTAGGTTGAGAGGAATCTGTGGTGAGGCTCATTCACCTTGAATCTTATAGGAAAATCCATGCCCAGATCATTTATTTTGTTTCATTTCACTTTTTATTTAGTTTCATTTCACTTTTTATTTACTGGAGTACAATTGCTTTACAACGTTGTGTTAGTTTCTGCTGAAGTACATACAAGAAGTGTTTCAGCTATATGTATACATATATGCCCTCCCTCTTGGACCTCCCTCCCACCCCATCCCCAGCCCATCTAGGTTATCACAGAGTACCTAGCTGGGCTCTTTATGCTCTACAGCAGGTTAAAGTTGAAAGCTTTTGCACAGCACAAAACCATAAACAAGATAAAAAGATAATCCTCAGAATGCGAGATCATTGTTTACAAGTGAAGCAACAAAGTATTAATCTTCAAAATATACAAACAGCTCATGCAGCTCAATGTCAAAGAAACAAACAACCCAATCAAAAAATGGGCAGAAGACCAAAATAGACATCTCTCCAAAGAAGACATACAGATGGTCAAGAGGTACAAGAAAAGATGCACAACATCACTACTTACTAAAGAAATGCAAATCAAAACTACAGTGAGGTGTCATCTCACACTGGTCAGAATGGCCATCAACAAAAAAATCTACAAACAGTAAATGCTGGAGAGGATATGAAGAAAATGGTGCCCTGTTGCACTGTTGGTGGGAATATAAAGTGATACAGCCATTATGGAGAACAGTATGGAGATTCTTTAAAATATTGAAAATAGAACTACCATATGAACCAGCAATCCCACTACTGGGCATATAACCTGAGAAAATCATAATTCAAAATGACACATGTAGCCCAATATTCACTGCAGCACTATTAAAAATAGATCATTTGATTTGGATGACAGCTTGCCTGGATCTTAACTTCAGCTTCTGAATTGTAGTCCATATAACATCTGGTCTAGCATGTTGCTTATTAATATCTGTTTCTTGAACTGGAATGAACAGGAGGCATTCTTGAGTGAATTCCCTCACTCAAACTTTTTATTTAGAATCATCTTGTAGTAAAGAATATATTTCCACTTATAGATATCAGAAAATAGATATTCATGAGCAGAGATTCCCAGAGTAGAGTGAGCTAAACTAGACCCCAAATGGTAGTCAACACTACTGGGGAGCCCCATTGCTCCCAAATGACACCGAGACTCCATTAGAAATGCATTCCATTTTGGTAGCTTATTATGCAAAATCCAAATAGGTGAAAATTTGCCCCCTAAGAAACTTGGACATTATTCTATATTTCCAAAAAGTTACTTTGGACTCCTTATTTCCCATATCCAAAACTTGCAAAATAACTAATTTTGCCCTGAACTGTTGCTGTACCTATATACATCTCCGCTCTTTCTCCTAAATACCTCTACCCAGGTTTTCCTCACAGCTACAATCCTCTCCATCCCCTCCTTGGGCAGGGCAGTCAGCCTAATCAATCCCCCTTGGATTAGGCACTATTGAGCCATGTCCACTCAAGAGACAGCTGGTAATTCTCAGCTTGCTTCTCTCGGCATCATTGAGCAAAGCTGTTCTTACAGGTTGGACAAACTTATCCACATGAAAACGTGAGGCCCTGGGTGGTAGGATAATCACATTTCTTCCTCTTCTGAGCTTATCACCTGATCTCTGGCAGCCCTCACTTTCATTCCAATTTCAGATTTAAAACCTAACATGTTACTGTGCTATTAACTACTGTGCATATCCTACCACAGTAAATTTATCCCTGTTCTTAAATCTCAAATTAGGTGTTAAACTCCTTTAAAGGAAATTTTGTGCAAGGTGAAAATTTAGGAAACAGAAATTGCATAAAGACTGAGAGGTTAATCTAATCATTTCCAACTCATACATCTATAAAGATAAATCTCTAAAGTTTAGCCTTTTATTTTCCCTGCTAGTCCTCAAACTAACCTGAATGGCTTCTGGAAAACTAATTTAAAGAGCCATATCATGCTATGAGATCATATTGATTTCCTTCACATAAGTGTTAACACACATTAGAGAATTTCCACCAAGAGAGAAACAGGCTAATCATTATAACGTGTCCAGTGAAAATTTACACATTGATGAAAAGAATATTTAGAAAATGAGGAAATATGAACTCCAGTCTAAGTCTGACTCTAACTAGATGTGGCACATTCTCTAGTGTTTCTGGACTCCTGGTTTCTCATCTGGCAAATGAGGGGATTTAACAAAATTATTTCAAAAGTCTTTTTTGAATCTAAAATTGTAGATTCTGTTCTATGGGACATTCTTGTATCAGATCATTAATGCATTATGATAATTTCATTCAGCAATGTTTCCTGCTAAGTAACTATTTGCATATCACAGGAGGATGTCCAGGATTTTGTGGAATCAGAATTAATTTTTTTCCCACAATGCAAAGACAATTGCTTCTATAATTAGATGACTTCCATGTTATTGCAAATAAAAGCATTACAAATTCTAAGTTTGAACTGTACTAAATAAATTAAAAATTATGCTTTTAAAAGTTTACCCTCAGATTTCTTCCCAGCTTTCTTAAATCTATTTTTTGCTCAGTTGGCAATACTGGGTAAACACATCTGGTTGGTTGAAGAAACAATATGCACAGGACAATATTAACATACAACTACCCTTGAGGTAAATCCAAAATGATAAGGTAGATTTGAACAATATTTCACCACCAATTACAAAATGTAAAAAGTCTGCTTCTTTTTTTCTGTTTAGATATGATTCTTTTTAAATGTCCAACTTCAAAAATATTCATGGGTATCTCCGTACTTGATAATTTAAACTGATGAAAAATGTGAAGGAAGTACTGTCATCTAATCTTGGGACATAGGAAACTTTTAAAATGATCATCTAAAACCACTATCTTAGAAAAAGAAGCTTTTGAAGGAAGCAGTAGAAGTTCTGATACAAGTCTAGAAATTAGAATCCTTTTATTATTTCCTAACAACTTTTCCATGTTGATACTTATTATATGCCTAATTAGTGAACCAGTGAAGTTGCTCAATCATGTCTGACTCTTTGCTATCCCATGGACTATAGCCTACCAGGCTTCTCCATCCATGGAATTTTCCATGCAAAAGTACTACAGTGGGTTGCCATATCCTTCTACAGGGGATCTTCCCGACCCAGGGATCAAACCCAGGTCTCCTGTGTTGCAGGCAGACACTCTACTGCCTGAACTACCAGGGAAGCCCTATTATATCCCTAGCACTGTGCTTACTGTTATGAGAGCATGAAATCTCATTAGAGATTATACTTTCATGACCCATTCTACAATTTAAAAGATTACAGTATCTTTATATTATACATCTTAATATAATATTCTGATAAACATTTTATACTATATTTCCTATATACATTTGATAATATTAATAAGGCAGAATAACAGGTCCTCAAACTTTTATATGGGCTTCCCATTGGCTCAGCAGTAAAGACTTTGCCTGCAACATAGGAGACGTGGGTTCAATCCCTGAGTCGGGAAGATCCCCTGGAGAAGAAAATGGCAACCCAATCCAGGATTCTTGTCTGGGAAACCCCATGGAGAGGAATCTGTAGAGCTCCATGGAGTCATGAGTCAGGTACCACTTACCAACAACAGCAGTAGCAGCACTTGATCCCTTTTCCTTTGTGAATGCATTTTAAAACCTATTCAATGGAAAAGTTTGACTTAAAGTTACAGTCAAGGGCTTTAGTGAACTGAATCCATTTTAACCTGCTGAGTTTATCACATCTTAGAAGATGACATTTTATAATTGCTGATGAAACCAGGCATGATGAGTTATACTGATAGTGCATAAAGCGTATGATCAGTAAAATGAAACAGTTTACTGAAAATGTGTATAAAGAAACCTTTTTTAAAAGTAATATTGCTTTCATTCACTTTAAACCAGCCATCCATGTTTATTACTATCCTATCAAGAAAAACCCAAGGATTGATAAAATATAAGGTATTTTTTAACCTTAGTTCTACATGTTCAATGCTGACAAATGGCTTTATTAAAATACACACAAATGCATAGATACACGTTGAGTTTTTGATTCGCTGATGTTTTGATGTTTCTATTTATGTGGTTTTGATTAAATCAAAATAAGCTTCTCTCAAATCTACTGTAATATAAAGAATATTTTTCAAATCATGCCAACAAAACAGTTCAGGGAGAAATTAATATTAGACACTAAAAATGAAAGTATAGCTTAACTTGGTTATTGATATAAGATTTTATGGGTCTTAAAGATTTAGAAATAATTTTAGCTGTTATTACATAGAATACTTCTATGACTTCACAGGTCAATATTATCATCTTCTGCTATAGAAAACACTGCCAGCCAAGTTATTAAGGCCCGCTGAGCAAATGTCCTGAAAGTTTAATGTGGTATAAACATCACTTTATACACAGAAATTGATTCTTTTAAAAATAGGAATATAGTAGTGAATTATACATGTAGGTTCAGCCTAATTCTTCTTGTACAGCTTGAAATGCCAAAGTTTATTAAGATTAACATTACAAAATGTTTAACTTGGCTACCCTGAGTACATAGGGAATAGCATTAGAAAATAGCCATTAAAGCCATCAACAGCTTTTACATTTAGCAACTACTCTGTTGATTTTCAACAACTACAACTTATTATCAGGGTTTTTTAGACTGAAATATTAGGAGATGAGTTTGTGTGCCTGACAAATTTTCCTACATTTAAAAATGTATTAATTCATATTAATTCATATTTGAAACTTAGCAACAGACTGGTTAAACAAATAACTGTTCCATAGGGCTGCATTTTTCTATGTGTGCATGAATTTCAGTTAAAAAAGTCAGTCAGTTAATTTAAATCTTCTGATTTCTTCTATGGAAGAAACACTGTTATTAATCAACTATTGTTCAATAAAAAACATAAAGAAACTAATAAAAGTCACCATAGCAAATACTGAGATACTAGGATAAGGAGAATGGAAAAGAGAGAAGAAATCTTAAAAAATACATAAAAAATATATTTTCTTCTACAGCCTTTAAACTGCATATTTATTGTATATATTCATATTTATTTGAGTAAATGTTTGCGTATTTAAGTACTTAATGAGACATCCATGTGAAACAAAGAAAAGAATTTCATGGTAATATTTTAATAAATAGAATTAAATGTCATTTAAGCATAGTTTATTCTTGGTGCTGAAGGGTTATTCAATAAAGGGATAAACTGAGCCAAACTGTTTAATAGGAAACTGCTTTGTAAATGAGTTGAGTTCTATTTCTTCTGAATTTAATATGACTGAGAAAAACATTCTAAAATCCTGTGCTTTGTGTGATCTGCTGCCACATTTTTTTTTTTTAAATCACTTGTTGGAGGAGAGGATATTCCAAATTAATGTACCAAAATACATTCAGTTTAGTTCAATATACCTGCCCCTTTAGATCACAACAGAGTGTTGTCTTCTGATCAAGGTCCTATGCAAGCCATCTTGTTTCACTTTCAGAAGCAGGTCATTATTTCCCTTCATCTGTGGCTCATCTGATTCTTTTACTTTTCTATCATTTTCAAACACCAATGCCATTTTATATCTTAACCAATCCTAAATCTGATATCTTTATTTTCTCCATATTTTATTTTTATTTTCTCTTATTCACGCTACAGTTATTGAATGCAAGTCTGCAAATTAAAACATTGCTATATTTTTTTCACAACTTTGCACTTAGACATATTTTCATGCTTCAAACAATTAACCATATTTCCCAGGTGACTTTACTTAAGCAGGGAGATGAGGGGAATTATACAAGCATCTGGGATTCTGCCACACCTGACAAATTTTATTAATGATTAAGAGTCTCATCTCAGTTTATTAAAAAGTAATCACTTATCTGCAGCTACACAGCAATCACTGGTGAAGTTAACAGGATTTCAACATCCATAATACATCTTCATTCTTTCTACTTAAGAGAGAAAAATATTTTAAGTGAGAATTATGACTGCATTTAATACCCAAAAAAGAGAGAAGCAAGTGAAAAATTTTACATTTTGAAAATCCTATTTTCATTAGAATTAAGTATTTTCTTAAAATTATGTAAATGAGAAAGTTATTTTTTTTTTGCAAAAACCTACAAATTGAAGAATGACAACTTTCCATAAACTTGGAAAGAGTGTATAAACACAATTCAGAAAACAAGCTATCAAAAGATAAGAGAATACTGATTTTCTCTTTTTCTCCTTGCTTTTATAGCTAATTAATCAAACACAAATTTGTATTTATTAATGAGAAATATATAGAGTAACTGTAAACATGAGCCACCCACCTTTGCTCCCTTGAGCCCACTACCAGGCTTTATTTTATTCTCTTCCTTAATGTCCACTAGTATAAGTATTGAACCTTTGAAATAAATAAAAGCAAGAAGTGTGTCAGTTAAGATAAAATTTGAGTTAAACAAATGCTCAATGGAAAGTGCCTTAAGCAATACAATGGCCATTTTCCTATATTTCAAGAAGCCCCAAGTGAGGCAACTCCAGAGTATGTAGCAATTCATTGATGTCAATGTGAACCTAGCTCTTTCTCTTACATCATTTCCCAGCTCTGCATTTTTCAGTGTATCAGAAGTGTGTCCTACTGAGGTCACAGCAGGTCTGTCTCGACTCTGGATATCACATTCTCACATACCAGCAACCACAGAAAGAAGAAGAGAGAGAGAAATGATGGTTTATCATACTTCATTGTTTAGCAGAAAGGAAAATATTCCTCAGTAGTCACCCAGAAGACTTCCCTTTACTCTCATTGGTCAAAATTGGGTCATATGCTCACCTCAAAATGAACCACTGGTAAAGGTGAATAAGTCAACTCTAATTGCTTAGCTCAAAGTGTATCCCCTACCACTTGAAGAGGTAACGCCTTTACTAAAAATATTGCTGCCAACTTAAAACAGCATGAACATACATATAAAAAAGAATGACTGTTGGATAAACCACACAACATGTTTACCACCAGAACTAAGCAGTTTAAATTCTCATGTCCAAACTTGTTTGGGAAAGTAAAAAAGCAAGGATGGAGAATTGATAAAGATGGCATGCAAGGTGAATGGAAAGTGAATTTTCCAAATACATATCATGATAATGCTGAAATCATTCTCAGAAATAAAGTTTCAGCATGACTGATCTTTCTATCAAAGATTATGCCATATAGGGAATAACATGCATGCTTGGGGAAGCTGAAGCTCCAATACTTTGGTCATCTGATGTGAAGAACCAACTCATTGGAAAAACCCAGATGCTAGGAATGATTGAGGGAAGGAGGAGAAGAGGGCAACAGAGGATGAGAAGATAGTGAAGAAGAGGGAAACCTGAAGGGCTGCAGTTCATGGGGTCACAAAGACTCAGATGTGACTTAGTGACATGAACAATTGAACGACAACATGGAGAAGGAGGAAATAGAAAACTATTTTTAAGAACATCTATCATACCATTATTTTTAAGAGCAGCTATCATACCACTGGGACTTCTCCTGGTGGTTCAGAAGCAGGAGACCCAGCTTCCATCCCCTGGAGTCAAGAAGATCCCCTGAAGAAGGAAATGGCAACCCCCTCCAGTATTCTTGCCTAGAGAATTACATAGACAGAGGAGCCTGGCAGGCTATAATCCATAGGGTGTAAAGAGTTAGATACAACTAGCAACTAACACTTTATCACATCACTGACTGTCTGTAGGTAAATGGAACCTCAATAATATTTCAACACTTAATTCCATCCTATTTTGTCTAGCCTTTTCATTGCTTAGAGCTTGAAAACAGGCTCCTCTCAGTAGCAGGACATCATTATTCTGATCCTGACCGACATTTAGAGGTTACCACCTTTACTATGTGTCTTGCTGATCCTGCCGACTATGACAGTTGTCTTACTGATCTTATTCACAGAACCTGCATTGTTTGCTGAACCCAGGGTAGGCAAGGGGCAATCTGAGAGGCTAGAAGAAGACTCAAAGAGCTATAGGAACTGCAGACACATTTATTCTCTCCTAGCTGGCATGGCAACCATAACACAACCTCTCTCCTGGCTGACAGAGCAGCCATAGCAGCAGCCATAACATAACCATAACATAGTCATAATGAAGCCATAACATAACCTCATATAACATAACCATGATGTCACTCCAGTGTAGCCCCAGTGCAGCAGCAGCCAGGGCTTTCATGGTGAAACTCCTCCAGGGAAATGGTACAAAGTAACCCGTGACCAAGTGAGTACCTTGTAACATGCATACGCGGTGCTATGATTGATCTCAGCACTGTGCCAAGTCATTGTTTGCAGATCATGGGGCGAGAGGGCATGAGAGCATGGGGTTCCATGCTGACTGGTTCCATTAATTTCCAGACACTATGCTTTTCCACCTTTCACTTTTTAAAATTGCACTAAAATATACACAACATAAATTGTGTGATTTTAACCACTTTTAGGGATAACATTCTGTGGTATTAAGTACATTCATATCTGCAACTATCACCACTCTTCATCCCCATAACTATTTTCAGCTTGCATGACTGAATTTTTTTACCCTTTAAAAAATAACTTCTAAATCCTCTTCCCTGTTCCCCTAACAACCACTGTTCTATTTTCTATCCCTATAAGTTGGACTACTCTAGAAACCCTCACAAAGTGAATTCATACAAAATTTATAACTTTCTGTCTCATTTCTTTCACTTAGCATAATGTCTCTGAGGTTCATCTATGTTGCAGCATATGTAAGAATTTCCTTCTTTTTGAGGCTGAATAACATTCCATTAGGTGTGCATGTATATATATATATATATATATATATATATATATATATATACACATACATTGGCTACATATATATCAAATGGCTCAAAGAAAGAAAATATCTTTTCTTTTTAGAATATTTGCTGTTCCTTGTTTAGTCACTCAGGTGTGTCTGACTTGTGACCACATGGACAGCAGCATTCCAGGCTTCCCTGTTTTTCACTGTCTCCCAGAGTTTGCCCAAACTCATGTCCATTAAGCCAATGATGCCATCTAACTACCCCATTCTCTGACTCCCACTTCTCCCCCTGCCCTCAATCTTTCCCAGCTTCAGGGTCTTTTCCAATGAGTCAGCGCTTCTACAGGTGGCCAAAGTATTGGAGCTTCAGTTTCAGCCCTTCCAATGAATATTCAGGGTTGATTTCCTTTAGGATCGAGTAGTTTGATCTCCTTGCAGTCCAAGGAACTTCCAAGAGTCTTCTTCAGAACCACAGTTCAAAGGATCAATTCTTCCATGCTCAGCCTTTTTTATTGTCCAGTTCTCACATCCATACATGACTACTGTAAAAACCATAGCTTTGACCAGACAGACCTTTGTTGGCAAAGTGATGTCTCTGTTTTTTAACACTCTATGTGTAGATTTGTAATAGTTTTTTCTTCCAAGGAGCAAGTATCTTTTAATTCATGACACATTTACCATCTGCAGTGATTTTAGAGCCCAAGAAAATAAAGTCTGTCAATGTTCCCATTGTTTCACCATCTATTTGCCATGAAGTGATGAGAATGGAAACTATGATCTTGGTTTTTTGACTCTTGAGTTTTAAGCTAGCTTTTTCACTCTCCTATTTAACCTTCATCAAGAGACTCTTTAGTCACTATTTGATTTCCGTCATTAGGATGGTATCATCTGCATATCTGAGGTTATTGACATTTCTCCAGCTATCTTGATTCCAACTTGAGCTTCATCCAGCCCAGCATTTCACATGATGTACTCTGCATAGGAGTTAAATAAGCAGGGTGACATTATACAACCTTGACGTACTCCTTTCCCAGTTTGGAATCAGTCTGTTGTTCCATTTGTGGTTCTAACTGTTGCTTCTTGCTGTGCATACAGGTTTCTCAAAAGGCAGGTAAGGTGGCCTGATATTCACACATCTTTTAAGAAATTTTCAGTTTGTTGTGTTCCACACAGTCAAAGGCTCTAGCATAATCAATGAAGCAGATATTTTTCTGAAACTGCCTTGATTTTTCTATGATCCAATGGATATTGGCAATTTGATCTCTGGTTCTTCTGCTTTTTCTCAATCCAGCTTGTACATGTGAAATTTCTCAGTTCACGTAATGTTGAATCCTAGCTTGAAGGATTTTGAGTGTTACCTTGCTAACTTGTGAAATGAGTGCAATGTGTGGTAGTTTGAATCTTCTTTGGCATGGCCCTTCTTTGGATTTGGAATGAAAACTGACATGTTCCAGTCCTGTGGCCATTGCTGAATTTTCCAAATTTGCTGGAATATTGAGTACAGCATTTTAAGAGTATCATTTTTTAGGACCTGTAATAACTCAACTGGAATTCCATCACCTCCATTAGAGGGAGTAAATCTGCCAAAGACCCACTTGACCTCATACTCCAGGAAGTCTGGCTCTAGGTGAATGATCACACCATGGGGGTTATTTGGCTCATTAAGACCTTTTCTGTATAGTTCTTTTGTGTATTCTTTCCACCTCTTCTTAGTATCTTCTGCTTTTGTTATTGTGCCCATCTTCACAGGAAATATTCCTTTGGTATCTCTAATTTCCTTGAAGAGATCTCTAGTCTTTCCCATTCTGTTGTTTTCCCCTATTTCTTTTCTTTGTTCACTTAAAAAGGCCCTATTATCTCTCCTTGGAATTCTTCTGAACTCCGCATTCATATGGATATAACTTTCTTTTCCTCCTTTGCCTTTCACTTTCCTTGTTTTCTCAACTATTTGTAAGGCCTTGTCAACAACCATTTTGCCTCTTTTGCATTTCTTTTTCTTGGGGATGGTTTTGATCACTGCCTCCTGTACATTGTTATGAACCTCTGTCCCCATTCTTCAGGCACTCTGTCTATCAGATCTAATCCTTTGAACATATTTGTCACTTCTACTGTATCATCAAAAGGGATTTGGTTTATATCATACCTGAATGGCCTAGTGATTTTTCCCTTCTTTCTTCAGCCTAAGTCTGAATTTTGCAATGAGTTCATGATCTCAGCCACAGTCAGTCCCGGTCTTTTTTTGCTGACTGTTTAGAGCTTCTCCATCTTCAGCTGCAAAGAATATAATCTGTTTTTCATGTTGACTATCTGGTGATATCCATGTGTAGAGTTGTCTCTTGTCTCATGTATATATGTATATCTTTTTTGAATACTTGTCTGGGTGTGCAATTTAATAGAATTTTGGTTGCTGTTTCTAGTCTGTTGATACTGGTATAATTATATCTTTTTAGTTGAACTGCATCTAACCTTCATTTTACCAGACCTTTTGGTAAATATAAATTTAATCAACTGTACTATTTTCTTCTGTCAGACTAAAATAAGTCATACTCAAATAGAGATTTGATGTTAGGAACATGTTGTTGAGGTTTTCTTATCATAATGGACACCATAAGAATCTTGTATACACATACAAGGAATCCTGTACATTTAATCACATCTTTGATAGCCATACTTCACAATTGTGTGCATTCCTGGCAACTTAATCAAGTGGCAAATACTCTCAATAGCAGCATCAGTAAGGAGCATGGAGGGATTGCTAAAGACAGCCATCATTTTCTTACACTGGGACCAAAAGAATCTTGCAACTATTGAAGCTTTGTAGGGAATAAAATAAATTATTGCTTAGAAATGTAAGGCCTTGTTTCAAACCTAATGTGTTGGTCCCTCTAAAGTATGTAAGAACAGATGTTTAAACTCAAAAATCAAGAAATAATATTAGATTTCTTTTACTTCCCCTCTAAAAATAAAGACAAATTCTGAGTTAAATAAATCACTTCTATTTAGCATTCGAAGACTTCATGATTAGCTTACTGTTATACTGAATAACAGTAGTAATTGGAGAAGAACTGATGAAGAATCTACTTTTCTCCAACTTGATTTGCTTAGCAAATGATGATATGGATATATAGGAGCTCAGTTTCCAAGATGTGTGGTGAAAAGCAGACCTTGAAATAGCAAGTGTCACTTAGCTTAAATGCACTAATATTTTCCAACAGCAAAACACATCAAAATGTATTATTAATAAGTATTTAAATGCAATTTTTTTGTTTCATCTGAGATCCAAGGACAGTAGGCACCATCTACTTTCATATTTCATAAGGGTATGCCAGACCCTTTAGGGTAGATTTTCAAAGGAATTGATTGAAAACTATTGTTGTAAACTTTAGTTGACTATTTATTTTCAACCTATAAATGAGATTGGTAAAGAGACCAAGAAAGGAAGGATAGCTAATGTAATTCTTTTGAAAACCTGTGATAATTATTTTTGAATTTATTTAAAAGGTAAGAGTCTGGTTGAAGCAAAACATACCAGCATATCAGAGGGGCAGTTAAAGATCACACATGGAAAATGCACAGTACAGAATTGTTCTTTCAAAGAAAGGCATTTGAAAGAGAAAGAATAACTCTGTAGACAGATGCTGTGTGGTCTACTCACTACTGGTTGTCCAGAAAATATTGGAGGCTCATCTGCCAAGAGGATGATATATGTGGAAATTACAAAGTGCCTTCTCCTCCAAGAAAAAAATGCCAAATGCAGTATACCACTGGAAAGTTAGATGAGATTTCCCTGCTCATTGCCTCTTATTCCTCTCCCCATGTTCAATGCTGATATGTCTGATATGTCGGAACTACAATTAGCAAGCTAGGAAGAAGTGTATGAGTGGATTTTAAGAGAGAGTAATCTGATCACTTTTCCTGGGGCAGTCTCACTGCAAGCAGCTGGTTTAAACTGGGAAGGGGGTTAAAATTAAAATAAAGGCTATGAGGTGGGGAGGTAGTGTTAATTGCTTAGTCATGTCTGACTCTTTGCAGCCCCATGAACTGTAGCTCACCAGGCTCCTCTGTCCATGGAATTCTCCAGGCAAGAATACTGGGGTGGGTAGCCATTCCCTTCTCCAGGAGATCTTCCCAACCCAGGGGTCAGACCCAGGTTTCCCACACTGCAGGCGGATTCTTTACTATCTGAATTACCAGTATGGATAATTACACTGAACTAGATATTAGTATTGAACAGAACATTTGATTTAAAGTGATGGGATACTTTTTATTATTTGAGAGTGATGTATAAGTTATGCTGCATATTAAGTCCATGCCCAGAGCCAAAGAGTGAATTAACCAATCAGAGTGGGTCCTACTGGGCAATGAGCATATGGGCACAGGTTTGTTTGCCCACATATGGGCATTTGTTTCGATTTATGACACAGGTACTAGGTTTTCTTAAAATAAGTGTATGTAGATAAAAATGGAATCAATTTAAAGATAAGCATTTAGTAAATTACATTACAAATGATGAGACTGACAAAGATTGTGAAAATTATGTTAAAATGACTGAAGTGTGAAAAATGTGGTTGACGAAAGATATATTCTTATCTGGATCACATTTTCAACACAAGTGAAATGAAATCATTTTCATCTCCAAATCTGTTCTTGCTGCCCTATTTCTTAGCTTGAACTATTTCCATCTATCCAGTCTAATGGTGAAACTTCTCTGCTCCTTCCCATTACTATTGCCCATTCATTGAGCTAATAATCAATAATTTTATCTTTTTCTATTTTCATACTATATTTGATTTCTATCTGTATTTATGACATTCTCACGCTAATATCACTGGAACATGCATATCGTTTATGTATTCATTTTCATTTCCATTTCTACATCTTCAGCTTACCTCCATTATTTTATTTAAGCTAATTATTAAAAGCCTTCTCTCTCATTTCTTTGTAATTCACATCATTTCTCTAAGCTACTCTCACTCTGTCCCCAGAGTTGTCATCTAAAACCCAATTCATATCACATAACTTTCTAGATTAAAAAGTCTTTATCAATTTTTCATTGTCTATAAGATGGAACTATAACTCTTACTATGGTAAATGGTGTCTCATACTGTAGCCCTGAACTAAGTGTCCAACATCATCATTTTCTTCACACAAATCCTAATTTGGTACTCCGGCACACAAGGTTTTGTAATAATAATTTACCTTTGAAAAATTGTTACTTCTGACAGAATTGCCTCTCTTCTCTAGTTGTTAAATTCCTGCTTCCCCTTTATGATGTAAATCACTTATCATCCCTCTATAAAACCTTTCCAAATTCCTAAAAGCACATTTAATTTTTCTTTCCTCTACAACACCAGTTAGTTCTTTATTATAGAATACTCTGCAATATGTTGTGCGAATTATGTATATTTCCCCTTTTATTACTGTAGATTTAGTCTTATTCATGAGAGGCAATTCAATATATCATTTCAGATCTAATGCTCTGTGGTCAAGAAGACCTGGGTTAAGGGCAGAGAGTATGCGGATTTCTGGTAAATGTCAGATGAATGAATGAATAAATTAATTAAATGAGCTGGCAACCATCCCATACATCAATCTATTCTTTATCCCAAGAAATCCTTCTCTTTTCAAAGGACTAATTCAGTGAAGGTCTTACTCCCTTTTATTTTTTTTTAATTGAATCTCACTTAGTGTATAGAGATGAAAAATGAATTTAAGATGATGCCAAAAAATGCCCATTTTGTGCTCTTTAGTAAAATACTACTTGTTAAATGAGTGAATTGAACTACACAATGTATAGTCCCTCCCACTTTCCACAGTCTTTGACCTCAAGAGGCATGTCCCTACTTTGTGGTAGGTTTATGTTTAACCATGCCTTATAAAGATTTTATGACATCATTAAAACTATAATTGTGCATCATCTAATTATGTCATTAACACATACAAATTATGTGATTAGAGCCATTTACATTAAACATGCAATTAGAACAAATTATGCTAATAGGCAAATGCAGGATAATTAACAAATTAATTTTAAAAGCAGAGAAATTAACTCAGATAAACTACATTCACGTATTGTTATATATTTAGAATAAGCAAGTAAATATTCTTGTTTTATCTGTACTAGTTCATGCCCTAATCAACATGTTTCCCTACCTTCTCCTTCCCTCTCCAATTCAAGCTAAATATACAGAGTTATGGGTCCAGAATACAGATCCAAGACATTTCTCCTGTGCTAAAAATCTTCAGTAGGTCTTTTCTTTGATAGGGACAATCCGTACTTCTAATCTTTAAGAGTAGGATTGACCTGACTTTCAGTGAGTCTAGTGAATTATCAGATCTGAGGGTAGTTTGGTGAAACCTCTGAAATCTTCGTAGGTTCCAGAGATTAGGGTGCTCTTGTGTGGATTCTTCCCTCTAATTTTGTCATTAGACTTTAACTCCTTGCAGATGGAGTCAAAAGTCTGACACATCCTTGGCAGTCTGGAAAATTAAATTTTCTATAACTACTGCTCTAAAAATTATTTGTTTAATTCCATCATTTATGTCAAATTATTTTGGGGAACTGTTAATTTTTTTTTCCACTGAAAATTGAGATCTTCATGGTTCTTCTTATCCCGAGTAATAGCCTGGTCATTCTGAGAATTACATTATGAGAATCAGGTGCTGTATCAGTCTTATGGCTAATGTTGACAATTTTTGATTTATGGGCAATTAACCTGTAAATCAGGATGGCTTGCCAGGCATCAAGCTACAGATTCTAACCCCTTTCTGTGCAGTGGTTGCAAAATCAGTTCAGTTTTCATAGTTCGGCGATGCTGTTCTGATTTGTCCCATGTATGTACACTGTGGTTCATCAGATATCTGCATAAAGTCTGCATATTAGTTCAGTCTTAGGGTCTTTAATATCTACACTAGATTTAAGTCCAAGAAGGTATAGATTGGAGTGAACCAAGAAGTCCATCAACAGCTTTATGCGTCATTAACTTTCTGCAATTAAGTTGTCATTCTGATCATTTGTTTTCCTGTTATTCTTTTTTTCCCTGAAATTCCTCCAGCTAGAAATTGTTCCCTTGCACAATTGTGTCATGCCCAAGGCCACGTGACAGAACAGAGAGTAGCAAACAAAAAGCCATGAGGGTCTGCCCTGCCGTCTTGGAAATACAGCTTCATCATATAGAAGCAGTTTCCACACCCTCAGAGTTTGGGATCCTGCAGAATCACCCTTACTGCTGTCACGGTTGCCACCATAAAATTGCTTTGGGCCTGGGATGTAAAACAATACAGAAAAAAGAGTGAGAAAAAAAAACAAAACAGAGTGTTTACCTCTACTTTTTCTGTACTTAGAAGTTCCCTTTACCATCCCCTGAGTCAGAACTAAAAGGTTTCTCCCAAGGCTTTAACTCTATCACAGCTCTCACATCCACATATCTGAGAGCACTGATGATAAACTCAATGTTGGTCCAGTGTCACATCAAATTTTGGTGTCCTTCTTCAATCTACATACTTCTGATTATTTTTTCAGAGTTCTCAAATAGCAACCAATAAATCAATTAATTAATCAATAAATAAACTAGCAAAATTTTAAAAAGCATCTAAATTCAGAGACTGTAGTGACTGACAAATCCCAATAGAATTGTGGATAATAATATATAGATAAATTACTTCCAGGGCAATTTTATGGAAAATAGAATTCCAAAATTGACTGAATAATAAATATAAAACACATAGTAATGTCTAACTTCTTTATAATTTTAATCGGTAGTTTTTAAAAATCTTTCCCCCCAAAGCATAAAAATTTGAAGATATATGGGTAAATTTTAGCAAATCTTCAACAAATTGTCCAAAATCTAGGCAGAACCTGAGGACTTCTAAAGAAAAGTAAGATTTTCTTACTTTAATATCAAAACAGGACTTGGCAAGAATGAAAAAGGTAGCTCAAATTCACTTGTGTCAGAGTTGCCAGAAACCACCTAAATATTAAAAGTCACATCCAAGTTGTGTATTTAAAGATATTATGGCCAAGTAAAGTTTAACCCTTGAACTGCAAAGATTATTTAAACTCAGAAAATTTAATAATATAATTCACGTTTTTAACAGAGTAAAGGAGAAAATTCCTTTACTTATTTTAAAAGGTGCAGAAAAACCACCAAACACAAATAATAATATCTCTTAGAAAAACAGTAATAGAAAAGAATTTCTTTAGCTTGAAAATTGGCATCTACTCAAAACCTAGAGTAAACACCATATTTAAAGTCAAGAAGAAATATATGTTAGCCCTATTGTGTTATATATATCTTATTGTTTTATTACTAGTTTACATAATGAAATACTAAGTGTACAAAAAGAAACTTTTGGGGTCTATTTTAAAATAAGAGGTTTTCTATCCTGTTTTCAGTTTTTGAACAAATTCCCTAGTTTCTACACAGAAATTTCTCTTTGCTGGATCTAAGGAATAACATTTTATAACACAGTCCATGCTGTTTTTGTAATACTGCATGGGGCTCTATGTCATTTAATGAGGCATTTCTCTTCATCAATCTGAGAAACTCTGAAATGTTTTCATGCTGTGCACAAAGATGAGAATTTATAGAATATGCTTAACTAAAAAATTTCTCTATTTTTATCTCTATATAAATCAATAGATTTGAGAAGTTGATGATATACTTGGTGTTTAGCTCACACTTTGCTTACAATGATTTAGATAGGCTATTGAGAAAAGTATTCATGTGCTATTAAATTTGAGAAATTATTCTAATTTTATAGATTTCCTTTCTCTTCTGCCAGTCTCAAAAGAGAACAAATAAATTGGCTATTGAATCCTATACAGACTTTAGTGGTTTAATTTTAAATATCCTTCTCATGGATATTATATACATGATGGAAAACATGTTAGTAGGAAAATATAGGACAGTGTAGTCAACTCAGACCACAAAAAAAAGAAAAAAACACCCAAGTCTGGCAGATATAGTTTTAGACTGTATACAGTGCAATCAAATCAGCTGCGTAGTAATGACAATCATATTGAGCTAAATTCCCTTTAATGTTATATTCATCTGTTCATGAATGGAAAGAGTGCTAATGTAGGAAATAATATTACATTTGTTTCACTTCATTTTTGCTTGCTGATGAAGCTTTATTTCATCATATCTTTAACTTCTCTGTCTAGTTTCTTATAGCTGTGTTATAATGGAGCACAGGCTAAGACAGGCAAAACAACATCATTTCAAATGTTGGCCCTTTTATACCTGATTCAAATGACTTCAAAAAGCATCTCTGTTCATAGACAGGTAGGAGTACAGTTGCGAGCTGCATCGCCATGTATTTCCTTATTTTCTATGATGGAACATGTGAAATAAATTGTGCATAACTTAGGTCTCTTATGAAACAATCAAAATACAAAGGCAAAATATATTCCAGATACACAAAATTAGCAAGCCGACAGTGGGTTTTTAAATAGCATCCATTTTGTTAAATATCTACATTGTGTCTTAAGCAGAGGCAACAAGGTTATAAGCCTTAGTAGTCAGTTAAGCCAAAAATGCTAGTTTTGGTCAAATGATTCACTCATCATCATTAGAGTACATATGCAGGGAATTTGGTCATTGTGTTCTCAGCTGGCAGTTTTTACTAACATCTGGGTTATTAACATCAGAATCAGCAATCTAGAGAATTGTTCCTTCTAACACATCCAGCTAATCCTGGACCCAAATTAGGTCTCTTCCAAATCCACCTGCAGTAAGATGTACCAGTCAAGTGGATTCCCCTTGCACAGAATTGTTCTATTTAAAAGTAAGTGTATATTAGGATTAAATATTCGAGAAGAATCCAGTCCTGGCTTCCTGTTTGCAGACAACTTTCAGTATCATGTTCTTGGAAAGTGAAAATCAAGATGTAAAATTTCACTTATCAGAGAGAAAATTCAATGAATATTCAGAGATTCTCACCAGTACTTAACTAAAGCAATTGGAAAGATGGAACATTTTCCTTATGGTTGAGACAAGCAATCACATCTTGAGAAGTATCTTATCATAAATATTTGGACAGTTGTTTAACTGTTTGCTTGTATAGAATATGCTCATAGCAAATTTAAATGGAAGTTTTGCTATATTGTTTGAGTCACTTGACTTGAAGATGGTTACTACCTTGTTCTTTAATCTAGATTGAGAAAATGTTTACAATGTAGTGAAAGGGGTCTAAACCCTCTTCTGATCTTATAACTTATTTACAAATTATTAAGATAGCTTATAATGCCAGAACATTTTAAAATTTGATTTCTCAAATGGATTCTTAAGACTTAGTTGATTTTTTTGTGCTAAACTCCCTGAGGAAATGGATTACTCTGTGACACATTTACACATAATTTGTGATTCTTGGTGATCCTACCATAAACCAGTGTAGGTTATGTTTGCATCATTGCCATTTTCTCTGATCCCACATCCCTTACATCAAAATGTGTGTTTTTTTATCCCACTGAACACTGATTGTGGTTCAAGCACACATTTGATCAAGCTCAACTTCATGCTATTTCTGTTGGATTTCCATTCACGCATATTATCTTCTGAGAAAAGTATCTCACATTTTTCTCACAGTAATTAAACATATTGCAGTACAATTGTATCACAGAATTCCTGTCATTCATTAGAAAATCTATTCAAGTGAATATTTATCTGGAAATATAACCAGGAAAAACAATTAAGCAAGAACGCGAGGTAGGAAACACTAAAGATAGCATAACTGTATCTGTTTCCATGATCATGTTATGTGAAATATATATATGTGTGTGTGTGTATGCATACACATATGTTACACTTGTATATATGTATATTCACAGATTTTGCTGACTATAAGGATATTCACCAACACGCTGGCAATAATTATCCTTGAGTGGTGGAATCGTGGATGCTTAACTCAATATTTCATCTTAATTTAATTTTCAAAAATGTCTCTAATGGAATTAATTCTTAATATGAAAATTGATAAAGTAAGTTAATTTTTCTTAAAGCTGCTTCATCCTGCAAGTCTTTTGTGGCTCTTTCAGACAGACTTAAAAGATCTTTCTCTCATTCTCTAAAGGAATTTTATGCACTTATCATAGCAGTATAAATGTTTCCTGGACTGATCCTACCATGAGATTTTGAGCCTCTAAAGAGTGGGGGTTGTGATAAAATCATCCCTGTATTCCCTAGTATTAGTACAGTGCTTGACTCATAATGGCACTAATCATAGTTTTCAGAATGAATGAATGAATAAATCATCAAGCAAAGTTTGACCAAATGCATAAAATGAGAACTAAAATTGTTCTGATTAAGTCTAATTATCAAAAACTACTTCAAGTTGAGCTAAATGCCATAGGTATGTAAGGCATTTCTACCTTTTAAATTAAAATTGTTCATCCAGAACCATACATACTGTGAGCCCTCAATTAGTATTGATTGAGATAGTTCTATGAGAAGCATGAGTTAGGCCAGTGAATGACACAGAGAATCTTAATTCAGATTATGTTTCTAAATGATAACTAAAGCTTAAAGTGAATCTGTTAGGTGGCAATTCTATTCAGAGGAGAAAATTGGGGCTTGGTTTTTAAGTCACTTATTACTTATAGACTAGTCTAAATTAGTAAAATCTGCAGCATAATTTGAAATATCCTTATATTTCATTCTACTATCATAACACAAAACCATAGAACATTTGCACATGCCTAAGATAATAATTGCAATAATAATAATAATATATACTACATTAGATCTCCTAATTATAGTTATTTATACACATTGAAAGTTTAAAACAGAATATTTCTTTTTAATTCTTTATAAAGCTTAATCCTTGCAAATGTAATATTAAGTTGGTATAAAAGTAATTGTCGTTTCAGACCATGAAATTTAAATCATTGTAACTAAGCTTAAACATATCTTTATTAATCAAAATAGGAAACATTATGATCAACACATTTTTGCAAAAATATGTGTTTATTGTTTATTCTTGTAGCATAAAAATCCGTGCTTAAGGATTCCATGAATTCTTAGAAAGCAGTTTCTGCCTCTTGATGATTGTGGAAGCATTTCCTCTGCAAAAAATTGTTGAGATGCTTAAAAAAGTGGTAGTCTGTGGGCGAGAGGTCAGATGAATATGGTGGATGAGGCAAAATTTTTTAGTCCAAATCGTCTAACTTTTGAAGTGCAGGTTGTGCATTGTGTGGTCAGGTATTGTCATGGAAAAGAATTGGGCAATTGGGCCCTTTCTGTTAACCAACACTAGCTGCAGGCATTGCAGTTTTTGGTATATCTCATTGATTTTCTGAGCATACTTCTCAGAGGTAATGGTTTCACCAGGATTCAGAAAGTTGTAGTGGATTAGACTGGCAGCAGATCACCAAACAGTAACCATGACCATTTTGGGGTGCAAGTTTTTGCTTTGGGAAGTACTTTGGAGCTTCTTCTCAGCCCTACCACTAAGCTGATCATCGCCGGTTGTTGTATAAAACCCACTTTTCATTACACATCACAATCTGATTGAGAAATGGTTCATTGCTGTTCAGTAAAATAACAGAAGAAAACACTTCAAAAAGACGTTTTTTTTTTTTTTTTTTTTTTAATTTTCAGTCAGCTCATGAGGCACTCACTGAGACTTTTAACCTTTCCTATCTGCCTTCAATGCTGAATGACTATAGAATGGGGGACGTTGAGTTCGTAAACAACTTCTTGTGCAGTTGTAAGGGATCAGCTGTGATGATTTCTTTCAATTGGGCATTGTCAACTTCCAATGGCTAGCTGCTACTCTCCTCATATTGAAGGCTCTAGCCTCCTTTGCAAAACTTCTTGAACCACCACTGCACTGCACTGTACCACTACACTGTTCATTAACAGTTCCTGGGCCAAATGTTTTGTTGATGTTGAGTTGTCTCCACTACATTATGACCAATTTTGAACCCTAGTAAAATGATCACTCAAATTTGCTTTTTTGTCTAACATCGTTTCTATAGTTTAAAATCAATATGAAATAAGCAGAAAGTAATAGATCATTAGCAAATACATAAAGTGAGAAATGCACATTAAAATGATGTATAATACAGCAGCATTCATTTAAGAATTTATTCCAATATCAAATTGCAAAGTTCAACACAAGGCAAAACCACAATTACTTTTGCACCAAAATAATACTAAATATATTTCATCAGCTTGTTTGATTAGGATCATGCTAACTAATTTACGTCCAAGGTCAGGAGCAGTGGCTATGAGAAGATATCACATGCCCAGGTAAGACAAACCCAAGTAAGACAGTAAGCACAAAGGAGGCCATCAGAGGGCAGACAGACTGAAACCACAATCACAGAAAACTAGCCAATCTGATCACATGGACCACAGCCTTGTCTAACTCAATGAAACTAAGCCATGACATGTGGGGCCACCCAAGACAGACGGATCATGGTGGAGAGGTCTGACAGAATGTGGCCCACTGGAGAAGGGAATGGCAAACCACTTCAGTATTCTTGCCTTGAGAACCCCATGAAGAGCATGAAAATGTAAAATGATAAGATATTGAAAGAGGAACTCCCAAGGTCGGTAGCTGACCAATATGCTATTGGAAATCAGTGGAGAAATAACTCCAGAAAGAATGAAGGGATGGAGCCAAAGCAAAAACAACACACAGCTGTGGATGTGATTGGTGAAGGAAGCAAGGTCCAATGCTGTAAAGAGCTATACTGCATAGGAACCTGGAATATTAGGTCCATGAATCAAGGCAAATTGGAAGTAATCCAACAGGAGATGACAAGAGTGAACATCGACATTATAGGAATCAGCGAACTAAAAAACACTGGAATGGGTGAATTTAACTCAGATGACCATTCTATTTACTACTGTGGGCAGGAATCCCTTAGAATAAATGGAGTAGCCATCAGTCAACAAGAGAGTCCAAAGTGCAAAAGTAGGAAGTCAAGAAACACCTGGAGTAACAGGCAAATTTGGCCTTGGAGTACAGAATGAAGCAGGGCAAAGGCTAATAGAGGTTTGCCAAGAGAACACACTGGTCATAGCAAACACCCTCTTCCAGTAGCACAAGAGAAGACACTATACATAGACATCACCAGATGACCAACACCGAAATCAGTTTGATTATATTCTTTGCAGCCAAAGATGGAGAAACTCTATACAGTCAGCAAAAACAAGATGAGGAGCTGACTGTGGCTCAGATCATGAACTCCTTACTGCCAAATACAGACTTAAATTGAGGAACGTGGGGAAAACCGACTAGACCATTCAGGTATGACCTAAATCAAATCTCTTATGACTATACAGTGGAAGTGAGAAATAGATTTAAGGGACTAGATCTGATAGAATTCCTGATAAACTATGGACAGAGGTTCATGACATTGTACAGGAGAAAGGGAGCAAGAGCATCCCCAAGGAAAAGAAATGCAAAAGAGCAAAATGGCTGTCTGAGGAGCCCTTACAAATAGCTGTGAAAATAAGAGAAGTGAAAAGCAAAGGAGAAAAGGAAAGATACTCCATTTGAATGCAGAGTTCCAAAGAATAGCAAGGAGAGATAAGAAAGCCTTCCTCAGCGATCAATGCAAAGAAATAGAGGAAAACAACAGAATGGGAAAGACTAGAGATCTCTTCAATAAAATTAGAGATACCAAGGGAACATTTCACGCAAAGATGGGTTTGATAAAACACAAATTGTATGGACCTAACAGAAGCAGAAGATATTAAGAAGAGGTGGCATGAATACACAAAAGAACTGTACAAAAAAATCTTCACGACCTAGATAGTCACAATGGAGTGATCATTCACCTGGAGCCAGACATCTTGGAATATGAAGTCAAGTGGGCCTTACAAAGCATCACTACAAACAAAGCTAGTGGATGTGGTGGAATTCCAGTTGAGCTATTTCAAATCCTGAAAGATGATGCTGTGAAAGTGCTGCACTCAATATGCCAGCAAATTTGGAAAACTCAACAGTGGCCACAGGACTGGAAAAGGTCAGTTTTCATTGCAATTCCTAAGAAAGGCAATGCCAAAGAATGCTCAAACTACCGCAAAATTGCACTCATCTCACACGCTAGTAAAGTAATGCTCAAAATTCTCCAAGCCAGGCTTCAGCAATACATGAACCGAGAACTTCCAGATGTTCAAGCTGGTTTTAGAAAAGGTCGAGGAACCAGAGATCAAGTTGCCAACATCCACTGGATCATCGAAAAAGCAAGAGAGTTCCAGAAAAACATCTATTTCTGCTTTATTGACTATGCCAAAGCCTTCGACTGTGTGGATCACAATAAACTGTGGAAAATTCTGAAAGAGATGGGTATACCAGACCACTTGACCTGCCTCTTAAGAAACCTGTATGCAGGTCAGGAAGCAACAGTTAGAACTGGACATGGAACAACCGACTGTTTCCAAAATGGGAAAGGAGTATGTCAAGGCTGTATATTATCACACTGCTTATTTAACTTATTTAACTTTAATACACCCAGAGTATTTAGCAGTATTCTGATGTACTCTCAGAGTACATCATGAGAAACACTGGACTGGGATAAACACAAGCTGGAATCAAGATTGCCAGGAGAAATATCAATAACCTCTGATATGCAGATGACACCACCCTTATGGCAGACAGTGAAGAAGAACTAAAGAGCCTCTTGATGAAAGTGAAAGAGGAGAGTGGAAAAGTTGGCTTAAAGCTCAACATTCAGAAAACTAAGTCATGGCATCTGGTCCCATCATTTCCTAGGGAAATATGGGGAAATAGATGGGGAAACAGTGGAAACAATGGCTGACTTTAATTTTTTGAGCTCCAAAATCACTGCAGATGGTGATTGCACACATGAAATTAAAAGACGCTTAATCCTTGGAAGGAAAGTTATGACCAACCTAGACAGCATATTAAAAAGCAGAGACTTTACTTTGTCAACAAAGGTCCATCTAGTCAAAGCTATTGTTTTCCCAGTAGTCATGTATGGATATGTGAATTCTTTATAAGAAAGCTGAGTGCTGATTTTTTTAATATGTTGTTGGATTCTGTTTGCTGGAATTTTGTTAAGGATTTTTGCATCTATGTTCATCAGTGATATTGGCCTGTAGTTTTCTTTTTTTGTGGCATCTTTGTCTGGTTTTGGAATTAGGGTGATGGCGGCCTCATAGAATGAGTTTGGAAGTTTACCTTCTTCTGCAATTTTCTGGAAGAGTTTGAGTAAGATAGGTGTTAGCTCTTCTCTAAATTTTTGGTAGAATTCAGCTGTGAAGCCATCTGGTCATCTATGGTGAAACAGATCACTAGCCCAGGTGAGATGCATGAGACAAGTGCTCAGGCCTGGTGCACTGGGAGGACCCAGAGGAGTCGGGTGGAGAGGGAGGTGGGAGTGGGGATCGGGATGGGGAATACGTGTAACTCTATGGCTGATTCGTGTCAATGTATGACAAAACCCACTGAATTGTTGTGAAGTAATTGGCCTCTAACTAATAAAATAAAATTTAAAAAAAATAAAATAAAAATAAATTAAAAAAAAAAAAAAAAAGAAAGCTGAGTGCTGAAGAATTTATGCTTTTGAACTGTGGTGTTGGAGAAGACTCTTGAGAGACCTTTGGACTGCAAGGAGATCCGACCAGTCCATCCTAAAGGAGATCATTCCTGGGTGTTCATTGGAAGGACTGATATTAAAGCTGAAACTCCAATACTTTGGCCACCTGATGCGAAGAACTGCTTCATTTGAAAAGACTCTGATGCTGGGAAAAATTTAGGGCAGGAGGAGAAGGGGATGACAGAGGATGAGATGGTTGGATGGCATCACCGACTCAATGGACATGAGTTTGGGTTAACTCCAGGAGTTGGTGATGGACAGGGAGGCCTGGCGTGCTGCAGTTCATGGGTTTGCAAAGAGCTGTATATGACTGAGTGACTGAACTGAACTGAACTAATTTACATGGTCTTTTGATCATTCTAACAACAAACTGTATGAGTAGTCATTATATGATGCACATTTTACAAACGAGGAAACTGTGTTACAAGAGGTACAACCTCTTCAGGATCACAACAGCTGGTCTTTATTCAGAGGCTGTCTGACGGTAGCTTCTGTGCTTTTAAAAGCGATGCTAAAGTGAGAAAAATTATCATGGCCAGAAAAATAAAATTCTCTACTTGATAAAAAATAATCTTGTGTGCCACATGTCAAGCAGTAAATGTTTTACATAGTTAGAAATTCTCTATATTTTAAAATTATTTATGTCAAAATTACCTAAATCAAGACTTACAGAAGATAATAATAAGGATTAATTAAATGATGTCTATAGGTATTTTTGATTCCTTGTCAAAATGCAACATATAAAAGATTAAAGGTATTAAGTTAAAATACTTATTTCAAGAAGGGAAACACAGGTAAATGTGTAAGAGTATTTTTCCTAGATAGCAAAGGTAAAGCATGCCTAAATAAAATAAAAACTATATAGTATACATCTTGGATTTTTTTTTCAGATTCCTGTATTATCATACTCAGAAAATTTTGGCCCACCAGAGATAGGTTCTGAAAAATAAAGGAAATAACTATAACTAGATGTTTATAAAATGAAATAAAATACATCTTGGGAATGGAGCCTACAATACAAAGCCAAGATCAAAGGCAATATTATTACTTTACTAAAAAAAAAATCTGCAACCAGAAAACTTTCATATCATAAAAGAAAGCTGAAATAAGACCTCAGACACTAGAAATGGAACTGTATTCATAAGGCTCCAATGACAGAATCTTAATACCTTAATGTTGCTCAGACTCAGCATCAAAGAATGTTTGAACAATCCCAGCTGCTCTCTTTATTAGCTAAAAGAAATATAACAGTAGTCACTGCCTAAAATCTTAAAAAGAAAGCTATGTGTTTGTTAGTAATAGTTTTAAATATTCCCAAATATTATGGGTTTCAGGTGAATCTCAATGCATTGATAATATCTTGCTTGTTTGAGTGAATGTTAGTTCACACACCAGGTGGAGAAAGGGGGTGATAACAGGCAGTGGAATCTCTTAGAATTTGCTTCTGATAGGGCTGTAAGCCAAGCCAAATTTGACTTTATGTACTGTAATACACAACGCCACCTGTAATCTGGTGAACCTCTTCAGAAACCTGAAAACATCTCCCTTTCCTAAGAGAAAGGATTTCATATATTTTATAAGAATTGCTGTTTGCACCCTAAATATTTTTGACAGTTGAATACATTCAGTAGGGCTGTATTAAAATAATAAATATGAGAAATGAGGTAAAGAAATTTAACATAGGGATATTACTGAATTAAACATGACATATCCATATACTAAACATGTATGCAGCCTACACAAATCTGTTTAAGATCATTTGATAACTTGAGAAAGTACTCATAAATTCCAGATGAAATACTATGTAATTTCTCAGACATCTTCAATTTCATCATTAGTCCTAGAAGTTAGCCTCACCAATATGGTACCCTGTTATCTTTCTCAAAAAACATATAAAATTCATTAAGTAAATTATATCACCATGAAAGTGAAAGTGTTAGTCGCTCAGTCACATCTGACTCTTTGCGACCCCGTGGCATATAGCCCACCAGGCTCCTCTGTCCATGGAATTTTTCAGCAAGATTACTAGAATGGGTAACCATTCCCTTCTCCAGGGAATCTTCATGATCTGGGGATCAAACCCAGGTCTCCTGCATTGCAGTTAGATTCTCTAAGGGCTGAGCCACTGGGAGAGCTCTATAACATCATAGAGGACAACAAAGAGGAACTGAGAAGTATACTTTTGACATTTAGTTAGTTTCAAAATTTAGTTTCAAAAGTTCTTAACCCTACACACCTGTCTTCAAATGGGCAGTATTTAAATGCATGTGTCAACTGAATTATAAATTTTCACCAGTCACAGGCTTTCAAGTTTGTTAATAAATTCATGAAAAATTTATATTTATTAATGCCTTAACTATTAAACACATGAAAATCTCAATGTGTACAGGAAAATTTCCTTTGTTTTCTATTCACACAATCTGATGGGAGCAAAAGTATATTAACATGCAACAATGGTATTCTGGAAGAAGCTAACTGGCCGCAGGTAAATTCAACATTATTAAAAGTCTTAGTGTAGCAGTCCTGACCTTTGATTTTGCTAGTGTTTTGTAGTGGATGCTGGCTCATATTTCATGTTCACAAAATTTTTATGAAACCAGTGTTAAAGATCACTGTCATTAAATTCATTACAAGAAAAATAAAGTTGCTACGTGCACTAAACATTTTTGTTATTCTGACTAGTAAATTCTCTCTTTGAAGACAAACAGGAAACCTATTTGGACTTCTTAGGTGGCGCTAGTGGTAAAGAATCTGCCTACCAATGCAGGAGATGCAAGAGATGTGGGTTCAACCCATGAGTCAGGAAGATCCCCTGGAGTAGGAAATGGCTCCCTACTCCAGTATTCTTGTTTGAGAAATTCCATGGACAGAGGAAACTAGTGGGCTACAGTCTACAGGGCTGCAAAGAGTTGCACATGACTGTGAGCTAAGTGCACACCACACACACACACACACACACACACACACACACACACATGCACACACAGGAATCCTATCCATTATGTGACGACTCGGAACATGATACCAGTGCAGCTGTCCCAGACAGTCTGGCGTCTCCCACTCACCACAAAGGGCCAAAGCTGAGAAGACTTCCAGAACTCAAGGCTTTGATGGAACATCTGCCAATGTCATTGCTTAGAAGAATGAACATAATAAAAATGAATTTTCTAACTTTATTTATCCCCTTATTTTTCCTTACTAATGAAGCATCTCTCAACAAATACTCATACACAAATTTATCTGAACTCTTGAGATGTGTTAATATAATCAGTCTACTCTATATATTTCTGTTAAGAATCATTAAGTATTGTATTTTAGAAAGAAAATATTTGCAGAGAAAATCTGACTAATTAAAAATTAACCACGATAACATATAGTTTCTGCAGTTGAATCAGCTACTTTCTTTAAGTTTTAACCAATTCAAACATTCAAGGCTTTCTCTTCATTGCTGTGCTTTGTTTAATGCAGACCAAATTTTTATTTTGTTTTTGTTTTGATAAGTCCTGCTCTTTTGCTCATTTTCATTAACAAGATCACTTATTTTTCAAGTCTCCACATTTTTCTTAATGTTTTCAGATTAATCTACTACAGCACTCAACTTTGCCTTTTATTTCCAGTTTTCCTTTTAAACCTGAATTCCATGTCAATACAATGGGATATTTAGCTGAGGACAGAACCACATTGGGCTGTGATATAACTGCATTATTTTCAAAATAACTGTTGCAGCCATTTGATCCCCACTCGTCCTGAAGCCTGAGTCTCAGATCTGGCACAAAAATGGTGCCCCCTTTGCTCACTGCCAGAGCCTGTTGTCTGATAGTATATTAGATAGAGATTACAACTCAAACAAACGGAGAGCTGTGTAACAATAATGCTACAATTGGACCATGGAGATATCTAATGACCATTTCAGAGAATCCTACTAACTGTAGTTAATGAAGCCTCAGTGTTCCCCAGGAATATCTGAACTTGGACCATTTGCTTCTGAATGTTCCTGACAGTCTGAATTCACTGTATCTCTTTCACCTTAGCCTAACATTGCATCTATTGTTGGTAAGTCAGCTCTGTAATGACATTTAAGAAAATAAATCATGAAATCCTTGAATGAATGCAACCAAGGGGACTGGTCGAATACTTGAGATCAAGTAAAAACTACTAAAATACTAGACATCAGATTGAATTTGATACTTTTCCTTTCAATAAGAAACTCTCTCCCTATGTGTTAACTGCCACTTTGTGAAAAGATGAGTGATAATATCAAGTACCAACAAAAAAGACCATTTGTTTTTTCCTGTCTAACTCAATTATTAAATGATCCGTTACAAGATCGCTTTTTATTCTCTCATAGCAGGTGTTTCAGACTCAGATAATGAGCCTTATGGTGCAGGAATTTCATCTTTAATTCCAGTTAAAAGCTGGATTCCTACCCAGTTGGGCAGAAGGATGAATATGGTAATTGACTAGTGACTCAAACTGGATGAAGAGCATTGGTGAGTCATTCATGACTTTATGCTGAGCTTCCTATAACCAGTAGACTATTTTAGCAATTTTAAGAGAATCATCTAAGAAAGTGTACTCCTGCTGATACTTAAATGACAATTCAAGTGCTAAAAGAAAGATTTTGACTATTTGTGGACAGTGCCAGAATATCTTAATGAAAAGGGAAATATTCAGATGCTTTTGACTTTTGGTCTTCTACGAAGAAAGCATCTGGTTAGCAAAATTTGTTTCACTCTTCATCTGAGTGTTGAGGCAACATAGTACAATTGTTTTCTAAACAAGACACTATCTGTGATCATACTGGGATGATGAATTTTAATAAGAACATTTTATTAAAATATATAAATATTATATTTTTAAAAAACTATTTGTTAAAAGAGAGTGATTCTAGCGATTTAAAAATTCCTACAGCATGATGGCCAGAAAATTCATCTGGGCTACTTTAATATTTCTTTGGATAATATAGGCTATTTTACAGAATAAAAGAAGAAAAATGGGAAAAAAATTTCCATAAGAGAGACATTGCTAAATAACCAAATGTCCTCTGAGAGAAAGTGGGAAAGAAATTTACCTACAAGCAAATATCTTTGAGCTAAAAGTACGGGGGCTGAGAGGGAAAGAAGAAAGCAGGACAGAGGAGGGAAGAGATAAGGGTGAAGAGTTATGCTTTTAAATTCCTTCAAAGAAAATTATTGTTTAATTATTAAACCCACAAAATATTTTCAAAGTTTTCTTAAATTTTAGAAACATAGTCTTAGGTTTTGGAAAAATCTAATGACAAGGTGAAAAAATACATACTTCTGGACTTCCTAATTTTGCTCAGTTGTCTTCCTTTTTCCTCCATAATGCTTCAGATAAAATCCTGAGTTGTAAGTGCAAAACATTATATTCTATGGGGACTTTAGTATGGGCTCACCGTGACTTATGGTTTTGTGACCCACGTGGACTGCAGCCTGCCAGGTTCCTCTGTTAATGGAATTTCTCCTGTAAGCATACTGGAGTAGGTTGCCATTTCCTTCTCCAGGAAAACTTCCAAACCCAAGGGTCAAACCCACATGTCCTGCATTGGCAAGGGTGTTCTTAGAAAAGAACACTGAGCCTCCAGTGGGTTTCCCAAGCGGCTGGGTGGTAGAGAATCCACTTGCCAATACAGGAGACACAGGAGATGCAGGTTTGATTCCTCAGTCGGGAAGATCCCCTGGAGGAAAAAATGGCAACCTACTCCACTATTTTTGCCAATTAAACCCCATGGACACAGGAGTCTGGTGGGCTACAAGTCATAGGGTTGCAAAGAGTTGGACATGACTGAGCACACATACACTAGGGAAACCCAGATTTATGGTTTATGTTGTTTTACATCACACTTCTATTCTCAGAAAACTATTGAGAGCTACCTTTCAGAATAAAACCAATACGACTCAAGAGGGCACAATTCACTTTACCTCTTTTACATAAGTGATGCATATTTTAAACCATGATTACTCCAGAAAAATCTTTACAATGGAAATTGTGAATAATCTTTAGCTTGCACCAGGGCCACAAAAACAATAATTAAATGGCAACAACATTTAGAGAAAATCGTAGTGACTTCTAAATCTTTCTATTGCATCAGTAAAAATTATTTTTATCAGTTAATAGTTTGACTTATCTGTCACTGTATGCAGAGAAAATGAAATATTCAATAACATACTATACTTCAGGACATAGAAAAATTAATAAATATTATATGATATCACAATTTTTGCTTTATCCTAAACATTTGCTTAAAAGCAAGCATCACATTTTCATCTTTTTCATATTCCACATTTCCCATATTGATTTATAATGTTTTCTGAATGAATAAATTATTCCAAATTATTTTATGTATTTTTTCTTAATTGTACAACCTTTTCAGAACTAGTGCACAATTGTTTTAGATCTGTTGTATATCAATATATTAATTGGAATAATTTTAACAAATCATCTATCTCAGCAGACACTGGTCAAATACCACCCACACAAAGATCTTATCATATTTAATGACACTGGTCAAATCCTCTGTATCCAATTCTTGATTATTCCTAAATGGCTTTGGGGAGGACGAAGAGGAAAATTAACATTTACTAAGCATAAGACCTCTGGTAGGCATGAACCCACACAAGTGATCTAAAATAAATATTATTCTCAGATGCGGAAACTGAAGTTCAAAAAGTTGTAATTATTGGGTTAAAGTTAGACTTTAAGTTCAGATGGTTAGAATGTTACAAAGCATGAGCAACGGAGTTTAAAACCCAAGCTCTTTTCTTTTTAACATACACCATCCAATATATTTTCTAATCTGGAAGAACTGGATTTAGTAATATATATTACATAAACATGTAGCACACTACTTCCTTCAATTTTAAATAAAATAACAGTGAGGAGCAGGGGAAGGAGGAAGAGGAGGTTGGAGAGGAAAAAGATGGTAACGGCTAGTATTTGTTAAGTTCTCACTTGTTTGTGGGCTCGAGAATCAGAACGTCTGCGTCCATTTTTGACTATGAAACTTACTGGGAAGGTGGCTGTGAAAAAACGTGGCATGTAGTAATGCCCCCTCAATACTTCATCAGTGATTTGGCCTTGCTTCTCCTGCACTTTGCTCCACTCCACCTCCCTTTCCAGCAATGAGGTCACACACGTGCGGTTCTGTTTTGCAGGGAACCCAAGCTTCAGAGGTGGCTTTGTCAGTACGATCTGCTAACATGGTACATTGAGGACCATCAGAATCCCAGCAGTCAGTAAAAAAAAAAAAACCCTTAACAATAAGTGTTTTTAAGTTCCATTAACAAAGCCTTGAGAAAAGTGAAAATGTTAGCTGCTCAGTAGTGTCGAACTCTTTGCGACCCCATGGTCTGTAACGAGCCAGGTTCCTCTGTCAATGGAATTCTCCAGGCAACAATACTGGAGTGGATACGCATTTCCTTCTCCAGGGGATCTTCCTGACCCAGGGATCGAACCCAGGTCTTGCAGTCAGATTCTTTACCATCTGAGCCACCAGGGAAGCCCTGCAGTTCTTTAAATTTTCTTTCCTTCATTGCAGTGAAATCCATGATTTTGTTTTGTCATGTATAAGATTCATTTGACTTAACAAAAATCCATTAGATTGGGTTGTCACTGTTACCTTATGAAGTAAACTACTATGTAAGTTGTATTTTTATTGTCTTCAGATGCAATCAATACAAGCACATTAAGAAGAGATTAGTCTGAGTGTAAGTTAGCATGGATGAGGATTGTATAGTGGCGTGGCTTTCCCATTATAAATTATTTTTCTTTAAAGGTCTTTCTTAATGAACATAGGAGACAGGGGATACAGAGAAGAAAGAAGGAGGAACAATACTTAGAAATTAATGAAGATTGAGAATAGGCATCATTTTAAAATAGCTTACCCGTACATGAATCATATATCAACAGTGCTGATATAACATATATGCACAATGTAAAGCATGAGAAAAAGCAGACACATTAACACATCACTCAGCTCAAGAAATAAACACTACAAATGAACACTGCAAATAGTGAGAGGACTATTGCAGACAGCGCATTTAAGCAGGGAGGCAAAAACCATGAAATGTCCTGGTTCCGTAGTTCTAAACATGCAACTTTAAAGAGGAAGCAATGCTCTTTGGGGAACTTTCCATCCTTTGGGGGGAGATGGAGTACCAGAGATAACGATCCCCAGACATGTCAACTTTACATAGATTTTTTTTTTTTCAGTTTTAAAAGAAATTATATTTGTGAAAACAACTAAGTTAACATTTTTGTCCTTTCACTGTTTCCTTGAACACTCAAACTAAATTGTACACCAAAAATATTTCAAAACTGTCCTGAATTAAAAGAGATGGTGAAAGGTGCTTCATGACTATGTGTCTTTTGGCAACAGAGGCAAATTTGGTGATATTCTTATTATCCCAGATACAAAAATCCAGCATTTTCAGGAACAAACACCACAAATTCTTGAGAGGCCTTTTGCACAGAGGGTACATTTAAGCAGGAAGCCAAGCACCATGGAATCCCCTGGTACCCCAATTCTAAGTGTGCAACGTTACAGGGAAATTTAAAGCATTTAGTTATACTCTTCAGTTGTTCAAAATTATCTCTGAAGTATGCAAATAAAAGGGGATATCCGAAAATAATACACAACTTAAAATTACACATTCATAGCTGAATATGCATAATTAGAAAATCTACCTCTATCTTTAAAAAATTATCCATTAAAAAAATATTTCTCAATGTTATAAATATATCTGGTGTCTAAAGTAAAAAAAAAAAAAAAAAAAACTTAAAATTTTATTTTCAATCTCTTGTTTTAATGCGTCTTCTGCATCTCGAGATCTTGATTCAGTGGCAACTTCTGCCACTTCACGGGCAATTTGCCTGGATGTTGCAGGCACTTCCCCTCACATTAGCTGAGCGGGTGACTTGGCTTCGGACACTCGGAAGTTCTCTCTCAGTGGGGCGCGAGTTCCTTATGTCACTCTTCTCGCCTCCCTGCCACCACATTACTTGTGGTGAGTTTCATGCTGAGCACATTTTCTTTCACGTTAATACTTGGTTGTTTTTCAAATGGTTTTGCAGAACAGATGTTCTTATTTGAGTTCCCATCTTTCTTCTTTCTCCTGACATATTTTTCACAAAAGACTTCCTTACTATTTCTGTTTATCCACGTCCCTCTCTGGGGGGCTGGGGGGAAGGGAGGGAGAAAGACTCATTCTAAATCATCCTTAAAAAAAAATCTATTTCTTAGATATCTTCCTGTGTAATTTGTCCCTACCTATTCCTCCTGATATATATTATACCTTCATTGAAAACAAATCTGCTTGCTGATTTTTTTATCTACTCCTATGTAAAATTTCTTCTGTAAATTAGAATATTTTCATTTTAATATTTTGTGATTAGAGAAATTTTTACACAGCATTTGTCAATGTAGTCTCTCTAAATATATATTGATTTTATTCCAACTTTCATCCAGACCTAAGCCAGTGGTATGAATTAAAGGGAATTAACTCCCTGTATCTCTTTTTAACTTCCTTCTGTTTATTTAAATCTTGTTCAAGATTTGAATGTTACATGTTTACTTTCCATCACTTGTCAGAGATGACTTCTGTCTGTAAGTTTAATCAATTAAAAACATTCTTAATTTTTCGTATTGCTCAAAGTCTTTCCCTGAGGAGAGGCACTGTAATCTCTGAAAGAAAATGAAAAGTTTTTCTCCTACTTCTTTAAGAGTAAAATCAATGTTTTTTGATCCAGAGATCCAGAAACAACTGGATCTCTGGCTTTACTTTCCTGTTACTGATATCCTCTGCAAAGTTGTATAGAGTAAGATGAAACGTATCTACAACACTCCTCCATTTTTTTTAGAACTAACTTGACTTTAAATTCAATTTTAAAAAATTGTTGAGAATTCATTTATTTCAAACACATTGTCATTAGTTTATCCCATAGACACAAATTTTCATTTTGATAAAAGTTCTTTGAATTTAACTTGTTCCATATGCTCTTGAGGTAAACTCTTGACAAACAATTTACAGGTTGCAACCTAGGTGAGGGAGAAGCTTGAGTGTTGAATCAGAGACGATTAAAGTGATCAATATATTCCAATACACAGATCAGTTTCTCTCTCCTCTCTCTTTTTTTCTTAGCACAGAGGATTAGTAAAAGGAGAATAAAAGGCTTCTGAATAATTCTGCATTAGTGGATTGTAAATTTCAATTATTCCTTCTCAAAAACTCTTTTTTAAGAGAAAGGGAAGTGGAAATCTTTCCCAAATAGATTATAATTCAAAATTCCTATTGCAAAGGTATTTAAACATTTTTCATTAATAATAGTAATCTGGAATCCTAAAATTTCCTGTCACTGTGAAATGCCAATTCATTTTTAAGATAAAAGAAAAAGAAATCCCCAACTCCCTATACCCCAGCATTAAGCCAAAGTCACTTCATATCTGAAGCATGCCTCTTCCTGAGAAGGAGGGTGGCATGCTGCTAATGCCTGGCTGTCACTCACACAGGGCTGTTAGGCAAGGAAGGTGAAGAAAGGAACTATTAGTCTGTAATTCTTAAAATTTACATCCCCTGTAATTTTCGGTGAATGCTTTGCTTTTTTGGCATCTAAATTAGACAGAACCACAGCTACTGCCACCAGTTCATGGCATTTTCCTAGAGTGAAGGTAGATAGAACACTGAGCTATTTCAAGACTAAAAAAAAGAGAGGCTATTTTGTTTTCCATCTTGACTTTCTTGTGACGGTCAAATAACAGAAATTTGTTTATCCCACCTGCCTTCTTTAATGACCATGAACAGTGACAGATCCTAGGAAAACATATGACACTCTCTGCTCTCTGGAACCTAGTGTATTCTTTGTCAGGAAAAAAATTTACATTGGCTTTTGTGTTTGTAAAGTTCAATTCACAGGATAGTAGGTTGTAAGTGGCAATTAGCATAAAATACCCCACATTCAGATCTTGTTCGAAGAAGAAAGACCCAGTATTTGGGGGTTGATTTTTTTCCCATCTTATTTCTGGAAATATACACAGGTGATATAGTTGCTCCTCATTCTATTATTTATCGTACTGAGTTCATAACTGTACATGCTATTTTACTCACAAAGTGGAAGAAAACAAAGCACTGGCTTGATGATAATATAGCAGTTATGAGACTGAATTGTTTCTCAGGAACTAATCCTTCCTTCATCCTGACATTTCAAAACTCCAGCCCTAATGGCTTAGAGTAATGGCCAATCAGTTGGCCTGAGCTCTAAATTCTAGTTTTGACAAGGGACAACCTATGATAACCTAAGTTACACAAATCCCCAAACCTAAATTTTCTCATTTTTAAAATGAGAAAGTTGGATCTAATAATTTCTAAGTGGTATTTCTAATTGCCTTTGACACATCTGAATCCGAAGGGAAAGACACTGGACATGGCAGAACTTCCTTTTCAAGTTGACATTCTTCTTCAAAATCCTCTGCTCTACGCTGAATAGTTAAGAACCATTAAAGCTCCTTGGGTTCATGAAGCCTTGGTCTCCTCATTCATCAAACACAGGGGCTACCTCTGCTTCCTCATGTCATGTTGGCATGGGGATCCATGCAGAAGGGTGCAGCCATCTGCCAAGTACCTGGGAAGTCCTCCATGAATGATGACTATTATTATTTCTGAAAATCAGTAATAGTGGTTAAAACCATTTGCTTTGCTTTCTACTCTAACAATTGTTTTCTAGAAGAGATTTTCTCTCATTCTGATGTAGTAGCTTAAAGTACAACTGGTCTCTGTATAGCAGTACTTATGTGGTAAATGCACAGCAAACTCTGAAACTTTCATTATTGACAAAAGAAGAGCCCTATACATTCATCATCATACTAAAAGACATAGGGAAGTTTAGTCAGTTATGCTTTAATGCAACACGTGTTCCTAAACTCCTAAACTGTGCTATGCAAAATTGTGCATCTAAAAAAAAAAAAAAAAGAAGAAGAACACTATCGGGCTTCTGAGGTGACAATACTCAAAAATTTCATCAGTGACATGAGAAAAGACAAGTAATGATCTAATATAAACTGTAGCATGTTAAGTGATTAAGAAGATCATGAAGGCCATGGCCACCAGCTCCAGTATTCTTGCCTAGAAAATCCCGTGGACAGAGGAGCCTGGCAGGTTATAGTCCATGGGGTCACAAAGAGTTGGACATGACTGAGTGACTGACGCACACACAGTACTATAATAAATATGATGCTTTACCTGAAAAATGACATGACGTGGCATTTCGAAGGACTGCAACCTATGACGTGGTGTGGAGTCCAGGAAGCAGTGTGTCCTGGAGTCAGAGGGAGAGTCGTCCACCAGCAGGTGAGTGTGGGTGTGGTTCATAGCGTGTGGGATGGACTGAGATGGTTGGTAGATCGCTGAGGAGTGTGCCCGTGTGTGTCTGGTAGTATATTCCTGGGGGTCTTCATTCAGCTGAGGGCAGTCTTCTGCCTTTACTTAGCATTTCTTGCTGACAAAATCAGACATAAGCAAAGATGAAAACTGCATTATGCTCAATATATCAAAAGTTTCAGAATAAATTTGCACTTCCAAAGTAAGTGTTGTAACAGAAATGACCACATAGAGATTTCAGGCATATTTACTCTCAAAACTATTCTTTATTGAGATTATGCATATACCTGTATGTGCATGTGTATACCTATAACATTGAAGAATAGAAAATGAGTAGAATTTTCTCATACATATCTATAGTAAAATTATTCTTGGTTGAGTATTTTGCATAGTGCTGCATATTTTTCACTATACTAATGAACAATATTTGTTTTAAAATAAAATCAAGTAACAGGGAAAAAATGGGACTTACAAAATCCTTGTAAGCACTCTTGCTTTGCACCTTTCTCTCAAGTTCCATGTGTGTCTCAATTTCCAGCTTCAGTGAAAGCAAGGGAGAAGGCAACAGGGAAGGAGAGATACAGAAAAGAGAATCGGGTAATGGAAATTCAGTCTAAAATGCAGACAAATCTGCCGTTTCTGCTTGATAGCCTGTAACATTTCCATGTAGTGCACTTTGCATGGCAGAGTAGCTGCTAGTAATAGAATTCTCTCACAGTGGAGGTTAATTACTTTTCAGCTACAGCAAAATAAATTTCCTGTCAAGCTCACGGACAGGAATGTGCCAGTGTCCCCGATCTTACCTGCAGTTTTAATTCAGCGTTAATATCTGACACTTGCTTGCATTTAGTGGGCTGTCCCTCTGAACAGTAGGAGCCCCAAAGGAATATTGAAGGGCTGTCAGTTATGCAGTATCAAGTGTGTGTTAAAAAAGTGCTCGGCCTCTTCCAGAGTGCACCATAAGGAAGATTAACTGAGCTGCCTCTCACTTCAGAAAACAGGGCTGGCCCTCCTGGTGATGTGGAAAAGTGCAACTTAACACCAGACAGGAACCAGGGAAGTTCATTTCCCTCCATCCCCGGTGGAGCACACCCTAGCGTGTGAGTTGTCTCTTCAGTCATGTCTGACTGTGTGGACTGTAGTCCCTCCAGACTGCTCTGGCCATAGGGATTATCCAGGCAAGAATACTTGCCTGGAGTGGGTTGCCATGCCTTCCTCCATGGGATCTTCCCTACCCAGGGATTGAACCCAGGTCTCCCACATTGCAGACAGATTCTTTGCCATCTGAGCCACCAGGGAAGCCCATGAATACTGGAGTGGGTAGCCTGTCCCTTCTCCAGGGGATTTTCCAGACCCAGGAACCAAACCAGGGTCTCCTGTGTTACAGATGGAGTCTTTACCAGCTGAGCTAACAAAGAAGACTTGATTTCAGTCTATTCTCCATTTTAATAAGCAGAAACATCCTTCACAACATCCTGAACTTTATAGGATAATGTATCAACAGCTTTTTATAATTATCCTGTTTAAGAGCTCAGTTTTTTCCCCAAATGTAACCTCTTCTCTGTGGCCACAGTCATGTCCTATTACTGGAAACAGACACTGTCACTGTCAGTTAATAAATGCCAACGTTGGCAATCCTGAAGGGCCATCAATAGAGAAGTGAGCCTACATCACTTCCCACTGCATAGACAGCTACACAGCAGAGTAGGAGAACAGAATGCAAAAGGAGAGAGAGTGTTACTCTATCAGAAAGACTAGAGTTCATAGCTAAAATATTGGTGATTATCAATTAGAAAAGAATATGGGAAGATATTTTCACACATGTTCTTCTTTCCATAATTCAGCTCTTCATTTTCAAAATTTCCCAGCCTTCATTTTCTTCCCATAAAACTCTTTAATTATATATATATACACACACCCACACCCACCCACACACACACACATATATATGTATATATATACATATATATATATATATATATCTGAGTATCCCACCTATAAAACCCTTCCTGATTCAGCTAATTCTATGTGGTCCCACTTTCCTTCGAAATGCTATAGAATTCTGTTTTATTCTTTCCAGTGGCACTAATTATACTATCTCATATAAATCACATTAATGCAATTTTTAACCACTTTCTTTTCCAATTAGATTGCAAGTACCTTATGACAATGTTTATTTTGCTTTTAATTTACTGCATCCCCTAGTATGATGCCTTGCATCTAATGAATCCTCAATGAGTATTTGTTGAATTGACTTTTCTTGAAGTTTAATCCTCTTCAGAGACAGAGGAAATAGGAGAAGATTCTCAGTGCATTAGAAAATTTTAACTTGTCTGTCTCTGATACTTTGTAACAAATTTATTTGCAATTCAGAATTTCTATGGAAAATGATGTTTGAGTGTGGATTTCTGAGTGTTAAAATATTTTAAGATGTTAAGTCAAATATTCACTTCTGCTAGAGGTTGGCAAACTAATAATCAATACTCATTTTTTTTTCTCTTTTCAAGGTTGAATCAAACAGAAAATGAGATACTTGGGACAGACTGATGGAGACATCAGTTTTACTAAGCTTAAGTGTGATGGGAGAACATGGCTGAGATGTCATCATTAAATCAAGTTTCCTAATATTTCATCCCTAGACAAACCTATGTATTCTTCACAAGAACAAAAGATGATACCTATCTGCTCATTTGAAGCAGTGTAAAGGAGGAATAAACAACTTTTGAATAATAAGTTTCAAGTACTATTGGGGTAAACAGTCTGTTATAAAATAAATCTGGGGCCACAAACTTTTTCTGCAAAGTGCCCGACAATAATTACTTTAGGATTCATGGGTCATATAGTTCCAACTCTTAGTCAATTCTGCTATTGGTGATGATGTGAAAGCAACCATAAACATGTATACTATGTGCAAGAATGAGCATGTCTGTGTACAAATAAAACTATATTTATGGATTCTGATATCTGAACATTCTATACTTTCTATGTGCCACAAAATACTATTCTTTTGATTTTTTAAAAACAGTTCAGCTCCCAGGTCATACATTGGCCAGATTTACTCTGTGGGCCACAGTTTGACAAGCCTCGAAATAAACATTAGATTTCACTAAAAATTTAACTCAATATTATCAGTCTCCTACTCTAATTAAACCTAGGAAAAAAGAGTTGATAGCATTAATCTACTCTACAATTTCTCTAGCTTAATTTTGAGTTTATGTTCCTTTACAACAACCATCCACGATTTGTAGAAACTAATATCTATGAGGGTTTTTTAAATCTACTAAAGGAGGAAGATGGTGATCAAGCATTGTGGTTATTGGCAAACCAATATTTCATCTTACCTCCACACAGACCTTAATGCTAATGTATTTACAAGAGGAAGCAGAAAAGGTCATAGGCAGAAGTCTGCTCAACTGTAGGACTTTAAGGATCAGCCTAATTTAGGGGCACAGGACAAGGACTTCGAAGCGCTATGAGGGGTACCCAATTACCCAGGAAAATGTTAAGCAAAGGCAAACTGGTGACATTTACTTTCCTGCTTATTTTGTGAAAGGGCAAAGAAGCACACTTTCACTTGACAGCTTCACTGTTTTCTGTGGGAAATAAAACTGGCAGTTTCTAGGGGTGGAATACCGCTGCTGCTGTTGCTGCTAAGTCGCTTCAACATTTTCCAACTCTGTGCGACCCTATAGATGGCAGCCCACCAAACTCCTCTGCCCACAGGATTCTCCAGGCAAGAATACTGGAGTGGGTTGCCATTTCTTTCTCCAGCAGAATACTCAGTCAGTCAGTCAGTTCAGTCACTCAGTTTTGTCCGACTCTTTGTGACCCCATGAATCGCAGCATGCCAGGCCTCCCTGTCCATCACCAACTCCTGGAGTTCACTCAAACTCGTGCCCATCAAGTCGGCGATGCCATCCAGCCATCTCATCCTCTGTCATCCCCTTCTCCTCCTGCCCCCAATCCCTCCCAACATCAAGGTCTTTTCCAATGAGTCAACTCTTCACATGAGATGGTCAAATTATTCGCATTTCAGCTTCAGCATCAGTTCTTCCAATGAACACCCAGGACTGATCTCCTTTAGGATGGACTGGTTGGAGTCCAAGGAGCTGCAGTCCAAGGGACTCTCCAGAGTCTTCTCCAACACCACAATTCAAAAGCATCAATTTTTTGGTGCTCAGCTTTCTTCACAGTCCAACTGTCACATCCATACATGACCACTGGAAAAACCATAGCCTTGATCAGATGGACCTTTGTTGGCAAAGTAATGTCTCTGCTTTTTAATATGCTATCTAGGTTGGTCACAACTTTCCTTCCAAGGAGTAAGCATCTTTTAATTTTATGACTGCAGTCACCATCTGCAGTGATTTTGGAGCCCCTAAAAATGAAGTCTGACACTGCTTCCACTGTCTCCCCATCTATTTCCCACGAGGTGATGGGACCAGATGCCATGGTCTTAGTTTTCTGAATGTTAAACTTTCAACCAACTTTTTCACTCTCCTCTTTCACTTTCATCAAGAGGTTTTTTAGTTCCTCTTCACTCTCTGCCATAAGGGTGGTGCCATCTGCATATCTGAGGTTATTGATATTTCTCCCGGCAATCTTGATTCCAGCTTGTGCTTCTTCCAGTCCAGCGTTTCTCATGATGTACTCTGCTCATAAGTTAAATAAGTAGGGTGACAATATACAGTCTTGACGTACTCCTTCTCCTATTTGGAACCAGTCTGTTGTTCCATGTCCAGTTCTAACTGTTGCTTCCTGACCTGCATACAGGTTTCTCAAGAGGCAGGTCAGGTGGTCTGGTAGTCCCATCTCCTTCAGAATTTTCCACAGTTTATTGTGATCCACACAATCGAAGGCTTTTGTGTAGTCAATAAAGCAGAAATAGATGTTTTACTGGAGCTGCCTTGCTTTTTCGATGGTCCAGTGGATGTTGGCAATTTGATCTCTGGTACCTCGGCCTCTTCTAAAACCAGCTTGAACATCTGGAAGTTCTCAGTTCACGTATTGCTGAAGCCTGGCTTGGAGAATTTTAAGCATTACTTTACTAGCATGTGAGATTAGTGCAATTGTGTGGTAGTTTGAGCATTCTTTGGCATTGCCTTTCTTAGGGATTGGAATGAAAACAGACCTTTTCCAGTCCTGTGGCCACTGTTGAGTTTTCCAAATTTGCTGGCATATTGAGTGCAGCACTTTCACCGCATCATCTTTCAGGATTTGAAATAGCTCAACTGGAATTCCATCACCTCCACTAGCTTTGTTCGAAGTGATGCTTTCTAAGGCCCCCTTAACTTCACATTCCAGGATGTCTGGCTCTAGGTGAGTGATCACACCATTGTGATTATCTGGGTCGTGAAGATCCTTTTTGTACAGTTCTTCTGTGTATCCTTGCCATCTCTTCTTAATACCTTCTCCTTCTCTTAGGTCCATAACATTTGTGTCCTTTATCAAACCCATCTTTGCCTGAAATATTCCCTTGATATCTCTAATTTTCTTGAAGAGATCCCTAGCCTTTCCCATTCTATTGTTTTCCTCTATTTCTTTGCATTGATAACTCTAGTTAAATTTACCCTACAGCTCCCCAAGGTTACCACCCGAGTGGTACCCATGGGGCACACATCTGCCTTTCATTCAAGGGAAGCAGGACACATCCATTTCCAGCTTCCCCTGAGTTCAAGTTTCCTCAACCGATGGAAAATTTATTCTCTTCCCTGCTCCTTTTCTCCATTTACCTCATTTTTGTTCTTTAATTATTTTCTCTTGTAGAAAACACAGGACATTTAGAAAAAGGAGTTACATTTTTATCTTCCTCTTTTCTTTCTTTGTTCCAAGGAATAAAGGCTGCTAGCAGTTTGCTTTGTGCCCTGATATTGATTTTAAATACCGACATTTAAGTATGTGACAATTGTTAACACTATTACTTAGAGTTATTTTCATTTTAAATTTTGCAGTAATGACATTCTGCTATTTTTTTTCCTATAACTTATAGCGGTTGTCATTTATGAAAATGTTATGGACAACTTTCTAACTCAGTACAAATTTCTTTTTCTTTTACTCCAGGATAATTTCATGGCAGGGATAAAGCATTGTGTGTCAGTATATAGTGTGCCTCTAGTGGGTGATCTGTGAAAAGATATCAACTTTTTTTTTTTTTTTTAACACATAATGAGAAATTTGGACTACATAGTCTATACAGTTCTATTTGGTTCTAGATTTGTGGGATTTTATAAGTGCAATTCTATGCTTTACCAAGTGTAGAGAGAGGTCTTATACCTTACCAGTTTTTTGAATGTATATAAGGAAGAAAATAGAAGAGCATGCCTATAAAATGTGGCATAAGGGAGGCAGTCCTAAGATGGCAGAGGAATAGGGGCAGGGGGGCAATTTCTCCCCCACAAATTCATCAAAAGATCATTTGAAATGCTGAGTAACTTTCACAAAACAACTTCTGAATACTGGCGGAGGACACCAGACACCCGGAAAGGCGGCCCATTCTCTTTGAAAGGAGGTAGGACAAAATATAAAAGATAAAAAGAGAGACAAAAGCGTTAGGGACTGAGAACTGTCCCAGGGAGAGTCATGAAGGAGGAAAGTTTCCAAACACAAGGAAACCTTCTCACCAGTGGCTCTGTGGGGAGTTTTGGAATCTCAGAGGGAAACATAACCAGCAGGAAAAAACAAAACAAAACAAAAAAAGCACAGAGAATACTCTCCTAACTGCAACTCCCAGTGGAGAAGTAGCCCAGAAGCTCCTGTCTGCCCCCCAGTGGGCAGGGACTGAACAGCGAGGTGTGGGTTGCATGCTTAGGGTAAGGACTGGGTCTGAATCCCCTGAGGACAATCTGAGGGAGCTAACGTAAGATAGCAACCCAAACTGTGGGATAGCTAGAGAGAGAAAAAAATAAAGAGAGAGAGAGAACTTTCCCGTGAAAAGCTTTAGCATGAGGCACAGCCTGGCCAGCTCACAGAACAAAAGATTGAACTAATACCAAAGGAGAGCTAGCCAGTTGCAGACCAGCCCACCCCCCCACCAGAGGCACAGAGGCAGGCGGGCGACAGCCAGAGCAGGAAGGCAAGGGGTAATCTTGGCCCCAGAGATGGCATTCTCTGTGAAACTCCCAGTTGCTAACCAAGTCTTCTTGGGATCCTGGATGGTTGACATCTGTGAGGAGAGTTGCAGCCAGAGATCAGCTCCCAGAGGAGACACACAGCACACTTGAGAAGGCACTCTCGCTGGATACCTGGGAAACCAGGCGGCTGGGACTAGGGAGGTGATTAAGATGCACAGGCCACCTCGGACACTGTGCTCGCCAGGCACCTTGTTTCCTGAGCTGTTCGGACCTGGGAAGGGCACCAAATGCATGCCCAACCGAGTCTGTGCCTTTGTGGAGTACCTGAGAACCTGAAGCTGAGCTGCTTAGACCGGGGACGCGCATGAAACACAGGGCCTGCTTTGGACAGTTCCCCTGCAGAGCAACCTGGGGCCTGAGCAGTGTAGACAGGGAAAGCACAGATGCTGTGAGTGAGGCAAACCCAGTGTGGCCCAGACACTGTGAGCACTCCCCACACATGCCAGTGATATTTCTTTGTGGTGTTCCTCCCTCCCCACAGCAGAACTGAACAAGTGAGCCTAAATAAGTGACCACCCTCATCCCCTTGTGTAAGGGTGGAAATTAAACACTGAAGAGACTTGCAAACAGCAGAAGCAAACAAAACAAAACAAAAAAACAAAGAAGAGGGAACCACTCTGGAAGTGACAGGTGAAACAGATTAAAACCCTGTAGTTAGCATTGACTAAGCATTGGAAGGGGCCTATAGACATTGGGAAGAAGTATAAGCTGGAACAAGGAACTATTGAAAACTGAACTGACCCCCATGATGCTCTCAACAGCTCCAGAGAAATTCCTAGATGTATTTTTACTATTATCATTTTTTAAATTTTTTTAATTTTTAAGTTCTTTATTTGCTCCTTTAATTTTAATTTTTATAACCTACTATTACCTTGCAAAAAAGACCCTATTTTTAAAGCAAATTTCATATATATATATATATATATATATATATACATACATATATTTTATAATTTTTGTGATTGATTTTTTTTTTTTTTTGTATTTTTAATACTGTATTTTTCAGAGTGGTTAAACTCTAAAGATTTTTAATCTCTGCTTTTTGGTATTTGTTATCAATTTTGTACCTTTAAGAATCTAATCATCAGTACCCATTTTTGCTTAGGGGTGTGACTACTGGCTTGATTGCTCTCTCTCTCCTTTTGACTCTCCCTTTTCTCCCCCAGGCCACCTCTATCTGTTCCCTCCCCCTTCTCTTCTCTACTTAACTCTGGGAATTTCTCTGGGTATTCTGGGCTGTGGAGAACATGTAGGGAACTGATTACTGGCTAGGTTGCTCTCTCTCCCCTTTTGACTCCCCCTCTTCTCCTCCTGGTCACCTCTATCTCCCTCCCCCTTCTTCTCTTCTCCATGTAACTCTGTGAACCTCTCTGGGTGTCCCTCACTGTGGATAATCTTTTCACAATTCAACTGTATGTATTATCTGTGCTGGATGGATGGAGAAGTTTTGAGGCTACTGTAAGAATAAGACTGAAATCCAGAGGCAGGAGGCTTAAATTCAAAATTTGAGAACACCAGAAAACTCCTGACTCCAGGGAACATTAATTTACAAGAGCTCAACCAAATGCCTCCATACCTACACTGAAACCAAGCTCCACCCAAGAGCCAACAAGTTCCAGAGCAAGAGACCATGCTGATTCTCCACCAACTCAGGAACATAGCCCTGAGCATTAAAATACAGGCTGCCCAAAGTCACACCAATCCATAAACACCTCAAAACTCACTAGTGGACACTTCATAGCACTCCGGAGAGAAGAGATCCAGCTCCACCTTCCAGAACACTGATGCAAGCTTCCCTAACCAGGAAACCCTGAAAAACCACTAATCCAACCTCACCCACAGGGAGCAAGCTACACAATAAAGAGGAACCACAAACTTCCAGCATACAGAAAGGCCACCCCAAACACAGCAATTTAAACAAAATGAAAAGGTGGAGAAATATTCAGCAGATAAAGGATCATGACAAATGCTCATCAAACCAAACAATAGAGGAGAGAGAGGGAGTCTACCTGAAAAATAATTCAGAATGATAGTAAAGATGATCCAAAATCTTGAAAACAAAATGGAGTTACAGATAAGCAGAATAGAGACAAGGATTGAATGGATGAAAGAAATGTTTAGCATTTATGTGAAATGTTTAGCAAGGACCTAGAAGAAATAAAAAAGAGTCAATCAATAATGAATAATGCAATAACTGCAATCAAAAGCACTCTGGAGAGAACCAACAGTACAACAACTGAGGCAGAAGATAGGATAAGTGAGGTGGCAGATAGAATGGTGGAAATAAATGAAGCAGAGAGGAAAAAAGAAAAAAAGAATTGAAAGAAATGAGGACAACTTCAGAGATCTCTGGAACAATGCTAAATGCCACAAAATTCAAATTATAGGAGTCCCAGAAGAAGAAGACTGAAAGAAAGCCCATGGGAAAATGCTTGAGGAGATAATAGTTGAAAACTTCCCTAAAATGGGGAAGGGACTAGCCACCCAAGTCCAAGAAGCCCAGAGAGTCCAAAACAGGATAAACCCAAGGCAAAACACTCCAAGACATATACTAATCAAATTAACGAAGATCAAACACAAAGAGCAATTATTAAAAACAGCAAGAGAAAAGTAACAAATAACACACAAGGGGATTCCCATAAGGATAACAGCTGATCTTTCAAAGGAAACTTTTAAGGTCAGAAGGGAATGACAGGACATACTTAAAGTGATGAAAGAGAAAAACCTACAACCCAGATTACTATACCCAGCAAGGATCTCATTCAAATATGGAGGAGAAATCAAAAGCTTTACATACAAGCAAAAGCTGATAGAATTCAGCACCACCACACCAGCCTGTCAACAAATGCTAAAGGCTCTTCTCTAGACAGGAAACACAGAAAAGGTTTATAAACTTGAACCCAAAACAACAAGGTAAATGACAACAGGATCATACTTATAAATAATTACCTTAAGTGTAAATGGACTGAATGCCCTAACCAAAAGACAAAGACTGGCTGAATGGATACAAAAACAAGATCTCTATAAATACTGTCTACAAGAGACCCACCTCAAAACAAGGGACATATACAGACTGAAAATGAAGGGCTGGGAAAAGATATTTCATGCAAACGGAGACCAAAAGAAAGCAGAAGTAGCAATACTCATAACAGATAAAATAGACTTTGAAATAACAGCCATGAAAAGAGACAAAGAGGGATACTACATAATGATCACAAGATCAAGAAGAAGATATAACAATTATAAATATATATGCATCCAACATAGGAGCACTGCAATATGTAACACAAATGTTATCAAGTATGAAAGGGTAAATTAACAGTAGCACAATAATAGTGGAAGACTTTAATATCCCACTCAACCTATGGATAGATCAACTAAACAGAAAATTAGCAAGGGAACACAAACTTTAAATGATGCAATGGACCAGTTAGACCTAATTGATATCTATAGGACATTTCACCCCAAAACAACGAATTTCACCTTTTTCTCAAGTGCACACAGAACCTTCTCCAGGATAGATCACATCCTGGGCTATAAATCTAGCCTTGGTAAATTCAAAAAAAACTGAAATCATTCCAAGCATCTTTTCCGATCATACTGCAGGAAGATTAGATGCCAACTACGGGGGGTGGGGGGGGAATAAAACTATTAAAAATACAAACATATGGAGGCTAAACAACATGCTTTTGAATAATAAACAAATCACTGAAGAAACCCAAAAAGAAATCAAAATATGCATAGAAATGAATGAAAATGAAAATAAGACAACCCAAAACCTGTAGGATTCAGGAAAAGCAGTGTTAAGGGAAAGGTTCATAGCAATACAACCTTACCTCAAGAAACAAGAGAAAAATCAAATAAATAACCTAATTTTATATATAAAGCAACTAGAAAAAGAAGAACCACCACAAGGTTAGTAGAAAGAAAGAAATCATAAAAATTAGGGCAGAAATAAAAAAGAGAAACAAAGGAGACAATAGCAAAAATCAACAAAATTAAAAGCTGATTCTTTGAGAAGATAAATAAAATAGACAAACCATTAGCCAGACTCATCAAGAAAAAAAAAAAGGGAGAAGAATCAAATCAACAAAATTAGGAAGGACAATGGAGAAAACACAACAGACAACACAGAAATACAAAGGATCATAAGAGACTACTGTCACCAACTATGCCAAAAAAATGGGCAATTTGGAAGAAATGGACAAATTCTTATAAAAGTATAACCTTTCAAAACTGAACTAGGAAGAAATAGAAAATCTTAACAGACCCATCACAAGCACAGAAATTGAAACTGTACTAAAAAATCTACCAACAAACAAAAGCCCAGGACCAGACGGCTTCACAGGTGAATTCTACCAAAAATGTAGAGAAAAGCTAACACCTATCTTACTCAAACTCTTCCAGAAAATTGCAGAGGAAGGTAAACAGCCAAACTCATTCTACGAGGCCACCATCACCCTCATACCAAAACCAGACAAAGATGCCACACACACACACAAAAAGAAAACTACAGGCCAATATTGCTGAAGAACACAGATGCAAAAATCCTCAACAAAATTCTAGCAAACAGAATCCAACAACATATTAAAAAGATCATGCATCATGATCAAGTGGAATTTATCCCAGGGATGTAAGAATTCTTCAATATTCACAAATCAATCAATGTGATACACCACATTAACAAATTGAAAGATACAAACCATATGATTATCTCAATAGATGCAGAGAAAGCCTTTGACAAAATTCAGCATCCATTTATGATTAAAAAAAAAAAATCCTCCAGAAAACAGGAATAGAAGGAACAGACCTCAACATAATAAAAGCCATATATGATAAACCCACAGCAAACATTATCCTCAATGGTGAAAAATTGAAAACATTTCCCCTAAAGTCAGGAACAAGACAAGGGTGCCCATTCTCACCACTACTATTTAACATAGTTTTGGAAGTTTTAGCCACAGCAATCAGAGAAGAAAAAGGAATAAAAGGAATCCAGATTGGAATAGAAGGAGTAAAACTCTCACTGTTTGCAGATGACTGATCCTCTACATAGAAAAACCTAAAGACCACCAGAAAATTACTATAGTTAATCAATGAATATAGTAAAGTTGTGGAATATAAAATTAACACAGAAAAATGCCTTGCATCCGTATGCACTAACAATGGAAAACAGAAAGAGAAATTAAGGACAGAATTCCATTCGCCATTGCAACAAAAGGAATAAAATACTTAGGAATAAATCTATCTAAAGAAACAAAAGACCTATATATAGAAAACTGTAAAACACTGATGAAAGAAATCAAAGAGGACACAAATAGACGGAGAAATATACCATGTTCATGGATCGGAAGAATCAACATAGTGAAAATGAGTACACAACCCAAAGCAACCTGGTTCAATGCAATCCCTATCAAACCACCAACAGTATTTTTCACAGAACTAGAACAAATAATTTCACAGTTTGTATGGAAATATAAAAAAAACCTCGAATAGCTAAAGCAAACTTGAGAAAGAAGAATAGAACTGGAGGAATCAACCTGCCTGACTTCAGACTACAAAGCTACAGTCATCAAGACAGTATGGTATTGGCAAAAAGACAGAAATATAGATCAATGGAACAAAATAGAAAGTCCAGAGATAAATCCAAGCACTTATGGACACTTGGAAGGAAAGTTATGATCAACCTAGATAACATATTAAAAATCAGAGACATTACTTTGCCGACAAAGGTCCATCTAGTCAAGGCTATGGTTTTTCCAGTGGTCATGTATGGATGTGAGAGTTAGAATGAAGAAAGCTGAGCACCAAAAAATTGATGCTTTTGAACTGTGGTGTTGGAGAAGACTCTTGAGAGTCCCTTGGACTGCAACTCCTTGGACTCCAACCAGTCCATCCTAAAGGAGATCAGTTCTGGGTGTTCATTAGAAGGACTGATGCTGAGGCTGAAACTCCAATACTTTGGCTACCTCATGCGAAGAGTTGACTCATTGGAAAAGACCCTGATGCTGGGAGGGATTGGGGGCAGGAGGAGAAGGGGACAACAGAGGATGAGATGGCTGGATGGCATCACCGACTCAATGGACATGAGTTTGGGTAAACTCCAGGAGTTGGTGATGAACAGGGAGGCCTGGCATGCTGCGATTCATGAGGTCACAAAGAGTCGGACACGACTGAGTGACTGAATTGAACTTAGTGGACACCTTATCTTTGACAGAGGAGGCAAGAATATACAATAGAGAAAAGACAATCTCTTTAACAAGTGGTGCTGGGAAAACTGGTCAACCACCTCTAAAAAAATGAAACTTTAACACTTTCTAATGCCATACACAAAAATAAACTCCAAATGGATTAAAGATCTAAATGTAACACCAGAAATTATAAAACTCCTAGAGGAAAACATAGGCAAAACACTCTCTGACATAAATGATATCAGGGTCCTCTATGACCCACCTCCAAGAGTAATGGAAATAAAAGCAAAAATAAACAAATGGGATCTAATTAAACTTAAAAAGCTTTTGCACAATGAAGGAAACTATAAGCAAAGTGTAAAGACAGCCTTCAGAATGGGATAAAATAATAGCAAATGAAGCAATTGGCAAAGAATTAATCTTAAAAATATATAAAGAGCTCATGCAGGTCAATTCCAGAAAAATAAACGACCCAATCAAAAAATGGGCCAAAGAACTAAACAGACCATTTCTCCAAAGAAGACATATAGATGATAACAAACACATGAAAAGATACTCAACATCACTCATTATCAGAGAAATGCAAATCAAGACTGCAATGACATACCATCTCACACCATTCAGAATGGCTGTTATCAAAAAGTCTACAAATAATAAATGCTGGAGAGTGTGTGGAGAAAAGGGAACCCTCTTACACTTTTGATGAGAATGCAAACTAGTACAGCCCCTGTGGAGAACAGTGTGGAGATTCCTTTAAAAAGTGGAAATAGGACTGTCATATGACTCAGCAATCCCACTGCATACACACCGAGGAAACCAGAACTGAAAGAGACACGTGTACCCTAATATTCATTGCAGCACTGTTTACAATAGCCAGGACATGGAATCAACCTAGATTTCCATTGGCAGATGAATGAATAAGAATGCAGTGGTAGATATACACAATGGAATATTACTCAGCTATTAAAAAGAATGCATTTGAATCAGTTCTAATGAGGTGGAGGAAACTGGAGCCTATTATACAGAGTGAAGTAAGTCAGAAAAGAAAGACACCAATACAGTATATTAATGCATATATATGGAATTTAGAAAGATGGTTATGATGACCCTATATGCGAGACAGCAAAAGAGACACAGATGTAAAGAACAGACTTTTGTACTCTGTGGGAGAAGGTGAGCATTGGATGATCTGAGAGAACAGCATTGAAACATGTATATTGCCATATGTGAAATAGATCACCAGTCCAGGTTCAATGCATGAGAAAGGTCACTAAAGGCCAGTGCACTGGGACAAATGTACACCTATGACTGATTCATGTGAATGTATACTTTGGCCACCTCATGCGAAGAGTTGACTCATTGGAAAAGACCCTGATGCTGGGAGGGATTGGGGGCAGGAGGAGAAGGAGATGACAGAGGATGAGATGGCTGGATGGCATCCCTGACTCGATGGGCATGAGTTTGAATAAGCTCCTGGAGCTGGTGATGAACAGGGAGGCCTGGCATGCTGCGATTCATGGGGTTGCAAAGAGTCAGACACGACTGAGTGACTGAACTGAACTGAACTGAATGGTAAAAAAACACTACAACATTTTTAAGTAATTAGTCTCCAATGAAAATAAATAAATTGATTTACAAAATTTAAAAAATGTATGTTATAAAAATTATTTATAAAATTTTTATAATACAATTATTTGTTTTTTTAATTTTCTTGTTATTAGAAAATCTAAATAATTAATAAGAAAGTAACCAAACATGTAGGTTCATCATAAATATAAACTTTATGTTATTCAAACACATGTGGCTTTATTAAACAAAAATCACTCTTTCAAAAATTCACAAAAAACTTTCAGTCTGTGATTCTTCCAGAAGTAAAATTGCAAGAGATGGAGAAGGAAAAGTAGCAAGATTTCACACATGTTAATAACTTCTAACTCAATTTCTTACCAATACATGAGGGCTACAATTTACAGTGCATATATGAGCTTCTTAATGACCCAGATTTCCTTTCTGGGCAGAAGGCTCCCTAGGATAAAACCAAAGCTGCTGTTGCTGAAGAAGAATGTTGTGGTTTATGCATTGTTACTCTGCTCATAATTTATCCAGAGCCTGTAATTTACAGAAGGTCTGTTGTTCACCTCATTCATCACAGAGAGACACTAAGGAGAAGAAAGCTTTACACACACAGAAATTAAAAATCTATTTGTTGCCCTTGGCAAGCTTTCATTTCTTGTTCAACTAAGTTTATTGTGTTTAACTCTTATTGGTTTATTTGGGACTCTGCAAAAGAAAAATGAGCCTGCTTTGTTGATCTCCTATAGAAACTGCCTCCCTGAAAGTCTCCAGGTTTCCTTGTCATTTTGTGTCATTACTGATGATACTAAAAGTAGGATGGTTATGGGTCAAAAAAAGAAAAAATTCCCACCATGTTTCATATTTTGCATTTGTATTTAAAGTAATCAATGCTGTTTTATAAATTATTTGAAATAAATACAGCAGCCAAAATTTTTCTCTACTTTCCAATAAATCACTACAGAGAGACACTCTGATATAGAGTTTAAAAGCTTACAACTCCTTTCACCTGAGTGATCTTAAGCAAGTTACTTAGACTCCCCAGACCTCATTTTCCTTACTTGTAAAGGGAAGTAATAATATTACTCAAATTTCCTAGGGGAATCAAAAATATTAGATGAGTTATTGCTTATAGAACATTTAGGAGAGTCCCTCGCATACATCACAAAAGTGACAGCAATCATTACAGACCTTCCAGAGGTCTCTGCTTATTCTGTCTGCTATAGACTGAATTTTGTGTCCCTCCAGCATTGAAGCCCTACCTCTCAAGGTGGCTATATTTGGAAATAATACCTCCAAGGAAGTAATGAAAAGAGGTCCTAACAGTGGGCAGGGCTTTGATCCCATGGTATTTGTATCCTTATAAAAAGAGACATGAAACAGTGCTTTTGCCCTCCCTGCAGTAACAAGGAAATACCACGTGAGCACACAGTGAGATGGCAGTCATTTGCAAGCCAACAGGAGAGCTCTCACAAGACTTCAATCTTGCTGGCACCTTGACCTTGAACTTCCAGTCTCCAAAACTGTGAGAAAATGAATTTCTGTAGTCTAAACCACACAGTCTATGGTATTTTGTATGATGGTTTGAGCAGACTAAGACACCATGTAAAGCCATGAAACTTTTAGGGGAAAAAAAGAGAAAATATTATATTGAACTAGGTAGATAATTTTTAGACTTCACAACCACAAGTGTAATTCATAAATTGACACATTGGATCTCATCAAAGTTAAAGACTTTTCTGCTGCAAAATGGAATGAAACCATTTTCTCTGTTCAAAAGACGAAAAGATAAGCTGCATATTGGAATAAAATATTTGCAAACCACATAGCTGATAAAAGACTAGTTTCTACAACTAGTATCTACAATTCTAAAATTTAACAATGAAAAAATATACAATTCAATTAGAAAATTGAAAAAAAAAGACATGAACTGACATTTCATAGAATAATATGTTTAGGTGGTTAATAAGTACATGAATAGATGTTTGACATCATTATATATTATAGAAATGCAAGTTTAAATTTCAATGAGCTATCACTGCATACCTATTGAAATGACTAAAATTTTATAAATGACAACACCAAATGCTGGAGAAAATGTGGAGAAATGGGATCATACATTGCTAAAAGAACTTTAAAATGATACAAACACTCTGGAAAATAGTTTGTCAAATTCTGATAAAACTAAATGTGCAATTACCATGTGATCCAGCAATTGCATTCTTGGACATTTATCTAAGGCAAATGAAACCTGTGTACATAGAAACCTGTATGTTAATATTCACAGAAACTTGACTTGTAGTAGCCCCAAACTAGAAACAACCAAAATGTCCTTCAATGGGTAAATTGTTAAACAGATGAGTTCATCCATATCGTGGAATACTACTCAGCAATGAAGAGGAACAAGCCACTGACACTTGCAACAACTTGGATGTATCTTCAGAAATGTAAGCAGAGTGAGAAAAGCCAATCTCCAAAGACTACCTATTATGTGATTCCATTTATATAACATTTCTAAAATGACAAAATTATACAGATGAAGAACAGACTAGTGATTGCCAGGGGTTAGGGATGAGGGTTGTCAAAGGAGGTAGATATAGTTACAAAGGGGCAGCACAAGAGGTCCTTGTGACAAGAAAACTGCTTTTTGTCATCACTGTGGTGGTGATTACACAAATGAATGCATGTTAGCTAGTAATATCTGAAAAAGATCAAAGTATTGTGTCAATGTCAATATTTTGCACTACAGTTTTGTGGGATTTTATCATTGGAGAGAACAGGATGAACAATACATGATTCCTCTATCTCTCTTAACTTCATGTGACTAAACAATTACCTCAACTAAACAGGATGAAAATTAAAAAAATAAAACAAGAGAGATTGTATGATCAGTTTGTTAACTTTATAATTTTCTATCATCAGGCAATCCAGATATTATGGGTAACTGATATAAGATTCTGTGCAGCATGGTTCCTAGAATATAGTTTATACATTTAGTTGTTCTCCTAACCTGTTCTTTTAATATCAGAACTTTCTGGTCCTTGAAAACTTCAATTTGTAATTGGACTTGATAGAATAATTAAGACTACAGGAATTACCATGCAGAGCATTAGTCTCAAATCTTCCAGTTAAAGAAAAGTTGAACTTTTGACATGGATATAAAACAGGCCCAAAGGCTGCTGTTCAGCATAGTTTGATTCTTGGATTCAATTTCTGAACACTTTGAAGTCATTTTATGCCACTTGACTCAAATCATTCATCTCAGAGGAAATTTGTTAGCTAAATGTCAGCTCCTTAGTGTTAGTCTATAGACTTCACAGAGGAAACCAAGGCTGTCTAACAATGTTTAAAAAGATACTTCTAGCTCAGGCGGCATGCCTAAGCAACAGAGGAAGCCTTCTACTGTAGAAGATTCTGGCAGTAGGATAGCTTTGCTATCAGTAAATATATCAAAAAGAAATAAATAACACATTTCATGCACTAAATGCATTGCAACATAATTCCTGCTGAGAAGAAAATCTTCCTAGATTTTAAAATATTTTAGCATCTTTTCTCTCCTGTTTCTACTAATATGGTAATTTAGAGTAGCTATTATTGTAATTTGTTAAAGACATAATGGGGATTTGTTGGTTCAAGTAGCTCTCTGCCTGTGCTGTCCGCTTTGAAGATACCATCTTCTTCTCTCTGGTTTCAAAGACAGCCTCTGTGATACATGTGTCAGCAGAATCAAGCTGAACAATATCTAGGCAGTATTAATTACAGGTAAATCTAAGGTATTAAAATATTTGTTTTCAGACAGAGTTTCAGTTATTAGACAATGACAACAGTAGATCGTAGTTACAGATTAGTAAGAAGATGTTGGTAGCATTTTAAACAATCATCATTTTACATGCTCTTTTAGATTCCACAAATCCTAAAGTCTCTTTCCATTAAAAAGTATAGCAAATGAATTTATATTTAGTCTTGTCATGTGATCACATGTAATTGTCAGCTAGGCATCAACATAATGTGATGAAATAAAATTTTTCCACACTGTCACTGAAGGCAGAACAATTAACATGTGCCATTATTTTAATTTTATTGCCCCTGAATTTTAATTATCACAATAAATACATTTGGCTCAATAACTAAAATCTAGAAAAAGTACTAAATCCCTTGATGGAGCAGGTAACTAAAATCACAGATATGTAGCAGCTTACCTTGGGGGACTGGAAGTAAGAGGGAGGAGATTAACTTTTCTATTTTGGAACAATATTGAAGTCAAGTTTTAAAAAAAATAAGTGCAGCTTGGACAGTATCTTTCAAAAGTGATAGCAGCTCTTTTGTCATTTGCTGCATGCTCAGATTTCTTCCATATAATATATAGCTATTAACAAGAACTCTATCTTCTAATCTTGGCTGCCTTAAAAACATTAGCAGGGGCCATTTATCATCATATTTCTTATTAAGGCTTGGAAGACACACTACACAGCAGTGGATCTTGGAAGTTGGAACTGTGAAGAAAAAGCACTCTATTATTTTCTCACTGATCGTGGCTAATGTTAAATGTAATTACTATTAGAAGATTTGCCTGTATTTTAATTGACGATTTTCACAGATTTAAAATTGCATTCCATATTACCTAGAATTATTCATAGTTGCCTCTTTTCCTCCCTTTTATTTGGATATTTTACAATTGCTTAGAGTAGTCTTTCAAGTTTTCCCACTCAGCTATCCAGACAAAATCAGTTCCCTATTAAGATGCATGGAACAACCATTGGGCCCTGGCCCAGTATATGTAAAACAAAAACAAAACCTAATTATGGTTGGCTTGGATGGATAACATAGCCAAAAGCTTGATGTTTCCTTCAGTTATTATTTATTCCTCTTTACTGCTTCGTTCTGGGCTTCCGAGGTGACGCTGGTGGTAAAGATCGCACTGCCAATGCAAGAGACATAGAGATGTGACTTCAATCCCCGAATCAGGAAGATCCCCAGGAGAAGGGCATGGCAACCCACTCCAGTATTCCTGCCCAGAGAATCTCATGGACAGAGGAGCCCAGAGTGTCAGACATGACCGAAGCAACCATTTTGTTCTATTATTAATAATTCTTTATAAATATTTTTCTTTTCCATATTTTGCACTAAAGGGACAAATTTCAGCAAATAACTGATCATCACTCTCATTCATAAAGAAATTTCATTGGTTTTCACTTCTAAAACATTTGATGAAACTGAAACAAATATCCTGCTTTCCTTGATATAAATGATTATGTCACAAAACCAAAAATGATATGAATATATATGCTTCTTTCTTTTTTTTCCAATATCCAGGTTAGCATATTATAAACCGCAGATCAGTATTTTGTGTTTTTTTGCTTAGTAAGGTACCTTGGAGACAATTCTTTAGGGAAACATAGACAGCATCTCCATTCGTTTATAGTCATGTATGTATGCACCACAATTTAACTGGTTCTGAATGATGAATGTTGTGATTGTTTACTTTTTTTTCTATTCCATCCCACACTTTACTGAATAACTCTGTGTGTTTATTCTCTTATTGCATTTGTTTGAAACTGGAGGATAAATTTCTAAGTATAAAGGTTGTACTATATAATATTTGAGCAATATTATGCCGAAATGGCAACCCACTCCAGTATTCTTGCCTGAAAAATCCCATGGACTGAGGATCTTGGTAGGCTACAGTCCATGGGGTCGCAAAGAGTCGGACACGACTGAGCGACTTCACTTCATGGCATTGCAATCTCCGAAAAGGCTTTTCAACATCAACTCTATTGATCGTTTGGGCTAGATCGTTTGATGTGGAGACTGTCCTGTACATTTCTTAGATGAGCAGCATCTGTGGCCACCCTAGATGCTGTATCACCTCCCCTCCTCGCCACAATAACCATTTCCCTGTCTCCACTACTCTGCTGTGCTACGTCTGTGACACCAAAAACGTCTCCAGATATCGCCAAATGTTCCCTGTGTGTATGTGTGTATGCATGCAGTCAGTCATGTCTGACTTTTGTGATCCCATGGACCGTAACCCGCCAGGCTCCTCTGTCCACGGAATTTTCTAGTGGAGAATAGTGGAGTGGGCTGCCATATCCTTCTCTGGGGGATCTTCCTGACCCAGGAATTGAACCCACGTCTCCTACATTGGCAGGCACATTCTGTGCCACCTGGGAAGCCCCAATGAGAGAATAAAATCACTCCTGTTAAGAGCCACTGTTCTAGGCAGTTATATCATTTACAGAATTACCAGCTGGGTAAGACTGTTTGCTTTACTGACCAGGTGTGATATCAAGCTTCAGAATTTTCAACACGTTGATGAGGATGGGAATGGAATCTCGGTATCATTTCAACTTGTACTTTTCCTATCATGAAAAGATGAGCATCCTGTTGTATACTTTTTGCCTTTTCTCTAAATTGTCTGTTTATCTTCCTTATACTTTATATTTGATAGTCTCTTTTTATTTTATCATTTTAAATTTCTAGATGACCATTACATGTTAGAGAGATTATTTCTTTGTAACATGAAATGCTTTTTTTTTTTCATGAAATGTTTTTAATACATAATTTATTATTTGTCTTCTGACTTTTGTTATGGTGCTTTGATGATACAGATTTTTGTTGTTTTTGAAGCTATATTTATCAATCTTTATTTTTATGACTTCTGAATTTTGAGTCATAATTAGAAAGAATTCCTATTCCATCTTTTCCCAGGTGTTCACCTATATTTTGGTATAGTGCATTTACAGATTTATCTTTTATGTATATTTATCATACTTGAAATTTATCTAATATTCAATGCATAAACCTTGTTTATACAGATTTCTTCATAGTAATTTTAAAATTACAACATTCTTTTATTGGCTTTTTCCTTTTAGCTACTAGAAACATACAATTTGGGTCAGTGGTAAAGAATCTGCCTGCCAGTTCAGAAGATGTGAGTTCAATCCCTGGGTTGGGAAGATCCCCTGGAGAAGGAAATGACAACCAACTCCAGTATTCTTGCCTGGAGAATCCCAAGGACAGAGGAGCCTGGTGGGCTACAGTCCATGGGGTTGCAAAGAATTGGACACAATTAAGTAACTTAGCTTGCAATACATGCAAACATACTATTAACCAAAAGACCAAAGCTTGAGTGGACACTGGAAGGTATAGTCTAAAACTGCCTTACATTTATTACATGAATTTTTAATTATATGAAAAGACTCTGTTTAGTAGAATCAGTACTCTAGATTTAAATGCAGTTTTATAATTTTTTTAATAGTAAGCGTGTTTTTCCATAGTTGTATGGGTTTCATTTTTGTTTTGCAATAGGTCAACATTCAAAAAAACTCAAATGCAGATTTCTTTTAAGACAAAATTCATTACTATAATATTTGAAACATATGAAGTAACATATGGGAGCTCTCTTTGGGAACTCCTTGGCTTTTAATATGAGAAGCACTAACCATATCTTGTGAAGATGGGCCTGTGCCTTTAAAAGAAATTCTTTTATAATAAAAATCGGTGTACATAGACAAAACCTTCCTTCTGAGCCAGGTTTATTTTTAGGTAAAACCACAGAATCTAATCAGCTTTCCTGTTATAATGTAAAGTGGAAATATAAAGATGCCTGATTATTTTGTGTTAGGACCAACTGTTTCATTCTATCATCTGTCTTTTTCTATCACCTCCACTGTGATATTCTGGAATAGGGCCCCTGACACATAATAGAAAGCTTCAGAGGAAACATTAATATGTTCCTTAGTTCAAGTAGTCCGTGTTATCACAGAAGCAAATGAAAAGTCTCCCGACCTTTTCATTTACTTCTCTGACAACATGCTCTGAGAGGAAAGATTTTTGCCAGCTGTTTCAGTTTTAAATTACAGTGGCGTGATTGGTTTCATTTCTAGGTCACCCATAGCAACCATTATATGCAAGTACAAGATGAGCAATGGATGCATGTGAAATTCTTAGGAATTTAAGTTCAAATGCTGTAAATTTATTACCAAGAAGGTTTTGTTAGTTTGGATCTGGCAGGGTAGGATAAATTCACATCACTTGTTTGTTAGTTTTTTTTTAGTTTCATACTCTTTAAAAATGATTAATTTTTTTTGCATAATCCTCGTTAAGAGTCAAAACAGGATCAGATAGTTTTGAGATGTGTCCCACTGGCCTCCTAACAGGCTTTTTGGTGGAAACAAGAAAGTTTGGAAAAGAGAATGAAAATCAAGAATTTACACCTAGTGTACCTCCACTCTTCAGAATCACGTATCAGAAGTGACAGATCTTAATTCATGCCGGTATTGCTATTTTCCCCTCTTTTTTCCTTACTTCTTATTTGCTTAGTTGTTTTTCTCTACCTGGTTTGTTTCTTCCCAGTTCTTCTCAGGAGCCTAGAAGCCCACATGGATAGAGAAACTTGGCTTCTGACATCTCAGCACTTTCCAGCTTTCCAGATGTTTTCGCACCTCTGATTTCACACTGGTGCTTGAGAGTGTCTTCGCAGAGGGAGTTCACCTCAACAGGTAAATTTTTAATCCCTGAGGTTCCTTATTTTACTACTATTCAATGATACTACAAATTGCCTTTTGATGAATGCTTAAGCCAGAAGTTTGCAGATTTATTAATAAAGTGCCAGATAGCACATATACTAGTCTTTGCAAGTTATATGGCCTCTGCTACAGCTACTCAAGTCTGCCATTGTACTGCAAAAGCACCCATAGACAATATATAAGCAAACTGAATATGACTGTATTCTAATATAACTTTGTTTGTATATACGAAACTTTCATTGCAAGAATCATAAAATATTACTCTTTTGATTTTTTTCAATCATTAAGACAATGTAAAAACCATTCTTAGCTTGAATCATATGAAAAAAAAAAAAAAATGGAGGAGGGCCATATTTAACCCAAAGGTCATAGTTCACCGGCCCCTGTTCCAAACTGATTCTTCACCTTGAGTGTGCATTAGAATCACTCACAAAACTGGTTATAACAGACTGCTAGGCTTTACCCTCAAAATTTCTGATTCGTTTGTTTTGGCTAGGGCCCAAGATTTTCTCTCTAAGAAATTTCCAGGTAATGCTAATGTTACTGGTCTAGGGACCACATTTTGAGAACCACAGTTCTATTTCAAGGGTTAGTGAACTTTTTTTTTTTTTTTTTTTTTTTTGGTAAGGGACCAGATAATAAATATTTTCAGCTTGGCAAACTATATGGTATCTGTTATAGCTACTAAACTCTGCCACTGTAGCACAAAAGCAGGAAAATTCAGTCACCTCCAACTCTTTGCCACCCTATGGACTTTCATCTGCCAGGCTCCTCTGTTCATGGGATTTTCCAGGAAAGAAATATTGGAGTGAGTGGCTATTTCCTACTCTCAAAAGCAGCAAATGACAATAAAATAAATTAATGGAGATTCAGTGTTCTAATAAAACTTTGTTTACAAAACCAGGTAATGACGGGATTTGGTTTGTGAATGCCATTTGCTCACTCAGCATTTAGCAGTGTGTGGGTGCTAAGTCACTTCAGTCATGTCTGACTCATAAAGTTGAAGATAAGAAACCTATTCATGTTATCTTGATGAATAAAGTTTAAAAAGTCTTTGCCTAACTTTCTGTGCATATAATGATAAAAACAAATTTTAACTGTGTTTTTTATAAATAGTTTATCAACATTCATGTAGCTATATCTGTGTGAGACTTCACTGATAAGTAAGAAAATATGCATGAAGAAAAAGCATTGCTTTTGCTCCTCCTTTATTGTTCTGTTGGCTGTTAAGAAGTAGATTTGATTGTTTTCACTAAAAGATACTTGTAGATATTTATCAAATTAGCCTGAGAGCCAGTATCATAAAACAACACCCTCTAAATTATCATTTTTCCTTGAACTTTATGATTCTATTTGCATTCTAAGACACTATTTTGGCTTTAAATTCCAAACATTTTGCCTAGTTTTGTATCATATGTATGTTTTTAGATGCACCAGGTTATCAAATATCTCAGAGAATCCCAGAGCACATGGATCTGTGAGTATGTCTGCTCATGCACACATGTATTCACGAATAAAACAATTTTCTTTGCTAAATTCTTTCAGTTTTCTCTAGATCCATTTTCCTGTGTGGCAGGCTAAGTTACATTTTTCTTTCATCCGTTTCAAATAGCTAGTTATTTGTCCTTCATTTATAGTTTAAAATAAGAGGACAGGAATACTGATAGAGAGCTACAGGTCTATGGTTGGACAGCTCCATGTTAAGATAAAGAGATGGTGGAATCCTCTAAACAGCAGGATCCTCAAACTACACTTTGAAGTGTAGCATTAACACTAACCATTCCATCTCTTCTAAGGAGCCCTCCTCCTCCACTTCTTTCTAAGAGAATTCTTTGGTATCTTGCCTGGTGTAAATGCCTGATGTATATACAGTTGCCATTCATAAAATTTCAGTTAACACCCTTGTTTTCAGACTTTCTGTTCTCCTGTGTCCCTGTCATACCAGCTGTCTTTGAATCTAAATACCTTAGAGTGAATATATAGCATCATGTTACTTCCATACATATACAACATCCTCAGATTTGATTTGCAGGAAACTCAGTGACAATGACAATACATTCTTGGTGGGGAGGGGCGAAGCATCCTAAAACTTCAAACACTGACTGAAGTTTGTATCAAAGAAACAAAATTTAGCTTATCAGTAAGCACTGCCATCTCTAACAGATAAACTTTACAACTGAGCGACTAAGTTAGCAAGTTGTGTATTGCTAAGATTGTTGGTAGATGAAAACTGTTTGACTTCTAGAAATCCAGGCTACTTTTTATCAATGCAATCTGGACCATCAGGCGCTAGTCTTCATTCTCTTTACACAGGAAAGTGAAAGCTACTCAGTCGTGTCCGACTCTTTGCAACCCTATGCACTGTATAGTCCATGGAATCTCTAGGCCAAAATACTGGAGAGGGTAGCCTTTCCCTTCTCCAGAGGATCTTTCCAACCCAGGGGTCAAACCCAGGTCTCCTGAATTGCAGATGGATTCTTTACTGCCTGAGCTAGAAGGGAAGCCCAAGAATACTGGAATGGTAGCCTATCACTTCTCCAGTGGCTCTTCTCGACCCAAGAATTGAACCAGGGTCTCCTGCATTGCAGGCAGATTCTTTATCAACTGAGTTATCAGAGAAGCCCATAGGGGAGCCATCTGTTTCCCTCCAGGCCTCTTAAACCCATGCTTGTTACTTTCTCATCATGTAACAAAGACAATAGAATACCTTTCAGCAGAAAATCTACCTAACTGCATTATTTCAGACAGGTTCTTGAATTTCCTTAAAATCTCTTGGCAAGTTTTCCATTCAGATTCCAAATGGATTATACATGCGGCAAAATGCCTTTAGTTTGATAAGGTGTGACGGCACATGTCAAAGTCAATTGCCGTCAAATCCAATTTATTACTCTATTGAAAAGTTGGACATGTTTAAGTTCAGCTTAATTGGGATTGCTTATTACACACTATCTTCCCTGAATAGAAATAAAATGAATGCCACTTTAAGTATAGGAGAAGTTTCAGCATTAATGTAAAAATAGCATATGATGAGCAGATAAGAATCCTATGTAAGGCACTATTATTTGCCACCACAACTGCTTCTAATGTAGCAGTTCTGTGTAACACACACTCTGCAAAGGAAGTGAAAGCAATCATAAGCATTTTTATAGCCAAAGGCTGTTCATGCTTTTATAGTATTGACTGTGTCAGCATTTTACTTATAAATTCCCTTTTGGATAAGTGTATAGCAAAGCTGTAAACCTTCCAAAATTATGTTTTAAAAAATCATTTGTGTTTAAAATAAAATAACTAGAAAATATTTTTAAAGACTAATCACTGTTGTCCATGTTATTAAGTAGCAAATGCATCAATGAGTCTATGTAACAGAAAGGCCCTTGGCAAAAGTAGATGGACAATAAAAGCAATATTGAGACATTCAGAAATGTTTAGAAATATAAAGTACTCACAGGCAGCTGGAAAAGTATTAAGTTCAGTTCAGTTCAGTTGCTCAGTTGTGTCCAACTCTTTGTGACTCCCATGGACTGCAGCACACCAGGCCTCCCTGTCCATCACCAAATCTCAGAGTTTACTCAGACTCATGTCCATTGTATTGGTGATGCCATCCAACCATCTCATCCTCTGTCGACCCCTTCTCCTCCTGCCTTCAATCTTTCCAGCATCAGGGTCTTTTAAAATAAGTTAGTTCTTTGCATCAGATGGCCAAAGTATTGGAGTTTCAACTTCAGCATCAGTTCCTCCAATGAATATTCAGGACTGATTCCCTTTAGGATGGGCTGGTTTTATCTCCTTGCAGTCCAAGGGACTCTCAAAAGTCTCCAACACCACGGTTTCAAAGCATCAATTCTTCGGTGCTCACCTTTCTTTTAGTCCACCTCTCACATCCATACATTACTACTGGAAAAACCATAGCTTTGACTAGATGGACCTTTGTTGGCAAAGTAATGTTTCTGCTTTTTAACAAGCTGTATAGGTTGGTCATACCTTTTATTCCAAGGAGCAAGCATCTTTTAATTTCATGGTTTCAGTCACTATCTGAAGTGATTTTGGAACCCCAAAAAATAATGTCTGTCACGGTTTCCACTGTTTCTCCATCTATTTGCCATGAAGTGATGGGAACAAATGCCATGATCTTAGTTTTCTGAATGTTGAGTTTTAAGCCAAATTTTCACTCTCCTCTTGCACTATCATCAAGAGGCTCTTTAGTTCTTCACTTTCTGCCATGAGGGTGATGTCATTTGCATATCTGAGGTTATTGATATTTCTCCCAGCAATCTTGATTCCAGCTTGTGCTTCTTCCAGTCCAGTATTTCCCATGATGTACTTTGCGTAAAAGTCAAATAAGCAGGGTAACAATATACAGCCTTGACGTACCCCATTCCCTATTTGGAACCAGTCATTTTTCCATGTCCAGTTCTAACTGTTGCTTCCTGACCTACATACAGATTTCTCAGGAGGCAGGTCAGGTGGTCTGGTATTCCCATCTCTTTCAGAATTTTCCACAGTATGTTGTGATCCACACAGTTAAAGGCTTTGGCATAATCAATTAAACAGAAGTAGAGGTTTTTCTGGAACTCTCTTGCTTTTTAGATGATCCAGCAGATGTTGGCAATTTGATCTCTGGTTCCTCTGCCATTTCTAAAGCAAGCTTGAACATCTGGAAGTTCATGGTTCATATACTTTTGAAACCTGGCTTGGAGAATTTTTGAGCATTACTTTACTAGCATGTGAGATGAGTGCAATTGTGCGGTAGTTTGAGGATTGTTTGGCATTGCCTTTCTTTGGGATTGGAATGAAAACTGACCATTTCCAGTCCTGTGGCCCCTGCTGAGTTTTCCAAATTTGCTGGCATATTGAGTGCAGCCTATGTATTGAGTACAGGAAAAGTATTAGGAAATATAAAACATTTTGCTTTACAATTTCCCTGTTACAGACATCACAGTATCCTATACTTTTTTATTTCATGGCATTTACAAAAATTGCAATTAGTTAATTACTGCTTGAATACCTCTGGAAAAAAAGTCTCTCACAAGATTGCAAGTGAATGGAGACAAAAATCGCACCTCTCAGTTTTATTCCCATTCATGTATATTGACTGTTGTCCATAGTATATTTTCAAGCTGAATGACAAACTTACATTGTAAAAAGCACTTGTTTAGTTTTAAAATAATTTATTAATCAATAATACACATGAGTATCATCACTTTGATTACTTACTTCAGTTTCTGAACTACATTTTCTTTTACATATAAATAAAATCATGTTTATAGAAAAGTAATTTTACTTTAGTGCATATGGATGTCTTTATCCCTCCTAAATAATTTTTTTAATTTATTCTGAATCATTTTTCTGAATCTGAATTTATTCTGAATCAGAACGAAAAGAGAAAATCTAGTTTTGGAAAATGGGTTTTACAGAGGAATAACCTACTACATTTAGACATGGATTCAGTTATCAAATAAAACATTCAGCCCCACCTTTTTTAAACTTTATCTTTTTCAGCTTTAATGAAGTATAATTGACAAATAAAATTATATTTAAAATTATGTGATGATTTGATATACATATACCTTGTGAAAGGATTTTATCTAGTTAATTAACACATCCATCACCTTGTGTATTTATCTTTTTTTTTTTCTTGGTGAGACCATTTAAGTTATACTCTCTTAGTAAATTCAATTATTTCAACTATGCAATACAGTAATATCAACTATAGTCACCTCAGACCTCACTCATCTTATAACTGAAGGCTTTTACCTTTACCTTTTACCAACCATTTCTTATTTTTCATCACCCTCATTCAGACCATGGCAATTACTTTTACATTATCTGTTTTTAATTATTTCTACTTTTTTTCTCCAGGGAATCTTCCCAACCCAGTGATCAAACCCAGGTCTCCTGCATTGCAGCCAGATTCTTTACCAGCTGAGCCACCAGAGAAGCCCTCTACTTAATTTAGATTTCATATATAAATGGTAATATACAATATTTTCTTTGTCTAGCTTATTATACTCAGCATAATATTCTACAGGTTCACCAATGTCATCACAAATGATGAGCTCCTTTTTTTAAAGACTGAATAACATTCTGTTATAATATATGTAACACATTTTCTTTATTCATTAATTTGTTGACAGATACTTAAGTTGTTTCCGAACTTCTATTATTTTGAATAACACTGCCATGAAGATGGAAGTACAGATATGTATTTCAGGATAATGAATATTTTTCCTTTGTATATATTTCCAAAAGTAGGATTGCTGGATCATGCTTTGTGCTGTGATTAGTTGCTCAGTCATGTCTGAGTCTTTGAAACCCCATGGACTGTAACCCACCAGGCTCCGCTGTCCATGGGGATTCTCCAGGCAAGAATACTGGAGTGGGTTGCTATGCCCTCCTCCAGGGAAATCTTCCCAACCCAGGGATCAAGCCCAGGTCTCTGCATTGCAGGCAAATTCTTCACCATTTGAGCCACGAGGGAAGCCCTACTGGATCATATGATAATTTTATTGTTAATTTTTTTTAGAACCTCCTACTGTTTGCATAATGACTATAACAGTTTACATTCCCATCAATAGCATACAAAGAATCCCTTTTAATAATTTCTACCAGGGTGAAGTTTTCATAGAAAAACATCCTGATCTTCACCATCAGACCTAAATCATAGGAAGTGTTCTATGTGGCATATAGGTCATATCACATAAGGTTACCTCTCATTACACAGGGGGCAGAAATGCTGCAAGAGGGTGGGAAGGGGAACAGATAGGAAAGAGTGATTTATTGTTTTAATTGCTACTATTATACAAAATTATATTATGATTTATAGATTTAAGTTTAATTGCACTTACCTCACACGCTAGTAAAGTAATGCTCAAAATTCTCCAAGCCAGGCTTCAGCAATACGTGAACCATGAACTTCCAGATGTTCAAGCTGTTTTTAGAAAAGGCAGAGGAACCAGAGATCAAATTGCTAACATCCGCTGGATCATCGAAAAAGCAAGAGAGTTCAGAGAAACACCTATTTCTGCTTCATTGACTATGCCAAAGCCTTTAACTGTGTGGATCACAATAAACTGGAAAATTCTGAAAGAGATGGGAATACCAGACCACCTGACCTGCCTCTTGAGAAATCTGTGTGCAGGTCAGGAAGCAACAGTTAGAACTGGACATGGAACAACAGATTTGTTCCAAATAGGAAAAGGAGTACATCAAGGCTATATATTGTCACCCTGCTTATTTAACTTATATGTAGAGTACATCATGAGAAATGCTGGGCTGGAGGAAGCACAAGCTGGAATCAAGATTGCCGGGAGAAATATCAATAACCTCAGATACGCAAATGACATCACCCTCATGGCAGAAAGTGAAGAAGTATTAAAGAGTCTCTTGATGAAAGTGAAGGAAAAGAGTGAAAATTTTAAAAGCTTAAATTAAAAATTTTAAATTATACATTTAAAAATTTAAAAGCTTAAAGCTCAACATTCAGAAAATTAAGATCATGGCATCTGGTCGCATCACTCCATGGCAAATAGATGGAGAAACAGTGTAAACAGTGACAGATTTTATTTTGGGGGACTCCAAAATCACTTCAGATGGTGATTGCAGCCAAGAAATTAAAAGACACTTACTCCTTGGAAAGAAAGTTATGACCAAACTAGAGACCATATTAGAAAGCAGAGACAGTATTTTGCCAACAAAGGTTCACCTAGTCAAGGTTATGGTTTTCCCAGTAGTCATGTATGGATGTGAGAGTTGGACTGTAAAGAAAGCTGAGTGCAGAAGAATTGATGCTTTTGAACTATGGTGTTGGAGAAGACTCTTGAGAGCCCCTTGGACTGTAAGGAGATCTAACCAGTCCATCCTAAAGGAGATCAGTGCTGGGTGTTCATTGGAAGGACTGATGCTGAAGCTGAAACTCCAATACTTTGGCCACCTCATGCAAAGAGTTGACTCATTGGAAAAGACCCTGATGCTGGGAGGGATTGGGGGCAGGAGGAGAAGGGGATGACAGAGGATGAGATGATTGAATGGCATCACCGACTCAATGGACTTGAGTTTGCGTAGGCTCTGGGAGTTGGTGATGGACAGGAAGGCCTGGCGTGCTGAGGGGTATGGGGTCACAAAGAGTCTGACATGACTGAGCGACTGAACTGAACTGTACTGAACTGATCCTGAAAAGTTAAACAAGTAATAGCAACACAAAAATGTCAAAAGCATTTCCACTTTAGGAAACACAATTTATAAATGTATGTTTTGTCTTTTATATGGAGTCATGATGAAATAATGCTAAAATAAAAAAGGAAGCAATCTTTTAAAATATCCAATATATCTAGACCCTGCTTGCATAGTGATAAAACCTGATCAAATAATAGAACCTCACATTATGTATGACATGGTTTCTGTCACTTGTACAACATTGTTTTTATTCTACTCATCATATCATGAATTGAGAATAATGCTTATTTCAATTTTAGAGCTAATAGCTGTTGTTAGATTACATCATAACATTAAAATTAACTATGAAGTGCTTTTGATAGCAACTTTTCTATAACATTACATACAAAGACATATCTGTAGTTTGTCTGACAGGGTATCTTAAAGATAAGTTGTTGCTCAGAATGTTTAAAGAAAAGGAAAGAAGTTTATACAAAAGAGCCATTCAACAACTGTAGAGCTAGTGAATCTCAAATGCCACAGCCTATTGAATCATTATAATGATGGATTGGCTTTACTATCTTCAGCTAACATACAAATCTTCTTGTCTAGAATAATGAAACTTGCTGTATTATAATTGGTAGTATGGGGCTTCTCTGGTGCCTCAGAGAAGGTGGTAAAGAATCTGCATGCAATGCAGGAGAGAGGGGTTCAATCCCTGAGTTGGGAAGATCCCCTGGAGAAGGAAATGGCTACCCACTCCAGTATTCTTGCCTGGAGAAGTCTACGGACAGAGGAGCCTGGAGGGCTAAAATCCACAGGATGGCAAAGAGTAGGACATGACTGAGCAACTAACGCTTTCACATGGAAGAATACTGAAGATGTTAGCTTCAGTAAAGAAATACACAGACTTTTGACATGAAGAAATACATGGAATATGTTATATAACACTTTCATTGGATATACTGTCTAGATATTTTTTTATACAGTATGTATTCAGTTGAGTCCTATTCTTAAAGCTGCTACAACTTTTCAAAAGACTTTCCTTGAGAAAGCTTCTATTTAGGCATTAATCATTGCTTAAACATTGTCTTCTTCATCTATTTCAATGTATCATTGCCAATACATATTTTTGTAGAAATATGTATAAACTTTACATGTTCACATAAACATCACATTTTACTTCATAGTCTTTATTTAAAGGAACTAGGGCAGAGCTGAATGGATGAGATGTTATTTCTAACTTCCCCCCCTAAAATTATTAAAGACAATGAGTGAGCAGTGAAGCTGCGTCCTCTTGGAATATCTAAAGAAAAGTAACATGCTTGCATAGTTTGGACAGCTATTTCCACTTTAGAAGAGATATACAGATTTATTTACTGCTTTTTGGGGGTTTTCTTTCTACTAACGCTAACGTCCTTCTACCAGATTTGCCCTCTGCTACTCTCACTTACTGGGACAACACACTGTATTGTTTATAATTATGCTATAATTATTTTAAATTGTACATATTTCTCTTTCTTGCTTATGTTTCTCTGTTTAAAGTTGCTCAGCACCTGCATTTGGTATCTGTGTAGATAGACAGGATTCCAATGATATTGCAGGACCCCATCACATTAATGTTGAATATTGAATTATTCTCTTGGAAATACAGAATAAATGCATACATTATTTGCTTTCATTTTAGATTCAGACATTTGGTGTATTTTCTCTTTTTTCTTCTGATCAGGCACATAGATGATCTTCGACAATTGTTACAGTGAGGTCAGGGCTTACCCCCTGGCTCAGCGGTAAAGAATCAATCTGCATTGCAACCCTGGAGAACCCTCCAAGATCCCCTAGAGGAAGGATTTCCAGCAACCCACTCCAGTATTTTGTCTGCAGAATTCCATGGACAGAGGAGCCTGGCAGGCCACTGTCCACAGGGTTGCAGAGTAGACACAAATGAAGTGACTTAGCACACATGCACACATACCAAGGTCATATTTCACAGTTATCATAGGCTTTAGGTCATAGACAAATCAGTCAAAGACAATCTGAAGTCATAGGTCATATTGTGGTTAACATATTATTTTCTTGGGGGGGTGGAAAGCAAGTTGCAGGGGCAATGCAGATTAATGAAGAATTCGATTAGCTACTTCTTCTTAAAAACAGAGTTGCATCTTTCTCTGGGTGAGGACATTTTTTATCCATCTCTTGCTTAAATAACATCAACCAGATTGAAAACCAATTGACTAGAACATTAAATCCAACTCGAGAACACAGGCATCTTATTTTATAACATTGTCATTCAAGACACTAATCAAAGTTATAGAGAAGATATAGGTCATTTACACTTTGAGATTTATGAAGGCAACTGAAGACTACTTAGTAGAATTATTTCAAGGAATTAAAGATTTGGATATATATATATAGATCTGTCTTACTCTTCAGCCTCTGTTATTAATTGTACTTGTAGATTTGAGACTAGTAGTTTCCATGTAATTTTATTGAGGACATAGAATCATAGTAACATAGAATCTCAGAATATAGAAGAAAAATTAAGGATTTAAAATTCCATATTTTAAATAATTTCACATATATAGAGATAGGCTTCCAAATGCAATTTGAATGATTTGATAGTTATCTCAGAAGTTATCTTCTAATCTGAAGACTAAAAATGTGTATAAATAGACTTATTCCTGAGCACCTTTGGTGTGTTCCATGAGAATTGTTAGGTGAATGATCTGGATATTTGTGTGGATCTAATGCAGTCCATGGTGTCACAAAGAGTTGCACACAATTGAGCAACTAAGCATACACGCAAAGTGGTACATAGGCAGATAAAGGCAATGAGAAATCAGATCTGTCAATCTGATTTGATTGTTACTATAGGCTGGTGAAGAGTGAGGACATTCAGGTCACCACAGGGAGCCATCTGGTGCTGGACTTACTTTTCTCCATGTCACCCCAAGTCATCTCCTAGCTTCTTTCCTCCAGTTTTCTCTGTACATAAGTACTAGTGTGCCCCAACTATATAGCCAAGCTCATTGCTTATAACGTGTGTGTGTGTGTGTGTGTGCTCAGCTGCTCAATCGTTCCCAACTCTTTGCAACTCCATGGTCTACAACCCACCAGTCTCCTCTATCCATGGAATTTTCCAGGCAAGAATACTAGAGTGGGTTACCATTTCCTACTGCAGGGAATCTTCCCAACTCAGGGATTTAACCTGTGTCTCCTACATCTTCTGCATTGGCATGCAGATTATTTACCACTCGGCCACCTGGGAAGCCCTAACAGTAAATCATATTTAAAATCAGGCTATAATCTTATAATATTTAATCTTTAAAACAAGTTTTATATTATCTTGGTTATTTTTATAAATTAATGTTACAAAGAATTATTTATTGAAACAAACCAATAGACACAGTCCTAAGACTTGATATGAATATCTCTGGGACAATAAGCCATTATCCTCTACAAGTCAGTGGCATTTTCTCCAACACTAGCAGCTTGTCCAACTAAAAATATACTTTCCTTCTCCTCCTCTCATCATCTCAGCAATCACCATAAGGTGTCAGTATGTTTACCAAAATATTTCTCACACCATATCCTATGTTCTCCTTCCCAAGAGTATAATTTGTGTTGAGAAATTGGTTTACCAACTTAATCATCTTCCTATTATTTAAAAATGTTCATAATGGGAAACAGTTTATCATAGCTGTTAAATATACAAGCTCTGGAGTTAGACTGTGCTAGGTTCAAAATTATATTTGATTGGTGTCAAGTTACTTAATTTCTCTAAGAAATCGCTAAAACAAGTGAGACAAATATAATGTCTACTATAATATTTGTAGTAAAGTAAATCATATCTATATGTGCACACATGTAAAATTTTAAAAACTCTCTAGTATAAATAGGCATTAAATGAGTTTCTCTTTCTTTTTATTAACTCTAATATTTAGCTCAAATATCTCTTACTCAGTTAAGATAATAATATTTCTGGAAAAAATCAATCCTTGCTTCTACTCTTGCCTTATGATGTCATCTTACATTGTTCCAGAAAAGAAGATACTATATTGCATCATTACTATTTATTTCCTGTCTCCCTGGAGAAAATGTCCTTGAGGGAGAAGTCTGTGACATTGATCACTTACCCTCAGTTAACTGCATCATGCCTCACACAAAGAACTCATTTAGCATTAATGACCCCTAAACCTAGCTACCAAAATGCTGATATCATCTTCTAGTGAAAATTAATGTATCTATGAGGCCAAAATAATTCAGTAAGCATATACTTAGTTTCAGGACAAAAAATAAAGAGTAAAAAACTTCTGTTATTCCTAGGAAATAAAATTCCTTATGTTTCTTTTATTTCCCCACTTGTTACTTTAAAGAGAAATTTAATCAATGAACAGAAAATCACATTAGATATATAGGATTCTTACATTCTAAAAAGAAACAGATATAGACATTTTCTTCTAACATCTGAGCTAAATTTTAGCAGTAGTTATTTCAAGGTGCAGTTAACTTAAAAAAATCTAGGCATAAATTCTAAGAGTAATTTTCAATTTCTAAGGCAACAGAATTGCTAAAAGCATATGCTATTGGTATTGATAAAATTAAAATGATGAAATTTAACTGAAGGGCAATATATGCAACTTAGAGGTTATAAATTAAATAAATAAAAAACATGTATGATAGTTAATCAGTGATATTGACATCTGCTTTCCCTAAGGATCCATAAGTGAATATTGTGGTGAAGGTTATTAAGGTAATTAAATGAGCAACTACTTTAAACATATCTCTAAATGATAATATATGGCACCAAAATTCCTCTGAGAAATAGATTTCTGAAATAGATAGGACTAAAAGGATTTTAAACTTCTAAATCTATGTATGCTTTAAAAGGATTTCATAATCAAATTAGTAACAAGGCTTAACTTTAGGAAGAAAAATAAGTATACAGAAAATCTCTATAATATAATATATATATTATGCTAAATAAATTCTACTACCAGCAGCAACAAAACTGAATTGAAATAGCAAGAATATATATACAAATAAAAAATCTAATTCTAGCTTATTCAAATTATTTTAATGGAATTTTATTTAATATCACATATCTCATCTGGTGGCTCACTCAGTGAAGAGACTTCCTGCAATGCAGAAGACCTGGGTTCGACCCCTAGGTTGGGAAGATTCCCCTGGAGAAGGAACTGGCAACCCACTCCAGTATTCTTGCATGGAAAACTCCATGGACAGAGGAGCCTGGTTGGCTAATGTCCCTGGGGTTGCAAAGGGTCAGACATGATTTAGCAACAAAGACCATCTCACCTTTTATAATAAAGTCTAAATTCTTTTTCAAAATTCAGCACATGGAAACTTTATATTAAAAGAGTTTGGTAACAGAATTACAAGTGCAATTGAAATATGAGTAATACTTGACATGAACACTTGAAAAATAGAATGTATTAATCATTAATTTAGCTGATGATCAAGAAAGGAAAGCAGAAAAGTATTGACAATCTGTGTCTATTTAGGGTGAGAGATAGACCATGTTGGACCCTTAAAGGTGGGATGAAATTAAAATAGTGTTAAGGCTTAATACATTTGCACCCCAGATTAGCTCAAAATAGTCTCAAAATGTTAAGATTGTTTAAAAAATGTTATTTCTTTTTATGTAAGTATTTCCTTTGCTAATTAAAAATCCATAAAGATTTATGATTTTAGTAAGTGCAGGTTAGATAATAGACTTTCCTTTTGAAAAAAATCAGAAAACTGGAGGGAAAATTCTGCTTGAAGGCACAGAACAGCTAAGAAATAAATAATTATCAGACCAAATTCAGGAGCAGACAGAAATTCAGATATAAGAACTCAATATCTGGAACTGTTCAATCTTTGGATATCTGCTGGTTCTAAGAGATTTTAAGCGTGTTAATTGATAGCCTCGTTATGGTCACTCAGTTGGTAAAGAATCCACCTGCAATGCAAACCTGGGTTCAATCCCTGGGTTGGGAAGATCCCTTGGAGAAGGGAAAAGCTACCCACTCCAGTATTCTAGCTTGGAGAATTCCATGGACTGTATAGTACATGGGGTCCCAAAGAATCGGACACAACTGAGTGACCTTCACTTTCACTTTCACTTTATGCTAAAGGAACAGTGAGGGAAAACATGGCCACCTAATTGTGGGAGGGCCTGAAAACTACTTGAATTTACTTGGGAGCCAAGAGGACAATACCCTTTGAAAAACGAAACAAAAACCTAAATGAAACTACAAGTAAACTGGCCCTTCCAACGACCCAACTCCAAACTACATTAATCCTTGAAACTGGATGAGGATGTGAGCAGATTGTTAGTGCTACAGACACAGGAGAGAAATAAACACAAAACTTTGGAATATGAAGATGACTGACCTTCTAAGACATAAATTATTTCATATGTTAAACATTTATTGTGTATCACAAAATTATAAATAAGAAGTGATAATGGAGAGACAAAATTACATAGATGAAAGTAATAAACAAAAGAGAGAGATCCACAGGTTCTCCATATGTTGAATTAAATGAGGTCACAGGCTAACAATACATAATAACTAAGCTTAAATTTTCAGGCCTCCCAGGTGGCACTAGTGGTAAAGAATCTGTCTCCAATGAAGGAGATGTAAAAGACGTGGGTTTGATCCCTGGATTGGGAAGATCCCCTGGGGAAGGGCATGGCAACCTACTCCAGTATTCTTGCCTGGAGAATCCCTTGGACAGAGGAGCCTGGTAGGCTACAATCCATAGAATCACAAAGAGTTGGACGTGACTAAAGTGACAGCACACACACAAGCTTAAATTTTCAGGGTAAGAAACATTTCTTTGGAAATTTTGGAGAAAACATGGGATAGCTAGAGAAAAGTAAATAGAAAATCCAGAATGAAGAATAGCAATAACTAAAATTAAGAACTCAGAATGTGATCTGACCCACAACTCAAAAAATAAAATATGCAGGCTGAAATGTGGAGAGAAAAGACAATGAAAAATAAAATGAAAATAAAATGGAAAATAAAAAGAAATCATTTGACATAAGGTACAAGGTGAAAATATATAATGCACATGTTGAATTTCCCAGATGAAAAGCAGGGGAGGATGAAACATGCTCAATATTGAAGAGATGGTGGCTAAGAATATCCAGAAGTATTGACTAATATCAGCCACAAATTCAAGAAGTGCTGAAATGTCAAGTTTTAAAAAGAAACAAGAAATATAGTTCAAATCACATTATAGTAATTCCTCTGAAAACCAAAAGCTAAAGCAGAGTGATAGCTTCCAGGCAGTTATAGAATCAGAAGCTGATTGACTTCAAAGGGGAAACAATAACATTGTGAGCCTCTCAACCAATTCAATAGAGAATAGGAGATAATGAAATGATACCTTTAAAGTGCTGAAGGAAAATAGCTGTTAAATTAGAATTCTATGTCCAGTACAAAATATTCATTAAGTATAAAAGTGAAATAAATAAATTTTCAGACAAGAAAAGGTGAGAAAATACATCTCCAGAAAATTGGCAATAAAGGAAAACATAAAAGGAATTCTACAAGAAGAAGAAAAAAGAAAGAAAACAAATAGCATTTTGCAGGAAAATATAAAGAGCAAGAAAAGCGAAAATATACTATCAATTGCCAGTACTTACATATTAATATATTGACAAGCATAACTGTAGTATATAACTAAAGAGACAATAAATAGCAATCAAAAGTGCTTAAAAGAAGGAAAGGTCTAATTGTCATTACACTTTGATAAATCAAGATTCATGTGGCAATTTCTAGGCTAAACACACAAAAATTTTTTTAAAGTAGAAAATATGTGAACAAAAATGTCTATAATAAGCATAAAAAATAGAAAGTCCTCACTAAAATGTAAATTCAATATTTATGATTACATTAAAGATAAATGGATAAAACTAATTAAATACAAAGGTTGCTATACTTGATTTTAAAAATCAGAGTTCTGTTTCTTGTTTATAAAACAGCAAGATACATAAAAGATTAAATTAAAGAATGCAGAAAGTTATGACACATAAAGACAATTAAAATAAAACATATAATATTAATATGAGACATTAGGACAAAAAGCATTTCTAGAGAAAAAGAGAGTATTTCACAGTGATAAAAGAGTCAATTTAATAGAACGTATAACAATTCTGGGATTCCCAGGTGGCTTAGTGGTAAAGAATTCGCTTGCCAATGCAGGAGTCCCAGGAGACACAGGTTTGAACCCTGGAGTAGGAGGATCCCCTGGAGGAGGAAATGACAACTCACTCCAGTGAGCTGCCAACATAATCTTGCCAACATACTTCTGTGGACAGAAGAACCTGCTGGGCTACAGTCCATGGCAAAGAGACACGACTGGGCATGCATATAACAATTCTAATTTTGTTTGCAACATACACACATAGGCTTGCCACATATGAAGCAAAAGTCTATAGAACTAAATATTGAAATAGACAAGTCTATAATTCTATCAAAAAGCTTGAACAGAATTCTTCTTTTAACTACAGTACACCAAATCAGTAATAAGTGATTAGAAGACCTAAACAGCATGTTTAGGAAACTTGACTTAATGTTAAATGTAGTGTGTGTGTGTATCCACAAAGTGTTATGTTATTGTGCTCAAGAACTTCAGAATGACCTTTTTTTTTTTTTTTTTTTTTTTTTTGGCACTTTTAAAATTTTTATTGGAGTAGAGTTGCTTTACAATGTTGTTTTAATTTCTGCTGTACAGGAAAGTGAATCAGCTACATGTTTACATATATCCTCTCTGCTTTGGATTTCCTTCCCAATGCTTTGTGGTGACCTAAGAGTTAGCATTTTGAAGGTGATAATTTTCTCTCTTAACATTTTTTTTTCTTATCAAAAAGCAGATAAATCTTAGCAGAAGATTTAAAGGTGGAGGAGAGACATTTGTCTGGAAAAATATAAAGACTTAAATCATTACATGGAATAAAGTCAGAATTCATTTGCAGAGAATTGCTGCAGGCATTGACCTGTGACTGGTGAATTAAGAGGAATGGTTAAGGCATCTGTCCTCTAAGCACTGTGTAAGCCCCAAAATGCTTGGCTTTTAGGTTGGGGTTCATCTCATTATTGAGGTTCTACAGTGTATAAAGGCAGAATGCCCAGGGTCTCTCAGGGCTGGGTTGAAGTTCTTGGTTAATTCTGCCACTGACAGTTTCTTTTCATTGCTTATCATAGAAGAAAGGCTTGTTTAGATGCAATGGAACTGTTGCTAGCGGTGGGGGAAATGCCTATCTGATAAGATATGCAGGCCACCCAAACAAATTATGCATTCGTTAGCATTAGCTTCGCAGTGTAGTGCATTGTGATACCTTCTTTTTTTTTTTTTTTTTTTTAAATATTATTTTATTAACCACATAAGAAATTTCAGACTTTGAATTGGTATATAGTATAATCCTCTGACCACAATGCAATAGAGTTAGAGAAGATACTAAAAAGTTAGCTACAGAAAAAAATATATATACACATGTTATTGCTATATACAAATATAATATAGCACATATGCATGATGTAGCATGGAGGAATATTTTTGCCATATTCTGAGAAGATGGGGGTTCCTGGCATTGTACCTAACTTGCCTTCCCTGGCACTTACCGATCAATTGCTGATCTGGGTTTTGGGATCATAAATAAGTTTATTTGAAAAGAAGGATTCACACAAAGTTGACAGTGTTGAGGACTTCATTAATATCGACCTCCAGCAAATTAGCCCAAAGGTTAACAAGTTGAAGGAGGCTTAGAATCAAAGAGCAAAGAGGATTTGATAAAGAATCCATAAGTAAAGGACATCAAGAATATTGTCATCAGTGTATCTGATGAAATGAAACCTCTTTTGACTCAATATTCCTAATTGTAGTCTCTATTAAGATTTCATCAACAGGTTTGGTTTTACAGTATTTGCTGAGAAGTTTTCCTGGCCACACATAATATAATATAAGGAAATTTTATTAGTTCTACCTTTAAAATGTATCCATAGTAGAACCACTTTTGCCACACCCATTGTTACTTTTCTGGTAGAAGCCACTATTATCTCTCACCCAGGTTATACTAGCCCCTAAACAGTCTTCCTATTTTCACTCTTGTCCCTCTAAAATGTATTCTCATGAAGAACACAGAGAATGATCCTCTAAAATTATAGTTCAGATCAATATTTCTTTTTCACAAATTCCTTCTATAGCTTCTCATTTCATTCACAGTTAAAGCCAAACACTAAGGATGGCATGTACATCTTGATTTAATTTCTCCTACTCTTCTGATGCTTCTGTCCTCATTGTTGCTATCACTAACTTCCATCTCTTTTCTAATTTTATCTCCTATCTTTCTCTCATTCTATCTCAGCTATACTGGCCTTCCACTTTTCCTTAAAGAGCAAGAATCCTGTTTAAAGACAAGGCAAATATCACATGAGATTTCTTGTATGTTGAATCTAAAAGACAAAGGTTCCAAATAAACTTATCTACAAAATAGAAATAGAGTTACAGATATAGAAAACAAACCTATGGCTACCAAGTAAGCAGAGGGGGAGTAATAACCTGGAACATTTGAACTGACATATACACAACTACGATAGCTAATAAGGACCTACTGTATAGCACAGGGAACTCTAATACTCTGCAACAGCCTATATGGGAACAGAATCTTTTAAAAAGAGTGGATATATGTGTGTATATATATATATATATATATATATATATATATATATATATATATATATATATATATATATATATAACTGATTCACCGTATAGTCTGTATACCTGAAACTAATACAAAATTGTACATCAACTATACCCCAATGAACATTAAAAAAAAAAAAAAAGATTATAGGGGTTTTGCATTAACTCCTTGCTTTGCTTGGGAACATCTGTCAAATATATGCTCATCTAATATCACAAACTTCAGATCCTGGCTAAACTTTTTATTTTCAGTGAGGACTGCCTGAACATTATTTTCATAAATATACCCAGACACTGATACCTACTCTGTAGACTTTAATTTCCATGATCTTCTCCATCTTATATTTTTCTATGGCACATAACACAATTCTGTCAACTTTTTTATTGTTTTGTTTTAACACTCAAGGTTCCCAAGAACCCATGATTTGGCCTTAGACACATTTTATGATCAATAAATATTTTTTGAATAGATGAGATACATTAAAGGAATAAAGAAATGAACATCAACTACAGAAAGTAAAATTAGAGAATATTTATCTAAATTAGGACAGAAAGACTTCAAAGGAGGACTAGAAGCATAAAAATCACAAAGAAAAATATATCTGGCATCTTTAAATTAAAAATTTATTTAGATAAAAATATAAACGAAGTTAAAATATCTATTCTGGATAGTTATCTATGTGTTGATAAGAAAACACAAACAATCCAGTAGAAAAACAGGTGAAAGATATAAATAGCATTATATGATCAATAAATTCTAAAAAACAATGAAATACTTGAATGTTGTTTTCAGCCTTAAATTGAAGCAATAATGAGACTGTTTCTCCCATAACAGTGACAAAATATTAAATGGTGATTATTTTGAATAACAGTAAGAATGCAGAACACCCAGAACATTGCTAATGGAAGTTTGATAGCTTTAGCCCTTTTGGAAAGTAATTTGAAAATACCAACCAAAAATTAAAATATAGACATTGTTCGATAAAATGATTTCCCCTTTAGAAACCTAATATCTAGAAATAATAGTAAAGTTGCAAATATAAATGCATGTCTAGATAAATACACTGAGGCATTACTTATGGTGACAAAACTAAAAATAACAAAAATATCCATAAAGAAAACAATGGACTAAAATGTTATATATATATATATATATGTAATCTTAGTGAGAAAAATTATACAGCTATTAACAATGATATATCAGTCTAACAAAGTGAATTGGCATCTGTCTGCTGAGCTAGAAGGAGGTTTAGAATATACTTTGGTTCAACAAGGGCTTCCCTGATAGCTTAGTTGGTAAAGAATCTGCCTATGATGCAGGAGACCCTGGTTCAATCCCTGGGTCAGGAAGATCCTCTGGAGAAGGGATAGGCTACCCAATCCAGTATGCTTGGGCTTCCCTTGTGGCTCAGCTGGTGAAGAATCCGCCTGCAATGAGGGATAACAGTGTTCGATGACTGGTTTGGGAAGATCCCCTGGAGAAGGGAAAGGTTACCCACTCCAGTATTCTGGCCTGGAGAATTCCATGGACTGTATAGTCAATGGGGTCGCAAAGAGTTGGTCACAAAGCTCACTTTCACTTTGGTTTAACAGGAGCAAGGTTTCTAAATATGGTATGATTTAGGCTAAAACATCACAGAGAACAGCAAGTATTAAAAATATTGAAATAGTTAACATAAACATCGGGAAAGGTAAAAGGCCAAAAATGAACTATTGGGGTGAGAATGGGGCTAGAAAATTTTTAATCTTTTCATTTATTTATTTATAATATTTTTTCACTTCCTACACTGAGTATGTATAAATCTGTTATTTAAAAGAAAATTTAATACAGTACAATAGTATAATTTTGATATCAGATAAAATCAGATTCAAATTTGATGCTTATTTTTAAATTCTCATGTGACCCTAAGTATGCTAATTAATTACTCACCAACCTCATCCACCAAACAGGTGTTAATACAAAGGATTATATAAATCATTTATCAGATATATAAAGGCACAGTATCATCTGATTAAATAATGGATGTTAGTCTTATATTAATTCTTGGATAGTACGCAATAGTAAAGTCAAAGTATTGTAATTGAGAAGTGAGATAATAAGATGAGAGGAGAAGGAGGGGAGTGGATAAAGGAAAAGGAAAGGAGAAGGAAGTTAGCAGTCATTATAAACTTGTTGTAGGTCAAACAATAGCAAAAAGATTGGCTTTAACTAAATCCTTACAGCACGTAACTGCACATATAAAGTACTGACAATGAATAATAAGTGAGGTATCATTTTACTTTCAGTATTAGAGTAGGAAGCCACTGCAAGAAACTTGTCTCATTATAATAAAAAGTAATATGTTAATTATTTGGAAAAATTAGTGGCCATTGTTTTTTAAAAATTGTGTGTCAGGCAAAGGCTGAGATATGGCCAATACTCTTAATTCTTTGGATCCTTTGAAAAACATTTTATTACCACATTACTTATTAAAGGCTTTTAACCTTCATTTTGGCACTAACTATTGTGATTAACTAAATTCATAAACTGTTTTCATAAATAGGAATTTTAAAGAAAGTGAACAACTATATGAATAGACAAAACACATTATTTCAATCTAATCACTTACAAAGGAAATTCCTTGAGATTGAAAGGGGAAGAATTATTGAAAATAAATGTCTAGCCTTTCAGTAGAAGATACAAGAATCTCCTTTGATAGCAAGAAAAATTTTATGAATGCCTTAATATTTTTGAATGTTTACTTATTTTTCTTAATAGAGGTGAAAAGTGCCAAGATATACTTAATATTAGCATGATTTGCAACAGCATGAAACTTTGCACTTTAACAGCTTGCACCTAGCAAAAATTGTACTGCAAATACATATTTGTGAGCTTGTTATTTTAGCTAATTATATACTTGATTAGACATCATGATAGAGCCAGCAGTTATAATGACTACAAATAAATGTTTATTTTTTGTGGTTCTATATTTTATAACATAATGACTTAACAAGAGCTAAGGAAATTTAACCATTAGCTTTAGTGAGTCAGCTAATGCCATATCTTTGAATAGCATTCATTGTCTGACAGGTTTAAGAAATATGTGGTAAATGCAGTATAAAATTCACTATAGGAACTAGATATATAGATTTTTTTAAATAGATGTACTTTTGTAGAATTTTTTCATTTACATATGGTAAGTGCAAGAAATTTTAATCCTTTTATTTCCTCAAATAAAATCCTCTTGCAAAAATGAAGTGTATAAAAAAATTAATTTTTACAACTATCAACAGCTTGAAAGAATAGGAATGATATTTTCGTCTATTAATAGCTTAAAAACAAAAGACCTACAAAATGAATATTTATTACAGAATAAATTGTGAGATAACAATGAAAAACACTAGAAAAAATATTATATGTAGTGAAAGATTAAAAGTCAATAGAATTATAATTCTTAAATGTCTAGAATACTTCCTACATATAGGATAAAACCATTTTTTCACTTTCCATGCTTCATATGCTTCTTTTCAAATTACTGTTATTCAGTGAAAGAGAAAGAGGACACATAATGATCTTTAACAAACAAGCACAGTAATATTTGTAATAGAACTTAGCAAAGTCATTGTCTTTCCTGGTGCCACTATAAAAACAGAATGGTTTAAACTGCTTTTCTACCAGGGCACTATTCTCAAAAAGTGGCCCCTGTGAACTCTTATCTCAAAGAACATAAAGATGCTACTTACTTAGAAATTATTCTGGGAATATAAGCTAAGAAAATTTTTGTCATAATTAGAACTATACTAGGAGATATTTTATTTTTTAAATTTTTAGTAGGGTATAGTTGATCTACAATGTTGAGTTAGTTTCAGCTGTACAACAAAGTGAATCTGTTATATATATACATATATCCACTCTTTTTTTAGATTCTTTCCCCATAAAGGTCATTACAGTAGGAGATATTTTAAAAGAAATTCTTTAGACTTGAGCAAGTAAAATGCCTTATAGAAAACTTGGATCTATAGAAAAAGAGACATCACTGGAAATAGCTAATACATGATTGCTAATAATCTTTTTTTTCTTCACAATAATCTCATTAAAGGATAACTGAATATGTAAGAATAATTATGATGTACTGTGGAGCTTATAATATATGAAAAGTCATATACATACATATAAACACCAAAAGCTTTCACTTAGCACAAAAATCAGGAAGGGAGAAGAATGGGAAAAGAGCAAATAAAGAACAAATAGGAAAATAGATCCAAACATGTTAATAATTACATTCAATGAAAATAAACTAAATACTTCAATTGAAAGACAGAAATTTTCTACTATATTTAAAAAGTGAAAGTTAAAAAATAATGGTTCAAAGTGATTTTAAAGAAAAATATTTCAAGAGCAGTAGTATTACTAAGGATATTTCATAATGACAAATATTGTTTAGTCACTAAGCCATGTTCGACTCTGCAACCCCATGGAATACAGCTTGCCAGACCCCTCTGTCCGTGGGATTTTCCAGGCAAGAATACTGAAGTGGGTTGGCATTTCCTCTTCCAGGTGAACTTCCTGACCCAAGCATGGAACCATATCTCCTGTGTCTCCTACATTGGCAGAGGGACTCATTACCTTGGAAAACCCAAAAAGAGATTAAATAAAACTAACAAAGCCATATAAAAATTCAACAATATTTATGGAAAATGTTAATAACTCTTCGCCTTAATTGATGGAACAATAAAGAGCAATTTGTCAAATAAAGTGAAATATTTTTAGCTTAATATTTAAGTAATTAGCAAGTAAATAATATTACACCCAAGTACTTCAGAATATAGACTATTTTATGTGCACAAAACAAGTCTCAATAAATTTCAAATAATTCATATCATTCAGAGTAGGTACTGTGACAACAGTCAGTTAAGCTCAGTTAAGTCGCTCAGTCGTGTCGGATTCTTTGCGGCCCCATGGACTGCAGCACACCAGGCCTCCCTGTCCATCACCAGCTCCCGAAGTTTACCCAAACTCATGCCCATTCAGTCGGTGATGCCATTCAACCATCATCCTCTGTTGTCCTCTTCTCCTTCTGCCCTCAATCTTTCTAGCATCAAGGTCTTTTCAATTAAGTCAGCTCTTTGCATCAGGGGGCCAAAGTACTGGAGTTTCAGCTTCAACATCAGACCTTCCAATGAACACTCAGGACTGATCTCCTTTAGGATGGACTGGTTGGGTCTCCTTGCAGTCCAAGGGACTCAAGAATCTTCCTCAACACCACAGTTCAAAAGCATCAATTCTTAGGCACTCAGCTTTCTTTATAGTCCAAATCTCACATCCATACATGACTAATGGAAAAAACATAGCTTTGACTGGATGGACCTTTGTTGACAAAGTAATGTCTCTGCTTCTTAATATTCTGTCTAGGTTGGTCATAACTTTCCTTCCGAGGAGTAAGAGTCTTTTAATTTCATGGCTGCAGTCAACGTCTGCAGTGATTTTGGAGCCCCAAAAAGTAAAGTCTGCCACTGTTTCCACTGTTTCTCCATCTATTTGCCATGAACTGATGGGACTGGATGCCATGATCTTAGTTTTCTGAATGTTGAGCTTTAAGCCAACTTTTTCACTCTACCTTTCACTTTCATCAAGAGGCTCTTTAGTTCCTCTTCACTTTCTGCCATAAGGGTGGTGTCATCTGCGTATTTGAGGTTATTGATATTTCTCCCAACAATCTTGATTCCAGCTTGTGCTTCATCCAGCCCAGCGTTTCTCATGATGTACTCTGCATAGAAGTTAAGAAAGCACGGTGACAATATACAGCCTTGACATACTCCTTTTCCTATTTGGAACCAGTCTGTTGTTACATGTCCAGTTCTAGCTGTTGCTTCCTGACCTGCATACAGGTTTCTCAAGAGCAGGTCAGGTGGTCTGGTATTCCCATCTCTTTCAGAATTTTCCACAGTTTATTGTGATCCACACAGTCAAAGGCTTTAGCATAGTCAATAAAGCTGAAATAGATGTTTTTCTGGAACTCTCTTGTTATTCTGATGACACAGCGGATATTGGCAATTTAATCTCTGGTTCCTTTGCCTTTTCTAAAACCAGCTTGTACATCTGGAAGTTCATGGTTCACATATTGTTGAAGCCTGGCTTGCAGAATTTTGAGCATTACTTTACTAGCGTGTGAGATGAGTGCAGTTTTGCGGTAGTTTGAGCATTCTTTGGCATTGCCTTTCTTTGGGATTGTAATAATAACTGACCTTTTCTAGTCCTGTACTCACTGCTGAGTTTTCCAAATTTGCTGGCATATTGAGTCGGCACTTTCACAGCATCGTCTTTTAGGATTTGAAGTAGCTCAACTGGAATTCCATCACCTCCACTAGATTTGTTTGTAGTGATGATTCCTAAGGCTCACTTGGCTTCACATTCCAGGATGTTTGGCTCTAGGTGAGTGATCACACCATCGTGATTATCTGGGTCATGAAGATTTTTCTATACAGTTCTTCTGTGCGACCTATGGACTGTAGCCCACCAGGCTCCCCCATCAATGGGATTCTCTAGGCAAGAATACTGGAGTGGGTTGCCATTTCCTTCTCCAGGGGACCTTCCCGACCCAGGAATCGAACCCAGATCTCCCACATGCAGGCAGACGCTTTAACCTCTGAACCACCAGGGAAGCCGGTATTCTTACCACCTCTTCTTAATATCTTCTGCTTCTGTTAGGCCCATACCATTTCTATCATTCATGGAGCTCATCTTTACATGAAATATTCCCTCTAAATTTCTTGAAGAGATGTCAATCTTTTCCATTCTATTCTTTTCCTCCCTTTATTTGCACTGATCACTGAGGAAGGCTTTCTTATCCTTCCTGGCTATTCTTTGGAACTCTGCATTCTAATGGGTATATCTTTGCTTTTCTCCTTTGCTTTTTGCTTCTCTTCTTTTCACAGCTATTTGTAAGGCCTCCTCAGACAGCCATTTCGCTTTTCTGCATTTCTTTTTATTGGGGATGGTCTTGATCCATATCTCCTGTACAATGTCACGAACCTCCATTCATATTTCATCAGGCACTCTGTCTATCAGATCTAGTCCCTTAAATCTATTTCTCACTTCCACTATATAATCGTAAGGGATTTTATTTAGGTCATACTTGAATGGTCTAGTTGTTTTCCCTACTTTCTTTAATTAAGTCTGAATTTGGCAATAAGGGAATCATGATCTGAGCCACAGTCAGCTTCCAGTCTTCTTTGCTGACTGTATAGAGCTACTCCATCTTTGGCTGCAAAGAATATAATCAGTCTGATTTTGGTGTTGGCCTTCTGGTGATGTCCATGTGTAGAATCTTCTCTTGTGTTGTCGGAACAGGGTGTTTGCTATGACCAGTGCATTCTCTTGACAAAACTCTATTAACTTTTCCCCTGCTTCATTCTGTACTCCAAGGCCAAATTTGCCTGTTACTCCAGGTGTTTCTTGAATTCCTACTTTTGCATTCCAGTCCCCTATAATGAAAAGGATATATTTTTGGGGTGTTAGTTCTAAAAGATCTTGTAGGTCTTCATAGAACCATTCAACTTCAGCTTCTTCAGCATTATTGACCAGGGCATTGACATGGATTACAGTGATTTTGAATGGCTTATCTCAGAGACAAACAGAGATCATTCTGTCGTTTTTGAGATTGTATCCAAGTACTGAATTTTGGAAGTCTTTTGTTGCCTATGATGGCTACTCCACTTCTTCTAAGGGATTCCTACCCACAATGGTAGACATGATGGTCATCTGAGTTAAATTCACACATTCCAGTCCATTTTATTTCGCTGATTCCTAAAATGTCGATGTTCATTGTTGCCATCTCCTGTTTGATTACTTCCAATTTGCCTTGATTCATGGACCTAATATTCCAGGTTCCTATGCAACATTGCTCTTACAGCATTGGATCTTGCTTCTATAACCAGTGACATCTATAGCTGGGTATTGTTTTTGCTTTGGCTCCATCTCTTCATTCTTTCTGGAGTTATTTCTCCACTGATCTCCAATAGCATATGGGCACCTACCGACCTGGGGAGTTCATCTTTCAAGGTCTTATCTTTTTGCCTTCTTATACAGTTCATGGGGTTCTCAAGGCAAGAATATTGAAGTGGTTTACCATTCCCTTCTCCACGAGACCACATTTGGTCAGAACTCTCCACCATGACCCGTCTGTCTTGAGTGGCCCTACACAGCATGACTTAGTTTCATTGAGTTAGACAAGGCTGTGGTCCACGTGACTAGATTGGTTACTTTTCTGTGACAATATATACAACTAAATTAGAACTTAATTTAAAATTTTGTGCAATAATCTCCAAATACTCAGAAATTAGCCAGTATTTACTATATAATCCTTAGGTCAAAGACCTCACACAGAAAATTAGATATCATTTAAAGTTCAATGAAACTGAAAACACATAACCAAAATTTTAAATGTTTATTGTTGTTTTTTAGTTGCTAAGTCGTGTCTGACTCTTTTGTTACCCCATGATCTGTAGCCTGCCAGGATCCTCTGTCCATGGGATTTTCCAGGCAAGAATACTAAAGTGAGTTGAACACTCCAGGGAATGTTGATTAAAATAATTAAATCAATGATATAAGCTTTCATTTGGAGAAATTACAAAAGAAGATCAAATCACTAGAAAAGTATACAGGAAGAAGGAAAGAGCAATGATAATAGTGGAAATAACTGAAATAAAAAACATACCAGCATTAGAGAGATTAACAAAATTATGCTTTTATTGTTTCAAATAATCTATATAGTTGATCAACTACTTACTTGACTAAATAGAAAAAGCATTGCCAAAAACAGATGCCAAATAGAAGATTTCCCAATAGTTTCTACACACAAACTATTTTTGTCAGTAAATTCAACAACCTGAGGTGAAATGGACTTATTTACAGATAAAGGAAAATTACCAAATTAAATTTGGCAATATTTAAATCTATATTTAAAAGGAAAACTTTTAAATAAGGAAGGGAGGAAAAAAGGAGTCCAAAAAATTGAGTTAAACATTAATATCTTTCACAACAAAACCTTTAATCAAGAGGGCCTCTCTTGTAAATTCTCTCAAATAATTAAGGAATAAACAATACTAATATTAGACAAATTATTTCAGAAAGTAGAAGAAACACTTCCCAAATCATATTAGGAAATCAACAAAATCTCAAATCTAAGCACAGGCAAGACCACTGCAACAGGAGACAATTCCACATCATTAATGGGAACTGGGAAGCAAAAATCTTTAAAAAAATATTAACAAAGCAAATCCAGAAATGCAAGATTGTACATTGAAACATCATTACAATTAAAATTAACAAAATAAAGGGAAATGATATAATAATTTCAATGGACACCGATTTTTAAATTAAAATCTTTCATGAAAATTTTGTAAATATTTATAAACTCTGGCATCCATTCAAAATAAACTTTAAATATTCTCAGAAAACTAGGAAAAGAAAATATCTTTTTGACCATGGATGATGAATATTTCTTATAACACAGGAAGTTATATAATTATGGAGGTCAAAACTGATAAATTATGCTTCATTAAAATAAAAAACATGCAAATTAGAAACACTGATGATAAAATCAATACCAAAATAAAGCTTGGGAAAATATATTTGCAATGCCTATGTCTGACAGAACTTATTTCTAGAGTATATAAATACATAAATTAAAAGATAAATTTCTAGGACTTACTGGTGATCAAGTGTTTAAGACTTCCCACTTCCCAATTCTAGCATGGTTCAATAGCACGGTTCAATAGCGGTCAGGAAATTAGAATCCTGCATGCCATGGGGCAAAGCCAAAAAAATTAAAAAGAAAAAAGACAAATTTCTGATTGAAATTGGGTTAAAGAATAAGAAAAAACAATTTGCCTAAAAAGACAAAAATGACCAACAGACATCTGAGAAATTATTAAGGATTACTAGTTTTAGAGGCAAATTAAAACAACAATTAACTGTCAATACAGGGCTACTAGTATGACTGGAATTTAAAAATATTAATATCAAGTGTTGGCAGGCATGAGGAGAAGCTTAGCAGGAAGTTAGTCCTGTGGGAGTGTGAAAAACAGTACAACCACATGGGAAAACATTTTGTCAGTTTCTTATATGTTAATTTAAGCCTATACCTATCCTGATATACAGAATTTTTCTCTTAGATATATGCTGGAGAGAAATAGAGAGATTTTTGTTTTTGTTTTTGTTTTTTTAATCAACATTCTTTTTCTGCCTTTTATCTCCCCTCTTTGGCTTGTGTTTCTAGCAAATTTTACATTATATTTTATTTACTGAAACATGTAGACTATTGACATGTTATTTACATAAGCAACAATAATAAATGGTAGCTCAGCTTTAGGGAATTGGTTAAATATATTGTGGTACAGGTAAATGATGAGACACTATTACTAACATTAAGAATTATGTTTTAACAACATGTTTGAGATAGGAAAATATTACAATTTTCCAGCATTACCATTTGTTGCAGCTGCAGGCTCATCTGGAAAACTGTGGTCATTTGCTCTCTGGAACACCATATCCTTATATCTTACAGTGTGCTACTTTTTAGTGTGCTGCATTGAATTATTTCCCTCCAAATATTGCAGAGCATCAAGACTTACTCTTCATATCTCTTCATTTCTCTATCAAAACTCAGTCTTTGGTGAACCTATGTTTTTTGTAACGAAGTATTTCTATGCTTCACAGTGAAAGTCACTCAGTCATATCTGACTCTTTGTGACCCAGGCCAGACTACTGGAGTAGGTAGCCTTTCCCTTCTCCAGGAGTTCTTCCCAACCCAGGGATAGAACCCAGATTTCCTCCATTGCGGGTGGATTCTTTACCAGATGAGCCACAAGGGAGGCCCAAGAATACTGGAGTGGATAGCCTATCCCTTTGCCAGGGGATCTTCCTGACCCAGGAATCCAACACTGGGGTCTCCTGCATTGCAGGTGGATTCCTTACCAATTGAGCTATGAAGGAAGATATGAGAGAAGCATAGTCTATCCTTAGTTTCTATTTTTATAACTATTTTTGTCTGCTAATTGCTTTTTTATTTGCTTAAAAAATAATTTTAGGTTAGTAACAATTTTACTCCTCCCCCTGTTTTTATTTATTTTTTTAAACTAACATTTATTTTGATTGGAGGCTAATTATAGTACTGTGGAGGTTTTTCCCGTACATTGACATGAATCAACCATGGGTGTACATGTGTTCCCCATCATGAATCCCCCTCCCACCTCCCTTCCCATTCCATCCCTCAGGGTCATTCCAACGCACTGGCGCTGAGTGTCCTGTTTCATGCATTGAACTTGGATTGGTGATCTATTTCACATATGGTAATCCACATGTTTCAATGCTATTCTCTCAAAAATTCTACCCTCACCTTCTCCCACAGAGTCCAAAGTCTATTCTTTATATCTGTGTCTCTTTTTCTGTCTCGCATTTAGGGTCATCATTACCATCTTTATAAATTCCATATATATGCATTACTATACTGTATTGGTGTTTTTCTTTCTGACTTACTTCACTCTGTATAATAAGCTCCAGTTTCATCTACCTCATTAGAACTGTTTCAACTGTGTTCTTTTTAATAGCTGAGCAATATTCCATTGTGTATATTCACCACAACTTTCTTATCCATTCGTCTGCTGATGGACATCTAGGTTGCTTCCATGTCCTGGCTATTGTAAACAGTGCTGCAATGAACATTAAGGAACAAGTGTCTCTTTCAATTCTGGTTTCCTCGGTGTGTATGCACAGCAGTGGGATTACTGGGTCATATGGCAGTACTATTTCCAATTTTTAAGGAATCTCAACACTGTTCTCCATAGTGGCTGTACTAGTTTGCATTCCCACCAACAGTGTAAGGAGGGTTCCTTTTTCTCTGCACCCTCTCCAGCATTTGTGGTTTGTAGACTTTTTGATAACAGCCATTCTGACTGGCAATGAGATGGTACCTCATTGTGGTTTTGATTTGCATTTCTCTGATAATGAGTGATGTTGGGCCTTTTTTCATGTGTTTGTTAGCCATCTATATGTCTTCTTTGGAGAAATGTCTGTTTAGTTCTTTGACCCATTGTTTGATTGGATCATTTGTTTTTCTGGAATTGAGCTGCATGAACTGCTTGTATATTTTTGAGATTAATTCTTTGTCAGTTGCTTCATTTCTTATTATTTTCTCCCATTCTGAAGGCTGTCTTTACACTTTGCTTATAGTTTCCTTCATTGTGCAAAAGCTCTTAAGTTTAATTAGGTCCCATTTGTTTATCTTTGCTTTTATTTCCATTACTCTGGGAGATGGGTCATAGAGGATCCTGCTATGATTTATGTCAGAGAGTGTTTTGCCTATGCTTTCCTCTACGGGTTTTTATAGTTTCTTGTCTTACATTTAAATCTTTAATCCATTTTGAGTTTATTTTTGTGTATGATGTTAGAAAGTGTTCTAGTTTCATTCTTTTACTGGTGGTTGACCAGATTTTCCAGCACCACTTTTTAAAGAGATTATTTTCTCCATTGTATATTCTTGCCTCCTTTTCAAAGATAAGGTGTCCATAGGTGCATGGATTTATCTCTGGGCTTTCTATTTTGTTCCATTGATCTATATTTCTGTGTTAGTGCCAGTACCATACAGTCTTAATGACTGTAGCTTTGTAGTATAGTCTGAAGTCAGGTGGGTTGATTCCTCCAGTTTCATTCTTCTTTCTCAAGATTGCTTTGGCTATTCGGGGTTTTTTTTGTTTGTTTTTTTTTTTTTTTTTTTTTTGTATTTCCATACAAACTGTGAAATTATTTGTTCTAGTTCTGTGAAAAATACTGTTGGTAGCTTGATAGGGATTGCACTGAATCTATAGATTGCTTTGGGTAGTATACTCATTTTCACTATATTGATTCTTTCTATCCATGGACAGGGTATATTTCTCCATTTATTTTTGTCATCTTTGATTTCTTTCATCAGTGTCATAGTTTTCTATATATAGGTCTTTTGTTTCTTTAGGTAGATTTATTCCTATTTTATTCTTTTCATCTCAATGGTGAATGGGAGTGTTTCCTTAATTTCTCTTTCTGTTTTATCATTGTTAGTGTATAGGAATGTAAGGGATTTCTGTGTGTTAATTTTATATCCTGTAACTTTACTACATTCATTGATTAGCTCTAATAATTTTCTGGTGGTGTCTTTAGGGTTTTCTATGTAGAAGATCATGTCATCTGCAGACAGTGAGAGTTTTACTTCTTTTCCAATCTGGATTCCTTTTATTCCTATTTCTTCTCTGATTGTTGTGGCTGAAACTTCCAAAATTATGTGAATAGTAATGGTGAGAGTGGGCACCCTTTTCTTGTTGCTGACTTTAGGAGAAATGTTTTCAGCTTTTCACCATTGAGGACAATATTTCCTGTGGGTTTATCACATATGGCTTTTAATATGTTGAGGTATGTTCCTTCTATGCCTGCTTTCTGGAGGGTTTTCATCATATATGGATGCTGAATTTTGTCAAAGGCTTTGTCTGCATCTATTGAGATAATCATATGTCTTTTATCTTTCAGTTTTTGTTGATGTGGTGTATCACACTGATTGAATTGTGAATATTGAAGAATCCTTGCATCCCTGGGATAAAGTCCTAGTCATGATGTATGATCTTTTTAATATGTTGTTGGGTTCTATTTGCTAGAATTTTGTGAGGATCTTTGCACCTATGTTCATCAGTGATATTGGCCTGTAGTTTTCATTTTTTGTGGCATCTTTGTCTGGTTTTGGTATTAGGGTGATGATGGCCTCATAGAATGCATTTGGCAGCTTACCTTCCTCTGCAATTTTCTGGAAAATTTTGAGAATGATAGGTGTTAGCTCTTCTTTGAATTTTTGGTAGAATAGCTAAGTATTTCTATGGAAGATCACTAAACCATATCTCCAGCCTGAATACGTCCCTTGCACTCAAGTCGTCTATCCAACTAGCAATGTAACCTTTATTTAGATATTTATTAGGCATCTCAAGCTTGTCACATCCAAAGCAAAGGTCAATTTAACTCCTCCCTAGCTTTCTGCACATCAGTAAATTGTTTTGCCATCCATTCATTTGCTCAGGATCATAATTTTCATCCCGCCTTCTTTTTTTTTTTAATATCCCACATTCATTCCATTATCAAATTCTTCTGGCTCTTTAAATTATATTTCCCTTTCATTTAACCATTTCTCTGCAGTTTTGTTGCTACCCTCCTAGGTCAAAACATATATTCTCCCTCCTTCTCTGTTTAATAGCCTCCTAACTGAGCTCCCTGTTTCTACTCTTGCCCTTTCATTCTACTCAGCATACAGCAACTAGAGTGAATTTATTTAACATGTCAGATTATGTCATTGCCCTGATTTAATAGGCTCCAGTGGAAGAATTCCAAAGATGTTAACAGAGCTTTCTTGATAGATTACAATTAATCTGGCTTTAATATTTCTAGAGTTGCTATTTTCTTAATTTTCTACAATTATCATATAACCATTTATTGCTTCTGAAAGGAAAGAATATATATAAATTGGTTTGGCAAGTCAAGATGGTAAAAACACTCAACAGTTATAAAAAGAAAAGAACATTGAGAGGAGATAAAAGAAATGAGAAACAGTTTGTTACACTGAGATACATGAATATTTTATTTCAATTCTGAAAGAGAGAAATTAATAAGATTGTACAGAAATAAAATGTCAGGTGAATACCTATTATCTTTTATTGTATATGAATATAATTGCTCTTACATGGTTTACTTCATAATATCCAGGAGCATATTAAATTCTTTTTAGTTATGTGCACACCATTAAAAAGATAGAAGACATACAGGGGAATATCACTATTGGGACTGGCTACATTGAAAACCTACACTGAAAACAAAAGCTAAATTGCCATGTCACTAAACTAATCTTGTATCAGTTAAAATTAATGCAAATACTTACTACCGAATATTCTTGCTTTTCAAGTTAGTTTAAGTAAATAGAAATTATGGGTAAAATTTTGAGATAAGATGGTTTTGTAAGACCTTATACATGTACCATACACTCATAGATATTAGAGATTTAAAGAAATTTAGAGCCCATCTGGAATAATTCCTCCCATGTCACAAAAGAAAACAGACCCAAAGAGCAAAAGCAACTTTTCTCAAACTCCTTTGTCAGGAATTAAGAAAACAAATGCTTGAAGCTAATATCTTAAAAATTAATCTGCTGTTTGTCCCTGAATCATCCATGTTGCTAAATTCCCTTATATTGTTGGTCATCTACACTTTGACTATATTTTTCTTACATAAACAGGAATTCTAAACTAGCATTCTAACCCAAAGAATCCACCAACTATGAACACAAGAAGATGGACAACAGCCATCGATGTGTAAATAAGAATACAGCACAGCACCAGCCATTACTTTCTACTTTCATATATTTACTTTCCATTCTACTCCCAGATTCAGTTCATTTCAGTTCAGTTGCTCAGTCATGTCCAACTCTCTGGGACCCCATGAATCGCAGCACACCAGGCCTCCCTGTCCATCATCAACTCCCAGTGTTTACTCAAACTCATGTCCATCGAGTCAGTGATGCCATCCAGCCATCTCATACTCTGTCGTCCCCTTCTCCTCCTGCCCCCAATCCCTCCCAGCATCAGGATCTTCTCCAATGAGTCAACTCTTTGCATGAGGTGGCAAAAGTATTGGAGTTTCAGCTTCAGCATCAGTCCTTCCAATGAGCACCCAGGACTGATCTTCTTAAGGATGGACTGGTTGGATCTCCTTGCAGTTCAATTACTCCCAGATTGGTAGATGTTTAAAACAATACTTTGTCTCAACTGTCTCAGTGTTATAACAAATTATCAAAGGGGATGAAAAAGAAAGGGAAAATGGAGTGAAGACAGGATGGCTCATTCATTTTCTAGTCAGAGCTGCCATATTATTGTAGAATCTCAAAGTAGGAAGTGATCTTAAAGACAGTTTAATGCAATTTCACCAGATGCATGTGACTTATGTCAAGAGCTTTTCTAGGTTATGACTGAACACATTTTTGTGAAAATAAAATAATTATTTCTTAAGAAATCTCATTATATGTTTGAATAAATCTGTGATACATTTTAATTTTAAAATGACTTTAAACATATCTTCCAGTGAATTTCTCCCCAATGCTCCTAATTTTTAATTTCTTTGCTCTGTCAATACACACACACACATATGTGTGTGTGTATATATATATATATACACATTTGCATAGATATATATATGTAGATATATATATATATGTATGTATGTATGTATGTAGGTGTGTGTGAGATCAGAGATAATCCCTCCAACTGAAATCTGAATAGAACAGAGTCCTAAAGATTATCACCTTGATAATAACAGTATTAATTTTATTATATCTAGGAGTTAAGTCAATTTATTCTGGAGAAGGAAATGGCAATCCACTCCAGTAATCTTGTCTGGAGAATTCAATGGAGGAGCCTTGCAGGCTACAATCCATGGGATTGCAAAGAGTCAGGCATGACTGAGCAACTATCACTCACTCACTTTTTCCAGACTTTGTGTGAAACATTTTACAGATTGTTTCATTGTACTCTAAAATGAACATATGTGTGATATTATTATCCCAGTTTCTGATAATTAGAAAGGTTAAGTTACTTGCCAAAGGTCACACAGTAACAGTTGTGCAATTTGATTCCAGAATCTTTGCACTTTTACTACATCCAAAAATTAATATTAATACAACATCTTATTAATGCAAATTGAGACTGAATTTCCTTTTATGTTAGGCACTTCATACCACATATTTATATCATGCTTACTGTCATTTATAAAATAGACAAAAATAAAAGAACAAAAGGAAGTGAAACTATGCAATGCTTGGAATACAGAAGAGTCTCACTTCTATGCCTTTGAATATTTCTGTTTAAATGTGTTAACTAAAGATGTGTATCATTCTTTACTTCTATAGACTCTCTCTGTCATTATTATTGTTGTAATAGAGACATTCTTTGTCTCAAAAGTCAGGGTTATCATAGCAAGTTTTTAAACAAAAATACTGACCAATGGACTTAAGCTAATTTTTGTTCTTGCTTAAAACATTAAATTGTTTCTTCATTCATGTAGTGGTGACATATTATTTGCATATTTCTTCTGTAAAAGATTAACCAGTCTCCAAAACAAAATTAAATGATCTCTTAATTCTCAGCTATTACTTAATCTTTTTCTCCTGAAATCAGAGCAAAATGCCAGCTATAGAAGTTCATATTCTACCTAGTCTAAAGTTCTGAATTCAATGTCATATAATTAGTTTCTTTCAAAAGTTTTATCATCCTGTTAAGACAATTCATTAGGTATATTGGCAGTTTCAAGGTGCTATGCTCTTAACATGTGCATTTTCTCTGAGAATAGCAGAGAATAGCAATAATTCCAAAATTAGTTCATTGTTATAAAAAATAAGTAAATCTTACTTTAAGTGTTTTTCTACATGTGATATCTACAAATTGCAGAAGCTGATTTTTAATTCCATGCTATTTTTATATGTAATTCAACCAAAGTTCTGCAAAATAGTATATTCTTTCAATAATTTCAATGTTTACACTAAAATTAAAGAGAAGAGCTATTAAACAAAGAAAAAAAATAATTCCAATGTTTATGGATGCACACAAAAAAAGTAGTAGAAGAAAATGATATTTCATATGAATCTTAAAAATACAAAATTTGGGATAACTTTAAGCATGCAATTTTTATTCAGCCTAGTTATTTTCTTAACAAAGATATTGTGATGCATCTCCTAATACTGAAGACAAGAAAATCTGGTATCTGTATTTCATGTAGATGCCTCAAGGTGTTTCCCCTCACAATCAAACTTTCTAGTCTAACACTACCTGGCAAAAAACTTAACTGTCTATCACAAACTACTCAAATATAAGTGACCCCAATGTCTATGTCTTAAAGAGATGAGAATACCAAACCACCTTACTTGCCTCCTGAAAAACCTGTGTGCAGGTCAAGAAGCAACAGTTAGAACTGGACATGAAACAACAGACTGGTCCCAAATTGGGAAAGGAGTATGTCAATGTTATTTATTGTCACACTGCTTATTTAACAGCTCTGGGAGATGGGAAAGAACAGGAAGACAGGCATGTTATCATCCATGGAGTCACGAAGAGTTGTACATGACTGACCAATTGAAAAACAACAACAAATGTCTATGTCTCCATTCTAAAACAAATAGAATCCTCACAGAGTTTTTTAAATGGAGATAAAAATAATGTGGTTTTTATAGGCTCAACTTTGCTGACAACTTTATTTTAATTGAGAAAAAAGTAATGCCAACATTTGACACATCTTACAATTCAAGCTATGCTTGAATTCTCTCACATAAATCAATTATAATTATAATAAGGTGTGTAGAAATTACCTTTAAAATATTTCCATTAGTTGGAATTTTTAATTATACTTTTTGAGCTCTATGATATTATACATAAATGTCTCCAGACATAAGAATCTCAACAAAAAGATAATTTTAATTTCTTGAATATTTGAATGTTTTTTAGAATTATAGGAATAAACATTCTAATATATGTTTCCATTATGTTCTGTAGCCTCCAGGTAATTATTTATGTTTGTCAGTTTCCTCCTCTATTCCACATAACATATACCCCATTTGATTACACATATTATCTATTCCATTATTCCATTCATGCTCTGAAGTTTTTATCTTATATATTGTGATTAAAACCCAACTCTTATTTTTCCTATTGAATAATAACAAGCTTATTTGAGTTATTGAGTGTAGCAGTGATTTATTTATTCCCTCCCTAAGGAATGTGGTATTTAACCTATGTAAAAAGATTAGTAGGAAAGTCAGATAAGGGGTAGAAATTGACACAGGTAAACCAGAATCTTTTTGAAAAAAGAATACATTATTGGAAGAAAGATTCTAATATTTTCTGAGAGAGACTTATTTTTGTTCTGGTGATAGTGTTTACTTTTTCCAACATGATTAAAGGCAAAAGTTTCTTTATTTTCTAAAGTTTAATTTCTTCTTCATGAAAGACTAGCTCAACCCACCTCCAGCAGTTTCAAAATCTATAATACATTACATATTTTATTCAGGTTACTGGGTTTCATTGTTTTTCTGAAGGACATATGCTGCTGCTGCTGCTAAGTCACTTCAGTCATGTCCAACTCTGGGCAACCCCATGGATGGCAGCCCATCAGGCTCCTCTGTCCCCGGGATTCTACAGGCAAAAACAATGGAGTGAGTTGCCATTTCCTTCTCCAGAGGAATATATGAATGCTATGAATTTATGCAAATATTTCCTTGAATATGTTAGAAGTTGGACATGCAGATTCACATTTTACATTTCTTTGATTTTTTTTTTTTTTTTTTTTTTTTTTAGTTTTGGAAAAAGAATAGTGGGAGCTGAGTGAATACTAGATATGTTGACTAATGTGGCCTGTATTCTTTGGTAGATTCAGCTAAATACCACATAAGTGTTCTTATAAAATAATTTTTCATCAAGGAACTACTCTTTGTTGCCCACCCAGATCTGAAGTTGAAATTGAATATGGATTTTCAAGTATTTACTACAGAATTGAGTGAATAAAAGTAGGAGAACTTGATGACAAATTTCAGAAAAATACATGAAAAGATTTTGCAATTTAAATATTGAAAAATAAAGTTAATGCTCAAGGAAATTGTTCTAAAATGTAGAATAAAGTCTATGGAAAACAGAAAATTGTGTGATACAAAACAAATGTTTGTTTTCAAAACTGTTCCTAGAAAAGCTGGAGAGAAAAGTATCAAGTCCTTATCAGTATACTTTTCCAGTAGAAAACACCATAAAAGATAGCTTCAAATAAACCAATGAAAGATTCATCTTTAGTCTTCTTAACATATATTTTTATATTAATTAAAGAACTATACTAGCTTTTAAAAATGTCAGTCCTTAATTAAAGTCACTTAAATATATACTAATGGAGAGGGAGGGGTTATATTTATATTTATAGCTCATTCAACTTGTTGTACAACAAAAACCAACACAACACTGTCAAGCAATTATCCTCCAATTAAAAATAGCCTCAAGGAAAATAGATAAGGCAGCTCTACAAGCTTCCTTGCTAACTTCTTATGCATGCAGGTACCCTGATATTTTCAGCTTTTGCTCTAGGAAACCTCCCTACAGATTTTCCACTTGGTTCAGTTTCTTATTCATTACTTAAAAAGTCCATTCCTAAAGTAGCAGAACCTTGTTATGTTCAGTCTATCTAACCCAGTTTCTTTCCCCCCACCCCCCATAGGACTTATTATATTTCAGTGAATCTGTAACGTAGCTTGCATAAAAATATTGTTAGCTTACCACATTGTGGCTTTAGAAGATGTACATACGTTCTCTGACACTCCTCTCCTCAACAAATGAGTGTAATTCTCATCCTCTTGAATGGAAGCGAGACAAAATGATTATCAATGAATTGAATGTGCCAGAAGTAGCAATGAGCCTTCAATGGAAGCCAGATGAGACGATTATTAAGGACGAGAATGTGCCAGAAGTAACAATGAGTCTAAGTCTCCTGAGTGGCCTGCTGTGAGGGAAGTCAGCAACCATGGATAACATGAAGACTGTGAAGACGCCCACATAGAAAGGAGTGAGGCTTCCTTCAAACAATCAGCACCACCGACTGGCCATCCCTGGGAGTGTGCCACCTTGGACGTGAATTGTTTGGTTCCAATTAGGCTTTCAAATGACTTCGGTCTCAGCCGATTTTTTACTATAATCTCATGAGAGACGATAGCCAAAACTGCCCAGCAAAGCAACTACCATTCCTGAGCTATAGAGACTATGAAAATCATACATGTTAACTATTATTTTAAGACCTTTAAGTTTGAGCAATATAGAGATATGTGGCTAAGACAATCACTACTTAAGAAGTACTGCCAATGATATTAACAAAATCCTCTTATCACTTCAACTGCTATTTTATATCTAATGAAAGAGAACTTTGAAACTAATTAAACCTAGATTCTAATCATATGTCACTTTCTTGCATACTCATAAAAAGAAAATGCAAGTGGAAAAAATTGAAGATGATATACATAAGCCTTCTTCATTTTAGTATCCAATTTATCTGACTATACTTTCAACTCAGGATTATCAGCATCTGTGTTTCTCAACACAATATAGTCTGCAGTGTTATTAGAGTATCCATGAGGAGCATTTTTATTTATGATTATTTTCACTTCTGTATAAGCCAGATATTCTCATATCTGTATTCTAAAAACCCTCTCAAGAAATAGGAACGCTCCCTCTTGCATATACTTTCCAAGAACTTTGCCCATTTTTCTGAGAAATGATGTTTTTATCACCTAAAGGATGAGTGACTATGTAGTCTGAAAATAGAGGCCAGTTCCCTACAAATAACACCTACCAAAAGGCTTTCCTATATAGATTGACCACAATTAATAATAATTTTCCAGTTCCATGAAGCTCATGGTAAATATGACTAAAATGAAAAGGCTTCCTTGGAAAAGGCAATCGAAAGGTATGTATACTGGTTAAGTGGAACGTTAATATATTAATGAAATTGATGACATTTGTGATTTATTTCGTTGACAGAATTTAGAATGAGATTCATTTATCATTATCCCCTGGTCATCCATCAGCAGTATATGGCCCCAAGCGGTTAGCCTCTTATTAGCAATTTAAGTTTTCTTTGTAGTAATTATACTGGAGAATGAATACACTGTCTGCATTTTATTTGATTATAAGTAAAATATAAGCAAAATTAATATTTTATGGAAAATAATCTTTTATATTCTTCAAATAATTGTTCTACTACTGTTTTTACATATATTATATTGCTCTATCTTCTGTTGTCCCCAAAGTACCTGGTTTGAAAAGATAACTAACATCAATTCTATAGTAATACTCTCTCTTTTCTTCAAAAGGAAGCTTGGTAATAAAGTCCCTGGTAAAAATGGATGAATTTTAGGTAATAACTACTTGATATGTAAGATGTTCAGGTAACATCAAATACATAGACATACACACTCACACACACACACAAACACACACACACTCCTCATAGATACTAGGTGAGTAAAACCCATATCAGTCCAAAAACTTGCTCTGCTTTTTCAAAGTTAAAGACCCTAAAAGAACCATTTTTGAGTTGGAAAGATTCAGTGAGACTGTCACAGTAGACAGGTCAAAATGCAGAAATCACAAGAAAACAGCCTCTGGAAACACGGCAGCTAAAGAGTATTACATTTTAGATCAAGTTTAGCCCTGCTTTATCTCCTTGTTACCCAATGTGTTCAAACTAAGAATAAAGGTGACTGTTTTCTCTTTACAACTCAAGGAAGTTTTCCTGAGAATATTCTTGAGTAGCCTCTTAATGATTCATCTTGTTCTATCATTTTTACAGTGGCTAGTAAATAACAAATAATAAATACAGGATAATGCTTTGTACTAGACATTTTTAAGTGAGTTATTTCTTAAATTTAGTCATAATAAGATACTAAATTATGAAATGAATTAAATTATTAAGTTTCATATTAAATTCTGAAATGAATATATTTGGATTATTTTAAAAATGGGAGGGAGATAAAATATGAATATGGATCCCAGAAAGAGTTAAATGGTAGGAGGGAAAGGGGTGTAGGGTTTGGGACAGATAGAAAATCCAGAAGTTGTCAGGAAAACTTCACAGAAGATATGAATTATGAGCTTAGATTATTTGTAATGTGTAGGAGGGCATTATACAGGCAAGATTTTGTTGAAGATATTCTATGTATAGGGCTTCCCTGGTGGCTCAGTGGTAAAGAATCTGCCTGCCAATGCAGAAGACATGGGTTCAATCTCTGGGTTGGGAAGATCCAACTGGAGAAGGAAATGGAACCCCAGTCTGGTATTCTGGCCTGAAAAATCCCATGGACAGAGGAGCCTGGCAGGCTATGGTCCATGGAGTCACTAAGAGTCGGACACAACTTAGCAACTGAAAAACATCAACAACAACACAATTCTAGGCACATCGAATAAAACAGACAAAGTTCTGAGATAACATCAGAAACAGTGAAAAGTTCAGTGGGGAGACAATCTAGGATGCATGATGGAAACTACAGGGATAGGTAAGAGTATAATATAAGGTCATAGATGGGGTACATGAATGGATAATTAAGGAATAAAGGATGCATAATGGAGAAGGGTACATGGATAGATGGGAAGAGAGTATAACATTCATGGGAGCAAATCTGTTAAGAGAAGCCGAAGCAAACACATGAAGACTATGTGGATATTACTATGGAGTTTTGATTTTATTCTTCTGACAATGGAAGAGCCACTAGTATTACACTGGGAAAGAAATAATCAAATGTGGAAAGCATGAGAAACTCATCCTGATGGCTATATAAAGAATGGCCAGGAAACCAGGGGTGGCTAAGCCACCAAAATAGCCCAAGTAAGTGTAACTTGTAGACTTCCCAAAAGCATCAAACTCAGAGAGGTAAGTCCTTAATGAAAATTGTAGGCATTATGACTTGGAAAGGCATTGAGTAAGTAAGATTTTATCTAGTTCATTTTAGATCACCATTAATAAACTCTTTGCTAGATAGCATGTTAATAGAAAAAGACAATGGTAAGATCAAAACACACTTATTAACCAAAACCATCTTAGCTTCTCACCTCATGAGTTTGACACCAGAATTGTGAACATCTATTTCAACATATTTTTAAAACATGTATTCTGGAATAATACTGTGTTTAAGGCATTATGTTAGATGCTAGAGCATTAGGTTAGTTACTATTGTTGCGGCAGGAAGTTAGATGAAGAGGCAGAGGTGGAAATGGAATAAGGATCATGAAGTAAAGATACAAAAAAGTAGGGCTTCTAGTAGATATGAATTAAACTTTATGGTTACATTTTAGTTCCTCAATAGTTAAAATGACTTTTTTGGGGGGTACTATCTTAAAACACACAAATACATCTTGGAAAGAGAAATAATTTTAGAACTCAAGCACTAATAATCTCAGTGACAAAAGGCCTCCATGAGATGAGAATGAAAGGAATTAGAAAACATTTTTGTGCTGATCTACTTGACCTGAATACTTTATGCTTTACTGCCTGATTAAATCAGTTCCTAGTGCTACTAGAGTCTAAAATAATGACTGAGAAAATTAGAATGAGTCTTAAATTTACTGATAATTTTGGCAAATGTTGAAATTTGGTCCATGTACAGTTTAGTCCATTATGCTTCAGTGGTTTTTAATGTACAATGTACTTTTAAGATTTTTTTCCCCAGATAGAAATTGTCTGCCTTACCTTCAGCGAAATTGTATCCTCAATGAAAGATCAGATTAAATGGAATAAGCGCAATGCTTATAAATTTGGATTAAGAGAACATAGCTGAAAGGATACTTAAAATGTATCTTTAAACCTAAGTACAAAATTTCCATATATACCTTGAAATATGTATTTGGGTATTAAATGTGCTCAGTAAGCTAAGCAATGTGTTAGATAATTAATAAACATTTAACAGCATTGATTTTTACAGCTAGCTTTATTGAACTTCTTATCAGTATTGAGCAGATGGGTCATAACTATGAAAAATTATATTTTAAACATGATTACTGTATGTGGATTATATTTGAAAAATACTGTTCAGTGAAGCATTTACAAATGTAATTTAATGCACAGAGCAAGACCCCAAAGTTAAGGTATTTTTCCTTCATTCAATACAAAGTTACTTAACTGATACATAAAGAATATTATGAAGTTGTTTAAAAATAATTTTAAATATTTCAGTTACATGTATTCCCCATCCCGATCCCCCCTCCCACCTCCGGCCTCCAACTAATAAAATAATATTAAAAAAAAAAAATAAAAAAATAAAAAGCAAAAAAAAAAAAATAATAATAATTTTAAATAAAAAATTCCCTTTATGAAAGAACAAAGTAGTATTTAAATCAATTAGTAGCAAACAATTTGATTTTTTTTTTTACTTAGTACCAATATGTAACTCCATTCTTATTACTCTTTAAAATGATTCTTAACATTTGCTAATGTTTGAAATCTTATGTAACTACTGTATGAATATATATAACTAAGATAATAATCTTCCTTGATGATAGCCACTGTGTAATGTCATAAACTGCAGTGAAAACACACACATGTGCACACACGTGCTCATCAAACATTACTTGAACCCTACGACAGGACAGAGAAAATGTGACGAAGTCGAATAATTTGTGCTTTTTCGCCAAATAAATTTGTAACTAATATTTACATATTTGGGACATTGGTTAATTATGACACAAGTATATTTAAGATAAATAAATAAAGTATAAATTAGTCAATCCTAAAGAAATCAACTCATTGGAATGAGTACTCATTGGAAGGACTAGTGCTGAAACTGAGGTTCCAATACTTTGGCCACCTGACACAAAGAGCCAAGTCATTGGAAAAGACCCTGATGCTGGGAAAGATAGAAGGCAGGAGGAAAAGAGGATGACAGAGGACGAGATGGTTGGATGGCATCACCAACTCAATGGACATGAGTTTGAGCAAGCTCCGGTGGTGGTGAAGGACAGGGAAGCCTGGCGTGCTGCAGTCAATGGGGTTACAAAGAGTCAGACAAGACTGAGCAACTGAACAACAACAAATAAAAATATATTTACAGACCAAAACAAGTCAAAATTGAGTCTATCACAATGCCCAAGAAAGATAAGCAGCCTCTAAGATGATCTTCAATGACTTGTAACTCCTGATACTCAGACCTTTGTGTTGTCTCCACCCACAGTGCACCGAAGTCGTTCAATGTGACAAGAGCATGTGGCAGATGTGATAGTATGTCACTGTTAAGATTTGGTTATTAAAAAAAACTGTTGACTTCCATCTTAGGAGCTCCGCCCGCCCCCCACCCCCATCGTTTACACTGAGAGAAGTCAGATTCCATTCCATGCCAGGCAACCCCAGAAGGGATCACCGACACAAGGAATTGAAGTCTTTAGAACGGCCAGCCAAAAACTTGAGGCCTGTCAATAACCATGAGAGAGTTCAGAAGTGGATCAAGCCTTAGAATAAAATTGTGGTCACATCTTTAAGACCTTGAATTAACACTACTTAGCTCAGCTTCTGTCAGATTTCTGCTTCTCAGAAAATCCAGGATAATAAAATCTTTGTTATTTTAAGCTGCTGACTTTTTCGTTAATTTGTCAGGCATATGTGTGTACTCAATTGCTCAGTCATGTCCAACTCTTTGCAATGCCAGGGACTGGAGCCCACAAGGCTCCTCTGTCCATGGAATTTCCCAGGCAGGAATACGGGAGTGGGTTGCCATTTCCTACCCCAGGGGATCTTCCTTACCCAGGGATGAAACCTATTTCTCCTGTGGTGGCAGGTATATTCTTTACCACTGAGCCACCATGGATGTTACTAGATAACAATTGATAAATACACCAAATGGCGTATCTAGCCACTTGTACCTGGTAGGCATAATGCTTGATAGTATGGTGGGAAAAGAATGGGAGAATATGTGAGTGCTTATTGCATTTACAGCTTAGCTTATATATGTATAGATAGCATGTGTCAATACAGGAAAAAAAAGTATAAATGTGTACTGAGATAATGCTACAAAAGAAATAACCTTGAAACACAGATAAGAGGGTCATTTTTAATCAAGGGCCTACATAAAGCTTTATAGAAAAGCTACAAGAATACTGATGTGTGAATGATGATATGAATTAAATAGGTTAAAGCATTCCAGACTGAAGACAAGGTTTGCACAAAAGCATAAAACTTCAAAAAGGGCAGAAAGTATATAGGAAATAACAAAGAAATTAGTTGGGCTAAATTTGTAATATTTCCATATGTATGTATGTAATTACATTGCATATGAAATGAGTTAGATAAATAGTATAGGTTAATAGTCCAGGTAGAGCATAAGTTACATAATTTAAGGCCTCAAAATATTTCTAAGCTTTGGTTTATGTTTTGTAAAAGGAGACTAATATCTTTACAAACTTCCTTTTTCTAACTTCAAGTATAATGCTCTTTATACCAAAACAAATCCACCTTCTTAGTCTGACTTTAGACTTTATGGTCCATTAGCAACAGAACAAATTTTTCTTCACTCCCATATCATCCAATTCTCATCTAGATCCATTCCTTATTGTGAACTGATTCATTTTGATAGAAGATTTTGATGTGCTAACTTAATAGAAAAGAAAACTAACATTGTCAGCTGAACAGAACATTTATATGCAAAAAGAGGATAGTCAAGGACCTGAAAATGGACCCTTTTTGCAGGATTACTTGAGTATAAAGTAAGCTTTATTCATATTTCAGTCCCATCCTATAGTGTGAGCCATTGTGACATACATATGGTTTTGCAAAAACATCCATATTGACAGTTCCTATATCACTAAAGATCTATTAACAACAGTCAACTGAATACACATAAAAAGAGAAGGAAATCAGTCAATCCTAAAGGAAATCAGTCTTGAATATTCATTGGAAGGACTGATGCTGAAGCTGAAACTCCAATACTTTGACCATCTGATGCGAAGAATTGACTCATTGGAAAAGACCCTGATGCTGGAAAAGATTCAAGGCAGGAGGAGAAGGGAATGACAGAGGATAAGATGGTTGGATGGCATCACCAACTCGATGGACATGAGTTTACACAAACTCTGGGAGTTGGTGATGGACAGGGAGGCCTGGCATGCTGCAGTCCATGGGGTCACAAGGAGTCAGATACAACTGAACAACTGAACTGAACTGAAAAGGAGAAGGGTAAAAAAAATCTGTGTGTAAGAAACAAAGATAAAACCAATACAATCTATTATATTAATGTTTACATTTTAGCTCAGTCATGGATATCAAGTTAGGAATTGGCAAATTGACTTCTACACACAATAAATTTCAAAATAACCAAGCTAAATCTGAAAAACAAATTAAGGGTATTTGTCCTAACATGTATTAAATTTAAAAATCTTAAGCTAACTCAGAGACAAACAGAACAGCAGAGTGCACATAAACATATGTATATGGAAAGTTAGTGTATAGGAAACCAGCAAAAAAATGGATAAACTATTCAGTATCGATGTGGTAATATTTTGTTATAGTGATGATTTTCCATCTTGAAAAGTATTAAAAACTAAATTCCAGATCTAGTTATGATACCAACTTACGGCTAGCATTACATCTGTGATAATGTTGTAGCAACCACCCAGATGTCTGTGTTCAAGAGCAGCTTAAGGTTATACTAATGTTAGAGGGAAATGGTGCTGTGATGATTTGTAAAGTCTTTCATTAGAACAAGAAAGGAAAGAGGTGGTATTCTAATCTTCATGCCTATATCTGTGAAAGAGGTTCAACACATACACAAAGATAATGCTAGCCCAAACTCTGATGCACTTAATAAGTGTTATTGCAAAATGTTAAAAGACTAAAAATGTTAAGATTTGATTATTAGGAAGACTTTAGGGGAAGAAAGTTCAAATTTAGCCTTAGAGAATAAGTTGTATATTGTTAAATAAATCTTTAAAAAATGAGATCTTCCATTCCAGTATAAAATGCAATGCATCATTCAACATTCATTCTCATTCAACTTGGTTTTGTCATATTATTTTGTTGGACTGTCCCAGAACCTTAAGAGGATCATGAATTAACTAATTTGTAAGAGCTGTCTTGTGGTCAGTGCTATTTTGATCTCAGTAGTAATACATTCATTACTATCCAACTGTGTGACACACTAATGCATTTCTCTCTAACTAATAGATATCTGAATAATAGTGAGTTGAACAAAGCTGACTTCTTTTTTTCACAAATGAGAAAATTCAGGAACAGTTTATGACATTCCTTTGGCTGCTCGGTGATAACACAGTAGTTCCATCTACTTCTACCTCCCTGATCTACCAAAGGCATGTGAACAACTCACCTCATACTTACTCACCTATTGTAATGATTCTTAAACCTCAAGACACCAAGTTCAAGCTCGAGAAGAATGGAAGAATAATGGAGAATCTAGACATATCTAACTTTTTTTTACTAGGGCATCAGATTTCACCATTCAGAGTTTCATCCTTTCTGGCTATAAGGGAACCATCATCCAACACTTAAGTCCAAACACATTGCTACTCCAAACAAAATTAATACATAGTAAAAAAAAAAAAATGTGGGGGAGCTAAGCAGGTAATATAGCAATTAACAATGTTTATTTTACTCAGTGCAATATTACATAATATGGTTGCAGTTAACCCCTAGGAATAATTTTTAAGAAGCATTTAATCAATGATGTTATGCAAGATCATTGTAAAGAGAATCATTGTCCATTCAGCAATCATTTATAGATTACCTACTGTGTGACAAGCACTTTGTTAAGTTCTTGGGATATAGAAATCCTGAGGCTTATTTCAGATCCATGTTAGTTTTTCAAAAACCAAATATATTTGACTTAACATTTTAATAAAATCTTTAAAAACAAAAGCTCTGAGTCCTTCACATCTACAGTAATAATTAAAATTTCAATAAATAAAACTAATTGTATTTTTATACCCTAGAATAAAGAAATATCACTTTCAAAAAGATCAAAAAATCAAAACCTTAGGGATAAGTCTAACAAAAGATGCCCAGGGTATCCATACAAAAAAGAAAAAAAGTTACCAGAGAAATTAAATAACACATCTGGATAGAAATTCCATAAACTGAAAAAATCAGTATTTTAAAGATTCTACTTTTACTCAATTTGACAAATGGGGAAGGAAGTGGGAGGGGGGTTTAGAATGGGGAATACATGTACTCTCATGGCGGATTCAAGTCAATGTATGGCAAAACCAATACAACATTGCAAAGTAAAATAAATAAATTAATTAAAAAATAAAAAAAAAGATTAATTAAACTCAGTGAAAATCACAGCATATTCTTGTCTGGGTATTTATATGCTGGTATTAAAATTTATATGAAAAATATCTAAGATAGTCAAGACAGTAATGAAAAGTTCAGGATTCACCCTACCGGATCTTAAGACTTACCATAAAGATACAAAAAATAAAGCATGCAATTGACAGAAAACACACAAACAGACTAAAGGAGTGGAACAGAAAGTTCAGAAATAAACAGTCCCATGGAGATCATTTAATAAGCGACTACAATATAATTGAAGTTGACACAAGGAATACACATTGTGTGATTCCATTTATATAAAGTGCAAAATCAAGCAAAACTAATCTATAGATTAAGAATTAACATAGTAGTATTTGGGTAAGAGGACAGTAATTGAGAGATGAAAGAAGACTGGAGGTTCTTGAAATGACTCATTAATTTAGGTGCTGGGGTCTTCACTGTCTGGAAATTCATTGCACTTACAATTTGGATATTTTATTTATGTTTCTTCCACTTCAACAAAAAGATTACATAAAAATTGATAGGTATTGTATTAGTAATAATCAATACACATTTTATTTTAAAAAATAGAACTGATTCAACTTGTTAAAAAAAATCTATGGGATGCCTAATAAATTTAAGATAAGATGTGCAAAATCATTAGGAATTATCAAATGCTATAAGGGACACTGAGACTTGAATAAATGATATGTACTCTGCGCAAAAATGAGAAGACACAGCATCATAAATGTTGATTAAAGCTACAGTTAAAATACAAATTCAATAGAACAAAATTTCATTATTGTTTTTCATGGAATTTGCCAAATTGACTTTTATACACAATAAACTTCAAAACAACCAAGCTAAATCTGAGAAACAAATTATGAAAGGGCATTTGTCCTAACATGTATTAACTTTAAAAATCTTAAATTAACTCAGAGACAGACAGAACGACAGAGTGAACATAAATATACATATATGGAAAATTAGCACATATGAAATCAGTGAAAAATGGGTAAACTACTCATTATCTGATGTGGTAATATTTGACTTTGGGTATGGTGATGGTTTCATCTATCTTGAAAATTATTCAAAAACTCATTTCCAGATCTAGTTCTGTTTAAAACTCCAATTAAAAACGTTAAACTTTATAACTGTCAGTAGAAAATATATAATAGTACTTTTATGATCTCTGTGATAGCGAAGTTATTTCTTAGAAAAATCTCTCAGGGAAGAAGTCATTAAAAGTAATACATTTGAACATATCAAAATCTAAATGCTCATTTAACAAAACGATCCCATAAAGATGAACAAAAACCTGGGAGAAAATAAGTAATTGGAAAAAGATAGGTTTACATATATAAAGAACATCTATAAATTAGTAATAAATTACAATAGAGAAATTTTAAAGGGCATATCTCGAACAACATTCTAATTAAAATAGAATCTTTTAAACACAAAGTAAAATGCATACTATCAATCAGAGGCCCAACTTCCAAGTTCATAATGATGGAGATCATCAAAAAGAACTAGTTCTTGGAATTTACTTCAATTCTTTCACTGACAAGAACAATATCAACTACCGCCATCTCAGAAAAAAACACCATTAGTTTTCTTCAAAACCCAGACTATCTCATGAAAAAATGCAATCTCTCTTCATTACTTGGACCTGAACAAGATGTCTATTTAGCCAATTTTTGAGATAAAGGAAAACAAGAGTTCCATAGTTCACTGTAAATCTCAAATGATTATATCATACAGATAAAGTCCAAATCTGAGATTTCACAGGAAGTATTGAGAGCCATTTGGCTCGAAGGTGCTTCTGTTTTTAGAACAAAAAGATGCAAACTTCCATAAAATTCTTTGTCACTGAAGATTTGTAAGATTCAGTCTCCCTCAGGGCTGCAACTTGCAAAATGGTTTTTCATCACGATGCCTAACTTGACTGCTACTATTTTTTAAGTTATTATTATCTTCAACGACCAAATCGAAGCTTTGAAATTTGAGCCATTCTGTTTTCATTGCCTTAGTATGGTGGTGGTTTAGTTGCTAAGTCTGTCCGACTTCTGCGACCCCATGGACTGTATGTAGCCTGCCAGGCTCCTCTATCCATGGGTTTCTCCAGGCAAAAATACTGGAGTGGGTTGCCATTTCCTTCTCCAGGGTGATTTAATGACTACAAAAAGGCAAACTTTAATAGATATTTAGAATGAGGAAACCCCAGAAAAACCTGAGATGAAAAGTGACCACTGATCTTCACTTGGATGCTTGATTCTTGCCTCATATAATGGATCTCTTTTCTCTCTTTTGGGGCTTCCCTGGTGACTCAGCTGGCAAAGAATCTCTCTGCAATGCAGGAGACCTGGGTTTGATCCCTGGGTTGGGAAGATCCCATGGAATAGGAAACATTCCATGGAGAAGGGAATGGCTACCCACTCCAGTATTCTGGCCTGGAGAATTCCATGGACTGTACACAGTCCATGGGGTCGCAAAGAGTCAGACATGACTGAACGACTTGCTCTTCACTTCACTTCCCTCTTTTCTGATCTTTTAGCAGAAGTCTTAATTATTCCAAGAGTTTAAAAGAACCATGATTGTTTCTTGAGGATATGTTAAAGGATTGTCTTAAGGCAAAAATAGCATTGTTGTAAATCTAATGCTTAAAATATCTTGTTACTACCTTCATAAAATTATGAATTCCAGTTCCAGTTTTTAATTGCTTAAAGAATATATAATTTCACTAATGTCAACCTCCCCCTTAGGATCAAGTAGAATAACAAAGTATAAATTTGTTTAACAGACATGTTTTAAAAAAGTAAAATGACTATGAAGTTAATTAGCCTCCAACTAATAATTAAAAAATAAATAAATAAATAAATTTTTTAAAACAAAAAGTAAAATGACAAACAACTCTGCTCTTCTTTAGATATAAAGAAAGTCACTCCTATTTTCTTTTTAACAAAATTGCAAAAGGAGAGGGAAATACAACTACTATTCATAGATATATCAAAAACATTAGCCATTTTGTATTATAAATAATATGTATTACACATTATTATATATTATATATATATATTTATATATTTATTGACCACATTATATATATGGTGAGCACAAGAGGCAGAACATAATTTTAACTTATGCTGCCTAAACCTCAAAGTACCCTTGCTTATTTTCTAAAACTTGTTCTCTTAAATGCTTCTCAATTCTTTGAGCACCTTCCACAGATTTTTTTCTCTAAATACCTTTTTAAAAATATAGATTTTTTTGTGTTACTTACAACTTAAGACCTTATTAACAATCAAGACAGTATAATTCACATGAAAACTTTAGTAAAACTGGTGCATGGTGCATAATTTCATAATGGCAGGTGTTCTTTTATATTTATTATTATTATTGTGATTTTTTTCACAAAGGATTTTTGAATGCTAGAATTATTTAAACATCTCCACATTTTCTTCAAGAAGGACATCCCTCTGTGTGAATCACATTGCTAAGAACCTAGAGTAAAACATGTCTATCTTCTTCAGCATTTTATTTCAAGTTCTTAGCAATGTGCTTTTTTTATAAGGTGGGAAGGGGCTCAGTAGACATCTGTGTGAAAGTGAAAGCCACTCAGTCATGTCTGACTCCTTGCAGACCCCATAGACTATAGCCCACCAGGCTCCTTTGTCCACAGAATTCTCCAGGGAGGAATAATGGAGTGGGCAGCCTTTCCCTTCTCCAGGAGATCTTCCTAAACCTGGGATGGAACCCAGATCTTCTGCATTGTATGTGGATGTATTCTTTACCATCTGAGCCGCCAGGGAAACCCAAGAATACTGGAGTGGGTACCCTATCCCTTCTTCAGGGGATCTTCCAGATCCAAGAATCAAACTGGGGTCTCTTGCATTGCAGGCAGATTCTTTAAACAAATATTAGTATAATGGGTGAATTAAATGCCCAACTGAAAAAATGGATAATGAATGTGTAAGGATGTTCTTATTTTTCATGTACTCTGCTCTAGTCTTCCTGAGGATCATGTGCAGAACATTGTACTAACTGCAAACAAAAACTGCTTGAGTGAGATACTATATGAGTTCATTTTCAGTTAAGAAAATTGAGGTACAGAGAGATTAAGCAAGCTTTCCCAAATCACACAGTTAGTAAATGATAGCTATTAGAACTCAGGGAGTCTTCTCTTACTACATACTGCATGTACATTCCACAGGAGTTACTTAATTGGAGAAAAGAACACAAAGAAGGAAGAGAGGGAAAAAGTAGAAAGAGAAAGAAATGAATAACACAGTTTCTTTTAAAAACCCTATTATTTCAACCCACTTAAAAAATCTTATTCGGCACACACGGATAATGTTATATTGAAATAATTACAAATTTAAGCGCAAATACTACAAATCAGCATTGCTCTGTCCTGTCTTGGTAATAAACCTTATCAAGTCAATGCTCATCTAAAAATAAAAATAGATGTCTACTTTTATCACTATTAAAAGTTTGTTTGATGTATTTTAAACCAAATACAATTTAATAGTTTCTCACAAAACTTTTGACTTCATAGGAAAATATTGCCTGGTAATTTTTCACTCACTATCAAAGGCCAGAAACATCATTTGAGATGATGAAAAACTATCATTTATGAAAATAATATGATTTAAACATTTTATCTTTTCCAGGTAGAATCTATGCTAATCCTATAAAACACAAAGTAGCAAGACAAAGCGACTGATGATAAAATCCACGAGACCAACACTGAAGCTATGATCACCATTGGCACTTTTCACTAACAGGATTCCAGCAGTCTGATAAGGCTAACTTTTGGTTGTGAATTAAAATGGGGCAAGCATAATTGGAAAAGATTGGGAATTGCTTTGAAGCCGCATTTACTCATACAGAACAAATACAATAGGAGAAAACAAGAGTCCCAAGTTTAAGGAATTTTGTGTGATGAAGCAAAACATACTCCCCCACTGAAGATCCATGTGGTACATTAGCATATTGAAAATTATGCTAAGTCATGTAGTAAAGGAATTGATTCAGTTTTGTTTATTCCATGGCTTAAAATTTTTACTTGACTACAAATGTCACCATTTTTATGTAAACTATATTTAAATTTTCTATAGCACTAATGTTCCTTGGAACATACAATGAGAAACAATGCCTTAAGAAATGCCTGAAGCACCCTAATAATCTATGTGCCATATGACAGAGAGAGAAAGATGGTGGTGGTAGCAATTTAGTTTTTTAATTTCTTCAAAATTCTCCACTAAACATACAAAATAACTAAGTAAAACAAAATAAAGAAAACAATATTTACAAAAAATACAGTGAAATGTTATCCCCAGGAATCACAATAGACAAACGGATAAATGGATGTGTTCCAGTCATTAATAGCTATAAGACATGACTGGTATCAGCATATGAACAAACAAATGGAAAAATATCTCAAAGTATGAGGACATTTTTTACCACAAACAAAAGAAGAAGGATTTCTAGAGCAACAAAGCCAAAAAAGTAATGCTGATTCATCTTTATTTCTAAAACTATGAGAAGCTTTTTACCTAAACATAAATTCTAGAAAGTGATTACAGTCAAATTTTATATAATATTATTACAAGAAAAATTAAAAAGTAGTAAATTACATCTCCACACAAGAGGAAAATACATTAGGAAAAAGAGTTCAAAAAATTAATGAAAATTTAACAATGAATATTTCAACACAAACCAAAAGAAATTGAGAACATGGAAAAACAGGAAAGAACCAGGGGCATTGCCATAAGAAAACTGAGGCAAACATGCAAAATATTTGAAACGAGAGGTTATGAAACTGAGAAAGATATTCTAAAGTTAAAGAAAAAGTTATGTTAAAAATGAAGTATAAAGTAAAATAAAAGTAGAAGAACAAATTAATTCAAAAGGGAATTTTTTAGGAAAAAACAGATGATATGAAGGATGAAATTTATCAAACTTTAAAAGCAATAAAAAAACAGATTAAAAACAAATTTTGGAGATAGTGGTAGATAATATAAACAAAGTCCAATATACAAACAAATTTCTTAGGAAGGACTAATTAGTGGAACAGAGCAAGTTTAAAAAGTATGACTAAAGAAAATTTTACCCAAGAAAAAGAAGTGTTAAACTATATATTGAAAGAACAAATGACATACCTGAAAAAATTAAAGCAAAATAGTGAAAAACTGAGAAAATTTTAATACAATTATTAAACTGTCATGCAAAAAAGAAAAACAAAAAAAAACTTTAAACTTCCAGCCAAAAAAGACCAAGTAAAGAAAGAAAAACAGATTATTATTAGAGGTTTGTTATTTTCATTTTGCCTTGTTTTGTTTTAACAGCAACATTTTATTTGAAAGACATTGAAATAATATGTTTAATTCACTTAAGGAAAGAAACAGTAAGGAAAATATTTATATGTAGTTAAGATCTGTCAGTAAAAACTGAAAAGCATGCTGCTGTGAATATGGAGAAACAGAAGAATGTTTTATTAATCTATTTCTGAGGATTCTCTTAGAGAATGAGTTTCATACAGCCAAGACTAGAGAGCCACTGACTTATGGACTGGTGATGATTTATTATATATGGGCTTCCCTTGTAGTCCAGCAGTAAAGAATCATCCTGCAATGCAGGAGTTGTAGGAGACAGGTGGATCCTTGAGTCGGGAAGATTCCCCAGTTGAAGACATGGCAACCCACTCAAGTATTCTTGCCTGGAGAATCCCACGGACAGAGGCACTTGGAAGGCTTTAGCCAATATGATCACAAAGAGCTGGACATGACTGAAGCAACTTAGCATGCACTTTGCACGCACGCCTATGTGCACACACACACACACACACACACATATACACATAATTTACTTTAGAATTAAGATAAATGATGATTGAAAAGAAGACAGTATAGAATATAACAGCTCTATTCTCTGATTACTCATTTTGACACATGGGATAAAAACATGAGACTATAGAAAAATTAAGATAAATTCACTGATTAAACTATAATTAAAAGTATATTATTTAAAATGAGATGAGACAATAGTGAGTACGGGGAAATAGAGAGACATGGTTACTAATTTTAATACTGTTCATAGAAATGACTTTCACTTGCTTGTGATATGAATGGGACTAAGGCTATTATATAATAATTGGAACAATATCTAATAATGTGGATGTAGGAGAAATCAATAGTTTTTTAAATGTATATAAAATTTGAACAGATGAAATCAAGTGGAATGGACAGGAAGAGAAGTGAGACTTATCAGAACATATTTTGACTTTAGTTAACTACATTTTGCATAATTTAAATTTCAAGACCCTAACTCTGTAAAGGAATAAACAATTAAACTCTCCACGTATCCAACTGGTGGCATAAGTACACAGTATTTGCTTCAAATTACTTTAATGCAATATACTGTATTAGATTGTTAAACTATAATGAGATATAAACTAGGGACAACAAAATTTAAAAATCTTACTTTGTAAACTATTTTCAGTAATAATACTGTTCATACTTTTTCACTTAGTTTTATTTTGAAACTTCTGTGAGTATGTGGGATAAAGTAAATGAACATATAAGTTGATGTTCTTTACAACTGGAATTTTCAGTTTGGGATAAAAAAAAAATCTGAGAATCTGTGACACTGGGATAATACTCCATATTATTGAATTAGATTTTGAAATATCAGTATGAACTCATAATATATTTTATCTTTTAAATATATATATATGTAATATACACATGTGTGTGTGTGTGTGTCACACACATTTGATATCTCTATTCCCAGAGAAAGCCTAAAAACAATGGATCAATGTAGCTGAGATTTTTTTTTTGATGAGAAAAAGCAAAGGCTTTAGAGCTTATGGTCATTAAAAAAAAAAAAAAAAATGATTCAAAATCAGCAGCCGAAAAAAATAGGCTCCTACTATGCAGCTGTGCTAAGTCGCTCCAGTCCACGTGACTCTTTGCGACCCCATGGACTGTACACCAGACTCCTCGGTCCATGGGATTCTCCAGGCGAGAATAGCAGAGTGGGTTGCCATGCCCTCCTCAGATTCCTAGTATAGGCTACACTAAATTGAAACAAATCAGATATATTTAACTCTGTGAATTCATAATGACTATAAAAGGAAATTTTTTTTTTAAATCCTTATATATGACTTGAATGGTTCTGAGGAGTCAACTCATTATTTTGGTAACTAGTAAATATAATTTATCTTTTCTGTATGATCTGTCCTTTAGATTTACCAATGAGTAAATAATGAAAAGCAATTTATAGAAAAACTACAGACAATAAATGAATAAGGAATGAAAGAATATTACTTTGTAACTCCTAACTATTCATTCAGTTCAGTTCAGTTCAATCTCTCAGTCGTATCCGACTGTTTGTGACCTCATGAATCGCAGCACGCCAGGCCTCCCGGTCCATCACCAACTTCCAGGGTTTACTCAAACTCATGCCCATCGAGCTGGTGATGCCATCCAGCCATCTCATCCTCTGTCATCCCCTTCTCCTCCTGCCCCCAATCCCTCCCAGCATCAGGGTCTTTTCCAATGAGTCAACTCTTCACATGAGGTGGCTAAAGTACTGGCATTTCAGCTTCAGCATCAGTTCTTCCAATGAACACCCAGGACTGATCTCCTTCAGGATGTACTGGTTGGATCTCCTTGCAGTCCAAGGGACTCTCAAGAGTCTTCTCCAACACCACAGTTCAAAAGCATCAATTCTTTTGTGTTCAGCCTTCTTCACAGTCCAACTCTCACATCCATACATGACCACTGGAACAACCATAGCCTTGACCAGACGGACCTTTGTTGGCAAAGTAATGTCTCTGCTTTTTAATATGCTGTCTAGGTTGGTCATAACTTTCCTTCCAAGGAGTAAGAGTCTTTTAATTTCATGACTGCAGTCACCATCTGCAGTGATTTTGGAGCCCAAAAAAATAAAGTCTGACACTGTTTCCACTGTCTCCCCATCTATTTCCCATGAGGTGATGGGACCAGATGCCATGATCGTACTTTTCTGAATGCTGAGCTTTAAGACAACTTTTTCACTCTCCTCTTTCACTTTCATCATGAGGCTTTTTAGTTCATCTTCACTTTCTGCCATAAGGGTGGTGTCATCTGCATATCTGAGGTTATTGATATTTCTCCCGGCAATCTTGATTCCAGCTTGTGCTTCTTCCAGCCAGCGTTTCTCATGATGTACTCTGCATATAAGTTAATAAGCAGGGTGACAATATACAGCCTTGACGTACACCTTTTCCTATTTGGAACCAGTCTGTTGTTCCATGTCCAGTTCTAACTATTGCTTCCTGACCTGCATACAGGTTTCTCAAGAGGCAGGTCAGGTGGTCTGATATTCCCATCTCCTTCAGAATTTTCCACAGTTTCTTGTGATCCACACAGTCGAAGGTTTTGGCATAGTCAATAAAGCAGAAATAGATGTTTCTCTGGAATTCTATTGTTATTCTGATGATCCAGCGGATATTGGCAATTTGATCTCTGGTTCCTCTGCCTTTTCTAAAACTGGTTTGAACATCTGGAAGTTCTCGGTTCACGTATTGCTAAAGCCTAGCTTGGAGAATTTTGAGCATTACTTTACTGGCGTGTGAGATGAGTGCAATTGTGCGGTAGTTTGAGCATTCTTTGGGATTGCCTTTCTTTGGATCTAGGCAATTTTAAGAATTTTTAACATCATGAAAAAAGATGTAAATGCTACGTACAACCTAAAGAAGCAGTTTTGCCAAAAATATTTTTTCCCTAAATTTGATTAACCCTTGGACCTTGTTATCATTTTACAGGAAATTCAGGGAACAGAAAAAAAAGTCGAAGAATGACATGTGGCTGAAAATGATCAAATTTGAGGGTGTAAGAGGTTGCACAGAAAAAATATCCCAGTGTAACTTACAACAAAAACAAAGAGTATAGAGAGAAAATGTTAATGGAGGGATAATTTTGGATAGAAAACTTTTTAGAAAATATAGCAACTAATCATGTCATTTTTTTTTTTAATCCTAATTCACATAACTAAATTTTAAGAAAGAGGGAAAGGGAGAGGTAGGAATAGTATAACACAATTAGAGATATTTAAATATTGAATAGACATTTGATTTTTAATTATTAAATTATTTAAGTGAAATAATTATGTGATTATGCTGAAAAATTCTTATGCTTTAGACAAAATTATGGAAGATGAGATTTTCTTAAAAATAGTCTCAGGGGTGTAATTATAGACAAAACAAGTAGCTATGAATAGAAGGTTATAGATGAAACAAAACTTATTAACAGTAAACAATTTAAGAAATTAGGTAAGTGGTACATGGAACTTAATGTAATTTTCAAATGCTTGAATTTTTCTATAATAAAATATTTAAAAGAAAAATATTCACATATACATGTATATATGTATAGTTTTTAATGCTTAAATTTTATAATGCTTTTTAAATCTATATATATACAATATTTAAAAGAGAGCTTTATATATGTTTTCATATGTATATATATAAGCATGTCCATCTATATAAAATGTTTAAAATAAAACTATAATTTACTTTAAAATATTTTTATTATGAACATATATTAAATTAAGTATGATTTAGTTATAATTAAGTTATATGTATAGCTACATGTATATAATATCTGTATATATGTAAGCTATTTGTATATCCTGGTGGCTATCCACAGACCATATCTCTTTTATTTACATGAATGGACCAACTTTTTAGAGTACAGTTTCAGGGTTAAATATGAAGCTAGGAATTATCAGTAACATTACTGATAGAATGAGGAACAAGGTTACTATATTTTAGAAACACTAATTAAAAACTTCCATGCATTTCTGGACTGAAATGTGTAACCACACTTACATGCTAAAGTTTATAATTTCTATAACAAATCATCATTGAAAAAAGTTAATAGTGCACTTAAGCACATATATTACTTTGAAAAAATACTTCATAATGATTTCTTTTTTTTTTTATTTTTTTTTATTATTTTTTTTTAATTTTATTTTATTAATTGGAGGCCAATTACTTCACAACATTTCAGTGGGTTTTGTCATACATTGACACGAATCAGCCATTGAGTTACACGTATTCCCCATCCCGATCCCCCCTCCCACCTCCCTCTCCACCCGACTCCTCTGGGTCCTCCCAGTGCACCAGGCCCGAGCACTCGTCTCATGCATCCCACCTGGGCTAGTGATCTGATTCACCATAGATAATATACATGCTGTTCTTTTGAAACATCCCACCCTCACCTTCTCCCACGGAGTTCAAAAGTCTGTTCTGTACTTCTGTGTTTCTTTTTCTGTTTTGCATATAGGGTTATCGCTACCATCTTTCTAAATTCCGTATATATGTGTTAGTATGCTGTAATGTTCTTTATCTTTCTGGCTTACTTCACTCTGTATAATGGGCTCCAGTTTCGTCCATCTCATTAGAACTGATTCAAATGAATTCTTTTTAACGGCATCTCAAAAATATACAAGCAACTCCTGAAGCTCAATTCCAGAAAAATAAATGACCCAATCAAAAAATGGGCCAAAGAACTAAACAGACATTTCTCCAAAGAAGACATACAGATGGCTAACAAACACACGAAAAGATGCTCAACATCACTCATTATTAGAGAAATGCAAATCAAAACCACAATGAGATACCATTACACGCCAGTCAGGATGGCTGCTATCCAAAAGTCTACAAGCAATAAATGCTGGAGAGGGTGTGGAGAAAAGGGAACCCTCTTACACTGTTGGTGGGAATGCAAACTAGTACAGCCACTATGGAAAACAGTGTGGAGATTTCTTAAAAAACTGGAAATAGAACTGCAATATGACCCAGCAATACCACTTCTGGGCATACACACCGAGGAAACCAGATCTGAAAGAGACATGTGCACCCCAATGTTCATCGCAGCACTGTTTATAATAGCCAGGACATGGAAGCAGCCTAGATGCCCATCCGCAGATGAATGGATAAGGAAGCTGTGGTACATAATGATTTCTTTAAATGTCTCCTATGTGTTCCAACTTGTTTCCTATGAGAATTCTGAGTAGGAATGAACATATTCACTAGTCAACATCTCAAATAACTCCAGTGGTGATGACCTGGACTGGAAAATGCATAGACCATGGAGTCTTATAAACTAGTTAACTATCATCTCTGCCACATACTACCTGTACAAAGTTGAAAAAAATATTTAATATCTTTTAATATAAATGTCCTTTTCCTATAAAATGGAGAAATAATATATAAATAATAATAAAATAATATATATCACCTACCACATACTAAGTACTCACTAAGTAGTTATGAGTAACGAACATTAGATTGGGATTAACATATTTCTGAAATTATCTTCAATTGACTGTAGGAAGATATAAAAGTGAATTTTCACTGTTAAAAAAGTTTCTATTTATAGTCACTTGAGTGCATGTTATCTCAAAACCATTTATGGAGAAAATAAATTAATTCACTCAATATATGAATATAAATGGGCTTACACATTCATTTTTCACCTCTGGAAACTTCCGTCCAAATCCTTGCTTCAGTCTTGAGTGAAAATGAATTTAATGGTCTGCCTCATCAATAGCCCCATTATCACAAAGCTGCCATGCAAGTCAGTATAATTTAGTACAATTGTCATTCTGTCAGTCTCTGCTCAAAATTAAGCCAGGATCAAAAATTGCAAATTGTTTTACAATTCTTCACAGCACATTGACAGAACAGTATCCTTAAATCCTGCTCCTTATATTATTTTTGCTCTAAGTAATGTTATAAAGAAATTTTATTCATGACTTTTATGTTCTAGAGATATGGTTTTCAAGCTGGTCTAAACATTGTAATCAACTGTAACTTTTAAAGATACATGTATGTCCAGACTCAAATGCAGAAATTCTTATTTGTTGGTCTTGGATGGGAGTCAGGCAGTGATATTAAAAAACAAATAAGTAAATGCTCAAGGGAATCTCTTTGCTGATAAAGATTCAGTTCATTTCAGTTCAGTTGCTCAGTCGTGTCCGACTCTTTGTGACCCTATGAATTGCAGCACGCCAGGCCTCCCTGTCCATCACCAACTCCCGGAGTTTACTCAAACTCATGCCCATCAAGTCGGTGATGCCATCCAGCATCTCATCCTCTGTCATCCCCTTCTCCTCCTGCCCCCAATCCCTCCCAGCATCAGGGTCTTTTCCAATGTGTCACCTCTTATCTTGCAAACTCAAAGCTGGTTCATGGGCCAGAAGCTATGCCATCATCCGGGAACGTGATAGAAATACGGAATAACAAGGTCCCCCAAGAGCACTGCTGAAGAGAAACTGCATTTGACAAAATCCCCAAGTGAATCACACGCAATTTATAGTTTGCGGAATACTATCCAATTTTGCCTAGAATCCACTGAATTTCCTTCTACTTAGGCTATATTTTGGGGCTTGACACATGGTTCACTAACTAATCTTTTTGGTTACATTAGTAGAAAAAGTAGGAAAAAAATGAAGTGGAGGCAATATTTATATAGTTATAAACTATTTTAAGCCTGATAAAAGAATATTTGGGTGTTTTAGAAGAGGAAGCTCATAATAATTTTAAGCATCATTACCATCAACGTCATCATAAATAGGTATTCAAATTTTCCCTTGGAGTACATGAAATGTTATCTGAATCTTATCTTAGAGTTATAACTGAGCATTTAGGTGAAGAGAAAGTATAGTTCTGGATTTTTTTTAAGAACATTGAACCAAATAGTCTACATTCAGTTTCCAAAAGATTATGCATATTAATATCTATATATAAATACATATGGCAATCATTTTGTGTCCATAAGAAGATGTACAGAAATTATCATAAATCCACAAACTTCCAAATCATGATTCTCTTCCTTGAGAATAATCAACAGAGATGTTCAAACCCCTGAGTGGATTTATACAAAATGAAAGTGCAGTTGAAAGTTTTTTCTTTCCATTCTTAACATACGACAGATTAATATTCTAAAACATTAAACTTCCTTGAATAAAGTTCTCTAAAAATATTCCATTCCATTAAAAACAAAACAAATAACAACACAGCTTCTCAGTCTGCTGTAAAAACTCAGGTTAGCTCTCCCCTTCACCTACTCTGATACAGAGACCCACCTTTTTCCCTTTGTCACACCAAGCTCATTTCCCACATGGGGACTAGGGATAGTCCCCCACTCTCCTGCAAGGCTCAGTCCTCTGGCTTCCTCTGCCTGTCTCCTTCCTGTCATTTAAATCACAGAGAGGGCTGCTTTAAACACCCAACCTGAAATAGCTACCTAGTCACTCTCTACTAGACTTTTCCATATATATTCTTGATTATTAAGTTGTTATTCATTTTTATTTTCCATTTTAACAATTAAGGATATAAGGCTCATGAGAGAAGGAGTACTGTCTCTATTGCTCACTACTGTAACAAGAAATTTTAAAGAGGCATTATAAAATTATAAATCCCATAGGAAAAACAATAGGCCAATCAGAATTAGTTGGGAGTGTTTGAACTTTGCATACTAAATATTAAAATATCTCATTTATTAAGCATACCTGTCTCAGTACAGGGCTGTAATAGACACCATCTCTAGTTTTCACTGAAGCACTCAAATGCTGACAAAGTTGGTGTTGTTTTACAACAAATGAATTTCTGAGTCATAAAGATGATAGGACTTATCAAACATCCCATGACTAGTATTACAAAATAATAATTTAAACCCAGAATATCCTGTACACAAAATACCCAATCCCACACTCCCACCCATTAAAAGGTTGGTGATCCATATAAAGGAATCTAACAATTTTAGGATACCTCCTGAGAGTTAGGCAGTTTTAACTATAATACAGATCATGTTGTTTAGTCACTAAGTTGTGTCCAACTCTTTTGTGACCCATGGACATCAATCCACCAAGTTCTTCTGTCCTTGGGATTTTCCAGGCAAGAATACTAGAGTGGGTTGTCATTTCCTCCTCAGGGTATCTTCCTGGCCCAGGGATTGAACCCCTGGATCCTGCATTGGCAGGTGGATTCTTTACCACTAAGCCTTCAGGGAGCTCTGACATGGAGCCCCATAACTTGATTCTACTAAGATTATTTCTATGCTATCATAATTCTATGCTTTACATCATAATACAATATGAAATGTATTTACATGTATAAAGCTAGGGCTATAAACATTTATTTACTCATTTAGCTTAAAGCATAGACATGATACATTAGGTCTTTCCAACATTAATTCCCTCTCCACAAATTCTTCAAATCATTTTAAGTACTCAAATTTTTCTCCTCTTTTTAAAAACAGTCTCATTTCAGAACAGTTATAGATTCTTAAAAAAATTATGAGGATGGTATGGAACATTCACATATACCCCACACCCAGTTACCACAATTAATGTCTCATGATAATATAGTACATTTGTTATAATTAATGTACCAATATCATTACATTATTATTCAGTCAATATATTATTCCAATGTCCTTGGTATTTACCTAATGATATTTTTTTCTGTTGCAGGATCCTATCCTGATACAATTTTGTATTTGTCATCCTGTCTCCTTAGGTTACTTTTGTCGATAATTGTTTTTCAGACTTTCGTTGCTTTTCATTACTATGACAGTTTTGGGAAGTAGGGAAAATGAAAAGATATTTCATAGAATATCCCTAAACCTGGGTTGTCTGATATTTTCTCATGATTACACTTGGGTAATGTGTTTTTAGGAGGAAGACCATGGAGTCAAGTACAGTTATTGTAACTCTGTGGTCTCTAGTTATAAATGAAGGAAAGTACTATCTTCATTATATCTTATCAAAGGAAGATTTATTATCACCATTTTACATTGGATATCACTATTCATCACCTGAGATATTAATCAGGTTCTCCACTGGATAGTTAATAGTTTTTCCCTCTTTGTTCTTTGGAGGGAAGTTACAGTGTACAGCCCACAGTTAAAGAATGGGGAAATATGGCCTCCCTGTTTGAGGGAAGACAATTTATATAAACTATTTGGAATTATTCTGATTAGGAGATAAGTTTGCCCCCAACAAAATATGTTTGTTTATGTAATCATTTATTTATATAAATACAGAACCATAGCTTTTAATTTGGGTTATACAGATGATCACTGACTTACAATTGCTCAACTTAATATTTTTCAACTTTACAATGGTGTGAGAGCAACACATTCTCAGGAGAAATTGTACTTCCATTTTTGAATTTTATCTTTTCCTGGGATAGCAATGTGAGGTACTGCCCTGTCTCATGATGCTGGCAGTGGCAGCGAGTCATAGCTCTCTGTCAGTTAGCATGAGGGTAAACAACCTATACACTTTCAGTCATTCTGTACCCATACAACTGAGACACTCAACACTTTATTATAAAATAGACTTTGTGTTAGAGGATTTTGCCCACCTATAGACTAATATTTTTTAAGCATATCTAAGGTAGGCTAGGGGCTTCCCTGTTGGCTCAAATGGTAAGGAAACTGCCTGAAATGCAGGAGACCTGGGTTCAATTCCCAGGTTGGGAAGATCCCCTGGAGAAAGAAATTGCAACCCATTCCAGTATTCTTGTCTGGAGAATCCCACTGACAGAAGAGCTTGGCGAGGTACAGTCCATGAGATCGCAAAGAGTCGGACATGACTGAGCGACTAACACTGTTAGACTAGACTAAGCTATGATATTTAGTAGGTTAGGCTATTAGATGCATTTCCAACTTATGATATTTTCAATTCATGATGGGTTTATGGGGATGTAACCCCATCATCAATTGAGGAAGAGTTGTAATCCAATATAACTTTGTTGTTGTGTTATTGTTAAAGTTACTCCAACTTTGGTCACTGGGCACTCATTAAGTTAGCACTGATGGCCCTTTGACATATCTACATAATTGTGTGTTGTTGGTTTGTTGTTGCTAATGTTTTTGAGCTCTTACTCTCTGGCACTACAGGATGTTCCAGGGTCATCTTGAATATTCTTTGCCAAAATCTTAAATTCAGTCATTTTGCCAAGGATTGCTAGTTTATTTTTTTGGAGAAGCTAGGGAAGCCACAAACTAGGCTTTAAATGTGCTACTGCTTTTAGGCCCTTTCAGCCAATGAAGAAAGGAAATACATGATTATACTTACCTATGCATATATTAATAAACACACCTATGAGTGTTTATATATAAACAAATATACAAATATAAAATCTGTATCTACATTACTCTAAACTTGACTTCATCCTTATGCTTCCAACTCTAGTCCATGACCACATGGATCATTCTAGCCTCCTAGCCTCTTGATTATTTGTAACTTCTCACTTCCACGGTGAAAAACCCAGATCACAACACCAATTTACTCAATCATTCAATTTCTGGATACATGTTTAGTGATATCAGCATCACTAGTTTGTAGCTTCATGGGAAATAACTTTATCAATTAGAGTGCACTGTTTATGTAGAGTTCCTTTTACCTTTAGTCTTATACAGTTCACTCATTTCCAAAGTTTCTTAGGCATGTACATTCTCCGATATACCCTAAATAATATTGCGTTATGCATTTGGAATACAGCTAGATTGCTTTGTCATATTTTGTACCCCATCCTGGAAACTCAGAATCTCCTAAATTATTTTTTTTTATTCTGCATACATTAAAGTGCAATTTTTACTCTGTAAAGTTCTATGGGTTTTGACAAATGCATAGTGTCATATATCCAACATTAGAGAATCAATAGCTTCACCACTCTCTACTTAGAAAAATCATGTATCAAAACCAAGCAAAAATTAAAATAATACAAAAAGTGATACTGCATACCTGGATATTTTGCATATGTTAGTGGCACCATCAAGTTTTTTTTTTTTTTTTTTTTTTTTTTTTTTTTTATTTTTTATTTTTTTTTTTATTTATTTTTTTTTTAATATTATTTTATTAGTTGGAGGCCAATCACTTTACAACATTTCAGTGGGTTTTGTCATACATTGACATGAATCAGCCATATAGTTACATGTATTCCCCATCCCGATCCCCCCTCCCACCTCCCTCCCCACCCGACTCCTCAGGGTCCTCCCAGTGCACCAGGCCCGAGCACCTGACTCATGTATCCCACCTGGGCTGGTGGTCCGTTTCACCATAGATAATATACATGCTGTTCTTTCAAAACATCCCACCCTCACGTTCTCCCCCAGAGTTCAAAAGTCTGTTCTGTATTTCTGTGTCTCTTTTTCTGTTTTGCATATAGGGTTATCGCCACCATCTATCTAAATTCCGTATATATGTGTTAGTATACTGTAATGTTCTTTATCTTTCTGACTTACTTCACTCTGTATAATGGGCTCCAGTTTCATCCATCTCATTAGAACTGATTCAAATGAATTCTTTTTAACGGCTGAGTAATATTCCATGGTGTATATGTACCACAGCTTCCTTATCCATTCATCTGCTGATGGGCATCTAGGTTGCTTCCATGTCCTGGCTATTATAAACAGTGCTGCGATGAACATTGGGGTGCACGTGTCTCTTTCAGATCTGGATTCCTCAGTGTGTATGCCCAGAAGTGGTATTGCTGGGTCATATGGCAGTTCTATTTCCAGTTTTTTAAGAAATCTCCACACTGTTTTCCATAGTGGCTGTACTAGTTTGCATTCCCACCAACAGTGTAAGAGGGTTCCTTTTTCTCCACACCCTCTCCAGCATTTATTGCTTGTAGACTTTTGGATAGCAGCCATCCTGACTGGCGTGTAATGGTACCTCATTGTGGTTTTGATTTGCATTTCTCTGATGATGAGTGATGTTGAGCATCTTTTCATGTGTTTGTTAGCCATCTGTATGTCTTCTTTGGAGAAATGTCTGTTTAGTTCTTTGGCCCATTTTTTGATTGGGTCGTTTATTTTTCTGGAATTGAGCTTCAGGAGTTGCTTGTATATTTTTGAGATTAATCCTTTGTCTGTTTCCTCATTTGTTATTATTTTCTCCCAATCTGAGGGCTGTCTTTTCACCTTACTTATAGTTTCCTTTGTTGTGCAAAAGCTTTTAATTTTCATTAAGTCCCATTTGTTTATTTTTGCTTTTATTTCCAATATTCTGGGAGGTGGGTCATAGAAGATCTTGCTGTGATTTATGTCGGAGAGTGTTTTGCCTATGTTCTCCTCTAGGAGTTTTATAGTTTCTGGTCTTACATTTAGATCTTTAATCCATTTTGAGTTTATTTTTGTGTATGGTGTTAGGAAGTGTTCTAGTTTCATTCTTTTACAAGTGGTTAACCAGTTTTCCCAGCACCACTTGTTAAAGAGATTGTCTTTTTTCCATTGTATATCCTTGCCTCCTTTGTCAAAGATAAGCTGTCCATAGGTTCGTGGATTTATCTCTGGGCTTTCTATTCTGTTCCATTGATCTATATTTCTGTCTTTGTGCCAGTACCATACTGTCTTGATGACTGTGGCTTTGTAGTAGAGTCTGAAGTCAGGCAGGTTGATTCCTCCAGTTCCATTCTTCTTTCTCAAGATTACTTTGGCTATTCGCGGTTTTTTGTATTTCCATACAAATTGTGAAATTATTTGTTCTAATTCTGTGAAAAATACCGTTGGTAGCTTGATAGGGATTGCATTGAATCTATAGATTGCTTTGGGTAGAATAGCCATTTTGACAATATTGATTCTTCCAATCCATGAACACGGTATGTTTCTCCAACTGTTTGTGTCCTCTTTGATTTCTTTCATCAGTGTTTTATAGTTTTCTATGTATAGGTCTTTTGTTTCTTTAGGTAGATATACTCCTAAGTATTTTATTCTTTTTGTTGCAATGGTGAATGGTATTGTTTCCTTAATTTCTCTTTCTGTTTTTTCATTGTTAGTGTATAGGAATGCAAGGGATTTCTGTGTGTTAATTTTATATCCTGCAACTTTACTATATTCATTAATTAGCTCTAGTAATTTTCTGGTAGAGTCTTTAGGGTTTTCTATGTAGAGGATCATGTCATCTGCAAACAGCGAGAGTTTCACTTCTTCTTTTCCTATCTGGATTCCTTTTATGTCTTTTTCTGCTCTGATTGCTGTGGCCAAAACTTCCAACACTATGTTGAATAGTAGTGGTGAGAGTGGGCATCCTTGTCTTGTTCCTGATTTCAGAGGAAATGCTTTCAATTTTTCACCATTGAGGGTGATGCTTGCTGTGGGTTTGTCATATATAGCTTTTATTATGTTGAGGTATGTTCCTTCTATTCCTGCTTTCTGGAGAGTTTTAATCATAAATGAGTGTTGAATTTTGTCAAAGGCTTTCTCTGCATCTATTGAGATAATCATATGTTTTTTATCTTTCAATTTGTTAATGTGGTGTATTACGTTGATCGATTTGCGGATATTAAAGAATCCTTGCATTCCTGGGATAAAGCCCACTTGGTCATGGTGTATGATTTTTTTAATATGTTGTTGGATTCTGTTTGCTAGAATTTTGTTAAGGATTTTTGCATCTATGTTCATCAGTGATATTGGCCTGTAGTTTTCTTTTTTTGTGGCATCTTTGTCTGGTTTTGGAATTAGGGTGATGGTGGCCTCATAGAATGAGTTTGGAAGTTTACCTTCTTCTGCAATTTTCTGGAAGAGTTTGAGTAAGATAGGTGTTAGCTCTTCTCTAAATTTTTGGTAGAATTCAGCTGTGAAGCCATCTGGTCCTGGGCTTTTGTTTGCTGGAAGATTTCTGATTACAGTTTCGATTTCCTTGCTTGTGATGGCTCTGTTAAGATCTTCTATTTCTTCCTGGTTCAGTTTTGGAAAGTTATACTTTTCTAAGAATTTGTCCATTTCATCCAAGTTGTCCATTTTATTGGCATAGAGCTGCTGGTAGTAGTCTCTTATGATCCTTTGTATTTCAGTGTTGTCTGTTGTGATCTCACCCTTTTCATTTCTTATTTTGTTAATTTGGTTCTTCTCTCTTTGTTTCTTAATGAGTCTTGCTAATGGTTTGTCAATTTTGTTTATTTTTTCAAAAAACCAGCTTTTAGCTTTGTTGATTTTTGCTATGGTCTCTTTAGTTTCTTTTGCATTTATTTCTGCCCTAATTTTTAAGATTTCTTTCCTTCTGCTAACCCTGGGGTTCTTCATTTCTTCCTTCTCTAATTGTTTTAGGTGTAGAGTTAGGTTATTTATTTGGCTTTTTTCTTGTTTCTTGATGTGTGCCTGTAATGCTATGAACCTTCCCCTTAGCACTGCTTTTACAGTGTCCCATAGGTTTTGGGTTGTTGTGTTTTCATTTTCATTTATTTCTATACATACTTTGATTTCTTTTTTGATTTCTTCTATGATTTGTTGGTTATTCAGAAGCGTGTTATTTAGCCTCCATATGTTGGAATTTTTAACAATTTTTTTCCTGTAATTGAGATCTAATCTTACTGCACTGTGGTCAGAAAAGATGACTGGAATGATTTCAATTTTTTTGAATTTTCCAAGACCAGATTTATGGCCCAGGATGTGATCTATTCTGGAGAAGGTTCCGTGTGCACTTGAGAAAAAGGTGAAGTTAATTGTTTTGGGGTGAAATGTCCTATAGATATCAATTAGGTCTAGCTGGTCCATTGTATCATTTAAGGTTTGTGTTTCCTTGTTGATTTTCTGTTTAGTTGATCTATCCATGGTTGTGAGTGGGGTATTAAAGTCTCCCACTATTATTGTGTTACTATTAATTTCCTCTTTCATACTCGTTAGTGTTTGCCGTACATATTGCGGTGCTCCTATGTTGGGTGCATATATATTTATAATTGTTATATCTTCTTCTTGGATTGATCCTTTGATCATTATGTAGTGACCTTCTTTGTCTCTTTTCACATCCTTTATTTGAAAGTCTATTTTATCTGATATGAGTATTGCGACTCCTGCTTTCTTTTGGTCTCCGTTTGCGTGAAATATTTTTTTCCAGCCCTTCACTTTGAGTCTGTATGTGTCCCTTGTTTTGAGGTGGGTCTCTTGTAGACAGCATATATAGGGGTCTTGTTTTTGTATCCATTCAGCCAATCTTTGTCTTTTGGTTAGGGCATTCAACCCATTTACATTTAAGGTAATTATTGATAGGTGTGGTCCCGTTGTCATTTACTTTGTTGTTTTGGGTTCACGTTTATACAACCTTTCTGCATTTCCTGTCTAGAGAAGATCCTTTAGCATTTGTTGAAGAGCTGGTTTGGTGGTGCTGAATTCTCTCAGCTTTTGCTTGTCTGTAAAGCTTTTGAATTCTCCTTCATATCTGAATGAGATCCTTGCTGGGTACAGTAATCTAGGTTGTAGGTTATTCTCTTTCATTACTTTCAGTATGTCCTGCCATTCCCTTCTGGCCTGGAGGGTTTCTATTGATAGATCAGCTGTTATCCTTATAGGAATCCCTTTGTGTGTTATTTGTTGTTTCTCCCTTGCTGCTTTTAGTATTTGTTCTTTGTGTTTGATCTTTGTTAATTTGATTAATATGTGTCTTGGGGTGTTTCGCCTTGGGTTTATCCTGTTTGGGACTCTCTGGGTTTCTTGGACTTGGGTGGCTATTTCCTTCCCCATTTTAGGGAAGTTTTCAGCTATTATCTCCTCGAGTATTTTCTCATGGCCTTTCTTTTTGTCTTCTTCTTCTGGAACTCCTATGATTCGAATGTTGGGGCGTTTCACATTGTCCCAGAGGTCCCTGAGGTTGTCCTCATTTCTTTTGATCCTTTTTTCTTTTTTCCTCTCTGCTTCATTTATTTCCACCATTTTATCTTCTACCTCACTTATTCTATCTTCTGTCTCCGTTATTCTACTCTTGGTTCCCTCCAGAGTGTTTTTGATCTCATTCATTGCATTATTCATTTTCAATTGACTCTTTTTTATTTCTTCTAGATCTTTATTAAACATTTCTTGCATCTTTTCAATCTTTGTCTCCAGGCTATTTATCTGTACCTCCATTTTGCTTTCAAGATTTTGGATCATTTTTATTATCATTATTCTAAATTCTTTTTCAGGTAGATTCCCTATCTCCTCCTCTTTTGTTTGACTTGGTGGGCCCTTTTCATGTTCCTTTACCTGTTGGGTATTTCTCTGCCTTTTCATCTTGTTTAGATTGCTGTGTCTGGAGTGGGCTTTCTGTATTCTGGAGGTCTGTGGTTCCTTTTTATTGTGGAGGTTTTACCCAGTGGGTGGGGTTAGACGATTGGCTTGTCAAGGTTTCCTGATTAGCGAAGCTTGCGTCAGTGTTCTGGTGTGCGGATCTTGATTTCTTCTCTTTGGATAGCAATGGAGTGCCCAGTAATGAGTTTTGAGATGGGTCTATGTGTTAGGTGTGACCTTGGGCAGTCTGTATGTTGACGTTCAGGGCAATGTTCCTGCGTTGCTGGAGAATTTGCGTGGTATGTCGTGCTCTAGAACTTATTGGCTCTTGGGTGGTGGTTGGTTTCGTTGCAGGTATGGAGGCTTTTGTAGGGTCACTTATTACTTAAAGATTCATGTAGTCAGGAGTTTTCTGGTGTTCTCAGGTTTTGGGCTTAAGTCTCCTGCTTCTGGATTTCAGTTTTATTCTTCCTATAGTCTCAGGACTTCTCCAACTATACAGCACTGATAATAAAACTTCTATGTTAATGGTGGAAAGTTTCTCCCCCGTTAGGGATACCCAGAGAGGTTCACCGAGTTACATGGAGAAGAGGAGAGGGAGGAGGGAGATAGAGATGGGCAGGAGGAGAAAGAGGGGGACTCAAGAGGAGAGAGACAGATCTACGAAGTTGTCTGATCCCAGAGTGTTCTCCGTAGCCCAGACACCCACAAAGATTCACAGAATTGGATTGGGAAGAGAAGGGGGAAGGAGGAAATAGAGGTGTTCTGAGGTAGAAAACAGAGTCAAGATTGGGAGAGAATAATCAACACACTCGTGAATAAAAATGGGAGCTGAATATTGGATTCTTAAATGTTCACAATTTATATCATATACTGAAAAACAAAAATTAAAAATCTAGAGTAGAGGTTAGACTCTTAAAAATACTATATTAAAAACAAAAACCAAAACACACAAAAGAAATTTTAGAAATATATATGAAGTTTGGTATAAAAATAGGGCTTCTCTTCTTTTTTTTTTTTTTTTTTTTTCTTCCCTTTCTCTTTCTTCTGTAAGGTTATAGTGGATTGAAAATGAAAATTAAGGCGTAGTAAAAGGAGTGCTAGAGGGCTTTAAAAGAAATAAGAGAAAAAGAAAAAGAAAATAGAAGAGAAGAAAAAAGAAAAGAAAAAAAGAAGAAGAAAAAAAAAAAAAAAAAGAAAAAAGAATGAGAAAAAAAATTGTTTTGCGTAATTAAAAAAAATCGTAAAAATCTATGAAAATGAAAGTTAAGGAGTAATGGGGGAGTAATAAGGAATTTTTAAAGGAAAATAAAAGAGAACCAAGAAAAAAGAAAGAAAAAAAAAATTTTTTTTTTCCTTACTTAAAAAAAAAAAAAAAAAAAAAAAAAAAAAAGAAAAAGAAAAAATATATCTAGGAGTTTCCCTGGAGCTGTTGCGGTCAGTGTGGGTTCGGCTCAGCTTCAGATAGCTCCTCGTTCCAGCTTACACTTCTCGATATCTACAGGCCCTTCCGGTGTAGTCAGTCCGTGGTTTCTTCAGGGATTTTAATCTGTTACACCGGTCCCTTTGTTTATTTGGGTTCTGTTGCCGGTCTCTCTTCCGCGCCTAATTTCCGCCCTGACACAGGGGGCGGAGGTGGATTCTTATTCAGGTAGCTAGTTCCGTCGCGCTGCGGCGAGGGGCTGTGCGGGGAGGGACCGGCGCTCCCGGGAGAGGCTTGCGCTCTTTTCTCGATCTGCGCTGCTCAGGCTCCGGGCTGCTCCGTCTGAAGCGCGCGCCACGCTGCGCGCGGCTCCAGCCCTCGGGCGATTCACAAAAGCGCGGCACACAAAGCCGGGCCCGCGCTCCGTCCCCACGCCGCCCGAGCGGCCCAGGCAGCCAGGCGCTTGACGGGCGCTCTCTCCCCGGGTGCGGCGCGTCCTCTGCCCCGCGCGGTCCCAGTCTCGGTCCCCGCCGGCGCCAGTCGGGAGCGCGCGCCCTCTGCCCTCCGTGTCCCCAGCCGCAGTTCCCGCCCGCGCCGGTCAGGCGCCCGCGCCCTCCGTCTCGCCACGACCCTCCCGGCGGGCTTCGGCCGCCCAGAATCTCGGTCCCTTTGTTCTGCGAACGGCCGGCAGTGTGTTCGGGCCGGTTAATTTTCTCTCTCTTTTGCTCTCCCACAGTTCAAGTTGGCAACTCACAAAAGCTCCCTCTGATTGTCCTCAGGGTGCTCAGGCCCGGATCCAGCCCCAAGTAATGCCGCCCGCTCCTCTCCGTTCCGTCCCCACTTGCTGGTGGCGGATGCGGGCGTCTGGGGTACTTTTCTGCTGGGAGTTGCTTTTAGGCTCTTAATCTGTGGGTTTTATTTATTGTATCCCTCCCAGTCAGATTCAAACTCTTGAGATTCCAACACTTCCCCCAGGCCCGCCAGAGCGAGGGTTTCCCGGTGTTTGGGAACGTCCTCTATTAAGTCCCTTCCCGGGACGGATCTCCGTCCTTAGCTCTTTTGTTTCGCTTTTTATCTTTTATATTTTGTCCTACCTCCTTTCGAAGACAATGGGCTGCTTTTCTGGGCGCCTGATGACCTCAGCTAGCGATCAGAAGTTGTTTTGTGAAGTTTGCTCTGCGTTCAGTTATTTTTTTGATGAATTTCTAGGAGAGAAAGTGGTCTCTCCGTCCTACTCCTCCGCCATCTTGGCTCCTCCCCCGCACCATCAAGTTTTAAAGGTTCCAGGGGTAGCACTTGGCCAGATTCAGCAGATCTAATTTAGATACGAATGGGGATGATCTTTGGATCTTTTGGCAGGCGCCTACAAGGGAATCACATTGTGACTCAGTGTTTGGGAGCAAAGTCTTAGCATCTTCTGTGGATGACTATTCCCTTTTGGAAGACAGTTTTTAGTGTGCTGTTGGACTTTAGTTGAGACTGAATGCTTAGTCGTGAACTATCAAGTTCCACGTGACCCAAACTGCTCATTTTGAACTTAGTGTTGTTTGATCCAGTAATCCACAAGCTGGGCAGGCATAGAAGCAATCCATCATCAAATAGATGTTACAGATATGTATGAAGTCAGGCTCAGGTGGGCCCTAAGGACACAAGTCGGTTGCAGAGTGAAGTGGCAAAAATGCCCACGGTCCCCACCCCTGCTATGTTAACTTCTGTTTCCCAGTCTACATATATGGTCTCCTGGAGATTTCTGAACAGCCGACTGACAAAAGAGAAAACTTGGATGTGGTTTACTGACGGCTCAAGGCACATAGGTTCCACTTGGAAGTGGACAAATTCAGGACAATAGTCCTTGTCCCTGAAGGACAGTAGTGAAAGGAAACCCTCCCAGAGGGTAGACCCTTGAGCAATGTACCTGGTTGTTCATTTAATCCTTTTTAGTGTTTAAGGGGAATTATTGAGACCCTTGAATTCATAAAACATATGTTTCTGAAAAGAAAAACATTAATAATTTTCCAAAAGTCCTTATCTTCTACTTACTCAGTTATTAGATACGAGAATATTTTGCACTACATTATTACACTGAGTTTTTAGGGGAAAAATTAAACTTAAAAGGTCAAATGTAATTGTTTTCAAAAATGTTCAACCAGAGGTTTGCTGTGAACATATTCAAGGTAACAGCAACACAATGTATTTTTGTATCTCTTCTCCTAATAGCTTGCTATATAATCCTTAGGGGGCAAGTAATTTTTCATAATGATAGTAATTGCGATAGAGTTTAAAGCAGCTGAAAGCCAAGGCCATGTCAAACTTTTATGTCAAATAAGTAGAAAGGTAAAGAGTGGAGGAGGCAGAAGAAGAGGAAAATAACAGGAAAAAAAGAGAAAAATATGTGTGTGTTCCATCATTGTAGACATGGAATGAAAGTGAAGTATATGAAGTTTAAGACTATTGCCATGAAATTTGCATTCTAGATTTTCCTTTTTTTAAGTGTGAAGAGCGCTATATACTCTGGTGTGTTGTGACAGAATATAGAGGATATTTCATTGCTAATTATCCCTTCTAACATTCCAAACACATTTGACAGCAGTATGATGGGGGAATTCAGTGATCTATACCTATTTTTGCACTATCCCAATGGTTGGCATAATGTTTCAAACAACTATAAAGCAAACTTTGCACAGACACAGTGAGAAAAACAATTGCCTCCTTGCCATAGATCCCAGCAAAGTGATATCCTCTCCAATGTCAGAAAGTGAGCCTAGGTTAGACTACATTATGAGAACAATTATGTATTGTTCAATGGTTTATAGAGATCTTGCACATGAAATATCTCATTTATTACTTGCAGCAGCTTTTTAAAGGAGAAATCATTAATATATTACATAATTTGTCCAATTCACAGTTCGTATGTAATAGGACTCTATTGACTACCTGAAAGAAACATCTTCTTACTATTGCATAACCAAGAAATCTCAGAAGTAAGTTATACCTGAATATTAAAGATCCAAGTAGACCATTTCTATGTTTATATGTAGCACAGAGATGATTGACCTAATATGACCAGCAGTCTCTCTCAAGAGAGAAGAGTCACTCTTTTCCATATTTTATGGTGTTCGTTTATCTCCCTCCTTCCTGAAGATAGAAACATTTTAAATACTCTGTTCTAACAAAGTATATGAGCTTCCCTGATGGCTCAGTGGTAAAGAATATGCCTGCAATGCAGGACATGCAAGTTCCATCCCTGGTCAGGAAGATTCCCTGGAGAAAGAAATGACAACTCTGGTGGTATTCTTGCCTGGAAAATCCCATGGATAAAGAAACCTAGCAGATTATAGTCCATGGGGTCTCAAGAGTCAGACAACTTAGTGACTAAACAACAACAAAGGATACACTCAGCAGTCTTTTTTAGAAAAAGTTACTCTGCTAAATTTTGGGATAACCAAATGTTGCTTTGATAAAGTTATATTTATATTGAGTCCCAGAATGAATCTACAAGTCATATGAAGGGTAGCAGTTATCATTTTTGATTGCTAAAACATTTTGAGGGCAGGTAAGAACAAAACAGGGCTTCCCTGGTAGCTCAGCTGGTAAAGAATATACCTGCAGTGTAGGAGACCCTGGTTTGACTCCTGGGTCAGGAAGATCCCCTGGAGAAGGGACAGGCTAACTGCTCTAGTATTCTTGGCCCTCCCTGCTGGCTCAGATGGTAAGAATCTGCCTGCAATGCAGGAGACTTGGGTTTGATCCCTGGGTTGGAAAGATACCCTGGAGGAGGGCATGGCAACCCACTCCAATATTCTTCTTGCCTGGAGAATCCCCATGGACAGACGAGCCTGGCAGGCTCCTGTTCATGGGGTCGCAAAGAGTTGGGCATGATTGAGTGACTAACCACAGCACACAGAACAAAAATCAAGCTGTATGCAAAGATTACTCTAAAATCCTTAGAGATATAGACCCTGCTTCATTCATCTAGGTAACTCTTTTATGAGAAATTAACTCAATTCAATAGTGGTGTTAAGTATACTACTATGAATATCACTGTGGAACATTACTGTTATGGAACAGAATGGTTCATAGACAGAATTAAAGTAATCAAATCATGCAGACTACTAAATCAATTTAAGAAACAAGAGTAAAGCTTGGGTATTTTAACAAACTTAGGATAAGGTACAAGTAGACAGAAGAACCACATAACCTGCATCCTGAATACCTAAATTTATATCTCAACCTAATTTATAATACCTAATTTATATCTCAACTCTGGCCCACATGAACCATTCCCACTATTAGTATATTTTAATTACATGTATTATATGTAATGTATACTACATGTACTTATCTTAACTACTGTGGTATATGTAACTGCTTGTTTTGAGTTACAAGGACCAAGATTGTTTTAACAAAGATTACAGGCAGAAGGTTCCTTGGGCCCATGATGTGCATTTGCTCTATCAGAGAGACACCAAGACAAGGATGTCAGGCTGAAAGCTGCAGCTTGCTGAACAGCCATAAGTTTTATTTGCAGTCGCTAAGAGTCGAACACGACTGAGCGACTTCACTTTCACTTTTCACTTTCATGCACTGGAGAAGGAAATGGCAACCCACTCCAGTATTCTTGCCTGGAGAATCCCAGGAAGGGGAGCCTGGTGGGCTACCGTCTATGGGGTTGCACGGAGTTGGACACGACTGATGTGACTTAGCAGCAGCATAGAGGCTATATTAGTATAAGGTTAGACAAAGCATCACCAATGGGTCATGAGATTGCATTGTGTATTTTTAAATACTTACAATAGCATATGAATATGGATATAGATATAGATATGTAGTATGTATATACAATATGGTGTGATTATATATACATATATAAAACAAAAAATATTAAATATCTTTGCTTCCTTTCATCTCTTTCTACACATCTTCATTATTATTATTTAATTAATATATTATTATTTATACCTAACACATCTTATGAGTTTCATACATCCCATTAGCTTTCTCCTTTCCAAAAGCAGAGTTGAATATTCAGAAACCGTGAAGAAATTCACAGTGCAATAATCCCAGACTTATCAATTTGGATGATCTCAGTAAAACAACATTTCCTCAGATAGCCATTTTCCATTTTGAATTTAAAAAGTCCCCACTGCAATGACAATAATTAGCTTATTCAATTAAAAAAGGGGGGGTTTTCCTATACCCTACATAAAGATCATGGAGTCATTTGGAAAATTTATAATATAAAACATAATTGGGTTATGAAAGATAACTTGCATATGAGAAAGGAAATCGTAAGATTAGTTGTAAAAGAGTATGTTTTAATACTGCAATATCAAATATTTTGTTTCATTACTAAAATCATGTTAATCCATTACAATAAAAAACCTTAAATTTTGAATAACATCATAATCCTGTACAAGATCTTACAGTTCACTGATGAATTTACCTACCAAGTCAACCTTATGTTAACACTGATATCTGAGTGCATGCATATCAGAGATGTTCTCTTATATGTTACTGAGCTATTCATTACTCTTCTCAATGTATAAGGCTATAAGGCATTCTTAGTGGAAATTTGTGTTTCCAACTTGAGAGAATTTATCCAATTATATGCTAAATAAAATGGTCAAGAAAGAGAAAAGTAAACCACAATCATAGTAACTGCAGTTTATACAATTTTTAGAAGAATATATGTATTCTATAATATTATTAAGATGTCATGCAAGTTCAAGAAATTGCATCAGTTATTTGAAAAAAAACTGATATAGAATTTAATGATCATTCAAAAGCAAAATGACACTAGGTATTAAATATTACATATAAACTCCTTAAACTGGTTAGACTCTGTTATCAACATACTAAAGCTTTAAATAAATGGACTGCTTTAACTTAACTTGCTGTTAGTAAATCAGTAGACAATAGGAATAGTTGGTACCAGGATATATTAATATGCTTGCAATGCTGAATGAGTGGATGATATCATATGTAAAATATATATATATATATATATAAAATATCATATATAACATGCAATACATATAAAAATAAACATGTATGGAAATGTTTACATTTAGTAAAAGGCTCTCTTTTTTAGTGCTTTATATATCATATTTTCCCTGCCCAGCATGTCTTCCTGTTTTTTGTTCACTCTCACTAGCAAGCCAACAACATTTTAAAATCTGTGTTGTCATCAACTATGAGCACTGTCAGCTGCACCATCTTGTCTGCACTAGGAGTTCTTTAAGCCTAAAAATACACACACTACCAGAGTGCTCATCTAAAGCTTTATTTGGAATATGCAAAATTAATCTGGAGAGAAGAAGAGAAATTATATTTGCTCCATATAAGCTAGAATTGCATATGTATTTTATGGCTCAACTTTTGTTTGGGGATTTTTGGTTTGTTTGTATGAATGCATGAGTCTCAAGAGGGCCATACCCCAATTTATTTTTATTGCTTTAAGTTTTTTTTACAAGACATGTATAAAATAGGATTTCTCCTGGGCACAGTTCCAGGATTACCATGTCAGATAGGAGTCATCACCTCTAACGGGTGTGCGTGTGTGCGCTCAGTCATGTCTGACTCTTTGCCACCTCATGGACCTCATAGCTCACCAGGCCCCTCTGCCCTTGGAATTTTCCAGGAAAGAATACTGGAATGGGTTGCCATTTCAGTTGGGAAGATCTCCCCAACCCATGGATTAAACCCGTGTATCTTGCGTCTCCTGCATTGGCCAGCAGATTCTTTACCACTGTGCCACCTGGGGAGCCCCACTTTCCTCTTTTAATTCCCTCATCCTCAGTTTCAAAGAATTCTTGTTCTTTCCAGTTTATTATGGTCAAAAATGTACAGCAGATAGCACTATGCTTAAATACCTACTGGTATGTAATCTAATCTCTTAAAAAACCATTACCTTATAACCAAACTCTATTCTTCAATCTCAGTAGTATTTGGCATGATATCTTGGCTATATTTTTTCCAAAACTAAGTGCTCCATATCCCTTTCACTAAATACAGAGGGAAGATTAATCTTAACAGAAAGCTTTCAAACATAAACTTTAATAGCACTTTAAAGAGCTTCAAAATGGAATTTCTTCTTTAATTAAGGAGATGTTACTTTGTACATCATAATTGAAATACATCAAAAAGTTCCTTGTTAAAGCTCAAGATATATTACAAAACCATTCTGCAGCATGGCTGCAGGGCTCTGCTAATTGGAAGAATGACAGAACAAATTCCTGAGAAAGTTATGTCAGTTGGAATGCTGGAGATGGAGCACTTTATTTAAATTACATACTCAAAACAATTAGGAAAACATGTCAACCACGTTGTTTGTTTTATTTTGTTAAAATTCTATACAAACTAAAATCAAACATCATCAATGCACCATTTGTCTTTATGAGTAGGTGTATATAAAGATATTTATATATGGAGAGAAATTTAACATTTCAAACTTAATAGCACAAGTTTATGTACCTTCAAACTCACCAGTCTGGAAATCCTCTTGGAAGAAAGAATAAACTTTTAGAATCAAATCAAATTTTATCACTGAAATTTGACATGACGTACTTGTTTTAAATAGCCAATGTGTTTTAGAAAATACTGTTTATATATTAGAGTTGCCAATTATCAGTGGCCTGATTTTTGTAGATTTATCAATTATGAGCTCCCTTTATTTAGTTGATTAAAAACTGCCTTCCAAAACTGAACTATTTATTTTTATTTTTATGTAGTACAAGTTGTTTGGGCAGATTACACACTGTCCAGGGCAAAGTCTACATATTTCTCTATTCAACTCTCTCTACCATATTCTGAAGATGCTATTTTAGATTTCCTTTCCAAATGTTTTATTGAAAACATCAGTAACCCCAGGCACACTTGGAGAACTAGCCTTACAGAGGCCTTGCTGCTAAGTCACTTCAGTCGTGTCCGACTCTGGGCAACCCCATAGACGGCAGTCCACCAGGCTCCCCCGTCCCTGGGATTCTCCAGGCAAGAACACTGGAGTGGGTTGCCATTTCCTTCTCCAATGCCTGAAACTGAAAAGTGAAGGTGAAGTCGCTCAGTCATGTCCAACTCTTAGGGACCCCATGGACTGCAGCCTACTAGGCTCCTCCGTCCATGGGATTTTCCAGGCAAGAGTACTGGAGTGGAGTGCCATTGCCTTCTCCTACAGAGGCCTTACCTAACTTCTATTTCTAAATCCTTCCACATCCTTGTTTTCTCCACCTCCTCCAAAATAGCAGAAATAAAGGCATATTCCTCCTCCAAAGACAACTTCCTTTGTAGACTTTCTCCAAAATCTACCTCTATTAATTATCCCTTCCTGTCTGTCTTCCACAGTCTTTACTGTGTTCAACTGTATCCTCTCAACTGCATCTGACTAATGGCATCTTAAATATGTTCAATCTTTTGTCCATTTTCAAAAAAAAAAAAAAAAAAAACTGTGTGGAGAAGATGAAAAAAACTCTCTCCTTCTATTCAATGCTCCCATCTTATCCAATACTACCGTATATATTTTCTTCTTCTTTATAGTCATACTTCTAAAAGGAGATGACCTTTTAGAAAACTTTTTCTTATCTTCATTTGCTTGTATATCACTGACTCTCCAACTCACTCTAGTTTGGCTACCAATCTCACCACACCAAGTCCAGTTGACACATGTCCATCCTTGCCTTAAACTTTGTGCCCTCTCAGTGGTATCTGTTACTATTCATTCATCGATTCAATCACTCACCATTACTTATTAATTCCTGAAGGACACACTATACACCGGGGCTTAAAGTAGGTACAGGAGATACTAGAGTGAATGAAAGTTACAAACATCAAAGCCCATAGAGGGAAAGAGACAGATAATGTGAAAATAAGATAACTAATGCACTGCTGTCATTGTTGAGTCGCAAAATTGTATCTGACTCTTTTGTGACCCCATGAACTGTAACCCACCAGGCTCCTCTGGCCATGGAACTTCCCAGGCAAGAATGCTGGAGTGGGTTGCCATTTCCTTCTCCAAAGGATCTTCCTGACTGACGGATCAAACCTGCATCTCCTGAATTACAGGCAGATTCTTTATCGCTGAGCCACCAGGGAAGTCCTGGTGGGGCTTAATGAAAATAAAATAAATTAATGAAAATAAAATAAAATGAAGCAGAGAAATAAAGAATAGCTTGGGGGTGAGTCTGGGTTAGTAAATCCAAATTTAAACAGAGTGGCAAGAAAAGGTTCAATGTTAATGTGACATGGAAATGATGGAGTGGAGCAGTAGATGAGTAAGAGAAGGGCTTTCCACGAGAGAGCAACAATTTTAATGCCTAAAGTCAGAGCATATTGCACATCCTCTTCTGTTGTCCCCCTGGCTGCACATTCCTGGTTTTTTTTCTCTCTCATTATTTCTCTTTTTTGCTTGGAGGCTTCTTCTCCTCAACCAGCTTTTAGACATTGGAATACCTTAAAAATATGCTTGTCATTCATTTTTCTCCTTTTCAAATTCTCCTTTTGATATTTCATTCAAAATTATGATGTCAGTAATCATCAACATGGGTATCTCTAGCTAAAACCTATACTTGGAGTTTATGACTTTCATATCAAACTGCCAACTTGGCATTGCACTTTGAATGTCTCAAAGGTAATTTTACTCAATTTTCTGCAAGAAATATGGTCTTCCTTCTACTGTTCTCTAGTTTAGTGAATGACACTATCTTTCTTTAAGTTGCTCAAGCCAAAAACTTGGCAGTCGTCATCAATAACACTTTCCTTTATCATGCCACACACAAAATTCTTCCATGTTAGCACACTTAATTTGTCTCTATTCAATTAAATTCTCTCCATCTGCATTTTCTCATTTCTAGTCCAAGAAACTGTCATCTTTCCCCTGGAATACTGAAACGTTCTTCAAATCATTCCCACCTTTAAAGAGATCTTTGCATCGCTGCCAGGTTGATCACAGATTTCACTCTATTGCTTAAAACTGAAGAGTTCCCTGTGTTCTTATGAAGAAATCCAAAATACTTAGTATGGGATACAAAGCAACACAGTCTGATTCCAGTAACCCCTCTGACCTCATCAGCCACCATTTCCTTTCTTTGTTCTCTATTCTTGACGAACTGACCTTTTACTTTCTTGAATAGGATGTGCTTTTACACTAGAAGCTTTGTATACATGTTCTTTATATTGGAATTTTATCCTTAACCCCTTTGTCAACCTACTCCATTTTTATCCTTCCCATTCCATTTGAAAGCTGAATTTTCCACATTAACCATGACTCATCCATCAGAATACCCTGCATTCTATGTTATATACTTTTTTTTAGCAAATATCAACACAGTGGTTATTTTTCATGTATATGTGCTATTGTTTGTTGAATGCCTATTTTCTTAATACAACTGTGAATTCACTAAAGCCTGAGACTATTCTGGTATTATTTTACTGCTGCGTGCATAAAACCTAACCCACTGTCTGTCACTGAGTATGCATCAATGTACTTATCGGGTAAATAAGTGGATAAAGAGGGTAAATGAGTGAACACATGTTAAATATTATTTACCTTTGCCACCAGACTGTTTTTAGCCATGGTTAGTTGGTTTCTTTCGTCACTTATTAAATATAATCCTTTAGGCAAGTTATATAATATCATTAAATCTGTCAGCTATAATTTGAAGAGAATTATAGTACCTACTTCACAAGTTAAAATTAAAATAAGTTTACCCTTGTAAAGGACATAGGGTAGCACCTTGCACATGGTAAGTGCTCAATAAATAATAACAATAGCTTTTGTTATTTTTGATCTTGTCTAAATTGCTTAAAGCAAAGCCTTAGCTCCAAAACTCTATGTTAATTAACTCTGTAGTTATTTTTTTTTAAGTGAGGCATAATCCACCAGAAATTAGAATACTGTTTGAACTGCAATCATTATGTTGAACTGCCATAAGGTGTAAGTATTCATTATAAAGTTTTAATTACTTCATATACATGTGAGTTGGAGAGGTCTCTCCAGTTCTTAAAATTTATCCTTTCCCAAAGTATTTTCTTTTCTTTTCTTTTTTTTTTTTTTTTTTTTTTGCTGTTGGATAAAAATCCACTAACTGAAGACTCTCTAGCAATGCAATCAGCCCTCAGTAAATCCTGACTGAGAAGTAAATGACAGAGAGAAAGGGAATATGGCACCAGTAAGGTTCATGTTGTCCACCAACCAGTAAAAAATCTCCCTAGGATAGCAAAGGAAATGAAACAGAAAGAAAAATTCTATTTTATACAGAACTAAAATACATATGCTGTTTCAAATAACAATATAAAAGTAAAGAGTGCTAAATTAAATAAAAGTTGCCTGTCAATGCAAGAAACAGGGGTTTGATCCCTGAGTCAGGAAGATCCCCTGGAAGAGGAAATGTCAACCCATTCATGTATTCTTATCTGGAAAATTCCATGGACAGAGCAGCCTAGCAGGCTACAGTCCACGGGGGTCACAAAGATTTGGACATGACCGAACACACCACACACAAACACACACACACACGCAGTGTTGCATGCAGACAAATGTTCAGAAAGAAAACTGATGGAACACAGGTTTTCGAACGTAGGTGTTACATTCAGGAGCAGAAACCAAGCATTCGTTTTGGAATTATAAGAACAGAGTACCTTGAAGATTAGCAGAACATTTCCTGGATCAAGTTTGTCACAAAGAATAAGAAAGACAAAGGCACAAAATAATCACAAGAAGTTAAATACTTCCCTATGGCTTCCAGGAAGTAGTCTCTTATTAAGAATAAAGAGAAACAAATATTTCACACTATGAACAAGATAGTTGTCAATTTACATTGGTAGATGGAAGTAAAGGTTCCCAGAGAAATTTAGTCTATAAAGAACTTTATGGTAAAACAGGAAGAACTGCCACAAGAATGGATATCATCTGTGTCCACAACATCACGGTAGTTTCCTTCAAAGAGTTTATCTAGTAAGAACTTACTTTATTTCACAGGAAGTGTTAAGTAAACAAGAATTAGCACAGACTTTATACAAAAGTACTGTAAGGAAAAAGAGGAGAAGGGAAGCAAGAAACTAGGTGAAAAAATTGGCATATTAAGAACACTCACTTGAAAAATTTGCCATTAATCAGGTAAAAATTGTGATAAAAATTATTCAAATGAGATCACAGACCTAAGTGAAGGAAGCAAAATTATAAAACTGTTAGAGGATAATTTAGGAGAAAATCTAGATATTGGGTTTGGCAATAATTTTTTAGATAGAACACCAAAAATACAATCCATGAAAAAAAAAGTGTTTCGAGTTCACTAAATGTTTTTCCAGCTTTATTAAGGTATAACTGACAAATAAAAACTGCAAATGCTTAATGTACACAGTACAATGATTTTATATGGGTCTACATTGCAAAGTAATTACCATAATCAAGCTAATTAATATCTCCATCACTTCACAAAGGGAATTCTGCCATTTGCAACAAGATGGATGAATTGGTGGGACATTATGCTAAGTGATATACCCATTTGAATGCAGAATTCCAAAGAATAGCAAGGAGAGATAAGAAAGTCTTCCTCGTGATCAATGCAAAGAAATAGAGGAAAACAATAGAATGGGAAAGACTAGAGATCTCTTCAAGAAAATTAGAGATACCAAGGGAACATTTCATGCAAAGATGGGCACAATAAAGGATAGAAATGGTATGGACCTAACAGAAGGAGAAGATATTAAGAAGAGATGGCAATACACAGAACTATACAAAAAAGATCTTCATGACCCAGATAACCATGATGACTTGATCACTCACCTAGAGCCAGACATCCTGGACTATGAAGTCACGTGGGCCATAGGAAGCATCACTACGAACAAGGCTAGTAGAGGTGACAGAATTCCAGTTGAGCTATTTCAAATCCTGAAAGATGATGCTGTGAAGGTGCTGCACTCAATATGCCAACAATTTGGAAAACTCAACAGTGGCCACAGGACTGGAAAAGGTCAGTTTTCATTCCAATCCCAAAGAAAGGCAATGTCAAAGAATGGTCAAACTACCGCACAATTGCTCTCATTTCACATGCTAGCAAAGTAATGCTCAAAATTCTCCAAGCAAGACTTCAATTGTATATGAACTGTGAACTGCCAGATGTTCAAGCTGGATTAATTGCCAACATCACTTGGATCATTAAAAAAGCAAGAGAATACCAGAAAAACATCTACTTTTCCTTCATTGAGTAGGTCAAAGCCTTTGACTGTTCAGTTCACAACAAACTATGGAAAATTCTGAAAGAGATGGCAATACCAGACCACCTTACATGCCTCCTGAAAAATCTGTATGCAGATCAAGAATCAATAGCTAGAACTGGATGTGGAACAACAGACTGGCACAAAATTAGGAAAGGAGTACATCAAGGCTGTATGTTGTCACCCTGCTTATTTAACTTATATGCAGAGTACATCATGTGAAATGCCAGGCTGGATGAAGCACAAGCAGAAATCAAGATTGCCGGGAGAAATATCAATAACCTCAGATATGCAGATGACACCACCCTCATGGCAGAAAGCAAAGAGAACTAAAGAGCCTCTTGATGAAAGTGAAAGAGGAGAGTGAAAAGGCTGGCTGAAAACTCAACATTCAAAAAACTAAGATCATGACATCCAGTCCCATCACTTCATGGCAAATAGATGGGGAAACAATGGAAATAGTGATAGACTTTAATCACTGCATATGATGAGTACAGGCGTGAAATTAAAAGATGCTTGCTCCTTGGAAGAAAAGCTATGACAAACCTAGACAGCATATTAAAAAGCAGAGACATTATTTGACAACAAAGAGCTGTCTAGTCAAAGCTATTATTTTTCCAGTAGTCATGTAAGGATGTGAGAGTGGACCATAAAGAAGGCTGAGCACTGAAGAATGGATGCTTTTGTACTGTGGTGTTGGAGAAGACTCTTGAGAGTCCCTTGGACTACAAGGAGATCCATCCAGTCAATCGTAAAGGAAATCAGTCCTGAATATTCATTGGAAGGACTGATGCTGAAGCTGAAGCTCCAATATTTTGGCCACTTGATGTGAAGAACTGACTCACTGAAAAAGACCCTGATGCTGGGAAAGATTGAGGGCAGGAGGAGAAGGGGATGCCAGAGGATGAGATGGTTGAATGGACATGAGTTTAAGCAAGCTCCAAGAGTTTGGTGATGGATAGGGAAACCTGGCGTGCTGCAGTCCATGGGGTCGCAAAGAGTCGGACACAATGGAGTGACTGAACTGATGTTTAGTGAAATAAGCCAGACACAGAAAAACAAATACTGTAGGATCTCACATACATGTGGAATTTTAGAAAGTCAGACTCATAGAATCAGAGAGTAGGAGTGGTGATAGCCAGAGTTTGGAGGGGTAGAAAAAACAGGGGTGATGCTGGTCAAAGTGCAAACTCAGTTATACAATGGATAAACTTTCAGAATCTAGTGTATAGCATGGTGATTACAATTAATAAAACTATGCATATTATATATTGGCATTTGCTAAGAAAATAGGCCTTTATATGTTCTTGCCGTATACACATATACAAAATAACTAAAAATAGTATCTATTTTTTCTTGTGAGCTAATTTTAACAGATAAAGATAAGCAGAAAAGCACATTGTTCAAAAAACCTACATTTATTTGGTACCATTTGTATACCAAGTATAATCAGAGGTACTAAAGAGGATGACCTTGCATAGCCCTGAAGCCTACAGTTTACAGATAACCTGAAACCACTGCTTAAATATATTTGATCCAGGCTTTGGTCATCTTGTAAGTACTCTCCTCATCCATAAGCAAAGAAAGTATTATGAGGACTACAATTATACAACCACAGGGATGACCAAGAGAAACTATTAGGAAAAGAAAGGTGAAAATCCAAGTAACAAAACATCGTATTCATGATGAAAGACACTTACAATTCCATTCTCTAATCTCCACTATATTAACCTGTACTTACTTCTCCAGCTTGAAATATTGTTTGTTTACACTCACAGTGAAAAAATATGTACCATTTAAATCTATTCCTTTCTGCTAAAGCACTGAAATATTAAATCTGGAGAGGTGATTTTTAAAAAGGTAGAAAACCATTGTTTTTTTGTTTTGTTTTGTTTTTTCTTCTTTTTTTTTTTCTTTTTTCTTTTTTATTTTTCAGTGGGTTTTGTCATACATTGATATGAATCAGCCATAGAGTTACACGTATTCCCCATCCCGGTCCCCCATCCCACCTCCCTCTCCACCCGATTCCTCTGGGTCTTCCCAGCCCACCAGGCCCGAGCACTTGACTCTTGCATCCCACCTGGGCTGGTGGTCTCTTTCACCACAGATAATATACATGCTGTTCTTTCGAAACATCCCACCCTCACCTTCTCCCACAAAGTTCAAAAGTCTGTTCTGCACTTCTGCGTCTCTTCTTCTGCCCTGCATATAGGGCCATCGTTACCATCTTTCGAAATTCCATATATATGTGTTAGTATACTGTAATGTTCTTTATCTTTCTGGCTTACTTCACTCTGTATAATGGGCTCCAGTTTCATCCATCTCATTAGAACTGATTCAAATGAATTCTTTTTAACAGCTGAGTAATATTCCATGGTGTATATGTACCACAGCTTCCTTATCCATTCATCTGCTGATGAGCATCTAGGTTGCTTCCATGTCCTGGCTATTATAAACAGTGCTGCAATGAACATTGGGGTGCACGTGTCTCTTTCAGATCTGGATTCCTCAGTGTGTATGCCCAGAAGTGGTATTGCTGGGTCATATGGTAGTTCTATTTCCAGTTTTTTAAGAAATCTCCACACTGTTTTCCATAGTGACTGTACTAGTCTGCATTCCCACCAACAGTGTAAGAGGGTTCCCTTTTCTCCACACCCTCTCCAGCATTTATTGCTTGTAGACTTTTGGATAGCAGCCATCCTGACTGGCGTGTAATGGTACCTCATTGTGGTTTTGATTTGCATTTCTCTGATAATGAGTGATGTTGAGCATCTTTTCATGTGTTTATTAGCCATCTATATGTCTTCTTTGGAGAAATATCTGTTTAGTTCTTTGGCCCATTTTTTGATTGGGTCATTTATTTTTCTGGAATTGAGCTTCAGGAGTTGCTTGTATATTTTTGAGATTAATCCTTTGTCTGTTTCCTCATTTGCTATTGTTTTCTCCCAATCTGAGGGCTGTCTTTTCACCTTACTTACAGTTTCCTTTGCTGTGCAAAAGCTTTTAATTTTCATTAGGTCCCATTTGTTTATTTTTGCTTTTATTTCCAATATTCTGGGAGGTGGGTCATAGAAGATCTTGCTGTGGTTTATGTCGGAGAGTGTTTTGTCTATGTTCTCCTCGAGGAGTTTTATAGTTTCTGGTCTTACATTTAGATCTTTAATCCATTTTGAGTTTATTTTTGTGTATGGTGTTAGAAAGTGTTCTAGTTTCATTCTTTTACAAGTGGTTGACCAGTTTTCCCAGCACCACTTGTTAAAGAGATTGTCTTTTTTCCATTGTATATCCTTGCCTCCTTTGTCAAAGATAAGGTGTCCATAGGTTCATGGATTTATCTCTGGGTTTTCTATTCTGTTCCATTGATTTATATTTCTGTCTTTGTGCCAGTACCATTCTGTCTTGATGACTGTGGCTTTGTAGTAGAGTCTGAAGTCAGGCAGGTTGATTCCTCCAGTTCCATTCTTCTTTCTCAAGATTACTTTGGCTATTCGAGGTTTTTTGTATTTCCATACAAATTGTGAAATTATTTGTTCTAGTTCTGTGAAAAATGCCGTTGGTAGCTTGATAGGGATTGCATTGAATCTATAGATTGCTTTGGGTAGAATAGCCATTTTGACAATATTGATTCTTCCAATCCATGAACACGGTATGTTTCTCCATCTGTTTGTGTCCTCTTTGATTTCTTTCATCAATGTTTTATAGTTTTCTGTGTATAGGTCTTTTGTTTCTTTAGGTAGATAGACTCCTAAGTATTTTATTCTTTTTGTTGCAATGGTGAATGATATTGTTTCCTTAATTTCTCTTTCTTTTTTTTCATTGTTAGTATATAGGAATGCAAGGGATTTCTGTGTGTTAATTTTATATCCTGTAACTTTACTATATTCATTGATTAGCTCTAGTAATTTTCTGGAAGAGTCTTTAGGGTTTTCTATGTAGAGGATCATGTCACCTGCAAACAGCGAGAGTTTCACTTCTTCTTTTCCTATCTGGATTCCTTTTACTTCTTTTTCTGCTCTGATTGCTGTGGCCAAAACTTCCAACACTATGTTGAATAGTAGTGGTGAGAGTGGGCATCCTTGTCTTGTTCCTGATTTCAGAGGAAATGCTTTCAATTTTTCACCATTGAGGGTGATGCTTGCTGTGGGTTTGTCACATATAGCTTTTATTATGTTGAGGTATGTTCCTTCTATTCCTGCTTTCTGGAGAGTTTTAATCATAAATGAGTGTTGAATTTTGTCAAAGGCTTTCTCTGCATCTATTGAGATCATCATATGGTTTTTATCTTCCAATTTGTTAATGTGGTGTATTACGTTGATTGATTTGCAGATATTAAAGAATCCTTGCATTCCTGGGATAAAGCCCACTTGGTCATGGTGTATGGTTTTTTTAATATGTTGTTGGATTCTGTTTGCTAGAATTTTGTTAAGGATTTTTGCATCTGTGTTCATCAGTGATATTGGCCTGTAGTTTTCTTTTTTTGTGGTATCTTTGTCTGGTTTTGGAATTAGGGTGATGGTGGCCTCATAGAATGAGTTTGGAAGTTTACCTTCATCTGCAGTTTTCTAGAAGAGTTTGAGTAAGATAGGTGTTAGCTCTTCTCTAAGTTTTTGGTAGAATTCAGCTGTGAAGCCATCTGGTCCTGGGCTTTTGTTTACTGGAAGATTTTTGATTACAGTTTCGATTTCCTTGCTTGTGATGGTTCTGTTAAGATCTTCTATTTCTTCCTGGTTCAGTTTTGGAAAGTTATATTTTTCTAAGAATTTGTCCATTTCATCCAAGTTGTCCATTTTATTGGCATAGAGCTGCTGGTAGTAGTCTCTTATGATCCTTTGGATTTCAGTGTTGTTTTAGAAAATTAGCAGGGAGTCTTGGTTTCTCTCAATCACATGTAGGATTCAGAATGAGCCTCCCCAAAAGTGCCCCTTTGGCATGCAGATTATTTTGAGCTAAAGGCAAATGAGACTGCAAATTCAAGATAATTTGCCTCTCCTTTAAATACCCAGAAGAATTTAAATTGGAAAAAATTCCCAGAAAATTGTTATTACTGAAGATGTATTTCACCTCAGAGATCCCACATATATGGGTGGGCAAACAATTACTAAACATCTCTTCTTACTGGGTTTCTCTGGTGGCTCAGCAGTGAAGAATCTACCTGCTGATGCAGAAGATGTAGACTTGATCCCTGGGTCAGGAACATCCCTTGGAAGAAGGCATGACCACCCACTTGAGTATTCTTCCTGGGAAAATCTCATGAACAGAGGAGCCTGGCGGGCTATAGTCCATGGGGTCACAAAGAGTCCCATGAACCTCTTCTTGCTATTGTCTGGTGAATGACCCTCCTGTCTTCAGAAGCCCCAGAGCCCCATCCCATTCCTTAGATCAGGATGACATATATACCTCGCTTTGCCTTTCTATCTCTGAGCCTACCATATATAGAGGGTCTCTCACCCTCCCACGCATGTAGGTTTCCTAAAGGACTGAAATTAAATTTGATTTTCTCCTGTTATTCTGTCTCAAGTCAAGTTAATTCTTAGACCAGCCAAAGAACCTAGAATGTTAAAGGAAAGACTTTTTCCTCACTGACATATAAATGTTAAATATAATTTGCATTTTTAAAATGCATTTGTTCATCATTATGCATTATCAGTTTTTCTATGATTAGCATTTGATTCACCCAACTAGTATGAATTTATATTATTTTCACATAAATTGTATATAAATCAAATTATAACAAGAGTATTCACAAAACAAAAGTAATGATATGAAAAGAACAAGAATATGGTAGCTCTCATCTTTTGTGTTGATACACAAAATGTTAAAAATACTCCATGTGGTATTCAGTTACAGTCATCCATTGTGTCATAGCACATTACATTAAAAAATTATGACAACTTTTTAAAAGTAAGCCAAGAAACAAGCATAGAAATGAAGAACTCTGTAAAAAATAGGTCTAAGTCTTTTGGGGGGATGTCATACTGAAAGAAGAAAAAGGCATGCTGCTTTCATCACTGATTTTAAGCAGCTGCTGACAGTGATTAGAACATAGCCATTCATTGAGCTGCGATTATAATTTCCATATGCAAATCGACTGGTTGCAAATTCTTTCCTTACTTTTACTGTTATTTTGTAACCTCAAGCTCACACTTTCTGATTTTCTGCACTGTGGCTTTAGCCAAATATCTGGGTTTTACTGGCCGCAAAGTGCAGAAACAAACAGGTCAAGGATTTACTGAGTGACTTAAAGAAGCAAGGAGAGCTCTAGAGCACCCCTCCTTTGTAAACAGATGGCCAATGGGAATTTGTGGTATGGCTCAGAAAACTTGAACAGGGGCTCTGTATCCACCTAGGGGAGTGGAATGGGGAGGAAGATGGGAGGTAGGTTCAAAAGGGAGGGGATATATGTATACCCATGGCTGATTCATGTTGAGATTTGACAGAAAACAACAAAATTTAAGAAAGAAAAAAAAAAAAAAAACACCTGTGACACCATCTATTCACAAAGCAATTTTAGAATAAATATTTTCCATTAAAAAAAAAAAGACTACATCAAACCAACAGTAAGATGTGGGAAGGTCTGCAACCACATGCCAATTAGGTATCATTTAGTCTACCAAAAAAAAATAAAAATAAAAATTTAAATAAATAAATAAAGTTAGTCTACTTTCAATTAATAATGTCTTTAAAATGTCCTAAATTGTGATGTTAATAAATGCCTAATTTGCTTTAATAATATCCTCAAAAACACAAAAATGCTCTATTTGAAAGACAGAGTCCTATAAACTTTGTGAAAGAAGAGAAATCAAATCAAGAAGACGTAAGGAAAATTGAATCTATCTCTATGCTCACTTTCATCCACTGTTTCTTGCATGCATTCATTCATTTGTTCAGCAAACATTATTTGGGGGAAACCTGAAGCATGATGAGCACTCACTACTGGTTATTGAACCAATGAATTAGTGAAAGGTAAATGTCTCAATGATATACCTCTAGGGAGTTATTTCTTAGGCTTCACTGAAGCCATCTCTTAAACAAAAACTATTTTGTTAAAACAAATCTAGCATATAAAAATTCAAATTTTGATAAGGATAAATTACTGATAACTATTTGCCTTAGGAAAAATTAATTGTACAAGTTAATTCATTTAAGGAATCATTTAAACAGTGGGCTGCTATTCAATGCAAATATAATAACTCATATAAAATGAAAAATAAATTTTCCTTGTGGCAATCTCCCTAGCCTTTTCCTCAGAAGGCTTATTTCACTAATATTTAACTTGAGGTCAGCAAAACTTTTTACCCACTTATGACAACCTATTTGAATAACAGATTTTAAAATGGTTCATCTTCTGAGGTTTGTGCATCATGTGCATCATTAATATATAATTGCAGGTGGAGCTGGATTACTTAAAACAACAGAAGAGATTAGAGAGTCTTCGGGAGATAATATAGAGGACAAAGCGGAGTGAAGGATTAGAAAGAAGATAATGAGAGAGAACTAAGTGCCTTCAGTGGAGATTTAATACAATGAATTATGTGGCAAGTCGTTACTTCTCAGTCCTGTTTGTGAGAGGATGGAAATTCTAGGAGATACAACTAAGATCTAAGTCTGCCCTCAAAATGGATACAGGTGAGAGTAAGCTGTTCCTGAATAGACTCAGTGTAAAATACATAACTAAGCCATAGTTTATACTCCAGTCAATCCATCAAATATTATTAAACACCTACTAACGGCAGGCATATGAAGGTTCTACAAATATACGAGTGAATAGAACAGAGTTTCTGCCTTTATAGAAATGACAGGCATAACCATAGTCATGAACTGCCCTAGTTTGATGATCCACAAATGCATCATACAAAGTTCTGGAAGAGTGTCTTTTTTAGAAACAGCTCAGATTTTCCGAGGAGATAAGAAAAAATCAATGGAAAGGTAACATCAAGTTCAGCCTCAGTGAAGAGCTGTAGAACCAACAAATTAAGGAAACAAAAATAGAGAAATGAATAAGGGGCATGTAGGAAGCTTCTAAGAAGTGAAAAAGACATATAGGAAAGAATGAAGGCATGAAATACAGACTCCATAGATTTGGAGAATGACAAGTGATTATTCAAGATTGAAGCCCAGGATACACGCATTCACATGTGAGATCAAGTCAAACAGAAACAGAGTAATGAAAACTTTATGTAGTGTGGGCTACATAATCTCCAATTCTTCATGAAAAAGCAAGATCATAGAATAAAATGAGTTCTGGGTAATGGGCTAAGCCTATGACCACGTGACAGGCAGAGTCTTGACAAATGTGCCCTCTCCGGTAAATGAGGGGAAAAAAGGAGTGTCTGAGTCTCCCACATTTACAACTCAGTTATTTCCATTCAAATTAAGCTTCTTTTGTGTAATCAGAAGAGTTGCCTACTATTCGTGAAACATTCATATGCTTAGAACTTTGCATATATGTATATCTGCATGCCCATCCATCCATAGCACAATAGACGGCAACGGAACAGAGATGGTAGTTCACAGTATAAAGGACTGCGTATTGCTGAACAGGAAGTGACTCTAAAGTACCCGAATGCAGCTTTGGAAAATTATTTAGTTTGCTTACTTTTTAAAAAATTTTAAGTAGAGGATAATTGGTTTACAATGTCGTATTTGTTTCTGCCATACAACAAGACGAATGAGCCATAAGTATGTATACATTTATCCTAACCTCCCTATTGAGCCTCCCTCCCATTCCCCCAACTCACCCATGCTAGGTCATCACAGAGCACCAGGCTGAGCTCGCTGTGTTATATGGCCATTCCCCACTAGCTATCTATTTTACACATGGCAGTGTACATATTTCAAAAAGAAAAACAAATACTATATTTTAACACATATATATATGGAATCTAGAAAAACAGTACTGATGAACCTATTTTCAGGGCAGCGATGGAGACGTAGACCTAGAGAATGGACTTGTGGACACAGCAGGGGAAGGAGAGGTGGGATGAACTGAAGGAGGAGTTTGCTTATTTTTTATCTTCAAGGACCTAATTTAGGAAGCGTATTTTTAGATTATTTTTACTGTCATCGTAATCATCAGGCACTGTAGAAAGAAAAAAATTATTCTGACACTTATTAAAACAGTATTGACAACTTTAGTCAAGACTAATGCAACAGAGGAGAGAGATCAGGCTTAACTTTGAATACAAAGACAAGTGGAAATTTAAAGCCAAGGAGTAGAGTGAGTCAGTCCATGTAAAATTACTCAGAGGAGGCATCAAAGATAGGGAGAGTCTTGCTAAAGTGACCTGACAGAGTTCTTAACAAAGAGAGGCCAAGGACTTCTATATCACAGGTGGGGCCTGAGGAATTTGATCAGATATTAATGTGATCAATGGTGGGGGAGTCCTCTCTAAACTGACTTTGCCAGGTTCCTCCTAAACCTAGGCCATACATGTCTAACAAAGATAGAATGATACTCAAGGCCTAGTCAAATGTTAGTCACTCAGTCGCGCCCAACTCTTTGAGACCCCATGGACTGTAGCCTGCCAGGCTCGTCCATCCATGGGATTCTCCAGGCAAGAATACTGGAGTGAGTAGCAATTCCTTTCTCCAGGGGATCTTCCTGACCCAGGGATCAAACCCACATCACCTGGGGCTCCTGTATTGCAGGTAGATTCTTTACCATCTGAGCCACCAGGGAAGCCCTCCAAAAAGAGGCCTCATAGGAACCTGATTAAAGTTTGGTCAAGGAGATAGTCTATTAAAAGAGAAAAAAGCTGGATTGAGATGAGCAATAACAAACTTTGCTCTGCCTGTTATGCAGAACCAGATAAGACACTTCAGACAAAATGAGATGAATTTTAAAAATCTGCTAAATTCCATGTGGCCACTAGGGATTGAAAAGCTTCTATACATAACATGTACTGTTTATGATCAAGCAAAGAAGACATGAGATACTTAAATGTTTATGTCAAAACTATCAAAATATATTTTTCCCTTTTATTCTATACTTTTCTCTGCCTCTTTTTGTTTCTAAAGTTCATTTTTAAGTTAGAATTAAAAGATGCTTTATACAGAAAGAAAAAAAACAATTTTTTTAAGTAGCTGTAACTGTTAATTTTTTGGAGGAAAGTTGATCTTTAGTGATCCACTCAAATTTAACTTATCAATACTTGCATGCTATGGGGAATATTCTAAAAGTAGAAATTTATCAGGTTGTATTCTTTGTTTATGACATAGTTTTGAACAAAATCCACCAATAAAGTACAGAGATGTGACAAAGTCAATATGCATGATTTTAGATGTGATTTTTACATTACTACATTCTCTACAAAAATTTCTATTTTAATTTCATTTGAGCATCTTTTTTCCAAATTAGCATTTAGATGTCTTTAAAAGCAATTCCAGAGAATTATACTGAACAAATAACAGAAAACACCATCAGAGGCATGAGAAATTTTTGGCGCTATCAGAAATTTAGTCTTTTAGGTAAACACCAACTTACAAAACAAATTTTTTAATGTAATGAAACATTGTTTTAATGTATTGGAACAAAATCTTAAATAATGAGTAAACATCAAACATGACCAAACTGTTTAATATTTTGCATGCTAGAGTTACGGGAAAGTGAATAATAAACTAAGCATCCAGCTAAATAATTTGAATAACTGTAATAATCCCAAGGAAGCCATGGAGAAGTACACAATGAACAAAGAAGCATATAGATTTTGTCAAACTTCCCTGTGATGTCTTCACAGTACCTGAAGTAGAAGGTGTCACCCCCTTGACATTTTTATCAAAATAATCCAATTGTGGACAAAATGCTGACAAATTTATTAGAACATTCAGTGGAAAAAAAAAAAAAAACCTGTTTTTTTAAATACATTCTTTTTCCTTAGCTCCAAGGATATAACGGTCTCCTCATTCTTCTCTATTATATTTTCTTTTTTGGTTTTAAACATTGGAGTTCTTCAAATACATGTACTAGATCCTTTTCAGACTCAGTATTCAGTTCATAGAAAACATCCTTTGAGACATGCTTGACTATCTTTCTAAAACCCTGTGCATTCTTCAGTGAGACCTCTTGTATGTGCCAACACTATATTCTACTACCTGCTCAATATCTCCTAAGCACATCAGAAGGGCTTGTTAAACCAATGTGCTCAATGTTGAACTCATCTCTTTCCCAACAGCTGCTTGAATATGATTCCTTATCTCAAGCAGAGGACATTTGTTCCTATTCAAGACATTCATTGGACCAAATGCCCTGCACAGCCTTATCTCTATAGAGTTTACCATAATTTCTGTTTTACAAAGTGTCTCATATCACTCTGGCTACCTCACTCTCATTCAACCTCCTTGGAAAACTCATCATCAGAGCACTTGATTTCACCTCCTGAATATAAATTTTAAATTCATCCTATCCTCTTCATTTCTTCCACCAGTTTAGACCAAGTCACTATTATCTTTCACCTGAATTCTTCCAGCCTCTCCTGATTGATCTCTCTTTCAGTTTTCTTCTTCTTCCAAATAATTCTCCATGCCACATACCAGAGTGAGATCAACCTTCTCTAACACTCTCACATTATTTTTAGATAAATGCCAAAATTCTTAACTTGGCCTGTATGGCTCTGTGTGGTCCACCTATTGTCTGTCACTCTCTACTGTTTTTTCTTAAATTATGTGCCATATTTTCTGTTGTAGCTACACCATCCTTTAATCAATGCTTAAACAAACCACATATCCTTGCATTGCATGGTCATTGCCTCAGTTAGGTTTTCTCCAAATTCTCGTCTAGGAGTTTTATAGTTTCTGGTTTTACATTTAGGTTTGTGACCCATTTTGAGTTAAGTTTTATAAAATATTAATTGTACCAAGGAATAGAGAAAAAGAACTTCTCAATAGATGATTTGGCAAAAAATGAACTGAATATTAATAAAGAGAAAGCAGATCTATTAAACATACTGAAAGATATTTAATATAATAAATAAAACTTGAAGAAACAAAGCATATAATACCTTTTGCCTATGAAATTATTCTGTCATAAAAATCATAAAACCCCATGTTGGTGGATATATGGCAAAAGGAGCACTCTATTATTACTATCTGGGAAGTCATTTTTGGTAATATTAAAAATCTTAAAATTTACACTTCTATTCATTTAATAATTCCAGGTCTGGAAATCCCTCCTGAATGATTCTATATACTGAAATAAGTATATGCCTGAATTTATTTTTTAAAGTAGCATTTAAAATACAAAATTTAGAAACAATCTAGATACTCAACAATCGGGAAGTAACTTATTAAATTATCACATATTCTATAAGCGAAGTGACTTAAGTTATGACATAGTCATATCATTCATATATATTTTAAAATAAAAATTGGAGTGATTTTTAAGTAATAAATTGGAGAAATTCCAATTTTAATCTAAATGCAAAAGCAGAATGAAAAATTATTTAAATCATATGATTGAATCTATTGAAGCCATTATCATGAAATCTGCCACCCATATGAATATCTTTATGCCATGCATTCTTTAAATAAGTATACCAAAGTTGCTTGTACTTTCACTGGATTTAAAAATTAGATGCCCTATTATCTCTATTTATGCAAATTCCAAAACAACCAGAGTCATTTCTTCTGCTTTTCATGGAAAACAGTATATTCTGGATTGTCATTTACTTGAATTTAGTATGTGGCTAATACTTCTTAGATTTCATTCAAGAAGTCTTTCAATTAACTAAAAATATAAAAGAACATCACTTAGTTTGTATCAATTAGAAAGTAGTCTCAATGAGAAAATAATTTTAATTTCAACTTATTAATGAAAGATCCAGGGTCATTTATCATAACTTATAAATAATAATATTAATAGCTAAAATGTGTTGAGACAGTTCTATGTTCCTTTTGAGCATTTCTTCATTGCATCTATACACAACCACAAGTGATAAATATTATTATAATCCTAGTATTATGAGTGAGGTACTGAGTCATGGAGAAGTTAGGCAATGTATACAGGGTCACAAAAATGGCTTTTGAAATAAATACTCATGACACATTGAAAAGTTTCAGCTTTCAGAACTAATAAGCTTATAAACTTCTTAGCTTATATTTCTTCATAAATGTACTAACAATTACCAACAGCCCCTTTGAACAGATGAATAATCTTGGATGTGTTTCTGCATCAAGTGCCAAAATTGGGACTGTCAACAGATTTCCTGAGTCCTGGTCCTGTCCTTTACTCACTAGCTCTGATGAGCTGTATAAGCTCTCTTGCAGACTAAGATGCATCCTGCTATGCCGCACAGCTGGGACTCAAAAATGTCACTGTTGATTAGATATTTTTAGTCATTTAATTTTTGCTCCGTAAGCTCGATTTCACTCCTCCTTCATGACTGATACATATTGTTTCTGTCTTTTTCTTCTGTCCATATTTTTCTTTAGGGGATTCATTATAAGAAACATGACATGTTATTTTTAATAATACATCACCCGCAGAATGAAAGCAAGGAGAATAAAGGTAGAATCTTACCCATGAAAAATACTGCTTTAGTTAACTTATCCCAAATTGAGTTAGTTTTGTAAAATATTTGCTACAAGATTAAAAATGAATAAAAACCCTAAATGTGAAGTCTAAGTAGCAATGTAGAAAATAAAAAACAAACAAAAAAAAACCCCTAGTAACCTAACAGATCCGTATAAGAAAGTGTGAAGAAACCTCCAAAAGCTCACAAGGGCATATTATGTTTTCTGAACAAATATCTGCACAGTTATTATGTGTCAAAAGTCATAGCTGTAAGTTACACCTGTGGGAATACATAATGTTTTGGGTGAGAAGAAGGAACAATTTAGATTCTCATATATCGATTTTATTAAAAAGGGAAAATTTTTGTAATTTCAACTCCATAATACTAAACTCAACATACATTATACTATGAAATAAGATAATATAACTGAAGAAGTTGAAATAAATTGAATAAAATTTCTATTCTATTGATCTGAATCTCATTTTTTCATACAATATACATTTTCAAATACAGTGTTTGGTAGGCAATAATTAATAACAATCAGATAATTTTCTGAAAATATTTATAACTGTCAGAAATACTTACTACTCTCAGCTAATCATTTTCATTTTTTTTATAATCTTAGTTATTTGGGGACTTCCCCAGTGGCTCAGCAATAAAGAGTCTGCCTGTAATGGAAGAGATGCCAGTTTGATCCCCAAGTCGGGAAGATCCCCTGGAGAAGGAAATGGCAACCCACTCCAAAATTCTTACCTGGAAAATCTCATGGACAGAGGAGACTGGAGGGCTACAGTCCACTGTTTACAAAGAGTCAGTGAGTTATTTTTAAGATTTAAAAGAATGCTCATTTGCAAACAAGTCAAATAATATGTAAAGATTAAATATGAAAACATATCTTGATATCAGAGTAAAATCACTTTATATACTATTTTATGCACATGTATGTTTATTTTCATGAGTAACACACATACATATATATATATACACATATATGCACACATATACATTAAAGTATATGGCAGACACTGAACTAAGGATTTACATTTATTATCAATTTTAACCTTTACAATATTACAAAAATCTCATGAACTAGGTAACTTTGACAACATCCACAGGGTTTTCCACAGCCTTTAAAAATTTAACAGAAATAAGGGATAGCTGAGTCAATGTAGCCTCATAATTTTATAATTTATGTAACAAAGTAGCCTGCCCAGTTTATATATATATAAGAAGGTTTTGATAACTCAAATCTCAATTTAAAAAGGCTAGAAAATCTATGAGGGTCATCCATCAACTCTCTTTAATTTAGATCACAAATTACCTCAAACACTTCAATGAACTTTATTATACTGCTATACTGAGAAGGTAAAGATGGAAAAATGCTAATCAGGCTTAATTAAATAAAAAGAAACCTTTGTTGCATCTTTCTAAATTTTTCAATATGATTTGGAATCCGTGATTTTCATCTGATACTTCTGTTGCCATGATAATAGGCAAAAAGTAATGAGTGCCTATTTGAGCTGCTGGGGAGGGGAGCTGCTTTAGGGCCAGGGGAATGACATGCAACTAGATGTCCTAACATTCCCCCCTAACATAAAATGCCTGAACTTGTATTTCTGTTTATGTCAAGTATGTACCTTTTCACAGAAAGCATTGGTTTTTCCAGCTACACTCCTACCAAAAATCACCTACATCAAATTGAATATGTACAAAGTTTTCCCTTTTAAATCAAAGTGAAACCAAGCTAGAGACCATGGCCATTTATTTCTCTTTAACTCAAGTAATTCTATAGTTCCACTGGCCTCTGACTAGTGCAGGACCCAGGGCAGTTCAGAGTGGAAATGAGTCTCATTAATTCCCATTTCTACAGCTTGTTCCAACAGCTGTGGGATGGCAACATTTTTTTCCTACTGTTAACAAAATCAAATGATACAGGGATGCCAATCTATTTTGCCATTTAAAAAGGATCCACTATTGCCAAAATAAATGGATTAGAGAAACATTCATTAGTTGTATTCAGCCCCACCACCTAATCTTGCTGTAGACCCCAATCAAATGGATTCTTATTCCCTCTGGCTGGGTACCAGAACAATCTTCAACAATTAGTGGCATTGCTACTCAATCTTTGCTTTAGCCTTATTCCACATTACACTGGACATTTAGTACTTAAGAATAAGGTCCTCTGAGCTATTATTGCAGAGAAATGTTTAACGATGTTACACAGGAGTGTTAAATTTGATTCATCTCACTGCATTTAATATATTACCATTGATTAGTATAAAAGTATGAACCATATATGTAATTTTCCATTTCCTAGTAATCACTTAAAGAAAATAAAAGGAAAGAAGTGAAATTAATTTTATGAATAATTTTATTTAACTTAGTGTATTCAAAATATTAACATTTTAACCTGTAATCAACATGAAAACTGTTAATGAGATATTTATATTCATTTTTCATACTAAGTCTTTGCAATCTGATAGCTATTTTTCATTTAGAGCACTTCTCAATTTAGACCAGTCACATTTCAAATATTCAAATGCCACATGTGGCTAGTGGCTGCCATGTTAGACAATATGTCTGTTCATGTTTATTTCTACCTATCTATCTACCTGTCTGTCATCCATATCACCCTAAATGTTTAAAGTTAAAAAAAAAAAAGCTAACATTTGTGTGGCAGGTAATAGTTTGCTAAATATTCTAATATACACAAATATATGTGTGTATATATATATAACACCATTGTTTTTTGGCTATATTATAGCAATTCCTAAGGTAGGTAGTGTGATATATGTATAAAAGAAAAAAAAATGAAAGTTTATTTGAGCTGAAATTGACAGCAACTATTTCTCAATCCAAAGATGAATTAATAATACATAATTTATGCAATTACAAGGTAAGTACATTTTTATACTGACCTCACCCCTTAGAAAAACTTGGCAGGGAAACAAAAAATACAATTCCAAAAAGATAGAAGAGCTCATCAATGAACTTGGTAAAGTTGCAGAGTACAAAATTAATATACAGAAATTTGTTGTATTCTATACATGAATGCCAAACTATCAGAAGGAAAAAATAAGGAAATAATTCCATTTACAATCACATCAAAAAGAACAAAATATCTGTGAATAAGCTCACCTAGGAAGGTAAAAGACCTGTATGCTGAAAACTATAAGACACTGATAGAAATTGAAGACAAACATGAGCCGATAAAAAGATATATTGTGTTTATGGGTTGGAATAATTATGTTGTTTGCCTTGGGAAACAAGGCAATCTACAAGATTCAATGCAATCTCTATCAAAATGCCAAGGCATTTTTCACAGAACTAAAACAAATAATTTTAAAATCTTCATTGAAACACAAAATATATCAAATAGCCAAAACAATCTTGAGAAAGAATAACAGAACTGGAGGAATCATGCTGCCTAATTTCAGACTATGCTTTGTTAATAGTCAATTAACCTGCAAAAAAGGACCCAAATGTGTAAAATGGGGAAAAGACAGTCTCTTCAATAAGTGGTGCTGAGAAAACTGAATAGCTACATGTAAACAATGAATATAGAACATTCTGTAACATTGTATACAGAAATAAACTCAAAATCAATTAAAGAATTAGATGTAAGGCAGAAACCATAAACTCCTAGAAGAAAACAGAGTTATCCTAGAAGAACACTCTCTGACATAAATTGTAACAGTATTATTTTTATCTTAAGCAGAGGAAATAATGCAAAGATAAACAAGTGGAACTTAATTAAACTTAAAAGATTATGCACTGCAAAGGAAATAATCAATAAAACAAAAAGACAAACTCCTGAATGGAAGAATATATTTGCAAATGATATGACTGATAGGGGCTAATATAAAAAGCATATAAACAGTTCAACATCAAAAAAAAGTTAAAAATGAGCAGAAGACCTGAATAGACATTTTTCCAAAGAAGACATACAGATGGCCACTGTCACATGAAAAGATGCTTAACACTGTTAATCATCAAAGAAATGAAAGTTAAAACACAATGAGATATACCACTTCACACACGTTGGAATGCCTATCATGAAAAAGACCTCAAACAACAAACATTGGTGAGGATGTAGAGAAAAAGTAATGCCCATGAACTGTTGGTGGAGATGTAAATTGATGTGGCCACTGTGGAAAATAGCCTGGAGGTTGCTCAAAAAAAAAAGTAGGACTAGTGTATGACTAAGCAATTCCATTCTGGGTTATATATATGGAAAAAAATGAAAATATTAGTTTGAGAAAATACATAAATCCTGATGTTTCATTGCATTATTTACAATTGCCAAGATATGAAGGCAATCTAAGTGTCCATCAACAGATGAATGAAGAAAGATCCAGAATGCATGTGTATGTATATAGATACACAACAGAGATACACTCAGCCATAAAAAAGTTGCCGTTTGCAAAAACATGAATAGACTTGGAGGGTGTTATGTAGGTGAAATAAGTCAGATAGAAAAAGACAAATATGGTATGACACCATGTATATGTGGAATCTAAAAATAAAACAAACTAATGAAATATAACAAAAAGAAATAAGCTCACAGATATAGAAAACAAATTATTGGTTACCAGTAGAGGTGGGCATTTTAGGGGGAGGGGAGTAACAGGTAAAAACTGCTATTATAAAATAAATAAGCTACAAAGATATAATGTACAGCAAAGGGAATACAGTCAATAACTATAAATGGAATATAACTTTTAAAAGTGTGAATCACTATGTTGAACACCTGAAACATATAATATTATACATCAATTATATCTCAATAAAAAAAACTATTACAAAAAATTACAATTACAACCTGATGCCTCTTTGTTCAGCAAGGCATAGAAAGAAGTTTGGGATTGTGCCCATATACCCAGTTGGAGAAGGCAATGGCACCCCACTCCAGTACTCTTGTCTGGAAAATCCCATGGACAGAGGAGCCTGGTGGGCTGCAGTCCATGCGGTCTCGAAGAGTAGGACACGACAGAGCAACTTCACTTTCACTTTCCACTTTCATGCATTGGAGAAGGAAATGGCAACCCATTCTTGTTCTTGCCTGGAGAATCCCAGGGACGGCAGAGCCTGGTGGGCTGCTGTCTATGGGTTCGCACAGAGTCGGACACGACTGAAGCAACTAAGCAGCAGCAGCAGCATATACCCAGTTAAGTCTAGAGACCAGAATTGGAGAGGGATGGCTTGTTCCACATCAGAATATGTATTGTGGATAATTTGCTTGATGGAGAGTGTGTGAGAAAACCCTTATTGCCTAGAAGAAGGGGCAAGTGCCACAGGCACGACCATAGCACAAATCTCATTTGGCAAAAATATCCAAGAGGATTATCAGATCCAAACCTCTTACTCTTCTGTTCTTTGCCTTAATAAATAAGAATAACTTTACTCACTACTTTCACAAGAACTATTAATAAAAAGTCCATATTTGTTTCATTTTTAAAAATTTTTTCAATTCCTATTAGAATCTTTGTATATTGCTTGCCACATATCTTTCTGTCTTTATACTCACTCATATCTCTAGCCTTATTTTTGAATTGCTTTATTTAGTCAAAGAAAACTCTGGTGTTAGCAGATAGACTTCACTAACGATTGCCCACTACAACATCATTTAAAATACTAAAATTATAATCTATTACCTGAACTGCTATAGGTTTTATTTGGTTTTGTTGTTTTTTAAGTATCCAACCTCAGAGTAATTCTTCACCTAAACACAAATAGAGTATTTTCATCAAAACAGTAATAAGTGTATAGTTGCTGACTCCTAGACTACCTGTCTCATAAAGGTCTCACAAATACATTTATTTCATCCCTAGTCCTTATTTTTAATTATAGTTCTCTGTTATCACTGCATTTAGCTCTGCTTTTAATATGGCAGCTATAGAGATTCAATGATTCAAAACAGAACAAAAGATGCTGCCATTTGCTACTTCTGCAGCCTGGGATCCTCATTCTCATTTTTCCTGTGATTATCTAGCAAACATAAGACAGACCTTTGAGCGTAGGCAAGGATAGCTTCCCAGAGGACACTAGTGATAAAGAATCCGCCTGCCAGTGCAGGAGATATAAGAAACGTAGGTTTGATCCCTGGGTTGGAAAGATCTGAAATAGCAACCCACTCCAGTATTCTTGCCTGGAGAATCCCATGAACAGAGGAGCCTGGCGGGATACTACAGTCCGTAGGGTTGCAAGTAGTTAGACACTGAAGCAATTTAGCACGCATGCCCTCAAGGATGGCAAACTCTATAAAGGAACAGGTAGATTTCAGAGTGAACTAGTTGGGTTTATAGCACATTAGAGATGACTGGGATTGGAGTATTTTCCCTGGTATCTTATTTTTGAAAGTATTGTGGCATGTAGGATTCTCCTTGATTATCAATTAATCTCTTGAGAAACCATGCTAATTGGAACAAAAACACAACTGCTGGCAAAGATACACAAACTAGCTCTGTGGGATTAGGACAGAGCTTAGGTTAGAGAATAAAGTGAAGGCCACGCTTCCCGGGATGCCACGACGCAATCTCTGCAGGAAATAGAATATTAAATTTTTTCAATGGGTTTGTGACACATCAAAAATCTTGGAAACAACTGGCTTTAAAGATTATTCTTCTAGTTGGATTTTGTTAGTTAATGGACTTTCCTGTTGTCTCAGAGGGTAAAGCGTCTCACTACAATGTGGGAGACCCGGATTCAATTCCTGGGTTGGGAAGATCTCCTGAAGAAGGAAATGGCAAACCACTCCAGTATTCTTGTTAGTTAATATCTACCATAAAACCTGATAAATTGTTAGTAGATGGGAAAATTCAAGGCCAGGCCAATGAAAGAGACAAAATGCACCTGAAATTTCAAAGAGGTGAGTGAGTGAATGGAAATACTTTTGAACTGTCCCTAGTTTGGGATACCTGCCTCATTCAGTGATTTATTATGTGCATGCATGCCAAGTTGCCTGTCAAGTCCGACTCTTTGACACCCTGTAGACCATAACATTCTAGTCTCCTCTGTCTATAGAATTCTCTAGGCAGGAATAATAGAGTGGGTTGCCATGACCGCCTGCAGGGGATCTTCCTGACCCAGGGATTGAATCCATGTCTCCTGGAACTCCTGGCTTGCAGGCAGATTCTTTTCTGCTGGGTCAGCGGGAAGTCTCTGCTATTTATTACTTTCCTATAAAAAAGTGATTAGCTATAAAAATTATTAGCAATTATTATGTTTTACAAAATTAAATCAAAATAAAACTTGGAGCAATATTTAAAGAAATACTAAAAGCCAGAGCTGTTAACTAACCCAATCTCAATTAAATCAACTGCTACTCTTTGACTACTGTATTTTTTTTTTTTTCTATTCTCAAGAAATCTTTTCTTTTTCTCACTGCTAAGCTTTTAAAATGCTCTAAACTTTTACTTTCCTCACCATTTCTTAAAGGGCATTTTGTTTCTGATGAAAGAAAATTCTTATAATTCCTTCTACTTCCATTGTTAGGTAAAAGTCATTGCTATCATAACTAAAGTGAACTTGTGTCTTCATCAATAAGCAAATCTCCTGAGACCTAGCTACCTTTTCAAGAAATAGATTTCTTGATATTTCTCCTTCAAGATCCAGAAGATTGGCTCATAACACTCTATGTCATGAAAAACTATTATAGTTTGTGATAAAATTAAATCCTGAAGAGGAATATTAAGCCACCAAAACACTTCTTTATTTTATAAGAAAATCACGTATGTGGCAATGCAATAGTATACAAGGGCTTGTAATGTAAAAATAGTCTGGTGGTTGTTAAGCTTTGTAATGTTAATGATATCATACTATGTGTACGGTGTTTTCGACTCACTCTTAGGTTTCTAAGATTCATCCTCGTTGATGTGTGAAGCTGCTGTTCATTCTTTCACTGACAAATAGCATTTCATTGTGCCAGAATACAATAATTTATTTGGCTATTTTTCCTTTCAATGAACATTTTAGTGGTTTCCAGGTTGTTTGTTTTGCTCTTAATAGTAAAGCTACCATGAACGTTTCTGCCTGTGCTTTTCATTCACACATGGAACCATTTCCCTAGGCAGTGTAGTTTTCAAACCTTTAGACCACAATACACAAAAAGGTACAGTTTACGTTTTAACAAAGACAAAGTATAGATATGCATACAAAAGAAGCTGAAACAAGTTTCTACAAATAATCTTTACCTTTACTACTTAAAAGGCATTCTAATATTTTTTATTATATTTCCATGTTATATTGTATTATGTATATAATAACTATATATTATGTTATAGTCTGCTTTTGTTCTATTTATTTTTAAAATACTTGTAAGATAATTGAAATTGAGTCCTGAAGTTTAAAAATATAGCATTAGGTTATATATTTGGTAGCAAAAATGTTCAGTTTTAAAATATGCACTTCCTCAATCTTGGAAGATGACAACAGTTATTTTCAAAATATGATTGCATCAAAAGAAAATTAACCACTGCCATGAAATAGTTCATACCATTCCGCATCCTGGAAACACCTGATACTTTAAGAATTTTTTTTTTAACCAGTATAGATGGCATAAAATATCTCATCGTTATTTTTATTTTCATTCCTTTAATGAGAAGCTGAATATCATTCCATATTTCATCCTCTTTGAAATGCTATTTGAATTTTTAATGTGATTTCTAGTATCATTATTTTATATATTGATTCATAAGAAAGTCTGGTACATACTTGGTACTAATTCTATACTAATTATATACATGTCCCATTTCTCATCTGAGTTTGAGTTTGCTTTTCACTTTCTTTACTGTGACTTTTGAAAACAACAACAAATTAAATAGTGTATGCATTCTTACAGATAGGAAAACTGAGATTCTTAATTCCTGGTTCAATGCCACACAACCAGTAATTAAAATTGCATATTCAAACATTAGCAGTTTTAACCTGGATATTACCCCGAAAACTACCAAGAATACTGCTTCTCTAGTATTGGCAATCATATTCTGTTCCTTACTTAACTTTTACATCACCTTGTTTCATATTTAATTTTCTTTCTTGCCCTTTAATTTTTATAGTAACTTGCTCATTTTTAAAACTTATCAAATGTCTTATTTATGCTCATGCTCAGTCACTTCAGCCATGTTGAACATTTTGTGACCCCCATGGACTATAACCCACCAGGCTCTTCTGTCCACGGGATTTCCCTGGCAAGAATACTGAAGTGGGTAGCCTTTCCCTTCTCCAGGGGATCTTCCTGACCCAGGTATCAAACTCGCATCTCCTGCATCTCCTGCATTGCAAGCAGATAGATTCTTTACGGCTGAGCCTATATTTAGCAAAATATACATTAATTGCATTATTGTTTTCTGTTCCTTAAATTATCTATCTCATTCAGTGTCAGTTTTTATCTGCCAATCTGGATATTGTCTTAAATGCTGCTGGTTTTCCTAACATGCTTTCAGGTCCTCGATTACTTGTTCATGTTTATTACCAAAGACTTGAGCATCTATTTTGGATTTCCTACACTGTTGGATGTGTAAGTCATTTCACAGCTGTATTTCTGCCATCAGGTGAGATTCTCACTAGGATCTGCGTATTGGGTGAAACTTGATTAATAAACTTCACTTTAAAGTGAACAAGCTTGGCATTCTCTGTCAGGCTACATCTTTGTGTTTGCATATGAGAGATAGTATTTGTGTATGTGAGAGAGAGAGAGAGAGAGAGAGAGAATATACACGTGTGTTCGCCAGGCAGATGTGGATATATGGCGTTCCTAACTTCTGAAATTGTCATATGTTGACCTACTTCTTACTATCAGCCTTCATTTAATCAATGGTTCTAATCCTAGTACCCCTGTGAAGTTCTACTAGGTAAACTGTTCTCTACTAGTGGCTTCCTTAGTAGATGCTGCTAACTCCCCACTTAGCTCATTTTCAATACATACACTTGCTATCTTCCAGAAAATTGCGGACGTCTTTTAGTCTTTTGTCATTCCTTCTCTTCTTCTGCAATGGGCTTATTTACCTATTTATTATACCTCTTATTCTCATTTAGGTTTTGACTCAAGGAAGATACAAAACAAATAAATGAGCCTGGTCTTCCATCATGAAATAGATAGCATACGTCAGTGTCAATTAGTACATAGTTGTGTTAGCCTGAAATGTGGGAAAGAATGACAAGTAATCTCATGGGAGATTTATTTATTCATTCAGCAAAAATACTGGCTGAGAAAGAGCAACTAGAGGAGTCATGTCAGATTTGTCAGGGAAGGGACAGATTAGGGGGTTGTTAATGGTTAAAACTTCACACTACTGTGAAGTATATAAACAATATAAGGATTTTCAAGAGATTCTATCCTAGTGTTTGAATCTATGAGATCTCTTTTGGCTGTGTGGGCTCATGCTTGTCCCAAAACCTCTACATCTTCTCTGTCAACTGAAATCCAACTTTTCTTAATATAATGCCACAATTCTATTTCAGTTTAGGACAGTAAAGAAAAAATGACTACTTGAACTCTCTCAAATTGAAAGTATTTCTTTAAAACTACATATCAAAACATTCTAAATTTTCTATACTTCACTTTTTTAGTCTCACCTTCCTTAAAAAGCTGCGATTATAAAATATCCCTATGATTCTTAAATTGAATGATGTGATCACAAAGCACAGTTCAAATACTGACTTCATCACACTATAGGACATCAAAATATAAATGAGATCTGGTCCTCTCTAAACAAGATTTTATGAGTGAAAATATCTGTGGTCCTTTATTTTCATACTATATTTTAAGACAGTTGTGTGCCTTTTGCTGATCTCTGAAGCTCACTTCCTTTCCTGGTGCAAAATAATGAACTAACGAAGTTACACTACTGCTATTTAAACTTCCACTGAACTGGACATAATAGAATATAACTTTCTTTCAAATCTCAATTATAAATCCCCCAGAATATCCCCAATAATCAGCTCAAGCTAAGATAAGGAAATGCTAAGAACATTTATCTCATAAATTTGAGCTTCAAAGGGTTATCTTGAACCCTTTCACTGTCATAGAAGTATCCAAGCAAAGGTCAGGCTCTCATTAAAGCTTATCTGAAGCCAGAGTTATATGTTATGGTTTATTGCCTCAAGTACCAATTAATACAGGATTAAAGAAATGAAAAACCAGTGATTCATACCTTTGCAGGCAAATCTTCATACTTCAGCATAAAGCTGAAATATTGTCATTTTAGTCATGTAATATTTTATTAGGCACTTAACTCTGGAGGTTTTATCAAAAGATATATAACATTTATTTTTAACAAAATGCAGAGGATATTTGGAGAACATTTACTCAAAAATCTAATAAAGTAAAATCTTAGAGGTATTTTCTAACCAGCAACTTAAATAGGAACATCAATTATTAATGAGGTTGAAATGCTTAATAATAGGGGTCTAGAAAGAGGCTATACAGAATTGCTGAAATATCACCATGAAATTGAGGGTGATTGTCTTCCTAGGAGGCATAACAATAAAAAGTATAATTGCACACTACAGCATTTTGCCCTCAAAGCTGTTGATGATGGGGAGAAGTCAAAGAAAGAATGGTTAAAGACTAGGGGAGTGTGTATACAGGAGCTCTCCCCTCTTTATTTAAACAAAAATAAAAGGCTATTATTTTATGCAACCTGGACACTTCCTCACCCTTCTTGTAGATAAATGGTAAGCCATTATTACTAGTAACCTCCTTCAAACATTCTCAAGTGCTTTTTACATGTGTATCATGATTACCATTTGCTCCATGTTACCAGGGACTCTGAACAAGTGCCCTCCAGCAGATTAAACTCTTTATGCCTTTGCTCCTAGAGATACCTAGACGCTGCATCCTACTCGCATCTTTACCTGTCACACAATACACTAAAAGCATGTACACTATGTCTGCTTCTAGCAAGTGAATACTGTCTCTCCAAATATTTAACGTCATTACAGCAACTGAGTCTGCAGATGAACTCAGAGGTAAAATCAAAAGAAAAAGTTCTTGTGAACAGCAAGAAAACAGGTTTTGGGAAGAAAATCATCTGTGATAAATTGAGCTTCTTTGGGATGTGCATAGATAAAGATGGGTTCTTAGGTTATTACTGTCATTGAAGAGGAAGCTGAAGTCCCTAAGCCTCTTAGGACTTTTTGTGACTGACATACTACTATTGCCCATATTTGGAAATGCAGCTTTGTAAAGATCTCTGCATTGGCACTAGCTTAAAATCTAGTATACGTTGCCTGTTTTAACAAGGACTATATAGCTGAAATTTGATTTCTCTCTATTGCTTTATACAAAAGAAACATTTTGCCACAGTAATTTGTCCCTATGTGATTCTACTGCTCAGCTGCTTCTTTTTCTGAGGCTTTCCTTTCCCATCACACTTCTGCAGGCAAGCACAATAACTCACCCTGAGCTAAAATGCAATAGATAAAGTTACCCCAAAAGGATCTAATATCTTTTCTGCAGGGATTAACAAACTCATTTCCTTAGTGCTCAGGCCACATAATTTCTCTGATCACAGAGGGACATACCCTAACTCAAGTGTTTAATGGGCCTGGTAAAAAATCAAATATTTTATGTATATTATCAATTTACCTCTAAACACTCTGAGAATATTAAGTCTCTCTGCTTTGAAATAGAGGGTTGATTTTTGCTGACTGAAGTTTTCAAGTTGGAGATGAGGGAAACAGCAACAGCACTATAGCTTAAATAGGTAACCATGGTGTAAATATAAAAAAATGTAAAGAACACTGTACTTTTATCCAAAAGCCTGGGATTCAAGTTCTGCCTTTAATACTTACCAATTCTAGGCCCAATAATCTTACTTTTTTTTTTTTTTTTCTTATCTGTAAGGAATAGTAATGCCTGCAAACATAACAGAAATGCTATTAGAATTAACTGAAGTCATTTACAAAGATAACGAATGGCATTCACAGTGATGGTGATGATTCATTGAATCACTGCCTGGACAGAATGCTGTCTGCTGCTGTTGGTACCGCTGATTTTTTTTTTTTTCTTCACCCTAATTTCTTGATGGGGGAAAAAAATTGATTTCTAGGCAAAGATTGGACTTGACTGGATTAATCTGAAAACTAAAAATGCTGCCATCAATGTCTCTTCTCACTTTGGGGTTATGCTGAATTTCATCTCTCCAACTTCAGTTTGGAAAATTTCTGCTTTCTAACTCCAAATTTCTCTACTTCCTACTCACTCTCACTTATATACTCACAAAACTTACTATTGGGCTTCTTCAAAATCTCCCAATCCTTGAGTTTCTAAAATTGATATTCCACAGGTAGCTCAGTGATAAAGAATCTGCCTGCAGTGTGGGAGATGCAGGAGATGTGGGTTTGATTCCTGGGTCAGAAGATCCCTTGGAGGAGAAAATGGCAACCCATTATAGTATTCTTGTCTTAAAAATCCCATGGACAGAGGAACCTCGTGGGCTACAGTTCATGGGGTCACAAAAGAGTTGGACACAACCGAGCATGCCCGCACACATAGTATTGTTCTTCAGGTTCATTTGTACTGACATCTATCAAAAAACACTACCTCACTCTCTTGATCTGCCACTCCTCCATCAGTTGGTAATGCTCTGGGTCAGATCAACTCCTGTTTTATGTTTGTTTTGTTGTAACTTTGTTTTTCTTATTCTGGTTATCAAGCACTGCTAGATTAATTGCTCAGAGGCACTAACAGCATTTGCTGATACCAATTTAGGTTTTCTAGACTTCTTTGTGTCTTTAAAGTCATTTGATAGTAATTCTTTGAGATTTGGGTCATTTCTATGAGCCATCATGTATATTTAGCACAAAGTTATTTCAAATTTTTTACCATTATCTTAAAGTTTCTTTGATCAACACCAACCCATTGCCTTGAGCAAATGATCTAGCGTCTTATTATATCATGAACATGGAGGAACTGAATAGCAATATTTTCCAAATTCTATCCTTCCCATCCTAAGTAAAGGGTCTCAGTTCTTTTCTTCTGCCTTAGAAGTAAAGAAACCATCTTCTTTGAAGCATGGGTTTTTCTCCACACTCATTAAGACAACATTTTCTTCACTCTTTAGCTCCATGGTCTGTCAAATTTTCCTGTTTCTATGTCTCTAACTTCTTTCTTTTATTGGTTCCTACCTCTCAGCTAAAAATTCATTTAAGTAGATGTTAGTGCAACCTTGCCTCCCATCAAGCTATTAACTGCTCTCTTCTTTTCCTTCATTAACATATTGAGAAAGAATCTGTTATAACTGGAAATTTAGGAATGTCTATAGAGATTTTTTGACGTTTAATGTTGCTTCTTATTGACTTCTTTTTTGAGTTTTAATGAACTTATTGCCAAATCCAGAATTAAATTGAAGAAAAAAGGGAAAACCACAAGACCATTCAGGTATGACCTAAATAAAATCCCTAATGATTATGCACTGGAAGTGAGACATAGATTTAAGGGACTAGAGCTGATGGACAGAGTGCCTGATGAACTATGGACGGAGGTTCCTGACACTGTACAGGAGACAGGGAGCAAGATGATCCCCAAGGAAAAGAAATGCAAAAAAGCAAAATGGCTGTCTGAGGAGGTCTTACAAGCAGCTGAGAAAAGAAGAGAAGCAAAAAGCAAAGTAGAAAAGGAAAGACATACCCATTTGAATGCAGAGTTCCAAAGAATAGCAAGGAGAAATAAGAAAATCATCCTCAGTGATCAGTGCAAAGAAAGGTAGGAAAACAATAGGATGGGAAAGACTAGAGATCTCTTAAAGAAAATTAGAGATACCAAGGGAACATTTCATGCAAAGAAGGGCATAATAAAGGACAGAAATGGTATGGACCTAACAGAAGCAGAAGATATTAAGAAGAGGTGGCAAGAATACGTAGAAGAACTGTACAAAAAAGATCTTCACAACCCAGAAAATCAAAATGGTGTGAAAACTCACCTAGAGCCAGACATCCTGGAATGTTAAGTCAAGTGGGCCTTAGGAAGCGTCACTACAAACAAAGCTAGTGGAGGTGATGGAATTCCAGTTGAGCTATTTCAAATCTTAAAAGACGATGCTGTGAAAGTGCTGTCTCAATATGCCAGCAAATTTGGAAAACTCAGTAGTGGCCACAGGACTAGAAAAGGCCATTTTTATTTCAAACCTTAAGAAAGGCAATGCCAAAGAATGCCCAAACTACCACACAATTGCACTCATCTCACAGGCTAGTAAAGTAATGCTCAAAATTCTCCAAGCCAGGCCTCAACAATACGTGAGCTGAGAACTTACTTCCAGATGTTCAGGCTGGCTTTAGAAAAGACAGAGGAACCAGAGATCAAATTGCCATATCCACGGGGTCATCAAAAAAGCAACAGAGTTCCAGAAAAACATATATTTCTGTTTTATTGACTATGCCAAAGCCTTCGACTGTGTAGATCACAATAAACTATGGAAAATTCTGAAAGAGATGGGAATACCAGACCACCTGACTTGCCTCAAGAAAACTGTATGCAGGTCAGGAAGCAATAGTTAGAAGTGGACATGGAACAGACTGGTTCCAAATAGGAAAAGGAGTACATCAAGGCTGTATATTGTCACTCTGCTTATTTAACTTATATGCAGAGTACATCATGGGAAATGCTGGGCTGGAAGAAGCACAGGCTGGAATCAAGTTTACCAGGAGAAATATCAATAACCTCAGATATGCAGATGACGCCACCCTTATGGCAGAAAGTGAAGAAGAACTAAAGAGCTTGATTAAGTTTAATTTCACTTGATTAAACTGAAAGAGAGGAGTGAAAAAAGTTGGCTTAAAATTAAACAATCAGAAAACAAAGATCATGGCATCCGGTCCCATCAATGTATGCAAATAGATGGAAAAACAGTGGAAAGAGTATCAGACTTTATTTTGGGGGACTCCAAAATCACTGCAGATGGTGACTGCAGCAATGAAATTAAAAGACACTTACTCCTTGGAAGAAAATTGTGACCAATCTAGACAGCATATTAAAAAGGAGAGACATTACTTGCCAACAAAGGTCCATCTAGTCAAGGTTATGGTTTTTCTAGTAATCATGTATAGATATAAGAGCTGGACTATAAGGAAGGCTGAGTGCTAAAGAATTGATGCTTTTGAACTGTGGTTTTGGAGAAGACTCTTGAGAGTCCCTTGGACTGCAAGGAGATTCAATCAGTCCATCCTAAAGGAGATCAGTCCTGAATATTCATTGGAAGGACTGATGCTAAAGCTGAAACTCCAATACATTGGCCACCTGATGTGAAGAACTGATTCATTTGAAAAGACTGATGCTGGGAAAGATTGAGGGTGGGAGGAGAAGGGGATGACAGAGGATGAGATGGCTGGATGGCATCACCAACTCAATGGACATGAGTTTGTGTAAACTCTGGGAGTTGGTAATAGACAGGAAGGCCTGGCATGCTGCAGTCCATGAGGTCACAAAGATTCGGAGATGACTGAGTGACTGAACTGAACTGAATGTTGCTTCATTATCCATCTAGTCACTTCTTCTCTCAAGACTCAGTTATTCTTTTCCATAGTTTCAACTACAATATATACCTAAACATTGTTTAATTTCTTGATACTATTAATGACAATTACAATTTTCTTCTATTTTATCTGGACTACTGTAAACATCTCAAATTGTGAATGTTCCAGAGTAAAATTTTGGATGTTCTTTCCTGACTCCACCTCTTCAATACAATTTTGTTTGTCACTACTCTTAAATCCAACTTCTTTCTTTTTCATCTGAAGTCTCTTTTTGCTGAATTCCTAAAGATAGCTCAAGATGCAACTCTGATGTGACTTCTCCATTAATCAATTCATTCATCTAATTATTAATTCAGTTATTCAATTACTCAATTTTTATATTGAATTTCTGACATGGAATACAAACTGCTTTAAACACTGAAAACACTCTAGTAAAGAAAATAGATATATACTCCTGGCCTAATGGAGCTTTGCTGAAATCTACCTTGACTTTCCCTTTATGAATAAATACTTCGTTCTTTAGCACATTCATGCTGTTGTGCAGTTCAATATTATAACATAATATTTAAGCAATTTGCATGATTATTTTTGTTTCTTCCATATATCAGCCAGATTAAAGAAAAGAACTTGTTTTGTTTAAGTGTGTCTGAATAGATGTGTGGTATTGTAGCTTTTATTCTTTCCCCTAGTACATGAATCTTATGGTTACATCTTTAATGTTTGTTGGTGCCTAAGTAAAGTTAAGATGGATTCTGAGAGGCCAATATACATTTATGGACTTGAATGTTTGAGTATTTGCTCAAAAGAATTACATTTCTAGACATCAGTTCCCTTGTGAAAAGTTACCTTTTTTGGAATTTGATAAACCTGTTTTATAATTCTACCTAATATGTAAGGGCTGGTAAATAGGAAAACAAAATAGCAAAATTCTGTAAAGCAATATCCCTTCAGTAAAAAATTAATTAATTAGAAAAAATGTTTCTTTAACTTAAGTTTACTAAGTTACAAATTTTTGGTCAGTATTTGTGGTCATCAAATTATACATCATTTGATGAACCCCCTATCTTAAAGTTTTCTTACTACTTTTTACTTTACTTTGGGTATAACCTGGCGGAAAACATGAAACTGCATTTGATTTAACTCTAGAGTACAATTTTAAAAAAAATCTTTAGATTGTGGAGACACAGCAAAAACCAAGAAATTTCATCAGAACTTAATGTTAAAAAAGAAAGTTCTTATTGGGGGCATATGCACACTCTGATTTGGAAAGAAGAAGCAGAGACAAAGACAGAAATAGGTCTTACCAGCGTTAGTTATTAAAGAAACAGTTCATAAAATACATGTGTTTACTGAAACATTTTGAGTCCATCTGGAACTTAAATTTCCTATCTTTGATATGGTTGATGCTGCTCACTCAATTACCAACAGCATCTTAATATAGTGCTTAGTGATACTGAATAAAATATTTGTTAAATATTTTAATGATTTTAATCATTCTTCATTGCTTCCTGCTTTTTTATAAGTAAGTAAGGCTATATTATAGAATATAAAATATAATATTAATTTTATAATTTATAAAATGTAAATATTGTCTTCATAAAAATTTTTTCCAATTGTTCTAGAGAACAGCATCGAAAGATGTATATTATCTAGGGTGAAACAGAACACCAGCCCAGGCTGGATGCATGAGACAAGTGCTCGGGCCTGGTACACTGGGAAGACCCAGAGGAATCGGGTGGAGAGGGAGGTGGGAGGGGGGATCAGGATGGGGAATACATGTAAATCCATGGCTGATTCATGTCAGTGTATGACAAAAACCACTACAATATAGTAAAGTAATTAGCCTCCAACTAATAAAAATAAATGGGAAAAAAATTTTTTTTCCAATTGTTGAAACCCAAATCATAATATCTTTCAAATCAAAATATAGTGAAATTCTATATTATTAAAACATTAAATATTTGAAATAAATCTACCACTTCTCAACTGAATATTCACATTTGCAATGAAATGATTGAAATAGGAACCAAACATAGGTATAACTCTTTATATGACCATGATGGCATATATTTAACAGTCTGAGTAGGAGAAAATAAAAAACAGAGTGATTTTAAGACAGGATGACTTATAAAATATTTGCATTAGATTTGTGGCCTTTACTTTATATTTGATCCCCCAAATCACAGCAAGTAAATTAGAACTTGAATGGTAGTAAAAAAAAAAACTACAGGCAATAGCTACTCATGGCTTGGACAGCCTATATTATGTCCAGTGGAATTTGTTGTAGCTTTCTTTGTTGAATCTGGATTTAGAATTTTTTTCTGTCTACATAACATAAAGAGAGGAAGAGAAGAGAGAGAGAGAGAGAGAGAGAGAGAAGAAGACGGAATGAGAAAGTGAGGAGAAGACCATTTGTCTTTTCCATACAGTAGTTCTCCAAGAATGTACAGCCTGTTGAGTCTTATTTCTCTAATTTTCTTCACCTTCTTTTCACATTCTAAGTCTCTTCATAATCTGTTAAAGTTATTCCATCAGAGCATATTTCTCTTAAAGCATGATGCTTATAAGTAAATGTAGGGGAGCAAAATTTGCCACTCTAAAATGTCTCTTTGGTATCCAAATTATTTCAAGCTGAAACAATCAAGGCTCAGAAAGAAACTTTGAACCTCCCCTTAACTGCCTGAAGAACGTAGATACAGGATCTGTTACGGGAAGGGATCTATTACCAGAGATACTGTTTGAACAAAGTGTGTTTGAGGTTGGAGATAGATGGGCTCCAGATTGGACATCTACAAAGTCAGCCTCCTATTTGCATTTCCTGAGGCAAGAGATAGGGGGGGGCTCCAGTTGAGAAATTTACAACCAGCCTCCTGTTGGCTCTCTGAAATGGAAGGAACAACAGAAACTGGGCAAATAGCCAGTTTCTTGTAAACGTCTCAAGGGAATAATCATGGCAAGGACAAGGAGAGGCAAAAACCCTGAGAGTAAAGGATAAGGAAGACACTACACATGTGCACAACGGCTCCTTGAAAAGTCAGAGGACAATTCCAGGCCAAAATGAGTCAGGATCCTCCCAGAAGCCTTAACTTTGAGATCCAGCTTGGCTAAAGTGTTCATGCAAACCCCAGGGGAGGGTCCTGAAACAAATTAGCCAGGGGGACACAAAGCAAGATGACTGGCCTGAGGGAAGACAAAGACCTAGAAAAGTGCTAGCTTATAAAGGATTTGAATGTCCCAAAGGTGCTACTCTCTGATCTTGCCTGAGCACCTTTTCACATGTACTTTTCTCTTCAATACACTTTTTACTTTACCTTCTGCCTCCTTGCCTGAATTCATTCTTGACTAGTCAGGCAAAGACTAGGGACCCTAGCCCTAACTGCTCGCCTCTGTGGTCCAGAGCTTAGGACTCTTGGTCTGGGACACTAAAACCTTGCTTCTAGCTAGCACTCACTGCTGCTTGCTGCAAGCTGCTGTTTACTATTACAAGTGTCTGAAATCATGTAGACAGGGAGAAACCTAGCATAGTCTGTTTATTAAAATTCTTTGTGTCACATTGTCTCTCCCTGGCCCAGCAAATACTTTTCCAAACATTGTGCTTTTCCATTTCCATGTAAATTGCCTTCCTCCCCTATTTCAATCCAAAGCCACTAGTGAACACCCTCTTTTGTCTTTAGCTGAAGATGGCATATAAGGTGAGAGTTTCAGTCCTCTGAGTTACTCAAGTTTTCCTGTATCTCTCCCATGTATACCTGTTATTAATTTTTTATTTTCTCCTTTTAATCTATGTTTTGTCAGTTTAATTATTAAACCATCAGAAGAACCTAGAAGGGTAGAGAAAAATTTCTTCCTCGCCAACATAAAAGATTTGAGGAATAAAGCTGTCTCTTTAAACCTTTAAATGTTTACTATCTCTTGGGATTTCATGAGGTTCTACCCTCTGTTTCTTGTCTTCTCACTATACTTTCTATTCCAAAGGACACTGCACCCCTTTTCAACATTGCTTTTGTGCTGATAACTTCCAAATTTATATCAATTGTACTGATACCTCTCTTCTGCTCAAGATTTTGGTTTCAGGTCCTCTGACAACCAAACACTAAAAGTAAACTGAATACATCCTATATCCTTCAAAATATTCTCTCTTCCTTTGGTTCGGGTTCCTTACGATACAAAGATAGTCAACATCTTTAGCTCTTCTTACTTTGCATAGTCAAGCACAGTGGTCAATAGTTTTCAACTCTGTGCTGTATCTGTCTTTCTTATTTATTTACTCATTTATAGTCTATTGTTGGAGTCTCCTAACTGGTTTCCATGTCTCCACCTCAAATTTCATACTGCTTGAACCAAGCTTCCTAAACTTCTTTTACTACATCACAGCCCCCTTCAAAACATCACAGTGATAAATGAATCACCTTTTTACCTAAGTGACACAACTGTGCTGACAAATACTATCATAAAAAGAGACATTCTTTTTTTTTTTGTAAGGATTGTGTAATCATTGTTCATTATTTTATTACCCTGTGAAATAGTTTAAAATCTTTTCCTTTCAATGGGAAGGAAGAGGGCAATTTTAAAACAGAATAATGGAGTTCCTGCCACTTCTTTTCCTCCACAGGAAGAAAACCATGCCAAATCCTGCTCTCTTGAAAGTACTGCCATGAAGGGCTGGCAAATCAGCTCCCTCTCAGAACAGAAACACAGCTGCAAGTGTTATGTTTGGCCAAGCCCCTCTCTTTTTTCTGTTGCTGTTTCCTACATTCAGTTTCCTTCTTCTTAATAGTGCTGGTAAATTAGCATGGGGAGACCATGTGCTGGATTTTGGGCACGTGCCTTCAGGGCTTGGAGCCATAGCGTTCAGGAGTCATGCTGTGTGGGCCATTAAACAAATGGCAAAGAAAGAAGAAAACAGTCCTCCTTAGCATAAATATCCAATGATTGATGATAGTCTTCTTTATTTATTTCTGCCCAGAGTGTTTGCAAGTTTGCTCAAACAGTTAAATACTGGCTATAATACAAATCCCCAGGAAAATATTTTATATTTCACACAATAGTTAAGTAAGTTCTTCAGAGTGGATTTTCTCCTCTCTCTGACATAAAGCAGTTTCTTCCTTGCTCACCCCAGCACTATCCTTTGCCTGTTTTGATGCCTGTGTTCATTTTAGCTGTTAAGCCAAAATCTATCCCTTCACCCTTATTTTCTAAATAATTTAGCATTGAATAAGTGACACTGTTTAGTAATACACAGAGATGTATTTGTTCAGAATTCAGTGCCAGAATCTATTTTTTTTTTCCTCTTTATTAAATCACGGCTGTTAAATTTATGGCCGGTGGCAGCTCCTTATGCATGGGACATCTTACTTCCTCCAAAACACAAGAGCCTCTCTAGCAAGCAGTATTCCATAAAGGCGTAGAGGTCTGCCCATCCCCATGGAGCATGAGCAGACGTGTGGTCTTTTCTCCTCCTTCTGTAATTCCCAGCACATTCAGTGGATTACACACTGTTTATGCACCATGCCGCCTCCCTGAGCCCTGTTTCTTTACAGTACTTACTTCTGCTGCTAAAAGGAAAATAGGCTCTGACAATCCTCTTTGGCTGCGAAAGCCGCTGCCTCCGAATGAACACATTCTACTTCCAGGAGTCAAGCTGATCCCTGTGATCCCTGAATCCAACAGGAGTTCAAAAGGATTCTGCGCGTCTCAAGGGGCAAAAACTGCTATTCATTTAGGATTTTCAGGCACACTGGGGCTTCGCCACAGAAGAGCTGATGCTATCCGGCCTCGTGATTCGGCCGCCGCTGCTGAACCAGCTCAAACCGCAGATGAGTCCAGATGAATCTGAAGGCCCCAATCTGCCTCCGACGCTCGATCTCCTCTTGCCTGACTGACACAGTTCAGTTCAGACACAATAACAGGCCATTGAGTTTCCCTCTGCAGCTGGGAGCTGACTGTAAATGCGAAAGTTAAGTTGTTGAAATGATGTGTCAGGGGACTTGCAAATGAATACACTGTCATTCCAATGGAACCCAATTTACCCTGTGTTCATAGTGAATGGTTTCAGAGACTCAGTTTAAACCCCCTACTTAACGATGTTCTGCAAAAACATCGTCAGAAAACATTCCCCAAGGAAAACTGACAGCTAAGATGAAAGCGATGAAAGAGTCACAACGGTATAGTGTATTTTATGACACTTCTCATAGGAGGATTTAAAGATGTTAAGAAGTGAATGATTTCACAATATTCACAGGAGATAGGTAGTAAACACCCCTAAATTAAAACATAATAATGAAATAATTATGGCAATATTCTGTTATTTTATAATTCTCTTGTTAAAGACAAAGGAAGAAAACGCCCCACTCTGAGAAAATGACAAAAATCAATTTTTATAAAGTTTATAAATCTGTTTATTAGAAGAAATGGGTACCATTCTAGGGTTAGCAACCAAAATGAATACAGTGTATTTGCTGTATTCCACTTAGAAATACCCTCCTATAAAGGCCCTAAAAAATTATTTAATATATACTCTTATACTTAGAAATTGTTAGAAACATATATCTTGAGTTTAGTATTCATAGATTAGTTTTAACAAAATTTTTATGTTTCTAGGCCAAATTTTTGGTCTTATATGTTTTAATTATAGTAAAAGTATATTTGTATAAGGGTTTGATGATAGATGATATAAATATAGGTAGTTATATCTTCTTCAAGGTAGCATATGAGGTCTAGGTTTTCTGAAGATGTGACTGTGTGGTTAGCTTTTAGAAAAAAAGACTTTGTCACATAGGAGAAAAATTTTAAAGTAGGGATTGATTTTCCCTCTAACAATGCATGGTCTTGGAGACTGCTGCCGCTGCTGCCAAGTCACTGTAGTCGTGTCCGACTCTGTGTGACCCCATGGACAGCAGCCACCAGGCTCCCCTGTCCCTGGGATTCTCCAGGCAAGAGTACTGAAGCGGGTTGCCATTTCCTTCTCTAGGTCTTGGAGACTAGAAAATGCTTATATCTTGGGAGGGGCAATGAAAAAGATTAATCACTTTCTCCAATTCCAACTGACTTGATTTCATCTTCTGTCCCTTCTAAACTATGAGTAGGGGTGGTTGAAGATACAAGTCATCCTTTCTTCACTCTGCTTCATGGAGCAGCTTAAAGCCTTGGGGCTAGAATTATCTGAAAGCTTGTTCACTCACAATTATGGTGATTGATGATGACTGTTTGCTAAGAGCATACTTGGGCTATTGACTACTTCCTTACAACAGAATGGTTGAGTTCTAAGGATGAGTGTCCTGAGACTATGAGCACCAAGTAGAAGACATATCTATCACCTTTCATGATCTAACTTTGGAAGTAAGTCATACAGCATAAATTCCAGCAATATTTTATAATCCTCTCATTAAAGACAGGAAAGAAAATGCCCCACTCTAAACAAATAATAAATAAAAATTGGTTTTTATAAAGTTTATAAATCTGTTTATTTGAAGAAATGGGCACCATTCTAGGGCTAGAAACCAAAATGAATACAGTGTATTTGTTATATTCCACTTAGAAATAACCTACTATGAAGGTCCCATTAAAGGCACTATATGTAAAGGCACTCACTCACAAAGGCCCAAGTTCAAGGTGAAGGTGGATTATATCCCTTAGCGGAAAATTACAAAGTTCTAGAAAAGCATATAATAACCAAAAAAGTTGTTGTGGCCATTTTTGCAAAATGCCAGTATCCGATACTATAGAAATATATACCTTTAGTATAGTGTTATTACATACTAAATAAATATATCAGATTACTAGCTGTTTATTAGGTTTTTGTTATTTAATGACAAATTTACTCTTCCTTTTTGCCCACTATACTCTGATTCCTATTAATAGCAACCAAAAGAGAAAAAAAAAATCTCTTCAATGTGTGGTGCTTGGAAAACTGGACAGTTAGAATTTTTTTAACACCATATACAAAAATAAACTCAAAATGAAGTAAAGACCTAAATGTAAGTCCAGATACTATAAAACTGCTAGAGGAAAACATAGGCAGAACACTCTTTGACACCCATTACAGCAACACTCTTTTTTTGATTCATCTCCTCAAGTAATGGAAACAAAACCAAAAACAAATAAATGGGACCCTTAAACTTAAAATTGTTACACAGCAAAGGAAACAATCAACAAAATAAAAAGACAACCTACTGAATAGGAGAAAATATTTGCAAAGGATATGGTCAATAAGGGATTAATATGGTCAGCTGGAGCAGCAAGTGGTGTCTTCGAGGTGCTGGAGCGGCCCAGAGGAGATATCCCACGTCCAAGGTCAGGAGCAGTGGCCATGAGGAGATACCTCATGTCCAAAGTCAGGAGCGGCGCCTGCACTCCGCTGGACCGGCTGTGTGGAGACACCCTACGTCCAAGGTCAGAAAAAAACCAGTAAGTTGGTAGGCACTGGACCAACAGTAAGGAGATACTCCACATCCAAGGGCAAAGGAGAAGCCCCAGCAAGATGGTGGGGGGTGGGGGTGAATTCACGTTTAGAATCAAATCCCATTCCTGCCAGAGATTCTCAGAGGGCTCAAACCTCTGTGTGGTGTGGACCAGGACCCAGGGACCCCACAGAGACTGGGACAGAACTGTGTTTGAGCGTCTCCTGTGGAGGTACGGGTCAGCAGTGGTCTGCCTCAAGGATAGGGGCTCTGGGTGTGGGTATGGCATAAGCCCTATTGGAGGTGGTGGCCATTAACCCCACTACAGAGCTGCCAGAACTGACATAGGACTGGGAAATAGACTCCTGGAGGGCAAGACAGAACCTTGTGCATCGGGACCCAGGAGGAAGGAACAGTGACCCCACAGGGCACTTGCCTGCGGGTGCTGGGAGTCTCCTGTGAAGGCGGGGGTCAGAGATGGCCTGCTGCAGGGATGGGGGCACTGACTGTAGCAGTACATTCCTGGGATCTTTTGAGGGAGGTCACCATTATCTTCATTACCTCCACCACAGTTTGGCCCCAGGTAAATAACAAGGAGGGAACATAGCTCCACCCATCAACAGAAAATTGGATTAAAGGCTTACTGAGCATGACCCCGCCCATCAGAACAAGACACAGAATTCCCCTCAGTCAGTTTATCCCATCAGAAAGCATTTATAAGCCTCTTATCCTTCTCCATCAGAGGGCAGACAGACTGAAAACCACCATCACAGAAAACTAAACAATCTAATCACATGGACCACAGCCTTGTCTAATTCAATTCAATGAAACTGTGAGCCATGCCATGTAGGTCCACCCAAGACAGATGGGTCATGATGGAGAGGTCTGAAAGAATGTGGTCCACTGGAGACAGGAATGGCAAACCACTTCAGTATTCCTGCCTCTAGAACCTCATGAACAATATGAAAAGGCAAAAAGATAGGACACTGAAAGATGAACTCCCCAGGTCGGTAGGGGCCCAATATGCTACTGGAGATCAGTGGAGAAATAACTCCAGAAAGAATGAAGGGATGGAAACAAAGAGAAAACAACACCCAGCTGTAGATGTGACTGGTGATAGAACCAAGGTCCGATGCTGTAAAGAATAATATTGCATAGGAACCTGGAATGATAGGTCCATGAATCAAGGCAAATTGGAAGTGATCAAACCAGGAGATGCAAGAGTGAACGTCAATATTTTAAGAATCAGTGAACTAAAATGGACTGGAATGGGTGAATTTAACTTAAATGATCATCTTGTCTACTACTGTGGGCAAGAATCCCTTAGAAGAAATGGAGTAGCCATCATAGTCAACAAAAGAGTCCAAAATGCAGTACTTGGATGCAGTCTCAAAAATGACAGAATCATCTCTGTCTCCAAGACAAACCATTCAACATCATAGTAATCCAAGTCTATGCCCTGACCAGTAATGCTGAAGAAGCTGAAGTTGAACGGTTCTATGAAGACTTACAAGACCTTCTAGAATTAACACCCAAAAAAGATGTCCTTTTCATTATAGGTGACTGGAATGCAAAAGTAGGAAGTAAGAAACACCTGGAGTAACAGGCAAATTTGACCTTGCAGTACAAAATGAAGCATGGCAAAGGCTAATAGAATTTGGTCAAGAGAATGCACTGGTCATAGCAAACACCCTCATCCAACAACACAAGAGAAGAATGCACATGGACATCACCAGATGATCAACACCAAAATCAGATTAATTATATTCTTTGCAGCCAAAGATAGAGAAGATCTACACAGTCAGCAAAAAGCAAGACTGGGAGCTGACTGTGGCTCAGCTCATGAACTCCTTATTGCCAAATTCAGACTTCAGTTGAAAAAAGTAGGGAAAACCACTAGACCATTCAGATATGACCTAAATAAAATCCCTAATGATTATACACTGGAAGTGAGAAATAGATTTAAGGGACTAGATATGATAGACAGACTGCCTAATGAACTATGGAAGAAGGTTTATGACATAGTACAGGAGACAGGAAGCAAGAACTTCCCCAAGAAAAAGAAATGCAAAAAAGTAAAATGGCTGTCTGAGGAGGTCTTACAAATAGCTGTGAAAAGAAGAGAAGCGAAAAGCAAAGGAGAAAAGGAGAGATATACCCATTTGAATGCAGAGTTCCAAAGAATAGCAAGGAGAGATAAGAAAGCCTTCCTCAATGATCAGTGCAAAGAAAGGTAGAAAAACAGTAGAATGGGAAAAACTAGAGATCTCTTCAAGAAAATTAGAGATACCAAGGGAACATTTCATGCAAAGAAGGGCACAATAAAAGACAGAAATGGTATGGACCTAACAGAAGCAGAAGATATTAAGATGAGGTGTCAAGAATACATAGAAGAACTGTACAAAAAGATCTTTATGACCCAGAAAATCACAATGGTGTGAAAACTCACCTAGAGCCAGACATCCTGGAATGTAAAGTCAAGTGGCCTTAGGAAGCAAAACTACAAACAAAGTTAGTGGACGTGATGGAATTCCAGTTGAACTATTTCAAATCCTAAAAGATGATGCTGTGAAAAGAAAGCTGATGACTCAATATGCCAGAAAATTTGGAAAACTCAGCAGTGGCCATAGGACTGGAAAAGGTCATGTTCATTTCAATCCCTAAAAAAGACAATAGCAAAGAATGCTCAAACTACTGCACAATTGTGCTCATCTCACATGCTAGTAAAGTAATGCTCAAAATTCTCCAAGTCAGGTTCAGCAATACATGAACCATGAACTTCCAGATGTTCAAGCTGGTTTTAGAAAAGACAGAGGAAACAGAGATCAAATTACCAACACTTGCTGGATCATCAAAAAAGCAAGAGAGTTCCAGAAAAACATCTATTTCTGCTTTACTGACTACGCCAAAGCCTTTGACTGTGTGGATCACAATAAACTGTGGAAAATTCTGAAAGAGATGGGAATACCAGACCACCTGACCTTACTCTTGAGAAATCTGAGCAGGTCAGGAAGCAACAGTTAGAACTGGACATGGAACAACAGACTGGTTCCCAATAGGAAAAGGAGTACATCAAGGCTGTATATTGTCACCCTGCTTATTTAACTTATATGTAGAGCACATGATGAGAAACGCTGGACTGGAAGAAGCACAAGCTGAAATCAAGATTGCTGGGAGAAATATTAATAACCTCAGATATGTAGATGATACCACCCTTATGGCAGAAAACTAAGAAAGACTAAAGAGCCTCTTGATGAAAGTGAAAGAGGAGAGTGAAAAAGTTGTCTTAAAACTCAACATTCAGAAAACAAAGATCATGGCTTCTGGTCCCATCACTTCATGGCAAATAGATGGAGAAACAGTGGAAACAGTGGCAGACATTTTGTGGGGAGTGGGGGGGGGGGCCTCCTAAATCATTGCAGATGGTGACTGCATCCATGAAATAAAAACACATTACTCCTTGAAAGAAAAGTTATGACCAACCTAGACAGCATATTAAAAAGCAGAGACATTACTTTGCCGACAAGAGTTCATCTATGGTTTTTCCACTAGTCATGTATGGATGTGAGTTGGACTCTAAAGAATGCTGAGCACAGAAGAATTGATGCTTTTGAACTGTGGTGTTGGAGAAGACTCTTGAGAGTCCCTTGGACTGCAAGGAGATCCAACCAGTCCTTCCTAAAGGATATCAGTCCTGAATGTTCATTGGAAGGACCGATGTTGAATCTGTAACTCCAATACTTTGATCACCTGATGCAAAGAGCTGACTCATTGAAAAGACCCTGCTTCTGGGAAAGACTGAAGGCAGGAGGAGAAGGGGACAGCAGAGGATGGCATCACCGACTCAGTGGACATGAGTTTGAATAAACTCCAGGAGTTCATGATGGACAGGGAGGCCCGGCCTGCTGCAGTCCATGGGGTTGCAAAGAGTCAGACACGACTAAGTGACTGAACTGAACTGAACTGATATATAAACTGTCCATACAACTCAACATCAAAAACGAACAACCTGATTTTAAAAATGGGCAAAGGAATTGATTAGATATTTTTCAAAGAGGAAATGCAGATGATTAATAGGCCTATGAAAAGATTTTCAATATCACTAATCATCAAGGAAATGCGAATTAAAACTACAACGAGATATCACTCCATATCTGTCAAAATGGCTGTCATCAAAAGAAACATGAATTGCTAACGTCAGCAAAAATGTGAACTTTATTGGTGGGAATGTAAGTTGGTTCAGCAATTATGGAAAACAGTACAGAGGTTCTTCAAAAAACTAAAAATATAACTACCTTATGACTTAACAATTTCACTCCTGGATATATATCTGAAAGAAACAACACTAATTTGAAAAGATACATGCACCCCAATGTTCATTGCAGTTTATTTACAATTGCCAAGGTATATATCTTATATATATATATAAGATGTGTGTGTGTGTGTATCTAATGGAATAATACTCAGTCATAATAAAGAATGAAATTTTGCCATTTTCAGCAACATAGATGGACCTGCAGGGCATTATGCTAGGTGAAATAAGTTAGAGAAAGACAATATTTTATGGCGTCACTTATACGTGGAATCTAAAAAAAAAAAAAAAAGTAAGAAGACTAGTGACTAAAACCAAAAAAAGAAAAAGTGAGCTTACAGATATAGGGAACAAACTGGTAGTTACCAGTAGGGAGAGAGATGAGGAGGGGGTAATGTAAGTGTAGGGGAATAATAGGTACAAACTACTATGAATAAAAATAAGTTATGAATAAAATAAGGGATATAGTTCATAACACAGGGAATACAGCCAATATTTTGTAATAACATTGAATGGAATTCAACTTTTAAAAATTGTGAATCACTATATTGTACACCTGTGAATTATACAATATTGAACAGTAACTATATTTCAATGATAAATCACTAAATAAATAAAAGTAAAGAAAGGAAGGCAGGAAAGAAAGAAAGTCACTCAAAAAAGCTCTGGAAAGTCTATAACATGGGCTGACTTCTAGTACTTGGAGTTTTTGGCATAATTTCTAGACTGTTCAAAGACTTCATTTCTCCTTTGTCTCTCCAAGGCTTACTTTAGATTATTGCATTGTACTAACAAATGGGTAAAGAATGAGATACAAATCATAACATAGATGTTAAAATGTATTTTGATGACTTGAAGCATTTCTGACTCTGGTCATAAATAGTTATCTAGAATTTTGAATAATAGACTAATAATTTCTGGACAAAGTTGGTGGTGGTGGTAGTGGATGAAGAGTGGGAAGGAGTGTTAATAATGTCTCTTTATTTAATTAATAAATTTGATTTTTTTTTCCCTTCAAAACAGACCAAACTACAAATTTAGAAACCACACAATGCATATCAGTGATCATAGCTGGCATTTTTAAAGATGAGATGTGTCTTAAAGTACGTATGGCCTCAGATGGTTTCTAACATGTACTGACCTGAGCAGCATTGCATGGTGCAATATTTTCACTGTGATATCTATTTGAACATTTTCTTTAAAAACTTACAATTTGTATCTTGGCCAAATACTGTTGCATAACTTATGACAAAATAGACTATGGTTTGTAACGTAAATAAGAGTGATGTTAGAAAACAAGTTAGAGAAATATAACATTGTAAGATTTTTGCATCTCAAGATAATCTCAATCAAGTCATAAACTGTGTTTTGTGATCAAAATCTATGGCACATCAAATTGCAATGTCTCATAAACAAAGAAGTATGATTATATCCAATTTGCTGCTTGTTTTAATTTATAAGATTCAAGACTGTCCATATTTGCAAAGTGTTATTTGAAATCTGTATGCAGGTCAAGAAGCAACAGTTAGAACTGGACATGGAACGACAGACTGGTTCCAAATAGGAAAAGGAGTATGTAAAGACTGTATGTTGTCACGCTGCTTACTTAACTTATATGCGGAGTACATCATGAGAAACACTGGGCTGGAAGAAGCACAAGCTGGAATCAAGATTGCCAGGAGAAATATCAATAATCTCAGATATGCAGATGGCACCACCCTTTTGGCAGAGAATGAAGACGAACGAAGAATGAAGCCTCTTGATGAAAGTGAAAGAGGAGAGTGAAAAAATTGGCTTAAAACTCAACATTCAAAAAACTAAGATCATGGCATCTGGTCCCATCAACTCATGGCAAGTAGATGGGGAAACAATGGAAACAGTGACAGACTTTATCTTCTTGGGCTCCAAAATCACTACAGATATAGCCTGTAGCCATGAAATTAAAAGACACTTGCTTCTTGGGAGAAAAGTTATGACCAAACTAGACAGCATATTAAAAAGCAGAGACATTGCTTTGCCAACAAAAGTTCATCTAGTCAAAGCTATGGTTTTTCCAGTAGTCATGTATGAATGTGAGATTTGGACCATAAAGAAAGCTGAGTGCCAAAGAATTGATGCTTTTGAACTGTGGTGTTGGAGAAGATTCTTGACTGTCTCTTGGACTGCAAGAAGATCAACCAGTCTATCCTAAAGAAAATAATCCTGACTCTTCATTGGAAGGACTGATGTTGAAGCTGAAGCTCCAATACTTTGGCCACCTGATGCAAAGAATTGACTTATTGGAAAAGACCTGATGCTAGGCAAGATTGAAGGCAGGCGGAGAAGGGAATGACAGTGAATGAGATGGTTGGATGGCATCACTGATTCAATGGACATGAGTTTGAGCAAGCTCTGGGAGTTGGTGAAGGACAGGGAAGCCTGGTGTGCTGCAGTCCATAGAGTCACGAAGAGTCAGACACGACTGAGCGACTGAATTGACTGATTCGAAAAGCACTTACAAATAATCAAAAACTTCTTAATTTTTAAAATACAAAAAAAAAAGCAAAAAATGTGAAAATCATTTTAGCACAAAATATTAAAATTCTAAAAAATAACATTTTTATATCAGTGTATCTTATTTTGTATAGGTGTTTAAATTTCAACCTGTGTATTTAATTCCAAAGTTAAACCTGAAATTAAATGCACTTTTTAGCATCTCTATTTACAAATTAGAGTTATTTATTTATCATTAAATAAATAAAGTAATTTATAGGAAAGGTATCAAATGAGAGAAAATAAAATTATCTTTATACATGTTCACTATTAAAGATGTAATTAGAATAAAATTTAACATCAAATAACATGCTTACATAAAATGAAACATGCTGCTTGCAATTATTTCTGTTAACTTCATTATGTGTCAACCATGAAATTGTGAAATATTTTATTCAGTTTTCTAAAATTAGTTAATAGAATTATCCATTGCGTTGAAGGGCATTCCGCTCCCCCCAAAAAAAATTTCAAATTACTTGAGAACAAACAATAACTATCATTTGACATAAAAAAAAAAATCTATTTCTGCAAATGAGTTGATATGTTAATTTAGTAAATATTTGCAAACTATGTAAACAAGAAATCTTTCTTCTCTATCAGAAATACTTAACCTCAGTCAACACTACATTTGAGAACTGTGAATCCAGTGTTGTCATCAGTTTTTTTATAGTAATGCATAACTTTAATGTATAATCCATATAAATGGATAAAACTTCCTAAATGTGCATGACAGACAACCACAGAGTGTGAAAGTGTTAGTCACTTAATTGGGCCCAACCCTTCATAACCCTGTGGACTGTAGCTATCTGGGCTCCTCTGTCCGTGGGATTCTCCAGGCAAGAATACTGGAGTGGGTTCTTGCTCCCTTCTCCAGAGGATCTTCCTATCCCAGGGATCGAACCTAGATCTCCCGCATTGCAGGCAAATTCTTTACCATCTGAACCACCAGAGAAACAACCAGAAACTTGCTTTTAAACTCTCCAGAGGGGTACTGGTTTGCAACTTTTTGCTGTAGGTTTTTAGTGGAAAGAAATAACATCAGGATATGAAACCCTGAAGCATGAGATTTGCCCACTAAATTTCTTTTCAGTCAACCACGTCTTTCACTTATAGTTTAAGCAAAATACTCATTGTACAGATATGAAAAGATCAGAATAATGCTGTAGGACCTCTATAATGCTATACAGATTACTCGACCTACACCACTGAAAATCCATGGCAAAGCAAAGTGTTTTGTAAGTTTTAATGCACTGTGATCTTAAAACTCTTTTCATCTCATGTCCATTCATATTACCTCTTATAAGTATGGCTTTTGATAATCAACTGACTCACATATAGACTGTACATAATGAACTATCCCAAATAGTTTTTGCCCTAGCATTCAAAAAAGGTATTTTATATTGATTTCCTTTTTGTAATTTGAATATATACACTTTATATATTTGAAATATCATTAAAAAGGAAACAAACTTACAACAGCATACTGTGGCCTTAATGTAAGAAAAGAGGATATATATTTTCAACTCCTTTGTTCTTTTTTTCCACTTTCCTTCTAGAAATTGTTTCTGTCAATTTTAATTTTCATTGAGTTGACTAGGAAGGGAATATAAGGAGACAGTTGCCTCCAACTGCAAATAGCAGTAGAAGATTAGTAAATGTTTGCAGCAGTTCCAGGTTTCATTGAACCTGTCTTGAATGATATGGGGCCAAATAAAACATGCATTTCTATAAAAGCAGTAAGAGACATCATGGTGTTTTAAGTTTAGGAAATGAAAATAACTCAAAAAAAGACCCCAAAATTGCAGCATGAAAAATCTTTTGCCATAAATAAGAAGAATTTAAGACTCTACTGAGCACAAAGTTGTGAGGCAATAGTACCTTTTTATTTAAGAGGAAAATTAATACAATATAGTTTCAATATCACATGTGGATTTTAATGGTTATCTTTTTAATGGCATACAGCAGGACCATTATAGCAATTTCTCCAAGGTTCCCATATCTTCATCAGTTTTAAGCAAATAATTAATATCTTCAAAGCTTCTGTTTTTGCTTTAGAGGTCATTCCATTTGGTAATTAAAAACAGAGCAAATAGAACAATGAAGTTACCAACGAACCAAAGAATCATAAAAATGTAACTTCTTAAGTCAAATGTAGAAATGATTTGGAATAAGTAAGAAGAATAAGGAAATAAAATTATGTGCCCCTTCTCCAGGAGATCTTCCCAAATCAGGGATTGAACCGGGGTCTCCTGCATACAAGTAGTTTCTTTACCGAGAAAGCCATACATTTTTGAAGAGAAGTTAAAAGTAGTCTGTCAACTTCTTTTAATTTCCTCATAACTTAGCACATCTTAACTTCAAATTAGTTAAAGAAACTCTGATAGTTGCACATGTATTCTCTCTACAGGGACTGTGAACACTGTGGAGATGGATTTTGGAAACCCTATACCATAGTCAGTCACAGCAGATCTGAGGGTTTGCTATATTCAAGTGGCAGAACTCAGACTGAGGAAGAGTTAGCTAAGTATTTAGATGCAAATACATTGACTCCAATGCCAGGGATGCCTCCTGACAGAGCTGAATGTATAATGGTCACCAATATTTTTTTTTTTCATCTCAGAAATAGACTAACCTCAGTTTAGTTGATTATTGATTTTAGTATCCCTACATGTGCAAATGTATCTTAGATGAAACATAATATTTCCTCTTTGAAAAGACTATTAGACTAGATAAAATACTCTGGGGCACATTGGTGGGAAAATTAGTAAAAATGATATTTCTGCTATATAAGTGAAAATGAATCCTTGATGTTGTTTTTGATGGTCTGTAACATGTATTTCTTGTAGAAAATGGTATTTGTCACTTTATGGAAAGCCACAGCAATAGAAAACATGAACTAAATTGCTTTATTCACAGGTAGGATGACTTTTTTTACAGAAAAATATTATTGCATCAATGGAGAAAGTATTTTGTTCACTATGTGATAGGTACTCTAATAGGATTGCAAATAAGTCCTCAAAGTAAAAGAACAATGATAAAAATAGGTTTGTTGAGCAGAAATAGTTTTTTACAAGAGGTCTGAATATAGGACAAAAAGTAGCCTTTTTCATCATTCCTGTGATATTGTTCTTAGAATGTGTATGTTTGTGTGAGAGAAAAAATGTGTATATTTGTGTGTATATATAGTGAATATATATATATACATAATCATTATGTTGTGTATGTATGTAGATACATATATATAGTGAATATATACATACACACTCACAATATATAGACCCATATCTATACATATAAAAAGATCAATTATGTTATGATTTTAATTAAGAAATTTGCCAATATTTTAAATTCCAAATAGACTTAAATTGATACCAAATATGTAATTTAAAAATATTATTTTTGTTTACACTATAAAAGTGAGTGTGATAAAAATGAATCTTTGTAAAAATATTGACAGAAAAGTGAAATTAATTTAATTAAACTTTTATTTAAAATGTTTTATCTTGTACATTCTGGTACAAGAAAGACTCTTATTCAAATTAATAGGCTATGTCTAAAATAATATCAACATGACCATGCATAATGTATAGTCTTTTAAAATTTCCTTCCTTTTCATTTATAATAAGTGTGATGTTCATGTAGCAAAGTTTATAACTATTTCTTGAATATAAATGTTTTTCTATTACATGTAAAACATATAGAAGACTTAGCCCTTGACTGAAACTAAATTTCAAACATTAATAAGAAAAAGCATAAAAAGCAAATGTTTTCCTAGTTGCAAATGAAATTAAAATATTTTCATTTGGGTTTACCATAAATTACACAAGACCTTTAAAACAAAGTTAGCTGAGGAAGATTTTTTTTTTTTAAACTCCAGACATTTGGGAAAACATTTGAGATACTCAATAAACTCCAAATATGGCCAAGTTCATCCATCCCTAAAAGTAATTAAGAGATAGTTTTAATCCCTTTATTTGAATTAATATCCTATTGAACTTAGCTATATTTCCTCTTTCACAAAAAATTTCATGAAAGTCCTCATGACTGTAAATGAAACATATATAATTGCATTTTTTTTCTTCCTTATTTACTCCTCACCATAATCAGGGGCAGCCTTGGATTTCAAATCTAAGGGCAGTCCAGTTGTTTGTTGGTCTAGCAAGCCTCACACTACTGTCAGTCCATTCAGTTTAGCAGAACATTGATTTTTGAACAGGGAGCCTTGAAGAAAATAAGACAATATTCTACGAGACAATGAATACTGGCAGTCAAATATGTAGGAAGGACTGCTTCACTCCATTTTAATGTATATTCATGAAGAAAAAGTTTTTGTTACTGTAAGAATGTTTGCCTGTAGATGTATTTATGGGGTGAATCATTGGGGGAATCTTGTATTTATGGGGAAAAGAAGAGAGGCGTCGAAAAGAGAAATCAAGGGACAGTTAATGGCATAAAAGAAAAAAAAAAATGGTTAAGTGGCATTGGAATTTTGTTGTTTTTTTTATTTAAAAATTCTTATTTGGCTCACTAAGACTATCCTCAACAACCCAGGTGGTCAACACAGGCCAAAATTTGAAGCTCATCACAACTCCATAAATGCTTTGACTCCTCAAATCAGATAAACAAGTAGATTTGCCTACCTTATCCATGCTGCTGCTGCTTAGTTACTTCAGTCATGTCCAACTCTGTGCGACCGCATAGACAGCAGCCCACCAGGCTCCTCAGTCTCTGGGATTCTCCAGGCAAGAACACTGGAGTGGGTTGCCATTTCCTTCTCCAATGCATGCTAAGTCACTTCAGTCGTGTCCGACTCTGTGCGATCCCATAGATGGCAGCCCACCAGACTCCTCAGTCCCTGGGATTCTCCAGGCAAGAATAGTGGAGTGGGTTGCCACTTCCTTCTCCAATGCATGCATGCATGCTAAGTCGCTTCAGTCGTGTCCGACTCTGTGCGACCCTCTGGACTGTAGCCTACCAGGTTCCTCTGTCCATAGGATTCTCTAGGCAAGAATACTGGAGTGGGTTGCCAACATTATCCCTAGATGGCCATTTATTTTAAACTGACGTTTAAAGGAATAATGTTCAGCCATACCCTAACATCTTCTCAATATTTCAACTCAGGCACAGGAAACACAAAAGGAAAGTAATCAGGTGAAGATTTATCAAGGAATAAATCAGTTTAGATTTGCAAAAGGAATGGCCTGAGTTTTTCAATCCACAAGATATAGATTTTTTATGTTTTTTATAAAAAAAAAATAGTTCAACTGAGTAAATTTTAAAGATCATTTTGGTTTTATTCAGCTTTTCTTGAATTGGGCAATATGCCATCTAAGCAAATAGAAAGGAGCCCTAAGGAGCTGTACAAAATGAAAGACTTTTATAAGCAAAATGGAACAGGAACAAGGAAGTTATAGTAGGCGAAAAAGCAGGTTGGTCATTGCAAATTTGGTTTCCCAGGTGGGTGCACTGGTAAAGAATCTGCCTGCCAATAAAGGAGACACAGGTTTGATCCCTGGGTCAGGAAGATCCCCTGGAGAAGGAATGGAAAACTTTCCAATGGAAGCCCTCTCCAGTATTCTTGCCTGGAAAATTTCATGGACAGAGGAGTCTGGCAGTATACAGTCCATGGGGTTTCAAAGAGTCAGACATGACTGAGTAATTAAGCATGCATTGCAAAGTCACCTTCCTTGAGAGATTTGCAGAGGTCTACAAGGACACTCACCTAAGTAGGGTGACCAGGCAATTTCTGACAGACCAATTTAAGATTCCATTTCTGGGAAATGCAGAAATAATAATTAAGTTTTTGGTGATGTGAGACCTAGTATAATTAACTCCATTTTGGGTCTGTTGTCTTGTTTTTAACAATGTAAATATAGACTGAAAACATGGATAATATAATAAGAAAGGAATAAAGTGAGGCTATGCTATGTCAGGCATCTATAAAGCCTAATTTAAAAAGCCAAGATATTTAGTGACAAAAGAAAGAACCTATATGAAACATTTCCTTGGAACCCGAACCTTCTCGTTTTTTCACCTTTGAACAGCTCAGAGCATGGGGAAGGGTATATATCAGGTCAATTTCTGGCTATCTATTGGTCAGACTTACTTGGCTCGACTGCTTTCATTAGTAATCCTTTCATTTTTGCTGGAACAATGTGAAAAAGATAAGTTTAACCACCTCACAGTCTTCTGATATATTCCATGGTTACCTTTGGGGTAAGATCATGGCAAAGAAATAATGGAAACAGTGACAGCCTTTCTTTTCTTGGGCCCCATAATCACTGCAGATGATGACTGCAGCCATGAATTAAATGACGCTTGCTCCTTGGAAGAAAAGTTGTGACCAACCTAGACAGCATATAAAAAGCAGAGACCTTACTTTGTTGACAAAGGTCTACATTGTCAAAGCTATGGTTTTTCCAGTAATATATGGATGTGAGACTTGGCCCATAAAGAAGGCTGAGCACTGAAGAATTGATGCTTTTGAACTGTGGTGTTGGAGAAGACTCTTGAAAATCCATTGGACTGCAAGGAGATCAAATCAGTCAACTGCAAAGGAAATCAGTCCTGAATATTCATTGGAAGGACTCCTACTGAAGCTCCAATACTTTGCCACCTTACATGAAGAACTGACTCATTTGAATAGCCCCTGATGTTGGGAAAGATTGAGGGCAGGAGAAGAAGGGGATGATAGAGGATGAGATGGTTGGATGGCATCACTGACTCAATGGATATGAATTTGAGCTCATATCCAAGCTCTGGGAGATGGTGATGGACAGGGAAGCCTGGCGTATGGCAGTCCATGGGGTCACATAGAGTTGGATACAACTGAGCAACTGAACTAGACTGAACTACCTATGGGGTTAAGTTTACCAAAGAAAATCATATTTCAGTTATTCTATAAAATGGTTTGTCTATACATTTGAAATGGTGAATATCATGTAGGCAATCAATCATCTTCAAATACTGTGTTCATCACCTAGTGTTTCTATCAACAAGCTCAACATTAATAGATGAGAAGATGTTTCAAATATTTAGCACATAAAAATTAGATTTGGTGACAAGAGACTGAAACATACTGTAAAAAAGAGCATAACTTCTTTTCTTTAGATTTTGACTTCTTATTTCAAAAATTAAAGTGTTAGATTACAAATACTAAAGTCATGCCCAGATTTTCTAGGTTATGTTGATATTATAGGCAAGTCCAAGACAAGATGTCCAATACACATTGTTTTACACTTGCCAAGCCCTATACAGAGTTTGACAATATCTTTGTAGTGGTTAAAGTTCAAGAGGTAGCTCAATTTAGGTTGGATAAATAAGGTTTTGATCTCATATTGGCTGGACACTTTGGAGAAACTATTTTATCCTTTGAAGTTTTAGTTCTTCATCTGCAAAAATAGAAAATGTATTGACAGCTACCACCAAGGATTATAAACATATGGCACCCACCTTTTCAGTCCTATGAGTTGTTAATAGTCAAAATCACTTCTTGTTGGTTAGAACCTCTACTCAGCCTAAGTGCTCTGAATATTAACTCTTAGAATAATCTTGGTACTTCTTAATAAATATGTATTCTAAATCATCTATAGTAGCAGTAGCACCATGTCCGACTCTTTGCGACCCCATGGACTACATAGCCCATGGAACTTTTCAGGCCAGGATATTGGAATGAGTAGCCCTTCCCTTCTCCAGGGGATCTTCCCAACCCAGAGATCGAAGCCACATCTCCCACATTGCAGGTGGATTCTTTACCAACTGAGCTATCAGGGAAGCCCTCAATTCTAAATGTATTCTAGTATTATTTACATTGAAAAACTCTGGCAAATACAATTTTAGAAATTGATTTTAGATGTTATTTGAAAGTGTTTCAAGATCTTTCTATGCCAGATAATTACTTAAGGAGTGATGTTTTATTATAGAAATTCTAACTCAAGCTATGATTTAAAATATTACTGTGTCTTACTCTGATAAAACTTACTGAAGTACAAACACATCTTCCCTTTCCAAATGAAAACTAGAATGGTGCTAAACATCATTAGCACCTAAGTGAGAGCTCTTTACATATACACAACAGAGTAAATTAAGATTTAATTTTAATATTTTATTTGGGACTAAAAGCTAGTTGAATTATAAGAAGCTCAAAACCTATTGTCTAGAAAAAGATAAGTAGTAAAATCATTATTTATCTGTAAATAGAGTTTCAGATCTTACTGAGAGTTTCCCTCTCAACAGACTGTGACATGGGAAATCCAAATCAAAGAATTCTGATAGTACAAGTCTTGATTGGCAAGGCAAAAGTGGAGGAGTGATATAATTAAACAAAAATAATGGGAACCCCTTGGGTTATACAGACTTAAACCCATGATTACAAATGTGCATTGACGGGTAGATATCACTTCAATCTCCCTTCACAATTTAATATATTCTTCTCATTCCAGCTATTTTAGGATTTGCTGACAGGCTTCTTCCAAACACTGCTATCCAATAGGTGCAGGTTCTTATCACAAAGAGAGCTCATTTGCACCTGCTTAGGGCTCTGGGTAGAGTACAGTAACTGTGTCAGTGTTGCTTTGGTTTATTGCATTTACATTTCAAAGTGGCTAAATTGTTTTGAGAGTGTTTCTCAGTGTGGAATCCTTTGCAATCTCTGCTTGATGTTTAAAATACTTGGTATCTCAAGAAAAAAAAAAAAAAGACCTATGTATTCTTGAAATTCTATAAAGCTTCAAAGGAAAAATAAAATTGCTCCCAAATAGTCAACCCAATGGACACAAATTTGAGCAAACTCTGGGAGACAGTGAAGGACAGGGAAGCCTACTGTGCTGCAGTCCATGGGATAACAAAGAGTCGGACATGACTTAGTGACTGAATAACACCAAGCAAAAGTTTGCAAGTAGTTCTTTCTATAGATACAAGTTTACAAGTAGTTCTTTAATGGCTTATAGTGCCATTAATATTTAGAATAAAATTGAGTTAAATGCTAAATGTTGAATGAATTTTAGATACATCTATGACAGTTAATCCTCCTCATTTCACAAATAAAAACATTGCATTCCAAAGAGCTTATTACATTAGTGAAATAATATAGTTTGCAACTGGAGATGCCTCAGTTGGATCCCTGACTCTGTCACTTAAGCTGTGAGAATGTTAAGCCTCAGTTCCATGATCTGCTAAAGAGTAAATAAAATAGCTGAAACTATCAGTTATGAGTAAACTAAGGAAGCAAATCCAGTGAGAAGGACATGATAGACCACTGAGAAGATATAAAATGACAGGATGGTTATAGGCCTCACAGAAGGAGATGGGAGCACACAACATGAAGTATTTTCATATCTATTACTGTATCTATCTGTCATTTTGATCTTTTATAGGCCAATAAAATGATGCTGAATGTTTTTGTTTCATCTCCAGCTCCTTCCTCTCTTTTACTCACCCTTCTCTTTGTCCTAGAGTGCTTCCTAGCCAGCATGGACCATATCATCATGTTCCTTCTAGTTTCCTGTTGAATCATGGTAAGGACTCAATACCCTTGTCATCTCAAGGCAGAGCTGGTAAACAGGTAGGCTTTACTATCCTCTGTGGTCCCCCTGAGATTACTTTTGTAAATAATCTCTTTGAGTAAATCTTCCTGGAATTATCCAGTTTCAAAAGTCTGTGTTTCTGACTGGGTTGCTGACTGATACAGCACTTAATCACTTAATCCTACTGCAATTTCCTGGAGATACAAAAAGGCTCAAATGATATGACTCCAAAATGACTCTCTGGTTTTAATTCAGACAAATAACTATAGAGAATACCCATTCTGGTTATAGTTTTGAACCAAGATCTTGCAGCAACTTTCGGAAAACCTGAACCAGTTGCAGGTTTATAGGGTCAGACACATTGGACTACTGGGATGTGGGACTATCAAGCTTGAGAGAGTCTGAAGGTTTTCCAAAAATTATTTGCAAGTGTGGATGAAATAAATAGAATGTTTATTTAGTGCTAACGTGAGCCTTTTAAAAAGTTCTATTAAAAACCGAATATCCTCTAATATTGGAGAAGGAAATGGCAACCCACTCCAGTATTCTGGCCTGGAGAATTCCATGGACTGTTTAAAGAAAAGAGTCGGACACAACTGAGCAACTTTCACTCATTCACTCATCCTCTAATATGATCTATTATTTTAGAAAAATGCACCTTCTTGAGTTCAGTAAAACCTTTGTCAGTTTATGTATAGTTCATTGTTCATGTTCATATTTCATCATGTTTGACTCTTTGTGATCCATTGGACTGTAGCCCTCTACAGCCCTCCTCCTCTGTCCATGGGAGTTTCCAGGCAAGAATGCTGGAGAGGGTTGCCATTTCCTTCTCTGGGGATCTTCCCAACCAGGGATCGAACCCTGTCTCCTGTGTCTCCTGCACTGCAGGTGGCTTCTTTACCTGCTGAGCCATTGGGTTATCAGTTTATAATTATATCTATAAGGACAAGGTGAAAAAATTGGATGGGATTTGATAACTGACTCAATGCTAATGTCCCCAAAATATCAATCATTAGATCTCCACACACTAAACAGTCCTCCACACTGTTCAAAGACATAAAAATGACATGGAATGTATAATATATAAAGTTTTAGAAGACAATATTAAGAGGAATAGTTAGAATACTTGAATTAAGCCTAAATTTCCTTAGAACATAAAAATAGGGGTTAAAGTTAAAAAGATAAAATTTAGTGAAAATGAAGGCACACTTTAATTTCAAGTTCAGAAAAGAAATGCATTTTGCAAACATAGCATCAATTTAGGCTTAGTTTAGCCAAAGTTTATGTGAGATATATTAGAGCAGTTTTAGTCAGCCACAAGTTTGAAATACACTTGTGGAATGATGGCTTGACTAAAAATACACTTATATTTTTGACTGCCCTTCTCAGATGTTATCTGGAATAGTGTTTTCGTTTCTCAGTGGCACATTTTGAGAGGAAGCTTTGAAGGATCAGAGAACATCTAGGTGGTAAAAGAAACACACTAGGAAATTTTTTAAAGTGCTTTGTCATATTAAAACAAAGAAGGTCAAACTTCAAAAACTTAACAACTACAGGTCTTGATTTGAGGGGTATTCTATTGAGAGAAAGGAAAGCTATTCTGTGTCTTGCCAATAAATTAGAACCAATGGGTAAAATCATAGACAGTATGATTCACCCTAGTGTAAAAATAGCAATTACAGCTGTCCAACGACCTATTAGTTCAACTTTCAGAATAGCAGCTGAAAGCACAGCACAGAAGTAATCCATGATTTGCAAGAGAATAGACTTAAGTGTCAGAAGTTCTGAGCCTTCCAGAGACTAAAATCTATTAGACAAAAATGTCAGTTCTGTGCCAGTTGCAAACTCTATGCTTATTCTCCAGGTGAGACTTGGGCTATATATATATATACATACATACACACACACTATATATATATACACACACTATATACACACATATATATATATTTGCGTGTATGTGTATATCTACACATACATTAGTATTTCTCATAAGAGTGGGTAATATTGTGTATTTCACTTCATCATATGCCCAATATTTTTCCAGAGCTATTATATCTGTGTCACTTCTCTGTTTTATACAATTTATTCATTTTCATCTTCAATCTGTAAAACTCATCTTCTCATGCAATTGGTAAATTTGTCTATTTCACAATTTCCAAATATAAAAACACTGTCCTTTTGACAACAAATTCATGTCTATTCAACTTAGTTTGAAAGCAAAATACTTAAGCCCCTAAACTAGAATTTCACTTTCTAATATTCTTGTAAATCACGAAATTTTTTTTTCAGGAAAGCAATGAAATTGATCAAATTTTCTAAAGCTGTCAAAGATACATTTCTACAAGATTATTATGAAATTCTATACAATTAAGATCAATGTAACCCAAGAAGGAAATGGCAACCCACTCTGGTACTCTTGCCTGGAGAATCCCAGGGACAGAGGGGCCTGGTGGGCTGCCATCTCTGGGGTCACACAGTGTCAGACACAATTGAAGTGACTTAGCAGCAGCAGCAGCAGCAGCATTGACTTATAATTTTTATGAGAAAAAAATGTTATAAAACAATTTCATGAGACATTTGATGGAATGAGAATAAGTCTCTCACGCAACATAAACATACAGTGAGTCTGATCTGAAGTCCTTTCTCTCTACTTCTAACATGTCCAGCCTTTAAGGCCCCTCCACCCTTACCAGTTTTCTATTATGCTCACATTTTCTCTTAAATCCTATTAATTGGTAGGTTTCAGGCAAGTCAAAGACCTCTATCTACCTCCTCACTCATTCTGACATCAGAGAGGCCAAGGCAAACAGAAATTCAGACTCATATTTTCATGAGAATCTAATTTAAACCAATATGTAAATTCTCTGGACCAAATCAACTTTATAATTTTATCAATCCTCTTCTTAGCAGAGATAAGTATGGTTATTGAATTAATTGCAAATGAATATGCAGAAACACAATATACTGTATGATTCTATATATATACATAATATACTGTATGATTACCTATAAATCTCTCTTTTTTAAAAAAAAAAAATAGTCTTAATCCTATCTTGCCCAAGCCAGATTATAAATTTAGGAAAATATCCTTAATTAAATGACTAAAATTGCAAAAAATTATGAAGCAAATACTACCATAGTAAAGTAGAATAAGTTTAAAGATCATTTTATAATAAAGAGGTGGTTTATAACTTACTTGGGTCTTAAACTATGAAAAATTTCAAACTCTTTGGATTCTAAAATGCACAGATTCAGATACAGACAAAAAATGCCGCATAGTGTGTTCCATGTCAAACTGTTCACTTTATTTTCCCCTTGGAGTTGGAAAGTTCAATCTAACCAAATTTATATAGAAAGAGAAAAACATTGGGGAAAGTATGCTTTATCAAGAAGTTTGATTTTTTTTTTTATTACTCTCCAGACCTGTCTCCTTGACTTTACCTTTTCCAATTCCTTTCCTGACTCCTCGCACCTTTTTAGATTAAAAAAAAATTTTTAATGTTTATATTTATTTATTTAGCTGCACTGGGTCTTAGTTGGGGCATGCAAACTCTTAGTCTGTGAGATCTGATTCCCTGATTGGAATCAAACATGGACCTCCTGCATTGGGAGTATGGAGTCTTAACCACTGGATCTCTAGGGAAGTCCCTAGACTTTTTTTTTTTTTTTTTTTAATTTTATTTATTTTTTTTTTAATTTTTCAGTGGGTTTTGTCATACATTGATATGAATCAGCCATAGATTTACACGTATTCCCCATCCCGATCCCCCCTCCCACCTCCCTCTCCACCTGACTCCTCTGGGTCTTCCCAGCCCACCAGGCCCGAGCACTTGACTCATGCATCCCACCTGGGCTGGTGATCTGTTTCACCATAGATAATATACATGCTGTTCTTTCGAAACATCCCACCCTCACCTTCTCCCACAGAGTTCAAAAGTCTGTTCTGTACTTCTGTGTCTCTTTTTCTGTTTTGCATATAGGGTTATTGTTACCATCTTTCTAAATTCCATATATATGTGTTAGAATGCTGTAAAGTTCTTTATCTTTCTGGCTTACTTCACTCTGTATAATGGGCTCCAGTTTCCTCCATCTCATTAGAACTGATTCAAATGAATTCTTTTTAATGACTGAGTAATATTCCATGGTGTATATGTACCACAGCTTCCTTATCCATTCATCTGCTGATGGGCTCAAATCTACTAAATTAGTATATTTTCCAAAACAATTCTACATGTGCCACACTTTTATTCTGTTACATTCACATGAATGAAAGAGCAATATTCCTTTTAGATAAGCAAAAACTAAGGTCATACATAGATATATACATGCTTCTCACAACACAGTTCATGGAAGAAAGAAGATCTTGCCATACACACACTCCTAAACAAAGTACTTCCCCCCAACCTCCATCCTTAGAGGCAATCATGAGTGTTGTGAAATGTCAAGAATCACACTTTGACTCTGTCTGCCCTGTTCTTTTTTCCTCCCAAGGACGAATCTACCTTTGTCCCTTCGAGGGAAGTACAGATTTGGAGGAAGGAGGAAGCTATCAGTTTAAGTATACAACCAACGACCTTATTGAGTGGCTAAAACTTTGAACATCAAAAAGAATAATGAAAGATTAATAAAGCTGGGAAGGATGATCTTGTGGATACACAATCCCTTTTCTCACATGGATTATAAACTTTTGGCTCAGAGAATTTTAATTTCTTAAACTCTAATGCTGAACCTTGAGCTCAACCCTAAATATAATGAAATTGATTATGATACCACTATAATATGCTCAGTATTTCTCATGGAACTCTTCTTCTTTATATGCTCTCAGAAGAAATCATATATTGGATTGCTTTCTGGTAGCAGCTATACCTTTATGTTGACACATGTAGATATCTCCCCAAGATCCATAGTGACCAATAACACCCATTCATAGAATGACTGACTTGGAAAATGAATTCTGTTTTCAAGTTATTAGTAGAGCTCAAATAACTGAAATTTAAACCTCATAACCTCCTAGGCTTTATCTTCTAAGCAACTGAAATTACCAGTCACAGATTTTATACATCCACATGTGATCTTTCCAATCTTGGGTAATGGCATTCAAGTTCCTTCTAGGACATTTTACATCCAAGGACTCACATTGGTAGCAGCCAAAATCTTGTTATGCACTAGAAAATTGAACAATTTTTAAAAAATGACATCTTATATATAGACAATTGAGAATTCATATAAAGCAAAAGATATTGAGAATGTTTTGGTGAACAAAGATAAGCAAGTAATGCGCTACATTAATTTTTAAGACTGCATATTCATTTTCTCAAACAATTGCATCTTTTATGCCTGCCTTAGTTTTGAACACATTTGTGTAAAGTATCTTTATTTAATAATATATTTGATCATGCAAAATTAAACACATTTAGCTTTTCCTGGTAATAGAATAATGTTCACTTAAGATTTCATTTTTTACTCAAGACAGTTTCAAAAGCCAATGGGTCTATATTTCCAAACACCTATTAAAAAACTATAAACCAGAGGGAAATCTAAATATTGCTGAATCAAGTTATTTTCTCAATTTGAAACTCTATTGATTCATTCTGAGATGCTTTCTTATAACATCAATGTCTGAGCAGAAATAATAGTCACCAAATCATATTCTTGATCCACAGAATCACTTAAAAATTGAAAAAAACATGCTTATGTTAGGTGAGTCAACAAAAGTGTTTGTGTTTACATTAGAAAAAGAGTAAGAAAATCAAAAGTAGCATATATTAATATTTATTTTTTCTAATTTGTATAAATAATTTACCCATATATTATTTAACATTTCATGATTTCTCATTACTATCTATTCTCTCTCACCTTTCTCTTTTACTTTCCGACAGCCTCCAAACCTATCAAACTGTATGTCATTTACTAAAAATGCTATACTATTTCTTTTCCTGGATGCCTTTTTAGTCTTCCCCCAGAATTTTTCTGTACAAAGTATCCTTCGGTATTTCAGTCAAGAATTTTTCTTATTGAAATATTTTATGACACTTCCCAAAGTTATAAAATTCTTCATATTGTTTTCTGTATAACTCTATCAATATTTATGGCATTGTGTTGAGATCATGAATTTTATTATTTGTATCTTTTAGTAGATGTGAGCTCCTTTAGCAAAAAGACTTTGGTTCATCTAACATTGACCACCATATGACTGTAATAGAGATTGCCAAATTGAGTAAACGAGGGAATTAACAAATGAAGAAACAGGGCTATAACTTTTGGTGACTCCTGTATACCTTGCCATATAACTTAGCTGAACTCCAAAGAATGTATACATATAACCTAAAAAGGAAATCCCTAAGCAATTAATCTGGTCTATCAACTCAAATTCATTTAGTTGTTATTATTGCCTTTACATCACAGACCAATCATTTTAGTTATTTTAGAGGTCAAATCAGTGAACACTGGAGTACATGTGTCTCTTTCAATTATGGTTTCCTCAGGGTATATGCCCAGTTGTTGGATTTTGGGGTCATATGGTAGCTCTATTCCTAGTTTTATAAAGAAACTCCATACTATTCTCTATAGTGGCTGTATTAATTTACATCCCCACCAACAGTGCAAGATGGTTCCCTTACTCCACATCCTCTCCAGCATTTATTGTTTGTAGATTTTTTAATGATGGCCATTCTGATTGGTGTGAGGTGATAATTCATTGTAGTTTAGATTTACATTTCTCTAATAATGAACCATGTTGAGCATCTTTTCATGTGTTTGTTGGCTATCTGTATATTTTCTTTGGGGAAATCCATCAGCAGATGAATGGATACAGAAACTGTGGTACATATATACAATGGAATAGCATTCAGCTATAAAAAGGAATGCATTTGAGCCCGTCCTAATAAGGTAGATGAACCTAGAGCCTATTATGCAGAGAGAATTAAGTCAGAAAGAGGAAGACAAATATTGTATATTAACACATGAGTATGGAATCTAGAAAGATGGTACTGATGAACCCATTTGCAGGGCAACAATGGAGATACAGACATAGTGAACAGACTTGTGGAAATGGCAGCGGAAAGAGAGGGTGGTCTGAATTGAGAGAATAGTATGGAAACATATACATTACTATAGGTAAAATGGATAGCAAGTGGGAATTTGCTATGTGACCCAGGGAGCTCAGCCCAGTGCTGTGAGACAACTAGAGGGGTGTGATGAGGGGGGAGATGGGAGGTGATTTCAGGAGGGAGGGGACATAGGGATACCTGTGGCTGATTCCTACTGATGCATGGCAGAAACCAATGCAATATTGTAAAGCAACTAACTTTCAATAAAAAAAAAAATTTTTTAAAGGTCAAATCAGGTTAATCACTCAATTCAGTTACTACATATTCCAGCCCCTTTTCTGGGGTCAAAACTGGCCAGGAAACTTGGAGTTTCCCCTTAAGAGCTGAAATTACCTCTGGATAAGGCACAGATTAATCTGACCATTAAAAAATCATTAGTAAATTGGCAGAGCAGTTGACTCTTAGCAGCAAGATGTGATGTAAAGAATGTAAGTTTCAGAGTCAGAGAGATATGGTTTCAGTTTCAGAAAACTCTACCTTCAAAATATGTGACACTGAGTAAGATATCTTAGCCCTGCTTTCATTTGTTTATTTTTAATTTTGAAAATTGAATACTAATATCTACCTTATGAGTGAGGACGGAGGAATGGCAGGAGGCCAGTTAGTCAACAGATGAAAATTGCTTTGTTCCATGTCTGACACATGGTAATCAAGAAATATTAGTTTATTACTTTAACTGTCACTATTTCTTTCTAACACTCTTCGTTGATCTTTACTTCACCTGACAAACGTTCTGAATGTTGGTGCTATTTGATGGAGAACCATAGATACCATCAAAGACTTTCTAATGCTTAGAATGCAGCAGAAGGGGAACTAAGAGCACTGCGCATATAATTATTTCCCTTCCTCTCTCTCTTCCATTCCTTTTCTTTCATTTTCTTCTTCCTCTTTTTCTTCCTCTTCCTTTTCTCTCTATGAATATAAGTAAATTTGATAATTATAAAGACATTTTAAGGCTAAAAGTTAATCTTTATAAGGCTTTTTATCAAATATTTGCTCTCATTTCCTCTAATGAGTCAATCACCTCTAATCTTTATTTCTGTATAGATTATCTTGCAGACTTATTTTTCCCAGGTTCATAATAAAGTGTTTAAAACTCACCACAAGCTAATTAAAGCATGTTTAGTTCTCTTTTCATCAAAGATGCACTGATACTGTTTTTACAAGCTTATTTTTTTTTATTAAACTTAGTAAAGAAAATAGTATTAGGTAATTTGTTTAATTTTATGGGGAAAAAACCAACTGATTGATGAATCTTTCACTTTTCAGGTCATTTTTGGAATATTAGGTAAGTAGATCCAAATTAAATTCCACTGGAGCAGGCATGATAGGGAAGCATTTTTTAGCACTAGCAGAGATTATAGCTACTGAGATAGACTTTTAAGGTTTTAGACAAGCACTTGGTGGACAGTGGTTAATAAACACTAATTAAGTCAGCTACAAAAAAACCCTTGGGAGAAGATCAATATTATTAAGTGTTTAAACTGGCTTTCCACATTTACTGAGTCTATATGCAGTTGGGCAAGCTGAGTTTCTTCCTTTGTTCTTTGCTTTTTCGTCCCCTTTCATTTAAGCTAAAAGTTGGCTTGCAAATCACATTCCTAATCATCTCTTACTCTCTAAAAACATTTATTTAAGTTGTCACATATATATTGTATATTGCATAGTATTACCTAACTTGGAGTACTGAGTGTGGTTGATACATAAAGCTGATGAATATGCTAGGATTGAGAATGTGTATTAGCAAGGTGAAAAGAAAGGTTCCCACTTGCATCTTCAAAGGTAGAGCTCCATGCTAAAGCTCCAAGGTAAAATTGTACATGATTGACTGTGGAAGAGCAATCCTGACTTCAGCACTAGCTGCTGCAACCTAAAGCTAAATAATGGCTATCTAGATACAAGTGGAAATCATCATATACATAGGATCTGATGTGTATTATGAATACAAGCTGCTTTCAGCCAATTATGGGTTACTTAAAATGCCCTGTATAATAATCATTATCGTTAGTAGCAGCATCAGAAATATAAGTGGGACCTGTTTACTGCTTGGCAGGGAGTAAGTATTTACTTTTCATCCTTACGGACACTGTTTGAGGTCTGCAGTATCAGCACCATTATGATCTCCAATTTACAATGCATAATCTGAAGCTCAAAGGAGTCAAGTGTTTATCAAAAATGGCACAGTTACTAGATGATAGTGTTGAGATCTGAACTCACGCAACATTATTCAAGAGTCTACGCTCTAAGACTATTTTCCTTTGTGCTTGAGATGCAAACTTTTAATCTCACTGAGGTTGATTCTGGGATTCAGCCTTGGTGGAGAGGCTGGCAACAGTGCCTTAGACCATCAGTGATGGCACTGTAATCAAACTAGTTACATAGGCAAAGCAGGGAAGTGCTATTTTTTCAGAATAAAAGTCAGAAACACTAGAGAAAAGAAATAAAGTCAAGTGAGCAGAGAGGACACACCTGAAGGCTAGCACACCAGAAAAGGAACAACACATACCATTTTCTGAGAAACTAATATTCTAGTTTTATTCCTTTCAAGTCAGCACTTTTGCAAAGGTCCTTACAGTTTTCAACACAGCAATGCTAAAAATAACAAGACCTGATTGTTTTGAATGCTTACTGTGTGCCCTGCACTGAAAAGGGCATTATACATCATTTAATTTATTTCTTTTATTTCATTTATTTCATTTACAACCTTATAAAAGAGATATTATTTGCTTTATTTTGTAAGTGAACAGAGTAAATCTTAGGAAGTTTACTACATTTTTGAAACTACAAAATTGAGAAAGGAAATAAGAAAAAACTACAAGCTCCAACAGCAAGTTCTCATTGTATAAGGAAAAATAGAAAGATGTATAATTTTGATTTTTGGTGTGGATATAGAACACATGATATAGGTCCCGTCACACACTGCTAGTGAGAGTCTAGGCTAGCGTCTCCATCCTGGAAACTATTCATGAAGGTAACTATATTGGCAATGTTCATTTTGGACATATATCCCTAATATATACATAACAAAATCCTATAAAGATGTTTATTGCATCATTATTTGTGACAGTAAGGAGTTATAGGTGTTTATCACAAGAGAATCAAATAGATAAAAAGCGGTAGAAGACTACCATGAGATGTCATGCAACAGTTAGAAGCAAATATGTGTGTGTGTATCCACCCATATCTACATGGTTGAATCTAAAACTACTACATAGAATGTGATAAAATAATTTCAAATCATATATCTGATAAGGGACTTATGTCCAAAATATATGTAATGTACAGTGCAATAAAATAAGCCAAATAATTCACTTAAAAATTAGTTAAGGGTCTGATAGATATTTCTCCAAAGAAGATACACAAATGGCAATGAGCACATGGAAATACACTCAATATCACGGCCCTTTGTTGTTGTTGTTATTTAGTTGCTAAGTCATGTCTAACACTTCTGCAACCCCATGGACTACAGCCCACCAGGCTCCTCTATCCCTGGGATTCCCCAGGCAAGAATACTGGAGTGGGTTGCCATTTCCTCTGCCAGGGGATCTTCCTGACTCAGGGATTGAATCTGCATCTCTTGCATTGACAGGCAGATTCCTTACCACCAAGCCACCAGGAAAGCCCATCAATAGTCATTCAGTTCAGTTCAGTTAAGTCGCTCAGTCATGTCCAACTCTTTGTGACCCCATGAACTGCAGCACATCAGGCTTCCCAGTCAATCACCAACTCCCGGAGTTTATTCAAACTCATGTCCATTGAGTCAGTGATGCCATCCAACCATCTCGTCCTCTGTTGTTGCCTTTTCCTCCTGTCTTCAATCTTTCCCAGCATCAGGGTCTTTTCAAATGAGTCAGTCCTTTGTATCAGATGGTGAAAGTATTGGAGTTTCGACTTCAACATCAGTCCTAACAATGAACACCCAGGACTGATCTCCTTTAGTATGGACTGGTCGCATCTCCTTGCAGTTCAAGGGACTCTCAAGAGTCTTCTCCAACTCCACAGTTCAAAAGCATCAATTGTTCAGTGCTCAGCTTTCTTCACAGTCCAACTCTCACATCCATACATGACCACTGGAAAAACCATAGCCTTGACTAGACAGACCTTTGTTGGCAAAATAATGTCTCTGCTGTTTAATATGCTATCTAGGTTGGTCATAACTTTCCTTCTAAGGAGTATGTGTCTTTTAATTTCATGGCTGCAATCACCATCTGCAGTGATTTTGGAGTCCAAAAAAATAAAGTCTGACACTGTTTCGGGAAGTGAAAATCAAAACTCCACAATGGAATACCACTCTTCACCTGCTAAAATATATTATATATAATTAAAAAAATGGCTTGAAATAAGTTGAAACTTTCATACACTGTGAAAAGATGCAGCAATATTGGAAAACAGTTTGGCATTTCCTTAATATGTGAAGCATAGAGTTAGAGGGAGGGATGAATTGAAAGAGTAACACTGAAAAATATACATTACTGTATGTAAAACAGCTAGCCAGTGGGAATTTGCTGTTTGATTTAGGGATCTCAAACCTGGCGCTCTGTGACAACCTAGAAGGGTGGGATGGGGCGGGAGGTGGGAGGGAGGTTCAAGGGGGAGCAGACATATGTATACCTATGGCTGATTCATGTTGATGTATGACAGAAACCAACACAATAAGCAATTAGTATATTGTTGATAAGTTACAATTATTATAATTAAAGCAATTATCCCCCAATTAATTTTTTTAAAGTTACCGTGTGACCCAGAAATCCTACTCCTAGGTATACACCCCCAAGACATCTAAAAATATATATGCAAACAAAGCCTAAATATTTATAGAAGCATTACTCAAAATAGGCAAAAGTATAAATAACCAAATATCAACTGAAGGCAAACAAAAGGTGGTATTAATATATCCATATAATGGAATATTGTTCATCTGAAAATTTTTTACTGATACATACTGTTACAACATGGAGAAACCTTGAAAATAGTATTCTATGTAAAAGACTAAAAAATATCACATATTGTATAATTCTAGTCACATGAAATACTCATATTAGGAAACTATAGAGAAAGAAAATAGATTACTGGTTTTGGAGGGCTGGAGGGATCAGTGGGAGTCTGGGAAATGACAGTTAAAGGTATGAGATTTCTTTCAGTGAAATGAAGAAGTGTTCTAAAAGTTTTTCTGGTGATGGTTGCATAACCTTGTGAATATATTTGAAGAATATTGAATTGTGCATGTTACGTGGGTGAAGTGAATGGTGCATGAATTATAAACACTTCTTCAATACATTGTTAAAAAAAAAACACGATACCAAATGATGTAAACAAAACGGCATAATGAGTAGCTCAAGCTACCCTCAATTGTCAAAACATTGAAAAATAAGTAGAAATTGTGAGAAACAAGTTTGTAAGAACTCTGGCAAAGGTTTACAGCAACTGAATGCTGAATCAAGAAAAAGTCAACCTCAAAGCTGTAGAAAAGCTCTGTGGCATTTTTTGCCCTTGTCCCATCCCTTCCCTGACTCAGTGGTAGTCTGGAAGAGGACAGCCACTATTCCCAGCATGGGACTCTGGTCCCCACTTCTGAAGGCAATGTCTCTGTTTGGAGCAATTTGGGAGTCATCTTGGCCAGAAAAGCAGCAGCTGCCTAGGCAAAGATTAAGATGTAAAACAGAACAACAAAGTCCTAGTAGAAAATACCAAGGAGAATTTCTTTGGGAAATGAAGGCATTAGAAATTACCTGTATATACAGAGCTTCACAAACCTTCAACAATAACCCCTTTCTCTTTACTCCTAGTAGATCATCTCAACTAAATTATTAATTATTCCCTCCATGTTTTTAATTTGTCATTTGATAATGGTTCTTTCTCAACATTTCAACATAGTCAAATACATTCCAACCTTAATAAATATCCCTACCCATATCCAAGCAGCCCTACCTTTCAATTTATCCCTCATTTTACAAGGACAAGCTTCTTCAATGGATTATCATAAACTGCCTCCATATTCTCACCCCCTAGTATTGACTTAATGTAGTAACTATGACTTTCCCTTCAGTCCATGGGGCTGCAAAGAGTGAATACAACTGAGTGCTTTTTCTTCTTTCTTTCTTCTGAATACCCAAGATCTGTCCTTTCCAATGTGAATGCTGAATAACAAATGGCTAAATTCAATTTACAGTCTGCACATGCTACACTATTTAAGAGTCTTAAATATTTGTACTATCTACCAATTCTATTTTGAAATAGTCTTTCCTTTGCTTCTATGATATCCAGATGCAATTAGTAGTTCAAAAAATTTCTTGGTTTTTCTTTTCAACTATTAATTGTCAAGCTAAATATCATTCCTTCCCCACTATATTATAATTCCTACTAAAAAATTAGTTCTGTGTTTAGAGAACATACAAGAGATGATTCTACACATGACATCACTAGATGGTCAACACTGAAATCAGACTGATTATATTCTTTGCAGCCAAAGATGGAGAAGTTCTATACAGTCAGAAAAAAAAAAAAAAAAAAAGACCAGGAGCTGACTGAGGCTCAGATTATGAACTCCTTATTGCCAATTTCAGACTTCAAATGAAGAAAGTAGGGAAACCCCTAAGCCATTAAGGTATGACCTAAACAAATCCCTTACAATTATACAGTGGAAGTGACAAATAGATTTCAGAGTTTAGATCTGATAGACAGAGTGCCTGAAGAACAAATGGACGGAGGTTCATAACAATGCACAGGAGGAGGTGATCATAATCACCTCCAAGAAAAAGAAATGCAAAAAGGCAAAATGATTGTCTGAGGAAGCCTTACAAAGAGTTAAGAAAAGAAGTGAAAGGAAAAGGAGAAAAGGAAAGATATAGCCATCTGAATGCAGAGTTCCAAAGAAAGCAAGGAGAGATAAGAAAACCTTCCTCAGTGATCAATACAAAGAAATACTGGAAAACAATAGAATGGGAAAGACTAGAGATCTCTTCAAGAAAATTAGAGATAGCAAGGGAACATTTCATGCAAAGATGGACACAATAAAGGACAGAAATGGTATAGACCTAACAGAAGAAAAAGATATTAAGAAGAGGTGGCAACAATACACAAAAGAACTATACAAAAAAGATCTTCATGACCCAGATAACCACAATGTTTTGATCATTCACCTAGAGTTAGACATTATGAAGTGTTGAGTCAAGTGGGCTTTAGGAAGCATCGCTACAAACAAAGCTACTGGAGGTGATGGAATTCCAGCTGAGCCAATTCAAATCCTAAAAGATGATGCTTTGAAAGTGCTGCACTCAATATGCTAGCAAATTGGGAAAACTCAGCAGTGGCCACAGGATGGGAAAGTGTCAGTTTTCATTCCAGTCCCAAAGAAAGGCAATGCAAAGAATGTTCAAACTACCACACAATTGCGCTCATCTCACACACTAGCAAACTAATGCTTAAAATTCTCCAAGCCAGGCTTCAAGATTACATGAACAGAGAAATTCCTTATGTACAAGCTGGCTTTAGAAAAGGCAGAGGAACCAAAGATCAAATTACCAACATCCATTGGATCATAGAAAAAGCAAGAGAATTCCAGAAACACTTCTGTGTCATTGACTATGCTAAAGTCTTCGACTGTGTGTATCACAACAAACTGTGAAAAATTCTTAAATGGGAATACCAGAACACCTTACTTGCCTCCTGAAAAACATGTATGCAGGTCAAGAAGCAATAGTTAGAACCAGACATGGAACAATGGATTGGTTCCAGATTGGGAAAGGAGCATGTCAAGGCTGTATATTTGTCACTTTGTTTATTTAACTGATATGCAGGGTACATCAGGCAAAATGCCGGGTTGGGTGAAGCACAAGCTGGAATCAAGATTGCCAGGAGGAATATCGATAACCTCAGATATGCAGATGACACCACCCTTATGGCAGAAATCGAAGAGGAACTAAAGATCCTCTTGATGAAAGTGAAAGAAGAGAGTGAAAATGTTGTCTTAAAGCTCAACATTCAAAAAACCAAACTCATGGTATCTAGTGCCATCACTTCTTGGCAAATAGATGGGGAAACAGTGGAAACAGTGACAGACTTGATTTTCTTGGGCTCCAAAATCACTGCAGATGGTGACTTCAGCCATGAAATTAAAAGATGCTTGCTCCTTGGAAGAAAAGCTATGACAAAACTAGACAGCATTTTAAAAAGCAGAGACATTACTTTTCCAACAAAGGTCCGTGCAGTCAAAGCTATGTTTTTTCCAGTGGTCATGTATGGATGTGAGAGCTGGACCATAAAGAAGGCTTAGTGCCAAAGGATTGATGCTTTTGAACTGTGGTGTTGAAGAAGACTCTTGAGAGTCCCTTGGACTAAAAGGAGACCAAACCAGGCAACTCTAAAGGAAATCAGTCCTGAATATTCATTGGAAGGACTGATGCTTAAGCTGAAACTACAAAACTTTGGCCACCTGATGCAAAGAGCCGACTTATTAGAAAAGACCCTGGTGCTGGGTGAGATTGAAGGCAGGAAGAGAAGGGGATGCCAGGAGACAAGATGGTTGGATGGCATCACTGACTCAATGGACATGATTTTGAGCAAGGTCCAGGAGTTGGTGATGGACAGAGAAGCCTGGCATGCTGCAGTCCTTGAGGTGACAAAGAGTTGGAAATGACTGAGTGATGGAACAACAACTTTATATGTATTTGGTGTATCCTGGAAAAAATACTGACTTTGTCAGTTGGATATGTCCTCATTGCTCTTGGGGCACAAATCTCAGGTTGTGTCATCCTCTCATATGAATTGAAATAAATTTTTTAAAGCAGAAAAGGTCTCCTAATTTTTTGAGATAAGATTTTCCTCTGACTAGAGAAATAGTTATGCAATTAAGCATATTTTAACAATAAACTTTATAGATTTAAAATCTATGTATTAAGAATAAATTGGATTTGATTAAGTCAAGAAGAATTTCTTGAAAAATAATCCTGTTTAGTATGTATATTGGAGAACTGGGTAGAAAAAACATAATCTTTCTATAGCACATCTATTATCAAATTAAATATCTGCTCGAATCAATTAACTGTATATACAGCAGTTTAAAAATTCTATAGGTAGATAATCGAGTCTTTCCAAAAGAATTATCCTAACTTTTCTTTCCAGCCTTGTCTCCCATACAACTTATTAAACAAACCGAAACAGCCTTTTTCCAACTAGGCAAATATATTCATTATCATCTAAACATATCTTCTCATTTCAGCCTGTGATTTCACCTATCACATTACTTCACTTCTTCAAAGGACCACTTTGTTCTTCTTTATTTATTTCAAGCTATTTCTACCTCCAAACTTTGACAAAGTGCATTCTCTTTAAGAGAAGTTTTAAACTCAGCCCATTATGATCTATTTCTTCTTACACTCCCTTGCATGTAATAAGATTATGCTTTAAATAATAAAATGTAGAAAGTGGCTATACCCAAGCATACATGTTTTCTGTTTATATTTGGAAAGTCACTACTGTAAATATTGTCATTTTGACTATTCCCATCTTTCTATTATTTATCTTATGTTTTTCAGTGTCTCCCCAGTTAGGTCATAGTATTTTATGATATTACCTAGGAATCATAGCTCTACTTCTTCACATTAAACACAGCTACCAACACACTATATATGTTCAATGAATAATTGAAGAAATAAACACTAAAGAAAAGAAAAGAAAGAAGGGAAAAGAGCCAGGAAGGAGACTAATAAGCAAACAAATCATGAACCGTGGAACAAGTCAAATGACCCTCAGTGACCCCCCAAGTCACTTTATAAACATATTTCCAAAACAGACTAATGATTGAGGTCAGTGAATTAATGTTTGTCAAATTGCTTAAATATTATGCAATGCTATACAGATGCAGGCATTAAAAACTAATCTAAATCTGAAACCAGAATGACTTCTGTTCTGAATACTGTACAATTGCCTTTTGAATTTGCCCCACACAACTCTGTCCCTTTGTAGATTTACTGAAAATTGTACAACCCCTATGGGATTAAGAATGATCCAAAGTGAATTCTAATGAAATTCTATGAAGAGTCAGTCATCCTATTACTAAGAGATACTTGTATTTTTTTCCCAAGAGACAACTTACAAGTCTTTACCTGAAGACAAGAGATTTGCTATACAGCCAGAATGTTAAAAACTCATTTCAAATCTTCTTACCATTTAAAACATACATTTAAGAAATCAAGCTATGACTGCTAAAGAGGTTGTTTGATTTCTAGGTCACTAGAAAGTTCCCACTACATGTTCTACAATAGATATTCTACAAATACATAAACATGTATTTGCACAGATTATGACGTCCCTTACAAATATGCCTTTAAAATCTAGTATAAATTTTTATATATTTGAACAAACCTTCTACTGTCCATAAAAATAAACAAACCACAGATCTGCAATTGCATTGTTAGATTTGTTTCAAGTAATACCAAGTATGTGACAAAAAGAAAAAAATTTAAATAATTTCAAGATAAGACACTCAATTAGCTAAAAGAATTTTTAAGCTAATTTAGAAGATTTTTTTATATATCCTACATTTAAATAGGTAAATATAAGAAAATTGATATATACATGCTTTCAAAATAGCAACATCATTTTATATCCATATGTCAAGTTTTAAATTCCCTTCTATTACCTTTTGAAAGCAACCCTTTAAATGCTATTTGAAGTGCCTTATTTTTGCGTTTCCTAGCTGACAGTCTTTCTACTTGAAGTACTGTAGTTTATTAATTTTTATTTTAATTATTTAAAATTTATTTTTTTCACCTTGCTGGATTGCTTTTGGGATCTTAGCTCACTGACCAGGGATTGAATCCAGGCCCTCTGCAGTGAAAGCATAGAGTCCTAACCACTGAAAGTAAAAGTGAAAATCACTCAGTCGTGTCTGACTCTTTGTGACCCTATAGCCTATACAGTCCATGGAATTCTCCAGGCCAGAATAATGGAGTGGGTAGCCTTTCCCTTTTCCAGGGGACCTTCCCAACCCATGGATTGAACCCAGGTCTCCCGCATTGCAGGCAGATTCTTTATCAGCTGAGCCACAAGGGAAACCCCCTAACTACTGAACTGCCAGGGAATTCCCTGAAATACTATAATTTATTTCAGAGAACATTAAATTTAAACACTATAACAAAGATATTAATTTGGAAGTAAACATTGAAATAATTGCATTGAATTCCTCCTTAGCAGGAAAGTTATGACCAACCTAGACAGCATATTAAAAAGCAGAGACTACTTTGCTAACAAAGATCCATCTAGTCAAGGTTATGGTTTTTCCAGTGGTCATGTATGGATGTGCGAGTTGGACTATAAAGAAAGCTGAGGGCCAAAGAATTGATGCTTTTGAACTGTGGTGTTGGAGAAAACTCTTGAGTGTCCCTTTACAGCAAGGAGACCCAACCAGTCCATCCTAAAGGAGATCAGTCCTGGGTGTTCATTGGAATGACTGATGTTGAAGCTGAAACTCCAATACTTTGGCCACCTGATGCAAAGAGCTGACTCATTTGAAAAGACCCTGATGCTGAGAAAGATGGAAGGCAGGAGAAGGGGACGGCAGAGGATGATTATGGAAAAAGCAAGGAAATTTCAGAAAAACATCTATCTCTGTTTCATTGACTACGCTAAAACTTTTGACTGTGTAGATCATGACAAACTGTGGAAAGTTCTTAGACAGGAATACCAAACCATCTTACCTGTCTCCAGTGAAACCTGCAGCAGGTCAAGAAGAAACAGTTAGAACCCTGTATGGAACAACTGACTGGTTCAAGATCGAGAAAGGAATAGACACCCTGCTTGTTTAAACTATATGCTGAGCATATCATGAGAAACGCCGAGCTGGACAAGTTGCAAGCTGAAATCAAGATAGGCAGGAGAAACATCAACAACCTCAGGTATGTGATGATACCACTCTAATGACAGAAAGTGAAGAGAAACTAAAGAGCCTCCTGATGAGGATAAAGGAAGAGAATGGGAGAGCCAGCTTAAGCCTAAATATTAAAAAAACTAAGATCATGGCATCCGGCCCCATTACTGCATGGCATATCAAAGAGGAAAAGGTGGAAGTAGTGACAGACTTCCTCTTCTTGGGCTCTAAAATCACTGCAGATAGTGACTGCAGCCATGAAATCAGAAGATGTTTGCTTCTTGGCAGGAGAGCATGACAAACCTAGACAGAAAAGCAGAAACATTATTCTGCTGACAAAGATCCATATAGTCAAGGCTATGATCTTCCCAGTGGTCATCTAAAATTGTGACAGCTGGACCATAAAGAAGGCAGAACACTAAAGAATTGATGCCTTCAGACCGTGGTGCTGGAGACTTTCAAGAAAAGTACCCTGGACAGCAAGGAAATCAAACCAGCTAATCTTAAGGGAGATCAGCCCTGAATATTCACTGGAAGAGCTGATGCTGAAGCTGAAACTCCAGTGCTTCAGTCATCTGATGCTAATAAACTCATTGGAAAAGGGTCTGATGCTGGGAAGGATTGAGGGTAGAAGGAGAAGAGGGCATCAGAGGATGAGATAGCTGGACGGCATCACCGATGCATGGAACATGAACTTGGGCAAAGTCCTGGAGGTGTGAGGGACAGGGAGGGCTGGCATGTGGCAGTCCATGGGGTCACAAAAAGTTGAACACGACTGGATGACTGAGCAACAGCAGCAACAAGTTACAAATATATATTGTACAACACAGGGAATATAGCAAATACTTTAAACAACTATAAATGAAGGGTAATGTTTACAAATTGTGATCACTATATTGTATACTTGTAATATTATATATCAACTATACTCCAATTTTTTAAAATGTATAAATTAGGTATGACATGAAATCTGTGATAGAGTAAATGTACATATAATATGTAAAATATAAATATGTGTAATCTTCAAAAAAGCAATAAATCTTGGTGATAGTGTATGTACATTTTAATCAATTAGTTAATTGATTATTGAGATACAACTGATTTACAATATTTATTTGTTTCAGGTATACAATATAGTGATTTGAAGTTTTTATACATTACCAAATGATCATCACAATAAGTCTAGTAACCATCTATCACTATACAAAGTTTATCACTATATTGTCTACATTCCCTGAGCTGTACAGTACAATCCTGTGACTTATTTATTGCAAAACTAAAAGTTTGTACCTATTAATCTGCTTCACCTATTTTGCCCACCTCTCTCTCCTCTGGCAACCACCAATTTGCTCTCTGTATCTATACATTTGTTTCTGTTTTGTTATGTTTGCTCATTTTTTTGTTTGTAGAATTCCATCCAGGTGAAATCATATGATATTTGTCCTTCTCTATCTGACTTATTTTATTTAGCCTAATACACCCTAGGTTCATTCATGTTGTCATCTTCTTTGTACATTCATCTATGATTGATCCTTAGGTTGCTCCCATACCTTGGCTATTGTAAATAATGCTGCAATGAACATTACACTTTTTACAAAGTGGTAAAATGGCAATTTAACTCTGTGGTATTCTTCATATATATGGCATATATATACACACATACCTCTGGTGGCTTTGTGGTAAAGAATCCGCCTGCCAATGCAGGAGATGTGGGTTCTAACCCTGGGTCTGGAAGATCCCCTGGAGAAGGAAATGGTAACCCACTCCAGTATTCCTGTCTGGAAAATCCTAAGGACAGAGGAGTCTGGTGGGCTATATTACAGGGTCGCAGAGAGTCAGAGATGGCTGAGTGACTGATCAGGCATATATAGCTCAAGTCTAACCATAGATGAACATCACACAAATACCAATGGAGGCACATTCTATAAAATATCTAATCAGTACTCCACAAAACTGTCAAGGACATAAAAGATATAGAAAGTATAAAAAACTGTCACAATCAAGTGATGTCTAAGAAAATATAATGACTAAATACAATGTGAGATTCTGAATAGAACCCTGGAACAGTAAAAGGCCATTAGATAAAAGCTAAATATTTGAAGTATGTACTTAAGTTAACAATGTATTAATATCGGGATACTAATTGAAACAAATGTAGCATGTTAACATGAGATCGTAATAATAGTGAAAACTGTTGTGGGAGCTCTCTGTATTATTTTTGCAATTTTTTTGGTAAATCTAAAGCTATCTAAAATAAAGTTTATTTACAAAAATCAAGTTTAGAAACATATAGATCACATGAAACTATAAAAAGGAATAAAATTATTTAAAATAAATAGAACTTCTAGAAATAAAAGCACACATATATAAATTAAAGCACAATATTAGTGTAAGGTATTATTGCATGTGTGTGTGTGCTAAGTTGCTTCAGCTGTGTCCGACTCTTTGAGTCAGATGTGTCTTCATTCTGTACTCTATGGCCCTGTGGACTATAGGCCGCCAGGCTCCTCTGTCCTTGGGATTTCTGGAACGAAAAATGAAAGGCAAGAATACTGGAATGGGTTGCCATGCCCTCCTCCAGGGGATCAGGAAACTAAAGGGAGAGTTCATAAACTAGATTTGTCAGAAGAAATTACAAAGAAGAACACAAACAGATGAAAAATGAAAAAGTGAAAGAAAAGTGTTTTAATCATCACTGTTGGGTCAGTTTTCTATCTCATTAATTTGTGTTTTCATTTCCTTCCATTGAGTTTAGGCTAATGTCCTACCTCCAGCCCACATAAGTTAGTTCCTTAAGTTAATATATTTTGGCTTTTATTTTAATATGAGTACAATGTCACAATTTTCCTCAAAATACCACTTTTGTTGTACTCTACAATATATATATTACTATTTTTAATAAGCAACTTTAATATTCCTTTATTTCTTAATTGGCTTTTTAGATATGATTTTATATTTCATAAAAGAGGATTTTTAACATATTTTTGTTACTAATTAACTCTTCATGATTTTGTTTATAGAAAATGTGACATAAATGATGAGGCTGAGATTTGCTGTTTTGTTAAATGGTTTTTAAGAAAGATTCTATATATGCTTGAGAAAACTGGATAGTCTAAAATTTAGGGTTGAAGAGTAGTATAAATATTCCTTTAAAATATTATCTGTAAATTTAATATTTTTATAATATAATGAATGAAATACTTTTACATTCTAATTGGGTTTTGCTTATACATAGGAGCATGATACATTTTTATATACTGATCTTATATCATTAAACTTTATTTTTAATTCCAATTATTCATTTCCAGATTATTTGGAATTTTCTATGTATACATTAATAATATCTTTGGAATATTTATGAACAATTACTTTTATTTCTTCTTTCCAAATTCGCATATTTTTCATTTTTTTCTTCTTCTTAATTTACTAAGAACAGTAAATGTTGAAAAAAATGGGGATAGTAAGTTGTTTACCCTGAGTTGTTTACCATTTCAGATAGAAAGTTTCTTCATATCATTATTAAGAACGGTATTTCCTATGGTTTTATTACACCTATTCTTTTATATTAAAGAAATTCCCTTCTATAATAGTTTAGGATTGTTATTATGAATCAATACCGACTTTGCATCAAATGCTTTCTCTGCATCTATTTGTGTGATGATGTGATTTTTTTTCTTTAATCCCTTCATGTGACAAGTACATTAGTTAGTTTTCTAATACTTAACCAATCCTGTATTCTTTAGGTGAAACTGATTTGTAAAATATATATCTAATATTATTATCCTTATTATGAGTAGTTGGACTTGGGCCCAACTTAGTGACCCTAAGATTACATAACCTGATCATCTGAAAAGATTCTATTTTCAACTAAAATCTTATTCACAGGTACTAGAGTTTAGAACATCAGTATGTTCACAGGGGGTAAGGTGGCAAGGGTTGGGGTGGGGAGGGTTGGACAATCCAACCTACAATACCATGTAAAAATATTAGATTATGGTGATGTTGTGGAATAATCTGCCTGTGATTAATTTGAATATCTCCTAGGTATATACTATTATCTATTAAAACTCAATCAATGTATGATTTATTAGTTTATATTTATTAATGTAGTATTAAGTTTATGTTTATTAATGTGATAACAGACTATATACTTTTAGAATTCTAAATGGAAAAATAAGAAGAAAAGAAAAAAACTGCAATGAAAAATATATTACTACATTTTCACTTTACAGAGCTGTGATATTTATTTTTTTCTCTGTCCTTTTGACTTTGTCATTAAATTAACACATATTCATAACAGATATCACCCTAATTGGGGTATCTGAATTTGATACAGAAAAAGGTCACACATAATGAAAACATATCAGATTAATCACCAAGTCTTGATCCTGGTCATAATGTAATATCATAAGCTTCATACTGAATTTATATTGTGTACACATTTGTCAATTAAACTCTGTATATTTAAATGTAACATAATTTCTAAACCTCACATATCAGAAGCTTGAAAGTTAAGAGAAAACCACTCCTCAAATATTCACATATAAATGCAAAGTCTGAAACAAAGAACAGCTTTCATAATCTTAGATAGATGTCCCAAATTTAAAGTTCAAAAAAATTGCTATCTTTGTTAGGATTAAGTGAGGCTGTCAAGAATTCTGCCAGAAAGTAGTATCTTCAAGGAAAATCCAAGTTTCAGTCAAAATCATGAGCTATTAGCTTCATCAGTAGTTTAAGGCTCTGTGGGAGACTGTTTGCCATAAAACAAGATTTCCAAAAAGTACAATGGGATAGTGGGACCACTGTCAGAAAAGTAGGATTCAAAACCCAAAGGGATAAAAAGATGAGAATTAAATAACAGATTTTAACTTGAAGGATTAATATTTTTAATCACAAAATAAGTCAAGTTGGGATTAGTAAATTTAAGATCAATGGAAGAGGGGAGAATGTTGTCTCAGGTCTCTTTAGCACTATATATTTTCTATTTTCCCTTGAAAATGTAGATTTTTTTTTATATCACTACAACATTTGAATCTAACTACATTTTCTTCATTCATATTGAAATTTAAGAAGTACACTGATTATAACTAAAAATAATGAAGTGGTTCTCAGATATTATTTTGTGAAAGTAGGAACATGGACAGGATGAGAAAGATCTTTTATTTTCCTTCAGACTATTTTAATATTTCTCATTCTGCAAACAGTACCCTTAGGCAAAGTCTTGTACCTGTTACAGAGACTTTAAAAAAGAAATCTCAGTTTCTATATGACATCTGCATGTTGATAAAAGACTCTTTCCTGTACTTTATTAGTATCATCAATGAAGATGCTGGAATATAGTAATTAATGCATATTAAGTGCATCATATTTTACTTGATTCTATACTTAAAGACAGGAAGATTAAGCTGATCATTTCTACTTGTATTTCTCTTACTTCATGTATTATATAAGTGAACATTATAGCTCTAATATTTTGGCTAAAAAAAATTTTTTCATGCTAACAAGTCTATAGGAAATAAGACTGATGAAGTTTAGAATATAATTCTAACCCTTCAACTTTATCACTTACCTTATTTTACATAATTTGTACCTCTATACTTAACTATTTGAACAAAAAAAATACTTTTTTAACTTCTGTTTTTTATATTTCCTTAAAAAAAAATGTGACTGCTTATTTCTTTTCTTTTCATTGAAGAATGAATCCATCTCTGGTGACAAAGCACATGGGACTGCATTTAGGAGAAAGGTAGATTCTGTCCTGGACAAATTGTTGTTCAGTCGCTAATTCATGTCTGACTCTTTGTGACCTCACGGACTGCCGCATGCCAGGATTCCCTGACCTTTACTATGTCCCAGAGTTTGCTCAAACTCATGTCCATTGAGTCAGTGATGCCACCCAACCATCTCACCCTCTGTCATCCCCTTCTCCTCCTGCCCTTAATCTTTCCCAGTATCAAGGTCTTTTCCAACGAGTCAGCTCTTCGCATCAGGTGGCCAAAGTATTGCAGCTAAAAGGTTAAGGGTCTCCACTTCTATTGCAATTGTAAAAGGTTAGCTTCTATTTGCTTCAAATATTATGAAAAAGATCAAAATTGGGCTGATACTTTTCTGTGGACTAAGTGAAATTTGATTATTTTAGTTTACTAGCAATAATGAATTTCATAGGAGAAAACCATTCAAATAAATAAAGTCAATTTAGGAGGCTTTGCTAGACTAAGATTGAGAAAAGAGTATAGTATAAAAGTTGCTAGGGTGGCAAATCCCACTATACTATTAAAAATATTGATAGACAATTGTTAATATAGCACCTCTGAGAGGATACAATGAAAAGGCTAAGATGATCTTAATCCTCTTTGCAAACAAGATGAAGCTTTTTGTTTGAACACTGAAATTTAATTCAATCAAAAAGGCAAATGTTTTTGTGTGTTATTTGTAATATCAGAAATGCTATGCTCAATGATAAATAAGACGCAACCCCTATTCTCAAAAACCTTTTCTCAGTTTTGATGTTGTGAGATAGTGATTCACTCATTTTATTTTCCCCAGTGGACGTTCCAATGAAGACAATATCCAGAGTGACTTTTTGGATGTTAGAGGAAAAAAAATAAGAGAAATTCTAGTTTCACTATAATGGATTATGTTATATCAGTTAAATATCTTGCTGAGAGAATTTAGTAAAAACTGATAAAATGGAAAATAAGTTGCTTTGAAGTCACTGGAGAGCTACTAAGTCACCAAAATTTAGCATACCAAGATCTCTAAGAACTGGAAATGCATTCCTATTAGCCTTGCAGTTTGGGGCAGTGTTGGCCTTGAGCTACGTGAAGAATCAGAGGGTAATAGAGATTGAGCACATAAATGTAAATTTGAAGGTAACTGGAAGAAAAAAATAAACCCTACATACAGCCTTCCTAAAATCCAGGAGAGAGAAAAATTAGGGCTTAGGACCCACCAAGGTTGAGACTCTCTAATTTTCTAGGTCTTATTGTAAATAGGCAAGGTTTAAAAAGTTCTGAAACTCAGCTTGAATCTACTCACTTTTGAACTAAATTAAGAAAATAAAAGTTTTCTCTACACACCAGAAACAAATGTTAACCTTCTCTGAATGAAGATTACTTTTTACTCAATTTTTTCTGAAATTATGACTATATTGACTAAAAATTGCTAGACATATGAGTAGAGAGAATCAAAAGAAAAATATGACAATAACTGATTATAGTTCATTCAGACACTGGGGGTATAAGAAATCAGATATAATTGCTATAATCTGAAGAAAAGAGATGAGAAGATAGAAAGACAAATTAAAAAACATGGACCCTACAAAAATAGAGTTAAAAGGAAATCTAGACCTAAATTACATAGCAACTAAAATTAGGAGCTGAATATGTAGATTAAACATATAATTAGATAAAGCAAGGGAGAGAAATAAGAAATAAGAACAGCATAAAATGTGAGAATTGAGGGGAAATAATATAAAAAAGAATTGAAAATACTAAAACAGTATGAGGAATAACACAAATAAGACAGCAAGACAATGTAAAGACAAGGTATATATACAGTTGATCCTTTAGAAGCATGAGTGTGAACTGCATAGGTCCACTTATCCAAGATTTTTTTTTTTTTTAATTCAATAGTATATACAGGTTGCTCAGTGGTAAAGAATCTTCCTGCAAAGCAGGAGCCTCAGGAAACACAGGTTCTGTCCCTGGGTCAGGAAGTCGCCCTAGAGGAAGGCATAGCAAGCCACTCCAGTATTCTTGCCTGGAGAATTCCATGGACAGAGGAGTCTGGAGGGATACAGTCCAAGGGGCCAAAAAGAGTCAAATATGACATGAGTTGGCATGCATTGATTTAAAATTGTTTGAATCTACCTCAAATACAGAAGGTTGACCCTCTCTGATGGAATTAGAAGAATTGTTGATTTTTTTCAGTCTGTTAAGCTTTTTGATTGTTGTTTGGATGGAGTGACACTTTCCAAATTCCTTACATGAGGAACTGGAAATAGGAAGTGTGTTGGAAACCTAACTTTTCTTAAGGTAGGATATGGATTGCATGAATTAGTAGATTTTTTTGCTGTTTTCTGTGTCTTAATTAGTCTATTAAAACATTAACAATCAGAATGTATGCAATAACAATAAGGACTTGAGAATTATAAAAGGAATTAAAATAATATCTTGCTTTAAGTTTATTTTATCAAGAAATTGTTTAGGTGGAAAGGTAATCAACCACATGGAGCATAAAGGTTCGGATATTTCTGAGACCATCCTAGAGGATATTAAAAAGGTATTGAGTGGTTATAATTTTTATTTCTAGAATTTATTTTAAATTATCATAAAATAATATACAATGACAAAATTTATAACTTAGATTAACAGCTGAGAAACTGTTCTGCTTTAAGAACCTTTGATTTACTTGTTTTATTTATAGGATTACTGTTGCATCTTTTTCTAATGTACCTGCTTTAGTATTAAAAACCTATGGTGTTTAGCTTGTCTTCCCCAGGAGTCCATGACTCTGTAGACTACCTGATAATGACAATATTTTACCCCAGTATATGACTGAAGCTGATAAATACCCCCTCAATAGACCCGTAAAGTGCAACTACACTTTTAGTCAACTTTAAGAACTACTGAAAAAATAAAACTAATTTTAATAGTAATTGACTTCTTTATTAGAAAAGACCAGTGTGTTCATTTAATTGAAAAATAATTAAAAGTTGAAAAAAGGAAAAGTACTTGTATGACTTCTACTATGAACTCATCAGGGTTAACAGTTTGGTGTCTCTTCTTTTTTCAGTACATAAGCCTTTATATGCTTGTGACCTTTCAGTCTTTTTAAAAATATATCATTTAATACTCTTAATCATTATGAAAATGACACATATATTGCAGAGCCAAAATAAAAGATAAAACTCTTTGAAGAACAAAATGTAATTGCCCTTTCATCAGATACTGCTGCCTATCAATCTAGTAGCCATTTTCCCACACTTTATTATGTTTCATCTCAAGTTAGCATGGGCGCTTTCTCCCAACTATCTGCCTTTGATATTCTTAACTGGAGAGAATGTGGAAACTACATTCATTTATTCATTCATTCATTCTTATTTGTTGCCAAAATTTAAAGGCATTTCTGCTGAATATGATGACAATGAAATTGAACCAAAAATATATTTGGTTGGTTATTAAAAATTTCCTCCCTAAAAATGGAATGAGTCTACCCATATCAGAATGTTTAGAAGACACTTCATTCCTCCAACAATCACTGAGTCCAAAACACAAAGAATATGAACTAGAAAAAAAAAAAAAAAAGGTATAAATGTATGTATTTACTGTGCTAAAGCTAGACTTTGAAATTTATAGAACAGGGTGATAGGAAAGAACCCTATGTCCAGGGAGAAAAATCCATATTCCCTAATCCTTCAACTACCCAGAAGAAATTTTAAACAAGAAAATTGTTTAAACTATCTTTTAGTTTTTACCTATCTTTCCAATTTCCCTTTGTTATATAAAGAATAAAGCCAGATGGAAGAGAGTGAAGGCATTTTCTGATTGCTTTTTAGTTTCCTATTAAGCTTCTTAGCACAGATTAGATATATAAAAGGATATGGAGTGAATTTTTTCTTGTTGCCCCACAATTATCAGGGTGGCTCAGAGCTAAAAACAATACTCCACACACTACCGATTACTGACCAGAACTGAGAGAAGAGGAGGCACATTTTATCACAGTTTGCTAAGAGTTAGAGAAACTTTCTCACCTCAACTCCAGCTTTCTTTGTAAGACCGGGAGGAGACTGGAGGAGAGAGTTATCAGGTTTATAGAGAAAGTTGTGCAGAGTGCTTCCTGAAGGACATATTGCTAAGCTCACTACTCAGTTGATGAGAAAGACAGAGGAGGAGTGTGCTTCATTTCTATCTCAAAACAGGAGAGTGCAGAGGAAAGAAAATGACTTGTAAAGAGTATAAGACTGCCCCAAATCAGCAGGATAAACATTTTACTCCCCACCTGGATATCTGCTTAGCATGCAAACCCTACACTTCTCTGAGCATGGGAGAGGAGATGTGAAGAGAGGTAGCAGGAACAGAGAAAAGATGATGGGAGTGATGTTCATGCCCCACCATGTGGTATAGGAAGGAATGCATGAGTTTCTCTGCCAAAGTCAAGTGGCTATCACAAAAGCCTTTATGGTCTTGCTGGTATTTCATCCAAAAGTGCCGCCTGCAGGTGGGAGGACTGCAGCAAGAGCAGAACCTTGGAAGGAGTCGAGCCAGAACTGAACTTTCTGCAATAGAGAAGTATCAAGTGGAGAGACTCCGCAGGCTCTCCAAAAAACTCAGTGGGGTGTCCATCTGAGAACTGTCACCTGGCCACCTTCCATAAAGAGGGCATCAGTATCTCTTCAGAGTAAGTCCAGGAAATGGTGACTCTCACTGGCGGGAGAAGTACAGCTGTGATTCGTCCTCGTCCTTCTCCCCCCATCATCAACGCTGGAGAGCCCACGCTTCAAAGCGCAGGGGGTCGGCACCCAAGCCTGTGCTACTCAAAGAGAAATAGATGCATCTGAAACCAAGATTATGCTTTAAATTATAAAGTATACTGTTTTAATGACCAAAGGGTCTGGATCATATTTGGAATCTGCCCAAGATTTCATTAAAGAACGGTCAAGAAAAATAAATCAAAACTCTGGTGAAAGTGATAACTGTAGAAAGATAATTATTTATGGTTTCTATTTCACTGATTTGAAACTCCTTCAAAAGTTGGTAGCATACAGGAAATAGGGACAAAACCAAGGAAAATGTCTCTTAGCATTTTTTACTATTACAACCCGCAAAGCAAAAGATTAAAATAATGTACTACTTTTTGCTACTGGGTGCTGTCGACTTCTAACAATTTCCAATTAAAGCAGCGTGACAGTTATTTAAAAAGTTGGCAGAGAGGAAAGAAGTCAAGTGAAGGAAAAAGAAAAAAAAAAAAAAAAAAACCCGAACACAGGTGCTATACAAAAAAAATCAGACAACCTCCTTTCCCATCATCCTTTGCACAGCTACCTTCCTACCCACTCGCATTTCATTAGCAATTTAGTGTTTAGCATGTTGGTTACAGTAGCTAAGTGTTAATTGGCTATTTGGCATGTTATGCCAAGATGAACCTGATTAATTAAAAGAGGAAGCACTATCCTTTGAGCAACAGGACTGGGGCACTGATGTTGATGCCTCAGGTTGAGTGTATAATGAGACTTGTAGCTTCAGGCAAAGCGATGCTGCACGCTTTCGGAAAGTCTCTGGCAGAGCACCGAATTAAGTATTAGCTCTGCAGTGGACCCCTGCTTATCAGCAACCTTGCTATTACTCTCCCGACCCTGATGTGCATAAGCAATATTTTCATCCTCTTCCCAAGAGATTTATCTGGCTGTTGAAGTAGAAAATGAATATTTTACAGTTCACTTGTCTGATCAATTACCTACAAGCTGCTGTAGAATTTTATAGCCAGTGGGAGAGCTGTGTAGGTGATGATAGAGAAATCTGGAGGGAATCTCTTAGCCAACTACACAAAAGGGAATAAAACTGTGAATGAGCCGTCAGTAACAGTTCTTTGTTCGGTATGGGTCTAGCCAGAAATTACAGTGTAACCAATTAATGAACTTAAATGCTAATCAGCAGAATGTGAATTCTAGAGGTGAGGAAACTCGACTGTTTGATTAGAGGATAATGAACTGCAGAATGGTTCAAAGCCAACCCCTCCCAAGGAAACAACTCCCTTAGTCCTGCCATTTTTGTCTTCTGTAATTGGGTGAAAATCTTTTTCCAGTGACATTTTGTAGTTTAAGAAACAAAAGTAAAATGTTCATATCTGAAGAAATGTTTTGTTCCCTGTCTTATAGAAGAGAATATGATCATTGTTGACTTTCAAGGAAATTTATCTTTAAATAAATATCTGCCTTGCATAATTTTTATAATTAAATATTGCTTTATGTGGTCTTGACTGAACAGTTTAAAATTACCTTCTCAAAAGAATGACTATCAAAAGGAGGACTTCTTTCACCGCCTAAAATAAATAGCCTAAATGACTCTCAAACACTTTACAGTTAGTTCAATCCTTAATGTTTGGGTTTTTTTTTTTTTCTTCTTTAATATTTACAAATCATATTACTGGAATGATATTTTTAAACATAACTTGTCTCAAGCTTTACATAAATATGTAGTTGAAATGTGAGAAATGTTAAATAATGCAATGACTGGGATCTGTTATCTGTATAACAAAATCCACTATTCTCTTCAAAATATAAAGCTGGCCTTGACAAACAGACCAAAACTTATGCACTGCTAAGTAACTGCTAAAAAAAAAAAGTGAACCAAGATTTTACTTTGCTTAACAGGAGAAATTGGAGTAGATTTTATTTACATACAGTGATGATAAAGTCATTTTTCACTGACTAAATGAAAAGATGATCTTTGAGAAGAAACAAAGTATTTTCTTGAATATATATTAGTTTGGAAAAGTTTCATTTGTATTTGAGCAAACTACATTTTAAAATTTTCATAATGAAGTTTTACTTTACCCATCAACAAACTATTTCATTAAACGATAACTTCAAATTGAAAAAGAAAGAAAATAAGGTTTATATTAAAAAGATGAAGGTATATGGAGGATTAGCATCTTTTTCTTCATTCTATTACAGTTTTCTTTTTGTTTGGTTTTCTGTTTGTCTGGTGTTCTTCTGTCATAGTGATTAAATGACAAATCAATACCAAAGAGTAGAAGTTTTAATCTCTTTTAGATATATCAAAAGTAATCTTGGGTCATATATTTAAAAGTTAAGGTGCATTTTAAAATGTTCTTAATCTATAATTGTACAAAAATTTTCCTGTATTATGTAGGGCTTAGAATGTGAAATTCCCTTATAAAAATTTTTAATTGCTAAGATTAACCTATATCAGATTGAAGTGCTTGAAAACAATACAAATTGATAAAATGTGTGAAACATATACATCAAAACTATCTGAAGCCTTGATACAGTGAACCTGACTCAAAAGTATCTGTGCAACTATAACATTTATGGAGATTTTCATTTCGCTATATAATAGCAGAACACTTCTATCAGTTAGCTGATGTCTTTTGGTCTTATTTTTAATCTACCTACTCACTTATTGCTTTTGGCAAAAAACAGAGTCCATCAATCTTTGTTTTGCTGATTTTGTAACTAGGTCATTTCAGCTCATTAGTTTTAGCATGGCTTTTTAGTTATTGTTTTCCCCTGCATATTTTAAGTCCTTCAGTTTTCCACTTTTTTAATTTTATTTTTCCTTCTTTTTTTTTTCTTTGCTCAATGATAAAATGACGAGATTTTCACAACAGTTACTGCCTCTCCCATAGAAGGATCCTATGATAGCATGAAGTCCTCAAACTTCAGGCTTTCTCAAGGCTTTGCTGTTGTTTAGTCGCTAAGTCCTGTCTGACACTTTGTGACCCCGTGGACTGTAGCCTGCCAGGCTCCCGTGTCCATGGGATTTCCCAGGCAAGAATACTGGAGTGGGTTGCCATTTCTTTCTCCAGGGGATCCTCCCAACCCAGGGATTGAACCCATGCCTCCCACATTGGCCGGTGTATTCTTTATCACTAGTGCCACCTGCGATGACTAGTACAAAACCACAACTCTTAGCTTTATCAGCTCTGAGCCACAGTAAGATATATAACTTCTCCAACTACTGTTAGAGGAGAATAAGTTGCAGCTAGGTTGTTACAAGAACAAATAAGTCAACACATGAAAAACAGAAGATTGTCTGGCACACAGTAAGTATACATGAAAATTAGCAATTAAATAATAAGATAAATACATTCTCAATATCAAAAGAATGCTCTATGGCATACAATTATTATTTAGAGTCCCTAGTTAATGTTTCTTTGAGAAGACTGACTCTTTTTGTGATTGGCCAACACAGAATGTGGGGAACTCATCACCTATCCATCTGGTTCCAAAATGATCTTTGTCTTTGGCTGTCCCTTCCACAGATGGTCTGTCTCTTTGCATGAAACCCATAGAAAACTTCTAGTAGAGTCAGCCAAGAAGTTTCCTTGTTAAACTACAGACTTTGGAACCCAACCCAACATAATAAAGCAGAACTTTTGAAGATAAGATTCAGAAATTTATTTTAAATGAATTAGATAAAACAATATGCTTCCCTGAGGGCTCAGACAGTAAAGAATCTGCCTGCAATGTGGGAGGCCTAGGTTTGACCCCTGGGTCAAGAAGATCCCCTGGAGAAGGGAATGGCTACCCACTCCAGTATTCTTGCCTAGATAATCCTATGCACAGAGGAAGCTGGCTGGCCCCAGTCCATGGGGTCATAAGGATACAACCGAGCAATGAGACAAACACTTTCACTTCACTTTCACCCAGATAAGAACCCAGATGACTCTTAGATGACACTGGCCACACAAGTACAACTCCCATTTTTGGTTACCTTTTTCTTTTATCCCAAATATATCTTCTTGATATGTGTTCTCTTTCACCAAAACTTGTGAGATATTGAGGCAAATTATTACTTTGCCCAGAGAGATTTATTTTTATGTGCCTTGCTTAACAATGAAATAAAATCTTCCATTTTTCTATAAAGGGATTTTAGGCAGAGCCAAATGTAGGGACCTTCACTTGAGTCTCTAAATGATGTTACTATAGTCAATCGCCTTATTTATTTATTAACATCCTACCTCAGTGTCCCAGGGCCCAGATGATAGAATGTTTCTAAATGATATCCATTTATTTCAGCTTCATGGAGCTGAAAAATGAAAGTGAAAGTTGATCAGTCATGTCCAACTCTTTGTGAGCCCATGGACTGTAGCCCTTCTGACTCCTCTGTCCATGGGAATTCTCCAGGCAAGAATACTGGAGTGGGTTGCCATGCCCTCCTCAGGAGATCCTCCCAACCTAGGGATTGAACCCAGGTCTCCCACATTGCAGGCAGATTCTTTACTATCTGAGCCACCAGGGAAGCTGAAATGGTTCTCTAAAATGGAGCAATAGTAGTCTAGACTGTATCCAATCAACAGGACACAACATCAGAATTGAAAGATCAGGCTTATAATTTCATTTCTGCTTCTAACATTACATAGTTCTGAATAAAGTTTTGGCATTCATCCACTTAAATATGAAATAAGAAAATCCCTAGTCCATAGAAAACATGTTTCTTTAGATTTCAAAAAACATTTTTTGAAGATAATATATAGTTTCTGGGAAACTCACATCACAGATGCTTCTGAGATTAGAGCTTTATTTTTACCCTGGAGAACTAGTATGATTCTTTAAGTAACTCATATTGTTTCCCTTTTGCCTTGGTTGCTAAGATGCATGAAATTACATTTTGTTTTCAATTACCATATTATTTCTAAATCTATAGATATATTTTGGAGCAAAACTTTTTATCTGATTTTTACCTTATTTACATGCTAATCAAAAAGTACAAAAATGCCTTCAATATATTAACTTCTTGTAAGTAGGGAAGACCAAATAATTATAAACAAATGCCTAGACAATCATAACACAATGGACTCTACTATAAATAAGAAAAAAAAAAAAATTTGGAACAATAGAACCATAGGAAAGACTATCATTTTCCTTCTTCAAAATTGTAATGAAGAAGCTAATGAATTATCTTTAAAATTAATTATCTTATAAAGCTAAAAATTATCTTTATGTTTCAGAAAAGAAAACATTATATAAACCCAAAATTATGTTATATATAGGATAGTGATATGAATTTTCCAATAGTTTTTGCTTACTGTCAGTGAAAATTAATCTATACAAATAGAAGACTTTGTAATCTATTACAAACTAGAACAACATTAAGAAATATTAATTACTTTATTACTATATTTATGACTAGTAGTTTCTCATATAATTTAACTCTTTAGTATGGTTTTATCATAGCATCTTGACCTAGCTGACAAGAACATCATAGAGCTACATAAATTCAACATTAGTTTTAGGTGTTTGTTTTTCTTTTTCTTTTTATAAAGCTAATTGTAGAAAACTTTTAGAAATTAGTATCAGGAGAGCAACTGGTAACAGTGTCACCGTGTAGGTAACAAATTGAAAATAGGAAAGTTAGAAAAAAAAAAAAGTGGTCTCTCTTTACCCAAACAAGCAAACACAATTTTATTTCACATCTCTGTTAACCACTGTAAGTGAGGGAAGATAACAGTTTTTAAAAGTAAGCGAAACACAGAAAGCCTTAAGGGAAGAAAAGAACTTTCACTGGGATGTTACAATTATTGTTTTCACATATTTTCTTTGGAAGTCAGATGCCACTTTTAGTCTTCTGATGCCCTTGGGTACAAAGAGAGCCTGCAAAGTTAGGTCGGATTTTAAGATCATGATTTTATCGTTCAAGAAAAAATTTTTTTTTCTTATTTTAAAGTAGAGCTCATTGTGTTATGAGGCAAACAGCATTCCTATGAAACATAGTCCCACTGGGTCTCTACTTCACCTTTACAGCTTCTAGCAACTTAATTGAGAGTACAGAGAAATCTCTGCAAGTGAAAAAAATAGATACACACACACACACAAACCGACATAAATACTAGTAAATGTTTGTAATATGAGTACTACTTACTCCATGAGGCAGACTACTGCTACATCACTTCTCCAGATTGGCCTATTTTGATTAGAAAGAAGATTTTCTTGCCCCTGGTACAGAGTGTTTTCTATGTGCGGTGTAACTTGTATAGAGTGATTATCACCTAGTTGTTTTCTTCCTTATTAGTCTTCTTCTTTGCTTATCCTTTGACTTAAGAGAGCAGGCTGGTAGTGACTGCAAAGGTGAATCTTTCTGTCTGTGCCAACTGGCATTTCACAGTTGCTGGCTTCTTCAGCTCCAGGTCCAAGATATATAATGTGAAAAGAAATCCACCATGTCATTTTTTTTTTCCTTTTGAAGTCCTTAATCACTCTACCTTCTTGTCTCCACATGTCAGAGTTTTCTTGTGCTTGTTTTATAAATAAAACCCAGGGTTTTTAGTTAAACTCAGCAGGAGAAGGGGAGAAAAACACATCTACTTCACCTTCCTTGAAGTAGACTCCTAGTTTTCTATATAATTTGAGATTATTGCCATGAAACCTCACAGAATTACTTTCTGTCTCATACCTCTGCCAAATTCTCTTTTCAGAGTCCTTCAACATCACAATTTTCTTCTTACGGACATTTTCATTAAGGAGAACATGCCATATTAGGTCAAGTAAGAGTTATAGCCTCTTACATATTCTAAGGCTTACAATGGCTCAAAGGGCATTTTATTTTTGGCCTCCCTATGATATTACAAAATTTAAATATACTACCCTACAGTAATAATTCCCCTAATAATTATTTATTGATCCACATTCCATACATTCAGTAAAACTTTTACCCATCTGTTTCTGATTGGAGACATCACTATCTTTTTAATGCAAAGAATTTAACAGTAGCAATCACATTTCCAGGACCTACTTTGCCTTAGATATTTGACAAATCACTTACCTTAGATAAGCAACCACCTACTTTGTGGTGTAGATATTGTACTATGTGGAAACAATGAAGTTGAATGTTTTTTAAAATAAATTTACATTCCAGTGGAGGAAACAAAAAAGGTAAACAAGTAACTAGAATGCTAGAGTACGCAAAATATAGCTGAACAATCTTGTAAACTAAAACCTCTCACATGTAATAAGAAATCTGAAAGTACAGCATCTAAAGAACATTAGATTCCTTGTGTATATTTATCTCACTGTTCTCAGCATATGGCTTTGTTTCATAGTCATGAGGGTAAAAGAAAAGAACAAACAAAGGTCCTAGAAGTCTCACAAGCGACTCTCATTTACATCTCATTGTCTATTCTGGGCCACCTTTAATTGTAAGGGACTCTGGGCAATGTCCTTTTTTCTTAAGATAGGTACACGGATGTTATAGAAAAAGTGGAGTCCTATAAGTAAAGACTGTCTTTCTTTCTTATGAGTAAGGAAAAAGCAGAAAATAAGCATTGCAGACAAAGGATGTAAGCCTGTTAATAGAGATGAAGATGGAGGAAAGGTTACTTTCCTGACACAAGATAATTTGAGTGAAGTGTAAAGTCTAATTGGGGGTAAAGGTTTCTGCCAGAGGGAATGGCATATCCAGAATTTCAAGAAGTTTTTGGAAAATAATGAGTATTCCTGAACAAAACAAACAACAGGTAAGGAGAGTGTGTATGACTATAAACATCATTACAACCTTATGCTGGAGCTTGGTGGTGGTGGAATCTAGATGCCATGTTAAAGAAAGTGGATTTTATTTTACAGGGATTAGAAAGTCACTAAAGGTTTTCACAGATGTCTGATATTAGCTTTGTATTTTGGAAGGAGAACTCTAGTGATAGACCTGAAATGAATTAGAGACACAACTGAAAACCCATTTTAATCTGACATTAGAATTTAAAGAAGTCCATCATTTATCATTTTGTAGAAACAGCTCTGTCTAATTATTTAGAAACATTCTTCTGCAGCTCTGTCACACTTTCTTGAGAAGAAGTCACAATTATATATGACATTCTAAGTCAGTCTTCCTATGGTTTCCTGTAAGGGGGGCTAATGCTTTCTCCTGCTTCCTATGGTCTTGCTTGTGCTGCCAAGCATTTTTACAATGTCCTTGGCTCTGATTCTCCAAGCTGTTTTTATAGCGTCCTTGGCTTTGATTTTACAAGGAGCCTATTGGAATTGGTTGGATCTCTGAAAAATGTAGAGTTTAGACTGAATGTAGAGTATAGACTGATCTCAGTCTATACTATTTTTTTCATATTCGTGTACAAGATTGATTAGGTTATATAGGCCAGCAGCTTATGGATCATTTTGTCCTTTATTCTATTGCCAATTGTGTGTAATGAAAGTTTCAAATTTTGGATTGAACTTCAAATATTCTACAAATGTATGATATGCATTTTTAAAACATATCATTGAGTATTTTAAATCTTTGTAAGTAAACTACATATACATCCAAATGTCAGTATTAATATCTGTTAACACATTAACTATTGTTAATTTTCCATGGCAGTTCGGCTCATATATATATACCCAGAAACAATTTTCTTATCATCTCTGAGCATATATTTATTTTTTTATGTAAATCATTGAGTAGGAAGTGTGTAGTTTTACATGTGTCATTCTTTGAACTTGGCCCTTGAACATGACTCCTTATAATAAAGCTTTTGGCAAGCCACTATTCTTTCATGGCAGACCTGAAACTGGTTTAATTAAATGCCAGGCAAAGCTCTATACTATTCTTAGGAATTATATTGTGATAAGTGAGAGTATAAATTACTGTATCCTACTAATGTTGCACTATGTATGGAGCTTTTCTGTACTTTTAGAATATCTAAATTTTGTGTTTTTGATACACATAATTCTATCTAAATTCATGGTTATAAATGTTATTTATTTTCAAGTGAGGTACAATAATTATTCAATTAATCTTAAAAATAGAATCACCTACTCCACGGACATGAGTTTGAGCAAGCTCTGAGAGTTGGTGATGGATAGGGAAGCCTGGCGTGCTGCAGTCCATGGGGTCGCAAAGAGTCAGACAGACTGAGCGACTGAACTGAACTGAAACTTTGATAATGAGTAATGACTGTGATAGGATCAAACAGACTTCAAACCCAAGGACAATTTTTATTATATTCTCAATGACTGTTTCCACAACCATTATCAATCACACTGACAATAGTATGTAAGCTAAAAGAATAACCTGAAATTTTTCATAGGAACTCACTCAAAGACAAGAAAGTAAAATAAATTGTTTTTTGTGTTTTACATATATGCAGATTGAAAGTGAAAGTTAAGTTGCTCAGTCCTGTCCGACTCTTTATGACCCCATGGATTGTAGCCTACCAGGCTTCTCTCTCCATGGGATTTTCCAGGCAAGAGTACTGGAGTGGGTTGCCATTTCTTTTTCTTTTTCCGGGGGATCTTCCCGACCCAGGGATCAAACCTGGGTCTCCTGCATTATAGGCAGACTCTTGTACCGTCTGAGCCACCAAGGACAATTAATATTTCCCGAATTTTAAAAGAATGTTATGTCATATACTTTTATATAATAATATCATGGTCTCTACAAAATTACATGTAATTTTAAAATATAGGATAAAGAATGTAAACATTCACAACAGTCACTTCTTTTTAGCTTATTGCAAGAAGCTTATACTAAAATAAAATTAAGTAATACATAAAGAGAGTTAAACTCATCACATGTGAAAGAGAAGCAGATAAAAATAGAAAAAAAAAAAAGGTAGTTAAATCCTGGATGACTAACATCACAACAAATATATGATATAGATCAACTGGAGGAAAATAAAATTAGAGCCATAGTCAGGGAATCTGAAGCAGAAAGAACCCCAAGACTGATCATCCAAATAGACCCGTACATTTGTCCAAAGTTTAAAATTATGTGGATCTTTGTTAGGCCAGAAAACATTTAGGAATTAGTTTACATTCCTTTTGCTTTCTAATTTTATTTCAGCTTCCCCCCCACCCACCTCTTTTTCCATAGTCAGCCTTGCACTGATTATGGAAGTGGGAGATGGTGGAAAAAGATAAAATGACTGTTATGTCCATATTGGTTTTTCTTATGACCATGTCTCCCCCTTTGCACTCTCAGCTCCAGTTATATTGGCCATTTTGCTATTATTAAACCAGCCAAGACCAGAAAACATCAAGGCCATGCACTTACTAATTTTTCTTCAAATTGTTTGTTTCATTCATGCATCTGTTCAAATATCACTTTTGCACAGAGCCTGTTTCCATCTTCTCCTCATATTGCTCTGTCCTCATAGAAATTTGCATTATCAAAAATCATGATTAATATTTGTTAAATTACTTATTTTCAATTTTTTCCTGTAAGAATGCTACTTTCCTGAAGGCAGAGACTTTGTCTTTTTGCTTACTGCTAAATAGCCAATGAAGTGTAGTTGGCATTTTGCAATTTTAAATAATGATCATGTGACTTTCCTGGTAGCTGAAATAGAAAAGAATCAGCCTGCAGTGTGGGAGATCCAGGTTCAATTCCTGGGTCAGCAAGATACCCTAGAGAAGTAAATGAAAACCCACTCCAGTATTCTTGCCTGGAGAATACCTTGAACAGAGGAACCTCGTGAGATACTGTCCATGGATCTCAAAGAGTCAGACATGACTGAGTGACTAACACTTACACTATTGGTCAACCCTAATTGCTGACCAAGTTGAATATTTCAGAAATTTTAGCCATTATAAAATATAGATTTTTCTTTCTTATGAAGTATACAGAAAAACCTAAGCTGTTGTTCCTAAAGTTAAAAAAAAAAAATGCTATCCCAGGCAGGAAGAAAAAATAAAGAGAAAATGATGGGAGCAGAGAATCAGTGAAGAGAGAGACCCCGAGCCCTAAGACCTATGGTGAGCTCCAGTGAGCCAGGAAGATGTCTGAGAAGGGAGTGACTATCGGGAACTCTGTGTTGGTGTGTGAGATGCACTGCCTGTGTGCAGATTCCTATGCCTTAGCATATCAATTCACAGGACCCGAAAAAAGAAGCAAAAGATTTTCATAGTTATATTGGAGCTCAAACTGGATGAGCTCCCTGGAACTTTGAGACACTTCTGGGGATGGGAAAAAGTACTCAAATAACTGGGTAAGCTTCTTCCACTCTAGTAAATGGGGACTTGGGAGTTCAATTGTTAGTTTAAGTATTTGTGTTCCTTGTGCACTTGAATTTATGGGCTGAGATTCACAACCATTGTGTTTACAGTTTAATTGAGTGAGAATACACATATTTCAGACTTCCATGTGCTTGTTTTCACCTGCATATGCAGGTGAATGCAATGAGGATACATTCATTTAAACACTTTACACTTAGACAACAGGGGGATTTTGTGCTAGTGTTTGGGTATGTTTTTAACACACTATAAAGGATGTTGGCAAAAATGTAGTGACATCTGTACTGACAGTGTGAAAACACTGAAGTCAACAACTGCCGAGATGGCAAGTATGAATCTATTGCCCAAATGCGTTCAAGTCAGCACCACATGTTGCGAAGAAATTATAGGAGCCAGCATCTTTCAAAAACAGTTTGGGGAAATGTCACAAAATTGTCAAATGTATTAGGAGCCTACTAAGTAGGAAACTTTCCCAGAATTATCTCTAACAGTCTAGAATCAAAGTGGAGGCTTGAATATGTCATGTGAGACAGACTCATTATTTTTGCTGGTGGAAACAATCTCAAACACACCACCTCTCTCAAACATGTTTGTGCAAAATATATTTGGAATGGTGTGAATATTTTTATTTTTTAATAAGCTGAAGGGCTTATTTTAACAATGGGGGATTGTATTGTTAAAGTGCATGATGTTGCAGATAAAGTTAGTGGATGGATTCCAGATTCAACTTGACAAACAAAATAAATATTGAATGTCTTGAGAATTTGAAAGAATATCTGAAGCAAATGTTGCTGACAAGATTTAATTTAAAATATCATCATTCTGTTGATGTGTGGCAGAAGTCAAACAAATATTGTAAAGCAATTATCCTTGAATTAAAAAATTTTAGAACTTTCTTTATTCATCTGTAATATTTTAAGACATACCTGAAAAATAATTTTTCACCAAAGTTCCAAACTGGCTGAGGAACTTAGTTTTCCACTTATTTTAAATGTTTCACCTATCAGAGGATACAAGCAGTTATTAGAGTTATTAGAGGCTGTGATTGATTGAACTGTGAATAAAAATCTCTCTACTATTGAGAATTCTGCTGATTTAAAATGAAGAGCATCCTGTGAATAGAATATTAGAGTTATTGTTGCAGCTGTGCATCTACACATATTTGGATTTTTTTCTGTTAAATTAACCAAAACAAAATTGTGAGATAAAATGGATGCTAAGACACACTTGTATACAATTTTTTTTCATGCAACATTTCTTAATTCAAATTTTTGGTTATTTTCCAAAAAACTGTCCTGTGATTTCAAGTATCCACATTGTTGACAATTTTATTTTATATAAATGCCATGTCTGAACTTAATAAATACTATTTGTATGCCACTATCCTTTCTGGAGCTTACAGTCCCTTAGGGATGTCTATACCACACATATTGATGTAACATTATAATAGTAGTGTTATAAAGGAAAGACATATGTTACTATCAGAGTCTGTGACAATTTTTTTTTAAGATATGAGGTCTGCAAAGCCTTGCTATAGGAAGTCTTGCTTGAGTTGGGACCGGAGTAAGGAAAACCTTGCCAGGTGACAAGAATGCACGGAAGCTGGATGTAGCTACAAAACCATGAGAATGGGAGAACAGGTCAGAATGGAGGCCAGCGTTGAATGCGACGTGAAATCATTCCAGTAAGAAAGTACTTGATCACATATGAACTTTGAAGAAGTCACTCTGGCTTTATGAGGAGAACAAATTAGAAAAGAGAGAAGATGATGGAAGTCAAAGGTATTAGGCTACTGTGGTATTCCAAGTGAGGGAAAATGGTAGCTTAGTCTATCAAACTTTGAGAGAAAATAGTAGATAGAATGAGTTGTTGTTGTTGTTGTTTTTAAAGTGGAGAATTACCAGCAAATTGCCTTTGAGTATCTTAAAGGTCCTTTGAGTTTGTTGTTTGGGTGTTTAACCTAATGAACAGCGTGAACGATGATGACATCCATACATCATTCTAGGCCTCTATTTTGTTCTGGCATAATATGCAGGTGGAGAAGGCAATGGCACCCCACTGCAGTGCTCTTGCCTGGAAAATCCCATGGATGGAGGAGCCTGGTAGGCTGCAATCCATGGGGTAGTTAAGGGTCGGACACGACTGAGTAACTTCACTTTCATTTTTCACTTTCATGCATTGAAGAAGGAAATGGCAGCCCACTCCAGTGTTCTTGCCTGGAGAATCCCAGGGACGGGGAAGCCTGGTGGGCTGCCGTCTATGGGGTCGCACAGAGTCGGACACGACTGAAGCGACTTAGCAGCAGCAGCACCATAATATGCAGGGGCTAATTTCTAATACTGTGTCCAGATCTAATACAACATAGTGGATTTAACCAATTAACGAAGGATTCAGACAAAATCAGCTTACCATAATGTCCCATCAAATAAGGTCATCTTTCCTTTGGTCCCTCATCAGTGACTTATTATTCAGAGATGACTTATAAGAAAGGAAATAGAATAAAATATGAGTTCTTATTCATGATGTAAAAGTTGAAATTAAATTGGAATTCTACTGATGCTATCTGCCTTCAAAAACATGAAATAAAGACTGTTTTCTTCAACCCTTCATTTTAAAGTTTCCTTGAGCTGTTGCCTTGTACCATTTTCAGCTCTTTCATGCACTGCCTTTTTCTAGAAGTGTGGGATCACTCAGTGCCAGGAACCCACCTGAGGCAACAACAATCTCTAAAAGTTCCCAAACTTATTCATTTTGTTCCAGCAATACTTTGAACAGCTTAAAATTCTTAATCAATATTTGCTTGTGGTTTTGAGGATGTTGGCATTTGCATAGCTACAGTATAGACTTTATACTGTATACTTTACCTGTTGAGTATATTCATCCTCGGTGGTGATGTTTGTCTTTATAGTAATTATCATGTTGACCATGGAAAATGAGAAAGTAAGCCTTGGTCTTATGCATATTATCATCTTCCCTGCTGGAGCTTGCAGACACAGCATGAAAATAAAGCTGGACATAGTTATAATCTCTTTAATACCATCTAAAAATGTACTTTTATTCTAATTTATAAACTCATATCTCTCCTTGGATGATATCTAGATATCTAAAAACCTCAATATGAACATTTGTAGCATATATTTTAATTTAATTTTTCATTCTTTCTATTTAGCTTTCCATGTCTTTAAGATTATTTTCAAAAACATTTATGGTCTCATTTCATAAGTCTTTGTTTATACTCTATGTTATATTATACAATTCATATTCATTAATATAAATTCACATGAATATCCTTCAAAATATGTGGAGAAGACCAAACATCTACCAATCCATAAACCTGCTATTTAACATGAATTTGAGGTAGAAGGTTTTCTATTGGTGATGAATTTTCTATTTCCCTAGTTTAAGGAAGCATTTGCATATCCCTAAAGAAACATAGTCTATAGAGATTGTTACAGACACTTTCCTGGGTTATTTCTTAAGAAACAGCATTTTATAAAGGGGAAAACACTAGGGAAAGAGTCAAAGAACTTTTTTCATGTAAACTGTCTGAGTGTCCATTTCTTCATAAATAAAATCAGTATAGTAGTTATCTTCCTTGCTTACCTTATGGAACTGTTTTGAGAATCAAATGAAATAATAATTGCAAAGCATTATAAAAGCTGTGAAGTACCGTTACTGGTGAAAACGTATCACCATTTTTATAGGGAAGCCTTTTGCTACATAAACAAGGCATGCTTATTTTTATTATGACATGATCACAATCGTATTGATGATTATTGTATTAGTTTCCTCTAGCTGCTATAACAAGCAACCCCAAACTTAGTGATTTAAAACAACACAGATTGATTGTCTCATAGTTCTGGGGGTTGAAATTAATTTCACTGGGCTGATGTCCCAGTGTCGCCAGGCCTGTTCTTCTTGAGGTTCTAGGACAGGTGTCCTTGCCGTGTCTTCTCTAGCTTCTGGAGCCCATCTGAATTCCTGGGCCCATGATCTATTTTTGCCTCACTTCAACCTCTTGCTTCTAGCATCATGTTGCCTCTTCTCCCCTCTAGTCAAACTTCCTGTCTCCCTCTTCTAAAGGACACTTCTGATTATATTTAGGGCTCATCCTGATACTCTAGGGTAACAGCCTCATTTTAAGATCCTTAACTTAGTCACATTTCAAAAGTCCCGTTTGCCTGTAAGGCAACATCCACAAGTTCCATGGAATAGGATGTGGGTGTATTTGGGGCCCTTATTCAGCCTATATCAATTCTTAAAAGATTAGCATGGTAGGCAAGTACCTGCGAGGATAGGAAATCAGATGAATGCAATCAGTACTGTTCATGAAGGCATTTACTTGCAGTGCATTGCCCTCTAACCTGAGGACTAAAAAAATCCTTGGAATACATTCAATATAAAAATTCATTGGTCCAATAATACATATTAAAAGTATCTCTATTACAATGTAGTCAACCCTGAAATGTTTTGAGATGAAAATGGCCCTTCTGTTAGAAAGGCTAGGCATGGCTGAGCTCTACAGAGAGGCTAGAACTGATGACTGGAAGCATCAAAAGCTGGGGAGGCTCTGTGCCCCCAGCCCCATTTTACAGTAGCAAGAGTATTATCTGCTTTAGTACTGGACTTCCAAAACTATATCTGGTTTATTAAAGGTCTTGAGATAAAAAGTAGATATTCCAGGTGGCGCTAGTGGTAAAGATCCCATCTGCCAATGCAGGAGACATAAGAGACAAAGAAGATCCCCTGGATGAGGGCACAGCAACCCACCCCAGTATTCTTGACTGGAGAATTCCATGGACAGAGAAGCCTGGCAGGCTCCAATTCATAGGCTCACAAAGATTTGAACACAACTGAAACACACACAAACTACTACTACTAATAATAACAATAATAGTCTGGAAAAAGCTGCTTCAAAATGCCATGTATTCTGTCCAGAATACCTTGACAAGGTATGGGTGAGGAACATCTTTTCACATGTAAGTGATCCGTGGTTCTAGCACTCCCCTAAAACCCTGATCCAGGGTTACTTTCTCCCACATGTAACCATGCTAATACTTCTTTTCTATAAAAGCGCTAGCCAGTCAGAGTGGTTTTGGTTGTTGTTTTTAGCTTTACTGTTCTTTAGTAAGTGATCAATTATGATTATGGGTCTTATTAGAATTCAAGGATAAACAGAGGTCTTGAGAAAATTATAGTTCTTTTCAAGGGCTGAATTCCTAAATGAATTCTCATATGTTTAAGCCTATACTGGCAAAGCAGTATTAATTTTAATCTAAGTGGCTTAAAGTAAATTAGCATCCTTTCTCATCCTACCCACTGTTTACTCACAATTCTCAACCACAGTTGAAATTCGTTTAACATTTTGATTGAGTTATAGGTAAAGTGATATCCATAAGACAGTTTTTCAATTTGTATCCACAATATACAGTTTTAAAGTTTCAATTCAGAAGCCAATGGACAGAGGAACCTAGCAGGCTGCAGTCGAGTAGCTTTGTAACTCTAAAAGAGTTGGACATGACAAAGAGACTGAGCATGCAATGGAATCTTAATATATGAATTAGAAAAACTATTAAGTTAATACAATCTGAATGCTTGCCTTTTATCTATAAATCACATAAATGTGTGATTTTAGCCAAAGAAAACAACTGATAGTTGCTTGTAGAAGAAGAAATCTAACCTCTGCAATTTGCATTTTGGAAAAAAAAATGTACTTCAGACTATGCCTGATTAATAGATCTAAAATTAAGAAACAATTGAATGTAGTAAAGAATATGCAATATTTATCTTTTTCCTTATTTGTTTGTTCTCTATAAATGACCCCTACATCTCTGACTTCCACCTGCTCACCACTATTGAGCCCTTTTAACTTGATTTCAGCCTGAGCCCATTCCCACCCAGCATCTAATTTCCTTAAGGTTATTAATGGGGTTATCAATCATATGCCTACCAGACTTCAAAGCTGTGGATTGCGGAGTCATTTCTAATTTTTCCCTGTTCTTTATCCCAATGTGCTAATAGAAACCAAATAATCCCTTTTCCTTTTAAATACTCTTTGATTTTCATCTTATTTACCAATTATCTATGTTATCACACTGGACAGAAACCAGGGTGATGGCAAGCTTATTTTGACTTGTTTTCTTGTTCAGTGGCCACCTAATTTAATCTCCCAGGTTTAGCTTAACCTGGTGGCTCAGAATCTGAGAATCTGCCTGCAATGCAGCAAACTGGGTTCAATCCCTGGGTTGGGAAGATCCCCTGAAGAAGAAAACGGCAACTCACTCCAATATTCTTGCCTGGAGAATTCCATGAACAGAGAAGCCTGGTGGGTTACAGACCATGAAGTCACCAAGAGTCAGACATGACTAAGTGACTAACATATTTTTCCAACTGATTTTTACAGAAATTCTTTTGAAATGTTGCTTTGTCTGCTTGCTCTCTTAAAAATGCTTGCTGTTCTTCCTCAATTCCTTCGCCACTTTTTTGAATTCTTTGTTGAACCTCATCCTACCAGTCTGACTTCATTTCCACAATTCATGCTTCTTCAGCCACAGAAATTTCAGTTTTTCACTGCCTCAAGTTTGTTCTTCCATTTATGTGGCTTCACTACGTTGTGAGGTCATTTTTTTTTTCTGTTAATATTTCACAGACATTCGGATCTTTCTTCGAGTTTTCTTTTATGTTTGAAGTGTTTCACACAATCATAAAACACTGCTCACTGTCAAAGTGAAGCCAGAAGACCAGTGAGAAAGCAATGAAGCACTAGACTGCCACAGTAGTACCATTGAGAGCAGTCAGGCTTTCCATCGAAATTACATAGATTATTAGGTGATGACATTATGGTTTATTTTGCTGATGATAATCATCTATTTCTAGAATGTGACTATGGTCTGAGTTTTAGAACTATATGTGTAATGTGGTTCTGCATTCTCATTACTAAAAGTAACTTAAATAGTGTCAATAGATCTAGGCAAACACTTGTTTTTACGGCATTCCTGTTGTCACTTGACAAGATCAAGTTAACTTATATTTTTAAAATTTTTTGTAAATTAATAAAATACATTTGACTAAAATAACACATATAACAAAACTGATTTCAAGAAAATGCTTAAAAATTAGACTTGGGTCATCTACTTTCTTCAAAATTTCAGAACCATCAGTGAAAGATCTTCCCCACCACTGAAGCCCAGGGAGTAGGTTTTAAGATGCAATTTATTTGACTATGGAAACTATAGGTTTTAATATTTTAACATTGCGCTAACAATTTCCTAAAGAAGGTAGGTTGACTTCTTCTTAAGGACACCTTATACAAATATAGGAACTACAGTTATGAAATGAGCAGTTTATCTCCTCTGTTAACTAATGCCCTATCATTAAAATCAGTAAAACTGAGATTGTTTTGAAGAACAGTTATGCTTGAAATTTACAAAATTGCTTTCAAACTGCACTCCTTCCTTCTCCAAATTAACTCCTCTGATGGATTTTTTCTGGCAGTCTTTTTCTGCTTTCTCAAGCTATAATTAGTCATTGAGGATTGTCTCAGTGCACGCCTGGAAGACATTATAAACTCCAGTCATAGTTCTTTCTCCTTGTTAAGAAAAGTCTTTCTCTGAATGATATAATCTGAAGAAACTAATGACCAGATAGTGATTTGGGAACATCATGACCGCTACTCCTCTTTACTAGCACAGGTACAAAATGATTGGTGCTCTATCATTTTAAAGATACCGGTAAAAAAGAAGCACAGCTAGTAGATTCAAAACAAAAAAACTTGCCTAATTTGCACATCTGGGTGGAACAGAAAAAAATCATCCTGATTTTAATAAGTTTTTTGTGTCTTCATGCGGTAATAAAACAAACCAAAAAGACTGATAAAATCAAAGCCATTCATTCATAATGTATTTGCAGTTACACTGCAGCTCATTTTTATTGAATAGTTTCAGGCTAAAGCAACATTTAAATGCTAGATATTTGATATTTGCAATTTTGAGAGGAAATACCGAATTGGTTTAAAATAGCTTCAAAGATGCAGATATTCATGTGGGAATTAATTGGCATAAAGAAGAAGGAAAATTGCTGAAATGATTTACATTTACCTGTTCATAAAATCTTCTGGGTTTCACAATAAACATTGCCCAATGCTTAGCTGTAACTTTGGACTCTTTTTTTTTTTTTTTTTTTTTCATTAATCACAACTACACCACAGTAGTTCTGACATGAACAAATGTGGAATGTATCCTACTTTCTCTGTGTAGTTGTAGTGGAGAAAGCAATATAATGTTATCTCAACAAGTCACAACATAAAGAGCACGAACCGCAGAGCCTGAAAGTAGGACAACTTTCCTCACCAGTCCAAACTCACAGAATCAGATTTTCCATGTTCCAGTCTGGGAAACAGATTTGACCAAAGCTGAATGCTTAAGTACATGTATGTTAAGTCATTTCAGTCATGTCCAACTCTTCACAACCCTATAGACTATACCCTGCCAGGCTTCTCGGTCCATGGGATTCTCCGGGCAAGAATACTGGAGTGGGTTGCCAGGCCCTCCTCCAGGGTGTCTTTGCAACCCAGGGAATGAATCCATGTCTTTTTTGTCTCCTGCACTGCCAGGCAGATTCTTTACCACTAGCGCCACCTGGGAAGCCCCTGAATGCATATGTGGTTGCTCTCAAACATAATGCTCTTTGGTCTATAGCTGCTACATATTCCAAAATTGCTAATTCTTATTGAGTCTCACTCGAGACCAGATGTAATGAGAATGGGAATTGATTTAAATCTAATAAATAATACATATTCTCTACTAGAAGTCAAACTTTTCATTTGATTTTATACCCTCACTCTGGAGTGTAGTATTCTGCTACAATGTACTTGCAGTACATTATTGCTTAATGAAAATAAGGTGGTAATAAACAAAAATTCTGATCTGCTCAAATAATTTTCTAAAATTTTCAAACTCATTTCAGCCCTTTTTTAACAAACCACCAATGTATAATAAATAGTATTTTATATTTTAAAGAATGTGAACTGGGCTTCCAGTTCAAGATGGCAGAGTAGAAGGATGTGAACTCATCTCCTGCGAGAGCACCACAGTTGCAACTAGCTGTTGAACAACTATCGACAGGAGGACACTGGAACCCTCAAAAGAAAGATACCTCACATCCAAAGACAAAGAAGCTTCAACAAGATGGTAAGAGGGGCACAATCATGATCAAATCAAATCCCACACCCGCGAGGTGGTTGACCCTCAGACTGGAGAACAATAATACCAAAGAAGTTCTCTCACTATTGTGAAAGTTCTGAACTCTATGTCAGGCTTTCCAACCTGGGGATCTGACAAAGGGACTGGGTATCCCCAGAGAATCTGGCTTTGAGCATCAGTGGGATTGATTACAGGCCTTCCGGAAGACTGAGGGAAACAGAGACTCCAGTCTTGGAGGACACACACAAAATTTTGTGCACACAAAGACCCAGAGGAGAGGAGCAGTGACCCCACAGGAGACTGAAACAAAACTCCCTGCTAGTGTTGGAGGACCTCCTGTAGAGGTGTGGATCGCAAGGGGCTCACCACAAGGATGGGGGCACTGGAAGGGCCCCCTTGGCATAAACCGTCTTGGAGTTCACCATTATCCCTACCATAGACCCCAGGGCTGGGTCACCTCAGGCCAGATAACTACCAGGGAGGAAGTGCAACCCCACTCATCAGCAGAAAATTGGATTAAAGCTTTACTGAGCAAGGCTTCCCTATCAGAGCAAGACCTAGTTTTCCCCACCACCAGTCCCTCCCATCAAGAAGTTTTGCACAAGCCTCTTAGCCTCATCTATGAGAGGGCAGACAGAAGAAGCAAGAAGAGGCACAGTCTCACAGCAACTAAAACAAAAACCATATTACAGAAAGTAATCACGATGAAAAAGCAGAAAGCTATGTCCCAGATGAAGGGATGATATAAAAATCTCAGAAAAGCAACTAATGAAGTGGAGATATGCAATCTTCCAGAAAAGCAATTCAGAATAATGATAGTGAAGATGATCCAGGACCTTGGGAAAAGAATGGAAACAAAGATTGAGAAGATGCAAAAAGTGTTTACCAAAGACCTAGAAGAACTAAAAAACAAACAAACAGAGATGAACAATACACTAGGAGGGATAAATAGTGGGATAACTGAGGCAGAAGAATGGAAAAATTACCTGGAGGACAGAATGGTGGAAATCACTGCACAGAACAGAATATAGAAAAAGAATGAAAAGAAATAAAGACAGCCTAAGAGACCTCTGGAAAAACATTAAACATACCAACATTTTCATTATGGGGTTCCAGAAGAAGAAGAATGAGAGAAAGGACCTGAGAAAATATTTGAAGAGCTAATAGCTGAAAACTTCCCAAACATGGGAAAGGAAATAGCTAACCGAGTCCAGGAAGCACAGAGTCCCAGGAAGGATAAACGCAAGGAGGAACACACCTAGACACAGAGTAATCAAACTGACAAAAATTAAAGACAGAGATAAAACACTAAAAGCAACATGGTAAAATGATAAATAGCATACAAAGGAACTCCCATCAGGCTATAAGTTGATTTCTCAACAGAAACTCTCCAAGCCAGAAGGGAATACAAGATACATTTAAAGTGATGAAAGGGAAGAACCTATAACCAAGAATATTCTACCCAGCAAGACTCCCCTTCAGATTTAATGGAGAAATCAAAAGCTTTCCAGGCAAGCAAACTTTAAGAGAATTTTTGCCAAACAAGCTTCACAACAAATGCTAAAGGAACTTCTCTAGGCAGGAAACACAAGAGAAGGAAAAGACCTATAGACAATAAACCCCAAAACAATTAAGAAAACAGTAATAGGACCATACATATTGATGACTATCTTAAATGTAAATGGATTAAATGCACCAACCAAAAGACTGACAGTGACAGGGTGGATGAAACATGTGCATGTATGCACTTCCTCTTACCACATCACTCTGCTTGACCCCCACACCCAAATGCATAAAATTATTTTATATGGTCAAGTTAATCACGTTCCCATTATGACTTACAATGGTAATTATCTTTTATTTTTTTATCTGACTATTGATATTGAAAACTGATAAATACCTTTTATTATTGTCATTATGTAAGTATTACTCACTTAATACAATTGTATCAGGATTGGTCAACAGAAAAATAATAGAACTCTAGGATCTAATAGAAAAACCTGCAATCACTTTTTAAAATCCAGATGCATATCAGAAATATATTGACATTTTTTGAAAAATATAAATGCCCAAGTATTGCTTTTTTCTCCAGAGCTCCATATATGTTTCCAATGAGCAGTCATGTTTCAAATCAACTGGACCATGTGATGATCTTTTACTTTTATCTAGTTTGTTTCAATTTTTCTATTTCATATTCAGTGCTCCTATTTCATTTAGTTTATATTCTCCAATTTCTCCATCTCTTCTCTCTCTTTCTCTTTTTTATGTTCATTCTCAAGCATTTATCAAGTTTAATAGAAAAGCTTTTGTGTGTGTGTATATATATATATATATATATATATATATATATATATATATATATATATAGGCTTCCCTGGTAGCTCAGCTGGCAAAGAATCTGCCTGCAATGTAGGCTACCCCAGTTTGAATCTTTGGTCAGGAAGATCCCCTGGAGAAGGGATAGGCGACCCACTCTAGTATTCTTGGGCTTCCATGATGGCTCAGATGGTAAAGAACACCTGCAAAGCAGGAGACCTGGGTTCAGTCCAGGGCTAGGAAAATCCCCTGGAAGAGGGCATGGCAATCCACTCCAGTATTCTTGCCTGGAGAATCCCCATGGGCAGAAGATTCTGGTGGGCTGCAATTCATGGGGTCACAAAGAGTTGGACACAGCTGAGTGACTAAACACAGCACAGCACATACATACATATGTATAATATATATTTTTAGAAAACTTATTAATTTTTCCTAACTAAAAAATTTATGACATTTTGATTCATTTGTTAGACTTAGTATGAATAGAATGCTAGATTTCTAATTAAGAATTAGATATACAACAAGCATCAATGATTTATTATACAGCATAGGGAACAACAATAGTCAGTATCATAATAACCTAAGACTGAAAATAATTTCAAAAATAATGTATGCATATTTGACTAACTGAATCATCTTGCTGTGCATCTGAAACATTGTAAGTCACCTATACTTCAATAATATGTAAATATATATATATATATTTAAAAAAGAAAGTGAACTAAACTGAATAACTAGGGTATGCAGTCCTACAGATGCATAGGTAGTAGAAACATAAGAGGAGTTCTTTTGTAAAAATGATGTAGAATATGTAAGAGATAAACTGCACACACATGGAAGCTAACTAGAATTAAGCAAATACATAAAGCAGATAATATATAAATTATACATCATAAATTTTCAAATGAAGGTAAGAATAAAAATGCAATTAGACCTTTAGAAGATGAAATGGAAGCACTAGCTCACAATATAAAGTAAACATAAAAAAATTCTAATTAAAGAATAGAAACCTAATTTCATAGTGGATCCAGGAGACAAAATATCCGATTAAAGAACTAACAGAGAGAGAAAAATAATTTATGGAGGAAAACAGTAATTGAAGATTGGTTGTTCAGTTGCTGAGTCATGTCTGACTCTTTGCAACCCCATGAACTGCAGCATGCCAGCCTTCCCTGTCCTTCACTATCACCTGGAGTTTGCTTAAACCATGTCCACTGAGTCAGTGATGTTATCCAACTATCTCAACCTCTGTCACCACTTTCTTCTCTTGCCCTCAGTCTTTCCCAGCATCAGGGTTCTTTTCTGATGAATCAGCTCTTCACATCAGGTGGCCAAAGTATTGGAGCTTCAGCTTCACCATCAGTCCTTCCAATGAATATTCAGGACTGATTTATTTTAGGACTAATTGGTTTGATATCCTTGCTGTTCAAGAGACTCAACAATCTTCTCCAGCACCACAATTTGAAAGCATCAATTCTTTGGCATTCAGCCTTCTTTATGGTTCAACTCTCACATCTGTACAAGACTACAGGAAAACCATAGCTTTGATTATACAGACCTTTGTTGGGAAAGTGATGTCTCTGCTTTTTAATATGTTGTCTAGATTTGTCATAGCTTTTCTTCCAAGGAGCAAGTGTCTTTTAATTTCATGGCTACAGTCTCCAACCACAGTGATTTTGGAGCCCAAGAAAATAAAACCTGTCACTGTTTCCATTTTCTCCCCATCTATTCGCCATGAAATGAAGGGATTGGTTTCCACAATCTTAGTTTTTTGAATGTTGAGTTTTAAGCCAGCTTTTTCACTCTCCTCTTTTACCAAAATTGAAGATATATCAATTGAAAAAATGCTTCAGTTTGGATTAAAATGAATCACTGAGCATTAGACATGATTCTCTCCTTCCTTTAGTCTTTCAATAGATATTTATACAGCAGATACTTATTGGTCAGCCAAAAAGTTCATTCAGGTTTTTCTGTAAGATGTTTCGGGAAAACCCAAATGAACTTTTTGGTCAGCCCAATATTTAGCATACCTTATACCAGGTACTGTTGTTAAGTATTAAAGATATAACTGGGAGAACACATTAGTAGGGGAAAACAGGCAATAAAGTTAGCAATTATATCATGGAAAGACAGTGTAAAACAAGAGTTTAGAGAGGTCTGGAGGATTGCTGTTTTCCTTCTATACCTTTATTTTTTTTGTAATGGAGTGATATATAAATGTCATCCTTAAGCAGAACAACAACAAAATATTTTACAGAAATGAAAGAAGACTTGAATTATCTATTGTATTTCCTATTATGTTTCTGGAAAACTGACTTGCAATGATCATTGCATGTACTTGTATTTCTTTCTTTCTGTCTAGCTACGAGATCTTTATTTTCTGTAATTTCTGCTTAAGAGAGATGATTGTCATGATTCACAGGAGATAGATACATAACTATTATACACCCATAACTGACAACTCTTTATTATAAATTGTATCTTTTAGCATCTAAAAGTCCTCATTTTTAGGCTGAATAATTTTGGGATTGAATTTTACTTACCTGATCCAAGATCAAAGTCTGTAATTTGTTACTTTTATTTCTTTGGTATATTTAGTATTCTTTCATTTTTGGAAATTCTAAAACATTTGCTTTAGTGTCTTTTGTACATATCATTGTACAAAATGATATGCTATGTACAAATGTATCATTGTTTTTTTGCTTTTGGAGCCAAATTGAAAACTGTTTTATTTTATGAGGTGAACTAAGCCAATTTATATTTTTAATAAGGTTGTGATGCTTTATTTTCAATTACTATCTGTATTAGGTGGTACTTGCTTTCATGGCTTAATGATTTTCTTTTCTTCTTGATAGTTTATGTTTCTTCTGACATTTGAAAGTCCTGTGTTTTTGTTCTAGTGACCACCTTCCTGCTTAGTTCAGTTCAGTTCAGTCACTCAATCATGTCCAAATCTTTGCAACTCCATGAACCACACCATGCCAGGCCTCCCTGTTCATCACCAACTCCTGGAGTCTACCCAAACTCATGTTCATTGAGTCAGTGATGCCATCCAACCACCTCATCCTCTGTCATCCCCTTCTCCTCCTGCCTTCAATCTTTCCCAGCATCAAGGTCTTTTCAAATGAGTCAGCTCTTTCCATCAGGTGGCCAAAGTATTGGAGCTTCAGTTTCAGCATCAGTCCTTCCATTGAACACCCAGGACTGATCTCCTTTAGGATGGATTGGTTGGATCTCCTTGCAGTCCAAGGGACTCTCAAGAGTCTTCTCCAACACCACAGTTCAAAAGCATCAATTCTTCAGTGCTCAACTTTCTTTATAGTCTACCTCTCGCATCCATACATGACTACTGGAAAAACCATAGCCTTGACTAGATGGACCTATGTTGACAAAGTAATGTCAACAACTGAAGATCAGGATCAAGAGAACTGCTGCCCTTCTGCTCCACAGGAGGTTTCTGTCCTCCCTGAGCTTGCCTTAGGACACTTGCATTACCGCTTGACAGGTATGCCCCCTAGTCAAACTCCCCACCTGGCGCTGTCCCTGGAGCGAAATGCTCCTAATGTCATCAACTTTTACTACATGTTTTCAGTGTTTAATATGATCTTTGACTTCTACATATCACCTATTTTTTTTCCATTTATTTTTATTAGTTAGAGGCTATTTACTTTACAATATTGTAGTAGTTTTTGCCATACGTTGACATGAATCAGCCATGGATTTATATGTATTCCCCATCCTGATCCCCCCTCCCACCTCCCCCTCCACTCGATCCCTCTGGGTCTTCCCAGTGCACCAGCCCCGAGCACTTGTCTCATGCATTCAACTTGGGCTGGTGGTCTGTTTCACCACAGATAATATACATGTTTTGACGCTGTTCTCTCGAAACATCCCACCCTCGCCTTCTCCCACAGAGTCCAGAAGTCTGTTCTGTACATCTGTGTCTCGTTTTCTGTTTTGCATATAGGGTTATCATTACCATCTTTCTAAACTCCATATATATGTGTTAGTATACTGTATTGGTCTTTATCTTTCTGGCTTACTTCACTCTGTATAATGGGCTCCAGTTTCATCCATCTCATTAGAACTGATTCAAATGAATTCTTTTTAATGGCTGAGTAATATTCCATGGTGTATATGTACCACAGCTTCCTTATCCATTCGTCTGCTGATGGGCATCTAGGTTGATTCCATGTCCTCGCTATTATAAACAGTGCTGTGATGAACATTGGGGTGCACGTGTTTCTTTCAGATCTGGTTTCCTCGGTGTGTATGCCCAGAAGTGGGATTGCTGGGTCATATGGCTTAAAAATTAGGGCAAAAATAAATGCAAAAGAAATTTAAAAGACCATAGCAGAAATCAATGAAGCTAAAAGCTGGTTTTTTGAAAAAATAAACAAAATTGACAAACCGTTAGCAAGACTCATTAAGAAACAAAGGGAGAAGAACCAAATTAACAAAATTAGAAATGAAAATGGAGAGATCACAATAGACAAAACTGAAATACAAAGGATCATAAAAGACTACTACCAGCAACTCTATGCCAATAAAGTGGACAACTTGGAAGAAATGGAGAAATTCTTAGAAAAGTATAACTTTCCAAAACTGAACCAGGAAGAAATAGAAGATCTTAACAGAGCCATCACAAGCAAGGAAATCGAAACTGTAATCAGAAATCTTCCAGCAAACAAAAGCCCAGGACCAGATAGCTTCACAGCTGAATTCTACCAAAAATTTAGAGAAGAGCTAACACCTGTCTTACTCAAACTCTTCCAGAAAATTGCAGATGAAGGTAAACTTCCAAACTCATTCTATGAGGCCACCATCACCCTAATTCCAAAACCAGACAAAGATGCCACAAAAAAAGAAAACTACAGGCCAATATCACTGATGAACATAGATGCAAAAATCCTTAACAAAATTCTAGCAAACAGAATCCAACAACAAATTAAAAAAATCATACACCATGACCAAGTGGGCTTTATCCAAGGAATGCAAGGATTCTTTAATATCTGCAAATCAATCAATGTAATACACCACATTAACAAATTGAAAGATAAAAAGCATATGATTATCTCAATAGATGCAGAAAAAGTCTTTGACAAAATTCAACATATCACCTATTCTATATTCCTCTTTCCAAAGCCTCTCTCCTCTCTTTCTATATTTGCATTATACCCACTTTGTCAGAGCACAAAATGTACATATTTTATTCTTTCTTATACTACTTTTGTATTATTTTTCTCTCTTATGACCAGTTTTGTCTGAGTTGTAGAACTACAATCCTGAAACCAATAGTCCTTTTGCCAAACTTTTGCTGTTCATATCATAGTTTGATGAAATTCATCCTCTAGTAGATTGATGAAAAAGGACTCATGGCTAAAGAATTTCTGAATTTTTATATGACTAAAATAATTTTCCTATAGCTTTGGCATTTGAAAGACAGCTTAGCTTTTTGGTTCACAGTTTCTTTCCTAGAACTTTTCCTTGCTTTCTATTCTGCTTTTGCCAGAGTCATTCCAGTTTGTTTTACCTTTGATCTCATTTCTCTGAAACTTTGAAGATTATTCTTATCTTTAAGCTCTAATAGTTTTACCAGGATATAGCTCAGAGTTTATCATTTCAGTAGTTCCATTTTTAAAGTGTATTCTACATGTATATTCATATGATGAATAGAGCTATTTATACAGAGCTATTCTTGTAAGCAACGCTTGTGTTAGCAAAAGATCGGAAACAACACGGAATGTCAACCAATACCTGACTGATTAGATAAATTATTGTGCATTCATAGAGTGGAATAATCTATAGTTATTTTTAAAAGTGACAATCTTTCACATTCTAAGGCGAAACTGTATCCACGATTCATTCTATTCTCCCTAATCCAATCTGATTTCTATTCTCATGAAAGTGAAAATGAAAGTCGCTCAGTCGTATCGGATTCTTTGCGACCCCAAGGACTGTAGCCTACCAGGCTCCTCTGTTCATGGAATTCTCCAGGCAAGAACACTGGAGTGGGTTGCCCGTTGCCTTCTCCAGGGGATCTTCCCAACCCAGGGATGGAATCCAAGTCTCCTGCATTGCAGGCAGATTCTTTACCATCTGAGCCACCAGGGAAGCCCAAGAATACTAGAGTGGGCTATCCCTTCTCAAGGGGATCTTCCCCACCCAGGAATCGAAGGGGATTCTGCTACATTGCAGGCATATTCTTTACCAGCTGAGCTCATAGCTCTATTGAAACTGCTCTTGAGGAAGTCACCAAAGGTTTTCATGTTGCCAAGACTGTTGGATCCTTTTCTGTCTTTATCTTTACCTTTCTATAAATGGTTTATTTCCATTAGCCCCTGTTCCTTTCTTGAATACTGTTCTCCTTCAGATTTTATGATACATGTTGGTGTTTCTTTTTTCCCCACACCTTATCATTTCTCGTCACTCTCCTCTATAGGTTTCTTTTTCCACTCATTTGTAAGTGTTGAAGTAGCTCAGGGCTCAGTCCTGGTTCCTCTAGTTTTTCCTACAAGCACTCTTCCCCAAGGATCAGAGTCATCAAACAGAATTTAAACCACATCAGAACTTGTGACTCTCAAACCCAGAATTTTTCTTTAATATTTCATTACACTTATTATACAATCCAAATACCTCATATAAACCCTAAGATGCAAATGCCTTGTGGTCTGTCTACCCTCCATTCTTATAATCTCTATTCCCCTTACCTGTACCCACAAGATCCAGTAACACTGCCTTGTGAAATTTCCTAGCACATATCATATACTTCCTAACATCTGGAAATGATACTTGTTATTACCTATCCCTAAGATCTCTTTCCTTGGCTTCCCTGGGGCACTTTTTTTTTCTTTGGAACAGAACTTAAATAGCATCTTGTGAGGAAAGACTTCCTCACCACACTATTCAAAATATTGTGTCAGCCTATAATGTAGGAAATGTATATATAAAGGGAAGGAAAAAATTGATGAGCCATTGCCATATAGGAAAAAGTATTCAATTTTCCATTTATATTTGTTGCTGTTACATACTTTCAGATATCAGTGTATATGTTTTATAAAATTTATAATGAAATAGTAGTATATACATATATATAGATACATACATAAATTTAAGTACACTTCTATAAAAGTGTACACAAAATTTTAAATCAATATATGTATATTTGATGTAAGTTTAAAGACCACTGTTCTTTCATTACTCTGTTTATAGCATTTGTGACTTAATTATTAGCTATAATTATATTCAATGTATGTATCTACTTTGCTTCCTGAATATATCATAAATATCATATTCACTATTATATCTTCAATACCTAGTATTATTTGAGTGATTAAATGAATGAACTATAACATATATAACTTAATTTATAGGTATACTTTAATGTGTATAACATCAAATACAATAAAATATTACATAGTTTTATGTATAATTTTATATTAGGAAACATATTTTAAATTATTATAGATTTTAACACAGGGTTCACAATACCAATGAGATAAAAGGATAAAGCCAAACTTTTATTCAGATCCCTAATAGAAATTCTGAATAGATGAAGAGTGATACTCCTTTCCTTGCTCACACAACTTAAAAATAATAGTGTCTTTTGCTTATGAAAATGTAAATTTTGGGCAATTCCCATTAAAGTCCTAATTTCCCCAAAAACTGGACTGAATAATTCTGATAATTGGAACAATTAATATTTAAAACTGCTAAGAAAGCTTTAGAAAGTAAAAAATTAGTAGTAGAAAGTGTTTTTATAATGAATATTAGTGCTACAACCAGGAATAATAAGTTCTTGAGAAGGCTCAACAACACCCCTGGCATAGATGCCTCAAATCATGAAATTTCCTAAACAAAAGGAGTAAGGAAAAAGATGACCAAGATGGCAGAATGGGAAGACCCTAACCTTACCTCCTCTCATGGACACACCAAAATTACAGCTATTAGTAGAGCAACTATTGATGAAAAAGACTAAAAGATTAGCAGAAAAGATCTTTCTACAGCTAAAGATAAAAGGACAACCACACTGAGATGGGTAGGAGGGATAGAGATACAATATAGCCAAGACCCACACCCTTTGGGTTGGGTAACACACAAATGAGAAAATAATTACAACTGCAGAGGTTATACAACCAGTATATGACAATAGATAAATGACTAGATAAGAAAAAGTTCAATTCAGGTTCATACATAGTTTATTAAAAGTTAAAAAAAAAAAAAAAGAAAAAAAAAGTTCAAATGTACTTGCCCAATTAGGTTACTCCCAAATGAAAAAAATAAATCACTTAAGAATACCATGGAATGGTAATTGATATTGCACATAAAAGTGCATGCTAAATATTAACATACAATTCTCCATCATTGTGGTTTAACAATGATAATGGCTTGATTTTCAATTTAATTTTTAACAAGAAATTAAATATTAATATTATTTTTTTGAATGAATAAATTTCAACTGATAAAAGATTTAGGATATACAATGATAATACCAAAATTTGTGGACAGGTATATGTACCAAATATTTCAACATATTTACTATCATATTTTCATATTTGAAAATGGAAATAAACTAAAGCTTTTAGGAAAAAACTATAGAATGTAAAACTTAACAAAATCCTCTTTTGTGAGTTTATAATAAAGATGGTCCTTTTTATTTTTTGTCAATGAAATAAGAGAGCTTGCAATCTGATCCAAGCAAAGTCAAGAAGAAACATAATACATATCACAGAAAGATTTGGGATAATTTTCTCTGACAAATAAATAATTTACTCATAATGGGAAAGAAAGTATTGAGCTTTTAAATATCTTACTCATATTTCCAAATGTTAGCCTATGATTAATACATATCAGGTTGTATTGAAGATTTCAAGGTAGAGATAATAGGCTGTGTTACACACACAGCTGACAGAGAGACCACATTTTGAAAATCTAACATAACAGAGATCAAATAAATATATATATATATAATGAATTTTTACATTCATATTTTTCTCCAAGCCTCTAAACCTTATCAAATATTCTTATGTATCATCCAATCTCTATGGTTTGTCTTAATCTCTCTCACTTATTCTGTTCCTCTCAATCCCATTAACTTCTAATTTTATGCAGAGTAATTTACTCCCACTTAAACTCCTACTTGCTAACTTGCACATGCAAATCATAAAATTGGTCAGACTAAGTTCAGTTCAGTTCAGTTACTCAGTCATGTCCAACTCTGTGACCTCATGGACTGCAGTACACCAGACTTCCCTGTCCATCACCAACTCCTTGAGCTTACTCAGATTCATGTCCATCGAGTCAGTGATGCCATCTAACCATCTCATCTTTCGTCCCCTTCTCCTCCCACCTTCAATCTTTCCCAGCATCAGGGTCTTTTCCAATAAATCAGTTCTTCGCATCAGGTGGCCAAACTATTGGAGTTTCAGCTTCAGCATCAGTCCTTCCAATGAATATTCAGGACTGATTTCCTTTAGGATTGACTGGTTGGATCCCCATGCAGTCCAAGGGACTCTCAAGAGTCTTCAATACCACAGTTCAAAAACATCAATTCTTCAGTGCTCAGCTTTCTTTATAGTCTAACTCTTAATCCATACACAACAACTGGAAAAAACATAGCTTTGACTTGACAGACCTTTGTCGGCAAAGTAATGTCTCTGCTTTTTAATATGCTGTCTAAGTCGGTCATAGCTTTTCTTTCAAGGAGCAAGCATCTTTGAATTTCATGACTGCAGTCACCATCTGCAGTAATTTTGGAGCCCCCCAAAATAAAGTCTGTCACTGTTTCCATTGTTTTCCGATCTACTTGCCATGAAGTGATGGGACCAGATGCCATGATCTTAGTCCTCTTTGACTTTCATCAAGAGACTCTTTAGTTCTTCTTTGCTCTCTGCCATAAGGGTGGTGTCATCTGCATATCTGAAGCTATTGATATTCTCCTGGCAATCTTGATTCCAGCTTGTGCTTCATCCAAACTGGCATTTCACATGATGTACTCTGCATATAAGTTAAATAAGCAGGATGAAAATATATAGCCTTGACGTACTCCTTTCTCAATTTGGAACCAGTCTGTTGTTCCATGTTAAGTTCTAACTGTTGCTTCTTGACCTGCATACAGACTAAATAAGTCTTCACATTGTTAGGGCACATACCCCTGAGAGCAATCCTTGGGGTTATAAAATATGCATATGTTCTCTCTTCTCTTTGTCTTTCTCCCTATGCTTTAAGCCAGTTACATGGAAATGCAACTTGTAGAGTCATACAGGACTCTGTGCTAAAAAGAGCCCATTCTTGGTTAATGTTCTGCTGTTACCTTGAAATTCTTATGAGAAATGGAATATTTCCTGCCATGTCAATAAACAATGATGCCTTAGTTATCAGTCATTCTAGCCCTTCAAATGTGAATTTTAGAGCCTGAAGGGTGCCCTGGAAAAACAATGCCTGTCTGGCAGCCATTAGCCACTTCCCATGGTGAGTACTGAGGAGTTGGGGGTGGGGGTTGGTGAGAGGTGAGAAAAGCAGGATACTGGCCCCAGGTGACTGAGGTACATATGAAAGGAATGCTGTCAGTTAGCCCAGAATCTTGCATCTTCCTATACATAGAAAAGTGCTAAATTCCTTGAGATATCTGGTTTCCTTTAATTAATAATAATCTTCTAATGTTCTGACTACTTGCTCCTGGTTGCAAATTTCTATATATCCTGACTCTTTCCCCTGCCTCCTCAGAACAGTTTTTCCAGTGTTACGTGAAATTCTGTGTCTCCCAGGTTTGAAACCCTAAAAATTCCCACCAAATAAAATGTAACTCTCAACTTCTAGGTTGTGAATATTTTTTAAGTCGACATTTAATAGCTTTTGAAAAAGGGGTCCTGCATATTTTTTTTGCTGCCTTTTTTTTTTTTTTTTTTTTTTGCTGTGGGCTCTGAAAATCATGATTGTTTTGATCTCTCTGCTGTTTCTCTGTCTTTTTTATCTCTCTTTCACTGTATCTTATACACAAACACTCAGGATTAAATTTCATAGATGTAAGCCTGTAAAACTGAAATAACAGTGTTTCATCAAGAGAAATATAAAGAATGGGGAGGCAGTGACATATATATTCATATTTAGTCATGTTGTTTCAGATCCAGAAAAGTTTGGTATTTGAAATATGATGTTTTAAAAAGAACCATGGAACAAGAAATATTTAACAAACCAAAAATCTTAATATGTCAATTTTATAGCTATAACAATGCCAAAATGTATCAGTCCTTAAGATTTTTAAAAGAAATTTCACTAAGGATTAATTAATAAATGTTTAGAGAGTTGGAGTTCTTTTACTAAAGGACAGATTAGTATTAATTTTATGTCAGAAATCTAGAAATGATTTATTCTTCCTTCATCACATGTAACTGCGTATGATCAAGCCTTATGTGAACTAACCCTATGTGGAATTGAATGCAACAGTACAAAGTATACAAACGTTTGGGACTCCGAGTCATCTTTTATTGTACTTGATTATCAGCTAGTCTTTCAGTTTCACTTGCTGCTAAGTGCTTTTCCATCTAATTGCATAGGGACTGATTTGTTTAGCAACCTCTGCTTAGAATTGGGCTTTGTTCTTTCCACTCTGCACACCATATTGGCATTGTTTTCCTGCTCCCATTGTTTCATAGAGTACATTTCAACACAAGCATTTTTGTGATTCAAATTATCCTCCCCTCAATTCTCCTGTAGATAAGTGGTATTAACCTTTGGCTCTAAATATATGCTGCTAAGAGCTGCTTTGGAACTTTCACTGAAAATGACAGAAAAAACAAACATCTATGTTGCTAAAATCTTACACACAAAATAGTCATAATAAATGACAACAGTAATTGAAATGGAAATAGAGAAGATAAACATTTTGGAAACACCAGGATAAATCTAGTTGACATCGCATTCCATTGCAATTTTTTTCAAAATAATTATGAAAAATGCTTATTTCCATTGACAATTCACACAATACTTTATAGTTATGTGTGTTTATGCTGTGAATTGTCTCAAGAACTATAAAGCACAGGACCTCATTAAGTCACAATTATGTCATATTAAGAATTATACACAAGCAGGATAAAATAAAAAAGTTTTTAATCATGCTTCCTCAGGGTTTTTATTCTTTTTTGAAACTTTTATGTACTAAGGCTCTCACAGCATAAAAACTAAAATGAGAGACTAAATCTACTGATTTAGTAGATCTATCTAAATCTACTAAATCTTACATTTAAAGGGAAACTTTTCTTTAAAAAATTTGGATGGATATGTCTAACTCATAGACCAACTGTGTTGAATCATGAATAAGATAAATAACTGAATAAAAGTAAAATAAGATATTTGTTCCACTTTTTAATGTCAAGTTACATAAATGTCCTTGAAATTCTCATCTTAAAATTATTATCATAATAATAATTTTTAAAAAGAAAATTTTGGAGAGGTATAAAAGTGAAGTGGTGGGGAGTCTAATAGGTTAGAACAAATCTTTTATTAATGTTGATTTTCCACTGACAGAATTAATTCTTAGGTAGGTTGATAGGGAGTCCAAGGCCCTTGAGGTCGAGGAGGCAAATATTTTTTACATTCCTTCACCTTAGTCACATAGGACTTTTTTTCCTTAAGCTCTGAGTTACTATGGCAATTATCTATTTCACCTAAGACTAACTTTCTCTAAGCCCAGAACTAATGTTTACACAACAGAAATATATCTTACTCAAGAACCTGCTTTTCTTCAAAAACCTATGCCTTTGTTTATATGGATACAATATATCCGACCCAGAGAAATCTTGTCCACACATGTTCCCCTTGGTTAATCTTCTTTTGATGTTATCTCAAGATGTATGCTGTAGGAGATGAGCCTGGCAAAACTTTCACAAAATTGAGGCATTTTAAAAATCTATATTTAGCAGTCTGCTAAAAAGTATATAATGCCCCACCTAAACTAGCCAGGGTAGGTATTCTTCTACCCACTTCCACCTAACACTGGAAGCTTTTCTCTATCCTTTCACTTTAATAAAATCTCTGCTACACAAAGCTCTGAGTGACTGAGGCTGTGTCTTTGGTCCCAAAGTGAATTCTTCTATTTTGGAGATCATGAATCTGACAACATTCACCATAAGCTATCACTACCTGGGTACATGCTAAAAACTGGCATGTACCCCACTTTTCCCTTAGGGCTTTGGGTGATTAAAAAAAAAGAAAACATGAGGCTTGGATCCTAGAATTTATGGCTATCTGTGGAGACAATATCCAGTGGAGAAAATTATTGGAACTTGTGGCTGTCAGAACAGTCAGAACAGATCTAAATGTAAGACCAGAAACTATAAAACTCCTAGAGGAGAACATAGGCAAAACACTCTCTGACATAAATCACAGCAAGATCTTCTATGACCCACCTCCCAGAATATTGGAAATAAAAGCAAAAATAAACAAATGGGACCTAATGAAAATTAAAAGCTTTTGCACAACAAAGGAAACTATAAGTAAGGTGAAAAGACAGCCCTCAGATTGGGAGAAAATAATAGCAAATGAAGAAACAGACAAAGGATTAATCTCAAAAATATACAAGCAACTCCTGAAGCTCAATTCCAGAAAAATAAATGACCCAATCAAAAAATGGGCCAAAGAACTAAACAGACATTTCTCCAAAGAAGACATACAGATGGCTAACAAACACATGAAAAGATGCTCCACATCACTCATTATCAGAGAAATGCAAATCAAAACCACAATGAGGTACCATTACACGCCAGTCAGGATGGCTGCTATCCAAAAGTCTACAAGCAATAAATGCTGGAGAGGGTGTGGAGAAAAGGGAACCCTCTTACACTGTTGGTGGGAATGCAAACTAGTACAGCCATTATGGAAAACAGTGTGGAGATTTCTTAAAAAACTGGAAATAGAACTGCCATATGACCCAGCAATACCACTTCTGGGCATACACACTGAGGAATCCAGATCTGAAAGAGACACGTGCACCCCAATGTTCATCGCAGCACTGTTTATAATAGCCAGGACATGGAAGCAACCTAGATGGCCATCAGCAGATGAATGGATAAGGAAGCTGTGGTACATATACACCATGGAATATTACTCAGCCGTTAAAAAGAATTCATTTGAATCAGTTCTAATGAGATGGATGAAACTGGAGCCCATTATACAGAGTGAGGTGAGCCAGAAAGATAAAGAACATTACAGTATACTAACAGATATATACGGAATTTAGAAAGATGGTAACGATGGCCCTATATGCAGGGCAGAAGAAGAGACGCAGAAGTACAGAACAGACTTTTGAACTCTGTGGGATAAGGGGAGGGTGAGATGTTTCAAAAGAACAGCATGTATATTATCTGTGGTGAAACAGACCACTAGCCCAGGTGGGAGGCATGAGTCAAGTGCTCGGGCCTGTTGGGCTGGGAAGATCCAGAGGAATCGGGTGGAGAGGGAGGTGGGATGGGAGACCAGGATGCAGAATTCATGTAACTCTATGGCTGATTCATATCAATGTATGACAAAACCCACTGAAAAAGAAAAAAAAAAAAAAAGAATTTGAGGGATTGAGATCTTTAGAGTAAAAGAGAACTTTAGATGAGTGGGCATGGCATTCTGTCAAACATTTCTCCTTAAGGCACTAGCTGAATAATAAAATTCAAAGAACAAATTCTAAGAAAAAAGAAAAAAAAAGCAGAGAATAGCTGCCAAGACATTATGTTTTAAGCAGCTATTCCAACAGTTTTAAGGTGCTGGGGAGAAGAAAACTGGAGTTCAGAACCACTACAGAAGAGAGCCTTAAAAAAAGCCTCAGATTTTCAGTGGAGACTCCTAAAGGGGCAACACCTATGGAACAGAAGCAAACCAGAAGTAAATCATCACTTATGGAGACAAGATATGCACATAGTCTAATGACCTATAAGAAGACAGATAACATCACACAGGGTTACAACACTTTTCTATTCATAGCTTCTGTCATTCAGTCAAAAATTACCAGACTTACTAGAAAACAGGACCAAATGACTGAGCAACTCAAGGGTGAAAAAGCAAAAGTAAACCAACAGAAGCTCCAGATTTTTTAGTTATTGGCAATATATTTTAAAATAATCATGCTTAATATGTTACAAATATAAGCATAAAGATGAAATATTTTCACCAGAAATTTGGAATGTAATTTTAAAATAAAGTAGAAATCAGGTACATTACAAAAAACTGAACTTAAGACATAGACAAATTTAATGCAGTAGGAGAGAGAAAACGTATACCTATAGAATCACACACAAATACACACAGAAAGTACATCTGAAGTAAGCAAGAAAAAGAAATGGAGAAGAAATTAAGAGACACATGGAGCATGATGAAAAATCTCACATATCTATAACTGAATTCCAAGAAGAAGAGAAAAAGAGATAAGTATGAGAAGAAATACTGGCTGAGAATTTCTCCAAAACTGATGAAAAGCATCAAGCTATTTGAGGCATTCAGGAAGCTCTAAGAAGCACAATGTGGCTACATGAAAATAACACCTAGGCACATCATAAAAAACTGCCAAAAATTAAAACAAAATAAAATCTTTAAAACATGCAAATAAAAAAGGCACATTGGTTTCAAAAGAACAACAGTAAGGCTGAAAAAAGAGACAGAGGCATTTACAGGTCTGAAAGAAAATAACTGAATCTGTACTTAGGACAAAATATTCTCCAAAAATGAAAGCTAAGTAAAGGTTTTTTTGAAAAACAAAATCTCAGAGAAGTTTAGGCCATGGTACTTGTTCTAAAAGAAATACCAAACTTAATTCTTCAGACAGAAAGAAAAATAATCCCTGATTAAACTATAATAAAACGGTGTAGGAAGAATTAAAAGCTCTGAAAGGGGAAATACTAGACCATATCAAAAGTAAATACTGAATGATAGTACAATAATAATTATATATACATATATATGTGTGTATGTAGTTCAATATATATAGAATTAATATTCATGATATTAATAGTATCAAAGGTGGGAGGGGAATTTTTAAATACTTTCATTGATCAGAAAATGTGAGTTAATAAAGACATATATTAATCAGTGAAAGAAGCATATTGCAATATATAGGGTAAGCATTTAAAGCATTAAAAGAATAATAAATAGCATGTTGTTTAAAAAAACTAAACAATAATAATGGAACAAAGAGTAGAAGGGACACAAAAAATAAATGGTAGGATTATATAAACCCAAATATGTAAGAAATTATTATATATTACTCAAATTAATAGGCTGAGAGACATCATTAGAATGGAGATACAGCTATTTCTGCTTAAAGAAAAAATAATATATATAACTATATTAAAATATATGTTATTTAACTATAAGAATAGATACAGAAAAAATAAGAGTACAAGATAATAAAAGATGACCTAAAAAAACTGTAATTAGACAGTGAAGACTCTAAGGAAAATTACTACAAAAGACAAAAAGGAGAATTTTGTAATAATGAAGAGACCATTAACAGCATTATATTTTATATACCCAAAATCATATCCTCAAAACACACACACAAAAATTAATTTCTATAAAGTGAAATTCACACATCTATATAATAGAAATCTTTAATATATTTTTTCAATAACTTACATAAGCAGAAAAAATAAAAAACATACACACAAAAAAACTAGATCTGATATTTATAGAAAACCATACCCAGCAACTGCAGATGACCATTCCTTTCAAGTGTATACATAACGTTTACCAAAACTGATTATATGTAAGGCCATAAAATAGTGTGCTCAGTCAAGTTAAAAGGACTGATAATAGAAAAGGATATTCTTTGATTTTGATGGAGTTAATCAAGAAATCATTAAAGGTAATTCTAAGAAACTTGAATCAGTTTGGCAATTAGAATACAGAGTTTCACATAACCAGTGGAACTAAGGAGAAATCACAACAATTAGAAATATTTTGAACTGAATAGCACTGAATATCTGACGCATAAAACTGGTGAGATGGAGTAAAATCTATATTCAGAGTACAGACAAAGCTGTGCCCTATATGCATATACTGAAGAAACAGCAACAACAAAAAAGACAATGAAAATTCATGATCTGAGCATAAATCTTAAGAAGAAACAAAAAGAAGAGTAAATGAGGCTCCAAAAACTTAATAAATGGAAAATAATGAACCAGGAAAATAGAGAAAATTTGAAACAGCCAAAAGAATAATAATAATTGGCAAAGACTTTTCAGGACACACACAGAGAAAGACAGAGACATAGAGAAACAGGGAAATAAAGAAAGGAGGAGAGAAAGTTCCCTTTGGCAGTTGCCTCAGAGGTGTGAGCCGAACAGTATCCAGCTGACTGTGCCAGTCGGATTCTCCTCATGGTTCCAGAATTCTCTCTTTGTACAGCTTTCTCCTACCTGGCAATGTTTCCGTAAAATTCTACTTACTTTGTCTCCACAAACTCTCAATTCATCTTCTCAATTCCAGAAATCCTTGTCTGGAAAATTCTTTCAAGGTAAAATTATAGGATTTCACTTTTAGTTTCCTCTCTTCCTAAAATCACAGGCTTTCATTGTCTTACATACACTATCATAAATATCATTTTTTCTTCTATAATTTTCTCTTTCTTGGTTGTTTGGGGATGGGGGTGTAAATTTGCTGGGTACCCTGTAATTCAATTTGGCTGTAAGTAAAGGTATTACAAATTATTTTAAATCAGCAGTAGTTATTTTAAAAGGGAAAATATTGAAATATATTAACTTCTACTACCTAATATGGTCAAAGTAATGTTTAGCATTCAGTGGGGAAAAAATGTCTTGAGATATATAGAAAAAATTAATTCACTGTTCCTTTCTTGAGAAATTGATGCTTTCTGTCAAGGCAGCTGTCGAATCATATGTGTATCTACTCAAAATTTTCATAGTTATATAGTACACAGTAATATAATATCTGACTAATTCCTTGATCCTTTTAAAGGCAGATCTATGCAATTGGCAACTGGACCTGGAAGGTACTCTTGTGCGATGAGCTACTTGCCATCCACAAGCAATGAAATGCCTTTCTGTGGACACAGAGGGGAAAATGCCCTTTATAGATATGTCAGAATCTGTCAAAGAAAATGCCCACTCTTCACCAATCTGTATCATAGAAAAGTCCAAACATATTTGCTCGGGATAAATTCTATTTGCTAATCTGATATGTGGGAGAGTTATGGGACCATATTTTCCTTCCAATAGTCTCAGAGTTGATAATAATGATTCTGTTTGTAGAAGCTTGAATTACTGACTTTTCCAAGAATGGGATCACTATTTTTCCCTTTAAGGCTGTCTTAAGGATTATATAGTTATGAGAAAGATATTCAAAGCTAAATTGTTTCCTGCTCTATAATAGTATATCAATTTATCCACCTGTCTTTACACAAAGGTCATGGTAATTCAGATCAATTTTACCAGAGTTGAGATAACTAAGAGAAAACATAAACTAGATTCATAAGTAAAATGTCAAAAATAAGAGGCAAGATGTGACAAATTGACATTCATAAAAAAAAAAATTGATACCCCAAATATCTTCTGAGGCTTTTTTTTATCTATGTAAATTTTATTCTTTCACATATCTTTCTTTCCATAAAACATATTTTGGCAAGGATATAATTTATTATTTATTTAATGATTATGTTAGATTAGCTTCTCCCAAAAGTAGCCCTTGAGACTAGGATTTGAATGTAGGTACTGAGACTAGGATTTGAGTATAAGTACTTCTTTCAAGAGATAATTGCCAGACTTACTGGGGGAGAATGGAAAGCTGAGACAGAAAAAGAAAGTCAGTTTAGGGTGTGGAAAGACCAGATGTCTACTGGAAGCAACTGAGGTGTGATTCTTCTGGAGATTCTTAAAAATTTGTAATATGACTTAACATTCTAAGAGTATTTAAGAATACTGAAGGGATCACTGTAACATTTGCTACAATGATTGAGGTTATTTTCATATTCAGTTTTATTATTATTAACAGGAATTATTAAATTAATCAATTGACTTAGAAATTTCAGAAAGGTTAATTTTCACTGAAAACAGACCACACTTTGAAAATTTTCATATTTATGAATGTATGTGTTAGTGAAGGGAATTGCACAAATGTATTGTTTTGTTTCAGATAATTAGTATGCCATAAAAAAGGAAAGTGGCACGAATTGTTAGTTTTGATCATTAGACTTTTAAGAGTACTTTGACTCTTAAGTATTCTTAAGTCTGAAGTACTTAAGACTTGCTGTCTTAAACTTTTATCCAAAAATTGCCAAGGGAAACTGCTTTTTCATTTGCAATGAAATTGTGAATGACCATTGATTTTTATATAATATTCCACAAGAAAAGATTTTTAGCATGTGTCTAGGAGTGTAACGTGTTCCTTTGGTAATTGATACATTTATTTCTTACTATTATCTTGCTTTAATTTGTGTCCTGACTTCCAGAATGCTCAAAATTAAATTTTACTTTTCAATTATAGCAATAAAGATAATCCTAGCAGTTGTGTGGTTGAGTCCTCCTTTCCTTCCTATTGCCTTGATTATTTTAAAAGATACTTAGAGGACTATAAATACTTTAACACAGAGATATTTCAATGTTTAGATAGAACATTTTTGTAACTTATGCTAAAGGAAAATGCTTCTAAGCCAAATACTCTTCTATGTAACAGGAAAAAAGACATCTCCTACAAGAGACCTCTTAGTCTTCTATATCTGATGTTGTTCAGTCGCTCAGTCATGTCTATCTCTTTGCAATCCCACGAATTATAGCATGCCAGGCTTCCCTATCCTTCACCATTTCCCGGAGCTTGCTCAAACTCATATTCGTCAAGTTGGTGATGCCATCTCACCATCTCATCCTCTGCTATCTCCTTCTCCTCCTGCCTTCAATCTTGCCCAGCATCAGGGGTCTTTCCAAATGAGTCAATTCTTCACATCAGGTGGCCAAAGTATTGACACTTCAGCTTCAGCATCAGTCCTTCCAATGAATATTCAGGGTTGATTTCCCTTAGGATGGACTGATTTGAGTTCCTTGCAGTCCAAGGGGCTGTCAAGAGTCTTCTCCAACACCACAGTTCAAAAGCATCAATTCTTTGGCGCTCAGCCTTCTTTATGGTCCAACTCTCACAACCATACATGACTACTGGAAGAAATCATAACTTTGACTATGCAGACCTTTGTTTGCAAAGGTCTATATCTGAGAATACTGCAATAATGGGCCTTGGTAACCTTCCATTTAGTCTAGGACTAGAGGTTAGAAATAGAGATGGTAACCATGAAGGAGAAGACTTATTCTTCATGTAACTTACAGGAGATTTACCCTATGACTTGACAACCTACTTTTTTCTTTTTTTCACAGAGTACATAGTTGGGAGAAAATAACTAGCAATACTTTCTCACAGCAGTTTTAGGGGAATTTTTTTTTCTGATTCTGGCTACTATGTTTGGGAGATGAGTTGTGTGCCTTTTTCTCAAGTCATTATGCCAGATTATTCCAGATATAGACACATCTGGCTCAAGTCAGAGCCAGGATATAGACACAAGAGCAGATGCCCAAGTCACTCACTAAGCAATGGGTAATCACGATTAGAGGCCAGCATTAGTGATTTCCAACTGAGAGATAAAATTCAGGACACAAGAGAATAAAAACACTATTCAGTTTTATTCAACTCGAATGGTTCAGGGACACTGGCTGTTTGAGGCAGGTGGTTTAGACAAAGAGAGAAACACGGGGCGCCCTCTACCACAGCTCTTCTAGTGCCCTTAATACAGATAGTGTCATATAGAAGTTGTTCGCATGGAAGTCCCTCCTCTCACTAGATTGAACCCGTCCTGGGCAGGTGCCGCATCTTACTCAGTTGAATAATACACATTGTGCGTCTTATCATAAATATACTGACTAGGTCCCCTACTTGCTTAACTCAGTTGTCCTGAGGTAAAGGTCAGGAAAATCAGCCTTCACAGAGGTGGTAAGATAAATATTGCCATTCAAATCACAGCTGTATATATGATTTCAGTAAAACATGCTTACTTCTTCTAAAAGATATGATAAGGAAAGATTGTTATGCTGTTACCATAATTATTTCACCAGGAAATTGATAGCCTAAAAGAGTCTATTTGTAACTGTGCTGAGGTACTCTGTGTATCAAATTAAGTCATTTTTCAATGAGATCATTACTAGAGGCAAATATATGATTTTCAGAATGTTATTTTTAGAAATTTAAATTCCTTTGAAATGTCAACTTAAAAAAAATACTGGAAGAACTTCATATTCATATTCACCATCTCTTCCTTCCCACATGTTTAAGAGTCACAAATACTCTGATCTGCATTATGCCATACCTAATATTTCTCTTAAATAGTAAAAACTATCACTAAGCCCAAATTGAAACATTGTAGAGCATCTACCACTCAAGAACTCTATCAAAAACTCATGTTTTAAAGAATTAATTATGAAATAAGGAATTCAAAGAATTATGTAATGAATAGCACATACTACAGTTTGGCCACTTGATGCGAAGAGCCAACTCATCAGAAAAGACCCTGATACTGGGAAAGACTGAGGGCAGGAGGAGAAGAGGGTGACAGAGGATGAGACGGTTGGATGGCATCACTGACTCCATGGACGTGAGTTTGAGCAAACTCTGGGAGGTAGTGAAGGACAGGGAAGCCTGGTGTGCCGCAGTCCATAGGGCTGCAAAGAATCTGACACAACTTAGACTGAACAACAACAATTACAAAATACAATCACTTCATATTATTATAGTTTCATCTTATTCCTTGCTGAATAGGAAGCCAGGGTTCTGTCTGAATGGCTGTATGTCACAATAAACATCACATTCTCCACTGGAGAAGGGATAGGCCACCCACTCCAGGATTCTTAGGCTTCCCTGGTGGCTCAGACAGTGAAGAATCCACCTGTAATGTGGGAGACCTGGGTTCGATCCCTGGATTAGAAAGATCCCCTGGAGTAGGACCTGACAACTCACCCCAGTATTCTTGCTGGGAGAATCCCCATGGACAGAGGAGCCTGGCGGGCTACTGTCCATGGAATTTCAAAGAATCAGACTTGACTGAGCGACTAAGCGCACACACACACACCTGGCACATGTTTCCTCAGTTGTAGAGTAAGTTAGGCAGCAATGACATATTCAAATGCTTTAAAGACTGATATTTCAAACTTTAAATTTTTCCCAGTGACATGAAGAGTTAGTGTAATGGTGTGTACCTGTTTTTGAAGATGCTGAAATGACTTGGCTCCAAAAACAAAACAACAGTAACACCAATAAAAAGTAACAAGCTTACAAGATATACAAACTTTAGGGAAAAGGACCTACAATTATTTCTGACATGTGAAGAAGTATATTTTCACCTGATGAGTTGGATTTTCCAATTTCACAATCAGTCAATAATCTGATGTGTAAGATTCGGCTTACTGGCTAAAATATATTTAAAGCCAAAATAAACTAAAGAATGATATTTAAAATAGTACACAAATACATGTAACATTGGGCAAGTCTTCACGTCCCAGCCTAATCCTGTCACAGTGTTCTAAAGCCTGTCTTCCACTCCGACTTCAAGGGATTGCTCTCCAAGGCATTATTATGAGTCATTAATTTTCTCTGTCTCCAATCTCTTCTTTTCTATTACTTCCTCTTGCCTATCATTGGTACCAAGTCTCTCTTGTCTTAGAACCCTTTTCATAAACCATACAAAAACACTTGTACCATGCCCTCCTTAAAAAAAAAATGAACTTGTACCTTACCATCTGATGGAGAAAATAAACATTAACCAAGTAATTACCCACTAATCAGTATATAATTAAAGCTATCTAATTGCCAAATCCATGGGATTATTTTCAAGATAGTTCTACTTTATCAGTAGCACTGATATAGTCAATACCTCCTTCTTGTAATCCCCTCTTGTCTTACTTGCTGTGATAATTCTTAATGTTTCTTTGGCCAGTATCTCCACTGCCTTTGTAATTATGCGTTATTGGTCTTTGTTTATATCTTCAGTGAAAGTGTGTTTCCTACGGCTGTACTTTCTAATTCTCTATCTTAAATCATTTTCAGTCCTTGTTGTCTTCAGAATTGCTCGTTTTAAGGCTACATATACCTTCCCAAATGATAAACCCTCTGGTTGCTTTTAAGAGTATATCCTAATTGACTTATGCATCACTAACTTTATTGATTACTTCTCCTATGCGCTGCCTTTTCTCCATTTGTCTTTTTTCTCCTTTTTAGCAACAACAATAAAAAGTTTCTCCTTTCATATCTAACAGTTCTCCCACTCTTTCTGATCATTACTACTCAATGTCTGTTTCTTCATGTTTGTTGCTACTTTTCCATTATTCTCTTAATTTCCCAGCATGACTAATGTCTTCTGTCTTCCTTTAACCTTGGTTTAATCATTATCTCAATAATCCCTTTCTTTCATATAGCTTTAGCCATAATCTGGTGAATTCCAAATCTTTATAGATAAGCCAGGTCATCACTACAGGGAGATAATATTTCCACTTGTGAACTAAGCATTATATCACATCTCTGACTTAATCATACCAGGATAAAATTCATCATGCTATGGTTTCATGGGGATATTATTTTATAATACTTACTTCACTGTGTAGAGATCATTGGTTTGCCTAACTCTCTCAATATAGACTCTGAGCTCTTAAAAGAAAGGGGACTCTGAGTCTTCATCTCTTTAATGTCTAACATGTCACCAGGCTCTTAGTAAATGCTCAATAACAATAATGTAATGAATAGCATTAGTCCATTGAAGGCACAGATCTATCCCTGGCATGTTAAACCATATTTTACTGGAAGTGTATTTGAAGAGTGAAGTAAAAAATTTAAATAGATCTACAGAGAAGGAAATTATAGAGCTTCCTTTTATCATCTTTCCATTATTCTCACATTGACCCACATTGGTTAAAGCATTTTACATTTACTAGTTTAGTATGAAATAAGTACTTCGTTTTCTTAGCTTCTAACTAAATGGAGCAACATCCCTAACAAAGCATGACTTTCTTTTCTAGTTAAATTTTGCATTTACACCACAAAACAAAAAAAAAGGAGTATTTTTCCACTTGCTCTTTTGCATGTGAGAAATGTATAGTCCAGCTTCCCTTTTCATGACAGCATCTCAAGGATTTCTACATTCAGATAGGGAGGCACTCCAAAAAATTTAACTCTTGTTTGTGTTTTAAATGGAAAAAGAAAAGTATCAAGTTCTTTTCCTTGGGAAAAAAAAAAATGTGGCACCTTTGGAGAAAGATATACAATAAATCAAGTGAGATCAAACTAAAATCTTAAAACCTCAATAGCAACTGATTAAGATTAACTATGATTTCTCTTTTTCCCTCTCTCATCAGTTCAGTATAGAGATTACAATATATATTGTGCTTAATTTTATAAAAATATCTCAAAATGTTCTGAAAAATTAATAGTGTCATTCTTTTATAAACAATGAGGAAAACAACTGCTCTAAAAGTACTTACTGAAAACTCATAAAGCAGCTTAGGATTCAAACATAGGAGGTTTGAATTTTAATTAACTTTATTAATGAAAAAGTGAACAAAACAGTGGGGAGAAAGAATGAAAAACTAAGACTAAAGAAAAGAGAACAGAAGAAGTTATTAGATAAAAAAGAAAATAATGTGTAAGATAAGATCTGAGAATGATTTAAAAATAAAGCAGTTAATTTCTTTTACCTGTGTCAAAGGATTATTTTCATTCTATTCTTGCTTTTCCTGCTAATAGAACAAAATTCTATTACACTTTGGCAACATCAATGCTACTTTCATTTGACATAAAATCTATACCCATTGGAACTTTGTAAGCACTAGACACAAGTTTCTGTGGACAATATCTTAAAATATGTGGAGGAAATGATGACTCACACACAAAGAACTTGCTGGATTCTTTCAATAGGCATTGATCTCACAGACAGTTTTCAATGTGGTATTTTAGATGATTGAAATATTTATGTGTCCTGCTCCAAATCGTTTTTCAGCTGGGAATATAATACTTTCTGATAAACTACTGTTCCTTTTTTTTCAGTCCATATTTTCTTTAACGAGCCATTGCTGAAAATGAAGGCTTTTCTTCAATACCAGGGTATACAGAAGCAAAGGTAGCTTAGGATAAAATGCCTTGAAAAGATATATTTTCTCAAGCTGTGCAAAATTCTAAGATGCAATCAACAGAAGGACAGAAATACTTTGCACTTATATACAACTCTTTACCAAAGGCTATCAAAGCATTTCTAAAGCACAATTATTAACCCATATCTAAAGATGTGGAAACAAATAGATACAAAAATTATAAATCAGTCAAAAGGTTGAAAGTATCAGTAACAATCAAAATTCTCCTCAGCTTCATCAGTTGTAATAGAAATTTCACTCTCCAGGCCACCGTGAGAAATGTGTAAAACCCTACTACTTCCATTCCACATGTTCTCAACAGTTTGATTGCCTGGGAAAGCTCACCGTATAATTAAAGAGTGACAATTGCTTGAGGATACCAACAATGAAAAGAAGGCGGAAAAGAAGAAACATATTTAGGTGTGAATACAGTAAGCTATAAAAGGCTACATCAGAAGAGAGAGCAGGTGGCTATAGTCTGTGGACATCTGTTGAGAACTTGATACTTATTGGAAGGCAGTGAATTATGGAACGGCTTAAAGCTTCAACCTGGAAGATTATTCCAGCAGACATGCTTAGAATGACTTAGAATAGTTGGAGTTTAAACAAGATTATCATCATCATCATAGTCACCATTATCATTAGAGCATTTTATACTCTTTGAGATGCTTTCTTATACATTGTTTCACTTCTTCCATTCAACATCTCTATTTTTCTGGTTAAAAAATTGAAACAAACTTTAATATTCCACTTACACACCAATTATAGGGTCAGTGGTAAAATTAGCTCAAATATCCTTTTAATTAGAACTATGTTTTTTAAAATTTCCAGAGCATGGTAAAACTAATTTAAAGTCAAAATCAATTTAAAGGCAACTAAAGAAATCATTCTGGAAGTATACATAAGCTAGCTAGGACTTTGCTAAATTTATAAAGAAATGACATTGTCTTTCATATATGTTAAAGGAAAAACTCCAAACCAATATGCAAAAACCTCCAATGAATCACCAACACATCTAGATTAATTAATTTCAAGTTGCTTTCATAGTTTTAATATGAAAGGTGTTACTATTTTTATTGTTTTATGTAAGAAATATATAAGATTCAAGTATTAAACAGAACATACCTTGTCCTTCAGAATTCTGCTCATGGCTCATATTTCCCATTATATGCTAAAAATGGATGATAAACATAAATGTTATACTTAAGCTATAAAATTTGTTGCCAAAAAATGAGAAAAATTTTGTGACTTGTTTAGGCAAATGTTTCTTTGAAAATACATGAAAAGCACTAATCATAAAAAATAATGGACTTCATCAAAGTAAAACATTTTACTCTTCAAAAGAAATTTAAGGAAAAACCCAGACTAGAAGAAAATACTTGCAAAATGTATGACAATGATTAGCACTGAGATTATATAACACACTCTCATAGTACAGAAAAAACAAAACACAAAACAGAACCAATAAAATTTGGGGGGGAAATTTAGGTAGTCATCCAGACTTAATGAAATACCACTGACTGCCATTAGAATAGGGAAAACAGATGAACAAAAGCACATGCGTGCCCGCAGTCATACATAAATTTACAATATCAAATGCTGTCAAGGAGTTGGAGCACCTACAACTCACTTCTGGTGGGAATGTAACACAGTACAATCTCTTAAGAAGAGTTTAGCAATTCTCATAATGTTAAACATACATTTACCATAAGACCAAGAAATCTCTGAGGTGACCAAGATTGCAGAGTATGAAGACTCTTAAATTACTCCCTGTCACCTACATACCAAAATCACAATTGCTTACAGAACAACTGTCTATGAGAACAACACAAAGACTAGCAGAAAATATTTTCCATTACCAAAGACAAAAAGAAAGAGCCATGAGAATAATAGGAGAGCTTGAGATGCAATCTAGTCAGGACCCACACCCCTGGGCTGATGACCCACAAATAGAAGGAGTATCACAACAGCAAAGGTACACTCCGAGGAGTTAGGACTCCAAGTCTCACACTGGGCTCCCAAGTCCAGGGGTGCTGCATTGTGAAGACGAACCAAAAGAACATCCAGCTTTGAAAACCAACAAGGTATTCATGTTTTGAAGATGGAGAGGGTTACATGAAACAGAGATTTTACTCTTAGCAAATTATTGACCAGAAACTTATTAATACATCTTTTGTCACCCAGACATTACTGATCAGAGATGCTTCAGTATTCACTTATGTAATAAATTGCCAGCCACAGGCATTAGTTTCTGAAAAATCCCCCAGTCAATGATATGTTAAAGGATACATGCAAAATTTCACATGCTCTGAGTCCCAGTGCAGAAGCTTGAAAGAAACGTGAGTTAGACAACTTTTCCAAGCTCAGGGAATGTAAGAAACCTACCTAACAAATAGAAATAAACATAAAGAATTGGGAAAAATGAGAAGACAGAAACATGTTAAATATGAAGGAATAGGACAAACCTTTTTATAATAAGAAAAAGGACTAAAGTGCAATAAAGCAATCCACCCAATAAAAAGTTCAAAATGATGATCAAAAAGATGGCTAATGAATTATAAGAAGAATGAATGAGCAAATAAGAATGTAAAAAAAAAAGAAAATACAAAATAGAACCAGGGATAAAAAAAAATACAATAAATGAAATTAAAAAAAAAAAAAAAACTAGGAAAAATCAACAGTAGATTAGATAATAGAAAGGAATGGAGAAGCAATCTGAAAGAGAGAGTAGTAAAAATCACCCAAGATGAACAGAACAAAGGAAATGAATTTTAAAAGTTAAAGCTAGTTTAAACGATTTGAGACAATATCAAGTATATTAACATTTAGGCTGCTGGGATTGCAGGAAAAGAAAAGAGAGAGAAAAGGGCAGAGAACTTGTTTGAAAAGTTAATAGCTGAAAACTTTTCTAAATTGGAAAAAGAAACAAATATCCAGGCTCAGAGAATACAGGGAGTTCCAAAGAAAATTAACCCAAAGAGGTCCACACTAATATACACTATAATTAAAATGAAAAAAAAAAAAAAGAAGGTAAAAAGAGATATTTAAAAACAGAATGAGAAAGACAGTTATGTGCAAGGGAAATCCCATAAGATTTTCAGCTGACTTTTCACAAGAAGCTTTGCAGACCAGAAGAGAATGGCACAAAATATTCAAAGTGATTAAACAGAAGAACCTATAATCAAGAATAGTGCAGATGGCAATGTTATTATTCAAAATTGAAGAAAAAATAAAGAATTTTACAAACAAGCAAAAGGTAAAAGTCTTTAGCACCACTAATCTGCTTTACAAGAGGTGCTAAATGGTCTTCTGTAAGCAAAAAAGAAATCACTATGGTTTTTTCCAGTAGTCATGTACAGATGTGAGAGTTGGACCATAAAGAAGACTGACCACCAAAGACTAGATGAGTTTGAATTGTGGTGTTGGAGAAGACTCTTGCGAGTCCCTTGAACTGGAAGAGATCAAACCAGTCAATCCTAAAGGAAATCAACACTAGATATTCACTGGAAGGACTAATGCTGAAGCTGAAGCTCCAATATTTTGGCCACTTGATGTAAAGAGGTGACTCACTGGAAAAGACCCAGATTCTGGGAAAGATTAAAGGCAAAATGAGAAGGGGGCAGCAGAAGATGAGACAGTTAGATAACATCACTGACTCAATGGGCATGAGTTAGAATAAACTCACGGATATAGTGAAGGATAGAGAAGCCTGCCATGCTGCAGTTCATGGGGCTGCAAAGAGTTGGACATGACTTAGCAACAGAACAACAAGAAATATAAAACTATGAAAGGAAGACTAAAACACAAAACAAATAAAACCATCTATATTCATACTAACTAATTAAGGAATACATAAAATCAAAAGATATAAATTAAGATGTCAAGAAAAATTAACATGGGAAAGAGTAAAAATATAGGGTGATTAGAATGCATTCAACTTAAGAGATCATCAACTTAAAATAATTACATACATTATAATTATGAATTATAAAATTATAATTTTATAATCATGTATAATTAAAAAGACAAAATGGACTTTAAAGCAAAAACTGTAACAAGAAACAAAGAAGGTCATTAATAATGATAAAGAGATTTGTCCCACAAGAAGAGGCAACAATTGCAAATATACATTTACTGAACACTGAAGCAACTAAATGTATAGAACAAACATACATAAAGGGAGAAAGTGATAGTAATACAATAATAGTAGAGGACTTTAGCATTCCACTTTACATCAAAGGACAGATTATACAGACAGGAAAGCAGTAAGGAAACAATAGCCTTCAATGACATATTAGGCCAGATGAACTTAACACATAATTACAGACCATTTCATTCAAAAACAGCAGAATACACATTCTTTTTAGGTGCATGGGGAACATTTTCCAGGATAGAGTACATGCTAGGTCACAAAACAAATCTCAATAAATATTTAATACATGAAGACTGAAATTATATGAAGAATCTTTTCTGAATGCAACACTATGAGACTAGAAATTAACTACTGGGATAAAGTTGCATTGAACACAAATGCATCAAGTCTAAGCAACACATTACCAAATGACATATAGGTCCATTGAAGAAACCAAAGAGGAAATTAAAAAAGAATGAAACACAAATGAAAATGGAAACACAATGATCCAAAACCTATGGGATGCAGCACAGCAGTTCTTAAAGGAGAGTTTATAGCAATATAAGCCTACCTTAGGAAGCAAGAAGCAGCTCATATAAAAAGCCCAACCTTATAAGCATAGGAACTAGAAAAAGAAGAACAACATCCAAAGTTAATAGAAGCAAACAAATAATAAGCATCAGAGTGGACATAAAATAAAGACTAAGAAACAACAGAAAAGATCACTGAAACTGAAACTTGGTTTTTTAAAAGATTAACAAAATTGATAAACTTTTATCTATATACATCAAGAAAAAAGAGAGCCCCAAATAAACAAAATCAGAAACTAAAGAGAAGAAATTACAACTGACACCGCAGAAATGCAAAGGATCATAAGAGATTACTATGGATGAATGCATGTCAGTAAAATTAGCAACCAAAAAGAAATGAATAAATTCCTAGAAGTGTATAATATTCAAGTTAAATCAGAAAGAAATTGAAATTATGAACACTGATTATCAGTAATAAAATTGGATCGGAAATTAAAAACAAAAGCTCCCAACAAACAAAAGTCTAGGACCAGATGGTTTCACAGGTGAATTCTACCGAATATTTAAAGAAAAATTAACATCTCTCCTACTACACAAATGTTGAAGAAGAAGGAATTCCTCTAAATATTCTACGAGGCCAGCATCACACTGATAGCAAAGCCAGATAAAAACACTACAAAAAAAGAAAATTACAGGCCAATATCCCTGAAGAACATTGATACAAACATCCTCAACAAAATATTACAAATTGAATTCATCAATATACTTCAGTATCAAGAGGAATTTATCCCAGAGATGCAAGGATTCATTAATATCCAGAGTTCAATCAATTAACAAATTGAAGAATAAATATCATATGATAATCTGAATAGACGCAGAAAAAGCTTTTAATAAAATTAACATCCATTCATAATTAAAAAAAAAAACTCTCAACCAAGCAGGTACAGAGGGAACATACTGCAACGTAATAAAACCCATATGTGACAAACTTATAGCTGACATCATACTCAACAGTAAAAAGCTGAAAGCATTACCTATAAGGTTAGAAACAAGATAGGAGGCCCACTCCTGCCACTTTTACTCAACATAGCTTTGAAAGTCCTCACCACAGAAATCATACAAGAAAAAGAAATAAAAGAATCCAAATTGGAAAGGGAGAAGTAATCAGTCACTTTTTGCAGATTACATGACACTATGTATGGACAATATCAAAAATTGTTAGAATGAATAAATGAAATAAATGAATTCAGTAAAGATGCAGTATATAAAATCACTACACAGAAATCTGTTGCATCTTTATACACTAATGAGCTATCAGAAATAGAAGTTAAGAAAACAGTTGCATCAGAAAGAAAAAACTTAGCAATAAACCTAACTAAGGAGGTGAAAGACTTGTGCTCTGAAAACTGTAGGACATTGAGGAAAGAAATTGAAGACAATGCAAATAAATGGAAAGATACACTGTTCAGGGATCAGTAGAATTGCTACTGTTAAAGTAGCTACACTATCCAAAGCTATCTACAGATTCATTGTGATTCCCATAAAAGTTCCAAAGATATATGTTACAGAACTAGAACAAATAATTCTAGAATTTGAATAGAAACACAAAAGCACCCAAATAGGCAACACAATCTTGGGAAGAAAGAACAAAACTGGAGGCATCATGCTCTCTGATTTCATACTATAATACAAAGCTATAGTCACCAAAACAGAATAGTACTGTCACAAAAACATACACATAGATCAAGAGAGCAAAATAAAGAGCACAGGGAAAAACTCCACATATATGTGGCCAATTACTTTATGACAAAGGAGGCAAAATATATATAATGTGGAAAAAGCTCTCTTCAATAAATAGTCCTGGGAAAACTTGACAGCTACATGCAAAAAAACTGGATTAGCTTTCATACCATATAAGCAATAAACTCAAAGTGAATTAAAAATTTTGATTTAAGATCTGAAACCATAAAATTCCTTGAAGAAAGCATAAACAGTATGCTCTTTGACATTAGTTATAATAATATTTTTGGATCTGTCTCCTCAGACAAGGGAAACAAAAAGCAAATTATACAACTTGAATTACATCAAACAAAAAACATTTTGCACAGTGAAGGAAATCATCAATAAAAAGAAAAGACAGCTAATTGAATGTGAGAAGATATTTGCAAGCAATATGTCTGTAAAAGGTTAATATCAAAAATATACAAAGAACTCATACAAGCCAATATCAAAAAACAAACAACCCAATTTAAAATGAGAAGAGGACATGAATAGGTATTTTTTTCTCAAGAAGACATATAGATGTCAAACAGTAATATGAAAGATACTCAACATCACTAATCATCACAGAAATGCAAATCAAATCTACATGAGATGCCACCTCACATCTATCAGAACGTGGTAGGGGTTTAGTTGCTAAGTCATGCCCAGCTCTTGCAACCCCATGGATATAGCCCACCCGCCTCCTCTGTCCATGGGATTTCCCAGGCAAGAATACTGCAGTGCATAGCCATTTCCTTCTCCAGGGGATCTTTCCCACCCAGAGACTGAACCTGCGTCTCCTGCATTGGTAGACAAGTTCTTTGCCACTGAGCCACCAGGGAAGCCCTCTAAATAAGATGAAGATGTATTATCCTGAGCTACAGAGAGTAGTAATGCAAGTTGATAGAAGTAGATAGCCTCATTGGTAGAATGGAATGAAAATGCCTTCCTGGCAGAGCTGAGATAAGCATTACTGAAAAATCTATGTTCACTCCTAAGACAATGTTTGGTCTACTACAAACATTCAATAAGCATCAGCACCCATCCTACCTTAGCTAACCTTTGAAATAAATCATTCACCTCACAGAAGCAAGTAAAACAGAGTTTGTATAAGCTACTAAAGCTCCTCTATAAATAATTCCCTTCAGCAGTAAAATGCATGCCACTGTTTACCACTCTGTAACTTTACTCTGGAAGATGATACTCACTGCCAATGTAAACCTTTGGCTTCTTCTTGGCAGATGCAGGGACACGACCTGTTTCCTCTTGTTTTGCCAATCTGTGTCTTCCCTTCTTATCCCTTTGTTACAAGGAAAGGCTGAGAAGGCCGTTTCTATGCCAGGGAATGCCCTGTACATGAAGATCAGGTGGATCCTTGTATGGGACAAGTGGCAGTTCCAATAGTGAGCAGCAGAACTGTATTAAAGTGTTTTTCAAAAAAAGCTGAAGAGGGGGTGTTTTATCAGATGACCATCATGAAAGCAGATGCTAATAAATTAGAAGGTGTGACAATACAGGGAACGGTACAGAAAATTGTGCTATGCAGCAGCATTCTAGTTCATGTTATAATTCAGTTTCCCTATTAATAAATTTTATGATCCTACATTTTACCTAGCAAGCCTGTCAGTAGGCTACATTTCTCCTGTATAGTGGTAGTGACTTTACTGCACATTGCATTATCTTGTCGTTAGGGATATCACAAATATCAGCATAAAAGTTTGTTATTTTAATAACATACAATAAATTTTTAATACAATAAGCCTATGAAAACCACTTTTTAGTCTGTGGTTTCACTGAAGCTTACAGTACCTAATGCTATGGAAATTCTCCAAGGTATTTTTCAAAGACTGCCAAGAACAAAGGCATAGTCTCTATTGTTTACCATTCTACAGGCAGCAAGATCCTGGAGTGTGATATTGGCTTTGCACTGTTGCTCAAACCAACAGTATCCCATTTGTATATGATAAAACATCAGGAAAACAATAGTCTTTCAACAAATTACAGCTAAACATAAATGCTACTGAGCCATCTTTCTGCAAGAGGGGATTTGTTATTTTAACATAGTAGAACCAAATGAGGAATCTTGACTAGAAGACTACAAAATAATATTTGTTTGAAGAACAATGGCAAATTTTTTGGATTACAAAGAGTAGAATTTCCCATTGTAATGATTGTTTCCGTCTCATTTATCACTGGTGCTTCTATAAGTCCTAGCAAAAGTTATATACATACATAGTCTTGCCTTAAATATTAGCAAAAGATTTTGGGGAGGGATAAAAATATACTATTTACAACAAATTAAATTATTATTGATGTGTTTAAATAATTAAAATCAAGGCTTTATAAAGCAATTTTGTAAAGTAATTTTCTACTGTACTTTATTACACTTTTGGCAGTGCCAACACCTAAAATATTTAAGCTGATAAAACAAAGGTTTTGTCTATTTTATTTCCTCTGGAAAGTAGATAAATACCCAATTAAAGAGGTAGCATCCAGCTTCACTGATTATATATCTATGTTTTAGAAGCAAAACCACCATCTAACAGTTTCTACCATAACTTAAAATGTGACTAATTATAGCCATGTACAAAAAATTCTATGAGAAGTGATTAGTAATTCTAGGTCCAGGGAAATCATGCTAATGTGGAGAATTATGGTGAGTCCAAAGGGTCGTATCCATTCCCACAGACACTAAGATCATCAACGCATGAGCTCTGTTGAATAACTCTGGCCAACTTCACAGATGAGCCAGTAACTAGATGGGCCTGAAAATCTGAAGCAAAATGAGACAATGGTGTACATCATTTAATCATTTTAAATGGTCCCTGTTCAAAGTAAAAAAAAAAAAAATCTAGTGAAGCCAAAGGGTAAGGTGCCATCTGGCTCTAGAGATGCCAGATCTCCTGAAAAAAAATATGAAAACTGAAATTGAGACAAAAATTATATATATACATATATATATTTATTTATTTATTTATATTTATATTTATATGGTCCAGAAAAATAAAACTTAAATGATGCATGTGACAAAATTATTATAAGATGTAGCCATGATTGTGCTAAGTTGCTTCCGTCATGTCTGACTCTTTGCAAGCCTAATAGACTGCTGCCCAACAGGCTCCTCTATCCATTGGATTTTCTAGGCAAGAGTGTTGGAGTGGATTGCCATTTTCTACTCCAGAGCATTTTTCCTAACCCATGAATTGAACCCTCATCTCTTACCTCTCCTGTATAGGCAGGCAGGTTCTTTACCACCAGTGCCATCTGGAAGTCCAACATGTAGTCATGTTTCTTTATAAATAATTTGGCCCCTAAAGTAGAATTCTATTTAAATAATCAATCAAATGATTTGAAAAGAATATACACTAATGATTAATATAATATAATAAATATCTTATCAATATATAATAGTATAGTATATATACATATATATTGGATAAGTCTAGTGGCGTACTAAGACCAAGAAAAATAATGCTAAGAAATTTAAATTAAAACAACATATAAATTAACAAATTTGCTCTCTTTTGCAATAAAGTTATTTCTACAGTTCAAATTTTTTATTAGCAAATCTCAAGGAACTGCAAGACATTTTGTATCAAGTAATTATAACCGCACAATTGTACTCAGCTCACAGGCTAGTAAAGTAATGCTTAAAATTCTCCAAGTCAGGCTTCAGCAGTACATGAACTGTGAACTTCCAGATGTTCAAGCTGATTTTAGAAAAGGCAGATTGATCTTTTAGAAAAGATCAAATTGCCAACATCCTATGAATCATCGAAAAACAAGAGAGTTCCAGAAAAACATCTATTTCTGCTTTATTGACTATGCCAAAGCCTTTGACTGTATGGATCACAATAAACTGTGGAAAATTCTGCAAGAGATGGGCATACTAGACCACCTGACCTGCCTCTTGAGAAATCTGTATGCAGGTCAGGAAGCAACAGTTAGAACTGGACATGGAACAACAGACTGGTTCCAAACAGGGAAAGGAGTACGTCAAGGCTGTATATTGTCACCCTGCTTATTTTACTTATATGCAGAGTACATCATGAGGAACGCTGGGCCGGAAGAAGCACAAGCTGGAATCAAGATTGCCAGGAGAAATATCAATAACCTCAGATATGCAGATGACACCACCCTTATGGCAGAAAGTGAAGAAGAACTAAAGAGTCTCTTAATGAAAGTGAAAGAGGAGAGTGAAAAAGTTGGCTTAAAGTTTAACATTCAGAAAACTAAGATCATGGCATCTGGTCCCATCACTTCATGGCAGATAGATGGGGAAACAGTGGAAACAGTGGCTGACTTTATTTTTCTGGGCTCCAAAATCACTGCAGATGGTGACTGCAGCAACGAAATTAAAAAAGGCTTACTCCTTCGAAGGAAAGTTATGACCAACCTAGACAGCATATTAAAAAGCAGAAAATAAATAAATAAATAAATAAATGAAATAAAAAGCGGAGACATTACTGTGCCAACAAAGTTCTGTCTAGTCAAGGCTATGGTTTTTCCAGTGGTCATGTATGGATGTGAGAGTTGGACTATAAAGAAAGCTGAGCACCAGAGAATTGATGCTTTTGAACTGTGGTGTTGGAGAAGACTCTTGAGAGTCCCTTGAGTTACAAGGAGATCCAACCAGTCCATCCTAAGAGAAATCAGTCCTGGGTGTTCATTGGAAGGACTGATGTTGAAGCTGAAATTGCAATACTTTGGCCACCTGATGTGAAGAGCTGACTCATTGAAAAAGACCCTGATGCTGGGAAAGATTGAGGGCAGGAGGAGAAGGGGACGACAGAGGATGAGACGGTTGGATGGCATCATCAACTCGATGGACATGGGTTTGGGTGGACTCCGGGAATTGGTGATGAACAGGAAAGCCTGGCATGCTGCAGTTCATGGGGTTGCAAAGTCAGACACGACTGAGCCAGTGAACTGAACTGAACAGAACTGAATTGTTTCAAGAGATATTGTACCACATACTGGGGCATGGTACTTTTTTAACTGGGCAGCTTTCATCCTAATACCCTTTGTGGTCACTGTTTGAATCGTAGTAGTGTAAAACTTCTCATCACTTTTTAATATTAACTTGAGGAGAATATAAACAACTGGAGATAAAATATAACCAAATATATTATCTGAATTAGAGTTGCACTACCACAGCAATGACAGTATTTCTCCCGCAAAATAGTGCATCTGTTAAACTAAAATATATTTTGCTTTCAAAAAAAATCTGCCCTGTTCTGCTCTAATGAAACTTAGCCAGTTTGTATTACATTCTGTGAATTTACCCTGAAGTGTGCAGATACATCATCTGGCCCACAGGAGAAGTGTTAAAGCAGTATTGGGAAATCACAGAACATAATTGCTAATCTTCACTTCTTTTAAAAGAATCTTTTGCTTAATACTGATTGAAGGGAATTCTCAGAAGGTACTAAATTTCATAGACTACTGCAAAAGGTAACCACTTATATTCCTTCTGAATATAGTTGAAATTTCCAATGAGTGGCGGTGTCATTTTGTGAAAACTTACTTTAGATGTCTGTTTATTGTATTGTCAATTAAATTTCTGTACTTCAGTCTCTAAATCTCATTACCTCATTTATGGAAAGAAATAAAATCCAAACAAACAATTAGAGTTGGAAGGCAAATTACTGCTGCATCAGAGGAATACACTCCCTCGAACAACAATCATCCATACTTTTGGGACGTCCTTGAGTACATATTCAAGAATGGCCTCTTCAGTTTTAATGACACATTCAGGAAAATTTAGTTTTTATAATAACTTTGCCTTCTTTGGGAGAAATTATAGGTAGACAGACAGAAATGTAAGTGTGTGTGTATTCCTATATAGGAAGAATGGAGAGGAAGAGAGCAAACATACACAATGTGAGCCCCACTAGACTCTTAAAGTGGAACTAGATACTGAAATACTTCAATTCTAAGGATATGATATGTAATGTCAAAACATTCACTGGTAATTAGGAGCTCTAACTATCATGGTATATTAAAAAACACTGGTATGTATTTACTAAACAAGAAAATTATGAGAAGTTATTAATTAGAGATAAACTAAATACATTATGATAAGCAGGGAAAAGAAAAAAAGCATTGCAGAGCAGAGTCTGCAAAAACTATCCAATCTAAACATGGTTTGAAACTTTGGCACTTTTAATAAACTAAACAAAGATGGTTTGTGCCTTTCTGTACCAAAAACTGACTCAGAAAGAGAAGAGTCTGATTGGAAAAATCTGAATATATGTTAAAACTATTTGCTATGAAAGCAGTAACTAAACTGAAGTGTTAAGTCTGGACATTTAAAAAGAAAAAAGAAAAGTAACTCTAGCAAAGTTGTCTTCAAAGATATTTATATTACACTTACATTACATGGCCTATGGACACTTCATATTTCCACTTCCAGTAAAAGCTGTTACCTCAGAAATGACAACCCACTGCAACATACTTGCCTGGGAAATTCCAGGGACAGAGAAGAATGCTGGGCTAAAGTCCATGGAGTTGCAAAAGAGTCGTAAATGACTTAGCAACTAATCAACAAGAGCAATTTGATTATTTGTAAATATGGTCTCAGTGGAGATATTTACTGCAATTGCTTTCACAATTTAGAAACTCCACTATCTCATTTATTAGCCAGAAGCTAACATCATCTTGATTCATTTATTCACTGTTCAATAAATATATTTGGGATATGTATATGTAGTCCACTCTAATCATAGGGATTAAAAGTATATTTATGGTTGATGCAGTCCCCGTTTTCAAAGACTTTACTGTTTTGGGAAAACAGATAAACCCATAAAAAGCATTAGTGAAGTTCTATAACAATTAGTTTTTGGAACAAATGCAAAAGTAGAAAGGATTATACACTTAGGAGACAGAAAATGTTTATTCTGGAAGAAAGGACTAAGTTTAAGATCTGAAAGATATAAAAGGAGAGGCATTATATTCATAAGAAAGAACTTTTGCAAATGTACTAAGCGAGGTTGTTCACAAATTTCATTTTCTCTAGCATTAGGACATGATAGAATTTTGAAAAGTCACATAACCAGAACTGATTTTGAAATTCAAGGTCACAAAACTTTTTGAAGTTTTAGGTAATCATTTTTTCTGGCATTTACCTACCTGGCACATACAAATGAAATTCAATACTACCTACTACATTAAACAACACCATAAATTCCTTGAATATGTCTTTTCATGCTCATTTCCACTTTTTTTAGTCATTTACCACAATTTTATCTTTTCCAGAAATATTTAAAGGAATTAAAATTTGCAACCTCAATCTTAAGTTTGTAATAGTGTGTAAAGTTTGCAATAGTGTGTGTTGCAATAAATCTGTAAATTATAGTTTTACTAGATTTCCTGGTGGGAATATAAAGCTTACCAGTAAAAAGAATTGATTATTTCCATCAAACATATTTAGAAATATGCATACCATAAGTACACAGATTAATGCTTTTCATTAACAACCCATGCAATTACTACTGAGTTCAGTAAATAGAATATTACCTGCATACTGGAAGTCTTTCATAATTCATTCCAGGTACTGCTCCTCCCCTCCTCTCCAAAGTAATCAATTAACTTGAGATGAATTCCAATTGTTCCACATTCTTACCAACACTTGATAATGGAATCTTTTTAATTCTAGCAATCTGTTACTTAATGATATCTGATATTCATGTGTGTTTATATTCCTCTTATGACTAAATAGAAAATGAAAATCATTTCATATGCTTCCTGGTTACTTGAAATTCCAGTTCAAATCTTCTGCCCACATTATCTGTATTTTAATTAATTTATATTTATTCAAGGATTAATCAGTTTAAATATGGGGTAAATATTGATATATTAAGGCTTAAATTTACCATCTCATAATTTGTTTTATTATCCATACTCTCTGTTTCCCTCCCTCCCTTCCTTTCTTTCTCTTTTTCTCTCTCTTTCTTTTTGGTAGGTTAGGGGTAAATAATTGGATACACCCTAGTCCTTATGCCTCAGATTGCTCACAATTTGCTTTGCATTCTTCATATTATTTCTCTATGCACTTAATTCTGAATATTTCCTAATAACCTACATTTTAATAACTTTATCTTCAATCCTCTGCCTATTGAGTACTAAATTTTAGTTTTATTTTTATTTCTATAGTGTATGACCTTGGATAAGGTAAAGGATCTTAAAGAGTACACAAAAAACTAAGTACTTGATGAATTAGATATGAAAAACAATCTCAAAATCTATTTGTTTTCAGTTCACTGTTATCTTCAGATTATAAAAAACTAGAATTTCTCTGCTTTATACTCAGAAGTTTCATAAACATACTAATTTTATTATACAGCTGAAAATTACAAATACTACTTGAGTAGACATTATAAATATCTACCCAACATTCATTACAAGCATGCAGGGCAGAGAGATCAAGTTAACTGACCCACAGACAACTAGAAATTTATACGTCATGTGCGTGTGTGCATGCTCAGTCATGTCTGACTCTTTTGCAACCTCATGGACTATAGTCCACCAGGCTCCTCTGTCCATGGGATTATCCTGGCAAGAACACTGGAGTGGGTTGTCATTTCTTCCTCCCAGGGATCTTCCCAACCCAGGGATCAAAGCCATGCCTCCTATGCCTCCTACATTGGCAAGTGGATTCTTAGCCACTGAACCACCTGGGAAGCCCTTACGAGGCATGATCTGAACCCAAATTTCTTTGACTACTAAACTCAGAGTCCCAATGCTGGTGCTAGATTGATATAAAATTCAGACATAAAATTGTCCAACTGGAAACCAATTTTGATACATACACCACCATTTAATAAAGGGCAAAGCTATGATGTATGGTTCTCCGGCATAGTAATTTTTTCCAGTAGTACACAGTAATAGAATTATTAAATGAAGTTTCCCCATCAACTGTTTGGAGGCATTTAAACAATATCTAGTGACAGCTGAGGAAGGACACTGGCACAGTTTAAAGAACTCTAGTTTGGTAATATGGAAAGCAGAATTATAAATATTTGTGATAATTTTTTCTCATATTAAAATTTTGATAATCTCTGAAGCAAGTGATACAGGAATAATTTTATAATTCAGGTTGGGAAAGGATTTGCATATTTTGGGTTTTGCCTCTTGCTGAAGTTCTCCTAACAGTAGTGATATTTGAACAGTCTATATAGAAGAGGTATGGTTTTCTCTCTTTGCAATCAGAAACTCTGCTTATTGGCTTTTCTTCAGTCAGTCCTTAACAATAATGCCGAAAGTAAAGGTTTAAGAAGCATTTGTTTTCTGGCATTTCTGAAATGAATACCTTGAATAATACCTTTTCTCTCATTCTCAGAATAAACCAAAATATAGAAAATTAGCTTCCCCAAGAAGTAGCTGCATTTCAAAAAGCCTTTTTAGGATTGAGTAACCTGTGGTTGATGAAGTGGAAGTGTACCTTCAATGCCACCATTTATTTCTAAAAAGGATTCCGTCAAGAGTCAACAAAAGTGCCACTGAATAACTTCATTTGAAATTATAACCACTGTTCCTTCACCAAATTAAAAAAAAAAAAAAGGAAAAAGAAAGTGCGTAAAGGGGAGTGAGCAAATTTAGCTATATAGGAAAGAAAAGGAAATGTAACAATTGGTACCCAAAGCCTATTTGGTCAAGCTAAAGGAGTAATTGAAAGAAAATGAGCACTTGTAGCATGTAGAGTTCAATTCTTTTCACCAGGCTCTGGACTGCAGGCTGTCACTGCAGAGAAACAAAATGATGTACTGGCTGTTTCTGTGCAGGTCAAATTAATTTAACACCTGAGAACCTGAGGCACTTGAGGAAGAAGAACTTTTCTATGTGAACAAGTAGCAGTGAGCATCATGTTACCCCCGGTCTGTCTCTCTCTGTCTCTTTGTCTCTGTCTGTCTGTCTCTCTCTCACTTGCTCTCAGCAGTGCCCAACCTCATGCCACTCAGGTACCACACCGGAGTTCAGCATTTCCCTGGAAAAAGCATGGGAGTTGGGCTCAAGTAAGGTACCAACAGTCAGAACCTCGCCACCTGAAGGGTTTTTAATTCCCTGATAAAGTGGATAACCACTTTTGATTTGACCAAAAGCAAAAATAGTCAATATATCCTTCATACAAAGTTAAGCTCATTTCACTTTAATGTCTTTTCCTGGCAACTGCCTTTTGCTTTCTTCTGGTGTTCAGGTGAATGACCAGAAAGCCAGCCCAAATACCAGTGTTTTGACCACTTCTTTAATTTCTAAAGGCTGCAGATGGCAGCCCAGCCGCCTCAGATGTCCTCCACTTCATGGAATGCAACCAAATGTATATGGGGGTCAGAAATCTACCTTAAATGAATAAAGCAAATGATATAAGCTAGGGAGTGGGGAGTTCTGCTCACTTGGACATGGCGTGCTCCATAAATAGTCAACTATGATTTTTAAACATGCTCTGCACCACTTGGCCAACTCTGCTTTATGTAATGAGCTCCAAGTTTCAGCTGTAAATATTTACCCAATGTTCTTTAACTCAAATTCCTTAGAGAATGAAACTAATTGACCAAGAATGGATTATGACGGGGAACCCTTGAGTCACACGCCTATTCTCATCCAGTCAATCAGCACAGAAGGCTATGGTCACATATCTAACATACCAACTTGTTTCACTGCGCATCCAATTGGCTAAGGGCTATTTCTTCAGACCAGCAATGGGAGCACCAGGCGTTCTAATAGCTGATCTCTCCAACAGTACAAAGGTCTTTCCCAAAGACTTAGAAACACAGTCATCTAAAAATACAAGAGACTTTAAGAACACTGCATTTCCTTAAAAAATTGTCCATAAAGTGACAGCAAAACATCTTCCCTTCCTCAGCTCAGTGACAGGGGCTGCCCCTCAAGTCGCCGCGGCCGCCATGCAGTTTATGTTGCTCTTTAGTTGCCAGGGAAAGCTTCGACTGCAGAGATGGTGTGTCCCATTACCAAAGAGAAGAAAAAGATCACAAGAGAACTTCTTCAAAACGTTTCAGCATGGAAACCTAAAATGTGCCGCTTTCTTGAGTAGAGAGATCTGAAGATTGTTTACAAAAGATATGCCAGTCTGTATTTTTGCTGTGCTATTGAGGACCAGGACAATGAACTAATTACCCTGGAAATAGTTCATTGTTATGTGAAATTACTTGACAAGTATTTTGGCAGTGTTTGTGAACTTGATACCATTCTTAATTTTGAAAAGGCTTATTTTATTTTGGATGAGTTTCTTTTGGGAGGAGAAGTTCAGGAAATACCCAAGAAGAATGTCTTTAAAGCAATTCAGCAGACCGATCTACTGCAGGAGGAAGCTGAAACCCCATGTAGTGTTCTTGAAGAAACCGGACTGAGGTAACTCTCCTCCCCTGGTGATGACTTCCTGTGGCATTTCACACACTGTAGATGGTCACTGCCTTCATGTTCATGTTAGCCAATCGTGTAAGATGATGTCTTGTCAGTATTACTGTTCTCCCAAGCTGCTTCATTCAGGCCTACACAATTTTTATTAACTAACTTAACTAAAGGGAACTTTGGTTAAACAAATGATAACAAGGGACTTAAGTATGAAATAGAATGCATGCACACACAAAAAAGTTACTTTTTCTGGCTATTTTGAAGTTTATAGGTCTGTTTCTCTTCAATAGGTTATCATCATTACCTCAATTATGTGTATCTATGAGTATGACACAATCAGGCAATATACATTTATTATTCTCTTTGGTCAAAAAAAATCATGTGAGACCTGGTTTTATGAAACCAAAGACCACTGCATTTCAGTATATATGCAAATAAAGGCAATTGTCATGTCACATATCAAATGAATGAAAATTTCACTCTATGTTAAAACTTAAATTATACCAAAGACCTTTATTAGAAAGTAAACACCTTAAAACAAAGGGAATACACAAACGACTAATGGAATGATGCTGTTTTACAAATAAAAAATATTTCATAGGCATTCCAAACCTGGGACGAGGAACAGACATCAGCTGTTTCATAATAGTAAGCATGCTATTTTTAAGGCCAAGCAACATTTGACTCCTCAGATAAATTGTTTCTGGTCATAATCATTCAGTCACTTAGTTGGATTGTTTTTGATGCCTCCCAAATAAAATGGAAAGGTTGACTTACCAGGACTTCTTAATAACAGTATCTTATGGAAAATGTGTTGCTCTTTTCACAAAGTGTTGAATAAATCATTGCTTAAAGCACAAATATTCCTTCTGGGGTGCTTGTTACAGCCAAGTTTATTTTGCTCCCCTATTGCTTCCCTCCACTTAGAAGTGCAGCAAACTTTAGGGCAGCTTCCTTCCCTTCCATGGCACTGCCTAGTATTGGAAGTCCTAAATATAAAAACAGATACCACCTTTCATGAAAGTGTGAGTTGAATGAAGTAAAATGGCATTAGTGGGTGCTATATTTTTTAAGGATATTCTGTTGTTTCAATGTCATTTTTATACATACTTCTATGTATGTAAACGTCTTCACAGTTTACACTTTTCATTAGAATCTGCTGGGCTGGATTAAGCTTTGTTGAGATTGTGACCAATATTCAGGCCACATGAGCACTGTCTTACCACACTGCCAATTAGTTGTAATAAATGTTTGATGTACACACACACAAAAATTAATAATCTATAAAGTATTGTCCTGTAGGATATTTAACCATTAAGAGGTTTTTTGGATTTGGGAACTTTATGAAATACCGAACAAATTTATTTATTTAATCATATCTGATTCCTTAGAACCTTTAATATATTCATATACACTGTGACTTTCTTAAAAATGAATTAATGTTAAGTCACCTCAGTCATGTCCAACTCTTTGTGACCCTATGGACTATAGCTTGTCAGACTCCTCTATTCATGAGATTTTCCAGGCAAGAATACTGGACTGGGTTGCCATTTCCTCCTCCAGGGGATCTTCCTAACGCAGGGGTCTCTTATATCTCTTGCATTGGCATGCAGGCTCTTTACCACTAACACCAGTATTTATATTTCTCAAAGTTTTATTTTATTGATTTGTTATGTTTTGCTTGTTCTTTTCAATAAAATGCCCTTCTATTATAAGCATTTCTTAGTATACCTAAAACTTGTATGTGAGACAAATTAATCTAAAATCATTTTATAGATGAAAAAATGAATCTACTATAAATCTTTGGTGAATGTTCTTTTAAGCATCTACTATATGCCAAAAATTTTACTAAAAAATAGACAAAGCCCCAACTTGTTATCTCTCTAGTCAGGATGAAAGTAGGGATTGTGTGGCATTAGATATTGTACATTCAAGTCCTACTAGCTTTATGTGAAATGAAAGTCGGTTGGGTACATTTTAAATGAATGAAGAAGTAGTTTTTAATCCTGGCTATGAATCAGTTATCTCTCATAGTTATGTTTAAAAATGAATAATAAAACAAAACTCTTATAAGCTTAGGCACACTCCAAAGTGACTAAGCATAATTTCTGGGTTAATGACTGCCAGATTGTTAATATTTAGCCAAGTCTGTTCACCCCCAGCAGCAGCACCTTCCAGTTTCTGACACCACCCCAGCCCTGGATCTGCAGCTACTCCTCCTCTCAGGCCTCCCTCAGTAGGGATCCTTGGGTTTTATTGGCTCATGTGCATAATAGAGGACTGTTTTCCCATCCCAATGTCCTTAACTAGGTCTGTGAAGTCTCCTTTCCATATAAGATAACACAGCCACAGGCTGGGGTTAGGGTGTAAATATCTCCCAGACCCCAACTCAGCTCACCACAGTTCCTTTGATCAGATCAGAGATGTCCCCTTCTTATCTTTGGCCACTAAGACTTTTATTCAAAATAAACTTTGAATCATAAAAATAATTTTACTGTATCTATTGAAATGATCATTTAATTTTCTCCCTCATTTTCTAAACAGGGTATAGTATACTGCTTGATTTATGAATGTTAAACCGACTGTATTTTTGGCTCAGTTTGCCTGGGATGATTACCATTCTGAGCTTGGGGCTCATCCTCACATTAACCATTAATTACTTTCACATTGGGCTTCCCTGGTGGCTCAGCAGTAAAGAATCTGCCTGCCAATGCAGGAGACATGGGTTTGATCCTTGGGTTGGGAAGAGGCCCTGGACAAGGAAATGGCAACCCACTTTAGTATTCTTGCCTGGGAAGTCCAATGGACAGAGGAACCTGACGAGCTGCATTCCATGGGTTCTCAAAGAATCAGACACAACTGAGTGACTAAAAAAAACAAACTACAGTAGGCAGTTCTAATATCTAGTCAAGACTGATAATCAATCATTTAAAAATATGCAATTTGTTAGTGGCATAGCAGCATTAAAACTGAGGATACTTGCCATCCAATCTAATAAATTGTCTGCTACACTGAAGTCAAATAGGGACAATATTGAGGCTAAAATATATGTACAGAGAATGGCAGAGATACATCCAAAGACCCATGGCAAGGAACTGAGACTGAATACAACCTTAGGGAATTAAAGGAAGGGCAGACTGTCTAGGAAGACTCACTAACAGAATGTAAAGGAACAGGATGTTCAACCAAATGAAACATATAGCCAGGGAACAAAAGCAGAAAAAGGCTGAACTGAGAAGCGTGTTTGACCCTAGGAAAAGGTTAACAAAGAACCTAGTTGTTGGGGGAAGAAACACATTATTACCAACTTTTATTGACACTGTAGAGTATATTTATTCTATGTACTTTATATGGAGTATCTCATTTAATTCTCAGAGCATTACTATGAAGTGGGAGTCATTATAATCCCCATTTTAGAGAGCAGAAAAATATAGCTGGAAAGGTTAAGAAAGTCCATAAGATTATCAACCTAGTAAATATAGAGCTAGAACTCTATCCAAAGCAGCCTGAAATTAGGGCATGAAGCCAAAAAACCTGCCGCAGATAGACCCATGCATCTCATGGCCTTGAAGTATTGCTCAAGTCTTTCTTACATTTCCCAGGAGTCATGGACTGAACCTGGAGGTGAACTTTAAGGAGCCTCAGTTACAAAGTTTGGAAGATGAAAAGAAAAGAAATTCAACTGGGTGATTAAACAAGAATTATTAAATTCCATATTTGTTAAAACTTGAAAGTAAAAAGAGGCTGTTGACAGAACATCCAGCCTCCTGGAAAGAGTTGCATTGTTTAAGGGTCTGGATTACCTTCAGAGCTCAAGGGAGATTCAACAGAGTCCTCAATTCTCTTACTAATTTTGTGTTTTCTTTGTTCAACTCTGGTTTAAGATGTTTTAACTATTCTAAACACATGACTAAAATAATCTCTTCTAAAATAAAGAGATAAATAAGCTTAAATATAAAGCTGGTTATTTTCTTATCTGTCTAGATTATTCCCATGAATATTTATCACTAGTTTTAGAGCAATCTGATTCTTCTTTTATGGCAGCTGTGCATACCAAATTCTGTTTTCATGGAAGAATAAAATTTATAGCTTCCTGATTCCTAATCAAAGTTAATAATTTCCAAAAGGAAATATACTCCCTTTGAAATAAAGGCCTTAATTGACAGGAATTCCTTTTTTTTTTTTTTTTTCTTAATGACAACAGTACACATACTGAATATATACTTGTGTTCCCACTCATATGGTCTTCCTTGGTGGTTCAGATGGTAAGGAATCTGCCTGCAATGCAGGATGCCTGGGTCCAATCCCTGGGTCAGGAAGGTCTCCTGGAGAAGGACATGGCAAGCCAATCTAGGATTCTTGCCTGGAGAATTCCACAGACAGAGGAGCCTGGTGGGCTACAGTCCATGGAGTCGCAAACAGTCGGACATGACTGAACGACTTTCACTTCACTGCCTCTCATACAGTTCAGTTCATCTAGTTTGAACAGTATAAATTTTATGTACAAATTTTATACATTTTATGATGGCTTAATCTCATTAGCCAAAGTTCATTCCTTATTTTAATTCTCTCTCCTCTTTCTCTGTCTAAACGTGATCTCAAACCCCTAGAGCAGTATATTGCATTGGGAGATACAAAAAATTCTGGTAGAAAAATATAGGAATTTGATATGATAATAAAGTGCTTTAGGGAAGCATAATGTATTTAAATCCAGTCTAGCCTCACTGTCTATTCATGAGGAAGGGGCAATCATTTTACAAGTTTTTGAATGATATACAGAGCAGTATTTTTTTATAATAATAATCTAGTGGTGTATTTAAATAAGACATCTTCAAGGACTGTAACCAAATTTTCACTGAGAAATATTTTTTAAATTAAGATGGGGATGTATATATATATATATATATACACATATATATATATACACACACACATATACACATACATTTATTAATAATCTAGTGTGAAGTAGCAAACTACCACAAAGTTAAAGTATTAAAACAGTACACACTTATTACATCAAAGTTTCCCTGGGTCAGGGGTACAAGAATAGGCTAGTGGGTCCTCAGCTGAGGGTCTCACAAGGTATCTGCTGGGTTCTGTTCTTATCTGGAGTCCTGATTCCAAAAGTATAAGCTTCCAAGATGACTAGGTGGGTTGTAGAACATATTTCCTTGAGGGCTGAGAGCCTAGGCTTCTTGCTAGCCATCACCTACACATCACCGTCCACTCCTTGCCCTGTGGTCCTCCCAACATGATTGCTTACCACTTCTGGGATAGCAAGAATGCATGAAGCCAGTCAGCTAGCAAAATAGAGTCTTATATAATGTACATAATCACGGAAGTGAAATATAAACACTTTTGTCATTGGTCAAAATAAAATCCCACACTCAAAGGAAGGATTGTACACAAAGGCATGAATGTCAGGTGGGCGACCACCCTAAAGTCTATCTGTCACAGAATGGTAGAAGCCAGGGTGAGTATACCTTGAAAACCTCTCAAATGATGCAGACATATTGCTCTCCTTCAGAGAATCACTGCCCTCTATCTGCCATTGTTTCCTCTTTAAGTGAACTTGTGGGTCATTTATGTCAAATTCTCTTCTAAATACAAATCTGGAATCTACTCTAGTCCCACTTAATGAAAATGTCATAGAGAGGTCCTTAGAATTGGCGTCAATATGATGTTTAGAATAACTTAAACATGAGAGCGTTTACTAACATCATCTTATTGAAAGGATTAAAATTTCTGACTATATGCAATATATTTTCCCAGAATTTTAAATAAAGATTAATCCCAACAATCTCCCTAAATTTTGGATTTTCCCTGTGCGTGTGTTTGTGTTAGTCGCTCAGTCTTTTCCAACTCTTTGTGTCCCCATGGACTATAGCGCGCCGGGCTCTTCTGTCCATGGAACTTTCCAGGCGAGGATATGGGAGTTGGTTGTCATTTCCTTCTCCAGGGGATCTTCCGGACCCAGGGATCGAACCCAGATCTCCTGCATTGCAGGCGGACTGAGCTGCAATTGCTTTACCCGCTGAGCTACTGAGGAAGCCCTAAACTTTTTCATAAGGCAGGGTCCATAGGCAACCCAGGGATCGAACTCAGGCCTCTCACATTGCAAGCAGATTCTTTACCAGCTGAGCCACCAGAGAAGCCCAAGATTACTGCAGTGGGTAGCTTATCTTTCACAAGAGAATCTTCCCAACCCAGGAATCGAACTGGGGTTTCCTGCATGTCGGCAGAAAATCCAAACCTGGGATTTGGATTTTCCCTAGAATTACATAATAGCAGTAATATAATAAAAAGAGTTTTCAAAATGTTAGCAAACTAAGGCTCTTTCCAGCATCTTAAACTTTACAAATTTGGGAGTCCTCTTCTTTAGTCATTAAATTTATTGTAATAAAACTACAGATTACAATCATAATTGGGATACTTAAAATAACAGCTTTAGAATATTAGAGGATCATTTTTAATATGCAAAGAACACTTCAAAGAATAAGGTGAGGAAAAAGAAATCTAAGAATTTCACCAGGCAGTATCCTTTAAAAAAGCAAAACCAGCACCAGTGAGAATCAAAGAATTTTTTGTATCAAAAGAGGCCAAACAAAGTGTCTTCCTTTATATTAAAACATGTGATAATATATAACACTAGGTTCATAACTTTGTCAACCACTGACCTTTTTTCTTCTAACACCAACCTTACAAATACCTTAAAGAATACTTTTCCCTTAAAGGTGAATCCAATTGATTATTACTATTTCAAAGTAACTGCTTCAAGGGATCTTGTAGGTTCACAACTTAAAAGAAGTGTACAATCTTTGACTATTTTCCTGATTTGAGCACCATTTTCGCTATATAACTTTATCCACCCTTTAGAATGTTTTCTCATCTTAAGATAACTAAGGAGAAAAAAAATCTCAATAGATATTTTTCCCAGAAATTTGTCATTTCCTACCTTTTCATCAGGTTCATCTGTTGTTCTAAGGGTGATCTTTTAAAATCTCTTATATTTCCTTTCTAGTTCCCAGAATGCTCTAGTGGTTGACTAAAGATAAAAACCTAAGCATCTCTGAAGTAATATTTTTAAATTAAACTTTCTCTGATTTGAATATAGAAACAGATTTTGTGGGTGTTGGTTTCATTACAGAGAATTGCATTGTGTTGAAAAGAGAAATAATATTATGTATTCCAAAGAATCCAGTACAGATTTTTGGACCAGGAGGTGGGCAAGGCTTGGGAGAGTTAGAAAGGGCAGGTGTGAGAAAATAGGCAGAGAGGAGTGAGGATGAGATAAGCCAACTGAGCCTTTACTTCTTATCTCTGATTGTAGAAACCATCACTTACAAAATCACTCAATATTGTCTAGGCCAGCAAAACAAGGAAAATGCTCTGGGACTACCAGTACTTTTGTACTGATTTAAGAAAAACTGGGATATTCTCTTCATGATTATAATAAAAGTAGGAATTATCATTGGCCCCTTTCAATTTAGATTTCATTAAGCAGATTTACTCATCACTGAGAGAGTTATTTTAGCTATTGACTAGATTTCTCTATACTTAATATGTAGCATGTTTGTGATATTTTAACCATATACTATCTATTCAAACTCTTACTTAAGCATCTATGCATTACTAAGTGGTATCTTAGTCATGCTGTTGAGGTAGCTTTTTTGGCTGCAAAAACATCAAATTTGTATAGTTTATGAGCCCCACTGTCTTATTTAGGGGAGATGCTCTCAAGCTTTTTGCTCTTAAAACTACTATTATATATAAAATATATTTTTATTTAAAAATTTTTGTCTTTTACTGAAATATAGCTGACATTAATACTATGTTAATGTCAGGCATACTACATAATGATTTGATACTTGCATACATTATGTAATGATCACCTCTGTAAGTCTAGTAACTCTTCATTCCCACACAAAAGTGAAGTGAAATTCGCTCAGTTTTATCTGACTTTTTGCAACCCCATGGACTATATAGTCTATGGGATTCTCCAGGCCAGAATACCAGAGTAGGTAGCCTTTCCCTTCTCCAGATCTTTGCAACCCAGAGATTGAACCCAGGTCTCTTGCATTGCAGGTGAATTCTTTACCAGCTGAGCCACCAGGGAAACCTATACAAAGTTATTATTATATTATAAACATTATTATAAATCATATTCCTTATGTTGTATATTACATCACCATGACTTATTTATCATATATCTGTAAGCTTGTAACTCTTAATTCCCTTCACCTATCTTGCCCACACCCAACATCCTTTCCCTTAAGGACAATATCTTTGCTTTCTTCATACATGAATCTGTTGTTATTTTGCTTTCATAGATTTCATATACAAGTGAGAGTACACAGTATTTCTCTTCCTCTGTCTGCCTATTTCACTTAGCATAATAATATTGAGATAAATTCCTGTTGTTGCAAATGTCAAGATTTCCATTTTTTTAATGAATGAGTAATATTCCATTGTCCTTTTGAAGGATGTCACCCTTACATCTACCATAATTTGGACTCAAGCCAAACTACAGGGAGGGGAACACAGTCCCACTCATGAGCAAATAATTGGATTAAAGACTTACTGAGTATTGACTTGCCCTCCAGAGCAAGATCCAGATTTTCCCACAGCCAGTCCCACCCATCAGGAAGCTTTGCCAAAAGAACATACTAGTCATAACAAACAACCACTTCCAACAACACAAGAGACAACTCTACACATGGATATCCCCAGATGGTCAGTACCAAAATGATTCTATTCTTTGCAGCTGAAGATGGAGAAGCTCTATACAGTCAGCAAAAACAAGACTGGGAGCTGACTGTGGCTCAGATTATGAACTCTTTATTGCCAAATTCAGACATAAGTTGAAGAAAGTAGGGAAAATGACTAGGCCATTCAGGTATGACCTAAATCAAATCCCTTATAATTATATCGTGGCAGTAACAAATAGATTCAAGGGGTTAGATCTGATGGACAGACTGCCTGATAAAATATAGAGGGAGGTTTATGAAACTGTACAGGAGGTGGTGATCAAAACCATTCCCAAGGGGAAAAAAAATGTAAAATGGCAAAATGGTTGTCTGAGGAATCCTTAAAAATAGCTGAGAAAATCAGAGAAGTGAAAGGCAAAGGAGAAAAAGAAAGATATACCCATTTGAATGCAGAGTTCCAAAGAATAGCAAGAAGTGATAAGAAAGCCTTCTGCAGTGAACAATGCAAAGACGTAGAGGAAAATGATAGAATAGTAAAGACTGAGATCTCTTCAAGAAAATTAGAAATACCAAGGAAACATTTTATGCAAAGATGGGCACAATAAAGGACAGAAATGGCATGAACCTAACAGAAGCAGAAGATAAGAAGAGGAGTCAAGAAACAGAAGAATTATACAAAAAAATAACTTAATGACCTAGATAAACATGATGGTGTGATCAATCACCTAGAGCCAGACAGCTTGGAGTGAAAAGTCAAGTGGGCCTTAGGAAGCATCACTACAAACAAAGCCAGTGGAGGTGATGGAATTCCAGCTGAGCTATTTCAAATCCTGAAAGATGATGCTGTGAAAGTGCTGCACCCAATATGCCAGCAAATTTGGAAAATTCACCAGTGGTCACAGGACTGGAAAAGGCCACTTTTCATTCCAATCCCAAAGATGGGCAATGCCAAAGATTGTTCAAACTACCTCACAATTGAACTCATTTCACATGCTGGTAAAATAATGCTCAAAATTTTCCAAGCCAGGCTTCAACAGTATGGGAACTGAGAACTTTCAGATATTCGAGCTGGGTTTAGAAAAGGCAGAGGGCCAGAGATCAAATTGCCAACATCCACTGGATCATTGGAAAAGCAAGATTATTCCAGAAAAACATCTACTTCTGCTTTATTGACTATGCCAAATCCTTTGACTGGGTGGATCACAACAAACTGTCAAAAATTCTTAAAGAGATGGGAATACCAGAACACCTGACCTGACTTCTGTGAAACCTGTATGCAGGTCAAGAATCAACAGTTAGAACTTAACATGGAACAACAGACTGGTTCAAATTGGGAAATGAGTACCCCAAGGCTGTATATAGGCACCCTGCTTATTTAACTTATATGCAGAGTACATCATATCAAATGCCAGACTGGATGAAGCACAAGCCAGAATCAAGGTTGCCAGGAGAAATATAAATAACCTCAGATATGTAAAGACACCACCCTTATGGCAGAAAGTGAAGAGGAACTGAAGAACCTCCTGATGATGGTGAAAGAGGAGAGTGAAAAACCTGGCTGAAAACTCAACATTCTAAGTTCATTTCTTGGCAAATAGATGGGGAAACAATGGAAACAGTGACAGATTTTATTTTCTTGGACTCCAAAATCATAGTAAATGGTGACTGTAGCTATGAAATTAAAAGACACTTACTCCCTGAAAGAAAAGCTATGACAAATCTAGACAGCATATTAAAAAGCAAAGACATTACTATGTTGACAAAGGTCCATCTAGTCAAAGCTATGGTTTTTCCAGTAGTCATGTATGAATGTGAGAATTGAACCATAAAGAAGGCTGAGCACTGATGAATTGATGCTATTTAACTGTGGTGCTGGAGAAGACTCTCAAGAGTCCCTTGGACTGCAAGGAGATTGACTGTCAGTCAATCTTAAAGGAAATCAATCCTGAATATTCATTGGAGGGACTGATGTTGAAGCTGAAGCTCCAATACTTGGGTGACCTGATGTGAATAGTTGATTCACTGGAAAAGGCCCTGATCCTGGAAAAGATTGAAGGCAGGAAGAGAAGACGATGACAGATGATGAGATGGTTGGATGGCATCACCAACTCAATGGACATGAGTTTGAGCAAGCTCCAGGAGATGATGAAGAACAGGGTAGCCTGGCATGCTACAGTCCATGGGGTTGGAAAGAGTTGGACTCGATTGAGCTGCTGAACAAGAACAACAATATTCCATTATAGGGGTTTCCCTGGTGGTTCAGCAGTTAAGAATCTCCTTGAAATGCAGGATTCTTGGGTTTGATCCCTGGCTTAGGAAGATCCCCTGAAAAAAGACATGGCAACCCACTCCAGTATTCCTGCCTAGGAAATTCCATGGACAGAGAAGCCTTGCAGGCTTCAGTCCATGAGTCATAAAAGAGTTGGATAGAACTTAGCGACTAAAGAGCAACAATAACAACAATTTTCTGTTGTATGTATTGACCACATTTTCTTTATCCATTCATCTATCCATGAAAACGTAGGTGGCTTTCATATCTTAGATATTGTAAATAATGCTGCAATCAACATTGGTGTCCATATATCATTTCTAATTGGTGGTGTTGTTTTCTTCAGTTAAATACCCAGAACGGAAGTTACTGGGTCTATGGAAGTCCCATTTTTAATCTTTGAGGAAATTTCATACTCTTTTCACAGTTGTTGCACCAATTACAAGCATTTCACAAGGATTTCCTTTTTCCCACATTGTTGTCAACACTTTTTATTTGTTGTCTTTTTAATGATAGCCATTTATGGTAAGTACTTTATAATAGGAGTTCTTACTATTTAAAATGTGTACTATTCAATACAGAAAAGGATAGGTTTTAATAAAATAAAGTGGGTAAATCACTTATAACCAAGGTAGTCATATGCCCTGGCACTCATGGCTTTTAAAAGCAATGCTCTGTCATTCTTTCTGGCCACCTGAAAAGGAGATGGAAATTGGTCTCTATCACTTAGGAAAGGATCAGAGTGACCATACGTGACCTTCCTTAATAAGAAAAGAAAAACAATTCTTAGCTTAGTGTGTTTTTGTTTGTCTTTTATGGGAAGAGGGTGTTCCAATTCGCAATGTGACATGGAGAGTGACTGAGCTCTTTGATGAAACGAAGGAGGCTTCATTGGACATTCTTTAGTTCTCACTTCATTCTGAGCACACAGATTACATTTCCTAGATCCTTTGCATTTAGAAAGGATGTGTGGGTTCTTGTAACCAGTGGTATTATCCATGAACTAAAGAATAAAAAAGAATATGTAAGATTCCTAAGTGCTTATTATTTCTTTTGATGGCAGTTGAAGAAGGCATGTGATTCCATGGTGTACAAATGTCATGGTGGTGACTGCAACAGCCTTGTATTTTGTGACTTCTAAAAAACAGGTATTTTCACACTAGCAGTGAATGATTAATGTAAACTCTAAGCAAATCATTTCTCTCTAAAAATAAAATAAAAGTAATGTTCTGGATTGTAAGAGAAAGAGATTAGTCATGCAAGAACCAAACACATAAAATTTCATAGCACATGGAATTTCCATTGTTTCAGAGACTTTTTCCTGGGATTTTTATTGATCTATTTCAAGGAAAGGTCTTTTAAAAACAACATAGCATAGTGGTTGAAAACTTGGACTGTGGAATCGGAGAGCCTGAGTTCAAGTCTCAGCTCTGCCATTACTAGTCTGTCTTTCAGCTAGTTAATTTATCCTCACTTTACTTTCTTCATATTTAAAGTGGGGTTAATAGTAGTACCTACCCATAGTCTTATTGTATGAATTAATATTAATGTTTGTAAAAGACTTTTAATAGATCTAGGCACCCTCAGAGTGCTTGACTAATAAATAAATCTGATTGTAATGAATTTCTCTATATATATATACGAGTATACAAGAAACCATTTTTTGAAGATGGTGGAGGATTAGGACGGGGAGACAACTTTCTCCCCCACTAATTCATCAAAAGATCATTTGAATGCTGAGCAACGCCCACAAAACAACTTCTGAATGCTGGCGGAGGACACCAGGCACCCAGAAAGGCAGCCCATTCTCTTTGAAAGGAGGTAGGACAAAATATAAAAGACAAAAAGAGAGACAAAGATTTAGGAACAGAGACCTGTCCTGGGGAGGGAGTCATGAAGGAGGAGAAGTTTCCAAACAGCAGGAAACCCTATCATCAGCAGGTCTGTGGGGAGTTTTGGAATCTCAGAAGTCAACATAACCAGGAGGGGGGAAAAAAACCCACAGAATACACTCCTAAATGCAACTCCCAGCGGAGAAGTAGCCCAGACGCTCACGTCCGCCACCAGTGAGAAGGGGCTGGACAGGGAGAGTTGGGTTGCATGCTTAGGGTAAGGACCAGGCCTGAATTCCCTGAGGACAATCTGAGGGTGCTAATGTGAGATAACAACCCAAACTGTGGGATAGCCAGAGAGATTAAAAAAAGAGAGAGAGAGAGAACTTTCCTGTGAAAAGCTCTAACCTGAGGCACAGACTGGCCTGCTCACAGAACAAAGGACTGAACGAATACCAGACGAAAGCTAGCTGGCTGCAGACCGGGCATCCCCCCCACCAGAGGCAGAGAGGCAGGCATGCGACAGCCAGAACTGGAAAGCAAGGGGCAATCTCAGCCCCAGAGACAGCATCCTCCTCCAAATGTGAGCAGGCTCCCAGTTGCTAACCAAGTCTTTCTGGGACCCTGAACAGTTTATATCTGCCAGGAGGGTCACAGTCAGAGGTCAGCACCCCAGAGGAGACACATGGCATACCTGAGATGGCGCTTTTGGGGCACATCTGGGAAACCGAGTAGCCAGTACCAGGGAGTTGGTTAAGACACATAGCTCACCTGGGACAGTGCTCTCGCCAAGCACCTGGTTGCCTGAGTGGCTCCGACCTGGGAAGGGTACAAAAAGCATGCCCAACCGAGTCTGTGCCTTTGTAGACTACCTGAGAACCTGAACCTGAGCAGCTTAGACCTGGGAAGTGCACGCAACCCAGGTCCTGCGTTAGACAGTTCCCCTGCAGAGCAACCTGGAGCCTGAGCAGTGTAGACCAGGAAAGCACACATCGCAGTGAGCTGGGGGCAAACCCAAGCGTGGTCCATACACTGTGGGCACTCCCCACACATGCCAGTGATGTTTGTTTGCAGGGCTCCTCCCTCTGTGCAGCACAACTGAACAAGTGAACCTAAATAAGTGACCACCTTCACCCCCTTGTGTCAGGGCAGAAATTAGACACTGAAGAGACTTGCAAACAGTGGAAGCCAAAATAAACAAAGAAGAGGGAACTACTCTGGAACTGACAGGTGCAACAGATTAAAACCCTGCTGTTAAAACTGACTAAGCATTGGAACCGGCCTAAAGACCTTGAGAAGAAGTATCAGCTGGAACAAGGAACTATCTGAAACTGAACTGACCCTACACTGATCTCAACAGCTCCAGAGAAATTCCTAGATATATTTTTGCTATTATCATTTTTTTTTAATTTTTAAGTTCTTCATTACTCCTTTAATTTTTATTTTTAAAACCTACTATTACCTTGCAAAAAAAAGATTCTATTTTTAAAGGAAATTTCTTTTATATATATATGCATATTATAATTTTTTTGATTGATTTTGTTTTGTATTTTTACTCTAGATTTTTAATCTTTGCTTTTTGTGATTTGGTATCAATTTTGTACCTTTTAGAATCTAATCATCAGTACTCATTTTTACCCAGGGGTGTGATTACTGGCTTGATTTCTCTCCTCCCTTTTGACTCCCCCTCTTCTCCTCCTGGTCACCTTTATCTCCCTCCTTCCTCTTCTCTTCTCCATCTAACTCTGTGAACCTCTCTGGGTGTCCCTCACTGTGGAGAATCTTTTCACAAATAACCTAGATGTTTTATCATCTGTGCTGTATGGATGGAGAAGTCTTGAGGCTACTGTAAAAATAAGACTGAAAGCCAGAAGCAGGAGGCTTAAATCCAGAACCTGAGAACAACAGAGAACAGCTGACTCCAGGGAACATTAATTGACACGAGCTCATCCCAAAGCCTCCATACCTACACTGAAACCAAGCTCCACCCAAGAGCCAACGAGTTCCAGAGCAAGACATACCATGCTTATTCTCCAGCAACGTAGGAACATAGCTCTGAGCATTAAAGTACAGGCTGCCCAAAGTCACACCAAACCCATAGGCACCCCAAAACTCGCTACTGGATTCTTCATTGCACTCCAGGGAGAAGAGATCCAGCTCCACCCACCAGAACACAGGCACAAGCTTCCCTAATCAGGAAACTTTGACAAGCCACTTGTCCAACCCCACCCACAGGGAGCAATCTCCACAATAAAGAGGAGCCACAAATTACTAGCCTACAGAAAGACCACCCCAAACACAGCAATCTAGACAAACTGAAAAGGCAGAGAAATATTCAGCAGGAAAAGGAACATGATAAATGCCCACCAAACCAAACAAAAGAGGAGATAGGGAGTCTACCTGAAAAAGAATTCAGAATAATGATAGTAAAGATGATCCAAAATCTTGAAAAGAAAATGGAGTTACAGATAAATAGACTAGAGACAGGGATTGAGAAGATGCAAGAAATGTTTAACAAGGACCTAGAAGAAATAAAGAAGTGTCAATCAATAATGAATAATGCAATGCAATGCTGCTGCTACATCACTTCAGTCGTGTCCAACTCTGTGTGACCCCATTGACAGCAGCCCGCCAGGCTCCTGATCTCTGGGATTCTCCAGTCAAGAACCCCAGAGTGGATTGCTGTTTCCTTTTCCAATGCATGAAAGGAAAAGTGAAAGTGAAGTCGCTCATTCGTGTCTGACTCTTAGTGACCCCATGGACTGCAGCCCACCAGGTTCCCCTGTCTATGGGATTTTCCAGTTGAGAGTACTGGAGTGGGTTGCCATTGTGTTCTCCAGAATAATGCAATAACTGAGATTAAAAGCACTCTGGAGGGAACCAACAGTAGAATAACTGAGATAGAAGATAGGATAAGTGAGGTGGAAGTTAGAATGGCGGAAATAAATAGAGCAGAGAGGAAAAGAGAAAAAAGAATCAAAAGTAAAGAGGACAACCTCAGAGACCTCTGGGACATGTTAAATGCCTCAACATTCAAATCATAGGAGTCCCAGAAGAAGACAAAAAGAAAGGCCATGAGAATATACTTGAGGAGATGATAGTTGAAAACTTCCCTAAAGCGGGGAAGGAAATAGCCACCCAAGCCCAAGAAGCCCAGAGAGTCCCAAACAGGCTAAACCCAAGGGGAAACACCCCAAGACACATATTAAACAAATTGATGAAGATCAAACACAAAGAACAAATATTAAAAGCACCAAGGGAAAAGAAACAAATAACACACAAGGGGATTTCCATAAGGATAACAGCTGATCTTTCAATAGAAACTCTTCAGGCCAGAAGGGAATGGCAGGACATACTTAAAGTGATGAAACAGAAAAACCTACAATTCAGATTACTAAACCCAGCAAGGATCTCATTCAAAAAAAAAGGAGAAATCAAAAGCTTTACAGGCGAGCATAAGCTGAGAGAATTCAGCACCACCAAACCAGCTCTTCAACAAATGCTAAAGGCTCTTCTCTAGACAGGAAACACAGAAAAGGTTTATAAACTTGAACCCAAAACAACAAAATAGATGGCAATGGGATCATACTTATCAATAATTATCTTCAATATAAATGGGTTGAATGCCCCAACCAAAAGACCAAGACTGGCTGAATGGATACAAAAACAAGATCCCTATAAATGCTTCTACAAGAGACCCACCTCAGATAAAGGGACACATACAGACTGAAATGGAAGGGCTGGCAAAAGATGTTACATGCAAACGGGGACCTAGAGAAAGCAGGAGAAGCAATACTCATATCAGATAATATAGACTTTGAAATAAAGGCCATGAAAAGAGATAAAGAGGGACACTACATAATGATAGAAAGATCAATCCAAGAAGAAGATATAACAATTATAAATATATATACACCCAACATAGGAGCACTGCAATATGTAAGGCAAATGCTAATGAGTATGAAAGGGGAACAGTAACACAATAATAGTGGGAGATTTTAATACCCAACTCACATCTATGGATAGATCAACTAAACAGAAAATTAGCAAGGAAACACAAACTTTGAATGATACAATGGACCAGTTAGACCTAATTGATATCTATAGGACATTTCACCCAAAAACAATGAATTTCACCTTTTTCTCAAGTGCACACGGAACTTTCTCCAGGATAGATCACATCCTGGGCCATAAATCTACTTGGTAAATTCAAAAAAATTTAAATCATTTCAAGCATCTTTTCTGATCACAATGCAGTAAGATTAGATGTCAACTGGAAGAAAAAAAAACTATTAAAAATACAAACATATGGAGGCCAAACAATTTGCTTCTAAATAACCAACAAAATAAAGAAGAAATCAAAATAGAAACTAATGAAAATGAAAGCATGACAATGTAAAATCTATGGGATTCATGAAAAGCAGTGCTAAGGGAAAGGTTTGTAGCAATACAAGCTGACCTCAATAAACAAGAGAAAAATCAAATAAATAATGTAACTTTACACCTAAAGTAACTAGGAAAACAAGAAATGAAGAACCCCTGGGTTAGTAGAAATCATAAAAATTAGGGCCGAAATAAATGAAAACAAACAAAGGCCACTATAGCAAAAATCAACAAAACTAAAACTGGTTCTTTGAGAAGATAAATAAAATAAACAAACCATTAGCCAGACTCATCAAGAAAAAAAGGGAGAAGAATCAAATCAACAAAATTAGAAATGAAAATGAAGAAATCACAACAGACAACACAGAAATACAAAGGATCATAAGATACTACCATCAGCAGCTGTATGACAATAAATTGGACAACTTGGAAGAAATGGACGAATTCTTAGAAAAGTATAACCTTCCAAAACTGAACCAGGAAGAAATAGAATATCTTAACAGACCTATCACAAGCATGGAAATCAGAACTGTAATAAAAAATCTTCCAACAAACAAAACCCCAGGACCAGATGACTTCACATGTGAATTCTACCAAAAATTTAGAGAAGAGCTAACACCTATCCAGTCAAACTCTTCCAGAAAATTGTAGAGGAACTTAAACTGCCAAACTCATTCCATAAGGCCACATCACCCTAATACCAAAACCAGACAAAGATGCCACAAGAAAAGAAAATTATAGGCTAATAACACTGACGAACACAGAAAAATCCTCAACAAAATTCTAGCAAACAGAATCTAACAACTTATTAAAAAGTTTATACATCATGACTAAGTGGGTTTTTTTTTCTTTTTTTCTTTTCATTTATTTTTATTAGTTGGAGGCTAATTGCTTTACAATATGACTAAGTGGGTTTTATCCCAGGGTTGCAAGGATTCTTCAATATTTGCAAATCAATCAATGTGATACACCACATTAACAAATTGAAAGATAAAAACCATATGATTATCTAAATAGATACAGAGAAAGCCTTTGACAAAATTCAACACCCATTTATGATTAAAAAAACCCTCAAAAAAGCAGGAATAGAAGGAACATACCTCAACATAATAAAAGGCATATATGATAAACCCACAGCAAACATTATCCTCAATGGTGAAAAACTGAAAGCACTTCCCCCAAGGTCAGGAACAAGACAACGGTGCCTACTCTCACCACTACTATTCAACATAGTTTTGGAAGTTTTAGCCACAGCAAACAGAGAAGAGACAGAAATAAAGGGAGTCCAGATTGGAAAAGAAGAAGTAAAACTACCACTGTTTGCATATGACACAATCCTCTACATAGAAAATCTTAAAGACAACACCAGAAAATTACTAGAGCTAATAAATGAATATAATAAAGTTGTAGCATATAAAATTAACACACAGAAATCCCTTGCATTCCTATACACTAACAATGAGAAAACAGAAAGAGAAATTAAGGAAACAATTCTATTCACCATTGCAATGAAAAGAATAAAATACTTATGAATAAATCTACCTAAAGAAACAAAAGATCTGTATGTTTTATAGTTTTATATGTTTTATAGAAACTATGTTTCTATAGTTTTATAGAAAACTATAAAACACTGATGAGAGAAATCAAAGATGACACTAATAGATGGAGAAATATACATGGTCATAGATAAGGAGAATCAATATAGTGAAAGTGAGTATACTACCCAAGGCAATCTATAGATTCAATGCAATCCCTATCAAGCTACCAGTGGTATTTTTCACAGAACTAGAACAAGTAATTTCACTATGTGCATGGAAATGCAAAAAAAAACTCAAATAGCCAAAGCAATCTTGAGAAAGAAGAAATGAACTGGAGGAATCCCCCTGTCTCACTTCAGACTACAGTACAAAGCTACAGTCATCAGGACAGAATGGTACTGTCACAAAAACAGAAATATAGATCAATGGAACAAAATAGAAAGCCCAGAGATAAATCCATGCACCTATGGACACCTTATCTTTGACAAAGGAGGCAATAATACACAATGGAGAAAAGACAATCTCTTTAACAAGTGGTACTAGGAAACCTGGTCAACCACTTTTAAAAGAATAAAACTAGAACACTTTCTAACACCATACACATAAATAAACTCAAAATGGATTAAAGATCTAAATGTAAGACCAGAAGTATAAAACTCCTAGAGGAAAGCATAGGCAAAACACTATCTGACATAAATCACATCAGGATCCTCTATGACCCACCTCCCAGAGTAACAGAAACAGAAACAAAAATAAATAAATAAATGGGACCTAATTAAACTTAAAAGCTTTTGTACAGTGAAGGAAATTATAAGCAAGGTGAGAAGACAACCTTCAGAATGGGAGAAAATAATAACAAATAAAGCAACTGGCAAAGAATTAATCTCAAAAATATACAAGCAGCTCATGCAGTTCAATTCCAGAAAAATAAATGACCCAATCATAAAATGGGCCAAAGAATTAAACAGACATTTCTGCAAAGAAGACATATAGATGGCTAACAAACACATGAAAATGTGCTCAGCATCACTTATAATCAAAGAAATGCAAATCAAAACCACAATGAGATACCATCTTATGCCAGTCAGAATGGATGCTATCCAAAAGTCTACAAGCAATAAGTGCTGAAGAGGGTGCAGAGGAAAGAGAACCCTCTTATAACGTTGGTAGGAATGCAAACTAGTACAGCCACTATGGAGAACAGTGTGGAGATTCCTTAAAAAGGTGGAAATGGAACTGCCATATGACCCAGCAATCCCACCGCTGGGCTTACACACCGAGGAAACCAGAATTGAAAGAGACACGTGTACCCCAATGTTCATCTCAGCACTGTTTACAATAGCTAGGACATGGAAGCAACCTAGATGTCCATCGGCAAATGAATGGATAAGAAAGCTGTGGTACACATACACAATGGAATATTACTCAGTTTTTAAAAAATACATTTGAATCATTTCTAATGAGATGGATGAAACTGGAGCCTATTATACAGAATGAAGCATGTCAGAAAGAAAAACACCAATACAGTATATTAACACATGCATATAAAATTTAGAAAGATGGTAATGACCCTATATGCAAGATAGCAAAAGAGACAGATATAAAGAACAGATTTTTTAACTCTGTGGGAGAAGGTGAGGATGGAATGATTTGAGAGAATAGCATTGAAACATGTATGTTACCATATGTGAAATAGATCACCAGTCCAGGTTAGAGCATGAGACAGGGTGCTCAGGGCCAAGGCACTGGGACAACCCTGAGGGATGGGGTGGGGAGGGAGGTGGGAGGGGGATTCAGGATGGGGGACACGTGTACACCCGTGACTGATTCGTGTGAATGTATGGCAAAAGCCACGACAATATTGTAAAGTAATTAGCCTACAATTAAAATAAACAAATTAATTTTTTAAAAAAAGAAAACATTTTTCAATCTGTAACAGAAGCTAAAGCAATTATATATAATAAACATAAAGAAGGATGGCCAGGTGGCTAAACCAATGGCGGATGATGAAATCTACACAGACAAAATCCTGAAGAAGGAAGATGGAAACAACAAATCAATTCTGTATCCTATATGCAGCTAATGTGCAAAATGTGTAAGCACAATCTTCTAACTTTCTTTAGTATGCATGAGCAACAGTGGATGTTTGCAACTTATTTTAAAGTGTAAAATTTTAAACTGCTTAGGATCTATAGGATCCTTTTTGAAAAGGAATATTAATGAGCTGTTCCCATTCCAAGTGAAATATCAAATAAAATGTTGAAAAGGCTTCCTATCAAAGAAATGGTTTGTGCTATATTTTATACCTGGGTTAAAAAATAAAGAAGCATTTTCATGTTTGGAACACTAAGAAATTTAGATTTGCATTGAAGTAGGATAATTTTATAACAAAGTACAAAATGGCAAGCTTCAAGAGTTTGCCACCTACTATAATTACTTTTAAAAGAACACACTAAAAGAACATTTTGATAAACAAAAATCCATACAAAAGACCATAAACATAGACACAGTATTTAAAAATAAAATGAAGGGAGAATCACATTGAACAGAGAGGCATAATCATGAGTTCTACCAGCACGTTTGGTAGAAAATAGATGAAGAAGAGTGAGGATAAATCCTGGGAAACCTGTGGAAAAGGGTGGCCTCAGTTTCCAGAAGGAAGAAGAAAAAGAAAAAAGGTTTGAATGGACATTAAGATTGCAAAGCTGTGCATAATAGGGAGAAGCTGAGAAAAGGGATGTGTGTGTGTGTGCGTGTATGTGTGTGTGTTAAGTCGCTTCAGTTGTGTCTCTTTCCCACCCTATGGACTGTATACCACCAGACTCTTCTGTCCATGAGATTCTCCAGGCAAGAACTAGAGTGGGTTGCCATACCCTCCTCCAGGGTATCTTCCCAACCCAGGGATCGAAACTACATCTTTTATGTCTCCTGCATGCAGGTTCTTTACCACTAGTACCATCTGCGAGGCCCAAGAGAAGGGATATATATATATTTATACATATAAATATACACATATCATGGATATGAGGCATTCACATGTAATTTAAAAGGCATAATTAATAAATGGAAAGAATGCCCAGGATAGAACTCACACTAAATTTTTGATATAGGCTTTAATTATTTTTGAAAAAGATATAAATATACCAGCAAAGAAGATTAAATATAGGAGCTTAAAACCAAAAGAAACTTCATTATTGTTCAGTCAATCTTATCATTTTGGAGATTAGGGAAATGAGGCTCAGAAAAATGTTATGACTTGCTTCAATCCACAGAACTGGTTAGTAATGGAATCAGAGCTTGGATCCCATGTCTTGATTCACTGAGTCAGTGCTCTTCGCTATATACCCACCCAACAAATCATGGCAGAGGGCTGAATTTTTCCTCACCCAATTAACCTGAACAATGTTATTCCCAATAATTCAGACAAACAAGTAGATTCAAAATCACCGTGAATGTATATTAAAAATAATAATAATAATAATTCTCTGTGGTACATAGTACTAAAAACACTTAAAAAGTAAGGAAAACATTTTAAGTATAAATACTGTGACTGTTTATTCGTATGAAAATTAAGAGTCATTGAACTTGCTAAATGAGATTCCTAGAATCTAAGTATACATGTTGCAGCTGAAAATAATTGTAACCCCTCAATTTTCTGTGCATTCATTCAATTATATTTATTGAGCATTGCTACATGCCAGTCACTGTGCTGGAACCCAAGACTCAGTAATCAACATGGACCTTTTCCTTACCAGCCATGCACTGATTAATGATTAATAATTAACTTTCTAGGGAAACAAAATTTTGCTGTGTAGCACCTTCTAATTTCCATGGTATAAATACTCCACCATGACATGCTAAATACTGTTAATTATCTAGCTCTCCCAACAGAAGATATACCAGGCAGGTCCACTGATATGCTGGAGCCGCTCATATTTGTTATGTAAATGGCTGATCTTAAGCTACCAAAGTAATATCACTGAATATGAAATTAAAAAGAGATGTGCTGTAACAAACTATTATTTGGTGTTTACAGTATAACTGCCATCCTTTACAAGTAAATATGAGCTGGCTTTAGCATACCACTGGAACTTCATGGAGTATCTCCTGTTGGGAGAACCAATCGACAAGCAAACCAAAAATTACATAAGATATTCCATACTGTAGTATAAGTATTGTGAAGGACAGGCAAAGGGTAATGGCTCAGTGGGAGAGGATAGTTAAGGTGGAGTGGACATGACTTTCTAAAGTGATGACATAGGCATTAACAGATAAAAATGATCTGAGGAATGAGCTTTCCATGTAGAAGGAAAGCTGAGGAATGCACAGGACAAGTATGTTCTGGAAAGCAACCAAATTTCCTGTGAGTTAATCACTAACACATGCAGATTCCAGTAGATGGTTCAAAACATTTTACTTTTTGTTTATTCACCATTTAATTCCAAATTCATTGAGCTTGAACTCTTCCCCCAGCCCCAGCAACATCATTGATCTTTTTCTACTTTTCTGCCTTCTTTCTGAGGGTTCTGAAGAAGTGGCACAGTGTTCTTAATATTCTGAGTTCCCTCCAGATTCTTTTCAAGTAGGCAGGGCAGAGCCCCACAGTGTATTTTAGAAGGAAGCTTTAAGTCTTTTGGACTACTCAGAACAGAATGTATACAAATCAAACCATTCTTCGTAATATACCATTTCACCCAGGTGGCTCAGTGGTAAAGGATTCACCTGCCAATGCAGGAGACACCAGAGATGTAGGTCCGATCCTTGGGTTGGGAAGATTCCCTGGAGGAAGAACTGGGACTCTGCTCAAATATTCTTGCCTGGAAAATCCCATGAACAGAGGAACCCGATGGGCTACAGTCCATGGGGTCATAAAGAATCAGACACAACTGAGAGACTGAGCACATAGATCAATCACAAATATAACTTACATTTTACTCTTCTTTATCAAAGACCTCCCCCCGCTGGGCAATAATCAGTAGACAGGGGAGGAAAATAGGAAATATAAGAAAATTCTTTGCCTCCACATAATTTTTTAAAATTATTTCAAATTCATCATTTTAAGTAATTAAATAAGAACTTTATACTCTGTTGGTAGTCGTTCACTTTCCTGTCCATGGTGTGAGATCAGGAAAAACTGAGACTCTATTAATAACAAAGCAGTAGAATTTATAGTACTGAATATTTAAAAATCCTTTCAAGATGCCTTGCTTGTTATTGCCACTGAAATGCACACATTGGTAATGCTACCTCATGCCTTCACCCTTTTAGCCATTTCATCTACACTCAAAGGTTTAACATATTTCCTTTTGAGCTAAGAAAATATCCTACAATTTCTAATTGAGTGAGATGCCAGGAAAACTAGGTACTTCCTTGCTGCTAACAGAAATTACACAGCACCAATGTGATTGCTTTGTCTATGAGAATTTGTGCAGCAAATAAATCCAAGATAGTAGTGAAACTATATCACAAGGAAATTAGAAGAACGGGAGATTTTCTATACTACAGATTTAAATGAGTTTTTAAAAAGAGTTTTAGAAGTTCTGACAAATTTTTGTTGAAATTATTTCTATGGCTTTGGTCAAAGTTTCCATAGTCAAGTCCCATCTATTCTCTACACTTGAATGAATAAAAATGAGCAATTATTTCATCAATTTTGTACTAAAATATAGTATAAGCATACTTTTGGTTTTCAAGGATAAGCTTCTTAAATACTTTATGGAAGAAAAAAATCACTGCAGTGTGTGCACTAAGAATTTTTAAAAAAAAGGGGGGGTATGCCCATGCTTCTAGAAAAAGACTATCAGTCATTAAAGCGGATCTGGCAGATCAGCTTTTAATCCCACTGAATCAATCAAAGTCAGTTCTATAACTTAGGACTGAATTTTAACCAATGTGATTAATCAAGGACATTGAGCTTTAGTGAATGGGCCTGTGTAAGACCAAGATCAGTATCAGCCTCAGGCTGTGAAGGTCAGCCAATAGGTGGCAGATTGAGTCCAAGGAACACTTAAAGCTGTTTTAACATACTCTCTCTGGTCTATATAACACAATTTCAAAAGAACACTTCCCCCCCAAAGCCTGTATAAAATCAGTTATTTTGTTCAGAGACTAGGTCTAGTCAATATAGCTCTCTGTTACATAGGTTAGTAATAAATTTAGCCATTTGGTTTCAGATATTGTGTAATTGTTTCATCTTTCTACAAAATTGACTGAAAGTCTCTTTCTGTTATGTGACTGAAATTCAAATTATTAATATTTTTTGAGACTATAAAACAAGGACACAATCTGTACTCCAAAACTGTTAGGGCTCTATGCATTTCAAAACTCAAACTGTTCAAATTTACAGAGGTAACACAAATGCATATACTACATATTCTAATATCTTCAGTGAAGTCTGGGTTTGATAGTCAGTCAGCATGTTCACAGCAAAACAGTGGTATAAATAAAAACTATTAATAGCCTCTCATCAGTTCAAGCATTCAGGTAGAATTTTGCTACCAAAAGTTCACATCAGTTCAAGTTCTCCCATCAGATGACCAAAAAAAAAAAGCTTTGAATTTTAAGAGCTCTTGTGGAACTTTCAATTTTGGAATTACAGATTAAAGATTATGGAGTTTATATACCTACTGACATAGAGATACAGAAATTATTAAGGCAGAGCTATTTTCTAGATACTCTCACATTCAATAAAAGATAAAACAGCAAAGCAGTAATTAAAAATATATTTCGGTTCAGTTCAGTCACTCAGTCGTGTCCAGCTCTTTGCATTCCCATGGACTACAGCACTCCAGGCTTCCCTGTTCATCACTGACTCCTGGAGCTTACTCAAACTCATGTCCATCGAGTGGGAGATGTCATTCAACCATCTCATCCTCTGTTATCCCCTTCTCTTTCCGCCTTCAATCTTTCCCAGCCTCAGGGTCTTTTCAGTTGAATCAGTACTTCATATCAGGTGGTCAAAGTATTGGAGTTTCAGCTTCAGCATCAGTCCTTCCAATGAATATTCAGGACTGATTTCCTTTGGCATTGACTGGTTGGAACTCCTTGCAGTCCAAGGAACTCTCAAGGATGCAATTAAAGATATATTTAATAATTATTAAAAAGAAATCCACAAGGGACTTCGCTGGCAGCACAATGGTTAAGATTTCATGCTTCTATGGCAGGGGACACAGGTTCAATCCCTGGTTGGGGAATTAAGATCCCTCATGCCACGTGGTGTGACCAAAAAAAATTTTTTTAATCCACATGAGTGATAAAAGTTTCCTAATGGGGACAAAGGATATGGAAGGTGTTAATCAGGGATGGCTTCCCAGTGATGCCAAATTGTGTCCAGAGGAATAAGTGGATGTTAAACAATGACACACAAAAGGGAAGAACATTCTAGGCAAAGCAAAGAGAATGTCCGAAGGCGACAGATAATGAGGCTATCTTGGAGTATTTCATATAATTCAGGTGAGTTGATGAGTAAATGAGTGGCAGGAAAGGAGGCTAGAGAAACAGAGACTGGTGCAGGAAAATTCGTATCACATACATTTAGGAAAGCAGGATAATAAATTGTGAAAATATGGTAAAATACCAGAATTGCATTGTTGTATTACAACCCAAAATATTTTTAAAAATCCATGAGTTTTTACTGCTACAATAATTTTTAATGGGAGAGAATAGACAATTTTCTGTGCAGAAAAATTCCGTATTCTGAATAATTTATGTGATGCTGCCCCTTGAAGGAGGTAGAGCATTAATTCCTACCCCTTAATCGTGGGCTGAACATAGTGACATTTTTCCAAGGGTACAGTATAGAGTGATGGGGGAAAGAGTAACTTTACAGTATAGAAACCTAAGAAAACCCTACCTCCACTAGACGGTCAAGGTTAACACCAACAGTGACATCATGTTGATAGCAGGTATCCTTGATTTGATATGCTGAGACTGGCTCTTTATCTCTGTGGCCTTACTCCCCAAACCAATAACCCCAGTCCAGTCATGAAGAAAACATCAGCAAAACCAAACTGAGGTGATCTACAATATTCCTGATTAGCACTCTTCAAGATTCTCAAAATCACCCAGACAAGGAAAGTCTGAGAAACTGTCACAGCCAAGAGGAGCCTAAGGAGAAAAAGCAAATATAAGATTTGCATGGGATCTTGTGACGGGTTAAAAAAAAAAAAAAATAAGAGAATATGAATAAAATATGGACTTTTGTTAATAGTAGTGCATCAATATTGGCTCATTAGTTGTGACAAAAGTACTATTCAAATGTAAGATGCTACCAGTAGGGGAGGTTTGGTAGTGGGTACAAGGGGATTTTCTGTATCACCTTGGGATTTTTCTTTGCCGCTTATCATATCAAGAAATTTTCTCAGTCCCATTCAGTATTTCATATAAAAAGAGTTGCTTAACCAGACTGCCCAAAAGTTGGAAATAGCCTGTCTTTGAACTTTCCCTTCAGAGGTGCTACTGAGATTCTGTCAATGTGAGATCCTTCCTTCCTACAATAATCAATCAATTCCTCTTTGCCTGAGCAATGGGCTTTATGTGACTTCTTTTAGGAAGTCTGCAATCAACATCATGCAACATTCGTGTAAGCAATAATTTTGACCTAAAATTCCTTTGGTGTAAGACGATCTAATATATTTTGGTAACTGGTCTTATGCTTCCCTGATAGCTCAATTGGTAAAGAATCCACCTGCAATGCAGGAGACCCCAGTTCGATTCCTGGGTTGGGAAGATCCACTGGAGAAGGGATAGGCTACCCACTCCAGTATACTTGGACTTCCCTTGTGGCTCAGCTGGTAAAGAATCTGTCTGCAATGCGGGAGACCCAGGTTTGATCCCTGTGTTGGGGAGAGCCCCTGGAGAAGGGAAAGGCTATCCACTCCAGTATTCTGGCCTGGAGATTTTCATATATATCCCCTACCCTTGATACTATTCCCATTCACATTAGTTCTCTGAGGGTCATGGGTTCTTTTCTGAATTGTAATATAAAACTTCTCTCCTTACTGCTTCCAGACCTCATACTCCTGAAATTATGCATATAAGAAGAAAAGAATCAAGAGTTTCCTATGTCATGTTCCAATTATGAAAGACAATCATGAAAGTTAAATTATAGTGACCATTAACTATTCTATTATTTTATTCTTTAAATAATCTTTAAATGATTCTTTAAAAGATCATTAAACAATATTTATGAGAGAATACACAAATACCAAAGAGGAAAAAGAAAGCAAAAGAGAATACTTTAAATTTCTATTCATCTAGAAATAGAAATGGGAAAATCATAACTAATTATTAAATCAAATCATGTTAACATGAGATTATAGTAACTGCTTAGTAATTTGCTATCCTAACAATGCAGCCATTACCTAATGATGGCAGCTATTTACCCAGATGGAAAGTCACAGGAAATTGGAACTACTGCCACACCACACAGCATTAATCAGAACAGCCATCGTTAATGGCCCCTTCAGTGTATCAAATCAGTCATGATTAGTAGGGGTGGTTCAAGTTCAAAGAGTTGAGAAGTTAGACAGAATGCTTCTTGGTCCCAGGACCAGGACTCTGCTGTTCACCAATCTGTTTGCCTCAGAGTTTTATGAGCTGGTTAGAACATGGTTCAAGGGATGCATAGCCCTATATGGGCTAGGTAGCCTTGCCCTTCTCAGCTATCTTAAGCCATAGTAGAAAATTTTGAAATGGCTATTTTTTAACTCAGCTAGCCTGTTCCAAAATATAAAACACATCAGCCCTCACTGTTAATGCACTCTTTTCCCCAACGTTGACCCTCAACTCATCTCCAAAGAGCAAAACTTTTCTATTTCTTATTCCATCTCTGAACAGTATACCAACTATAAATACAATGCATGTCTTATCTCAACTCTCATCTTCTTGAGCAAATATCAGAGACGGAGAAATAAACTGTTACACATGTTAATATTTCATAGAAATAAAAAAAAATTTAGTCTCATAATTTATTTCAAAGTTATGTCAAAGTGTTCTTGCATGTGAAAATTCTAGGCATCAAATGGTTAAGCCAAGAAACTCATCAAGATGTAATATTTCCATTACTATAGGGAACCATTGTTTATAAAGGATCAAATGAAAAGTAGAGTAATGTAATACAAAATACAGATTATAGCCTCTACTCTTGATGCTTCAGAATGATTTTAGTCTATGAAAGAGGGCACTTTTTTTAATTAGAAATGACATGAACAGGTCTCTAAGTGAGTTGCTATGACAACAGAAATGATCCAGCGGTCTGTGGCTCAGGCGAATAGGATGAATTAATATTCATAATCTATTACTCAGAAGGTTGGGAGTCCCCACAGAAAGAAATGGGAAAAGGTATGAAACAAGACAGTTAGAAATGCCTCATTGATTCTTTTCAATGAGAGAAAATCTCAGCAGACGGAGTAACTCTTGGAGATACAAGTAAGAGGAAACATCTACATTCAAAGATTTTAGAATAGTTGGTTCTAAGTAACACTACAATAAGGATGAAGAATCTTAATCTGGTATTAAAGAGTTGTTATTGCTTTAACTGTAACTCTTCATTTAAACCAGCATCTTCAAGTTTGCCTGAAGTTGCCCCAAGTCAGAGGTAAATCCTGGATGTCAGCAGAAGTAGGCAAAAATAACCTCCACAGGAAGATGAAAATCTGATCTCATAACCAAAGGGTAATCTAACATAATAGGAGGTAAGTCAGCATGAGTAAAAGTCAGGAGAAAAAAGGTAAACAATAGATTTAGATCCTAAGTATAACTAACTGTCTGACAGAATATAAAGTATTATCTGCTTCTGCTATTTAAATTAAAATCAAATAAAATTTAAAATTTGGTTGTTCGGTCACACTAGCTATATGTCAAGTGTTCAATAGCCACATGTAGCTAGCGGCCATTGTATTGGAGAGCACAGATATAAACATTTTTTTTATGGAAGAAAATTCTGTTGGACAGTGTTGGTTTAGAATATTTATAGCTATAATACATAGGATAAAAAAAGAAAAGTATATAGTAATAGATGTGTCAGAATTTATTAGATTTTGGTACATTGACATGAATACATTTCAATGTGATTTAGCAAATAATGTGTTATGTTATTAAAATAAAAACCAACTTACAAAGTGTTTTTATCCCCCCTTCAAGTGCACTTGTGCTCATTTGAAGTTTATCCCTTAACCGGTAGCCCCATAGTAACCATTGGTCTATTTTCTATTTCTAACTTGTAACACAGTAATTTGTGGGGTTTTTTCCCCAGAAATTCACATTAATGGCATTGCGTGGTGTAGAGTCTTTTGTATTTGGCTGCTTTCATTTATCATAATGCTTTTGAAATGCTTCTTTGTTGTCTTATGCATCAGTACTTCATTTTCTTCTACTGCTGAATGGCCTTTCATTGTACAAAATTACCATGACTTGTTTATTGATTCACTAATTGATGGAAATTTGAATTGTTTCCAGTTGTGGGCAATTATTAGTAAATCTACAATGACCAATCACATATGTATGTTTGTGTGGATATATATGTTCATTTCTCTTGTGTTAATACATTGGAGTGAAATGACCAAACTGTTTTTCCAAAGTGACTGCATCATCTTGCATGCCCACAAGCAACAGCAATATGTAACAATTTGAGTCATTCCACACTACTGTCAGCACAGGTATTATAGGTCTTTTTCATTTTAGCCACTCTAGTAGATTTGCGGTAGTAACTTGATGTGGCATCATTAACTTGCATTCTTAGAAGTATTGATATTGAGCATGTTCTTCTGTGTTTATTTACCACTCACTTACCCTCTTTGGAAAAGTTTCTGTTCAAAAATTTTGCCTGTTTATTTAAAACTATTGAGCTGTTAATTTTTGGTTTTTAGAAAAAAAGGTTATTTATATGTTCTAATTCTTGATCAGGTATTTTGAAAGTATTTTCTCAGATGTATGCCTTGCCTTTTCAGTTTCTTACCTGCTTCAAAAAGCAGAAGTTTTCCAAAAAAAACAGAGGATTTTAATTATAATTTATAAACTTTTTCATTCTATGATTCATGCTTTTAGTGTTTTCTTCACTAATAAATCTCAAATAAATCAAAAGTGTTGTAGATATTTTTCCTATATTTTCCTCAAAATTTTATAGTTTTAGCTCATTTGTTTACGTATATGATATGTTTTGAGTTAATTTTTCTATATGGTATGAGATGAGGACCAAGGATAATTTTCCCATAGATATGAATTGTTTTAAGATTGCTGAAAACATTTCCTTCCCCATTCAATTATAATACCAATTTATTTTTCAAAAATCAATTGACCCTGTATTTGTAAGCTGATTTCCGGACTACCTCGTCTAATGCGCTAATCTATAATTATATTTACTCCAATACACCACATTGTTTTGATTACTGTAACTTTATAGTAAGTTTTAATATCTGGTTGTATAAGCATTTCAAAACTATTGTTTTTCTAGCTCATTTACATTTCCATATAAGTTTAGAATCAACCTGTAAGTTTTATAGCAACATAAACAAAAATAGCCAGATGGGAATTTTAAAGAAGTTATACTGGATTTATAGACAAATCTGCACAAAACTATTCAATTCAACAGTATTGTCTTGCACTAAATGAACACGATCTATCAATGCATTTATCAGAGAGTTTTACACATATTTCAGCGGTTTTTGCACAGTTTTATAAATTTATCCTAATTATAATCTCAGTTACCATGGGACTGTACAAAAAATATACTTCCTATTTGTATGAGTTTCTTGGAAGATGACACCATGCAAAATGAGGACAATCTGTATGTCATGTGTCTTTATGCTGTTGTAAAGGTTATTTTTATTTCAATTTTCAAATTTTTGTTGCTGTCATATAAAAATCCAGTTGCTTTTCTTATATTCCAAAATCACTGTAAACTGACTCACTAGTTTAATCCTTTTTTATGTCTTTACCTTTGAGTTTCTGCAAACATTTTCAGGGAATAAAACAGTTTCACTTTTTCTATTCAGTTTTGAGTCTTTTATTTCTTTTCCTTACCTTATTTCACTAGCTGGAACATCCAGTACAATTTTGGGTACAGATGATGAAAAGAGATATTCCTGTTTAAAGCCTAATATTAGAGAAAAATTATCTTGTTTTTATCATTAAGTGTAATATTAGCTGTAAATTTTTTATAGTGTTTTTTGGCCAAATTGAGGAAATTTCCTTTTATTTAATTTGTTAAAGCTGTATTAAGATCTACTTTTTTAGTTTTTATTCTCATTTGTTTCTATTTTTGTTTGCCTTTCTTGCCTTCTTTTGAAATATATGAATATTACTTTTAATTTCATTTCAATTTTATCTATTTTTTAGCTATACACTTTTGTTACTTCATTATCTTTTTAAAGACATTAAACTAAAACTAGAAATTTAAAGATTTTAAATAAAATTAAAGAAATTAAATTAGGGGGTACTCTTTTGCCCCCTTCTGATGCCTATGTCAGAAGCTTTCTCTATCTCCTTTATACTTTAATAAAACTTTATTACACACACACAAAAAAAGAAATTAAATTAAAAATGAAAACTAGAAAATTAAAGAAAGAAAATTAAAACTAGAAATTAAGGAAATTAAAACTAGAAATTTTATATTAACTTAAAGAAACTAAAACTAAAAAAAGTATATTCTATATTATTCGCATATTTACCATTCTTGGAGCTCCTTATTCTCTTGCTTTCTCTTTTGCTCTTTTGCTCTCCCTCTCCCTCTATCTGTTCGTCTCCTTTTATCTGTCACTTTCATTTCAAGTTTCAAATTCTAGCTGCCTCAATTTGATCTCTGTCTTCTCAGTTCAGCTAGGCTTTCTGAGATGATGGTTCCTCTCCTTGCACTGTAATCAGGAAATTACCTACAGTCAGTAACCTAGGTCAAATTTAGGGCCCATTTCATTTGCTTCTTTTCTCTCAGACATCACAGTTCTGTCAGTCTTCCTACTGTCCGTTGTCTGAAAACCATTATTTCACTTAATTTTCCAGTTTTCTAGTTGTTTCCAGTGAACAGTAATTGCTATGGCAATTAATCCTTCATGGGCAGAAGTTGAAATTCATTTTTTACTTTTAGACCTGTCTTCTATCTTATCTAATATTAACAGTAGGATTCTGACTTTCACTTTTGTCTTAGACTGTTCTCTAGTATACAGTTCAAAGTTGTCTTTTTCATTGTGATCTACCCTGAAATTGTCATTTAATAGATAAGTTGAGATAATTTACTTAAATGACAAATACCTTTGATTTTAGCAATTTGGTTTCATTTAATTGGTTTTGTTTGCATAGTTTAATCATTCTTTTTCATGTTGATTTATTTCTTTGCATCTTTACGTATATGTAATTCTTATGTTTATAAAGTATTGTTGCTGTTGTTCTAGCTTGACTAGATTTATAGTTTTACATTATGCTGTTAGCACTCTATTTACAAAATATTAATTTTGTACTGTGAGCAATATTAAAATTATCTTATTTCTTTTCTCTTTCGCCACACTCTCTTCTTCAACAATATACATTAGCCAATAAGATTTTCTTTCTAATTTAGAACCCTTGAAATATCAAAGATGCTTATGTTTATATTTGATCTGTTAAAATAAAATAATATACTTTGGATTCTAGCTATATACTAGAAGTGAGGCAATCTGAGAAAGGACTTAATCTTTAACTTGGTTAATTAATTAAACAATGGGACAGTTAGATGGCAGTGGCTCCAATGTCATAGAAGTCTAAATAAGCAAACCAAAAATCTAAGCCTGTAAAGGACTTACGGTTACAAAATTGAAACCTAAGGACAACCAATTACAAACAGCCAACTAGGTTTGAAGCTATAGCCTACCAAATAATTTCCTGTCTTTATTACCACATCTTCTGTATATAAGTCTTTCCCATAGCTTCTGTCAGCAGAGTGCTTTTAACCAGTTCCAGTTTGGTACAGCCCCCAATTGAATCTATTTTTGCTCAAATAAATTAAAATGTTTTAATATGCCTCAGCTTATCTTTTAGCATGCTTCTCCTTACCACATGTGATGAGATATGTCCTCTCTACTTCTTCTACATACATTTACATCCTATTCTATTCTCCTAATTTACCCATTATAGTTGTAATCTATAGCTAAATATTTTTAATTTTCATTGCCAGTCCTTTAACCTTGGTTTCCCCACTCATCTCTTAGCCATAGAAATTCTGTCTTGTAGCATTCTCTCAAGGAAGGCTCACATAAAAAATTTCCCTAAATCTTACATGTTCAAAGTAGCATGACTAGGATTGATATAGCTGAAGTGCAATTTCACATATTTTTACTCTTCAGAACATGTATGTATGTTTGTCATTGAGTGCCGATGTTGAATCTTGGTGAAAAGAAATGCAAAGTCAATTTGATATTGTGCCCTTATAAGAGATTTGGTATTTCCCCTTGGAAGCATAAAGTATCCTCTTATCCCAGGGTCCCATAATTTTACTAGGATATGTCATGCAGCTAATCCGGATCAATTTTTCCTAGCCATATCTTTTCTCACTATGTAAATTTAGCTCTTTTATTTCAAGACAGCCTTCTGTTGAATAATGTATTTAACATTGCATTTAATGTTTGTTCTATTTCATTCCTTTGCAATTCTTCTTTGAAGTATTATCCAGGATCTTGTCTGGTTTCTATAGGGGTAAGACTGGTGAATAGAGGTATAGAGCTATTATAGGGATGAACACACACTCATCCTTTAAACCTTTGAGTGTGACACTGATTTCCATGCCTAAACCCTAGATGCAATTTTGTTTTGATTTACTATCCTGGCCAGAGGTGGTTCAATTCCAGAAGCTTTTACTTGACCTTCCATACTATGATGGTTCCTACCATGCAAGCCAAACGCCCAAAATGTGGTTTGTGCCAACTATCTAGTATGTCCACCCCAATGATATATCCAGGCATCAGAGGAAAAAAATCACAGAATAACTACAATAGGTTCACTGTGAATTGGACCATGGCCAAGACCCTCCATTACCTAGTTCCCACATGCTCCATTTTAAAAAAAATACGATGGCAACTATTATTTAAGTTCTCAAAATATTCCCCTTTCTCCAGTATACAGTTAGTTACTGATGTAAATCATTGTAGGTTCCTTTGTGGAAGAACATGGAGGTTTATTACCATGTATGCTTGTCATGGTATTGCAGAGTCCTTTTCCTGGGGATTTAGCCTTTTCTTCAATAAATAAATTACAGGTCTGGATATTGACTGGAATTTGGAAACTGGACTGGAATGATAGCTTTTTACCCAGTTAGGTAATGGTCTCTCCTACCATCATACCTGAGCAACAGAGGAGAATAGTGATTGAACTTCTTGGTTATTCTATGCCTTTCTTATCAGAGCTAGCCTTATGATATTAATAAATGGTGAGTTCCCTGGACATTTCCATAGAACACAGCAATATGGCAGGTCTTCCAACATTACAGTATTTCACTTCAGCATGCAAACTTCTCTAAGATTTTTCATCCTGCTTCTGTTGTCTGACATAAACAATTCAGCACTTTAACTTCACTTAAAATGGCTACAGCATGCTTGTCCACATCTCTGTGATCTTTGGCAGGATATTAAATCTTGAATTTCGGGAGAGTGCTTCAAAATCAATAACCTCTCCCTTATTTGATTTGTGTACTGACCCCTTTCATAAAGCATCCTCAGGATTCAGTCCCACACATAATCCCCCAGTCCCAGAGACTAGTTCTTGTAGTTCCTTTGTGGTAGAAGGCCTTTACTCCCTTGTTCTTTTTTACCCCTGGTTCTGACTCAGTTATGCTATGAATTAATCCTAGTTATAATATTGGGGAAAGCAAGGATATATCCCAAGAACCAGCATAGTCGTCTCATTGAGGAAAGAAATTTGCCTGACTTTTTGAAAAAGTGCTGCTACAATCCTGAGAATTCTCTCAACAACTTGTTCACTACTGTATGATTTTAGCCCTATATATGCTGCTTCTGATAACCATTATAGGTAAGAAATTTTGTCTGTTTACTTGTTTGATTTTTTTTATTCTTCTCTGGGCTCCTAAATATATTCCATAGAGAGCAACTGAAGATTCTGGTTTATGCAAACATATTCAATTTAAAGTTCAATGTACTTTTAATATAATAACTTGGTTTCAGGCAATTCAGTACAATTTGAAAAGTATGAATTTGTACAGATATTTGTATATTTCCATGTAATGCCCATGATTATTGATGTTAGAAACCTTTTTTTAGATTTGGAAATTATAGCTGGATCATCTGGAATTTATAATAGAACAACAAGAAGCCCAGGGGTTCTTGACGATCTTTGCAAATTTAAAGATAAACATTTTATTTTATAATCTTTTGGAAAATATTCCCGCATTATCTTTTAAAAGTAGAGGTACACAAAGCCTTTGACCTGGTAATCCCCTCCTTTTGGGGACTCTACTATATACAAGATATATATTCATACAATGTATTTACTGAAGCATCTTTATGATCGCAAACATCTGGAATCAATTATAATACCCATCAATAAGAGAAGAGAATGATTTAATAAATGGCAGTATGTCCATGATAAATAACATGTAGCTTTAAATAAGAGGTACTTTTATAACCCTGGAAGGAAGAGTGACCATGCTATCACATTAACTGAAAAAAAGCAAATTATACAATAGTAGGCAATATAATTCTGGTTTGTATAAATATATGTAGAGAAAATTGTTTAAGGCCATGTAGAATAAAGAGAAGCATACTGGGCTGCATTATAGAATCATATAGGGATATAAATGGATGAAACCATTTTTGCTTTATACATCTTGAAATTAATTTACTCATCACAACTGCTGCTGCTGCTAAGTCACTTCATCGTGTCCGACTCTGTGAGACTCCATAGATGGCAGTCCACAAGTCTCTCCCATCCCTGGGATTCTCCAGGCAAGAACACTGGAGTGGGTTGCCATTTCCCTCTCCAATGCATGAAAGTGAAAAGTGAAAGTGAAGTCGCTCAGTTGTGTCGGATTCTTTGCGACCCCATGGACTGCAGCCTACCAGGCTCCTCTGTCCATGGGATTTTCCAGGCAAGAGTACTGGAGTGAGTTGCTATTTCCTGCTCCACTCATCACAGCAAGTGTGCATTAGTTCTCCAACTAAAAAAAGCAATACAGTAAATGTGTAGGATGAAAAAGTACAAGAAATATTCTAGGACCATTCAGAAAACACTCAAGTACCTACTTCTGGGAGTGTAACAAGACATCAACAAAATTAGAGGAAAAAACAGTAAATTGGCTTTAAATCTCAAACCACTTTGTCCACATTTTCTATTTTTTATGCTATTGTCTGCATCTATTAATACCTATCAATTAATTTCTTCAGCAATCAGTCATGATTATTTGGAATCATTTAAAACCAAAGAGTGCAACTTGTATAATTGATTTTGTGAGTAGGCCTGTATATTTAAATGGTTTCTTATTCTTATAAGATATTAAGCAAGAATGTTAACATTCTTGATAACACTGCATGTTAAGAATGTTCTTGCAATGTTAACATATTAATTTAGTCATTGGTTGTGAATGAAGTTTCCCACCTCCTTTATGAACTTGGAGAAACATTCTAATTCTAATATATTCTTATTTACATACCATCAACTTATACAATTTTTACAATCAATCCTATCCCTCTTCAAGTTTTATGTGTTGTAAACAGAGTGTCAAAAAAAAAAAAAATCCCTCCTGTTATGGAATTTAAGTGGAGAGAAATACAGATTAATTTATAGAGTAAAATGTCAGGAAAAGATGAGTACAGTGACAGAAAACAAACCAAAGTAAGCAGACAGAGAATGAATTAGTGTGTTCTTTGGAAGGGTGGTCAGGGAAGATCTTCCTCTTAGAAATGAGCATTTGAGAAGAGCCCCAAAGGAAAAATTAAAGCAATTCATGGGAATATTTGTAAAAATAGCTTTTGGTAAGAAGATGCCATGAAGTACAAATGCCCTAACTAGAATGGATGAACCTCTCTAATCATACAGAAAACCCAGCCTCTATAGGCATGAGGAAATGGCAGGAATTATCATGCCAAAAGCCTCATTGCCAAGCTGAGTGAAGTGGCTAGAGTTAGGACCTGAGGCAAGGTGAGGGCTGAGTCAGAGGTACTGACACAAAGAACTCCCTCAAGTTTAGTCCCAACCTGGGGTCAACCAAGGTTTGGCTTCTAACTGAAACACTATTACCATTCTAGGAAATATTTTTAAGCTTTCCCACTTGTTAACTAGAAAAATGATAACCCAATATTCTGACTGCTTCAGAGACATATTTAGAGCTCCTATCCTTTAAAAGAACTTAGAAGTTAATGGAGTATACCAATCAGAGTACTTACATATATAAAGTTCGTGCTCAATTGCTCAGTTGTCTGATTGTCTGTGACCCCAGGGGCTGTAGCCCACCAGGATCCTCTGTCCATGGAATTTTCTAGGCAAGAATACTGGAGTAGGTTGTCATTTCCTACTCCAGGGGTTAGTTCTGTAGGAGCATTCCCAAGTGGCACAGTGGTAAAGAATCTGCCTGTCAACAAATAGATAAAGCAAATGCTAATAGAACTAAAAGGAGAAATAAATCTCAATAAAATAATAGTTGGTAACTGCAATATTTCACTCTCAAAAAATGGCTAGATCTTTTAGACAGATAGTTAATAAAGAAAGAGAAGATTTGAATAACACCATAATCCAAATGGTTATATAGACATATACAAAACATTCCATCCAACAGCAACCTAATACATATTTTTCAAGCACACGTGGAACATTTTCTAGGATAGATCATATATTAGGCCATAAAAGAAGTTCAAGAAGATAGAAATTATTTAAGTGCCTTTCCAAGCTACTGTATTATTAAACTGGAAACAATAACCACAGGAAAGCTGGAAAATTGACAAATACGTAAAAACTAAGCAACACATTCCTAAACAACCATGGATCCAGGAAGAAATAAAAAGGGAAATCAAAAAGTGCCTTGAGACAAATGAAATAGCAACACAATGTAGAAACACTTATTGGATACAGCAAAAGCAATTCTAAAAGGAAAATTTACAGCAACAAATACCTACATAGTTAAAAATTATATGCTGAAAATTATGACATTCATGAAGAAATTGAAGAAGGTAACAACAAATCGCTCCTTTTAGATACAAATTCCTTTTCATCTTCCAAGGTTCTGTGACTCTAAATATTCCCTCTCCGTCTCAGGAGAAGGTGTGGCTCAGGCACTGGCTTAAAAAATTGGAGACAGGTCTCTCAATTTACAATTTCCATAAGAGACGTGTCAGTGCTACCCCGCCTCTTTCTGGTAAATCATCCTCTCCCTTCAACTTAAATAATATGGGTAGAGTCTCCAATCACAGTACCCTACCTCTAAAGAGAGGGGCTATGACCCATGATGGAGCAAATCATAATTCTTTATGGCATTTTTCCAAACTGAAAGAAAAAGCACTCTATAGTTTAGGAAATGGCAACCCACTCCAGTATGCTTGCCTGGAGAATTCCATGGACAGAGGAGCCTGGTGGGCTACAGTCCAAGGGGTCACAAAGAGTTGGACACAACTGAAGCGACTAACACACAAGTATCTGGTACATGAGCTCCCAAATCTTCCCTGGTCATGGTTTTCACATAATAGCTGGTTTGCGAGCCCAAAGTTGACACATAGACACAGGAGCAGGAAACAGGAGAAAGAGAAGAAAACCCTGAACAAGTTGGAGTCTCTGTTTTCATCTTCTTTCCAACTCTTCCCATTTTCCTAGTTTGGTTATTAGAGTTAATAAATACCCTTTTCAACCTAAGCTAACTCAAATGTGACTTGCTTCTAAACAAGAGAATATTGGAAACATGTTGTAGTATCACTACAATGATTATATTATAAGACAAAAGTTCAAAGGATTTTGCAGATGCATTTAAGGTCCCTAATCAACTGATTTTAAATTGATCAATGAGGAAATTCTCTTTAGTGGGTTTGACGTAATTAATATGCTCTTTAAAGAGAGTCTAGAGGTCGGAGCTGAATGAAATAAAAAACAAACTCTTTCCTCTTTCCTTTGGCCTTAAAGAAGGAAAGCACCATGAAATCTACGGAACTGAATTCTGCCAACTACAACATGAACTTGCAAGAGGATTCTGAGCTTCAATAAGAAACTCAGACTGGCTGACATCTTGAACGCAGGTTTGTGAACTCTGAGCAGGGGATTCAAGTAAACTGTGCCTGTATTCCTGACTCAGTGAAAAAGTAACATAAGAAAGACAAATTTGGTATTTTTAAACTGATAAGATTGTGGCCGTTTGCTTTTACTCAGCAATAGAAAACTAACACACTATTTTGTTACATACTAAGTACAAAAGTAAATACTAAATTGAGGGTATTTTGCAAAAGAAATTTGGGGACTTGGTTTCAAAAGAAGGCACAGGATTTGGGGATTCTAAGGCAAGAATACGCCACATTCTTTACTCTGCCTTCTGTGGGCAAGGATGGAATTGTAATCACAAAGAACAATGGCTAACAGCAGGCACTATGAGTCTACTAAGAGAGATTAAGAGTCATTAGCTGTAGTGGCATTTTTACTTCATCAAGATTTTTTGAAAAAAACAAAGTTTGTCTCAAGACCTTAAATCTTTGAGTTTAAATCTTTAAAAAAAAATAGAGCAGGAAGCTCTTGGCATAGAGACTGCATTTTTCATGTCACCATAATAAAAGATTCTACTTCTAATTCAACGCTATCCTTAATGTAAACTATCAATTCATGCTAATCAACACCAGCTACATCATGGAAACTTTATAAGCTGGAGAGCCTCCCGAGAAACTTAAAGTTGATAATTCTCAGCACAGACTCAAGAAAACAGCACACTAGATAAACTGTCCTTGGGTGCCCTTGGTTATTCACAGGTCTTGAGAGTCTGAGGACTATAGCACAGAAGATAGCTTGGTTATAAGAAAAACAAGAACTTACTTAATGCACAATACACACAGTTTCTATGCTGTGCTCCTTACAAACTCATTCTTTCCTCAAAGCCATGGGAGAAAAATATTACCTGCTCTATTTTAGGCACAGAAATCACACAATTGTGAAATGAAAGAATGATGATTGAAAGCCAGATTTATTTAGTATTTGCTTTAGCCTCTACAATACTTCTTCATATAGGATGCATAAGTGTTAAGTGGTACTCGTAAACTTTGTTGAGAAAAATACAAAACTCAAGCCAGATTCTTTTATGTGAGTGTTGAGCTAAACTTCTTTTTCAGAAGACCCTTTTTGAAAGTTGAAGTTATGTTACATTGTTTTCCCATTTTGGTAACCACCCAGGTGATGATTTGGTAATCATTCAGTTATATGTTGTAAACACATGATATAATGACTTAGAGAAATTTACACTCATCCTTTGAAGTAAAGAATTGAAACCTTTATAGAAGAAATTAATAATATTAAAAATCATTGCCCAAGACATTCATATCAAAGAAGCCACCTACTAGAAATTGCTGTCTACTTGCTATCCTTTCCTTTAAGCACTCCCAGAGTTCTACTTCCCTGGGAAATTGAAAGTCACTCAGTCATGTCTGACTCTTTGCGACTCCATGGACCATAGTCTGTCAGGCTCCTCTGTCCATGGACTTCTCCAGGCCAGAATACTGGAGTGGGTAGCCATTCCCTTCTCCAGGGGATCTTCCCAACCCAGGGATTGAACCCAGGTCTCCCACATTGCAGGCAGATTCTTTACCAGCTGAGTTACCAGGGAAGCCCAAGAATACTGGAATGGGTAGCCTATCTCTTCTCCAGGGGATCTTCCCAGCCCAAGAATCAAACCACGGTCTCCTGAGTTACCAAGGAAGCTCTACCAAGAGAATTCAGATAAAGAGCCTCAGAATTAGCCTCAGACCTTTTTTCCACTCTCAGTCTCAAACCTATTGTCAATCTTGGCCCATCAACTGCTAAGTCATTTGCTTTGTGAATGTAAAAACTTTCTATTTAGGTAGACTCTCTAGACTGAAGGCATCAATTGTGGGTAGATAACTCTTCAGTAGACCTTCAGTTCCAATCAATCTCCAAGATCTACCATGACGTATTTAATTTCCTGAGCACTGTCTTATACACATGACGCTTGCTTCGTTACATTATCTGGCTAACTGAGGCCCCTAGCCTCTCCCTAAAGTACTTTCTTTAAAATGTTTTCTATTAGATTATAATTCAAGCTTAAACATTCAAAAATGTTTACTCTCTCATATCAATCATCTATAATTTTATTATTTATAATCTCCCACGTGAATCTCTTTCCCAATTTTCACTGCCACTCTTATCTCATAAACACTTACTAGTGGATTACCGTTTTAAAAACAGCTCAAAAAAAAAAAAAAAAAAAAAAAAAAGGCTTGCAAGTAGATACCCTGGCTCCAGACTTTCTTTTATATATAATTGTCCTAAAATGACTGCTAGATTAATCTCCTGAGCAGCATTTTGATCATAAGACTTACATTTTCTTTTCTTTTCTTTTTTTTAAGACTTACATTTTCTGGGGTTTAAAACTTAACTATCTTTTGAATTTTATTTCAAAACCAAGTTTCCTTACCATTCACAACCCTTCCTGAAACTATTGCTTACTTTCCTAACACTTTCTTGCTCACGTGCTAAGTTTCACACAAAAAAACTATCCTATAAGCATATCTTCTGTATAAGAAGTGCTCCAGCATCTCTTTCTCTAGTTTGCTTAGTACTGGACTGATAGAAATTGAAGTCTTTTCCTCTTCCAGTAGGAAGAGGAAACATCAAACCAACTTCCTAGGATTAGACACTTCTTCCCACTGTTCCGTGTGGCTCAGCTAGTAAAGAATCCGCCTGCAATGCAGGAGACCTGAATTTGATCCCTGGGTTGGGAAGATCCCCTGGAGAAGGGAAAGGCTACCCACGCCAGTATTCTAGCCTGGAGAATTTCAGGGACTGTATAGTCCATGGAGTCACAAAAAGTTGGACTCAACTGAGTGACTTTCACTTTCACTTCAGTTTTCCACCAGTAGGAGGAACTATCATATTCTAAGCTGCTAAAACCTCAAAGTAGGCACAGATGACCCTCTCAGTACTCCCAAAATTATTGACATTTAATTTTTGAATCTAAAGACTGAGCCCTAAGTATGTATTCCTATTTATAAGGTTATTTTCATGCTTTTGTGCTTAAAGAAAGTAGAACAGTAGAGCAGACAGGAACTCTCCTGAAGCACAATCATGGTACATTCACATGTCTGACATATGTTCCTTTCAAAATGATGCCAAGAAATTAGGGGTGCACTGCCCCGTGACATTTATCCCCACCAATAAGTAGGTTCTCAGCTTATATACCATTATACCATAAGCTCTACCCTCACCCACCTCTCTAAACACACCTACTTTTGCTTCTATAATGTCCTCAAACTTAAATATGCTCTTCAAAGCAAAGTTCTGCCTTGTCTTAAGTCATTTTGAAATCATTTATTCTATATCTTATTCCCCTTGTTCTCTAATCAGAAGTTTTTCTTTGTTGAATTCCAAAGCAGTAAGCACTTTTCCTACACTGCTTTTTATTTTTATGCTGACAATATTGTTTGCATGTTTTTATCCAGATTCAGAAACAATGATAAGAGTTTACTGTCTTTCCTAAATTCCTGCATCAGTTCAGTTCAGTTCAGTTCAGTCTCTCAGTCATGTTCAACTCTTTGCGACCCCATGAATCGCAGCATGCCAGGCCTCCCTGTCCACCACCAACTCCTGGAGTTTACTCAAACTCATGTCTATTGAGTCGGTGATGCCATCCAGCCATCTCATCCTCTGTCATCCCCTTCTCCTCCTGCCCCCAATCCCTCCTAGCATCAGGGTCTTTTCCAATGAGTCAACTCTTCGCATGAGGTGGCCAAAGTATTGGAGTTTCAGCTTCATCATCAGTCCTTCCAATGAACACCCAGGACTGACCTCCTTTAGGATGGACAAAATTCCTGCATATCAGCATACAATCTCTCACAGTTTATTCTCCATGTTACAAGTAATAACTAAAGAAAATACAGGAATAATTTCTTCCCTGAAAAAGTGAAACTGAAATCTATTGATTCAAGCTATCTGAAGTATCACTGATTGGTCCACTAAAAAAAAATTGACTGATGATGTCTAACAATCTGACTTAAACCAGATGCTTCAGTTCTGCCTGGGTTGGTCAAGATGATACAGTTATAATTTAAGTACTATTTTTATGAATTTGAGAACTGTTTATTTTATCAAATTCTCAATTCATTATAATATTTTTATTATTATTTTTAAACACTTAGGGTATTTAGGATGAACTTGTACAACTCAGATGTCTAAATATATAAGACAATATTGACTGAGTTTGAAAAACATGATAAAGCAAATATATCCAGATTATTTTTATGATTCTGTTCATTTAACTAAAAATAGGAACAGACTTCCAAAGCCTTTGATTATTTTAGTAGAATACAGTGAATTTTATTCCATCTGGTTCTACACATGAAAAAATCAGCACAAAATTCAAAACAGGCCAATTTTACAGAGAGAAGAGCATAAAAGGCAGTTTCTTATGATCTTTCAGGAGAAAATGCACTTGAAATACTGTGAGAAAGGCAGTCTTATGATACTTCTCATTATAAAAGGTCATTGCTCTACTCATTTATCACTATTTTATGGAAGAAGCAGAGTAGATTGTGTCTAGGTGGGAGCACTGTCCTCAGAAGAGTTTAAAAAATTACCTGGTGTTAAGACGGACAGAGAAATTACTTGGCATATTGCAAACCAGAGTTTGGAAATATATTGCTAGTGCTAAACATCAGAAATATTTTAAGATGTGAGAGTAGAAAGAGAAATCTACACTGAAGGGGCTATTCTCTTCTTTATAAACATCCCTTCTTACCATAAAGGAGAAATATTCACAAGTTTAAAAAACAAAAAGATACTCCCTGAGCATTTAGGTTTCAATTCTCTATTACAGGTCACTGGAGAATAATTATGTGTAATAATAGATAATGATATAGGGGAAAAAATGTACATAGAAATATTCCAACACCTCAGATAAAGTAAAATAGACTTCTTAAAAACTCTGCATAAATGCTAATATAACAGATTCTATCCCTGGGTCAGGAAGATCCCCTGGAGAAGGAAATGGCAACCCACTCCAGTATTCTTGCCTGGGAAATCCCATGGACAGAGAAGCCTGGTGGGCTACAGTCCAGGGGATCACAAAGAGTCAGACAGGACCAAGCATCTGAGCACTCACACCCACTATATTCATTACTATAGAAATGGTAACTGGGCTAAGAACTCATAAACAGCCATTTTAAAAGCAAAATATACAAAACCATTTTTGTTATCTCCTCAAAAAAAAAAAATGTTGTGTAAAGTTACTTTACCTTTCTATTATATGCTTTCTATCATGTGAAAGAGGGAAAACTGTAAACCTATCTTGTGTAATTTGTTCATTAAGAGCCATGAATATAATATGAATGATTACAACTAAATGTGAAAATATAAAGCACATATGGTATCAGTATCATTTCAAGAACAGTTCTACACAATGATAATGAGCAGATAAAAAATGCATCTGGCAAAATAAAGAAAAACAATTTAGCACTATTATTGATATTTACATTAACGGGAAAAGAAAGTAAAAATACAGTCTAATCAATGATTTCATGTTAATATATAAGAAACAATATTGGACAAATTCAGGTTTAAATTTAAAAATGAAATTCATTTAAAAAACCATATTATTGTCAGTCATATAAAAATTAACTTCACAAAGTTTTAGCCTGATTTTTGTGTGTGTGAGAAGAGTGAGCTGATCTTCCCTTCACTTAGACAGTTTCTAAATTTGCATAAGTATTTTAGAAGAATGTGCTTTCATTAATAAAAGCTGGATTCTACTACAAAAAGAAAAAGTCTTGACAATGTCTGCTTGAGTGCATCTGGCAAGGGAGCCACAAATTTAACTTCTGAGCATTTATAAGGCAATGTGGTTCTTGAATAGGACTTTTGTTGGAGAACATAAGTAGGCATAATGAGCAGCCAATCATGAATTTCTCTTCTTTCACAGTTAGGAAATAAAATAAAGAAAATATACAATAATATTACACTGTTTTAATTGGACATATTTACATTCCTATAGTTCTAACTGAAATCTCTACCATAGTGTGGATGTATTCTATATATTAGTGATTCTCATTATTAGGGAGTTTATGAAGCCAAAGAAGGCTTAATTTTTCTTGGAAATCTTAAATTTTCTTATTTAAGTTTAGAATTCTTTATACTATGATGCCTCTCTCTTTTCACCAGTCAATTTTGCTTAAGCAGCTAAAATTTTGATTAGAAAATCTGTAGTCTCCTGTTTTGGAGAACAAGAGACAATTTTAACAAAGGAGAGAGTCACTGAGGTGTAGTCCCAATTCTACATGCGAGCTTGGCCTAAATGGCTGCTCCCTAAACCACACTTGCATAAGGCAGACCCCAAGCAGCAAAAGTTCAAAAACAGTTGAGATTTAATGTCCTACCCAATGCAAGAAACACAAAGCTTGCAGTTTTTGTTTAGACATGTTAAGTTATAGCTTTTAAAAAGGTGGAGGTTGGGGGAGTAAATAAAAATTCTCAAAGAAATATAACAGAATCTAGATTGTCTACAATATGCCACTCACAATGTCCAGGACACAATTTAAAGCAAATGGGTGTATGGAAAATCCAGGAAAATGCAATCATTTCTCAAGTGAAATATAGTCAACAGAGATAAACCTCAAGATGATCCAGATGGATACTCCAGTTCAAGATGGAGCAGATGGACATGTACTCATCTCCTCCAGCAAGAGCGTCAAAATCACAACTAGCTGTTCAATAACCATTCACAGGAGGATGCAGGACTTTACCAAAAACAAAACAAAACAAACAAACAAAAAAAAAAAACCCACATCCAAAGACAAAGAAGAAGCTGCAGCCAGATGGTAGGAAAACAATCATGATGAAAATCAAAGCCCATACCTTGGGTGGGTGACCCACAAACTGGAAAACAATAATGCCAAATAAGTTTTCCCATTATTGTGAAGATTTGGAACCCCACATCAGGCTTCCCAGCCTGGGGATGTGACAAAGGGACTGGGAATCCCCAGGGAATCTGACCTTGAAGGCCAGAGGGATTTGATTACAAGGCTTCCACAGCACTGGGAGAAATAGAGACTCCAGTCGTGGAGGACACAAACAAAACTTTGTGTTCACCTTGACTCAGAAGAAAGGAGCAGTGACTCTACAGGAAACTGAACCAAAACTACCTGCTAGTGTTGGAGGGTCTTCTGTGAAGGCATGGGTCATCAGGGGCTCACCACAAGGACAGGGGGACTGGCAGCGGCTGTCTGGGAAGGTTGCCTTTGCTGTAAAGCTTCTTGGAGTTTGCCATTAACCCAAACATAGAGCCCTTAGATCCAAGAGCCAGGTCACGTCAAGCCAAAAACTACCAAGGAGGGAATGCAACCCTACCCCTCAGCAGATAATTGGGTTAAAGCTTTATTGAGCAACACCCTGCCCACCACAGCAAGACTCAGTATTTCCCACCACAAGTCCCTCCCATCAGGAAGCTTACACAAGCCTCTTAGCCTCCTCCAACAGAGAGCAAACAAAAGAAGCTATAACAACAGTCCCACAGTGACTAAAACAAAAACCACATTACAGAAAGTTAATCAGCACAAAAAAGCAGAAAGTTACATCCCAGATTGAGGACAAGATAAAATCCCAGGAAAAAAATAAATAAATAAAAACTAAATAAAGTGGAGATAGGCAACCTTCTAAATGCAGACTTCCAAAGACTAGCAAGGAGAGAAAGCCTTCTAAGTACTCAATGCAAAGATACAGAGGAAAAGAATAGAGTGGGAAAGACTAGAGATCTCTTCAAGAGTGATACCAAGGAAATATTTCATTCAAAGATGGGCACAATCAAGGACAAAAATGGCATGAACTTAACAGAAACAGAAGATATTAAGAAGATATTAAGAATACACAGAAGAACTATACAAAAAACATCTTCATGACCCAGATAACCACGATGGTGTGCTCACTCACCTAGAGCCAGACATCCTGGAATGCAAAGTCAAGTGAGCCTTAGGAAGCATTACTACAAACAAAGCTAGTGGAGGTGACGGAATTCCAGCTGAGCTATTTCAAATCCTAAAAGATGATGCTCTGAAAGTGCCGCACTCAATATGTCAGCAAATTTGAAAAATGCAGCAGTGGTCACAGGACTGGAAAAGATCAGTTTTCATTCCAATCCCAAAGAAAGGCAATTTCAAAGAATGTTCAAACTATCACACAATTACACTCATCTCACACACTAGCAAAGCAATGCTCAAAATTCTCCAAGGGAGGCTTCAACACTATGGGCACTGAGAATTTCCAGATATTCAAGCTGGATTTAGAAAAGGCAGAGGAACCAGAGATCAAATTGCCAATTATGATCTATGCCAATTGGATCATAGAAAAAACAGAATTCCAGAAGAACATCTACTTCTGCGTCATTGACTATGCTAAAGTCTTTGTGTGGATCACAACAAGCTGTGGAAAATTCTTAAAGAGATGGGAATACCAGACCACCTTACCTGCCTCCTGAGAAATCTGTATGCAGATCAAGAACCAACAGCTAGAAATAGACATGGAACATCGACTGGTTCCATATTTGGGAACAAGTATGTCAAGGGTGAATATTGTCACCCTGCTTACTTAATTTATATGCAGAGTGCACTCACTCCTTAATCCTCAATAGAGTCCTATCCTCACCACCCTACAGGAATTTATATTTTAAAACATAGCAGCTCTTTTCTATTCAGTTTTCAGTTCTCTGAACTCAATTTCATTTAACTTTATAGCATGTATCACTACCATCTTCATCTTCTTCATTCATTTCATTCTTTTTCTTCTGTAGATATCCATGCTGATTGATTCTTTTACCCCTTAATTCTCCTTTTATATTCCTTCTAGCTCATTCTAACTCCCAAATATATGAGTTTCTCAAATTTCCTTTGTTGGCTACCTTTCTCCACTGTCTTCTTTACTTTTTTCTTCCTTAGCCATCACTCCATCGGTCTAGACTCAATTATCTCTTTAGTGCAGTGACTGTGAAATTGAAATCTCTAGACTGGTACTTCATTCAAGATATTTTTTTAAGGTCAAATATGCTACATATGCATTCCACATCAGAAGGCTATATAATTCATTTTATTAAGAAACATGCAATAAATTATTAAAAAGTCATTTTTTTCATCTACCAGATTAATATTCCCAAAGTCTAGTCTTTAATATGTTCTTCCTTTACTCAGAAATCTTTGATAGTTTCCCACTGGGCACCAAGACAAGCCCAATGTGTCTGGCATCACCATCTAAGACCTCTTTAAGAGATATGACAGGTTGGCTAACTCGATGCTTCTCCCACCATTTTAGTGCGATTTCCAGTCAGTCAGAGCTTACAAAAGAAAGATAACATGCCTCAAATTTTCTGGCAACTGAGGTCTCTGCATATAACTTAGCTTCAAGAAATAGACACCCTTTAGGAACCTAAGGGAAAAATGGGAGAGAAAATGGGAACATCAAATGGTAGGCACATAGCTCTTCAGTAAATTACGGATTTAGCTGCATGTTTAAGTTGTCTAAGAATGACTCCTGCCCAGTCAATTCCTGTTTTGGGGTTACTGAGCTGCAGTGGAACCTCCTTTTCAATCATTCTCTTGCCCAATGATGTCAAAGGAGGCAACGTTGCTCCTTGTGTTGACCACAATGGTATTTTTTTCCTCGCTAAGCCAATTTTGTATACAATTCTGAGACTATGCATTAATTCTGAAAGCTCAGCTCAGAACACCTCCCCTATACTTTCCAATGATGCTGTATGATATGGCATCATCTGCTTACTTCTCTTTTGGTTTAAACTAGCTAGAGTGGATTATACCATCTACAACTGAATCCTGGCAAATATACCCCCACAAAATCTATAGCTAACCTACCCACAGGACCATATCCATTGTTACAAACTCATATCTAACTCAAACACCAGGAAAATTTAGTGACTTGCTATTCCTCTTTTTAGCTATCTGTTTCTATCTTTGCCCTCTGCAATATCTTTGCTTCAATAATTCCTTCTATGTCTGGCTTAGCTATCTCTCCCTCTGATTCCCATGTATTCTAAAGCTCCCCATTCTTCTAAAGCTTACCTCCTCCTTTGTGTGGCCATGCTCAATCACTCCAGTCATGTCCAGCTCTGTGACCGTATGGACTGTAGCCCACCAGCTCCTCTGTCCATGGGATTCTCCAGGCAAGAATACTGAAGTGGGTGGCCATGCCCTCTTCCAGGGGATCTTCCTGACCCAGGGATCAGACCTACATCTCTTCTGTCTCCTGCACTGGCAGGTGAGTTCTTTAACACTAGCACCACCTGTGAAGTCCTACCTCCTCCTTAAAGCTTTACTAATATCTCCAGCCAGAATAGTACCTTTCCTTCAACTTTTCACAGTATTTTACTTGCAAATTATTTAACCCACTCAGTTAGGTATTGTCTGCACTTAACTGTGAATATCTGAGGGCTTCCCTGGTAGGGCAGTGGTAAAGAACCTGCCTGCCAACGCAGGAGACAGAGATGCAAGAGACATGGGTTTGATCCCTGGGTCAAGAAAATCCCCAGGAGTAGGAAATGGCAACCTGCTCCAGTATTCTTGCCCAGAAAATTCTATGGGGAAAGACGCCTGGCAGCCTAAATTCCATGGGTCTCAAAGAGTCGGGCATGAGGCTACAAATGTTTTAGAGGCAACACAATCTAATTTCTGATTGTATTACAATTTTTTAAATCACCTAACAAACCATTCCCCTTGTTTTGCCAAGCAGTGCGCCACATGGCCCCAGTTAACTCAAGTCTTTTCCTCCAGGCTGAAGCCCTAGCAAGAGATAACTTTATCCTTCCTTCTATGTTTAATATCAATTGGAAGAGCCATTGTAGCATCTGTGTGAACACCTAATGAATAGTTAGCTGGAATTACTTGAATAATAGCTTTTCAACTCTGTGTGAATATTTCCCTAATCAAAGAAATAGTTATCATAGAAACTACAAGTCAAAGATACTTCAACTTGCTATCCATTTCTTGCCTTTCTGGCTGTTGGATGCTACACTCTTTGATAATCATGCAGCAACCCTCACAAAAATGGGAGTTTAGTTGGAACATTGATAATCCGCAAAAAATCTGAATTAATTTTTGCTGAGGGGTACAGTATTTCTGGTATAATAAATCTCTTTTTGCTTGAGTAATGTATTTTCTTGTTTAAGAAAAAGATGGGTTTGGATTTGTTGTTTTTGCTTGAAGAGAAAAAGTGAACCCACAACATGTTCTATAGTGACAAGTACTAAGAGTTGGACTCAATACCTTAGCTAGTCCATGACCAGAAATGCAGTGAATTGTGTCAAATTAGACTTCAGTAAATATTTGGAGACCGAATGCATGTGTGATTTTTGTTTGTTTGTTTGTTGTGATGAATTTGCAAGAATTAAACAGGCTAGTAAGGGAGATTTTAGAAAGTAAATATACTCATCAAAGCACAGCAATGAAGAGACTTTGATCTGCCTGGACACTGTCTTGACCCTCCATTAGGATAAATCAATGCAGCAAAATAAATTATCATGGCTTTGATTCAGAGCTAGTTTTGAAATGCCTGGAATGAAACAGATCAAATGAGAGAATCAAAGGAGATGAGGTCTGTGAAAGCACAAAGAACATTATCAAACACAACACAAATGTTTAAAAGTCTATAATTGAAATAAAAGTAGGCTAGGAATGCCAGGAAAGAAGTTTTCAATTATTTTCATTTTGCCATCAGCCAATGTGATTTAACATTGGACAAGATTCTGTGACAAGTCATCTTCTTTGGTAGTTTAGATGTGGCCCAATAATTTGATGAAGTTTTTTACATGAACCTTCATAGAAAGCTTTATTCATTTATTTGTACATTTAAAAAACTTTCCTTAGATCAAAGCAAACTTTTTTTGTTCATTTGAAAATTCCTGTTTTGAGAGAACTTGGTTCAGACAGCAAAAGTATCAACACTTTCTTTTCAAAAAATAGTATTGATACCTGGGGCAATATATGTTATGCAAAATATTCACTTTAGCAGCTGAAATGAGAATCCTCATTTTAATATAGTTTCCAGAGGCTTAGACCATGGTTTGAACTGTAATTACCTGCAGGGAAAAATTTAAAGATCAAAAATGTCCATTTGCTTCCTTAACCCAAATCTAGTATTTTCTCTGTTGGAAACTGACTTTGATTTCTTCTGAAAAAATATTTAAGTTTCAGTGTACTGCTTAGAATTGCTGAACAAAGTAAGATGGTATAAAATGCTTTAAAAATGCAATGTTATTGAAACAACAGTTTATATGTAGGAAAAATTACTGTTCTGTGAATTAATGAATAATTGTAACTCATATTTTCTTGGAATTCTTATTGTCTTATTGGAAAGCATGCTTTCAAGTGAATTTTATTATTTATACAATATGTGAAGCTAAGAAATTGGGGTTTTGTTAGCTTTGGTGTACATCAATAGAGTTTTACTTACTTGCTTAACGAGTGTCCCTGTGAACTCAAAATATTAAGACTCCATGAAGCTCACCTAAAATATAGCTCAGATTGAAATACATTTGAGTATATGATGTTTCTGTACTTATAATTTGAGTAGCTATAAGCCATTTGCTAGAAAAATAACGTTCTCTATATCTGATTCTTATTCCACTACTGAATAAACCATCTCTAACCAAAACTGTGATAAAAGTAATAGGTTGATGGAAATTAAATAAATCCTTTTTGAAAAACATTACTCTCCTTGATTAAACATGTCTTGCATCCCCATTTATCTTGGTCTCCTTGGTATTTGCTGGGTTAATCTTTTTCTTTTTGTAAATCATTCAGTTAGCTTTCTAACCTAAGGTTTTTTTAATCTAGGTATAAAATACTAAGAGCAATATAACATTCATATTTATATGTCTCATTTACACCTTTTTCATGCTATGTCCTTGCAAAATCTATTAATTCTAAAATATTTTTTGAATTTTTAACAAAAGTGTATTACTAAAGCATGGTTTTAGAACTCTAAGTTCTTTAACTAAAAAACCCTTTGGTGTGTATATATCATTATTATGTGAAATTTATAGGTAATGTAGTAAGCAAATTATCAGAAAGTATAAAATAATGGTAAATTAAACTGGTAATTGAATAAATATCTGTGTTTTAGTTAAAATGTATTTTATTAAGAGGTAGACAAAAACCTGAGGTAGAAAAAAATGTAAAAATAAGAATAAAATTATTAGAATGGTGGAAAAAAAGAACTAGGTTGATTTTATAATTATTGATATCTAGAAGCTGTAATAAAAAAAAAAGAAGATTCTTTACATGGATGCATAAAGTTATTCTCCAAGCTGTGTTTCAACAGTACATGAACCAAGAACTTCCAGGTGTTCAAGCTGGATTTAGAAAAGGCAATGGAACCAGAGATTAAATTACCAACATCCACTGGATCACAGATAAAGCAAGAACATTCCAGAAAAAACATCTACTTCTGCTTCATTGACTATGCTAAAGTCAATGAAGTCTTTGACTGTGTGGATCACAACAAACTGTAGAAAATTCTTAAAGAGATGGGACTACTAGACCACCTTACCTGCTCCCTGAGAAATCTGTATGAAGGTCAAGAAGCAACAGCTAGAGATGGACTTGGAACAACAGACTGGTTCCAAATTGGGAATGGTGTAGGTCAAGACTGTATACTGTCACCCTGCTTACTTAACTTACATGCAGAGCATATCATGTGAAATGCCAGACTGGATGAAACACAAGCTGAAATCAAGATTGCCAGGAGAAACATCAATAACCTCAGATATGCAGATGATATTATCCTAATGGCAGAAAGGGAAGAGCTATTAAAGAGCCTCTTGATTAAGGTGAAAGACGAGAGTGAAAAAGTTGGCATAAAACTCATCATTCAAAAAAATAAGATCATAGCATCTGGTCCCATCATTTCATGGGAAATAGATGGGGAAACAATGGAAACAGTAAGAGACTTTATTTTCTTGGTCTCCAGAATCACTGCAGATGATGACTGCAGCCATGAAATTTAAAAGTGCTTGCTCCTTGGAAGAAAAACTATGACCAACCTAGGCAGCATATGGACCTTTGCTGACAAAGGTCCACAGAGTCAAAGCTCTGGTTTTTCCAACAGTCATGTCTGAATGTGAGAGTTGGACCATAAAGAAAGCTGAGCACTGAAGAATTGATGCTTTTGAACTGTGGTGTTGGAGAAGACTCTTGAGAGTCCCTTGGACTACAAGGAGATCCAACCAGTCTATCCTAAAGGAAATCGGTCCTGAATACTCATTGGAAGGAATGATGCTGAAACTGAAGCTCCAGTACTTTGGACAGTTGATACAAAGACCTGACTTACTGGGAAAGACCCTGAGGCTAGGAAACATTGAAGGCAGGAGGAGAAGGGAATACAGAGGATGAGATGGTTGGATGGCATCATTGACTCAATGGACATGAGTTTGAGCAAGCTCCGGGTATTGGTAATAGGCAGGGAAGCTGGCATACTGCAGTCCATGGGGTCATAAAGAGTCGGACATGACTGAGTGAATGAACTGAGACCATTGTCAGGAAGGACTCTGTAGGTTCTAAAGTGATATTACAAGGCACCAAAATATTCACTATATTATGAAAATCAAAATATCATCCTGAAGTTGATCCTTTCCTACTCATGGGCAGAAAAGTTTGAAAGTGAGAAAATTAGAAAATCACTTTTAATATTAGGAAATCAAATACCCAAAAGCTTTTGTTTTCTAGTAATGAGCATTTCAAAGCTCAAGACCATTTAGTAGTAGTCTGCAATGAGAGAAGCATTTTAAACGCAGTATCTGTGACTCAAAACTCATTATCTTACAGAAAGTGATAAATATATATATATATATATATGGGTAAAGCAAGGCAAAGAACTGTGATAAGTGTCAGTTGACTTGACAGATCTAACTACAAGCTGATCATCCTTGTGCATTTGTTTTTCTAGCATTAGTTAGTAATCTCTAGCATACCATGGAAAACAAATGGTGAGGGAAGAGACTGGAATCAGGAAAAAATATCTATTAGGAATCTAGAGCAGAGAACTGGTGGGTGAAATGGAGAGCAAAAATGTGATGGGGTATGATGGAAAGGAGAGGAAAGGCTGAGTGAATATAGAGACAAGTTATAAGAGATGGTGTCTTATCAGTTTAGCCTCCTCCCAAAGCAGACCTGAGGAAGAATTTAGTAAAGAGGGATAGGGAGGTAAAGCAGGAATGGGAGATATGCTTATGATCATGTCACAGAATTCACTTCCCAGTCAGTGCTAGTAGTAAAGAACCTGCCTGCCAATGCAAGAGACATAAGAGATGCTAGTTCAATTCCTAGGCCAGGAAGATCCTCCAGAGAAGGAAATGGCAACCCTCTCCAGTATTCTTGCCTGGAGAATCCCATGGACAGAGGGGCCTGGCAGGCTCTAGTCCATAGGATCACAAAGAGTTAGACACAGCTGAAGCTACTTAGCAAGCACTCACAAGGACACTCTAAGTAATGCAAATTCCCCCTTAGAATCATTTCACTATAGGTGGAAAATGGAGCATTTAGCCATCAAATTCTACCCTGTATTTGTTGAGGGTTAATCTCAAGAGAACTAAATTATTCCCTCTAACATATCTATCTGTATTTAACTTGGACAAACTCCTCTGGCCCCTGAGAAAGCCTCAAGGCAGAGGGTGCTTAATGTCAACACTTTGAAAATGGCCCTCTGAAGCTGCAGGGGAACTCAGAGTTACGCAGAGGAATTTGGGGCAGGACATCAAGCTCTACTGGGCTTTCCTGGTGGCTCAGCCGTAAAGAATTCACCTGCAATGCAGGAGACGTAGGCCCAATCTCTGAATTGGGAAGATTCTCCAGAGAAGGAAACATCCTCTGGAGAAGGAAACGGCACCCCACTCCAGTATTCTTGCCTGGAAAATCCCATGGGCAGAGGAGTCTGGCAGCCTACAGTCTATGGGTCACAAAAGAGTCAGACATGACTTAAAGCTAAACACCACCAACAATCAAGGCCTACTGAAGATGGAAAATGCGATGCTCTCCTTACTGGCAGCTGAAGTACATCATTATGTGTACCCTAGATTCCAGCTGATTGATAGCTCTCATCAACAGACTTGTTCTGTGTACTACATATCCCTTTCCATCAGGATCCCTTCCCTTCTACTCTGCCAAGTGAGCCTCTACCATTGCTCATTCATTTAGGAAGATCAGGAAGGGCTCTTCCCCTCACGCTAATCCTCCATGCAGCACACTGATTAAGGTCTTCTGTTTTTTCTTCCATCCTAGTGGGAGGATGTCACTAATGTAAAATAGCAATAAAGACTATTCCCACAATAGCGTATCTGAGTTATGCTTTGAACGTGGTCAGTAATAGGCAAGAGAATGTTACCTTTCACCATGTGGTGGCTCAGACAATAAAGAATCTGCCTGCAATGTGGGAGACCTGGGTTCAATCCCTGGGTTAGGAAGATCCCCTGGAGAAGGGACTAGCTACCCACTCCAGTATTCTGGCCTAGAGAATTCCATGGACAGAGGAGCCTGGTAGGCTACACTCCATTGAATCACAAAGGGTTGGACACGACTGAGTAACTTTCACTTTCATGATATTTCATTCAGGAGAATTAGAAAGTTTTAAAAGGTCAGACCATATATACGTCATCCCATATTTGCCTTTGTCTGTCCAGTATAGAAGAAGATAATGGAGAGAGGGCAGAAGAGACCCAGGGGAGCTTCAGTTCAGTTAAGTTTAGTCACTCAGTTGTGTCCAACTCTTTGCAACCCTGTGGACTGCAGCATACCAGGCTTCCCTGACAATCACCAACTCCTGGAGCCTACTCAAACTCGTGTCCATCACATCAGTGATGCCATCTAACCATCTCATCCTCTGCCATCCCCTTCTCCTCCCACCTTCAATCTTTCCCAGCATCAGAGTCTCTTCCAACAAGTTGGTTCTTCGCATCAGGTGACCAAAGTATTGGAGTTTCAGCTTCAGTATCAGTCCTTCCAATGAATATTCAGGATTGATTTTCCTTAGGATAGACTGGTTGGATCTCCTTGCAGTCCAAGGGACTCTCAAGAGTCTTCTCCAACACCACAGTTCAAAAGCATCAGTTCTTTGGTGCTCAGCTTTCTTTATGGTCCAACTCTCACATCCATACATGACTGCTGGAAAAACCATAGCTTTGACTAGACAGGACCTTTGTCAGCAAAGTAATGTCTCTGCTTTTCAATATGCTGTCTAGGTTGGTCATAGTTTTTCTTCCAAGGAGCAAGCATCTTTTAATATCATGGCTGCAGTCATAATCTGCAGAGATTTTGGAGCCCAAGAAAATTAAATCTCTCACTGTTTCCATTGTTTCCCCATCTATTTGCCATGAAGTGATGGGACCTGATGCCATGATCTTAGTTTTCTGAATGTTGAGTTTAAGTCAACTTTTTCACTCTCCTCTTTCACTTTCATCAAGAGGCTCTTTAGTTCTTCTTCACTTTCTGCCATGAGTGTGGTGTCATCTGAATATCTGAGGTTATTAATATTTCTCCCAGCAAACTTGATTTTAGCTTGTGCTTCATCCAGTCCAGCATTTCGAATGATGTACTCTGCATGTTTCTCCCAGCAATCCTGATTCCAGCCTGTGTTTCCTCCAGCCCAGCATTTCTCATGATGTACTCTGCATATAAGTTAAGCTGGGTGACAACATACATCCTTGACGTACTCCTTTTCCTATTTGGAACCAGTCTGTTGTTCCATGTCCAGTTCTAACTGTTGCTTCCTGACCTGCATACAGGTTTCTCAAGAGGCAGGTCAGGTAGTCTGGCATTCCCATCTCTTTAAGAAATTTCCAGTTTATTGTGATCCACACAGTCAAAGGCTTTGGTGTAGTCAATAGCTAAAGTGATGTTTTTCTGGAACTCTCTTGCTTTTTCAATGATCCAGCAGATACTGGCAATTTGATCTCTGGTTCCTCTGCCTTTTCTAAATCCAGCTTGAACAACTGAAAGTCCACAGTTCACATACTGTTGAAGCCTGGCTTGGAGAATTTTGAGCATTACTTTGCTAGCGTGTAAGATGAGTGCAATTGTGCAGTAGTGTGAACATTCTTTGGCATTGCCTTTCTTTGACTTTCTTTGGGGAGCTTAGGGAAGAAGAAGAAGAGATCACAAAGCGTGAAGGGAACTCATGGAAGCTTATCCAAGATAGACCCTACATCATTACTGGAGACTTGATAGAGATGGGAAAGATACATTTTGTAGCTGACCCCGGACTCTGTATGCATGAATTATTGTCTAGGAAATTGTCCTCTTCACTTTCCCAGGCATCATGGGCACCCAGAGTGTTACCCATGCACATAACTAACTTTTTATAATGCATGTCCCACGTGCCAGGTGCTGTACTGTGTTATATGCTGCTGACACTAGTGAATAAATAAGCATAGTCCCCGCCTTCATGGCATTTAGAGTCATAAGATGTTAGAGAACACCCCATCGATGATTTCTTTTTCTGCTTCCCCTAGCTCACATCTGTCTTATTTCCCTCTTGAGTCATCTTTAACATCCTGCCTTACTTGTGGGCAGGGCTGATCTCATCTAACAGATTAAGAGCTCCCTGAGGGTACAGGCTGTTTCTTTCCCCACACAAATACTAACTGACTCTGACTGATGGGCAGATGAGTGATGGTCTCATTTAGTGTCCAGCAGAAGTCTTGATTTGAGCATTTCAAGCCTACAGTGTGTTTGACCTAATCTGCTCGGCTGTATGCACAACTGTGGAGAAGGTCCTTTGCCTGAAGGAGTCTTCCTCCTCTTACTTTTTATCTTCAAAGCAACATACTGAGTGATTAAAGCCATATGTGTTACACTTATTCTGGAAACAACATTGAAGCTTGAGCTTTAAAAATGATGGGAAAAACTTCAACTTTTGGCCACTGCTTTTAGGTTTCTGGGAATGAATATTCAAAGTGATATTCTTTAACAGAGTGTTTTGAAGTTTCCACCAGTGTGTGATTACATAAGCAGTTATAATATTAGGGAATAGCCCAAAGACTGAAGTGGAACAACATGGTGAAAAGGACAAGGACTTTAGATTGAGAATCAGTAGCCATTTATTAACTGTATGAATTTGAACAAGTAAATTAATCTCTCAGGATCTCAGTTTCATGTTTAAAATAGGATGTTAATACCTCTATAAAAGATTTATAAGGATTAGATGAGAAAATTCATGTGTAGTACCTCACATACTATAACATATAGTTGTCACAAATGATGCCTATTTATTGCTAAGGTAGATATGAGAAATATTTGCCAAGTGTCCCTGTTTAATTCATGACCAGTTAGATGTGCTATGTGCTGGGGTAAGTCGCTCAGTCATGTCTGACTCTTTGCGACCACATGGCCCATAGTCCGCCAGGTTTATCTGTCCATGGAATTCTCCAGGCACAAATACTGGACTGGGTGGCCTTGCCCTCTTCTAGACCTTCCTGACCTAGGGATTGAATCACATTTCTTTTTTTCCCCATTTATTTTTATTAGTTGGAGGCTAATTACTTTACAATACTGTAGTGGTTTTTGCCATACATTGACATGTTATGTCTATTGCATTGGCAGGAAATTCCTTACCACTAGCGCCACCTGGGAAGCCCAACTAGGTAATGGAATGCTTTTGAAAAACTAATGCTTTGTCTCTTTTTCTGTTTTGCATATAGGGTTATCGCCACCATCTATCTAAAAGAGACATAGAAGTACAGAACAGACTTTTGAACTCTGGGGGAGAACGTGAGGGTGGGATGTTTTGAAAGAACAGCATGTATATTATCTATGGTGAAACGGACCACCAGCCCAGGTGGGATACATGAGTCAGGTGCTCGGGCCTGGTGCACTGGGAGGACCCTGAGGAGTCGGGTGGAGAGGGAGGTGGGAGGGGGGATCGGGATGGGGAATACGTGTAACTATATGGCTGATTCATGTCAATGTATGACAAAACCCACTGAAATGTTGTAAAGTGATTGGCCTCCAACTAATAAAATAATATTTAAAAAAAAAAAAAAAAAAACTAATGCTTTATAGCAGCTGCCAAATTAAATAATAAAACATAGCAAGGAACCATGCATGATAATAGGGAAAAGGACAAAATATAGTTAAAATATTCTTATTCCTGAAGAGTAAAGAAGACAATATTCTTGTGGCAAAATGCCAAAAGTATATTATTATTTATTAAAAGTATATTATACTATTATTATTTTAAAATGCCAAATGTTTATTTAAATCAATGTAAAGGGCTTAAAAAAGTTCAACTTTCAAAGCTCCTTAGAAGAAGAACCATAATAGTACTGCCTCTATGAGGGAAATTAACAAGAAAACAGTAATCATATAACTTCTTCCTAGCTCCTCTTGAAAGAAATCAGAAAAAGTGACATACTAATTTCTCCTCTCTCTGATTCACCATAAAATCCATCAAGCCATCTTTCTTGCTAGATGTGTGGTTTTCAGATCAAGCAGAAACAAATCCCAGTATCATATGTGGGAAGTATTAATGTATACATAAAAAACACAGGATTGGTATTCTAAGTTCACAGATGCATGCATCGACTCAAATATTACAAAATGAACATGCTAGGATGCTACAAAATGGAAACACACACAGACACACATGCACACACACATATTTTTAAGCTCTCATAGTACTTTGTAACCCTCTGAGGACACTCATTAAAAAAAATTTGTATTTCAACCAAGCATACATTTTTCATCTGCATTTTAGATTATAAACTACTTGAACATAAAGACTATACCTTGTTTATTTTTTTCACTGTTTTATTTCCTGTTGTCCCAACAGGAACCAGTCTTCTGACACAGCTCAAGAAAATAAAGAAAATCAATTTTGTGAGTGTTTAATATGTGCCAGACACTAAAGCTTGGAGTTTCTTATGAAATACCTCTTTGAGTACATTACTGAATTCAATTTTTTGATATAATGTGAGTCTTCCTGGCCTCTTGTAAAAACCAAGGTGATGCCTCTTTGCTTTATCCAAAACAGCTTCAAAGGCAACAAGTTATCACACAGTAGTAATTTAAAGGCATAGCTGTGAGCCACATATTTCTATCTTCTCCAATGTAAAGCCTGAACTACAGACCAACTCAAGTGAAAATATTCATTCTAATTAAAGATTTTCTCTTTCAAGCTATAAATCTGAACATTTAGCATAAAGGAAATGTCTAAGAAATAAATCTTACTAAAATAATGAGTCAATAAAAATCATTAAGTGTCAGCTTCCAGATACTATTTTCTTTTCTAACTCACAGGTTGTGTGTGGCTGTGGGAAAGGAAACTGGTACGATTCTTTGATAATCAGGAAATAAAATTTAAATTAAAGGCTTACAAATGTTCAAAGGTATAATATAATCCACAGATAAAATGCAGATCTCTCTTTCCCTCCTCCAAAGAGAATAATTGAGAGTATTTCTAAATAAGCAGTGGTGTTCAACAAATTTTCACATGCCTGTTGACCCCTTTTACGCCTTTTTTATACATAGCTCTAAATACAATATTCAACTTGTAAAAGTTACTTATATAAGGCTACACATAAATTAAAAAATAAGTAAAGTTTTTTTTAAATGTTCCCATTGAACAAGGCACACTAAAGCAGTTGCCTAATGCTTTTGCAAGCAGTTTTTAAAGGCGTCAAAGAATCTCTTTTATAATTTTACACATAGTCTCAGAAGGGGAAAAATTAGTTTCACTTTTACTCAGCAGTTGACTCACATAAGATGAACTGAGATCAGAAGGACAAAACTGACACTGGAAAAGGAAAAGTTAAATGCAGAATTCTGAGTTCTGTTCAGAATGGAGAACAGCAATGGGAGACAAGCTCTCTCGTTACTGAAGCAGCAGTGTGAAGTACTCTTGTGTAGTATAATAGAATAATTGACCCAATTAGGGCCCTATTCATCAGAAATTAGATTTCTGCAGGTGCCAAGCACAAAAGCTTTTAAGGGCCTTCTTGGCTTCTCACTAGCAACATTGGGAAATTGCAGGCACAACAAAACTGCAAAATCTGCAATTTAATATCTTTCCTCAAGGTATCTGCTGAACCTCACTTTAATTCTAAAGACTAATGAAAGGGACGCAGCTTTAGAGTCTGTTCCCTTGCCAAGACAGCCCTTTTCTGGTAAGCCTATGGCCAGCCATCCTCTTTAACTTGGCTTTAAAGACACGCTTTTAAAAGCAACAACCACAGCCTGTGATTGAATATTCACCTTTCAGAGTATCTCATTCCAAAGTCTGTCCAGTTAAGATCATTTTTGGGGGGTTCATATTGTATTCACCATTTAAGTTTGTAGAATCCAGAATGTGCTCAACCAAGTCCTGTAGATGATGTTTCTTCAGATACAATTCACATTACATAGTTGAAAAATCTGCTTAAATTGAGCCTGAGATTCTTAAAGAGAAACTGATGGTATGTCAAATGTTCCTGGGTGTATGGGATAGAAAAGAGGTAAGAAAAAGCCACTCTCTGAAGATCAAGGGATTCCTGAATAAAGTTCAACTCTGATTTTTTTAATAAAATGTTCTCATTAGCTGATAAGAAATGAAGAAATTAACTCCCCTAACTTCCCCAGGTTTACCACTTGAAATACATACACAATCACTCTGATTTTCTATTCTTCTCAATTTTCTTTCTAGCATTGATGATTCTTTGAATTATGTTTAGATGAGTGTATTTACTTATCCCGATTTCTGTATCTTCCTTTAAAATGTGTGTTCCAGGGGAGCAAAGACAATGTCCCACTTATTTACTGCTTTGTCCCCTATCCCTAGTGCCTAGAGAAGTACAGTCAGCCCTCCCAACCCATTGATACAGATGCAGAGGGCCAAATGCACCTGGTCATTTTATATAAAGAACTTGAGCATCCAGGGATTTTGGTATCTGAGGGTCATTGAATCATCCCCCCGAGAGACAGTGATGGTTGTACAAGACACACAGTAGAGTCTCAATATATGTTTCTTGAATGAATGAATAAATAAATCTATTTTCTTTAGAGAAATTTAAAATCAGCACACTAAAGGTGTACCAGTATTAAGGTAAATAACACCCCTGGCTTTCTTCATGAGTTAAAGCGGAATATATAAGATCTGGAAACTATACAGTATAAGGGTGAGTTAGCTTTAAGCTGGATTGTGGCCAGACCCATTTCCAGTGCTAGAGATGCTATATATCAAACTGTCTACTAGACTTCATGACAACTGAAGGAAAATACACCCAAAAATAAGTGTTATATCCCCTTCCTTCCTCCAGCTCTCTTCCGATTACAACCCAATTTTTCCCACTCTGTTGTGTTACACTTTACTAGTTATGCTTAACTGATAGCCCAAAACCTACCTAAACTTTAAATTCTCAGACCAACATGCAGGCATCAAATCCTACCAGTGCCACTTCTTAAACATCTCTCCAATATCTCTATCATTTTACCTTCATCCACATCTTAGATCATTTATTTTTGCTGATTATTGAGAGAGTACCATAACTGGTCTCCTCATTTCAGTTTTCCTTTTCTTCCCAACCATCCTTCATATTTTTATTCATATATTTTTAAAGTATAAGTCTGATCATATGCCTTCAATATATCTAATTACTTACTCAATATAGTATAACATTCTTAGTAGGACATAAAAGACTATTTATTCTGTGGTTTGCCTGTTTTCCAGCCTCATCTCCTGTTGCTTCCTATAGTCACCCTCTTACTTTCATGGTAACCTCTGCCCTTTGGCTATTCATTTCTAATAGCAACAATGTGCTCCATCCCCCCATTCCTTTTCCATCAGGAAAGTCCTTCTAAATCTCAGGATTGAGCACAAGTGCCAGCATACTTCTCTGGGGACAGATGTAGGGACCTGGAGAGAAAGGAGTAGCCCATCTGCTCTGGTTCAACATCATCTTCTTGAATGCCATCTATCTTATTATTGCAAATGTTTGTGCATTTGTTTCTCTCACACTAGTATGGGACCTCTTTTAAAGCAGAGCATTGTACAGAGTATGGACATGCTTGCACAATGAATAACAGAATGGCCCCTTCCCACTACATATTAGTATCCTTTTCATGATCAGCCTAAGTACCTCTCTGAACTCAAGAAGGGCTCAGGTCCTCTTTTAAAGGGCTCATTGCTTTAGGTCAGGTCCATCCAGGATAAGCTCTCTTTTGATTAATTCAAAATCCACTCATTATGGACCTTAATTATATCTACAAAATCCCTTCACCTTTGCCTTATAATGTAACATAAGCATGAGTGGCACTTCACTGTAGTCACAGGTTCCAAATACACTCCAGAGAAGGGAACTATGCAAGGGAATGAGTTATTGGGAGTCACTTTACAATTTTGTCTATCAGAGCTGGGAACCTCTAGACTAACTAATGGTCCTCAGCCCTCAACTCACATCACTAGGGTGATTTGAGAAATTTCTGAAATTGGAGGGAGCCAGCCAAATGAACTTAGGAATATGGCAATATCTCTGGGTTTATTCACCAACAAAGAGCTTGCCAAGTTATTTTCTAAATGCTGGTCTTATTCGTTAAAGTTCATGTGTGGATGGTCAGGTAAATGATAGATTTGCATGTGTACACTATTTTTTTTAACGAGTGGCAGGATTTTTATAAAAATTTTCAGAATGCTTATTTTTCTCTATATCTATATTCATACATATAATGTGAACCTTGTGAGAACAATGCTGACGCTGCTGCTAAATCACTTCAGTCGTATCTGACTCTGTGCGACCCCATAGACGGCAGCCCACAAGGCTCCCCTGTCCCTGGGATTCTCCAGGCAAGAACACTGGAGTGGGTCGCCATTTCCTTCTCCAATGCATGAAAGTAAAAAGTGAAAGTGACGTCGCTCAGTCGTGTCTGACTCTTCGCGACCCCATGGCCGGCAGCCCACCAGGCTCCTCCATCCATGGGATTTTCCAGACAAGAGTACTGGAGTGGTGTGCCATTGCCTTCTCCATGTGGGGGCAATGAGAATACCATATTCATGTTTATATTCCAAATGCCTATATATCAATATTTAATCAGGACCCACCCAAGTAAGCAGTTCTTTCTAATTCTTCTTAAGTTAGATCCTTTGTCTTGTTTGAACTTTGGATTGCCCATGTTCCTTATGAGATAAGAGATGAGAAGGACGTTTGCTGTTTGCTTAAAATACTGTACGAATGTATACATAATTAGGCTCCTTGCTGCTGCTCAGCTGCGAAGTTGTTCTCGACTCTTTGTGACCCCATAGACTGCAGCACACCGGGTTTCCCTATCCTTCACTCTCTCCCAAAGTTTGCTCAAATGCCATCCATTGAGTCACCGAAGTCTTTTCTAAAAAGAATGTTCTAGCTCTTTGGCAGACAAATGTGTGAGCCTCAGCTCTCACAGCTCAAAAATGTCTTAGAAGTTACCATTTCTTCAAACCCGATTCAGGTCAGTGATTTCACGGAGCTATTCCTGAAGACTTTTCCTTCTTCAGCAAAATCAGGCAGACAAAGGCCTGTGAAATAACACACCCCCTCTACCAGTGGAGAAATCTGGGCTCAGCCCTGTGTATGCTCAGGCTTTCTATCCCTCTGGGCAGCAGACCTGGCCTAATGCAAACTCCCCACAAGACATTCTCACTCAGAATGCTGCCAGTGCAGGCCCCACCCATGTCAGAGGGGAAGAGAAGAGTAAAAAGAGAGAAGTGACGTGAAACTAAGACACTATCAGTGCCCCACGTCTACACAGGCGGTGGCTTCAATAATGAACTTGTTCAATCTTCGGTGATGCATGAAGGAAAAAGAGACACACAAAGGCAAACTCATGGGAAATCCTCAGATTCTCATATAGTAGAAGGCGGCTGGTGATTGATTCAGCCACATTTTTGTCATCTGAAGCCAGCTTAGTGTTAGAAACATCTTTGCAGATCAAGGCTTTAACCTAAGGAATGTGGATTGCTTCAGAGAGCCCAAGAATCCCCTGACATAAAAGGGAAAAGGATTTTCCAGAACATGCATGTAACACAAATGGCATTTGGGATTTTCTCTGCCCTTAGAGGCTCAGAGCATTTTCACCTAAACTCCAGATTCAGGCTGTGGGGCGCTTAGAAGCCCCACCCACTGTGTATGTGCATTACTGTGTCTTTCTGTCTTAATCTGGGATCAGGGAAGCCTGATTTGTGTTTTCCTACTTTGGGACCAGAAATGAAGCTCTATCTTTCTCACTTGCCTTCCAGAGAAATTCCAATCATAGTAAACACATCGGGACTTTTACGGAGGTACCAACATTTGTGAGGTCATGAAGAAGCATCTAATAAGAGTTCCCTAGATTTGTTTCACTTCCTTCTTTGCCCTTGTAGTTCATGTCCACACATGCTCACCTTTCCAAACCTGTGTTTATCACATAGACCCTTCCTGTACCATAAAGAGGGCTTCCCTCACAGCTCAGTTGGTAAAGAATCTGCCTGCGATGCAGGAGATCCTGGTTCAATTCCTGGGTCAGGAAGTTCCACTGGAGAAGGGATAGGCTACCCACTCCAGCATTCTTGGGTTTCCCTTGTGGCTCAGCTGGTAAAGAATCTGCCTGCAATGGGGGAGACGTGGGTTTGATCCCTGGATTGGGAAGATCCTCTGGAGAAGGGAAAGGCTACCCACTCCTGTGTTCTGGCCTGGAGAATTCCATGGACTAGGCAGTTCATAGGGTCACAAAGAGTCAGGATCCTTGAGAAATATCATCCAGTTCCTGCTTCCTTATAGGATCCTTCCAAAATTATATGCCTTCCTCAGTTTTCTGCATTTGGGGGAAATAAACATTTTCTGTCCATGTTTATGCCTAGGTGCTTTTGTTCCCTAGAGAAAAAGTGAAATGCTTTAACCATATTTTCAAAAAGTGTCCATGATCCAGAGTGAATAAGAACAATATCCTTAGAGGAAGTGTTTGGAAGTCACACTCCACTGCCAAGAGAGATGAATGGTACAACACACATAAGCCCATGATAAGACTAGAGTGTTCATCTTCTCTCTGTGCCCTCAAGGCAGCAAAGCTCTAACCATAGGTTCTCTTAAGAGCAAGGTGACTGTACTTCACATCCCAGTCAGCAGCCCACTCCTCTGGGCCACCTTCTCGCCTGTCCCCACTGCTCCTCGCCACTTTCAACTCTGCCCAGTATGGCCTGTGGACTCTCCTAACATTATTAATAAATACATTTTCTTCACAACCTCTTATTAGAATATCCTATCTCCAGAGTGGTAGCAGGGCCTAACAGTTTAAGAGTTTGAATCTGAAATTAGTCTTTCTGTTTTCAAATCTTTGTTCTATTATTGGCTAACACTTGTGAATTTGGGGAACTTCATTTTTCATCGATAACATGGAATAATAATAGTCCTCATGGAATATTGTGAAGGTTAAATGAGCAAATATCCCCTGGAGAAGGGAAAGACTACCCACTCCAGTATTCTGGTCTGGAGAAGTCCATGGACTGTATAGTCCATGGGGTCTCAAAGAGTCAGACACGACTGAGCGATTTTCACTTCACTTTCACTAGACTTATATATAGTTGTATATGTAAATACAGATCTATATATAAACATAGAGCTATAAATCTGTAAATATAATATAGAACTTAGAACACAGCAAGTCTGCAGAAAGAGTTAGCTGTCTTTGTTATCTTTTTTTATGTGATCATCCATCATCATTAAATTCCACATAAAAGATCTACCATGAAAATTCCATTTCTCAGGGAGCTTCTCTAGTGGAGTCCTTCATTTCCCACATGCTCCAAACCAAAGGCCTGGGTAGAGAAACTGGCAAAATGCCAACTCATTAACCCATTTACACATCCATGTCCAACCCAAACCACTAAATGGAAGATAGTTTTATTATTTATTAGCTTAAAAAGAAAAGTGAACTTTAGTAGGATGATAGGTTTAGCTAACACTGGAAAATATGGAAAACTGCCCTGGAATGAAATATGTTATTTGAGGACGTAGCAGAGTCCCCGTCTTGAACATATTAACAGAAGTTGTGTGCCTTCCCCCTTTCTCTGATGTTAAAAGAAGGATTACTGCCTGAAGAGGGACTTTGGACTTCATTTTTTAAATCCCTTTCAAAATAAAATCCTGCGAATCCTGGACCTCCATGGAATTTGTTCATATGCCAGAGAGCACACATGAAAAATATCAGTGGTTTCATATGGGAAACACAGTTTGGGTTAGTTGGAGGTAGGGAGTGCACAGAGCTTTTGCACAGTACTAGGCCTGTACTCTGCTTGGCTCTTCGACTCACTTGTGTGACCTTGAAGAGGTCACTGCATCTCTATCAGAGAAGGGGAAAGGGTACGTGGCACCCATGGCTCTCACAAGCTTTTCAACTGTAAAATTCTTTTTACTACTGAAAGCCCACGGAGAATCTCTATATGTAGCAGAAATAAACTCCCAGCAGGAAAGATTTCAGTAGGGATGATAGGGGACTAACCAATTCCCTGCTCCCCACAACCTCATATCTCTAGGGTCAGCCCTTCATGTGGCTTCACACACCTTCAAAGATTGCTCAGAATCAGCTTTCAAAACAAACCAACCAACCCGAGTGAAGTGGCTTCTCCAGTCTTTTCACCTCTGAGATTTACTTTGTTTATCTATATCTTTGAAATTAGCCATGTTTTATCCCTGTTCAAAATTTCTCTTGTTTGATACTAACAGTCAGCTAAGATAAAAGGAGTTTAGCATTGAGTTGGCATTGTTTTATGGCTTGTTTTAATATTACTCAGGAAGACAAGAAAGAATACATTGATCTTGTGGTCGTTTGCTTTCTTATTTACATTTTAAGAGGATATAAGGATTTTTGTACTCTTAATATGAAGCTACATTCTTTTTTCTACAAATATAGTATATATTTCATATTTATTGATAGCAAATGTTATATTTAGGTGTTTGTGTGTGTGTAGACACACACATGCACACACACACATACACACACACACGAGCTTCCCCAGTGGCTCAGCAGTAAAGAATTCACCTGCAATGCAAGAGATGCAGGTTCAATCCCCGAGTCAAGAAGTCTCCTGGAGAAGGAAATGGCAATCCACTCCAGTATTCTTGCCTGGGAAATCCCATGGACAGAGGAGCCTGGCAGGCTACTGTCCATGGAGTCACAAAGAGTCAGACATGATTTAGCAACTAAACAACAACAACAATATGTATCTATATATATGTCACATCTAAAAAATTTTTTTCATAAGTGAAAAATCCAGGGAAATATTTTTTAGCTGCTTTCAACCTCATTTAAAGGTATCAACAGTTTTCAAGTAGTAATATAAAATAAATATGCAGATAGTACTTCTAAGAAAAGAGAACTGAACATAATATTTTGACTATGATTAACTTCTGGGATTTAAAGGAACTCTAATATGGGTATCAAATATTTCAATATACAGTTTAGCAGTGAAAAGTTATGTTCATGACCAAGGATAAGATCTTCAGCTAAAGATAAATCTAGTAGAAGAAAAGAGTTTCTAGTTTTTATTCTTGGCTGGAAATGAAACTCTAAAACTTAACTTGTAACCCAGTAAAGGAGAAATGAAATTAAAGCAGCCACTATTATAGGTAGAAAAAAATAAGATACAGATTAAAACAAGCATTAACAAGAAACAGTAAGGTACTGATGAAAACAAGTAATTACAGGACACACATCATTTTCTATGATAAAACTGATATTTCTTAAATGCTATCATCACAATGTAGTTAGCACTAGTCAAGACTTTATTAAAATACTCAATCTTGTTTAGAGTGAACAAATTAAGTTAGCTATAGGATTACAGACAAAGCCCTGAAGAAAGTTACAAATATCTATCACTAACAAACTAGAATGTGTCTTAAGACATAGTATTTAAAGGATTTTGGCCTGTTCCCTCGTTTGACCAGAGGCTCATCATTGCATTAACATCTGTAATTCCATATTATCAAATTCTTAAAAGTGGATCCTAAGAGAAAAGAGAAAAGTTAATGATCCTCATCGTTAACACTGATATTGATGCATTTGCTACTTCAATGGGAAACAGTAAACAAGGGCGTTCAGCCACCAAACACTCCTCCGAAAAATGGCCTCAGACAGGAAGAAAGAAAAACCCTCCTCCTCGTCTGTTCCTTTGTCTCTCTCATCCCTTCATCAGCCAGTGACTGGAAGAGCGGTCTGCACGCCGCCTGAACCCCCTCAGCGCTGCTCCTGCCTTGCTGTTTAGTTTCCAAGTCGTGCCCCACTCTCTTGGGGGACCCATGGGCTGTAGCTGCCGAGTTCCTCTGTCTATGGGATTTCCCAGGAAATAATACTGGAGTGGGATGCCTTTTCCTTCTCCAGAGTATCTCCCCAAACCAAGAATTGAACCCGCATCTTGTACATTGGCAGCTGGATTCTTTACCAATGAGCCACATTTGAAGTCCCTGTTACGTGCTTTAGCCTTTTGTAATCTGACATTTTTCTTTCAACATTCAACTAAAAAACTCCTCACTTCAGATTACAGTGGACTTCCAGTGGCAAATTCAAGAGCATTTTTAAATTATATAAAACTTGATTGTGCTCCCATATTTGAATATCATTTGCTTGCAATTTTGATGATTCTTTTCTCATCTGGTTCAGTTTTTATCCCCCTGGGTATTATTTTCAGCATTTTGCCTGTTTTCCCTCTCGCTGTTTGCCACTAAATGTTAGTGTGCCTCAAGGTTTTGTGCAAGGCCCTCATCTCTCTGCACCCGTTTTCACTGGGCAAACCCCTCAACTCCTGTGGTTTCAACTCTCATGCATGTCACAAATGTCCAGGTTGCCCTGTTCCAGCACTTGCTGTCAATCTATCTTCCTATTACCTACCATTTTTACTTTTCAACTATCAAAATAGTATTTCTCCACTTGGATCTTCCAAAAGCAGCCAGAATAAAGAATGCCTAAAATGGCACTCACACTTCTATTTACAGTTAATTTTATCATGCTTTTACCAGGTACCTAAATTAAAAACTTTGAACCCTTCTCAAATCTTCCATCTACTCTGCTTTTAATTCCCACACCCCCACTGAGTACTAAACACTAATGATCTTCCCAAGTTTATGTTTTTACAATTATTTCTTCTGTCCATCTCCCTCAACCTTTTGTTGTTCAGTTACTCAGTTATGTCTGACTCTGTGACGCAGCACACCAGGCTTCCCTGTCCTTCACCATCTCCCAGAACTTTCTCAAGCTCATGTCCATTGAGCAGGTGATGCCATTCAAACATCTTGTGCTCTATCATTCCCTTCTCCTCCTGCCTTCAATCTTACCCAGCATCAGGATCTTTTCCAATGAGTCAGCTCTTCATATCAGGTGGCCAAAGTATTGGAGCTTCAGCTTCAGCATCGGTCCTTCCAATAAATGAAGTGAAGTGAAGTGAAGTGAAAGTTACTCAGTCTTGTCCGACTTTTTGTGACCCCATGGACTATACAATCCATGAATTTCTCCAGGCCAGAATACTGAAGTAGGTAGTCTTTCCCTTCTCCAGGGTATCTTTCCAACCCAGGAATCAAACCCAGGCCTCCCGCATTGCAGGTGGACTCTTTACCAGTTGAGTCACAAGGGAAGACCAAGAATACTGGAATGGGTAACATATCCGTTCTCCAGAGGATCTTCCTGACCCAGAAATTGAACCTGGGTTTCCTGCATTGCAGTCAGATTCTTTACCAACTGAGCTATCAAGAGAGCTCTTCCAATGAATATTTAGAACTGATTTCCTTTAGGATTGACTGGTTTGATCTCCTTGCAGTCCAAGGGACTCTCAACAGTCTTCTCAAGCACCACAGTTTTAAGGCATCGATTCTTCAGTGCTCAGCCTTTTTTATTGTCCAGCTCTCATACCTGTAAATGACTACTGAAAAACCCACAGCTCTGACTATATGGGCCTTTATCAGCAAAGTAATGTCTCTACTTTTTAATATACTGTCTAGGTTTGTCTTAGCTTTTCTTCCAAGCAGCAAGCATCTTTTAATTGCATGGCTGCAGTCACCATCCACAGTGATTTTGGAGCCCATGAAAATAGTCTGTCACTGTTTCCATTGTTTCCCCATCTATTTGCCATGAAGTGATGGGACTAGATGCCATGTTCTTAGTTTTTTGAATGTTGAGGTTTAAGCCAGCTTTTTCACTTTCACCTTCATCTAGAATCTCTTATTCCTCTTCATCTGCATATCTGAGGTTATTGATATTTCTCCCGCAACATTGATTCTGGCTTGTGCTTCATCCAGCCTGGTATTTTGCATGATGTACTCTGCATTATAAGTTAAATAGCAGGGTGACAATACATAGCCTTAAAGTACTCCTTTACCAATTTTGAACCAGTCCATTGTTTCATGTTGCTTCTTGACCTGCATACAGGTTTCGCAGTAGGCAGGTAAGGTGGTCTGATATTCCCATCTCTTTAAGAATTTTCCACAGTCTGTTGTGATCTATAAAGTCAAAGGTTGTAGCCTAGTCCATGAAGCATAAGCAGATTTTTTCTGGAACTCTTTTGCTTTTTCTATGATCCAGTGAATATTGTCAATTTCATTTCATTTCCTCTGACTTTTCTAAATCCAGCTTGAACATCTGGAAACTCTCAGTTCACACACTATTGACGCCTAACTTGAAGGGTTTTAGCATCTTACTAGCATGTGAAATGCGTGCAGTTGTGCAGTAGTTTGAACATTCCTTGGCATTGCTCCTCTTTGGGACTGGAATGAAAACTGAACTTTTCCAGTCTTGTGGCCACTGTTGAGTTTTCCAAATTAGCTGACATATTGAGTGCAGCACTTCAACAGCATCATCTTTTAGGATCTGAATTACTTATTGGACATCTTTATCTAACAACCTTATCCTACTTCAAACTCAGTATGTCCACAAACTGACTCACTGACCCAAACTGACTCAAATCTAGGTAGCAGTATCAAAGTCATTCATCATCACATGAAAAACCAAAATCTGAAAATCCCCCAAACTCTAATAAAATTACTCCCACTTTCTTTCCACCATCATTACCACACAAAGTAGGTTGCCAAGGCCTATCATTACTGCCTATTAAATATCATAGCATTCACTATCTGAACCATCCCCTTTGCCTTTCTCTCATTTAGGTCAGTGTACAGTCTAAATTCTAAATTTAATTTCTAAATACCGAGTTCTCAGTCACAATTCTCATGAATTACATAAGATATAAAATGAAAACAAATACATTGTATATGAACAATCAAGTTTATGAAATAAAAGGATACACCCTCTTATTTAAATATATCATAATTTTAGAGCTGAGAAAAATTTAGACATAATTCAAGGTTCTCAAATAATACTGAAATGGAGAAAGAACTAAAAGACTGTTCTGGTTAGAAAAACCAATAAATAAAGAATAAACTATATTCTTTGCTTAAAAATTCTTTTTTTCTTCTTTTGGTCTGGATGAAATGTTGAGTAAGAAAATGTTATATTGAAAATACTATTACCCATATATGGATATGACCTGTGTTTGTAACGGATCAAACACAGGATTATTAATTTCAGGCCCCCCATGAAGAGTTAATAGACTTGACTTCTTTTCAAGGTGGGCTGAGCTGAGAATCTCTGTTAATGTCTGTATTAGAAAACAAATGCTACAGACTGATGCTTATGTCCTCTCAAAATTCATATATTAAAATTCTAATTTCCAGTGTGACAGTATTTGATGTGAGGGCTTTGAGATATAATTAAATTCAAACAATGTCATGAAGGTAGATTCCTCATGATGACACCACTACCTCAGAAAACTTGAGACACCAGAGCTCTCTCTCTTTCTCCCATGAGGACATAGCAAGAACAAGGTCATCTGCAAGCCAGGGAGAGAGTTCTCACCAGGAATGGAAATAGCTTGCACCTTGATCTTGTACTTCCAAGTCTCCAGAACTGTGAGAAATAAAACTCTGTTGTCAATGATATTTTGTTATAGCAGCTGGAACTGACAACAGATTTATTACATTTTGGACTGCCAAAATAACTGTATGCTATGAAGGCAATCCACTTTTTGCTAACATCTCATTCTTGTTTTATCTCTACAGGAAAATCCTGATGAACAAAACAATTATTCGTCAGTGAGCCATATGTGCAATTCCTTTGTGACTATATAAATTTATTATGTAATTTATTTACTTTCCAGGTCTAAAAGGGCATATAGGAATCGGCTCTCCTAAGCCAATATACCCCACATTTTTGTTTATTTTTTAAATAAAAAATCCCATGAATTGCTATATCCATTATTGAAAGGAAATACCCAAATATATTAATCAGAAATAACTTTGGAAAAAGTAAAAAATAACATGACTAAGAATAGATAATGAAAATAAGGAATCTGAAAGCAGGCATTGATTTACCAATTCAGTGATATCAAGAACAGTATCTCTGTGAATATTTGTGATTTCAAAATGGCTGCTCTAGCTCCAGTCATTGGATCTAAATCCAAGCATAAGGAAGGAAGGGAGGTGTCTACTATAGTTATTCTCTTTACCAAGACAGTGAAAGATTTCCCATATACATCCCTAAGAGGTTTCATTATATATACAATTAACCAGAACTATATCACTTAGCCATTCATCACATAAAGAGAGATTGTGAAAGGAATCATGCACCTTTCTCAGCCCGTGTGGTAGAGGCAAGGAAGAGAGAAGGGGATTGGGAACAAGTTTGGGGCCAGTCTACCAATAGTATCTGCTATTCCAACTATCTACCAAGTGACCCAGAATTTTTTTCAAAAAAATGAAGCTAAGCAGATTTGTAAAATGCCTCAACTATCAGAAACATAATATTTAAAATTTCATTTCATGGAGAGACATTCTTCCTATCCTTAAATACTCTTCACAGTATTAGGCCAAGTCATGGTGCCCTGTCTCCTTAACAGATCAAGAAACAGCAAAGCAAGCAGATTCATAAGTCTTTGCAGACATCTTAGGCCTATGAATTTTTTAAAAGGTTACTATATTTGTACATCCATCCAGGTTCCCTGTGTGCCCTTCAGGGGAATTAATTCATCATTGGAATCCAGAGCTGGTTTCCTCAAACAAAACCAACAAGAGACCTGGAGCATGAGTTCAGAAGCAATGAGGTAGAGTGAGTAAGAGTTTGGCAGCTGTTTCAAGTGGAAATAAGTTCCATTCCTGGTTCTACCTTGCTACCCATGTGACTGGGTGAGTTATTTAGCCTGCCTAAACCTCCACTCCCTCATCTGTAAGAAGAGAATGTTAACAATATCTACCTTGTAAGACATGAACAGAAAAATGCATGCAAATTTGGCCATGAGATAAGTGTTCAGGGTTGTTGAACAGACGGCTAGTTACCTAACCAATAGCCATTTCCTCTTAATATGGGGATATGTATAGAAAGACCCCACCTCCATTGAAAATAAGGGTAGCCATCTGACAATATTCCAGTCAGTAATATATAAGCATTAGGGTTTCTGAGAATGCGTCTTTCTAAAACTGTGCTGAATAGTTGGCACATTTTACTCTTATCCTTTTTTCTTGACTGATGCCTAGTGTCCAGCTACCATCTCGTGACTAGAAAAGGTATAATTCAAAAAAAAAAAAAATGTCTGGTAGTTTCTTGAAATTGCTTGCAAAATGTTTTCAATAGTATGCTGTTCTATTTTGGAATACAATGGAAAATTAGATACTCATTTCTTGGATTGCAACTTCAGTGTCACAGAGATTGTCAGCAAAAGCATTAATACAAATATGGGGAACCACAGCAAATTGAAAAAAGAACTCACTATATTTACTACCCTAGGAGAAAAAAAAATAAATAAAAACATCACTTTCCTCTGAAATGATATAGAAAAAGAAGGAAGGATCTCATCTATTTGTTCTGTTCCAATGAAATCTGTCTTATAACCATGTAATAAATTATGAAATAAAACAAAAAATGTCATATTTCCTCCTCATACCTGCTATATCATTTTCTCAATGGAAATTTCACAACTGATATTCTTTGAGCATAGTACCAACTACAATGTGGACAACATTAGAAGAGTTCATCTTTGCTCAAAGCTTTCAGACAACATATTAATAATTGTCCATCCTTAAAAAAAAATGGAAAGTGACTTCCAGGCCAAGAACCACATGTAATAAGCAGATTTAGGCCCAAAGAAGTTGATTCAAATATCCTAAACTGAATACATTGACTCTAAGTGAAAAGCCTCCTTAAAAATCTCATTTTGTGTGATATTTGAAATAATATTTACGATATTATTGGAAAACCTACAAAGTATGAAGAAAAAAACTTTTGAGTTACAGATGGAAAATATCAATGCATTTTCAACTTACACTTTTATCATACCACTTCCTTTGATATTCAGATATTAATGTTTGCTATTTTTTATGGCAAGTTACTTAAAATGGCAAAAAGATTTTCTTTAAAAAAACAAGAAAGTGAACAAACATAAAAACTTGATCTTCATTCTATATGAAGCTCTACAGAAGAACAAATCAAGTACTGCTTGCTTCATTTCTTTCAGTGAAAACCTTCAGATTTGTGCCCTTTAGATAGATACCATTCATCCCGTTTCGATCATTATGGTTCCTATTGAGGGGTATCATTAGTATGGCAATAGCTGAAGCCAGAGGAATGAGTGAACTCCCTGAAGGAGAAGGCAAAGAGGGAAAAAATGAGGGAAGAGCCAGATCCATGTTGTAAGCAACAGCTACAGATAGTGGGAGGAGGGCTGTGGGAGGAAAAAAAGGGATCATTGAAACTAAAGAGGAAAGTGACATGGGTCAGAGCACCAGGATTTTTGAATGCTGCAGAAACCAATGGAGGACGGGAGTGACCTTCTCTGTGAAAATATCTGAGAGACTGAAGATAATAGAACTGAAAAAAGTGTCATTGATTCTAGCAATAATCTGGATAACTTTGACCTCAGGAAAACGAATCTCAGTGGTTAAGACAGTATGATGATAGGCAGGTGACACATCAGCAAAGATATATAAGATCCAAGCTAAAATAGCCTTTAGTGTCAGGAAGAAAGGGTAATTTTTCTTTTATAATATGGCAGTCTTCTCTGTTGTTTTAATATGTTTGTCTTGTTTCACTTCCCTTCTTGTTATTGCTAATTCACCTGCCTCTAAGACTATCCTCTTGCACTTTCTAAAATTTTATTAAAGACACACAGGAATTGGGTTCATTGTCTATTCATTCTGGGTATAATTGTTTATAAACATTAAGTATTTGTGTTGGATGGACAAGTGGCTCTGGTCCAATATTAAAGTACATGTTGAGTTTATTTTTGACCTTGTAAGATAATTGTCTGCTTATTATTTATCTGTGTTCTTTGTCTTCAAGGTTATCAGATAAGTAGTATCTGAATGACTAAATCATTCCTATACATAAGACTTCTATGTTTTCCTGAAAAATCTATGATATAGGCCCTTGAGATATCAACCTGGATAAAGGCTGGAAAGTGAAAGTCACAGAGGATTGCTCCTGGAAGCTTACCAGTGTGAACCACTGAGAACCCCTGAAATAATCCCTAAGGATCATCTTCATTTTAGTCCTTTGACTAGAAACAAATATTTTAAGAGCTTTAAATAAGTAATTTAATTTTTTACTTCTTAATCAAATCTATAGGTGAAATGGTTTGCATCATTTAAAACAAATCCTACAACTGTACACAGTATATGAAATGATTTCTATTTTAAATGATGAAAATGGTTTAAATACTGACTCTAGGTTCAAGAACACTGAGTTTGCAGAAAATGGATACCTATTGTTCAAATATATTCCTATTTTAAAATATACACTATAGATGCCAAAAAGGCTGGCAGTTTTTTTTTTTTTAACAACAACCTCCTCCTTCTTTTTTTTTTTTTGTTATTAAAGTATAATTTTTTTTCATTTATTTTTATTAATTAATAGACGTACTACTATTTCATCAATCATATATCTTTAATGCAGCTGCCGGAAGTGGCATATGCTCTATAAGTAAATTTTAATTTTATATATATTCATTTGAAATATGTATCCAAAGCTTTTAAAAACATCATAAGAGAATAGTACTTATTACACAGATTTGGTAGTATCTGTTGCAACGCTCCCTATTTAAAAATTAAATAGTTAAACACTGATTCATTCCTTAATCCAACAAAAAAGAACATATCTATGACTTTGGATTTCTTTGCAGAGAGATAAGTCTATTCCTATGATTGCTTTAAATTCATTCTGAGTTTAACAGATAGAGTGGCACAAGAAAAGAATGGCATTTTCTGATATGCTTATTAACATTTTCTAAGGATTAAAAATAAAAATCTATAATAATGACAGCTAGAAGCTATTTCTATGTGTGTTTTACTGAAAAGCACTGTTATTAGTAATAGACACCACTTAAATGTCTAGTTTCTTTGTGTAGATAAGACTTATAGGGTTTGAAGGTTAATCTGAAGTTTCTCTAAACCAATTCTTCAAGCAAATTTGACTGAACATTTCACAAACTCAGCTCTTTTGCCTTCTCTGCAATTTGTTTGTTTCAGGTTGTGCTAAAATAAGGTTTTTGTCCTGAAGCATACAAATATTTTTAAGAATAAAAGGGGAACACTAGAAGAAAAACTTTAAATATTATTATTCTCACTTACTGTTTTTTTGTGACATAAAAAATGCAAAGCAATAAGATGTCAAGGTAGAACCATACTGCAGTGTATATATAAAGTCATTTCTTAAAAGTAAAATTTAGTGATCAAAAATTAGAATGATCAAAAAGTTGTCTATATCTAAGTACCACTAAGGGAAAGGAACAGCATAATTATTTTGCTGGGATGCCAAGAACAAACTAATCAGTTCTAAAGAAACTGAGACCTAAGATATATGGTCAACTGAGTTACAGTTTAAAAGAAGGCAAGATAAATTGTGGTCTTGATGATAGAAAAAAAAAATATGAATGAGAATCTAAAATGAGAACAAAGAGATGGGAAGCAATGCTGGAAGAAGAAACACAAGAGACCTATAACTTGCATTCAGATAATGAAATTCCCAAGATAGAATATACAGGGGAATAAATGGTAGTGGTTTATTGGGAAATTCAGGACTCTTAAACATTTTGTTTAGAAAATATAGTACCCTCAAATAAAGTATAGTATTGGAAAGTAAATCCTGGAGGCAGTGAATTAAAGTCTCCCATATAATACCCTGGACAAAAATGAGACATAACCAGTCTGTGTAGGTAGATGATGCTACGCTCAGGAATGTAACAGAATCCAAATAAATATCTGCTGGACCATGAATGAATTCCTGTCAGTCACGAGGAATTGGAATGAGTGCTTCAGTACCATGGTGAACTCAATCTATGCAACAGAGAATATATATGACAACTATCCAGTTGAACAAAGTGTAAAAACAATGATTTTATAGCCACTTATTTTCTACTGGTCAGGAGTTTATGTTTAAGAAGGAGAGATGAAAAAGTTAAACATAAAATTTATGAAAAAAAGTTTGAAAAAAAAATTGGACCTCTTTAGTGAACATTCAGAGAAGTAATCTCTTTCTAAATATGTTACAAAGACATAAATATTTAGAAAACTATTTGTAATCACAAAAAGACATAGTTATTTGAAGTAGCAGGAGACAGACATCCAAAAGGAGAGAACAGGAAAAAAAATTTTAAATACTAGAATAAATGTAAAGACACTAAGATAAATAAGGTTAAAATAACTAATAATAGCAAAAAGATAGCATTCCCTACTACAGTCTGTACAAATAGAATTGACTTCCAAGAGTTCAGCTTAGTTACATAGAGAAAAAAAAAAACAACAGAAATTTTCTCAGGGTTCAGAGAAAAATTCAAAGAACCTAAAATAATGCAAGAGAAGATAAAACATATGAGAATATACAAGGATCCTATGTGAGAAGTGGACATATTCCTAACGAATAAATGAAAAAAAGTAAAATAGAAGGACTAGTAAAAGATAATATAAAAATTTTTTTTCTGATTAAAGGGAGAATCGGCTTCCAAATGGCAGACTAGCTTGTTTCAGAATAATTATACCACAGAGAACAATTATAAAGATAAATATATTTTTTTTTAACTGCTTGAATGAATGGAGGTGTTACCAAATCAGAGGAGACCTGCATGACAATATTCTAGAGAGAAGAACAGCTATGAGAAATGTCTTTAGAATTAAGTTCATTGGTTGGGTTAGGTGTGTCCTGTCATCTAGAATTGGCAACAAATCCATTTATGGAGAAAGGATCATTAGGTACAACCGCCTAGGTATAGAGGCTACCGAAGTATCTTGAGCATAGTGAACACAAGTTACAACAGAAAATGTTGGCTGACTCTGCGCTGCGCTTGGTCACCCAGTCGTGTCTGACTCCTTGTGACCCCGTGGATTGTGCTCACCAGGCTCCTCTGTCCTTGGGGATTCTTCAGTCAAGAACACTAAAGTTGGTTGCCATGCCTTCCTCCAGGAAATCTTCCCAACTCAGAGATCAAATCCAGGTCCCCAGCACTGGTTGATTCTACATTGATTATTATGTGAACCCTGAGGATAGCTGGAGAGCTTCAGAGCAATAAACAGATCATTGAAGAAAAAGAACATACAACCATTGAAACTTTATTTAGTCAGATAAAACAGTAATCAATAAAAACACAGAATAATAGAATTTACAAATATTAAGAGAAATTAATTTTAAAACATTGTAATGAATGTCAAATATGTTAACATACAGAGCATAATCATCATATTCTATACAAATAAAAGACCATGTTACTCTCCAACAGTTGAAAGCTCTACTTACTTTAAATTTCCTATCTTTATTTATTCAAGTGCCATAAACAAAAGAAGTTCACGTAGTTTACAAATGTGAAAAGGTTATCAGGAATCACATTGATCACTCACAGAAACACGTCCTGTCAAGGTCAAATGATAACCTCAGACTATGCAAAGTAAAAACAGCCGGCAGCTGCTATTTCAAGAACTGACTTTTGTTTTACGACAACTCTGGCATTGTTTCATTTTCTAATGGTGACACTGCAGTTTTAGCTGCAGTAATCTCAGAGCATGACAGATGCTCTTATAGGCTAATTTTTCTTCAAATGACTTATTTAAAACGTTGAAATGTGTATACAGATGCACACTGTACAAGTACTGTCACTATCCTATCTGCTCTCAAAAATTCATGAAAAAAATGACATGTTAATTTATGTTGTAAATGAATGAAGAAAAACATTTCAAATAGCATGGAGAGAGGCAATAATCTATTAAAATCAAGTCAAGGAAAAAAATTAAAAGGTGCCATCAACTCAGCTATTTATTTATTCAAAGACAGTGTCTAAATGAGCCATAACTGACACCAGAGACATTTAGCTACATATTTTAATGTCATATCAAATTTACTGGCGTTCTAAGTGTATAAACAATATATTTGCATCATATTAGTGACAAATGTCATGTTAATACCATAGCAAAATGACTACAAGGGGATTTCATAACTTATTTACAGAATGTATTTCTAGGTACAAGAATTCATTTAGAATTGTCAAGCAACCAGAGAATTATAGAAATTTTTATTTTATAGCACATATGCCATTGATATTTCTAGTGTAATAAATTCTAGATGTTCTTCCTATGTTTTGTAGAGTCAACTATTTTTATGAGGTTTCTTTTAGCATTTCTAGATAAGAGCTGACTTTTGAACCTATATTTCTCAATCCCATTTATCAATGCCCCCAAGATCTCCTCTAAATGGTTAATGATTTCTTTTTTACTAAAGTCTCCTTTTAAGAAAAGTCAGGTCACCAGAAATACTTCAGTTCTTGGAACATGGTTATCTTTCCTACTTGAGGATAAATCTTTTCTCTCTTCTGACCTTCCCGAGTTTCCCATTATCTATCTGTGCCATTGAAACCTAGGAATTATCGGGCCACTGTGCACCATGAAATACAAGTTCTTGTCCCATGAGAAATGGTTTTGTAATGTCTCCTGTATCAAGCTGCTTCCCAAATTGTTAAACATTACACATCTTTTGAAACAAGCATTAATGGGATGACTATATTTTAAAATATATTAAAAAGTATTAAGCTGTTTTAAAGAGAATAGATTTAAGAGAAGTTTTTATCTTTATAGACAATTAAAGCAACCATTTGGTTAGCTGACTTCACTGTCAGCAATGATGGTCTAGTCCTATCCCCAAGTGGTTTGATGGTAAAGAATCTGCCTGTCAGTGCAGATGTAGGACATGTGGGTTTGACCCCTGCATCTGGAAGATCCCCTGGAGAATAGAATGGCAACTCACTCTGGTGCTTTGCCTGGAGAACTCCATGGACAGAGCAGCCTGGTGACTACAGTCCATGAAGTCGCAAAGAATCAGACATGACTGGCCACACACACATACACCTATCTGATAGAACAAATCCACAGGGAGATATAATTAGTAAACCAATGTTAACTTGGACATAACTTAGCAACTGAACAACAAAAAAGTGCCTCTCTTACATGAAAATAATTCTGAAACTATGAGGCTAAAGGACCACCATGCACTTGTCTTAAAATTTACTTTCAAGTTATACTAAACTCTAAAAAAAAGTATGTGACATGAAGAGAAGTGAAGTTGCTCAGTTGTGTCTGACTCTTTGCAACCCAATGGACTGTAGCCTACCAGGCTCCTCTGTCCATGGGATTTTCCAGTACCCGGGCAAGGGTACTGGAGTGGGTTGCCATTGCTTTCTCCAGGCATTTTGGACTGAGAACCTTGCAAATTCCACCCTGCCTTCATGAGCAGGGTGGTCTTAGACTGTCATGTACCACCACTTCTTAAACAGTTCTCAGGGCAAAAGGCCAACTGACCATTTATCACTGAAGCACACACCCCTGAGAGCTGACAATAACTACATTGCATTTTCTGTGTGTCTCCACAGTCCGGCCATAATTCCTGACCTCCCCAGGCATTGCAAGGCTCCGGGTTGGATGGGGGCTGAGCATGGCTGAGGAGCACATTCAGGCATCCTTTCCAGTCCCCTGCGGTATCTGTCACTGACCTGGGTACAGCATGAGTGTGGGACAGAACACTTTTCTTTAACCATAAATGTGCTGCCTATGCACTGTGATATAGTTTCATTATGCCCGTAATTCTTTGGGTTTGATCAAATAGCCTGGATCATTCTGCTTGGCCTCACACAGATGGCTGTGTTTGGGCCCTGTCCTCAGCCCACAAAGCAGAATGCCAGTGGTCCAATCTCAGACCCACAGAACAGGAGAAACAATTCAGGCTGCCAGCTGTCAACGTCATCAAGCAGCAGAAACTCTTCCTTAAATGAAACCACATGTAGAATACGAAGAAACATGAATGCAAAATGAGGCAGGACAGAGGCCAGGTCCCTGGACCTTCAGACACATCAGGCCCAAATAACCTCTAAGGAACTTTCTGGGTCCCTCAGGTTTCCATAGAAACCAGGGAAGGACCAGGAGACAGAGTCTAAGCCTTTCAGGCCACAGAGAAGAAAACAGCACCCAGAGAAGGGAAGTGTCAAATTTGAAGTGAGTGGATATGATCCCAATGGCAGGTTTCAGTTTTCTCTTCAAAATTCTAACACAATTGCATCAGCTAGAAAAATGGAGATGGTGCCACGTTCTGGAAAGTCTAAGTTCTGAGGGAGTCTTCGCTCTCTCCTCTTAACTGTGGGGTCCTATACAATCAACAAAAGTCCGTCTAGTCAAGGCTATGGTTTTTCCTGTGGTCATGTATGGATATGAGAGTTGGACTGTGAAGAAAGCTGAGCACAAAAGAATTGATGCTTTTGAACTGTGGTGTTGGAGAAGACTCCTGAGGGTCCCTGGGACTGCAAGGAGATCCAGCCAGTCCATCCTAAAGGAGATCAGTCCTGGGTGTTCATTGGAAGGACTGATGCTGAAGCTGAAACTCCAATACTTTGGCCACCTCACGCAAAGAGCTGACTCATTGGAAAAGACCCTGATGCTGGGAGGGATTGGGGGCAGGAGGAGAAGGGGACGACAGAGGATGAGATGGCTGGATGGCATCACCGACTCAATGGACATGGGTTTGAGTAAACTCTGGGAGTTTGTGACGGACAGGGAGGTCGGGCATGCTGAGATTCATGGGGTCGCAGAGTCAGACACGACTGAGGGACTGAACTGAACTGAACTGATACAATCAATCACTCAGCTTCTCCAAGCCTCAGTTTTCCCATGTGTAATAATGCCTGCCCTGGGAACCTGCTGTGGGCGTTGGGTGCCAGGAAATCCATGAGGTGTCAGTAAATCTTTGTAAAAATAAGTCATTAATGGTACATGTGGAAAACAAAGAAATGACGTATTTTCTTTTTTGGTTTTTACCTTATAAGGCACTCGCATTTCTGACAACTCTATATTTCAGCTATTAATTTGTTCACTAACTTCAACTAAAGTCAGTAGGTTCGAGGATAGATGAGCTCGCCACAGTAAATCTGAGTTTCAGACATCAAAGCTACTGGTAACCAAGTTTTTCCACTCATATCAAATTAGAACTCTGAAAGCCGTGAGAAGGGCCTGGTCTTGTTTAGTCAAAGAAAAAATTCCACTACATTTGTTTCCCTTATGACAAAGACCTTTCTGTTATACTCTTGCATCATAAAAACGGCACACAAGATCCGTTCCTAGGTGCTTTCCTGACTCAGCTTATGTCCTCCTCTTTCTCTGAGAGAGAAAAACAAGGAATGTAATCCCTTTCAGAGTACCCTTTCATCACTGGTACTTTTGCCTGTTATAGAAGTAGTTTTCACAAACAAGTCTCTAAGATCCTTGAGATTCAGTACTTGGAGAAAGTTTCATTCACATAATCATCACCACTAAAAAAAAATCTAAAGATAAGAGAACTGAGCTGCACTGTTCTCAAGATAATGTCAGATTCAAAATGTCATCTTTTGTGATGTGAAAAGAGAATAAAATTTCATTCATAAGCATGCAAGTAATGTAGGGTTTTCAAGGTTTTTTCCTCTTGGGAATACCGAAAAGGGGTTATATCATATTATATAGGATGAAAGGAGTACGTCAAGACTGTATATTGTCACCCTGCTTGTTTAACTTATATGCAGAGTACATCTTGAGAAATGCCGGACTGGATGAAACAAAAGCTGGAATCAAGATTGCTGGGAGAAATATCAATAACCTCAGATATGCAGATGACGCCACCCTTATGGCAGAAAGTGAAGAAGAACTAAAGAGCCTCTTGATGAAAGTGAAAGAGGAGAGTGAAAAAGTTGGCTTAAAGCTCAACATTCAGAAAACTAAGATCATGGCATCCGGTCATCCGGTTCCATCACTTCATGGCAAATAGATGGGGAAACAATGGAAACAGTGAGAAACTCTATTTTGGAGGGCTCCAATATCACTGCAGATGATGACTGCAGCCATAAAATTAAAAGATGCTTGCTCCTTGGAAGGAAAGTTATGACCAACCTAGATAGCATATTAAAAAGCAAAGACATGACTTTACCAACAAAGGTTCATCTAGTCAAAGCTATGGTTTTTCCAGTGGTCATGTATGGATGTGAGAGTTGGACTATAAAGAAAACTAAGTCCAAAGAATTGAGGCTTTTGAACTGTGGTGTTGGAGAAGACTCTTGAGAGTCCCTTGGATTGCAAGGAGATCCGACCAGTCCATTCTAAAGGAGATCAGTCCTGGGTGTTCATTGGAAGGACTGATGCTGAAGTTGAAACTCCAATACTTTGGCCACCTGATGTGAAGAACTGACTCATTTGAAAAGACCCTGATGCTGGGAATGATTGGAGGCAGGAGGAGAAGGGGACGAGAGAGAATGAGATGGTTGGATGGCATCACCAACTCAGTGGACATGAGTTTGAATAAGCTCCAGGAATTCGTGATCAACAGGGAAGCCTGGCGTGCTGCAGTCCTTGAGGTCACAAAGAGTTGGACATGACTGTGTGACTGAACTGAACTGAACTGAACTGAAATGCTCTAACTTACCTTACTATTACCCCATAGTATCATAATTTTCCTAATTTTCTGAGTGTATCATTCTATCCTTTTTATAAATGTTGATTTTGACATGGTCTAGGATTTAGAAACCTCAAATAATCCTGGCTTTGTTAAAAGGAGATAGCCATAAGAAAAAAGTACTTTACTCAATTAGCTTAACTTCTCTGAAGCTGAGCTGGGTTGAATAAGAGGTCTTTTACTCATGAGGTTTATTCAAAATTGTTATTTTTATTATGTGCTGGATGAGATACAATTTAAGAAACATAGTAGATCTAAACATGTGAAGATACAACTTAAAAGTGTCAATATTTAAATAATTCCTTGAGAATTTTGTTATGGCCAGACCTGGTTACAAATATCACTTTGATATTTCAGTTTCTGTTATTTGCTTAGGTGCATTTGTTTTTAATCATTCTCTCCATGACTCAGCTTCCTTGGGGCATTAGGGAGGAGACTTCCACAATTTACTGTATGTAATGAAGATTTCTTGGAAGGATACACTAAATGCATACAGAAGTCATCTCCTCAGACACTAGCTCCTAGCACTTCCAACGTAAGGATATGCAGTTGGCTTCATAAAGAACTGGAAAAGTAATTACTTAGGTGAAGTTTTGACTTGAGCACAGGTGGCTTGATTTCTTGCCCTCACCGGTAAATAACTGGTCATGGACCAACAGACCGCTGTCTTGTATGGAGCACTCCCTATTGGCAGATTTGATGTCAGCGCCTACTGAGGTTTGAGATATCCCCCACATTAGCCTATGGAAACCCCACACGTGCTTCAGCCCCGTCTCTCAATCAGCTGTAGAGTTGCAACATTCTTTTCACCTGCTTCAGGATTTACAGTAGTTTAAGGAGAGACATTGGTAGTACAATTCTGTTAAAGAGTAGCTGTGTAGAGGTATCTCTTAGGGTTTTATGAGCTCTTCTTTCAGTCTCCTGAATATACTCAGAAACAAGAAAATATGATGCAATAAAATGCACTGTACTGACCTCTGAGAAAGAAAGAAACCTCTGTTTCGGAAGTAAGGAAAGAGCTCATCAATATGATTTTCTAGTAAATCTTCTGTTCTTTTGTGGCATATTCAGGTAAAGCATGTATCTTTTTAGTACAATAGAAGAGAAAAAATTACATGTAGCATGTATATATTATGTTCTGATAATATATATACTATATATTATCAGAACATATATAATATGTTCTGATAAAAACAAAAAGCAGACTTTCAAATTTTTTGCTTTTAATAGATTTAGAGAATTAACTTAGAAAATGAATACAACAAATACTGAGTTGCTATCTTCCATATAAAGGACTTACTTCAGAGCTTCAGAAAATTTACTTGTAAAATTAAATTTAATGAGTAATGTAAATGAATGGAAAATTCTATTAAAGGTCATAAAAATAAAACATTATATAGTTGGTGTGTTAACTTGAATGGAGTCCAAGAAGAATGACAATTTGAAGTAGCTTTACTTCAAAGACAAAATAGAAGATCATAATTTTAGCTGAATTTACATATATGATGCTGAATTTTTATGTGTTTTAAAACTGAAGAATCGTAAATACATAAGTAAAACAAACAAATGCAATTTGGAAAAGAGTTAGCTGACATATGTTTTATCTTTGATAGTTTCCAGGAATCTTTATGGCAAAATAACATGAAAAGTAGTAAATAAAGATTAGCCAAATCTTTACAATCAACACTAGAAAGTAAAAGATCTCTATTGCTTGTTTGATATTATCCTTAAATATTCTATCTGCTTTCAAATGTTTATTGTCATTCCAGAGAATAGCTGATACTTCAAGGTATCTGTAGCTATTAATATAAGCTTTTGAGAACCATTTACAGCCATTGGTCAATGCACATTCTGCCAATTTTAGAACTTTAACACAGTAAAAATATCATTAACTTTTCTATACTTGCTAATTTGATGGACTTGACTTGGTAATAATTGGGTCTAACCATTCAGTTCAGTCAAATTAAGTGATAAAACATCCCTGAAATGTGAGGTCCCATCCTTGACCACTTTTATGTTTTCACGTTAATTATTTTCTCTTGTGCAACCCATGACCACTTTCACCATCTATATGCTGATGACTTGATCAGGAACTTGAGTTTGGACATTTCTAATCTCTTGGGTTTCATATTAAACAACATCATATGGATGTCTGACTTTAAACTTTAAACTCAACCGGTCCAAAATAAGATCATATTCCTTAGGATTATGCCAACTTTACTGAAGTATAATGTACACACAATGAAATATATTAATTTTTGTTGTTGTTATTCAGTTGCTAAGTTGTGTCCAACTCTTTGCTACCCCATGGGCTGCAGCATCCCAGGCTTCGCTGTCCTTCACTATCTCCCAGAGTTTGCTCAAACTCATGTCCATTGAGTCAATGATGCTATCTAACCATCTCATTCTCTGTCACACACTTTTCCTCTTTCCCTCAATTTTTCCCACCATCAGGTTCTTTTCCAATGAGTCAGCTCTTCACATCAGGTGGCCAAAGTATCAGAGCTTCAGCTTTAACATCAGTCCTTCCAATGAATAGTCAGGGTTGATTTCCTTTAGGATTGACTGGTTTGATCTCCTTGCTGGCTAACGGACTCTCAAGGGTCTTCTCCAGCACCACAGTTCAAAAGCCTCAATTCTTTGATGCTCAGGCTTCGGCCCAATAGTTGTGAAATTTAATGAGCTTTGAAAAATGAGGATACAGAACATCCTATCATACCAAAGAGTCTCCTCCTACCCTTTGTAATTAATAGCATCTTTCCATTCTCTACCCTCAAGCAACTTTGAATCTGTTCACTAAAGTTTTGCCTTTCCCGAAATTTGTGTGTGGAATAGTACAGTGCATAGTCTTTTTTGTATGGCTTCTTACATATAATACAATGCTTTTAAGATTCAGAGCTGCATGTTTCAAAGCAGGATTTCATTGCATGCATGCACCACAATTTATCTATTCATCAACTGATAGACATTTGGGTTTTTTCCAAATTCTGATTATTATGGATATAGTTGCTAGGAACATTTACATACAAATCTTCATTTATCTTGGGTAAATACCCAGTAGTGGAATTGCTGGCTTGTATGGTAAGTGTATGTTTAGCTTCATAGGAAATTGTCCATTTGTTTTTTTGCTCTCAACAGCAATTCATGAGAGTTCCAGTTGCTGCACACCCTTGTTATCACTATTTCGGGTCATATTGTCCTCATTGTAGCCATTCCAGTAGTGTGTTTTGCTATCTCATTATGGGTTTCATATGCATTTCCCTAATGGCAAACATGTTTATTTGCCAGTAGTAAATAACTGTAGGAGAATGTCTATTCAAATATTTAACCCAATTTTGCTGTTTATTATTAAATTGTAAGTATCTTTTGTATAGTCTGGATATAAGATTTGGAAAATTTTTTCATTCATTCTATGATTTGAAATTTCATTTTATTAACTGTCTTTTGAAAAAGAAGAGATTTTGATTTTTAAGAACTTCAATTTATTATTTTTATATAGCCTTTTTATGTGAGTCTTCTGTTAAAGAAATTTTTGCCCAAATCAATGATACAGTGATTTTTCTCTTATGTTTGCTTCTAGAAGATTTTCAGGTTTTTGCTCCTATTTTAATGATTCTAGTTAATTTTTGCACATAGCTGAAGCCTTAACTGTTTAGTATTGGAGTTTGTCTGTGTGAATGGATGGATAATAATTGCTACAGCACCACTGGTTGAACAGATTATCTATGCCATTTTTAATGATCTTAGAATTTTTATAAAAATCAATTGGCCAACAATTTTTCTGAATGTTATATTTCATTGCCTGTATATCATCTTTAAACCAAAAGCACAATGTCTTGATTACTGTAGTCTTAAAAGTCTTGAAGTCAGAGAGAATAATTCCTCCAATCTTATTCCTTTCTTTAAAATGGTGTTGCCTGTTTCACGTCTTTTAAATTTCCATTAAATTTTATAAGCAGCCTGTCAGATTCTATTAAAAACAAATAGATTTCTGGAATTGGATTGGGATTGTTTTGAATCCACAGATAAATTTAAAGAAAATTTACATCTTAATCATATTAAGTCCTATGATTCATGAACATTTGATATTTCTCAATTTATTAAAATTTTCCTCAATGTTGACTGAAATGGTTTTGGTTTTCAATATAAAGAATTCTTGGTAAATTCTTCACCAAATATCTCATAATTCTTCTGCTGTAGAAATGGTATTTTTATAATTTCAATTTGCAATAGTTCATTGCTAGTATTTAGGAAGAATAGATTATTGCATATTATTCTCATATTCTACAACCTTACAAAACTTTCTGGAAGCATTTTCTGCAGATTTCTTAGGATTTTCTACTAGACAATCATGACATCTGCAAATAAAGATAGTTTAATTCTTCTTACTAACCTAGATGTCATTTTTTTCTTGCCTTATTGCATATGATAGGAAATCCAGTATATAATATTTAACAGAAGTGATAAGAGAGAATATCTTTGCCTTGTTCCAGATACTAAAGAGAAAGCATTCAGACTTTCATTAAATATCAGTGATGTAGCCTATATAAGTTTTTCATAGCCATATATTAGATTGAGTAAGTTCCTTTCTATTCCTTGGTTGCCAAAAGATTCTGTCATAAATGGGTAGTGAATCTGGACAAATGAAAACATAGAAAATGCTGAGGTTTAATTCTCCCTATCCCGTCTATGTAAGAGGCATTTCATAAACAGGGTACAGGGGGAAAAGGCAAGAATAGATATAACAAAAAAAGTTATTTACAGGAGATATCTTAATCCTAAAAGATATATTCAAGGGACAGTTTTGAGAGATTAACTTCTCATGTAAAGGGGTTTTCAGGTATCCAACACAATGAATGACAGAAAACCCACACATAGACAGTCCTCAAAAAGCAAACAAACAAACAAACTGGGAACAACCAAAATAAAAATAATATCTCAAAAATCCCAAGGTTCAGAAAGCAGTAACCCAAAGAACAGTAAGTATGATGTCAATCAGACTACATGGAATTCTAAGAGCTACATGGAATTCGAGGAAAATGGAGCCCTATCTTCAAAGCTGTGAGGTAAAGTGATTTTGAAAACATTTTGACAGCAAACTATGAATAAATAGAAAATAAGGTTAGCGTCAGGAAACAAGGAGACTCAATGACGTTTATTTCCCTCATACTTGCTTCTGGAAAAACAAACTTAAAGACCTATCTAGCCCATAAGAATTAAAAAAAAAAAAAAAAAAGCAACAGGAGAATAAAATTTTACTGGAAATGGTGACATTGAACCAGGATTTCAAGAAAAATAGGTCCCCAAAGACAACCAAATAAGAGTCTACAAAGTAGTTGATCTCAATGACTAATAGCAGTCAGCAGAACGTTTTATTCTTTAGGAGTAAAATGGATCCCATTGCAAAAAGAGATGTGAGGATGAAATAGGGATGATCTCCTCATATATATTTTAAAAGGAAGTTAGAAACTCTAGAAACAATAAAAATGCATGGAAGCAAACTATAGCCCACATATCTAACCTCCTAAAATGAAGCTTCAGTTCCAGCCATTGATAAGATGAAAGAAATGAGAATATATTTGACTTTACAGATTGAAACAGTATCTGTGGAATGGTAGAGGTTGCCTGAAATAGAATTGATTACATTTCTTCCTGTAAAGGTTCAGTTACACCATTGGTTCTGTAGTATATAATATTTCCATACATTTAACACTGTTTAGTTTTTCTTTCCCTTAATCTTCAGAATAAACCTGTAAGCAATGAATAAAAGAAGTGTAATTACAAAAAAAGAATACAGATGTTATCAGTTCTGACAGTGTAAAAGCAACAGGATAGCTGGCATATGTATAACTGGGCCTTGGGGTAGGTGAGGGAAGTGTTGGGGAGTTGGCTCACACAGATGGTTATCAAGAGATACCTGGCATTGTTGGAAAGAACCATAGTGAATGGTTTAAAGCTATAATGGTAGCAAATAAAAGAACGAAAGCTAATGTGCATTGTACATTTTTTTAATGAGATGAGGATAAATGAAAGTGGTATCAGTAATTAAGCTCCTCTTTAACAATCAGGACTCAATATTATCTAAATTTGATAAATTTAAAATGGAGCATAGGCTATTAATTAAAGTGGTGGTAGCCAACCACGTAGACTAAAACCTGAAATGATTTGTTAACTTTTCAAGTACCTTCTTCAAAGTTGGTGAACTTGAACTATCTTAGGAAGTCAGCCAGTACATGTAGACGAAAGAAGCTGCCAGTAAAGAGAAACCATGGCAAAGGGACTGTGACTTCCATTCAATTCCAAAACTTTGTTGCCAATCAGGAAGCAGGCCCAGTGTTGCCAGATATTCTAATTGTGTAAAAGCTTTCTCTGTGACCTTCAGATTTTGTGTATCAGAAACTAATCTAAGAAGTGATTCAAGAGTCAGTGTTGTATGGACCAAATGAAATGTGATTCTGGGTCACAGTTTGCTTATGGACCACTAGTTTTCCATTCAAGTAACATAAATGGTCTTGTTTTATAACCAAGTCTTGACAGTATGAATGCATGTTGTGGTTCTCCATTTATTCAGGATTTGGAAGATTTACAGCTACAAATGTGGTCATTTAAAATAACTAGACTGGAAAGGATATTTACAGTATGCTAATTAGGCAAGTAGTAACTTTTCCAGCATCCATCTGTAACTCAATGTTTTAAGGTGAATAATAACAGCTGATTCAGTTATTTTTTGGAATTTTGGTAAAACCTAAGTAAAAGAATGTCTATACAAATTTATTTTGAATAATCAAGAGCTATACAAATGTAAGGCTGCCTTATTAATATAACTACATCCTCACTCCATCCCACCTCCAAAAGGAATATGCATTCCTAGGATGATTTGATGGTTAATTTTATGTGTTGACGTCATCAGGCTAAGGGATGCCCAGATACCTGGTAAAACATTATTTCTGGAAGTGTCTGAAGCTTGTTTGCAGAAGAAATTAGCATTTGAATAGATAAACTGAGTACAGAAGAGAGCCGGCACCTGTGTGGATCGGCACCATCCAATCTACTGAGGAGATAGGAGAGATACAATTAAACAGGCAGTGATAGGGTGACTTTGTTCTCCTTCTTGATCTGTGGCATCAGCCTTCTCCTATCCTTGGACCAGACCTCCTGCTTCTAAGGCCTTTGGGCACACGCTCAGACTTACACCATAGGCTCCATTGGCTCTCAGGCCTTTCGGTTGGGACTAGATCTACATCATCAGCTTCTCTGGCCTCCCCCTTGCGAGTGGCAGATTGTAGAACTTCTCAGCCTGAATCATTGCAGGAGCCAATTCCTCAGAATAAATCAACCAATTAATTGACAATCAATCAGTAGATCAATATATCCTCTTGGTTCTGTTTCTCTGGAGAACACTGATTAGCACAGAGGTAGAGAACATTTCTCATGCTTTTGGCTACAAGATGAAATCAAAAGCCTTGAAAATAATAGATGATTAATAAACAAACAGTGATTTGTTGCTTTTGCTATGAAAAAACTGTTATTGCACTCTATACTTTTAAAAAAGGGATCACACTGCTTAGCTGATTTCTACCTTATGATCGTAGTTTCTTATACTAAAAATGAAACCACTGTATCAATTATAACATGCTGGGGAAGAGCAATGAATGACTAGTGGTCAGTATTTCCTTAGATGCAGCATATAGGTAAGACAGTAGTGAAAATATCATATTTTGTCCTTGGGAAGAATTTACCTAAAAAGGAATTCACTATCTGTGATTTCTGAAAAACAAAGATGGACAATGATAAGAGCCCTCAACAGAGACTCAGAAAAGCATCCTTACTGTGCCAAACCTATCACCTACGAGCTGTGTGGCCCTGGTCAGGCCACTATCCACTCTGACTTGACTTCCTCATCTCTAAGGTCACACTTGATTCAGTTCAAAAGTTCTATTGCTGCTGTTGCTGTTCAGTCACTAAGGTGTGTCTGACTCTTTTGCGACCCCATGGACTGTAGCTCGCAAGGTTCCTCTGTCTATAGGATTTCCCAGGCAAGAATACAGGAGTGGGTTGCTATTTCCTTCTCCAGAAGATCTTCTCGACAAAGGAATCAAACCTGTGTCTCCTGCACTGGCAAGCTGATGCTTTACCACTAGTCACCACTGACTATTCAATGTAACTATATTGAAATGAACAAAGCTGAACAGAAAGAGAGAAACATAAGTTTAAAAAAAAAAAGAAAGAAAAGACAAAAATAACTTTCACTGTGTTTCCTAATGTATAAGGTCTGAGTCATGTGTATAAGTAAATAAAAGTGAAATGAATTATCTTTCTGTTCATATTTGTAGATTCAAAAACAACCTAGAAGCTCCAATACATAGGTACATGATGAAAATACACCTTTTTATCTAGATATTTTTACAATGGAAAACAGCATTTTATTTGTCAAAGGAAATGGATATCAAAAATTTCTTCCACTGCCCTTTCAAAACTATGTGCCAAGGTTAAAGCTTCAAAGGGAACAAAGGAAGGTAACATGGTGGAATGGGTAACATAAACTAACAAGGTTTAGTGGAGAGTAGTCTTCTTTACGTAACATGATAGCTCTTTCTTCCTCAGGTACCTCATCTTACCATAGAGCCTAAGTATTTTAAAAAGATGAGACTTTACCAAGTATTTTCCAAGTTTCACCATCCTACCATCACTATCAAACGTATCTACATGCAAAGAAACTGTTTTTCTGTTAACCATTTACAGCACCATATTTCATTAACCAAAAAATAAACATATGTTTTAAATTCTTAGACTCAATCTTAATTGCAAGAAACAAAATGAAAAAAAAAAATACATTTAAAATGGAATTTCCCACAGAGTCTGTGGGAGAAGGCGAGAGTAGGATGTTTCGAGAGAACAGCATCGAAACATGTATATTATCTAGGGTGAAACAGATCACCAGTCCAGGCTGGATGCATGAGACAAGTGCTCGGGCCTGGTGCACTGGGAAGACCCAGAGGGATCGGGTAGAGAGGGAGGGGGGAGGGGGGATCAGGATGGGGAATACATGTAAATCCATGGCTGATTCATGTCAATGTATGACAAAAACCACTACAATATTGTATAGTAATTAGCCTCCAACTAATAAAAATAAATGAAAAAAAAATATTCATGAAACATTTTAAAAACAATGTTTTAATTTTAAACTCCTTCATATAAAGCAGTCAAAAATCATTAAAAAAATAAAATAAAATGGAATTTCCAGTAAAAGAGTGTTCAAAACACAACTCTACCTCTCAAAATTGACATTGGGGGAAAAAAGTGAATATTATTTGAGAATATAGCCAAATTGAAAAAGAGTGAAAAAGTTGCCTTAAAACTCAACATTCAGAGAACTAACATTATGGCATCTGGTCCCATCACTTCATGGCAAATAAACGGGGAAACAATGAAAACAGTGACAGACTATTTTGGGGGACTCCAAAATCCCTGCTGATGGTGACTGCAGCCATGAAATTAAAAGACGTTTGCTCCTTGGAAGGAAAGTTATGACCAACCTAGATAGCATATTAAAAAGCAGAGACATTACTTTGCCAACAAAGGTCCATCTAGTCAAGGCTATGGTTTTTCCAGTGGTCATGTATAAATGTGAGAGTTGGGCTATAAAGAAATCTGAGTGCCAAAGAATTGATGCTTTTGAACTGTGGTGTTGGAGAAGACTCCTGAGGGTCCCTGGGACTGCAAGGAGATCCAGCCAGTCCATCCTAAAGGAGATCAGTCCTGGGTGTTCATTGGAAGGACTGATGCTGAAGCTGAAACTCCAATAATTTGGCCACTTGATGTGAAGAATTGACTCACTGGAAAAGACCCTGATGCTGGGAATGACTGAAGGCAGGAGGAGAAGGGGACAAGAGAGGATGAGATGGTTGGATGGCATCACCGACTCAGTGGACATGAGTTTGAGTAAACTCCGGGAGTTGATGATGGACACAGGCCTGGCGTGCTGCAGTCCACGGGGTCACAGAGTCGGACACGACCGAGTGACTAAACTGAACTGGGAGCCATATTGCATGAAGCAGCCCATATTTTCAGATAAAGTATGGGTAGTATACATGACTCAAAATTTCTCATCCCTTCCAAGGAAGAATTAAAGGAAATAAACTGTTGTAATAAAGAGTCACGTGAGATTATAAAACCTGTAGAAACTGGGAGAACCAGGAGTGAAGGAAAATCTAAGAAAGAGATGGAGTAGACGTCAAGGTCTGCCCTACAGAACCATCTTTAAGAAACAACTAAATTCTTGAATCGCCTTTCCTTAATTTGTTGCAAAGTCCTTCACCCTCCCATCTACACTGGAATTGATCACTTGCTCGGCAATTTGTGGAGAAAGGCTATGTTGGTCTTGAACAGCTCCAAATGTCTATAAGAGGAAAAAAAAAATTAGCTGTGACTTTCTTGTTAAGCTGCCAAGTGCACACAGGGCTTTTAAAAATGTCATCACCCGGCTTTCTACCTACCCCTTGAGATTCTTTAGTGAAGGAAGGATGGAATGCACTGTATCACATTCATCAAACCTGACTCTGTTCAATCATAGTGAGATCAAAAACACCTGAGAAGAAATGGTGGGTCCCAGCTGAACATCATAGCAACATAAGCAACATGGAGAAGGCAAGGAAACAGACAGAAAGTTGAAAACCAAACTCATTTTTGTGCTTCTGGTGACTCTAATGAACTTCAACAGTTTTGATAAATAGTACTTTTAAAATTTTAATCTGGATAGCATTTGCATGTGGACATGGCATTATATAAAATAAAATGTAATTCAAACATCTTTATTAGGCATGATTTTATATGTTCTAATGAAACAAAATTAAATCATTGTTGCTACATGCCTACCTACTTCTGGGTACATGTGATAGCAAGAGTTGGGATAGAAGGTATTAGTTACAGGAACACTGAAAGAATTAATTTATTAGCAGAAAGAAAAGTGATATATGAATGTGTCACACTACAAATAGAAGAGTAAATAAATATTTTACTATACACTGAGCACATCAGACCTATTATTAAGTTGTATTTAACCACATCCTCTTCTTTTGTTATTTTTAAAGCACAGCAGTTCTTTGGAATCCTATTTGATGTGCTGGCCTATAACATTTGACCACACTTACAGCACAAGCGTAAAATCAATTTTCTGTTCTCCCATTTATCTCCGTACTGATGTTAGTTGGCTCTCTAATGGAATGACTCTTCTGGAGAGGTAATTTTACTTCAGAGTGGCATTTCAGAAGACTTAAATGGGCTGAAGAAATGGCATGTGACCTTTAAGAATATTTTAATTCTACATTTCTTTGAAAAAAGAACTGTTTAACCCCTCTATGTTATTACATCTCTGATGCCTGTTTTGTTCCTCTTTGTATTTACTATATCATAAGTAAGTTTGGTGTTTATGTCAGAATAATACTGAGAATTTCAGTACCTGCCAAATTTGGTACTTGTGTTTTTTGTTGTAAAGGATGATCACTCAATGAAACAATGTGTATTGTGATCCAATTTTCTGATTATAGTTTCTTTAAGATCAATATCATGCTCTTAATCTTGCTTATGATAAACGGATAAAAATAAATTTTAAATTGAAATGCATAAGTACTAAATAATCTACATAAAAAATAAATTTTAAATGCCATTGCATATAATATACTTTTTCAAGAACATGTTCATTAATCATTTTAATTTAAAAAGCAGGATTTTTAATTTTCATGAGATTTTTTTATGTATTTTATCTATTACATCATTTATATTTTCTCTAAGTAAACAGCTATGTAATTTTATTTCCATTTGAATATTATTTATAAAAACTGAGGGTATAGTACATTGCTATATAATTTACTTAAATAATTTTAGAAATCTTGAGATATTAAATACAAATTTTAGCAGTTTTTCAGTTGGTTCCCTCCCATAGTTATAATTTATCTCTTTTGGGAAAAAAAAAATCACTGTATAAATTTTAAAATTTTTTTCTAGCATATGTAATCTCTGAAATTTCTTCTTCAGTATAGGTAAATACACTCCCTAAATCCTAATGCATTATCCCAAGAGGTGAGATTGAAATAAACAAACCCCTTCATACAGGGGTAGAGAGTATTGGTATTACATTTTAGAATTTAGACAGCATATATCTTAGTGTGTTCATTATAAATCACAATTGTTTACTTTCTTCTTCAAAATATAATTCATAATGGCAAAGGGCATAAGAAAGGTATTACTGTCAAGAAGAAAATAAATATATTTATTAAATCTTTTCTGTGCTCAAGATTTTATATGTATCAATACTTCCGTTATAAGGTCACATAAAATGACCACCATGGTATCTACTAAACACATCTAGTACACTGAATACCTTTCTGTATATTCTATAAATATCTGTTAACCACAGGCCTACTTTCCTAATCAAAAGGAAGAGGTAAACCCTCTCCCTGAATTTAACGCTTGAACAACACAGGCTTGATGAGTTTGGTCCACTTAGAGGCAGTTTCTTTTGTTTTGTTTTGTTTCCCCACTAAACACATACTACAGTAGCACATGATCTATGGTTGGTTGAATATGCAGGGGTGTGTGTGTGTGCGTTTGTTTATGTGTTCAGTCACTTCAGTTATGCCTGACTCTCTGTGACCCCATGGGCTGTAGCCCACCCAGCTTCTCTGTTCATGGGATTCTCCAGGCAAGAATGCTGGAGTGGGTTGCCATTTCCTTCTCCAGGGGATCTTCCCAACCCAGGGATGGAAACTGTGTCTCCTGCACATCTTCTGCATTGGCAAGTGAATTCTTACTTCTGAGCCTCCAGGTAAGCCAGAATATGCAGGTGTGGAACCTCAAATACAGATCTGTGAAACTATGGACTGATTTTCCACTCAGCAGGAGGTCAATGGCCCTAACCCTCGTGTCGTTCAAGGTTCAACCATACATCAAGATTTGGACCATCTTCCCCTACAACCAATTCATCTCCCAGTTGTCACATTTCATACAGGTAAAAATTGATCCAAAATCTCCAGTGGAAAATAAATGACTCAAGCAGGGAGACCTACTCCAGATGATGAAATGGATGGAGCTTGTTCACATGGCAACAGGAAGGTCACCTGGAGAACTGTCTTCTGAACCTCTCCTCTCCCCTTGCCTACTTCTGACAAGACTGAACCCTCTCTCTTAAAACTTAGAAATCTTTTCTTTCTTTTTAATAGGGAAGGCAGCCAAATCCTTACAAATAATGATCAGGATCCACCCACTAGGCCTGGCCATTAGTGGGAGATACTCCCAGTGGCAGCAATCGTATTCAGCCATAGATCCTCCAGAGTGATCCACCCAGGAAATCAGATTTGGTTTAATCTTAAAAAATGCAATGATATATTTTACTGTAGCAACAATAAGCATTAAGTGCATATGTGAGAAAAAGAGGAGACATGCTTTACTAAGACAACCTATTCATGGCTTGCTCTTCTGTTTTTTTTTTTCCCCACACATTGTGAGATTTCGTTTTTCCAACAGATGACAACTACACTTTTCTTCTTTCCCCACCTTGGCACTGCTTCTAAGGCACAGGTTTCCATCTTCCAAATGAGTGACCTAGAGTGATCTTTCACATTGCCTTTCAACAAGAGATTACTACCTAATACAGCTTTTAATTATATTAAGAAAGTGGGTTGAAAGAGAACCCCATTATAGATACCTTGAATTCTCTCCTTCCTCCAAGCTGGATCATTTCCAACTTATTTGAGTTTATACTAAATTTGGAAATGGATAGTTGCTTAATGTTCTGAATGGTAAAACATGGGACTCACCTCAAGTATCTAAACTTTCATCTGTCCAAGATTATTTACAAATCAATGTTACACAAAATGCATTGGAAAACACGTGAAAAGTCTCATTTATAAAATAGCATTTTGAGTTATCCAGGGTTCTTTCTGTTCTTGGAAATTCTGAATGTTTTATAGTGTTTCTAAATGTTTATGCCCAGTAACCAAGTATAATAATTCTTACCAGTGTGTATTTACATTTATGAATATATAGAGAGAGGGGAAGAAGGGATAAAGAAGAAAAGAGATATACTTTGAGATCCATAATAATAATTAAGCCAATTAATAATAATTGATGGCTTTTACTAAAAGCCATCAATATATTCAATCATGAGGAGAATATAGTAATGCTAAAATGGGAACATGAATATACTGCTACATTCAGAGTATCAGGATTTAAAATAGATTCTTAAAGTATATTTTACTTTAATATTTCTAATTAGCACAAGTATTTATTCAAGTTTTCCATCATTGTAACTAGAGTTCATATTACTGAAAAGAGAAGAGCGCATGATGGTTTCCAGTACTCTGATGGTTTCATTAGAAATGTGGGTGGGGACACTGACCATTGCATTCAATGCTTCATTCCAAGCTCCCAAAAGACTGTCTCACATAAAGCAAATGCTCAATAAACAATCATTAAATAAGTAAACATGCAATCTGACATGACCAACAAAAGCTACACAACCTTATTTGCAATAATGGCAAAATTATTAGACAAATCAGATTTGATTCAACCTGATAAGATAATCACGACCTTCTATAAATATTCTATGTATTTTATTTATGCAAGCTTCATTATAAAGACTTGAAACAGAATAAAGAACTGTCTTTAATTGTAAAAAAGCTCATGTGGAGAACAAATAAACCCCATGAGGACAAATATCTTCTTAGGATCATTTTATACACTATTCTACCCAAAGCATTCCTCAAAAACATGCAAATAGTTACTCTTAACAATTTATGTCACATACTTTCTTTTTGTTGCAATGCATTTAAATATAAAAGCATCATAGATATTGTCTGACTTTTCTTTCATTTTTACATTATCCTAAAATATGTGAAAATGTCATTTGGCCAAAGTTGCACTTCTAATCTCATTTTTGTTCTTTATATAACATAGCCCTCATGAAGCAAATAAGCCCTGTACAGAAAATTGAAAAATGCTTATCAGTTTAACCAAAGCACAAACTTTGATCTACAAAGTCAGAGACACATTTCTTTTCATTATAAAACAGGGGAAGTCAAGCCTTTACATCATGGAGAAGTTGAGTTCCTGCCTATGTAGTTGCTAGAAATCTAGGGAGCCTGATTACAGAGCAATTCTCTCAGACATACTGAGCTTTGGATCATTGAACTGAACTTAATGTATCAGCATAATCATCCCACTTCTTTGCTATTTTTTCTTTTCCTTTTACAAAGAGCAAATGAATCAGAAATGTGCTTACTGGTGGTCACATTTGACCATTTTAGACATCAAAGCCATGTTACAAAATTCAAATATTTATATTTTATACAATTACATGAAATTTCATAAGAAGTCAGATTTTTAAGGCCCTAATATAGCACATATTTATAAGAAGAACACTACTCCAGATGCCTAACAGATATCCTTAAAAATGCATTGTGATATTTTCTGTTTATTGGACCTAAAGAACTTTCTTGTACTAGACATAGATAATATTCTAAATCTTCTAAATGTCTATGTAGTCACAAAATATCTTTTACTAAAGCTTTCTAGAACATGGAATGATTCCAGTACTTGAAATGTCTCCATATTAGGACACACAGGCATGTTGTTCACCCACACATTGTTGACAGCAAATCAGACTGAAAGAGCAAAAGCTACCCCATGAAATTTTGTTATTGAGGGAATAACAAATCCCCTCGATTCCCAAGATGGAAAAGTGAAAAATAAGTTTAGGGGTGCAAGATAGACAGGGAAAGTATGGTCACTCTTCATCTATCCTTTGGAATATAAATTTAAGGATTCAAAAGCAACTAGACACATAAAAATATTTCAACAGTATATTCAGCACTCAATTTGTTCAGCAAATGCAGGTTTGATATGCTGAGTGTTTAAATTTTGCTGGGTAGCTAATGAGGCTTTCTGAAGAATTTCTTGTGCAAGGTTAGAAACAAACTTTCCCCTTGGGGTTCCTATACTAGAACACTTTACAGTCATGATTTGCTGGAAAGAGCTTTCTACACTATGAGCTTTTTTCACTATGATCTCTTTTAATTTTATTAAAACATCATTGATTGACAATGTTCTGTCAGTTTCAGGTATATAGCAAAGTGATTCCATTATATATATATATATATAAATATATATATATATATATATATATAAAATCTTTAGAATATTTTTATTATAGGTTATTAAAATATATTGAGTATAGTTCCCTGTGCTATATGGTAGGTGCTTGTTAGTTATATATTTTATATATAGTAGTGTACCCTATGATCTTTTGACTCATCAACAGATGGATAGATTTTATTTTCTTAGAAAACCTGGTGTTATCATAGTTTTAACCATTTAGTTTGTGCACCTGGATTCTAACTTGTTGGCCATTCTGTGTCTGTATTCCTATAATGTAGAGACAAGTAATTTTTCTAGCTGGCTGATAAAGAGCAGGGCTTTTCCACTTTGGCACTCTTGACATTTGGTATGCATCAGCTTTTTGTGGAGGACTGTCCTGTGAGTGGACGCTGTTAAATAGCATACCTGTCAGCAGCAGTGCTCCCTCCAATTGTGACGACCAAAAATATCTCTAGACACCTCCAAAACTGTCTACTGAATCATGAATTGAAGCATGTACTGGAAGATTGTTCTTAACACTGATTGGCTGTGTAACATTCGATGGAGTTGGAGGTATGACACTGTTAGAAGAGTACTTTAATATATCTGCAGAAAACCCTGACTTGGTTTATAACTTCTCCCTTATAATGATTTGTATCAGTTGTGCCAATGTATCCTTGTTATGAAAGATAAGTTCCAACCAAGTCAATAAATTAGTTAATATATGGTCACACTCCAGTTATAAGGTAAATACGTGGTAGGGATATAATACACAACATGAGTGTTGTTGTTCAGACACTGAGTCATGTCAGACTTTGCAAAACCATGGACTGCAGCACACCAGGCTTCCCTGTCCTTCTCTATCTCTGGGATTTGGCCCAAATGTAAGTCCATTGAATTGATGATGCAATCCAACCATCTCATCATCTATTACCCACTTCTCTTCCTGCCTTCAATCTTTCCCAGCATGAGGGTCTTTCCCAACGAAAATAAAAGACCCTTCAGGCTCTTTGCATCATGTGGCCACTGTACTGGAGCTTCAGGATCAGTCCTTCCAATGAATATTCATGGTTGATTTCCTTTAAGATTGACTGGTTTGATCTCCTTGCTGTCCCAGAGACTCTCAAGAGTGTTCTCCAGCACCACAGTTTGAAAGAATCAATTCTTTGGGGCTTCCCTCTCAGCTCAGATGGTCAAGAATTCACCTGGAATGCAGGAGACCTGGGTTTGATCCCTGAGTTGGGAAGATGCCCTGGAGGAGGGCATGACAACCCACTCTAGTATTCTTGCCTGGAGAATCCCCATGGGCAGAGGAGTCTGGTCAACTACAGCCCATTGGGTCTCAAAGAAATGGACACAGCTGAGTGACTAAGTACACAGCCTTCTTTATGGTCCAACTCTCACATCAAAACCATTGCTTTGACTATACAGACCTTTGTCAGCAAAGTGATATCTATGCTTTTTAATACATTGTCAAGTTTGTCATGCCTTTCCTCCCAAGAAGCAAGCATCTTTTAACTTCATGGCTATAGTCACTGTCCATTATGATTTTAGAGCCCACAAAAAGTCTGTTACTGTTTACATTGTTTCCCCATCTATTTGCCATGAAGCAATGGGACTAAATGCTATGATGTTCATTTTTTGAATGTTGAGTTTTAAGCCAGCTTTTTTACTCTCCTCTTTCATCTTCATCAAGAGGCTCTTTAGTTTTCTCTCTCTGCCATTAGGGTGGTGTCATCTGCATATCTGAGGTTGTGGATATTTCTCCTGGAAATTTTGATTCCAGCTTAAGTTTCATCCAGCCAAGCATTTCACATGGTGTACTCTGGGTAGAAGTTAAATAAGCAAAGTAGCAATATACAGCCTTGAAGTACTACTTTCCCAATTTTGAACCAATCCATTGTTCCATGTCCAGTTCTTACTGTTGCTTCTTGACCTGCATACAGGTTTCTCAGGAGGCAGGTAAGGTGGTCTGGCATTCCCATCCCTTTAAGAACTTTCCACAGTTCATTGTGATCCACACAGTCAAAGGTTTTAGTGTAGTGTATGAAGCAGAAGTAGATATTTTTATGGAATTCCCTCACTCTTTTCTTTAATACAATAGATGTTAGCAATTTGATCTCTGGTTCCTCTGCCTTTTCTAAACCCAACCTTACAACTGGAAGTTCTTGTTTCACATACTGTTGAAATCTAGTTTAAAGGATTTTGAGCATTACCTTGCTAGCATGTGAAATGAGCACAATTGTATAGTACTTTGAACATTATTTGGCATTGCCCTTCTTTTGGATTGAAATGAAAACTGACCTTTTCCAGTCCTATGGCCACTGCTGAGTTTTCCAAATTTGCTGGCATATTGGGTGTAGCATTTTATCAGCATCATCTTTTAGGATTTGAAATAGCTCAGCTGGAATTTCATCACCTCCACTAGCTTTGTTTGTAGTAACACTTCCTAAGGCCCACCAGACTTCACACTCCAAGATGTCTGGCTCTAGGTTAGTGACCACACCATCATAGTTTTCTGGGTCACAAGATGATAAATATAATTAAAAGTGCTGTATGTTATATATATAAGCTGTAAAATTCTAAGTTCTCATCACACACACAAAAATTTTTCTTCTATTTCTTTAATTTTGTATATATAGGAGATGATAGATGTCCACTAAACTTATTGTGGTCATCATTTTATGATATGTGAAGGCCAAATCATTACGCTATATACCTTAAACTTATATTGTGTCATATGTCAGCTATATTTCAGTAAAACTGGAGGAGAAAAGAAAGAGTGCATGTTTAAAATAAATATGGTCATACTTTTTCAAGGATACAACAAAGTACACAAAAAGACACTCTTTATTAAAGGTGAGTACACTAAAGAATTATCAAACATGGTATTGTCAGTACATCTTATTCTAAATTTTACAAACTCCTATAGTGGTGGCATGCCTCATATCCAAATATCTAAAATCTAGTCCTGTGTTACAGTCAAATGAAAGTATGTAAGAAATCAGTAGAGCTATTTCCTTAAAATATCCCCAGGGATTAAAAATTATGAGAGTGAATGTATTCAATGCATCCCTACTTCCTAACCTCCTTCAACAAAAGGAAAGCAGTTACTGGTGCACTGTGCGTATTTCAACAGAGTATAATAAATAAATGCACATTATACATATAATTCTAAACATAATTGAATAAAGTAATTTTGTTTCTAAAGCGGCAAACGGAGGCCTCTATCATTCAGTTTAAATACATTGCATTTTATACAACCCTAGTGAAGGATAAAGCATGAGTTGTAACTGTTGTATGAGTCTGCATGCTCTCCAGCGAGAACCTTTTAGGAACTGCTGCCACCTGTTGGTCAGAGATTATAATACATAAGATCAAGACCAGCTGCTAGAGATGTATGTATGTGACGAGTTTTACTGTGGCTATTTGCATTTATCAATATTTATGAATATGATTTTTATCACTTTCCATTTAATCATACTTAATTAACTTATGGTATGTGTTTTTGCACAGTTGTCATATGATTTAACATCCAAGAAGTTTACTCCAAAAATGATTTGGATTTTGAAACAGAGTCAAACCTTGCTTGAGATTAGCTAGTTTCACAAAGAAGTGATATAGCGTGTTAAAGAATAATTCTATAACAGGCCTTTAATATTCAGTAATGGTTTCTTCATTACTGACTTCATTCAATAATGATGTCAACTTGCACAAGATGATAATATTGTTTCAATGTAGGAAATTGTTGTTAAACTAACAGCTTAGCTATGGAAAGAGATATAAGTATGCAGAAAAATTAGAAAACTCCAAAGACAACTTTGAGCATAGACCTATATTATTATAGAAAAAAATTCTCTTCATATACAAATATTAGAATAAACATTTGAGTGGGCTACTTCAAAACTAAGAAGTCAGAATAGAATCCCTTATAAGAATATGATGAACCTATATGCAAGACAGAAAGAGAGACACAGATACAAAGAACAGACTTTTGGACTCTGTGGGAGAGGGCGATGGTGGGATGATTTGAGAGAATAGCACTGATACATGTATATTACCATATGTGAAATAGATCACCAGTCCAGGTTTGATTCATGAAACAAGGCACTCAAAGCTGGTGCACTGGGATGACCCTGAGGGATGGGGTGGGGAGGGAGGAGGGAGGGGGTTCAGGATGGGGACACATGTACACCCATGGCTGATTCATGTCCATGTATGGCAGAAACCAATACAATATTGTAAAGTAGTTAGCCTCCAATTAAAATAAATTAATTTATTTTTAAAAAAGAATATAAAGAAAATTGCTAAGTGTCAAACATCTCTTCGGATATATTTCTACTTATGAACTAAATGGAAAAAATTTGCTGAAGTTTAACCAGCTAAACTGTGAGATTTTATCAATCATTATAACAATACCACTCTTAAGGATATACAATTATATATACAATAACTATTTTTAATCAAATAATGCATGTGCTAGGTAGGTGCTCTCTTAGGTAAAAGATTCTAAAGGCACAAAATATGAAAAGGGGCACTTCTCTTTTTGAAAAATATACTTATCTACATGCTACTCCATTTTAATTACTGGTGGTTTTGATGAAATCACTTTGGCTTTTTCTATAAACTAAGTAGCAACTGAAAGAATTGTGAAAACACTAGTTTTGCCTTGCTATAGTCGAAGACTCCAAAAAGGAATGGAAAAAAGTTTCAAAGATTAACATTAAAACATTGAAACAGAGAGACAGAATAGTAAAGAAAGTGAAAGTAAAAGACAGTCGCTCAGTGGTGTCCAACTCTTCGTGACCCCATGGACTGGAGCCTGCCAGGCTCCTCTGTCCCTGGGACTCTCCAGGCAAGAATACTGGAGTGGGTTGCCACTGTCTCCACCAGGTTGTCTCTCTGACCCAGGGATGGAACCCAGGTCTCCTGCATTGCAAGCAGATTCTTTACTATCTGAGCCACCAGGGAAGCCTAGTCTTTTATTTTTTGTTTTTTTCACTATTCTAGTAAAGGGTATGAAAAAACCATGATAGACCTGGCTCTTAGCAATGACTTAACCACTTATAAGCTAAGTAATGTTTTCAAGTCTATTAACTTTTTGAGGGAGAAGGAAATGGCAACCCACTCCAGTATTCTTGTCTAGAGAATCCTGTGGACAGAGGAGCCCGGTGGGCTGCTATCCATAGGGTTGCATAGAGTCAGACACAACTGAAGTGCCTCAGCATGCATGCATGCATTGGAGAAGGAAATGGCAACCGACTCCAGTATCCTAGCCTGGAGAATCCCAGGGACGGGGGAGCCTGGTGGGCTGCCATCTATGGGATCGCACAGAGTCAGACACGACTGAAGCAACTTAGCAGCAGCAGCAGCAGCTTTTTGAGGAGCTGTTTGAGCTTTTTGAGCTCTCCCCTTCATTCAATATCAAGAACATTACAGGAAGAAAGATTAGACTCAATGATATTTAAGTTCCTTTTCAGTCATAATATTCCACTACTTGGAACAAGTCTCAGTAATATCTTTATATTTTAAAATTATCATGATCATTAATCTTGTCACAGTCTCAGTAAATCTAACAACTCCCTTAAATTTAGCCATTTTTAGGAGGTAGTCTATGTAGGGCTACTGATTCATTACATTTTCTGTGGCTTTGTCATTTTAGAAGGCGTTAGCTTTAAGATATTTACACTGATATAATTTTTTTCCTTCCAACTAATATTCTCTAATACTTACAATCACATACTGGAGAAAGAAAAATGAACAAGAAAAGGTTCTCGCCTTAACGTAGGTAACAACATAGTATAAAGGTCAAACAGAAACAGATAATACTGGGCAATGATAAGAGAATTCGCAAGAAATAAATATTAAAAAAACACCTAACCCAGTCTTACAGTAAGTGAGGAAGGGATCAGAAAAAAACTTGCTAAAGGAAGGAAACAACGTAAATTTTAAATGTCTTAAGAGACGACTGAGAGGGTGCACAGAAATAAATAATGTAGATAGATCTATCACATTATTAGAAGCAACAAAAAGGATAAACTGAAATGAAAACACAGTTGAGAACAGAAAAGAGAAGCTTTTAAAAAATATCATGCAAAACAAAATATATGGCAATAATGTACTTTGGAATGAAGCAAATATGATTAGAAAGAAGATGATAGATATTAAAGATACCAATTTTATCATTAGCATTTCTTTAATTAGACACCAGATTAAGTAAAAGAGAAACAGATAAATATTCAAATGTAGAACAGAAGTGTATGTTCCTGGAAAAAGTTTTAAATATTCATATTAAAACCACCCAGGAAAAAATTGATGTACAATGGACAACATCAAGATATATAGCATTAAAATTAGTAAACTTCAAAAATATTCGTTGTGGGCTTCTCTGATGGCTCAATGATGGAGAATCCACCAGCCAGTGTCGGGGACACAGGTTCGATCCCTGGTTCTGGAAGATCCCACATGCCACAGAGCAACGAAGCCCACAGGCCACAGCTACTGAAGCCTGTCTACCCTAGAGCCGACGCTCCCCAAGAGAAGCCACTTGCAATGAGAAGCCTATGACCGCAACTACAGAGTAAGCCCCACTCCCCGCGATTAGAGAAAAGCCCCCACAGAAACAGACCCAGCACAGCCAAAATAAATAAAATCATATAAAAATACTCATTGTAAAAGGAGTGACTGCAGGATGCTGCATCTTGCATCCCTTCACCTTTCTTCCCTAACAAGCATTATGTTTGATGCACATACTACATCTGGGCCTCCTATTCCGACCCAAAGAAAGAAAAACCTTTTCAGCTGATCCATGGATAGGACATGTAACTGTCATAACTAGCAGATCCAGTGGTCATCTGAGGGTCAGTAGCAGATCAGAGTACTTTATGTTGCCCCTGGCAAGTCCTAACCCAGGAATCACAATGGAGTTCCTGGGTCCCTTGAATACACTCAGGGTGAACATAAAGCAATTTCAAGTGAGTTAACAAACGGTTCCACGTGATACACATGCAGTAACTTAAAGCTGAACTACTGGGGCTAACACAGACTCAGATGCGGCACTAAATGAACAAGGCAATCTTCCTAGAGAGCAGGACATCAAGCAGCATATCATTTTGCTTTTAAGAGGACATAACCATGAGTAAGGGGTTTGCATAGATACCAGAGGCTAATTGTCCAAACAGCTAGTCAAGGACATTAAAGGAACAATATTGGAGCACTACTGATGAAGATGTTGAGAAAAGGAGACACGGACAGTTTGGCCTTATAACAAAACGGCACAGGCAGAGTGGTTTAAACAACTTGTGTTTCTGACAGTTATGGACACTGAGTTTCCAAGATCAAGGTGCCAATAGATTCGGTTCTTGGTGATGGCCTACTTCCTTACTTGCAGACAACCACCATCTCATTATGTGGTTACACAGCCTCTTCTTTGTGTTCATATGGAAGGAGAGACACCTCTGCATCTCCTTCCTCTTAGAAGGGCATGAATCCCATCATGAGGATCCTACCCTCCTGTCATAATCTAAACTGAATACCTCCAAATACCATCACACTAGGGGTCAGTAGCATAATGAATGTGTGGTGAGGGAACATAGACATTCAGCTTATAATGGATAAGCTTCTCATACTCACTACTGCCTCTCACCAAGAAACTCACTTCAGTGCAAAAGAAAAAAGCGGTAGAATAAAGCCTATGGGATTACTGGTCTTACCACATAGTCCATCACCCAGAAGTGACAGCCTTATAAATGGTGAAAGAGTCTGTGGGGGAGCTGGCTATAATATGAGTTAAAGATCTTTTACATACAGAGCTCTATCCTGCAGAATGGAATATATGTACGAACAAGCTAAATATGGTGATATTTCCCATAAGCTGATCCAGAAGCAAACAGGGGGAAAAAGAACAGTACAAATAAACTTCACACACTTCATCGCCCTCTCTAAACAACTGTTACTATTTCTTTGGCATAATTTTTTTGAGTGCAGGGATGAATAAATCTCTCCCCTCCCCATTATTCTCAAACGGCCAGCCTTTTATTGCACACCTGCACCCTCTTGCAAAAGCCTGGGCAACACTGCTTGTAGACATACATAGTCTACAAGGAATGCCTATGCCACCTGGGGAGTTAGTCTGAAGGGTGTCCATCACCAGGTAAACACTATGTCCCAAACTGTCCATTATCGGAAACTTGGAAAAACACCGCTCTTCTCTATATGATCAGTTCTCTTCCCCCTAATCAGAGCTGTGATGGGCTCCAGGAGACTTTGGGACTTCACTTCAGCTACCAGCTACAGGGTAGAGATAGACTAACGGAACTCCTAGAATGGAGTCCAGCTACTAATGGTTCAGCTATTGGATCACCAGGGAAATTTAGGAGTCTGGGTCAATCATGTCTTTTTACATTGATGACTAAACAACAGCATATAAAAGACTGAGTTTAGGACATAAATTTCAAGTGGTCAAATGTCTCAAATGTAGATTTTCTTCACAGAGGAGATTCTCTAGGTACATTTTTAAGCACTGGAACCATAGAAGAAAAAATAAATCAAGGATGTTTGTATATGTATCTTAAGTTGCTTCAGTCATGTCCACCTCTTTGTGACCTCATGGACTGTGGCCTGCCAAGCTCTTCTGACGATGGGATTGGAGAGGCAAGAATACTGAAGTGGGTTGCCATGCCCTTCTCCAGGGGATCTTCCTGACCCATGGATTGAAGCCATGTCTCTTATGTCTCCTGCATTGACAGGTGGGTTCTTTACCATTAGCACCACCTGGGAATCCCTAAGGATGTCCAGGTCACTAATAAACTTACATTCTAACCAACTGTCACCAAGTCAGGAAACAAACAGTAAATCTGTCACTTAACTGCTGATAGTAGGAAACTCCATGAAAAAAAGAGAATAATGTGATTGGAGTGAAATTGATGCAAGGCTAACTTAGCTAGGGTAGTTAGAAACAGAAATGTTGAGACAATGACAGTTAGGCAAACATATGTTGAGGGGATGACTGGAAAAAGCAAGGAAGGAAGGAGCCTCCCAAGCAGAGAAAATGGCAAATGCAAAGACTCTTCAGCAGGAGGCGGCTTAGGATATATTCATTGTGACTGTGACATAGTAGAGAAGGGGTAGCATACGGGAGATGAGATCACAGAGAGGAGGGCCATATGGTGCAGTCACAGAGAAAGGGCGGAGAGGAGTGAGACAGTGTGAATTGTATTCTAACTGCAATGAAGCCACTGGAGCATCTGAACCAGGGAATCAATATGACCTGATTTATGACCTGTTGTTGTGATGGGGGAAAAGGGGGAAAGAGGGTGATCAAGGAGACCAGATAGAGAACAGAACTGATGGTGACCGAGAATAAAGTTGTTGAGTTGAAGATGGTGAATAGTAATCAGATATAAAATGTTGGGGATAGAGCCAATATATGCATCCTGATGAAGGACATGTGGAATGGTTTGAGAAATGAATGATACTTGCCTGGAGTACTCACACGAAAAATAGTTCTAATACTTAGTTTACCATGATTGACACAACACCTGTGTTAAACTAGTATCATATATTTGGAGAAATATCTAACCACAATGATCTTTAAAATACAATCAACATGAGGGCTTCAGAATGCTATTCTAACTTTTGAACACGACTGGCATGAGTTCCAGTCAAAGTCTTTTCCTTGCCCTTTAAAATGTGCAATATTTTCATTTATAAGCTCTATAATGCAATTTATTACAATACATGACACTAAAAAGCTATGTATTTCTACAAAGATGTTCATAAAATTGCACAGCAAAAGAAGAAATCACACTTTGATGATAATAGTTATAAATGTTTCTTCTCTCATGGTTATACTTTTATTTTTGTTTTATTTATTCATTTAGTCATTCACTCATTAAACAAATATTTAGTGAGCACCTTCAAGGTGGCAGAGAAGCTACTATCATCTAAGGACAAAAATAAAGTGGGCACACAGGGATAAAAGACACTCTCCCTACATCAAAAAGTTTATGATTTAGTGGAGGAAGGGGACACACATACACACTCAGGCATGCACACACGTACACACATAAATAATAATTATGACGCCCTAAGAGCTGTTAATTTTTCCAAAAACTTTCAAAGGATGCATATCAAAAATTTCTAGTACTAGTAGAAACTATATAAAGCTATATATAGAAATTATATATAGAAACTATATAAAAAATGGAAAAATATAAGCTTGTAGGTTTTTAAATATTTAATGTTTAGAAACCCACATTAAACTGCTATTACTTAACCACAGATAGATCAGTTTAAAATACATAAGTGTATCCTATTAGTGGTTTTAAAGCAAATTGCTTAACTAAATCATACCAAAAACACTTCCGGTGATTACCTTGTAGGGTCAAAATTGTTCTTTGCATGCTAAGCCACTTAAGAGGGAGAAAATTTTCATAACTAAACAAATCTAAAATGCTTCGAGGTGAAAAATATATTCCTTGAGCATTTGAAAAAATACAAATGTCAAAACTGATTAGATTTATTTTATTAACTATCAAAAATAAGCTCCTTTAATTCTAATGCAAAGAATTTGACAGAAAACCAGATGTAAATGTTAACTGCTGAAAGCAAAAACATCTTTCTCTTGGGTTGATGTTAATTTTTGCATAGAGCCTGCTGTAGTACACAGTTCCTCAGACACAAAAGCCCATCAGAGAAAAAAGGAGGCATCAAAGTTCCTAACTTAAACTTTAAAAAAAGTACAGAAAAAAGAAATGGAAATTAAAGCTGTTTCATGCCCTCATGGTGAAAAAATGGAAGTAATAGGGGAAACAGCTTTACAAATGCACCCACAATTTGGATGCATAGTGTATGCATCCACTTTCTTCTAGTATCTCAACATGTAAATTTCGAGTTTAAAGTGAGCTAGGAGATCCAAAGTTTTTATGAGAGAAATGCTTCACCCAGGAGGTAATTTAGATAGAGTGCATGTTCGCACTTACAGTCCCAATCACTCCAAAAAAAACAAAAAAAGAAGAAGCATCATTTCCTAATACCACAGACACTTGCTAAGTTGCTAAGTCGCTTCAGTTGTGTCCGACTCTGTGAGACCCCATAGATGGCAGCCCACCAGGCTCCCCGTCCCTGGGATTCTCCAGGCAAGAACACTGGGGTGGGCTGCCATTTCCTTCTCCAGTGCATGAAAGTGAAAAGTGAAAGTGAAGTCACTCAGTCGTGTCCGACTCTTAGCGACCCCATGGACGGCAGCCCACCAGGCTCCTCCATCCATGGGATTTTCCAGGCAAGAGCACTGGAGTGGAGTGCCATTGCCTTCTCCGACCACAGACACTAGTACACGTCAAAGTACATTTGGGAAGGAATTTCTCCCAGGATCCTGATAACACAAGCATAGACAAAACAAAACTGTCAGTGTGAACAAATTGCCCACAAAGCCAGTTCTCAGGGGCAGCCTTTGTGCCCTCACTCAGCCCTTTGACACTGAGGGATTTCTTCACCATTGACAGTGGGAAGATGCAGGCCTGGGCAGAACAGTGCAGGTACTGGCTGAGTGCACATCCTCACACAGGCATCTTCTCATGCACCTTTCCCCTGGGTCTGCTGCCCAGGTCTCTTGTCCTCACTGTCCATGACAGTCAGCTCCTCAAATGGCCCCTGAGGGCACTATTTGTTGATAAAGTCTTGACAAGCCTGTCTGAAATACCATAAAGCCGTTGAAGGCTCAATTAAGTTCACTTAAAATAGAAACAATACCTGGATTTCACTCAGATCCACTTGGAAGTGGGTGTCAGTGTGGAAGCTATCAAAAAGCTTGTTGGGACTTTCTCAGTAGGATTTCACGAGATCCTACTCATGTCAGAAGCTCAACTTAAAAGTTGCCACTTGAATGTTGACAAATGCCCTCCATTCTTAATTCACTCCTAAGCTTTGATAACACATTTTTCCCTGATCTTCTCATTTTTTTTTAGTTTCTTAAAGGCTCTTCAACTATCCTAATAATGTCAACATATATTACATAGCACATATGTTTTATTTCTTAAAGGTTCCCCAAATTCCTGATATTGTCATGTATATCACACAGCACAAAGCTTTGGAGTTTCCTTCTTTGCAGTCCTTATTAGTAGGATACAAGGAGATACACACAGACAGATTTGTCATTTCAGTGGTAATGGATTCCCATAGTCTCTGATATTACATCACTCTTTCAGTAAGTTTACTTTTCCTGTAGACGAAAGATGGATTAAAGCAGCTATAACTCAAATGCTGTCTATCTCCCGGGTGAAGAGGTCCAGTGTTTCTCAGATAGAGTTTATGGAAGTGAAGAAGAAAGTTTTTCACTTCCCTTTAACCGCTTTTGCCACCCTTTTATTCTTTCCAACCCTCCCTCTCTAACATCTGAAATATGATCTCTGAACCACAGGATATGAAGAAAAGTGCATAGAATATTTTTGATGAGACCAGATTGTTTTGCTAGACACTACTGAGAAAAGAACAGAAAAAGCACAATTAATAAAACCGCTTGTACTTGGAAGAATTATGATGCATCATGCAGGTCATTAAACAGAGAAAATTCCCCTTGCTATGTCTTCAGGTTGGTTCAGGCAAACTTCTTCATCACCACAGAGGACTGAGACATAAGATCTCTATCAGCTTGTCCCAACTCATGATTCTCTTGCTGAGGGAGAGAAAAATGCAAACACACAGAGACAATACTATATATTTGGAGTGAATAAAATTGCCTAATTTTTTTTAAGATGTATCCAATACAGTATGTTTTTGAATTAAAGTTTTGGAAAATGTACAGAGATAATTTCCTCATTATATGTTGACTCCAAATTATGTATGTCATTAAAGCAAACCATGCTTAGTACATTCAAAATAGTAGAATACTCACTTTAATCTCCAACACAAGTTTATGCATTTAGCAATTCATTATTTTTTTCACATACTATGGAAAAAACAACCAGATTCTGCCCAATTCCAAACTAACTCTCTGGTTGTAAAGTGTAAATTCAAGTGGCCCATGAATCATTCTGAGCATTAGAATAACATTTCACAAAACTTGAAGAGTGAATTCAAATGAAGAGAGAAAGATATATGCCTTATAATGTACTTTATAATGTTAACCTTATTTTTATTAAAAGAATCATTTGTTTGGTGTGTATTCTATGAAAGGCAATGTGCTAGGCAGTAATGACATAAAATAAAGAAACAGGTAACAAGAAAATGAACTACAAAGGTACTTAACACATACAGGCATCTTTGAGTGGCAGGCACTTTATGTATATCATCTAATAAATATAGCAATTCTATAAGCTGGTTTTATAAGACACAGAGGGAAGAATGCATGTGCAAAATCTCTATCTCATAAGAATCCAGAAATCCGGTAGGTAGTAAAGTTGACATTTGATTCTGGATCTGTATGACCCAAAGTTATTAAAAACTCTGTTATATAATTCAGCTAAATCGTTTGCAATGATGATCTAATGGCTAGACATTATCAGAGGATTCCTTGATTGTTTGTTTATTATCACATTTAGGCTCATAGTTCATAGGCTCATAGGTTCATAGGTTCATAGCCAACTATACTTAGAATTATGGAGTTAGGAAGGAATTTCATATATTGAGGAGGGAAGATTAAGTTCAGCTGAAACAGGAGAAAATTTCCTAATAATAGTAGAAACTTATTTCTCTCAAGTAAAGAAAAGCTTCAAAAAGACAGTCTAACATTAGTGTAGATGTTGCATGAAGTTTTCAAAGACATGGACTCCATCCATACTACTAATTTGCTGTCCTTAGATATAGCCTTCTTTGAGATTCAATAATGCTGCTAGAGTTCCAGCCATCCCATCTATATTCCAGGAAACAGTATGAAAGGAGAAAGGAAAAAAGAATGGTTCAGCATCTCCCTTTAAGGCCTCCTTGAACTTACTGCTAAAACTACTGCTCGTTGGCCAAAAGCAAACCCCATGTCTACACTCTGCTACAAATATTCAGGAAGAGAATGAGAATAGATATGAAGAGGGAATAAAAAGAGCCACAGTTGAAAAATAAATTAAGAAACAAGTCTTCATTCTCCTCCTGGTGCCCAAGTTTGGATAAAAACTAGCCATCTCACCAGACCTAAAGATTCAGCTCTACAGGTTTTTAGTGCTGAATGTCATCTGGGGAAGGGAAGCAGCAAAATTACTATGGTCTTTCACCTCCTCTCTCCCTGGTGTCCTCAGACAGGCTTCCATGTGAGGATGTGGGGGAATGGGCTGACATTCAGTCTCTATACAGATTCCAGGCCAGGAATCCCTCAAGGCTATGTCCATTTAGAAGGGTCCCTTTCTAAAACTCTCTTCAGTTTTAATGATGAGAATGAGCTAGCTGCAGTCCTTGGCCTTAGAAGCTGTTTGTCATCATCAAGGTAGCACTGACCTTTCTGCTCCCATATCAGATCTGGTTTAACAAATTTAAAGGAGCCTCTGAATTATTTCCAAGCAGTACCCTTATCAATAAAATCATAAATAAAAATTTGTCAGCACTCTACATATATATATAGTGGCTTTTTATAAGTTATATTCCTGTCCTAATGAACAAATCTGTTATTTATAGTGTAAGACACAAGAATATAATACCAAAAGATTAATATAATAGCAAAGGGGACAACTTACAAATAATTAATTTCCAAAATATATAAGCAGGTTATACAACTCAATACCAAAAAAAAAACAAAACCCAATCAAAAAGTGGGAAAAAGACCTTAACAGATATTTCTCCAAAGAAGACATACAGATGATTAACAAACATATGAAAAGATGCTCAACATTGCTCAGTATTAGAGAAATGCAAATCAAAACCACAATGAGATATCATCTCACACCAGTCAGAATGGCTATTATCAAAAGTCTACAAACAATAAATGCTGGAGAGGGTGTGGAGAAAAGGGAACCCTCTTGCACTGTTGGTGGGAATGTAAATTGATACAGCCACTATGGAAGACGGTATGGAGATTCCTTTAAAAACTAGGAATAAAACCACCCTCTGACCCAGCAATCCCACTCCTAGGCATATACCCTGAGGAAACCAAAATTGAAGAAGACACATGTATCCCCACTGTTCATTGCAGCACCATTTACAATAACTAGAACATGGAAGCAACCTAGATGTCCATCAACAGATGAATGGATAAAGAAGCTGTGGTACATATATACAGCCATAAAAAGGAACACATTTGAGTCAGTTCTAAGGAGGTGAACAAACCTAGAGCCTACTATACAAAGTAAAGTAAGTCCAAAAAAGAAATTTAAATATCATATTCTGATGCATATATATGAAGACTAGAAAGATGGTACTGATGAGTTTATTTGCAGGGCAGCAGTGAAGAAACAGATGTGAGGCTGCCAGGGTTAATTCCATGACAGGCAGCCTGGACCTAAGTTTTAGCTTTCCCCGAAATGGTAAGATTCCCTACCCCCATCAGGTAACCTGAAGCCAGCCAATCAGTATGCGCCCAGTAAGGGACAAAGGGAAAGCTGAAAAGCCCGCGAAAGCCCAGGTTTGAGAAAGCCCGCGAAAGCCCAGGTTTGAAAAAGCCCGCGAAAGTCTGTACCAATAGAATTGCTTTGTAAACATGTAACCAATCCGCTTAAGCCAGCTACTAATTGATTATGCATGTCTTATAAATTTGTGTAACAGCTTGGGCTCAGGGCTTTTCTGACCCTGCACCACTGTGATGGCGGAGGCAGAAGGCCCTGGCTCGAGTCAGTAATAAACTTCCCTTTTTTTGCGAGTTGCATTGCCTTGGAAGCCTTCTCTCTTCCCGCTCGGGGATTCGGACATCGGGCATAACACAGATAGAGAACAGACTTATGGACACAAAGGGATGAGTGGAGGGAGAGGGTGAGGCAGAGAGAGAGCAACATGGAAATTTACAATGCCATATGTAAAATAGATAGCCAATGGGAATTTGCTATGTGACTCAGGGAACTCAAACAGGGCCTCTGTGACAACCAGAGGGGTGAGATGGGGCAGGAGATAGGAAAGAGGGGACATGGGTGTACCTATGGCTGATTCTGGAAAACAACAAAATTCTGTAAAGGAATTATCCTTCTTTTAAAAAATAAAGTGGCAAATAAAAGAAAAAAATATATAATAATTGAAATACAAATTAAGAAACAGACAGTAGGTAATAGTCCTAATCTCTTCTTCCTGAATACCCATAGAAACTCCTGTCCAATCCTTGGGAAAGGCAGCCCATTTCAGAGACTTTTGTTCTAAAATATAAACCTCAGTTCTAAAAATTTCTCCTTTGCCATATACCCACCCTTATCTGAACTCTTCTTCCCCTTCTAATGGCCTTCCTCCCAGCTGAAACATCTCCATTGAATACACCCTAACAGCTGCTGCTCTCCACAGAAGCTCTCTATCAGAATTTCAAAAGGAATGGCTGTTTCTTAACACATTACGATGTATTTTAAACATACAAAAAGAATTTTTAAATGCACACTGATTTCTCACACTGACCTAAATCCCTCCCAACGCAGTTGGCTTCTGCATCCTGATCTGTCAATAGTGGGAGTGGAAAACATCTGCTACTGTTCTATGTCTGTGACTTCTTCAAATAACGTGAATGTCACTATTATCTGAAATGGCCACTTGTCGAATTTTAAGGCATGTATTAATTTGCTTTTGGTGTCCTAGTGCATTTTTCTTATCAAAACGATAGTCAAGAGGATGCAAATACTGAGGATATATAACTATGTAAGGAAATGAATGTTCCTTGATTGTTTTCACAATTCAAGATGAAGCCTGAGATTTCAGCCCAAGCACCCAGAAGATGTTGTAAAGCGGCCACTGAGTCAGGCACATTGGTTCATTCAGTACCACTCCAATCAGAAAGACACAGGCACATTAGAGAGTCCAGGCAACTAGAGAAGATTCAACCAAGTGAGCTGTTTGACTAGTCCAACATCATTTAGATCATCCTTGTAGTTCAAGGGAGCCTGCATTCGCCAGAAGTCTTTGGGCAGCAGAAACAACCCCTGGCAGGATTAGTGGGCTCAGTCCTTCTTGTCTTTGAGATGGATCCAAAGCAAGACTGCTGACTTTTCATAGCTCAATTGTGTTAGGGGGTGCTCTCAGTGGGGCACGTAAAGCTCTCTGTCACTAGGTTTGACAGATATAGGAACCCAAAGAATGTTAAAATTGCTTAGACAAATCTCCCTGAACATAGGCAAAATTCAGAAAGATTAAACTCCTGAAAAGTATAATTCACCATACTTTTCTTTAAGGACTAGGCCAGATACCGTGCCAAATAAATTATTCATTGTTTGTTCTCCATGTTGTTAAAAAAAACCAAAACCCTGAACTTCACTGATGTCACCATTCCATAACCTCAAAAATGAAAGTCCAGTTGAATATCTATTTTTAGAGGTTTACTGAACTGGAGTGGAGGGGTTGGGAAGTAGGTTGAAGTAAAAGCAAAAGGCCCAGAGAAAAGCATTATTCCTCAGGAGTGAGGAGAAATATTTTGATGGGTCATTTCGATGGTAGAAAGCACTATCTTGTTCCTTTGACATATCTCTGGGAATTTGTAAGATGTAAAGAAGAAAATCATGCATGTTAAACCTAGGAAGCCAAACACCAGGTCCTCGGCTGCCAGCTTGGACCAAGACCTTCACGCCCTTACTTGATTTGGAAAGAGGAAAGCCAGACAATTGGGCTTGGACAATGAGCACCTAGAAGTAACTAATGTGGGAGGAAAACAGGGGGCCCATCTCAAGTGTTCAGGAATGACCCTTGCAAGAATAGATGTTAAAAATAAGACAGAAATTGAATTTATTTCCAACCTACTGAGTGGATCTTGGGCAGATGTCATTTGATTTCTTAAAAAATTCAAATGTAGCAATTCATATACCCACAAAGTAAGGCAAAAACTATACTATACCAATAATAAAATACCTCATATTCATTTGGATGTATTTATTTACAGTCTGCATCATCTGAAGTTCAGTAGAAAGTAAATGATTGCTACTTTAGTAAGGACTGTCTCTTTTTTCAACCCTCAAGTTATAATAGGAAGTATTTCTGAATTCATTCATGGTAATTATTATGATTTTTGTTAATCATAGCTAAGACTGTCATCTCACGTATAGCCTGCTAGTTTTCCATAAACTAAAATTATATATATATATGCTCTATGATAGAAGGTATTGACCACACAGAAATAATTTAAATAATTAGGCATATGCTTTTTGAATTATGGAATATTTTAGGTATATTAAAAAGATGGAGAACAGATAAGAAATATTCATATACTCATTGCACACTTGAAATCCTGTAATTTCCACACTCTATTAGATGCCATCAAAATTTTAATTTTAGCATTTAGATGTCTCTTAATGTTTTTGATAACTGTACTTTATGCAATTATATATCAAAAATAATAGAAAGAATTATTTCGTTTTTGAAATTTACATAAATGATATTGTAATACATGCATAAACACCTTCTGAAACGTGTTTTTGTTTTGTTAAACTATACATTTTTGTGAATTAGACATGCTAATATAAATAGCTCTAGTCCATTCACCTGCTATATATTATTTCATAAATTAAACTCACATTATTTATCCATTATCTGATTGATGGAAATATACACTGATTCTACATTTTCATTGGATACTGAAAATAAGACAAATTCTCTTAAGGCGGCAGTTTTCTTAAACAATTCTTGTATTTTTTTGTCCATATGTGTCACAATTTCTCTTAACTAGATCTAGAAATAAAATTGCTGATCCTAAGAGTATAAATACATTGAAAGTGAAAATGAAGTCACTTAGTCGTGTCTGACTCTTTGCGACCCCATGGGCTGTAGCCCACCAGGTTCCTTCATCCATGGGATTCTCCAGGCAAGAACACTAGAGTTGGTTGCCATTTGGACCTTGTAAAATTGCTCCCCTAAGAGGATAATACTAATTTATCACCTATCACCAGCATTGTATGACACTTCCCATTTTCCACATTCATAACATGATATCATCAGGCTTTCAAATGTTTGTCATCTTGGTGGAATGCAGTGCATTTCACCAGCACTTTTATTCATTTTCTATTACTGCTATAACACATTAGCATAAATGCAATTACTTAGTAATAACACAAGTTTTTTATCTTCCAGTCTAGGAGATGAAATGTCCAAACTGGATCTCAAATCAAGGGATCAGCAGGGCTGTTTTCCTTCCAGGGGTTTCACAGGAGAATCTGTTCCTTTGCTTTATCTGGCTTCTATGGGCTGCTTCATTCCTTGGCTTGTGGTTCCTTCCTCCCCTTCAGATTTCTCTCTGACTCTTCTGCCATCATCTTCCACCTATAAGGATCCTTGTGACTACCTAGAATCCATCCCAATAATCCAGGATAATCTCCCCATCCCAAGATCAGTTGATTAGCAGACTTAATGCCTTCTACAACTTTAACTCCTCTTTGTAGTGTAAACTAACATATTCAGTTTCCAGGGACATCTTCAGGGGTCATTATTTTGCTTAACATGGGGTTTAATTTTGTATTCTCTTGACTACCATTGACATTGTCTATTTTTACATGCTTATTAACTACTTGGGTTTCATCTCTGTGAATTTCCAATTTTTTCCATTGAGTTCTTTTTCATAAAGTTTGCCAAATCTCTTTGTATTTTGAGGTTTCTAATAGTTTGTAAAGTATACATATTTCAAATAACATCTCCAAACCTCTGACCTATCTTTTGCCTTTCATTTGGTATCTGTAATTAAGAAATGCTGCTCCCAAAGTTGTTGTTGCTCTACTATAGCCAAACTTATCACCTTCTGGTTTATAGTTTTGGTGACTCAAGAAATTTTTCTGTATATTATTTCCCAATTGTTTGAAGCTGTTATACAGGATGCAAAAACTTCTGTATAGTAATTTGATTTACAGAAATCTCCACACTGTTTTCCATAGTGGCTGTACTAGTTTGCATTCTCACCAGCAGTGTAAGAGGGTTGCCTTTTCTCCACACCCTCTCCAGCATTTATTGCTTGTAGACTTTTGGATAGCAGCCATCCTGACTGGCGTGTAATGGTACCTCATTGTGGTTTTGATTTGCATTTCTCTAATAATGAGTGATGATGAGCATCTTTTCATGTGTTTGTTAGCCATCTGTATGTCTTCTTTGGAGAAATGTCTGTTTAGTTCTTTGGCCCATTTTTTGATTGGGTCATTTATTTTTCTGGAATTGAGCTTCAGGAGTTGCTTGTATATTTTTGAGATTAATCCTTTGTCTGTTGCTTCATTTGCTATTATTTTCTCCCAATCTGAGGGCTGTCTTTTCACCTTACTTATAGTTTCCTTTGTAGTGCAAAAGCTTTTAAGTTTCATTAGGTCCCACTTGTTTATTTTTGCTTTTATTTCCAATATTCTGGGAGGTGGGTCAGAGAGGATCCTGCTGAGATTTATGTTGGAGAGTGTTTTGCCTATGTTCTCCTCTAGGAGTTTTATAGTTTCTGGTCTTACATTTAGATCTTTAATCCATTTTGAGTTTATTTTTGTGTATGGTGCTAGAAAGTGTTCTAGTTTCATTCTTTTACAAGTGGTTGACCAGTTTTCCCAGCACCACTTGTTAAAGAGGTTGTCTTTTTTCCATTGTATATCCTTGCCTCCTTTGTCAAAGATAAGGTGTCCATAGGTTCATGGATTTATCTCTGGGCTTTCTATTCTGTTCCATTGATCTATATTTCTGTCTTTGTGCCAGTACCATGCTGTCTTGATGACTGTGGCTTTGTAGTAGAGTCTGAAGTCAGGCAGGTTGATTTCTCCAGTTCCATTCTTCTTTCTCAAGATTACTTTGGCTATTCGAGGTTTTTTGTATTTCCATACAAATTGTGAAATTATTTGTTCTAGTTCTATGAAAAATACCGTTGGTAGCTTGATAGGGATTGCATTGAATCTATAGATTGCTTTGGGTAGAATAGCCATTTTGACAATATCAATTCTTCCAATCAACAGTGTGGAGATTTCTTAAAAAACTGGAAATAGAACTGCCATATGACCCAGCAATACCACTTCTGGGCATGCACACCAAGGAAACCAGATCTGAAAGAGACACGTGCACCCCAATGTTCATCGCAGCACTATTTATAATAGCCAGGACATGGAAACAACCTAGATGCCCATAAGCAGATGAATGGATAAGGAAGCTGTGGTACATATACACCATGGAATATTACTCAGCCATTAAAAAGAATTCATTTGAAGCAGCTCTAATGAGATGGATGAAACTGGAGCCCATTATACAGAGTGAAGTAAGCCAGAAAGATAAAGAACATTACAGCATACTAACACATATATATGGAATTTAGAAAGATGGTAACAATAACCCTATATGCAAAACAGAAAAAGAGACACAGATGTACAGAACAGACTTTTGAACTCTGTGGGAGAAGGTGACGGTGGGATGTTTCGAAAGAACAGCATGTATATTATCTATGGTGAAACAGATCACCAGCCCAGCCTGGATGCATAAGACAAGTGCTCGGGCCTGGTGCACTGGGAAGACCCAGAGGAATCGGGTGGAGAGGGAGGTGGGAGGGGGGATCGGGATGGGGAATACGTGTAACTCTATGGCTGATTCATGTCAATGTATGACAAAACCCACTGAAATGGTTTGAAGTAATTAGCCTCCAACTAATAAAATAAAATTTAAAAAATAAATAAATAAAATAAAATAACAAAAAAAAATAAGTAATTTGATTTACAGGGATCTGTTGCTCTCTCTTACTAGTTCTAATAGTTTATATGCAAATTCTTTTGAATTTTCAAGGTAGGGGATTTTGTTATCTTCAAATAGAATTTTTGCTTCTTCCTTTCCAATTCTTGCACATTTTATTTCTTTTATTGTTCTTACTGTGCTGACTGGAATTTTAAATCTAATATTGAGTAAAAAATAATACCAGATATTCAAAATTGCTTCTTAACTCTGAAAAAGTTTCTAAAATTTTATCATTAAATTCTTAATTATAATTCTTCTGGAAGTTCATGATAGATATCTTTTACAAAGTAATTTTTTTCAACTCTATTTTGACAAGAGTTTTATCACAAATAGTGATTTAATTTTATTAATTAATTTTTCTATGTATTAATTGATATGTCCAATGTAAAACAAATTTAAAGATAAATGTAGGTTAGTTTTTCAACATATCAGAATATTGTAATTTAGCTGATATTGATTAAACTTTGAAGCACCAAAAAGTAAAAATATATATACAAATATAATTATTGAATACAATCTAAAACAAATTCAATACTTCTATCTTCTAAAATAATATGTGTAAAGTTATGATAGTGTCTCTTAATCATTCAGGATAATCAAATAATATTTAATAATCTATGCGAGACAGTGTCAATATTTTTAAAATTATCTTTCTTCCTCTTTCCCCAGGTTTGAATCTCATGTCTTTAATTTGCAATCCTCACTAATTACCTACTGAAGTCATCTACCAGCTCCCTGTGGTTGGAAAACTCAGCAGTGGCCACAGGACTGGGAAAGGTCAGTTTTCATTCCAATTCCAAAGAAGGGCAATGCCAAAGAATGTTTAAACGATTGTACAATTTTGCTCATTTCACATACTAGGAAGGTTACACTCAAAATCCTTCAATCTATGCTTCAGCAGTATGTGAACTAAGAACTTCAAGATGTACAAGCAGGATTTAGAAAAGGCAGAGGAACCAGAAATCAAGTTGTAAACATCCGTTGGATCATGGAGGAAACAAGGTAATTCCAGAAAAACATCTACTTCTGCTGACTACGCTAAAGCCTTTGACTGTGTGGATCACAACAAACTGTGGAAAATTCTTAAAGACATTGGAATACCAGACCAACCACCTTACCTGTCTCCAGAGAAACCTGTATGCAGGTCAAAAAGCAATAGTTAGAATTGGACATGGAGCAACAAACCAGTTCAAAATTGGGAAAGGAGTACATCAAGGCTGTATATTGTCACCCTGCTTATTCAATATATAAGCAGAGTACATCATGCAGAATGCCAGGTTGGATGGTTCATAAGCTGAAATCAAGATTCCTGGGAGAAATATCAACAACCTCAGATATGCAGATGATACCATTCTAATGGCAGAAAGTGAAGAGGATCTAAAGAGCTTCTTGATGAGGGTGAAAGAGGAGAGTAGAAAAAGTTGGCTTAAAACTCAACATTCAAAAACCTAAGATCATGGCAGCTAGTCCCATCAATTCCCAGCAAATAGAAGGGGAAAAAGCAGAAGTAGTGACAGATTTTATTTTCTTAGGATCCAAAATCACTGCAGATTGTTATTGCAGCCATGAAGTTAAAAGACATTTGCTCCTTAAAAATTAGAAAGCTATGACAAACCTAGACAATATATTACAAAGCAGAGACATCACTTTGTCAACAAAGGTCCATATAGTCAAAGCTATAGTTTTTCCAGTAGTCATTTACAGATGTGGGGTTAGACCATAAAGGAGGCTGAGCACTGAAGAATTGATGCCTTCAAACTGTGGTGCTGGAGAAGACTCTTGAGAGTCCCTTGGACTGCAAGGAGATCAAACCATTCAACCCTGAATATTCATTGGAAGGACTGAGGCTGAAATTGAAGCTCCAATACTTTGGCTACCTGATGTAAAAATTCAGTTCATTGGAAAAGTCCTTGATGCTTGATAAAATTGAGGGCAGAAAGGAAAGGGGGTGACAGAAAGTGAAACAGTTGGATATCATCACAGACTCAATGGACACGAGTTTGAGCAAACTCTGGGAGATAGGGAAGGACAAGTAAGCTTGGCATGCTGCAGTCAACGGGGCTGCAAAGAGTTGGACATGACTTAGTGACTAAACAACAGCAACCAATGCCCCCATCTCAGTCCATCTCATTCTTTGAAGAGTTTAATTCTCAGCTTATTGTCAATTCTTTTCACTATAACTGCTATTATTATTCCCTGGAAATATCTGTGATTGCATACCTGATGCTTTTCACATCCAGCACTCTTAGTCCTTGAGCTCCTTTATACATAAGAAAAACCTCACTCTTTTTTTAGCAAAACCCTTGATTTTGTCATTACCAAATGCAAGAGCCTCATTCCACTCAGTTCTAGGCACTCCACTCCCCAGAAATAATCTCCTATTATTCCAACTCTCTTCTTCTTGTCCTGCATGAAACTCCTAAAGTCTTTTGACCACAGACTAATATATAATTGATCCCTTAGCCTTTTCATTGCTCTTGACCTTCCTGTCTTCTTTATAAACCTTGAAATGGATAATAGTGTTAAAATCTTGCAAAAAGACATATATAGCCATTAAGTTAATAGCTGGAAGACTCTACAGTAATTAAAACATAAGAGCCTGAAATGAATTTATGTTTATTTTTAACTAGAAGCTTTTTTTCTCTCTGATTTGGTTTCTTGAATTTTCACAGTGTGCTTGATTTTACCAGATAAGAGCACTTGAGATAAGTGAAATATAACAATAATTAATACTAATAATTTTTCAAAATTAATAAGTCCTTGAGTGTTGTTTTTTCCCAATTGGATATTGATGTGATTGACAGAAAGATGCCAAGAGGTACAATGTTTTGATATATCGTTTCATTAATGTCAAGGAACAGAGGAGATTTACTGATAAGCTAATGAAGCTTAATCTTCAAGACCCCATATTGCACAGATCGCTTCTAAGGCCCTGGGAGGTGCAAGCAATGCATTCACATAGTCATGTTTTTGTATAAAATGCAAAAAATAAGCAGTTTTAATCACAAGTTTTTCAAATGACTGTTAACTTTTCTCTCAGATAAGACTAACCCATAAAATCGATGGGGTCTGGGCAAGAAAACAAACAGAGGCCTCATCCTGCTACCCAATCCCAGTTCTACTCCAGACTCTACCCAACAAGGCAAGGGTCCTCAGCTTACATGTCACCCCAACCCACACAGCAGAGCTCCACCCACACTCTCCCTACCTCCATTCCTAAAATATCACCTCCCCAACCAAGATCAAACCAGTCAATTTTAAGGGAAATCAACCCTGAATACTCATTGGAAGGACTGAAGCTGAAACTGAAACTCCATAATGTTGGTCATCTGATAAGAACAGCCAACTCATTGGGAAATTTTCTGATGCTGGGAAAGATTGAGGGCAGAGGGAGAAGAGAGTGCCAAAGAATGAGATGGCTGGATGGCATAAGCGATGCAATGGACAAGAACTTGGGCAAACTTTGGGAGATGGTGAGGGAGAGGGAAGCCTGCTGTGCTGCAGTCCATGGGGTCACAAAGAGCTAGGCAAGACTGGGCAACTAAACAACAGCAAAAACCAAGAGCTCAGGACTCATGTAACTGGAGTGCTGAAAAAGAGGATGCGCCTGAGGGAAATTCACACCCTGGAAGCAGGCTTGAGGCTCCACAGAGCAGGAGGTTCCAGGGCTCCAGGTACCTGGGTCATGGTTATAGGGGATAAAAGGGATAAGATTTGGGTTTGTCAGAGGCTTGCGAAGGAAACATATTCTCATGGACCATCAGACTGCTTGTCCCAGACCTAAGGCCAATTCTGAGGCATTTAGCTCTGATCTGCTCCTTATCACAATTCTCCTCAAATAAGATGACACTGGAATGGACATAGGAGTCTAAGAGATGGTTGACTTGGGGACAGAATTTCTGTTACATTTAGTGGAATATATCTATATGGATTGCTGTCACCTCCAGGTATAGTTTATTGGTCCTGGCAATTCTGATATAGAAATTGTGTTTAGGAGCCTTCCCTATACTGACTCACTCATTGAGGTGACTCAAAGAACAGGGCCAAGGGAAAATGATGCTCTTGTACCTGGAGCTGGAATATATGGGAAGTAGGGAGAAACAAGATTTGAGGAATACAGAAAGAAACTAGTAGAAAAGAAACAAAGTTGAAATGACATATCCAGAACAATATATTTGCAGAAAAGTCTTCTAAATTTTATACTATATATGTGAAAGAATCTTGATAAAGATTTTCCCAAATTTGACCTCAAAAAGACCCTTAAAATGTGTATATATCTTCATCAATAATGAGTTATAAAGCCAAAATAATTTTTATATTATCAATAATTAAGTCAATCAACCACTCTCTATACAAACTACTTGAAAATCGTTGCCACATAAAGAGGTGATCAGAGAGCATGCAGCCAAAGACAGGGGGAAGAGCATGGTAAAGATGTTATTTCTCTGAGATTTATGATGATTATAGTATTTATCTGCTTTTAAGATGAATTTGGGCTTGCCTTTTGGCTCAGATGATAAAGAATTCGCTTGCAATACAAGAGACCAGACTTCAATCCCAGGGTCAGGAAGATCCCCAGAGAAGGAAATGGCAACCCACTCCAGTATTCTTGCCTGGAGAATCCCCATGAACAGAGGAGCCTGGCGCGCTACAGTCCATGGGGTCACAAAGAGTCAGACATGACTGAGCGACTAAGCACTGGTACAAGATGTATTTACCAAATTTACGTATCAACTAGATATTTTTATATCCATAAGTTTACATTACTTTTCATAAAAAGGGCTTCCAATATTACATAAACTTCAGGCCCCACAAAACTTGGGTCCATCCTGGCAAAGAGTAAGGAATTATATCAGTCTGAAGGTGAATATTCAAAGCAGAAGACAGAACAACATACTCTCAGACTAGTAAGGCCCTTCTCAAGACTCCAAACTCCTCTGGAAGAAGTGCCACTGTTCTAGACACCACCTGCAGAAAGAGGATCCCACCAGGCATGAGAAGCTCATCTTGACCATTTTCATGGAGAGAAGGCTTCACATCCTGTTCCTTGCACACTCTTCACCAACTCTTTCGAAAACTCTGGCTGCAGGTCTGTCTACTCACCAGATTCTAATAATGTGCAAATCAGCGCTCACACAGCCCAAATTCAAACATAAATTGCTCTATTTTTATTTCAAAACTTGATGAAATCTAAGCTGTGTTTTCAGAAGTAACTCTCAGCAAGTTCAGACTTTAGGTCAGTCTGAGGACCACACATGTGTTCTCCCTCCAAAGAATTCCATTTAAATGATGAAAGGGATACTGTTTCCAGAATGAGACTTTTAAATATATTACACATTTTTGAGATGTTTTCTACATCCTAGTTTTGACCCCACCTTCAACACAGAAATATAATGAACAAGAAAGAGATTTGACTTGGGTCTAGATATTAGCTTAAAACAGAAAGCAGATACTTTCAAAGTCAGTTGCTGCCTGCAAGCTATCAGGTAGATTACAGGACTGTGGCAATCCTCATCTTTATTGCATGTTAATGTGGCAAGATTTCTAGAACCAGCATCTGACAAATGCTGGTGCACATCACCTATTTCATAGGTAAATGGGTAAGTCCCCCTGTCACATATGTGAACCACCAGAAGTAAATCCAGAGAGGTAAGGAGAGTAGAAATTTTTTTTTATTTACAGACTCACAGTACTTTAAAGGGTAAACGAAACAGATCTGAAATCACTACCACTCCCTCAAGCTTTTTTTAATACCAAATCAGACAAGACGTGTAGCCTTTATTAAATATGTGTGGAGCTGCTGGTTAGAAGCCAGAGCAGTATATATTCTGCCCTACTTTTCTCAGAGTCTGCTATTGGAGCTATCACCCTAACTGACAAGAGCCCTGTTCTCTCTTGCCAGGAGGCAAAACCAGTCTGGGGAGCGGCACTCAGCGACTGCACATCCTCCCTTGGAGCTATGACAAGAGCTGATCAGTGCTGCCAAGTCCAGTTATACAAACCGTCACGGCCCCCTTGTTTCTCATAGATTGCAAGAAGCCCTGACTTCTTAAGAGAGTGCCAAAATAAATCTGCTATATTAAATAAGGCTGAGCAAAGGTTTATACATTTCATTCTAAAAGCCTAGTCAAGTCATATCTTAGAGTATGTCTAGTAAATAGTTATTTATAGAGTGAATAAACTCTTCCCCTGGAAAAAAATACATGCCAATGCTGCCAAGCTAATCAACTTAAAACAATTATGTAAATTAAATAACTGTGACTTTTTCATCTAGCCTCTCAAGTCAGACTATATACCCTTGAAGCTAAATTAGCATATTTTCTTAGCTGATTCATCTAAGACTATCAAAATATTCAACTGAGGAAAACTGGCTTGCACACAAACTTGTGCATTTGGGGGTTACTTACCTTTAATGCTAAAATGTCACCTGCTAATAATGACAGTGACAAGAGGTACAGAATAAGGTATTCATTATTTTGTCAGTTTCTTACTTAACAAGATAGAAGTACTTTATAAACTTTGATGCTTAGGAGTCTATTTTAATGCATTCCCATTATAAACCAATAAACTAGAAATTCAAGACAAACTATCACAGATCTCTTTCATGTTACAGATTTTTTGATTCTTTATAAATAATATTGTATTGAAAATGTCATTATTCTTTGATATTAAGGTAAAAACCACTTCATCCAACATCTGTTTTCACATAAAGATTCACTTTCCAGTCATCAAATTATTCTTTTGCATATATGCAAAGAAGTCTAGTATTCTAATCTGATATGTTTGGTCCAGTGTAACAAGGCATAGGTTACCATAAATCTGTATACTTTTGAAGTTTAATGTATTCTTAGTTGCACTCCCTTTTTTCAGACAAGGAGATTAGGCTGAAAGAAGTTCCATGACTTACCCAAGCTCAAAGAGTTCTTTAGCCACGGGTCAGTCCAAGAATGAAGTTTCTCCAACACTTGGCCCCGTGTTTTTCTTCCATCACAGCTCAACTTGCCCAGCAGAACCTGATCAGCTGCCTTAAGAAAGAAACATTGATTTCCAAATAAATAAAAGTCTAGATGTGAAAAATTATTAAAGACGTGCTTTTTACCTGTTTAGCATTAGATTAAAAGGTGAGCAAAGTAATAAAACAAGATTGTATTAGTAATTACTTTTACTTTCTAGCAAATGGTGTTTAAGTTTGGAAAGACTTAAGAGAGATACATGCCATGCCAGAAATTAAAACCATAATAATATAGCTACTGCTAAATTGTTGTTTTTAAAAATGTAGAGAAAACAAAACTATTATATGTGATTTTATGAAAAACAAAACGTCATGTTTAACTCATCACCAATTAAAATATTAGTATCTCAATTATTGATATTTTACTATTGATTTTTTCTCCATACTGGAGTTAAGTGTGATAAACACGATGTGAGCAGAGAATTCTGCTCAATATTCTATAATAACCTAAACGGGAACAGAATTTGAAAAAGAAAGAAAAAATGATAATATAAAATGTAAAAAATTAGAAGTTAAGATACTCTGTGCATGAGGGTAACACTTATTTCTTAATTTGTTTATATGAAATTTAGCTTGAGGATAATCCAAGAAATTCAACCATTCAATAAAGTTTGCTTCCTTATTTGAATAATTCATCTTTGCATCTACTTGCGTTATCTGTCAGCTTTTCACTCTCCTGTACCCATGTTAATCATTATGCAAAGCTATTTACCTTAAACAATTTTTCATTTCATTAGGCTACTAAAAGAAGTCCACATTTTCAAAGGAAAGTTTTCCTACTAGCATAGAGCTGGTGCTTTTTTTAAAAGCAGAATTTTCAATATAAGACAACTTATGGTTACTCAGAAGTCATAAAACTCAATATAAATGTTAAAACCTTATCACATATATTAAGTAATCCTAAAAATTATTTTAGTCAATAATCAATAACTCTGTTATATAAAATTTTTTAAAAAGTTCAACTTCCATACTGCAATGAAGATTCCAATTTGAAAATTACTGGTTCAAAACTGAATCCCTACTTTCCTGTTCTATTTTTAAATCTGCCTTTTCTCCCATATCCACCAATTCCCTAGGTGCAACTACAAAACATTAGGGCAACCAGAGCTAGGAATCACCTGAATTCCCTCCACTTTCCCATTGTCCACTAGCAAATGGTTATCCAAAATAGGCATAAACCCTAAACTATGCTCCCATTAGGCTATAAGTAGCTTCAAAACATCCTTCTGGCTTTTGTTCTTGATTCTCTGCAATCTGCTTTCCATATAGCTGCAGGAGTGATTCTTTGAATTGTTTACTGAATCCTGCATGCATCTGACCAAAAACCTCAGTTTATTTTTTTTGCATTTGACAATCTTACTGATCTCTTCCTTACTCCCATTAAGCCTCTCCTTATGTTCCAAATATGTCTCCCTTCCTGATATCTGCATGTGTGTTTTCCTCTGCCTGGAATGCCCTTCCCTCTTTTCTTTGCATGTTGTGTTCTATTCATTGGTCATAATTCAGTTAAACTTCTCAGAAAGCCTCTTCCTTTCATCTCACTCGAAAATGGGTTCTCTGAATCCAACCCACCCTACTCTTATATGTTAGGCTTTCAGATTCAGTTGTTTAAGTCACTGTTTATATGTCTTCGATTTATACGTCTTTGATTTAATTGTTTAACGCTGATGGCTTAGCCTTTCTCCCCACCCTGACTATAACCTCCTGAAGTGAAGAAATCTTATCTCTAGTCGTGCACCAAAGTGCCTCCAATATTTAGCAAATTTAAGTTAATGACTAATTGGTAAAGATGTGGGTAAAATGTGAAAATTCACATAGTTTTTGATAACTTTCATGATGCTAGTGGTAAAGAACCCACATGCCAGTGCAGGAGACATAAGAGATGTGGGTTCCATCTCCAGGTTAGGAGGATCCCCTGAAGTAGGGCATGGCAGCTCACTCCAGTATCCTTGCCTGTAGAACCCCATGGAAAGAGGGGCCTGGCAGGCAATAGTCCATGGGGTCACAAAGAGTTGGACACAACTGAAGCAACTTAGTACATGCTTATAAAAGAGCTCTCAAGCATTTTCAAGTTAAATAAAGATAGCGTTCACATGGGTTAAGATTCCTAAGACCAAGGAGAGCACCTCTAAGTGTATGCTTGGATGACTACCATATATCCTGATGACTATTGAAGATATTTTTACTGAGATCATCCCAAGGCATTGCTTCCCTGGTGGCTTAGCAGTAAAGAATCTGCCTGAGATGTAGGAAATGCATGCAGGAGATGCAAATTTGATCTCTAGGTCTGGACAATCCCTTGAAGAACTAAATGGCAAGCCACTCCAGTATTCTTGTCTGGGAAATCCCATGGACAGAAGAGCCTGGCAGGCTACAGTCCAGGGGGTCACAAGAGTTGGCCACAACTTGGCAACTAAACAATCCCAAGGCACTGGAAGTTAACAGATAATTCAAGTGAAGCTTTTTAAAATGTTTTGACATATACATACCTTTGTCTACTTAACTACAGAAAAAATTCTTCATGGAGCTATGTTCTGGAGAACAGCAATTTCAAGATCAAATAATATCTGTAATTGGCAGATTATTCATAAATTGTGATGGATTTTTGCTGATAATTATGAGCTCTTTCACCCCTTGTAACTTGCATGCATTGGTGGTACAGCTGGAGAAAGTCAGAGAACTATCTTATGCTCTGAAGCAGAGGTTTACCTCAGTGTGAAGCTAATTAAGCCACACAGGGGCTCTAACCCCCGAATTTGCCCTCATTAGCATCATACTGTAACCAATGAAGCCACCTAACCAGACAGACTGGAGGCCAAAGTACTCCTACTGACATCCCACTTCTCATTTTTGGAGAGAGAATATGAGAGTTTTGAGAGGAATCAGCTTTTGATATTTACCAGAAAGCCTGGTGATAAATTACACAACTTTATTTAACAGATACTGTTAATTTAATGTGATGGCAAATCCCATATTTCAAATGGGATGGCAAAATAACAGTTCAAACACTTTTAGATATTTTTGGAAGGTCTATTTCATTATTCTCTAAATTATACCATTTTCCCAAACAATCTATGCTTCAAAGGTAGAAAACTCATGATGACAGCATAGAGGGCTTCACTTAGCATATGAAATATTTCCCTAAAAAGTGAATAATCACACACGTGTGTGTGTATATGTATGTATGTATATGTGTTATATGTATTTATACATATAAAACAGCATATGTATACATATACTGTTCATATATAGTTTCCCCAAATTCTGAACCCCATTATATGCTTCAAGGCAACAAGTGAAAGAGTATCATATTGATTTCTTACAGTAAATGTGCATTCTACCTTGTGTTTTGAGTGTTCTGAAACATGTTTTGTTCACTGCACTTGTTCTTTCTGTTATTTTACTTTCAGATGAAAAATTTTTATCTTTGATGACTGGCAAAATGAATATGTGATAGTACTGAACTATTGCAAAGAAAACACAATGGAAGAGTACATCAAGCTGATATTAAGCTTTTCAGTATATCAGGAATGAGAAATAAAAGATAAATCATCATTCAGAGAACAAATTAGTGGTTACCAGTGGGAGAGAGAAGGGCAAGGGGCAAAATAGGGATAGAGGATTAGGAACTATAAACGGTTAGATATAAAATAAGCTACAGATATATTGTACAGCACAGGAAATATAACAAATATTTTATAATAATTCCAAATGGAATATAACCTTTAAAAATTGTGAATCACTATAATGCAACTTATATAATATAACCTGTAACTTATATAATATAACCTGTAACTTATATAATATTGTACTTCAACCATACTTCAATTAAAAAGAAGATGTAAAAAGAAGACCACAAACAGCAAATGTTGCTGAGGATGTGGGAAAAAGCAATCCTATTACACTGTTGGATGGAATGTAAAATTGGTACAGCCCCAGTGGAAAAATAGTATGGCTGCTGCTGCTGCTAAGTCACTTCAGTCGTGTCCGACTCTGTGTGACCCCACAGACGGCAGCCCACCAGGCTCCTCTGTCCCTGGCATTCTCCAGGCAAGAATACTGGAGAGGGTTGCTATTTCCTTCTCCAATGCATGCATGCTTGCTAAGTCACTTCAGTCATGGCCAACTCTGTGTGACTCCATGGACAACAGCCCACCAGGCTTCTCTGTCCACGGGATTCTCTAGGCAAGAATACTGGAGTGGGTTGCCATTTCCTTCTCCAAAAAACAGTATGGAGGTTCCTCTAAAAACTAACACCAAAACTACAATATGACTAAAGAGTTTTACTCCTTAGTACGTGTTCAAAGAAAATGAAAATACTAATTTGAAAAGATACATGCACCCCAATGTTCATAGCATCATTATTTACAATAACAAAGATATGGAAACAACTTAAGTGTCAATCAACAGATGAGCTGATAAAGAAGATGAATAGAAACTATAAGACTCTTAGAGGAAACCATAGGCAGAACACTCCATGACATAAATCACAAGATCCCCTATGACCTACCTCCTAGAGTAACAGTAATAAAAACAAACAAGTTGAACATAATAAAACTTAAAAGTTTTTGAACAGCAAAGGAAACTAAAAACAAGATGAAAAGACAACCATCAGAATGGGAGGAAATAATAGCAAATGAAGCAATGGACAAAGGATTAACTTCCAAAATATATAAAGAGCTCATACTAATCAATACCAAAAAACCAAGCAATCCAATCAAAAAGTGGAAAAAAGACCAAAACAGATATTTTCCCAAAGACATACAGGCAGCTAACAAACATATGAAAAGATGCTCAGCATCACTCATTGTTAGAGAAGTGCTAATCAAAACTACAATGAGAAAAAAAAAAAAACTACAATGAGATATCACCTCATACCAGTCAGAATGGCCATCATCAAAAAATCTACAAACAATAAATGCTGGAGAGGGCATGAAGAAAAGGGAACCTTCTTGCACTATTGGTAGGAATATAAATTGGTACAGCCACTATGGAAGACAGTGTGGAGATTCCTTAAAAAACTAGGAATAAAGCTACCATATGGCCCAGCAATCCCACTCCTAGGCACACACCCTGAGGAATCCAAAATTAAAAAAGACACATGTACCCCAGTGTTCATTGTAGCAGTGCTTCCAATAGCTAGAACATGGAAGTAACCTAGATGTCCATCGACAGATGAATGGATAAAGAAGCTGTGGTACATATATACAATGGAATATTACTCAGCCATAAAAAGAACACATTTGGGTCAGTTCTAATGAGGCAGAAGATCCTAGAGCCTATCATACAGAGTAATGTAAGTCACAAAGAGAAAAATAAGTATCTTATACTGATACACGTGTATGGAATCTAGAAAGATGGCACTGATGAAGCTATTTGCAGGGCAGCAATGGAGATGCATAGAGAACAGACTGGTTGACAAGGGAGGGGGGAGGAAGAAGAGTATAGAATTTATGGAGAGAGTAACAGGAAACTTATATTACCATATGTAAAATAGATAGCCAAAGGGAATTTGCCGTATGACTCAAGGATCTCAAACCAGGGCTCTGTAATAGCCTAGAAGGGTAGGATGGGAAGAGAGGTGGGAAGGAGTTTCAAGAGCAAGAAGATATATGCATATCTATGGCTGAAACATTTTGATGTTTGGCAGAAACTAACAATTAGCCTTCAACTAAAAAATAAATAAGCTTTAAAAAAGAATCAATAAAGACACAAATATATATATATATGTATATATATATATGCATATACATATATAATGGAACATTATACAGCCATCAAAAGAGTGAAAATTCTGCCATTTGCAACAATGAGGGTGGACCCAGAGAAAAGGAAAGACATAGCCATTTGAATGCAGAGTTCCAAAGAATAGCAAGGAGAGATAAGAAAGCCTTCCTAAGTGAACAATGCAAAGAAATAGAGGAAAACAGTAGAATGGGAAAGACTAGAGATCATTTCAAGAAGATTAGAGACACCAAGGAAACATTTCATGCAAAGATGAGCACAATAAAGGACAGAAACAGTATGGCTCTAACAAAAGCAGAAGATGTTAAGAAAAGGTGGTAAGAATACACAGAAGAACTAAACAAAAAATCTTAAAGGACCAGAATAACCACAATGGTGTGATCACTCACCTAGTCAGACATCCTGGGGTATGAAGTCAAGTAGGTGCTAAGAAGCATTATTACAAACAAAGCTAGTGGAGGTGATGGAATTCCAGCTGAGCTATCTCAAATCCTAAAAGATGATGCTGTGAGAGCGTTGCACTCAATAAGCCAGCAAATTTGGAAAACTCAGCAGTGGTCGCAGGACTGGAAAGTGTCAGTTCCCATTCCAATCCCAAAGAAGGGCAGTGACAAAAAATGTTCAAACTATTGCACAATTGCACTCATTTCACATGTTAGCAATGTAATGCTCAAAATCCTTTAGTTAGGCTTCAACAGTATGTGAATTGAGAACTTCCAGATGTAAAGGCTGGATTTAGAAAAGGTAGAGGAACCAGAGATCAAATTGCTAGCATCCATTGGATCAAAGAAAAGAACAAGGGAATTCCATAAAAATATCTACTACTGCTTCATTCACTACGCTAAAGTCTTTGACTGTGTGGATCACAATAAATGTGCAAAATTATTCAAGAGATGTGAATACCAGACCACCTTACCTGCCTCCTGCAAAACCTGTTAGAACAGTTAGAAATGAACATGGAACAATGGGCTGGTTCAAAACCAGGAAAAGAGTACATCAAGGCTGTATATAGTCACCCTGTTTATTCAACTTATACACAGAGTACATCATGAGAAATGTCAGGATGGATGAAGAACAAGCTGGAATCAAAATTGCCGGGAGAAATAACAATAACTTCAAATATGCAGATGATACCACCCTAATGGCAGAAACTGAAAAGGAATTAAAGAGCCTCTTGATGAAGGTAAAAGAGAAGGATGAAAAAGTTGGCTTGAAACTCAATATTCACATAACTAAGGTCATGGCATTTGGTCCCATAATTTGATGGCAAATAGATGAGGAAACAATGGAAACAGTGACAGACTTTATTTTCTTGGGCTCGAAAATCACTGAGGATGGTGACTGAAGTCATGAAATTAAAAGACACTTGCTCCTTGGAATAAAAGCCATGACAAACCTAGACAGCTATTAAAAAGCAGAGATATTACTTTGCCGACAAAGGTCCAACTAGTCAAAGCTTTTGAGTTTTTCAGTAGTCACATATGGATGTGACAACTGGACCATAAAGAAGGCTGAGCACTGAAGAATTGATGCTTTCAAACTGTGGCATTGGAGAAGTCTCTTGAGAGTCCCCTAGATTGCAAGGAGATCAAACCTGTCGATCCTAAAGAAAATGGACCCTGAATATTCATTGGAAAGAATGATGCTGAAGCTGAAGCTCCAATATTTTGGCACTTCACCTGATGTGAAGTGCTGACTCCTTGGAAAAGACCCTGATGCTGGGAAAGACTGAAGGCAGGAAGAGAAGGGGATGACAGAGGACAAGATGGTTGGATGGCATCATTGATTCAATGGACATGAGTTTGAGCAAGCTCTAGGAGATGGTGAAGGACAAGGAAGCCAGGCATACTGTAGTCCATGGGGTTACAAAGTGTTGGACACATCTGAGTGACTGAACAACTAGAGAGTGTTATGCTTAGTGAAATAAGACAGACAGAGAAAGTCAAATACTGTATGTTTTCACTTACATTTGGAATCTAATATAAATGTATATAGCAAATTTAAAACAGACCTATAGATAAAGGGAATATACCAGTGACTACCAGTGGGAAGGAAGAATGAGGAAAGAGCAAGATAAGGATATGGGATTATGAGTTGCAAACTACCATGTATAAAATAGAAAAACAGCAAAGATGTATTATATAGCCTAGGAAAATATAGCTATTATTTTGCAATAACTTTAAATGGTATATGATCTATTAAAATATTAAATATTATGTTGTACATTGAAGCTAATATTATACTGTGGATCAAATTCAATAAAAATAAATAATAAACAAATAAGCATTATATGTATTGATAAGAAACTAAAGTTCCTAGTCCCCCTAAAATTGGAAACAAGTCACAATTATATTCTAATCAACACTACTCAAAGCATAATTCAAAGCAAAAGGCTAAAAATCAAAATAAATTTATCCACAGTCAAAGGAAAAATGAAAACATTATCCAGAGATGACATAAATTTAGACACAGAATACTAAGAAATCTTAAAAATCTGCTACAAATAATAAGCAAGTTTAATAAGGTTGAATTATAGAAGGTCAATAAATAAAGATAAGCTGTATTTGTGTATATCATAATGGCAATTTAAAATGAAACTTAAATCACAGACTCAAAAATGGAAAATAATTTAGGAATACATTGAGTAAAAAAGTGTAAAACAAAAAAACAAACAAAAAAAAGGTGTAAAACTACTGTCTTATAAATGAAAAACATTGCTGAGAAAAATTGATGAAGACTTAATTAAGAGATATATATCATGTTTATGAAACAGAAGAGTCAATATTATTAACATATTCCTTATACTCTGACTAATAAGTAGGCTCAATGCTGTCCAATAAAATTCCCAGTAGAATTGTTTTTAGATATTGACAAGTTGAATTTTAAATTTATATGGCAATGAAGACCCAGAGTAGCAAAAATACTCTTGAAATATAACAAAGTTGGAAAAACACAATACTTAAAGACTTACAGTTAACACAGCAATCAAGTATAATGCTGACAGAAGGACAGACAAAGATTTTAGTATAAAAGAAGTAACCATATGTCATCATGGTCTTTTCAACATGCACCAAAGTAGCTTAATGGGGAAAGGAAAATCTTTTCAATAATTGAACTATATGAGCTAGAGAAAGATAAGCTTAGACCTATATCTCTTACCCTGCACAAAAGCTAGTTCGGTATGGATGACAGTCCACAGAGAAAGCTGAAACTATAAACTCGTTTAAAAATATTTAGAATTATTTTCATGACCTGGGGATAAGCAAGAATTTCTAAGAGCCAAGAAAGCAATAACAAAGGAAACTACTGATAGATTAGAGTTTATGAAGTACAATAGTTTCTCTTCAAAGACACTATTAAATCTGAATTAATAAGCCACAGGCTAGGAGGAAAATTTGTGACTCACATCTGACAAAGGATTTATATCTAGAATATCTAAGAAACTTTTATAACTCAGTGATAAAAAGGTAAGCAATTTAAAATGGACACAAGCAGACACTTTACAAAAGGAAATGTACAAATGGCCAATGAACTCATTAGAAAATGTTAAACATCACTAGAGATGAAGGGAAAATTTTTTTTATTACTCTAATAAACTACCACTACACACCAGAACACCATTACACTTTAGTGAACCTTTGGAACTTCTATGCATTGTTGACAGGAATGTAAAATGATACAGACCTTTGTAAAATGATTTGGAAATTTCATATAAAATTAAACATACTTAGCCTTTGATCCAGTCATTTCATTCTTGAGAATTTCTCAAGGTAAAGGAGAGTACGTGTCCACAAAATGACTTGTACAAGAATGTTCTTGTAGGACTATCCATAATAAAAAAGTTGGAAGCTATCCATATATCTATCAACAAAGAATAATATATTCATACCATAGATAGTGCAGTAGTAAAGAATCTGCCTGCCAATGCATGAGACTCAAGAGATGTAGTTTAGATACCTGGGTGGGGAAATCCCCTGGAGTAGGAAATGGCAACCCACTCCAGTAATCTTGCCTGAAAAATTGCATGGACAGAGGAGCCTGGTGGGCTGCAGTCCACGGAGTCACAAAGAGTTAGACACGACTGAGCGTATACACACACACCATGGAACACTACTAGACGGTAAAGAAGAATAAACTGCTGATAGAAGAAACAACATGAGTGAATCTCAGAAAATTTAAGCTTAGTGAAAGAAATTCAATCTTTCAACTTAAAACCCATCAGAAGTTTCTAATCATCTATAGATAAAGTGAAAAATGTTTTGCATAACACGCTCAGATCTCCATAATCAGGTTCCAGGTTTATCTACCTCCACTTCTCTCAGCATTCCTGAGATTTCAACAGTACTATATTTATTTCAGAATTTGTAAAGTTTTCTGTGAAGATAGTAAATATTTTAGACATCACAGGCTGTATGATCTCTGTCACAAATACTCAGCTCTGCCACTGAAGTACTCAAGGTTCCATAGACAATAAGTAAACAAAAGCCTCTGTGTGTTTCAATAAAACTTTATTCAAAAGACAGGCGATTGTCTGCATTTGCCCTCAAACCCGTAGTTTGTGACTCCAGTTTGGCACTGAGTCCTTGACATAAAACCAAGTTATACTCGGCTCAAAAGAGTGCCTACTGTGTGATTCTAGGTTCGAGTACACAAAACTGCGTGTGCTAAGTTACTTCAGTTGTGTCTGATTCTTTGCGGCCCTATATGGACTGTAGCCAGCCAGGCTCCTCTGTCCATGGGAATTCTCCAGGCACGAACGCTGGAGTGGGTTGCCATTTCCTCCTCTATGGGATCTTCCCAACCTAGGGACTGAACCCTCCTCTCTTATGTTTCCTGCACTGGCAGATGGGTTCTAGCGCCACTAGCGCCAACACTTGTGAACAGACAAAACTAGTCCCCAGTAAGTAATACCAAGGTAATGGTTGCCTTTGAGGGTTGTTCAAGGGACTGTCTAGGAAAAGGTACAAAGGGATTTTGTTGCGTGGTGGAAACTTTATGTCTGATGAGCATGTGTGTTCATGGGTGTTAACATTTTTCAAAGCTCAATTTTAAAAAATCAAGGAAGCTGTGGTACATATACACCATGGAATATTACTCAGCGGTTAAAAAGAATTCATTTGAATCAGTTCTAATGAGATGGATGAAACTGGAGCCCATTATACAGAGTGAAGTAAGCCAGAAAGATAAAGACCAATACAGTATACTAACACATATATATGGAATTTAGAAAGATGGTAACAATAACCCTATATGCAAAACAGAAAAAGAGACACAGATGTACAGAACAGATTTTTGGACTCTGTGGGAGAAGGTGAGGGTGGGATGTTTCAAGAGAACAGCATCAAAACATGTATATTATCAAGGGTGAAACAGATCACCAGCCCAGGTTGGTTGCATGAGACAAGTGCTCGGGCCTGGTGCACTGGGAAGACCCAGAGGGATCAGGTGGAGAGGGAGGTGGGACGGGGGATCAGGATGGGAAATACATGTAAATCCATGACTGATTCATGTCAATGTATGACAAAAACCACTACTATATTGTAAAGTAATTAGCCTCCAACTAATAAAAATAAATGAAAACATAAAATAAAATAAATAAAAACCAGAAAAAAAAATAAAAAATCAAAAGCAAAACTGAAAACTGTTACATCAAAAAATAAAAATTGATGCAGATATAAGTATCTAGAACTTACAATTAATTTTCTATGTATTCTGTAACAATAGCCTGTTATAAAGATTTTAATGAAATATCCTTTAAAAGAACTAAAAAATTCTCAAGTTTATATATAATAAAAATGCTACACAATAATGAAAACTTATTTTAAATAAATTTCAATACTGAGAACATCGTGTCACAATATAATTTTGTCCTGTTGTGTATGCCAAGCAGATTTTCGCGACAGTAAACCATTATTCAGAATTTTCAACTTTTCACTACTAAAGTGAAAAGATGCAACTTTTCGCTACTAGAAACGAGGAATTAAATAGGAAAGCTGGATGAAACTAAACAGAGTAAGACTGCCATCAGACTTAAACATAACTTTTAAATATTGCACATATATGTGTATTTGAATATAAACACATATAATACCTAAATATATATATATATATGGAAATATAGTGTGTTTCCTAATGACTTGAGTTTTGAAACTTGTGTTTGAAAGTGGCTCCACCGCTTACAAGCTGTGTGACTGCAGGTAAGTCATTTAACCTTTTGGTTTCTGAGTATAAAATGCAGATAATAGAAGTATCTAACAAAGAGAGTTTTGTGAGGAATCTATGAGACAACACAAGAACAAATTTTGAGCAACACTTTAGTCAAACTGATGGCTCAATAAAAATTAGTTGCACTGTTCTTATTTTATTAGTTATGTCCATAGATTAAGATATCGGTATTGATACAGGAGTAAATATGAATATGGATATAAAACAACAATGATTTTCCCTGGGTGGTGGGATTATGCACAATTGCTTAAATACTTTATGCTTTCTACATTTCTTCAGTATAAATTTTTAGAATCAAAAAAAAAAATTTTATCTGGAGGAAAAAAATTGTTATCTCCCCAAATCCCAGGCAAACATTCTAATGCCCTCCAAGGTAGTCCAGCTGTCCTTGAGATATGCAGACATCCTCCTAAGTGAATTCTCTGCTATAACTGAAAATATCTCCTCAATAATTAAAGCATTAGCCAGTTGGCCTTTTCCATAAAATCATAACTGAAATGGCTGATCACCACATTATGAGGAAATTCTGTATCCCATGGCTGGAGATTAATAGAATAGCATATTCCATTGACATTGTCATACTAAGCAACAGTTTTCTCTCCATGCAGCCACAGAAGTGGGTACGCTGTTCTGAGCCAATCTAAGGTGATTACCGCAGAACGGCACTCATTTTACTAACAGCAAGGCATATTATCCTTCATGCATGGTGTAGCATCCAAGTTTAATAAGATTCTGAAAGTGAAACTGAGGACATTTGGGACAAGGACCCTAAATCCTATGGAAAGTATTTTGTCACTTCTTACTTGTTTATCACTTGTGTGTCACATAGCCATCTCAATTGTGCTAACAACTCAATTTCATAGAAGGACAAGTGGACACGCCATAGTAGAAAGAAGGCAACATTGATATTACAGACTTGAAAGTTTGATTAAAGGAGCAGAAACATCATCCTTCTTCTGTTATAGACTTTCCCTTGGGGTAGGGGATAAAACAGAACCATTTCATATTAGGATGGCATAGATAAATAAGAAAGCAATCTTTTAAATTACAATTTTTGTTGAGGCTTACCAAACTCCAAAGATCAGGACTGGCCTCGGGTTAATTCTGGAGACTGGTACAGATGTGCCATTCTCCAACCCAGCCCACCCTACTGCCAGTGTTCTTTTTAAAAGACAAATCCTTACATTTTAAAACTAATCAGAAGCTCCACCATCACCTACAAGGTAACAAGAAAACTGTTTTATTTAGCAGGCAAGGACCTCCATAATCAGGCTCCAGGTTTGTCTACATCCACTCCTTTTGGCGTTCCTGAGGCTTTGGCAACAGTACTTGCTGGTTCCTTAACACAATACTTTATTTTTCCATATAGCAACATACCGTGTATGTTGTTTTGTGTACATAAAGTGTCCTTTTTTCCTTTTGTTCATCTGAATTATTCTTGCTCCTTTAAAATTAAGTTTGCAACTTTTCTAAATGCTGAATTGAGTCGCTTACACCTCTTTTGAGTCGCCCATACCTTGTAAATTGGTACCACATTAACTTAAGAATTATTGACACATGCACTTGTCTTCCTAGAGGACTATATGTTTCAGGAGAGCAGAGGAGAGGTTGTGTTATTTTTAAATTGTCATTTATTTACAATATTGTGTTAGTTGTAGGTGTACAGTATAGTGATTCAGTAGTTTCACAGATTATACCCCATAAATTACCACAAGGTAATGGGTATAATTCTCTGTGCTATACATACATCCTTATTGCTTACTTATTTTACATATCATAGTTTGTGTCTATTAAACCCATACCCCTAATTTGTCCCTTACCTCTTTCCTCTCCCCTTTAGTATCCAGTTTTTTCTATATCTCTAAGACTTTATGTTTTGTAAATACAATCTTTTGTATTACTTTTTTCATATTTGACATATTTTCCTCTGTGAGTAGTTTAACAGATATATCTCAATAGGTTTCTCCACAGTCCTTTCCCTTACCCTTGTATCGGTCAATTAGAAGAGCCCAGAGCCTAGTTAGGCTTTCAAGCTCTCTCCGTTAATATCAAGTCCCTAGAACAGAATAGCATTTACTAAAGTGTACTACCTGAAATCTCAGTTTCACAGGATGTTAATATTTATTATGTGAAAACAGGATTCTGTGGTCAAATCAGTAAATGGAAAAGTGTTTTCTTAATGAGGACTCCTCAGAGCCTTTAATACATTAAAGTGTATCAAAAAAGCTTATATATTAATATATGTGGATTTATTATACAAGAATTGTTGCATATATAACTATGACCCATTTTTTCCAGGGCACCTCTCAATGTACTAGTGGTCTATGAAATATACTTTGAGAAATTCTGCTCTTTCACCCAAAAGAAAGATGTAAGGAATGTGAGATATTTCAAAAGTATCATGGCAGTCCAGTCTTCATATAAGACAGACAAGGGAATGACCACAGTTGGCCCTGGGTCATCTCACTAAGTACAACTTATCCCCCAAATAAGAAAGTGATATATATGAGAATAGTCAGATGGAATTTTTCTTGGTCACATTTAAATCATTTTTCCAAATTAAAAAAAAAATGGAGGCAATTGCAGATAAAGCAAATATCTACATTAATTAAATAGAAATGGAAGACTTCTGGAGTCAAAATAATGAAGTAGAGTATGCATTATCTCACCTAAAAGTCTGGTCTTAGAATTTCTTGTGGGGGTAGCTTACATACAAAAAAAGAATTACACAAACTATCTTTTGAATTAGAAATTAACAATAACAAATGTGCATCCATGGGTCTTTCATTTGGAATGCTAAATAAATCACACTGTACAAATGACATGTGTGTAGCTTCTCACCTGCGTGTGAGCAAGATATAGAAATATGACTTGCAAGGGAAATCAATTAAGGTCACTAACGATGATTAGAGAAGGCAAATCATGAAGCAGCACAATTGTTTTGTGTGCTCACTCAGGAATGTCCAACTCTTTGCAGCCACATAGATTGCAGCCCACCAGCTGCCTGTACCCATGGAATTTTCCAGGCAAAGAACACTAAAGTGGGTGCCAATTGCTATTCCAGAGCATCTTCCAGACCCAGGGGTACAACCTGCATCTCTTGTGTCTCCTGCAGTGGCAGGCAGATTCTTTATAATAGTGCCAACTAGGAAGTCCACCCATTAAGACAGACTTGAGATCAAAGATAAGTGCTGGGAACCCTAAACATGAGTAGACTATGTTTAATACACAAAATTCCAGGCAAATAGTTGGCCCAAGTCTGTCTATGGAGAGGGAATATTCATCTAGTCAATAGAGGCTCAGCAGAAAGACTTCAGTTTGATGTAAGTGAAAGTGAAAGTGTTTGTCACTCAGTTGTGTCCAAGTCTTTGCAACCCCACAGATTGTAGACCACCAGGTTCTTCTGTCTGTGGGATTCTCTGGGCAAGAATACTGGAGTGGGTTGCCATTCCCTTCTCCAGAAAATGAAAGAAAGTGAAGTAGCTCAGTCGTGTTTGACTCTTTGCGACCCCATGGACTGTAGCCTACCAGGCTCCTCCATCCATGGGATTTTCCAGGCAAGAATACTGGCATGGGTTTACATTTCCTTCTCCAGGATATCTTCCTGACCCAGGGATTGAACCTGGGTCTCCTGCATTGTAGGCAGACTCCTTACCATCTGAGCCACCGGAGAAGTCCCTTGACAGGTCAGTCTAAACCCCCAACAGGGCTTCTGCCATAAGCCATATGAGGTCACCACAGAACTGCAGAGCAGGGCTCCTCACTTGCTTCATGCTGGGCATGTCATTCATTCACACAAGCACCCCGTAGAGTTAGTAAAGTACAGCAGAAAACGTGTTTGCTAGGAGAACAAAGAACTAGGGCCCCAAGCATCCTTACCTTGTCCTGAAGGATCCCAGATGAGCCTCCAAGAAGAAAGGTTGTTGCTGAACCACAAAAGATGCTGGGATTCTTACCTCTGGAGGAGAAAAATTCAATCCATGGCCAGTGATGAGGCTTGATCACTCAGAGCTTTTGTGTAATAAAGTTTTATTAAAGTTTAAAAGAGACAGAGAGAGCTTCTGACACAGACATCAGAAAGGGGCAGAAAGAGTGCCCCCCCTTCTCCAGAGGGTGTTCCCAAAGCAAGGATCAAACCCAGGTCACCTGCAATGCAGGCAGATTCTTTATTGTCTGAGCCACCAGGGAAGCCCAATATACATATGCTTCAGAAACAAATCTTATTTCATGCCCATCTTCCTTATACAAAGGCTTCTCTGTCCATGGAATTTTCCAGCAAGAATACTGGAGTGGGTAGACATTCCCTTCTCTGGGGGCTCTTCCCGACCCAGGGATCAAACCCAGGTCTTTTGCATTCCAGGCAGATTCTTTACAGTCTGAGCCACCAGGGAAGTAAGAGACCCTGGTTAAAATTAAAACAGGTTTCAGATCCTAGAAAACTAGAGATTATGTATTGCGGTCTAATAAATCTCACTTTAGCACAATTGGTTAGAAAGTTTGGCTGTTAAATAAAAGTTCAGAGAGAGTCCTGAATTTAATTCTATATTCCATCTCTTTCCTAACTATGAGATCTTTGGAAATGTTCTTTGTGAGAAATTCCCAAGAGTATGAAGACAATTAAATGAAATAATACATGTAAATTAGCCATAACCCTCCCTATCACTCAAAAGATGTTTAGTAAAAATTGGCTATTGTTAACATTGACATGTTTCCAGGATGGTAATTATGGATCAGGATGAAGCAGAGAGCTACTTATATTAAATAACTGAAAACTTACATAATAGGAATCTCTTTATCAGAAGGGAAGCCAAGAGAAAAACCATTAGGCAGTTTAGACATTCAGGGAACAACACTGGACCATGTTCAAGGTCTAATTCACAGTCAGGTGTCCCATGTTTAATGTCAGGCCTCGATGATTCTTCTGGTTTCACCGTTAACCTGGGTCACCCCAGCTGAGTATGCCAACAATACAGAACATTCTCTATCTCTGTCTCATGAAGGTATTCTTACTAATATTTAGAGACTGCATTCATCAGCTTGCTTCTTCAGTGAGAAGCAAGAGTACAGATCACAGCACGGAGCTGAAGATGACCTGCATCTGAGTCTGTACTTCACCTGAGCCACTAGGTAACCTTCAGCTGCTGCTGCTAAGTCACTTCAGTTGTGCCCGACTCTGAGCGACCCCATAGACAGCAGCCCACCAGGCTCCCCCATCCCTGGGATTCTCCAGGCAAGACCACTGGAGTGGGTTGCCATTTCCTTCTCCAATGCATGAAAGTGAAAAGTGAAAGTGAAGTTGCTCAGTCGTGTCTGACTCTTAGCAACCCCATGGACTGCAGCCTACCAGGCTCCTCCGTCCTTGGGATTTTCCAGGCAAGAGTACTGGAGTGGGGTGCCATTGCCTTCTCCGAACCTTCAACAGGCCTTACTAATACGTCAGTTTTAACTTCTAGGCTTCCTAAGATGAGAGAAACTCCTGCCTCAGGCAGGACTTGAGCAGAAACTAGGATAGGACAGAAACTAGGGTAGGACAGAGGCCGTAATTGGGAGATGTCTAAGGATGAAAACGGTAGAGGCTAGTGGCAGGAGCTAGACTTGCTATTCACTTCCTGTCTCACTAAATCCAGCCCTGATCTTTTTTCATGATGTTTGAGGCCTTCTACTGACTTCCCTTGATTCTCTTTTTTCTCGTCTCACTTCTGATTGATCTTCTGGTACTTATACTTCTTCATTGAGCAGACAGTATGCAAGGGTCACCTAGAAATTCCTTGTCAGTTAATGTTGCCCCTGTGGCTGCTGAGAGAATCGGAGGCATGTGTTCCTGATTTTGCAGACCACAGGCCAGTGTCAATATGGAAGGTAACCCAAGCAATTCTAAAACACAGACACACAAAGCTTTGCCTAACTTTGAAAATACTGCTGTCACCTTGATCTTTTTGTCAGTCAAGGTGACATAATCACCCAATGCCGATTTGGGTATATATACATACACCTGTGCTCACTCACCTAAATGTCATCTTGTCATCACTAATCCATGACTCATACTAAGCTCAAAATTGGACAATTAAAAATGGAACCTCTAACTTTAAGCTATACAAGACAGACAAAATCTGGATATGTGATATGAACTTATCTCCCTTAATATATACTATGTAAGTAGAAGCAAAATGTTTGCCCTTCTCATCCTGCTTGAAATGCAAACTGTTAGAGCCACTGAATCACCTACAAAGCTTATACTAATTTTAAAAATCACCCTCTGAATTGTTCTTTCTTTGGTTAGAGTCATCCTTTTGACCGGCATGCCCCATAAAAGCTTTACAAGTAATGCAAAGAGGTTGCTAAGTAGAAAATATTTCAAGAGTTTTGAAAATTTAAGCCTGACAGAGTCCCAGCCTTGAAGCCCTCAGTTTACAAGGAAATTTATTGTCTATACATGCTTTAGCATTAGAAAGCAATATATGGCATTAAATCAAAACCGAGACAGCCAAACACCTACAGTTCTATGCTGAGGTAAAAAACAAAGGACAAGAGCTATCACCAAGAGAAGGAAAAAAATAAGTACCAGGGAAAGAAACAACTATAGAAAGCACCTTGGGAATATTTTAAACTATTATTTTCTGGGCTTTGAGTTTGAGCCAGTAAGAGACCATCAGCTTCTTCAAATGGCTTCAACAGATGGAAAACAAAAATTACCAATGAATACACTGGGACCTTGTTTCACAGCTCTATACATTTGAGACACATTTCAAAGAGCTAAAACTGAATACCCTCCATAAATACGATGGTAATGGTTATAGATGTGACAAGTATGAAGTTGGCCAGAGGGGGAAGACATTGTAATTTTTCTGTTTTTTCAATATGTTAGTTTGTGGAACCAGGAAGCTACCATTTCCAGAGGATATCACAACAGGTGTACAGGCAGCAATTCAACACACTCTGTCTTGGACTCCCAGGGACTCAGCTGACTTTTCCTGGCAATGAGCAAAAGGTTTATTCCAAGTCTTAGAAAAATGTGCAAGGATCATCATAGGAGCAACAGTTGAAAAAAACAACTGCAGTCTATTTAGGGGAAAAAAAAAGGAATTTTTCATTAAGGTATCTTTATTAGTACTGGTTCTTTGTGCTGGAATTTAATAGCTCTCAAGATTTGCCTTGGCCCTGAAACTATAATTCTCACAGGTATACCACTGTAACCTCAAACTACTTGGATATGAAAGACACAATAAGAACAAATAATTAAATACTGTTCTCAGTAATGTGCTCAGTCAGAATCCCAATTAAGTGCCCAGAAACACTAAGGAAGAAATGAAGAGAAGAGAAAACAGCAGACAATGCTCAACACATAAAAGAGCAAATCACCTAACTTGGCTTTGGGCAGTCTGTGTATACACTTCTTCAGATTCTTTTCCATTAAAGGTTATTACAAGATATTGAATATATTCCCTGTGATATATAGTATGTCCTTGTTGTTTATCTATTTTATATATAGTGGCATATATTTGTTAATACCAAATTCCCCATTTACCCCTCCCCAGCCTTTACCCTTTGTTTCCGTAACTTTGTTTTCTATGCTTATGAGTATACTTCTGTTTTGCAGGCATCATAATACATTTTTTTAAACTTTTAAATGATCCAAATGTGCAGTCTTTTAAATTGTGAACATACACATAGTGGCTAAACCATATATTTCAAGGTTACATAACAAATAGCAACAGAAGAAGAAGAATATTGGTGAGTGGAGTCAAGAAAATACATGAGATTTTTAACAAGCTGAAGTCAGAATACATTGTTTCAAGTGTCCCCATAGACAAGTCCAAGGTCCAGCATTTTAAAGGAAATCTAAATAATAAAAGACGAGGAACATTATACAATAAAGGAAGGCTTCACAGGCCTTTTGTGAGCTCTGAGTTAGGTGGTTCCCTTTCCTCTCATGTTTTCTAAATAGTGCAGATTCTGTGTTATTTTGCCACACATATCTTTGCATGAACTCTTTTGTTGGGGTATGTATATGCTATGAAGAAAAGACTCAGCTATGCTGGTGTTTATCCAACAATAGCACAGCCTTATTCATAACCCCAGCAAACACATGATGAATAGAACCAAGTCCAGATTGTGCCAACTAGATTGTTATGCTGACCCTGAAGAACAACCTATTGTATTTCAAAGCAACTATTAGTAACATATGCAAACAAAATATGGGATGGCTTAAATTTTAATTTGGAGTGTGCAGCTGGTTCTGTCATCTACCTTCCATCTGTTAAACCTTCCTCCTTCTTACCAAAACCTGAATTTTTTAGGTATTAACACCCACAAACGACCTAAATGACTTATGGAACACAGTATTTCTAACTGCCAGTATTTGTTTCTGAAACGTTTATCCAGTCATTATGACATCCAGTGGGATATATTGCAAAAACAGAGAATTGAATATTTGTGCACATCCTCTTTTAGTTATCTGGATATTGTCCAAACTTAAGCAGCAAATGAGGCTTTTTATCAAACCCTATTAGGGCAATTTGTTCTGATATCCACCCATTCATCTCATCCAGAAATGTCAAGGGAAGGTCCTGTTATGGATCTTGTTATAAGCAAGGTATTGTCACGATCGAGTCTATGCTTCCTCAGTCTCATCTAAAACTGATCTTCCCAAGTCCTTGGAACACTGATGATGTTTATACTGTTGACAGTGAGTCCAAGCATAGCACTTCCCCAGAGTTACCATCTATTAGACTGAGCTACTGTCATGAAATTGTTGTTTGATGAAGTTCATTCAGTGATAATAAAGTCACAAGATAATTTTGTTACTTTTGTTGTTTTTAAAAATATCCAAATACAAGTTGTCCTGGAAAAGGGTCAGATTTTTAGATTATGCTACATACTTCTAATGAGGCTTCCAGGGTTTAAATATTTTTATAACAACTCTAGAGAACTCAGGGTCAATTAGTGGCTGTTGTTTAGTCACTCAGTCATGTCCAACTCCTTGCAACCCCATGGACTGCAGCATGCCAGGCTTCCCTGTCCTTCACTGTCTCCTGGAGTTTGCTCAAACTCATGTCCATTGAGTCAGTGATTCCATCCAACCATCTCATCCTCTGTCACCCCATTCTCCTGCCCTCAATCTTTCCCAGGCTCAGGGTCTTTTCCAATGAGTCGGCTCTTTGCATCAGATGGCCAAAGTATTGGAACTTCAGCATCAGTCCTTCCAATGAGTATTCAGTGTTGATTTCCTTTAGGATTGACTGTTTGATCCCTTTACTGTCCAAGGGACTCTCAAGTGTTGATTAGAAGACAAGGGAAGGGGGGTATCTATTTGATTTATAGCACATATACCAAAACCAAGGTCATCAAGACAAATACTCAAGATATTGCACTTAGTGACCAGTTCTAAACCACACCATCTGGATACTAACTAGGACAGAAACACATTTCAACATGTTGACAATGGTAGAATTTTGACACAAACTTAGGTATTTTACTCAAGGATTTTAAAATATATCACCATCAATTATATAGGGCTTCCCAGGTGGTGCTAGTGGTAAAGAACCTGCCTGCTAATGTAGGAGACCTAAGAGACGTGGGTTCAATCTCTGGGTCCAGAATATCCCCTGGAGGAGGACATGGCAACCCACTCCAGTATTCTTGTTTGGAGATTCCCAAGGACAGAGGAGCCTGGTGGGCTACAGTCAAGAAGATCTCAAAGTGTCAGACATGACTAAAGTGACTAAGCATGTGCACATCATCAATTATATAAATTTTGAGGTATTTCGTTATGTGGCCACATTTAACTGGGTTTGACAACATTAACTTGGACACCTCTCCTAACATGCTCTTTAATTTATTCATTTACTTTCTGCCACCCTCAGTAGAATATAACCTCTCATAAAGTTATGTGTTATTTTTCATACATACCCAAAACAGGGAATTTTGCTTAAGACATAGTAAGCAACCAAGAGATACTTACTGAATTAATGAGTGAGTAAACTTAGACCATATGCTCTGCAAAGAAAGACCTAAGTTGCAGGCTTCCAAGTATCTCCTAGGCATGGTGCTTAGAACAGAGATAAATAAGCAAATTGTCATAGTGCATCACCGGCTTAGTAACCTGGCAGATTTGTATAGTTTCACACCTTAACCATAAGAAATATCTTGGGACACTGTAACATTAGCATTAATATTAAAACTTAATCCATCCCTGGAAACTGATAAACACTTGTTGCCTTTGATTTTTTGGCTAAGAGTTCCTAGATGCCCTAAGGGAAGAATTCATGAACAATTGCTGAGCATGACATCATAGTCATCAAATCATTTTATTCATGATACCGAGGGAGCCACTAAAACTAAATTATGTCAAGTGCATCACTTGAAAATAAAAGGCAGAGTGCCTGGGACCTGGAGACATCACTAACAGATTAAAAATACAGAGCTTGTAAAATAATGACTAAATTGGTGAAGAATTTTAAAAGGTGAAACAGAGACCTTCATATATGGGCACCAGATTTATATCCAATTGATTGTGAAGTTAAAACAAAACTGAAGAACAAGAAATACTTGAAGTAAGTGTAATACTAAAGATAACTACTTTCTTAAACGGGTCAACAAAAGTAAAGAAAGAAACATGATGAAAATGCTTAATAAAATCAATCCAGATCTTGCTTGACTTCAAGGACACAGTTCATGTATTACTTTCTGTCATTTTCACTGACAGATCAACCCATTTTTGTTGATAAAGTTAACAATCAAGACAATTTATTTTCTGACAAGCAAGCTGTAGCTTGCTTTATGGTTGCGTGCATGCTAAGTTGCTTCAATGTGTCCGACTCTTTGCGACCCCAAGGACTGCAGCCCACCAGGCTCCTCTGTCCATGGGATTCTCCAGGCAAGAATACTGTAGTGGGTTGCCATGCCTTCCTCCAGGGGATCTTCCTGACCCAGGGATTGCACTGGTGTCTCTTAAGTCTCATGCATTGGCAGGCAGATTCTCTACCACTAGCGCCTCCTTGGAACACCTCATTTTATGGTTAAGATACTGAAAATGGAATGAGGTGGATATGTCCTCATCTTCTAGTTTATATACTTGAAGAAGATTATGTCTTAGCCTTTACATTAAGATCAACTTCCACAGTAATGCAGGCACGTTTACGTTTTTAACATGGCCCCGTCGTGCCCTTCTCATGGTCATTTCATAAGGGCATATGGCTTGGCACCACCCTCGTGTCCTTCATTAAGTCACCTTTTCCCACAGCAAAGTGCTTGGAGGTCTTTTAAACTACCCAGCCAATGCTATTTCAAGAAACACTTTCTATATCACTACATTAAAACAAAACAAAATTGTATTTAGCAAATCTATACCTATGACAGAGTTAGACTCTTTGGCACGTGTCATTTCATTTTAATCTTTATTACTCTGCGAGATAGAAATTAATAGCCCTGTTTTATGAATTCTGAAGCTGAAGAGTCATGACTTGCTGAAACTAAAAGAGCTGGTCCATCAGTTTGGCTATACTGATACCAGATATTTAAGGCTGGAGGTTTTTGTTTGTTCACATCAGTCTTCCTATTGAACTTCTCAGAGGTGTTCAGTTTTCACAATACACTTTCACGTTCTGTATCATCATAGCAACTGTTCAGTAAAGATACTAGAAAATTTTTTAACCAAGAGTCAAAAACAATTTAAAGACCTAATTCACAAATGACAACATCCAAGGATGAAAAATAAAGTAGCTAGGCTACAAGGGTAAAAGACCATTTTTTTGAAGTCTGCAGCCTGCACACACAGACACATGATTAGTCTTCCTTGATTTGTATGCAGCTGGTAGCCTGTCTGAACCCTTCAGGTTATGACCATGACACTGGGATACTTTTGATTTTCTTCTTAATTGAAAATCACATGGTAACGATGGCCAAGTTCTGTGTAACACAATCTCATCATCTCTCAGGGGCAATCAATGCCTTCAGAGCTGTCTGGCGCTAATAGAAGTGCACTCAAACAGCTTTAAGAAGAATACAATCACTGTCCTCTTTTCTAATTTTTCAGCACAATTTAGAGCAATCGAGGAAAAGTGTGAGTAGAAGAGAAGATGTGTTTTTATCTTGGTTTTATTTCTTTCTAACTAGTTTACCTTGGGTAAGTCACTTAACCTCTCTGAGCCTCAATTATCTCATATGTAAGATTTGGAGATAATCACACTTGACCTGCCAATATCACAGGGCAGTCATGAGAGAATCATTTGGCATAAGGTGGATATAAAGTGTTATGTAAATATAAAGGGCAGGCAAGGAACTCAGGAGATTTTCAATCAAGTGTCTTATTTTTGCTTTTCTATTCAAATTTTTTAAATTTAACATCTGCAATATAGGAGAATGAAAATTTTTGCAAGCTTTTCCACAAGGTTTTTATTTTTCTCAGAGGCTTATAAGTTTTTGGTTTATTTTTATCTTAGATGGTTTTGGTTTTCATTTTATGTTATAAATGCTCTTGAATTAATTTTTTGGAATAATATATAACATAGTGGGGGAAATTACCCATGACAAATTTTACAGACATTTTAATTTATTCATTTCCATGCCATTTCTTTGCACACATTTATAAATAAATGCATACTGTTAATATAAAATTAGAATCATTGTTTAGAGATTTATTTTTTCACTTATCAAGAGCTTCATGCAGATTTTTAGTCTGTGGAAAGGAGACCTTTACATAGAAAACCACTACTTCGTGAATAAATGTAGCATTTAATTTTTGAACATACTGGGGTTTCTTTCTCTTTCAAATTTATACTATCATCAATAATTATATGATAATTATCTTTATATGTAAATTGTTGACTATTTTTGAGTATTGTTTTATGATTTGCACCTAGAAGTGGGATTTCCAGTTTAAACATTTTGAATATTTTTAAAACTTTGGCTACAGCTTGAAAAATGACCTTCAGAAATGGGGTTAATGTGCCCTACCACAAGGCATGAAAGAAACCTTAACTCACCACCCCGAATCAAACATCCTATCACACACTCACACACAGAGATTGACACACACATCGTACACACAAAATGATGCGTAGCATCTAAAGAGAAGATGAATACACTTTAGTTTGTAGTCAAATCTCAGACTGGTAATAAACACTTTTATGAGGCTAACAGACACATCCAGTAACCTGTGCTGATACTACTTAAGAGACTGAGGATATGCATCTTTTAGTCTCTTAATTATTTACTTAAGATTCTTACAAGTGAAATGTACTGGGGCAAAAACTTATGAACAAGTAAAAACAAACCTTATATACATTCTCAAATTTGCTTTTCACTATGATCATGCTGATTTAGTTTTCTGCAAATGACTTTTTCATTCATTCATTTGACAAGCACATACTTATCACTTACTCTGCGCTAGACATTGTTCTGGGCCCTAGAAAAACAACAAAGAACAAAGCAGCCAGAAACTCCCACCCTCACAGAGCTCATGACCTAGTTGGGAGGAGAGAGACTATAAACAGGATGGATAACTAAAGTATGGATGGATACAGAGAAGAAGTAAAGAAGTGGAAAGGGGTGTAACAACGGTGGGACTTAAAAAATTCTACATCGAGTGATCAGGTAAAACCTCAAAAAGAAAGTGACATTTGAATAAAAATCTCACTATGCCACTGACAGATTAGGTAAGCTGAAGTCAAGAACTGGTCAAGGGACTTAGCAATGCAGTGGTCTTTTCTGACTTGTTAAGACCAATTTCAGTGGACTGATAGATGTCAGAGCTTGAATCTAAGGGAGAAAAGTAAAAGAGGTCATTAGATCTGTAGGTACAGATCTTTCTCCACTTTCAATGAGGTTGCCTCCTGAAAAACCCATCAATAAGTTGAAAACATCATAAGTTGAAATGTATTTCATACAACTAACCATAATATATCACACTTCTAGCCTCACCTACCTTAAATGTGTTCACAACACTTACATTGGCCTTCAGTTCAGTTCAGTTCAGTTGCTCGGTCATGTCCGACTCTTTACAACCCCATGGGCTGCAGTACACCAGGCCTTCCTCTCCATCACCAACTCAGGGAATTTACCCAAGCTCAAGTCCTTTGAGTTGGTGATGCCACCCAACCATCTCATCCTCTGTCATCCCCTTCTCCTCCTGCCTTCAATCTTTCCCAGGATCAGGGTCTTTTCAAATGAGTCAGCTCTTCACATCAGGTGGCCCAATTACTGGAGTTTCAGCTTCAACATCAGTCCTTCCAATGTACAAGCAGGACTGATCCCCTTTAGGATAGACAGATTGGATCTCCTTGCAGTCCAAGGGACTCTCAAGAGTCTTCTCCAACACCACAGTTCAAAAGCATCAATTCTTTGGCACTCAGCTTTCTTTAAGTCCAACTCTTACATCCATAAATGACCACTGGAAAAACAATAGCCTTGGCAAGATGGACCTGTGTTGGCAAAGTAATATGTCTGCTTTTTAATATGCTGTCTAGGATGGTCATAACTTTCCTTCCAAGGAGTAGGCGTCTTTTAATTTCATAGCTACAGTCACCATCTGCAGTGATTTTGGAGCCCCGAAAAACAATGTCTGTCACTGTTTCCCCATCTATGTGCCATGAAGTGATGGGACCAGATGCCATGAAGTTAGTTTTCTGAATGTTGAGCTTTAAGCCAACTTTTTCACTCTCCTCTTTCACTTTCATCAAGAAGCTTTTTAGTTCTTCTTAGCTTTCTGCCATAAGGGTAGTGTCATCTGCATATCTGAGATTATTGATATTTCTCCCGGCAATCTTGATTCCAGCTTTTGATTCATCCAGCCCAGCATTTCTTATGATGTACTCTGCATATATGTTAAATAAGCAGGGTGACAATATACAGCCTTGATGTACTCCTTTTCCTATTTGGAACCAGTCTGTTGTTCCATGTCCAGTTCTAACTGTTGCTTCCTGACTGGCATACAGGTTTCTCAAGAGGCAGTCAGATGGTCTGGTATTCCCATCTCTTTCAGAATTTTCCAGTTTATTGTGATCCACACAGTCAAAGGCTTTGGCATAGTCAACAATGCAGAGATAGATGTTTTTCTGGAATTCTGTTCCTTTTTTGATGATCCAATGGATGCTGGCAATTTGATCTCAGACTCCTCTGCCTTTTCTAAAACTGGCTTAAATATCTGGAAGTTCACGGTTCAAGTATTGCTGAAGCCTGGCTTGAAGATTTTGAGCATTACTTTACTAGTATGTGAGATGAGTGCTATTGTGTGGTAGTTAGAGCATTCTTAGGCACTGCCTTTCTTTGGGATTGGAATGAAAACTAACCTTTTCCAGTCCTGTGGCCACTGCTGAGTTTTCCAAATTTGCTGACATATTGAGTGCAGCACTTTCACAGCATCATCTTTTAGGATCTGAAATAGCTCAACTGGAATTCCATCACCTCCACTAGCTTTGCTCATAGTGATGCTTTCTAAGGCTCACTTGACTTCACATTCCAGGATGTCTGGCTCCAGTTGAGTGAGCACACCATCGTGATTATCTGGGTTGTGAAGATCTTTTTTGTACAGTTCTGTGTATTCTTGCCACCTCTTCTTAATATTTTCTGCTTCTGTCAGATCCATACCATTTCTGTCCTTTATTGAGCCCATTTGTGCATGAAATGTTCCCTTGGTATCTCTAATTTTCTTGAAGAGATCTCTAGTCTTTCCTATTCTATTGTTTTCCTCTACTTCTTTGCATTGATCACTGAAAAAGGCTTTCTTTTCTCTCCTGGCTATTCTTTGGAACTCTGCATTTAAATGGGTATATCTTTCCTTTTCTCCTTTGCTTTTCACTTCTCTTCTTTTCACAGCTATTTGTAAGGCCTCTTCAGGCAACCATTTTGCTTTTTTGCATTTCTTTTTCTTGGTGATGGTCTTGCTCCCTGTTTCCTGTACAATGTCATGAACCTCCATCCATAGTTCATCAGGCACTCTGTCTATCAGATCTAGTTCCCTGAATCTATTTCTCACTTCCACTGTATAATCATAAGGGATTTGATTTAGGTCATACCTGAATGGTCTAGTAGTTTTCCCTACTTTCTTCAATTTCAGTCTGAATTTGGCAATAAGGAGTTCATGATCTGAGCCACAGTCAGCTCCAGGTCTTGTTTTTGCTGACTGTATAGAGCTTCTCTATCTTTGGCTGCAAAGAATATAATCAATCTGATTTTGGTGTTGGCCATCTGGTGATGTCCATGTGTAGAGTCTTCTCTGTGTTGTCGGAAGAGGGTGTTTGCTATGACCAGTGCGTTCTCTTGGCAAAACTCTATCAACCTTTGCCCTGCTTCATTCTGTACTCCAAGGCCAAATTTACCTGTTACTCCAGGTGTTTCTTTACTTCCTACTTTTGTATTCCTATAGCTGGGCAAAATCTTTTACCACAAAGCCCATGTAAATGTATTGAATACTGTATTGAAAGTAAAAAACAGAATGGTTTTAAGTGTATTGGTTGCTTGCCCTCATGGATGACTGAAAGTTGAGGCTCACCACAGCTGACCAAGCATCACATGAAGGTACTGTATCACTATTCCAGGAAAAGATCAGAATTCAAAATTCGAGATATGTTTCTACTGAATGCAAATCACTTTCACATCATCATAAATTTCCCTTTTTAAGTTGAATAGTATTAAGTACTTCAGTCAATGAGGAAAAAGGCATCTAATCCAGGTCATGAGATGGGAGAGTAGTTTAGAGCTACTAGTTCAAACACCTTGCTCAGAATAAACTTTGTTTATTTAGCTGCATGTCCTCTGTGCACCATATACCTAGTGTATACTTGTCAGCCTAGAGCTTTACTTTAAAATGCTTAAATATAGTGTGTGAATTATACTGGGAAAGGAAAAGAAGGTAACACATATTTGGACGTATCCTCACTCAAATCTGCTCTCAGGGGTAGCCATGCAAGTGCTTAAGATTCATCAAAGTCTATTTTCAGAACATCCACTGATTAACAGAAGGTAAGTGAGTCATAATTTTCATTGATAAAACAAATGTGTTCAAGATATGTGGTTAGCTAGAAAGATTTGCAACACTCCCTTGCTTTGATAAACATAAAAGAATCCTGAATCCCAGTTATCCCAGTAGCCTAGTTGAAATAGTTCTTTAGGTTAGAAGCTCCATTTAGGTTTGTGTATCCCTGCTTCATGAAGGATTTTGATTTGAAATCCAGATTTAAAAGTTGGCTGAACTTGCCTTCAGAGTACTGTTAGATTCACCTGAGAGTGAAACTCTCATGAATGTGCTTGCCCAAAAGCCTGAGGGCCTCCTTCATCTATTCTCCCTAAACTTCTAGTTCAGCTTTATGTCTGGAGTGCTGAAGACAATTGTGAGCAGGGAAAAAATGAAGTTAGAGTGCTTTCTGGATCTCCAAAATATGTGTGAATGCTTCACCATCTTCCAGGAGATTCACATGTCATCCCATAGAGACTGGGATAACGAGGATGCCATAGAAGCCTCCATGGTCTTTGAGAAGACCCTGAATCAAGCCTTGCTATGCCTTTATAAACTCTTCCGTGTGGATTCCTGGGGAGTCACTTCCTGGGTGAGGATGTGGAAATTTTCAAGATAAGTGACCACCTGACCAGGTTACACAGCTTCCTTGAGTAGTTACTCCATGAGCGGTTCATTGTCAAGAATGACAATGGACATTCAGTTTGCATCTCTCAGTAGGGCTGCTTCAGTACCTTAACCTAAACGCTTCTCCTCAAATTTCTCCCAACATTATGGATGCCTATTGGCCATTCTCCAAGATTCACAACCACGAGCCAAGTGGCAAGAGTAAAACTTCTCTGTTTTTCCAAACAGCTTAAGATCAATGTGGGTAGATTTTCCTAGGTGTCCTTCATTAAAAACCTGATTCCTATTTGAATATTCTAGGACAACTCAACTCAGAGTCTGTGAACAAATTTCCAGCATCTTTAATAACTTTTACCCCCTGCTTGTAGTTCACAATTATCTGGCTCTATAGAGATGAATTTATGCCTTAAACATTTGAACTATTCTAAAAGTAATTAGGAATAGTGACATTGAAATCAGGCAGAAATGGTGTCTGCCAGTGCTAACATTTTCAGGCTGTGAAATCATAAAGCATATGATTTAATCTTTGAAACTCATTCCCATCATTTGTAAGATAAATACAATACTGTCTTTCTTGCAGTGTCATGAGAATTAAACAGAATAGTATATGTGAAGTGTTTAGCAGATTGCCTGGCACATAATAAATTCTGGATAAATGGTACCTAATATTGCTATTAAAATAGAAATATTTTCTTGCCAGCGTCTAACTGCCATAATTCTCAATATGCTTGCTTTGGCACTTGCAGTTCCCACTTTTTCTTACAACTGGTTTTTCAACATGGTAGGACTATATCACCTGTCACCCATGGTCAAGGTGCATTACAAGGAAAGGTATGAATGAACAGCCAGACAGCAATAAAATTGCTCTACATTCCTCAGAGAGCAACTTGTATATAGTCAGAGGGTGGCTTTATTTTTAGTTAATAAATTGATTCAGTATCTTAGAAGCATGGTTTGTAGTAGGAATAGATAGAAACTCACCCTCTTCCTGGGTAACTTACCTCTCAGTGGTCTCTCTGAGCTTTGTTAATACATAATTCCTTCTAAGATACAGTAATTCTTTACAATTCATCTTAATATATATTATTTTCATTTTGTATAGACTTCTATATTCTGGTTGGTTTTCATTTTTTTGTTAGCATTTTGTTTGTTGTTGTTCTGCACTGTTTTGTTTTGTTTTTTCTATTCAGAATCTTAGAAACTACCTAACAATTTTCATGTTGTCCACTGGACATGCTTTCATGTCTTCTTATAAGAAAAATGATCAGAAATAATGTCGAGTATATTATAAAGTCAATGTATAAATGCTGTATCAGCATATGTTCTCTAAACATTTAATAATCTTTTAAAAAAGAACTATTCATATGGACTCAATTTATTACTAAATTATCTTAACTGGTTGCATGTCCCAAGATTCTGTAAGAACACTTAAAGGTCAATTTGATAGCAGTCTTCTAGCATCATCTCTGCCCTATTGGATGGCATCATTTTCACTCAGACATCTCAGGCTTTCATTCTGTGTCATCGCGGAAGAAAGCATCACCACAATTAGACCGAGACACAAAAATAATACCTGTAAAGGATGGAAGGAAAAAAGAAGCCGAAAATGTTTCAATTGTATGTTGTTCCAGAAAGCTTGAGAGGCTTTTCATGAAAGAGCTCTTCAAGTAAACGAGCTAATGACTAGCGCTCCCTCCCTGAGAAACTGAATGGAGCCCATACAGAAAGTTCAGTACGCATCGCTGAGCAGGCTTCCCTTGAACACACTCAGCAGCAGAGGAAAACGCAGTCAATAAATCTCATAGCTTTGCAAGTCATCTTATTTCATGATTCCCTCAACATGCGTGCACAAGAACCATTATTTGCAAGCTCCTTTGAGGATACCAAAGATAAGAGGCATGCCCCAGGCTTCCAATGAGCTTACACTTGACCCAGGGAGCTTTTAAAACTACACATAGCATAAGAACACAAATCTGAAATATTGAATCTGCCGCCAAATACATGTTTGACAGAGACAAGGAGTTCAATGAAAGACTACAGGAGAGATATTTCTGCTGGTTGAGAAATAAGGGAACTCTTCAGAGAGAATTTGAGGATTATAAATGCGGGTATATTCCAAAATTGTGATGCAAAAGATGATAGGTATTCCTTGGCAAGCAAAGTCTGTTCAAAGATATAAAAGTAAGTACACAGTGAGTTCATATGTCTAGTTACAGTGGAAAATTCACGTAAGAGAATTATTCAGAAAAAAGATTTTAAGTACTTTGTGGACAGTCGAAGTAAAAAATAAGGCAGTCATATCACTAGCTATTTTCAATTAAAATAGCAAGTATTTAATATCTCAAGAAAAACCCTTCTTCTATCCACATGCGCACATGCCCCAAAATGAAATGGCAGACTGTAAAGTAGAAGAGAAGTTCAGATTCCTTACTTACTCTCTTCAGATTTCTGAATCTTACTATCACATGTCCTGCATCCTTCCCTTGACAGTCCAACTTGTAATTTCTTCCTTTCTCCCAAAACCTGAGTCACTTGCTATCACTGTCTCCTATTTGGCAATTTTGTTTTGACCTTACTTTGCCCTCTTTTTTTATGAATATTATATTCCTAGAAAAAATTTAATATATCTTGAGAGCAGACACCATGTTTCATATTTTTATGCCTTATATTTATTTTCATTTATTAACCTAATATTTCTGGTATTAGTGCCTCTGGGTTGTAAGAATGGTCACTTTATATATTCTAGCAGAAAACAAAAGAAATAAAACACTATAACCTCACTATCTACTAAATAAAGTAAATTAAAGAATAAAAATATATGGATCTGTTTCCACCTCAACCATATAAATGCTTTTAAAATAAGCATTCTTTAAATGTTATCTCTAAACTTTTTTGGACTAAATGATATGGACACATTTTAGTGCTAGTATTTAAATTTAATAGACCTGAGCTTTATAATTACTTCAGAGCGGGCCTAGGGAATATTTATGCCACCATTTGGTGAATTTTCTTCTCAACCTGAGTATTCAACCTCAGGGGGCTTTTAATAGAGGGTAGTCATCTCAAGTTGCTATGACAGTTAGCTGTAGAAATTTTATTAAAACAGATTAGAGTCCAATGCAAATTGGTTGGAATATCAGAAATTTCTGGACTTAATATTGACTGAGGAGCTATAAAGCAATGTCATGTGAATATCAGTTATACAAATATGCCATGTTTACTTTATTACTATTGAGGTTTAGAAGACACATTAAATAAATATATTTTTCCTTGACCCATATAAGACCTATTGTGTGATAAGCACAGGAATCAGGGAGCTAGATACCAAAATATTTTTATCTTAAAAAATTTCTTACAGTATAAACAAGCACAAAATTAAAGGGAATAATTCTATAAACCTATATACTAGATCATCCAACTTCAACATTCATCAATTCTTGGCCTCATTGGTTTCATTCATATACTTCCTTATATTTTCCCACCCGCGACTGGATTATTTTGAAGCAAATCACAGACTTAAATATCACTTCACCCATAAATATTTAAGTATATATCAATAAAATAAACGGAGAAGGCAATGGTACCCCACTCCAGTACTCTTGCCTGGAAAATCCCATGGACGGAAGAGCCTGGTAGGCTGCAGTCCATGAGGTCGCTAAGAGTCAGACATGGCTGAGCGACTTCACTTTCACTTTTCACTTTTATGCACTGGAGAAGGCAATGGCAACCCACTCCAGTGTTCTTGCCTGGAGAATCCCAGGGATGGGGTCGCACAGAGTCAGACACGACTGAAGTGACTTAGCAGCAGTAGCAGCAGCAATAAAATAAAAGAAATATTTATAACAAACCATAAAGTCATTAGGAGTTTCCCTGGTGGCTCAGACGATAAATTCTGCCTGTAATACAGGAGAGCTGGATTCAAACCCTGGGTCAGGAAGATCGCCTGGAGAAGGGAATGGCAAACCTTTCCAATATTCTTGCCTGGAGAATTCCCTGGACTGAGGAGGGCTATATGCCATGGGGTTTCAAGGAGTCGGACCTGCTAATATCATTATCATATATAAAGAAAATCAATAATAATTCCTTAATATCTGTGATAGGGGCCTTCTAAGATGACCCCAGTGATCCTCATCTCCTGCTTTGCAAGCCGTTGTTATAACTGCTCCCCTTGAATGTGAGCTGGATGTAATAAAGAATATAATATGGCAAAACTGATGGTACCTCACTCAGATACAAAGACATTGGGGATTTCATCTTGCAAATTCTCTCTCTCTCTCACTTACAATCACCCTCTCTCTCTCTCTCTCATTTTATCTTCTTCTGAGCCCATATCTGGAGAAAGTAAGCTTTCTTGCTGTGAATGGTCCTATGGACAGACCTAGTGTAGCAAGGAATTGATGACTGGCCATCAGCCAGATTTCAGCTTCAGTCTACCAACAGCAGCAAGAGAAAACTTGGAAGCAGATTCTTCCTAGTCAGGTCTTAAAGCAACTGACCCCCTAGAGAACACCTTGATCATAGCCTATGAGACACCTTGAGGCAGAGGCACCCACATAAGCCATGGCCAGACTCCTGACCCACAGAAGTCATGAGGTAATCAATGCTTGTTGTTTTAAGCCACCAAATTCTGGGGAAATTTTTTAAATGGCCATAGATAACTAGTATATATCATTATATATTCAATCAGTATTCAAATGCTCACCATGTCTTATGGATGGTTTTCATCAGTTCAGTTCAGTCACTCAGTCATGTCCAACTCTTTGCAACCACATGGACTGCAGCACACCAGGCTTCCCTGTTCATCACCAACTCCCGGACCTTGCTCAAAGTCATGTCCGTAGAGACAGTGATGATGCTATCTAACCATCTCATCCTCTGTCGTCCCCTTCTCCTCCTGCCTTCAATCTTTCCCAGAATCAGGGTCTTCTCCATGAGTCAGTGCTTCACATCAGGTGGCCAAAGTATTTGTGCTTCAGCTTCAGCATCAGTCCTTCCAATGAATAATCAGGACCGATTTCATTTAGGATGAACTGGTTGGATTTTCTTGCAGTCCAAGAGACTCTCAAGAGCCTTCTCCAACACCATAGTTCAAAAGCATCAATTCTTCAGCACTCAGCTTTCTATTAGTCCAGCTCTCATATCCATATGTGATTACTGGACAAACCATAGCTTTGAGTAGATGGAATTTTGTCAGCAAAGTAATGTCTCTGCTTTTATATATGCTGTCTAGGTTGGTCATAACTTTTCTTCCAAGGAGTAAGCGTCTTTTAATTTCATGGCTGCAGTCACCATCTGCAGTGATTTTGGAGCCCAAGAAAATCAAGTCTGTCACTGTTTCCATTGTTTCCCCATCTATTTGCCATGAAGTGATGGGACTGGATGCCAAGACCTTCATTTTTTTGCATGTTGAGTTTTAACCCAACTTTTTCACTCTCCTCTTTCACTTTCATCAAGAAACTCTTTTGTTCCTCTTCACTTTCTGCCATGATGGTGGTGTCACCTACATGTCTGAGGTTATTCATATTTCTCCTGGCAATCCTGATTCCAGCTTATCCTTCATCCAGCCTGGCATTTTGCTTGATGTACTCTGCATAAGAGTTAATAAGCAGGGTGACAATATACAGCCTTGATGTACTCCTTTCCCAATTTGGAACCAATCTGTTGTTCCATGTCCAGTTCTAACTCTTGCTTCTTGACCTGCATACAGATTTCTCAGGAGGCAGGTAAGGTGGTCTGTTATTCCCATCTCTAAGAATTTTCCACAGTTTGTTGTGATCCACACAGTCAAAGGATTTGGCATAGTCAACAAGGTAGAAGTTGATGTTTTTCAGGAACTCTCTTGCTTTTTCTATGATCCAGTGGATGTTAGCAGTTTGATCTTTGGTTCCTCTGCCTTTGTAAATCCAGCTTGAACATCTGGAAGTTCTTGGTTCATGTACTGTTGAGGCCTCTCTTGGAGAATTTTGAGCTTTACTTTCCTAGCATGTGAGATGAATGCAATTGGACAGTAGTTTGAACGTTCTTTAGGATTGCCTTTCTTTGGGATTGGAACGAAAACTGACTTTTTCCAATCATGTGGCCACTGCTGAGTTTTCCAAATTCTCTTGCATATTGACTGCAGCACTTTAAACAGCATCATGTTTTAGGATTTGAATTAGATTTGAAGTAGCTGGAATTCCATCACCTCCACTAGCTTTATTCGTATTGATTCTTCCTAAAGCCCACTTGACTTCAAATGGATGATTTGTGTAGATCGTTTATTTGAATCAGAATCCCAATAAGATCCTCACATTTCATCCAGTTATATATGGATTAAGTTTTCTTATCACTAGATTCCTTTTTCCTGCAATGTTTTTCTTTGCCACCCTCCACTTTTGTTATTGAAAAACTGATATTAAAGACCCTGACATGGTGTGAAAACAAGGGATTTGCCACCTCTTCCTTGTACTGCTATCAAGTCCTCAAAATAGCTCTCTGAAAATTTAGATGTCCTTAGCAACCACCCTTCCTCAGTGTCATAATTTGAACTGGTCTGGCATAAAAATAGCAGAAAAAGAATACTAGCCCCAGTGAATAGGGAATAAGTTATTAGTCAAAATAGCACCATTTTAGACTTAAATGAAACATGAGGGCTATACAATCAAATGTTTAATTTACTTATATCAAAATTTAAAATTCACCTCTTATCCTTATTACTCTTAAATAAATGAAACTTCAACTAGAGAATGCTTCTCATTGTAGTGTCAAGAGAAAGACTTTAGTATCAATTTTTCCAGTGGTCATGTAGGGATGTGAAAGTTGGACCATCAAGAAGTCTGAGCGCTGAAGAATTGATGCTTTCAAACTATGGTGCTGGAGAAGACTCTTGAGAATCCCTTGGACAGCAAGGAGATCAAGCCAGTCAATCCTAAAGGAAATCAACCCTGAATATTCATTGGAGGGACAGGTGCTGAAGCTGAAGCTCCAATACTTTGGCTACATGGGAAGAGCAACTCATTTGAAAAGATCCTGATGCTGGGAAAGATTGAGGTCAAGAGGAGAAAGGGGCAACAGAGGATGAGATGGTTGGATGGCATAACTGACTCAATGGACATGAGTTTGAGCAAGCTCAGAGAGATAGTAAAGAACAGGGAAGCCTGGTGTGCTGCAATTCATGGGGTCACAAAGAGTCAGACATGGCTTAGCAACTGAACAACAAAAAGTGACAATGTGCCTGCCCTTAATGAGTTTATAATTTACTAGAAAATTTAATCAGACAATCATACACAGGCGTGACCAGACACACACATGGACAGAATGTGAGAGAGAGATGAATTTTTAAATGTACGAAATCCTTTCGAAAAAAAGTTGCTCTGAAAAACATAATAAAAATATAATACAGTCCAGGAGGATAGGGAAGGCTTCACTAATGTCAGAGCATTGGACTAAAATAAAAAAGAAGATATTTTAATGAAAAAGTATGTAAAAATGAAGATATTGTATTAACCATATTAAAGATTTTTAGTTTTATATCCTGTTACCAATGACAAGATATTAAAAAATTTTAAGCAAGAGCAAAATGTGATAGGACTTGGATTTCAAAGAGCATGGACAATAGGTTGGTGAGGGCAAACATGGTGTACTTGGCTCAACATCTGCCTTAAACACTAGCCCTTTGATTTCACTATCCACACAGATGATACTTCTAATACCCTAGCCATTCTATTCCTTCACTCTATTCTCCAATGATTTTCTCATCTATGCTACCTCAACTACTACTGCCCTCCCTTCATAATCTCAGTTCGAAGCATCTCACTTTCTGGTCATCACCTCCTAACATTTCCAACGCATTTCTTCCACTAATATTAGTTTCCTATTGCTACTGTAATAAATTACAAACATGGTGGTTTAAAACAATACACATTTATTGTCTTACAATATCTTCACAAATCAGTGTAAAATGGGTCTCACTAGCTAAAACCAAGATGTCAGCAGAACCCTCTCCATTATTAACCCATCAGCAAAATTTGGCATAGTTGATCACTTCCTTCTCATTGAAACACTTTCTTTACCTGCTTCCCAGGACATCACTCTCTCTTAGGATCTCTCCCCAAGTTATAGCTATGATTTCTCAGTTTTCGTCACTGGGCTCTCTTCATCATTCTAAGTTCAAACATTGGAGTATTCTAGGGACCAGTTCTTAGGTGTCTTCTCTTGTATTTAATCTCTCTGTTCAAGCCATCTTATCTTGCTCATAGTTTTAATTACCATTATAATGTATGCATTCAGATATCATTGTACTTCCACTGAAACAGGTGTCATTCTACATGTGATATAGTGTTGTGAGTAAAAATCACAAGCTCCAAGGGCAAGTTTCTTGGATTCAAGACCCCACTCTGTCACTTGCTAACAATGTGGCATTGAGCAAGTTAATACTCTGTGCTTCAATCTTCTTATCTGTAAAATGGAGCTAATAATGTTTGAGCTCACAGGGATAGTGTGAAGACTAAGTGAGTGAATACATATGTAAAGTTCTTAGAACAGTGCCCAGCATATTGCAACATTCAGTAAATTCTACATATTATTGTTAGGCATCCACTTGACTTTTTCAAATCTAAAATCCTGATTTTTCCCTAGAAAACATATGTTCCTATAGCCTTTTCTATTTTAGAAAATAATAATTCCATCCTTCCAGATGCTTAGGAAAAACAACTGGAAATTTTATTCATTTCTTTCCTTTATACCTAGGGCCAACTCTATCAGCAAATTTTCAGTTCTACCTTCAAATCACATCTGGAGTCTTACAACTTCTCACCATTTCCATTAATAATACCTTAGTCTCAATCTAAGTCTTAATCTAAGATGATTACTCCTTATTCTATTTAGCTCATTTGTCTAATTACTGGTCTCACTCATTCTACTCATCCTCTTTAAAGTTAATTTTCAATAGAGCAGCCAGAGTGACCACATTAAGTCATAAGTAGAATCACTTCATCTGCCCAAAACCCTCCACTGGTTCTGCATTCAGAGTACTCTGATCAAAGTACCAGCCAAGGCCCTTCCAGTGACCCCAAACCTGTAAGATTCTGCACCCACGCTCCATCTCAGCCCCTCACTGCTTACTCCACTGCGACCCCCTGCTCTGAATGATGTTCTGCAGTGCTACCAAGGAAATTTTTACTGACCAGAAAGCCTCTTATTGGTGAGACTCCATATTTCCTTTCCTCCACTTTATGTCTCCTCAGCCCTTACCACTATTCAGTATGCTAAATATTTATTAGCTCCCACCTCTTCCAAGTAAACCATCAACTTCATGAGGACACAGTTTGTTTTATATACTGTTGTATTTCAAATGCCTAAAACTGTGTCTGGCACATTATAATCACTGAATGAATAAGTGACTCTATTCTCAATGATTTTATGCCTTATACAAACGGTTGAATACTACTGACATTCAAGGAACTCCATGCATGTACACCCATGGCTGATTCATGCCAATGTATGGCAAAAGCCACTACAATATTGTAAAGTAATTAGCTTCCAATTAGAATAAATAAATTTTTAAAAGTAAATTAAAAAAAAATAAATGAATTGGTGCTGGATAGGTTGAATGTTAAAGTGTCTTTAGGACACTCAGGTAAGCACTAAACACTTGTGTCTAGAGCCAAGAAGCCATAAACTGAGATGTTTAAGTCTGAGGATCATTTACAGAGAGACAGTCATTGAAATCATACAGGACAGATGTGATCCCTAAGGGAGACAGTACACAGTGAGCACAGAAGGGAGCATCTGGAGGAAACCTAAAGACTCCCAACACAGAAGTGGGGCCCGGAAGAGAGAATCCCACAGTAAGGGGGAAAGAGCAATAAAGGAAGAGAGGTGAGAGGCCACACAGAGTGAGCAACAACTCTCAACGCCTATTTCAATTTTGCTGGAAACGAAATGTTGCTATATGGAGTGACAGAGGCAGTGCTGGGAAGGGCCAGGACCAGGAGCTTTTGTGCAACTTGTTAGGGAGACTAGAGTTTAGAGTGGGAAGCCGGAAGGCTCTAAGATAACACACACACACACACACACACAAAACATAGTTTGGGCTAAATGGATTAGGGCCAGGTTTCAAAGAAGCAGTATTTGTAATGATTCATTACAAGTATTTGTAATGAAGCCTGCCACCTTGATTCTTGGCATTTTTCATCTTTGTGCAATAAAAATATTTTTGGCAAAGGACTTCTATGTGTCTAGCCTCATTAAAATCTTTCAGAAACATTAGGAGGAATTACTCTTAAAGCAAAGGGTGTGTTTTCGTTGACTTGAACAGAGTTTAAAGAATTTACTATCAGGGCTTAATCTTTGCACAGTGACTTCAATTTCTCTGTAGTCAATCATCTGAAAGGAGTCATTTCACAATATATGAACCAAATGAATGGCTAAATATATCCTATTTGGTTTTTCTCCCCCACTTGACCTTGATGACTCTAGGAATAAATGCTATGATTCCTCAAGCTTTCAGAAGGAAAACAGATTTTTAAGCACTTTGCATCACACAAGGAATTTACATATGACTATTGAAGAAAATTAATCAGAGAAGACTGCCACCCATCACCCATCAGGAATTAAGATGACTTAGATATGCAAAAGCAAGCAGGGGACATTGTTTATAATCAAATCAGCACCAGAATATCAAGAGGCAAATACCATTGACACAGCCTTATACCACTTACAGCATTGATTAAGTATACAAATATTTTGTTCAACATAATGATTGCTCAATCACTGTAATTTTTTTAAAACATAAATGGCATGGTCTCTTAACCTTTAGGCTTCATCTGATAAGCACCTAGAAGGTTTTCCCACAGATATCTAACTAGTTCCCTTACTCACTTCCTTGAGATATTATCTCAGGTCACCTCTCAGGTGAGTTTTCTCTGACAATCCTGTATAAAATTGCAATCCCTCTTTCAATTTTTCTACTTCAACTTTTATTTATTTACTTTTTTTTTTTATTTATTACTGTCTTTGCTCCCCACCTGGCTCCAACTAGAATGTGACATTTTTGAAAGCAAAAGCTTTGTTTTGTTGTGGATATATTCCCAATACCTGGTATATTGTAGGCACTCAAGAGACATTGCTTGTTTGTATGAATGAATGAAGCATACTTATTTGAAGGAGAGCTGTGAACAAACTAATTTCACACCGCTCTTTACAGCTGAAGTGACCTGAAGTTTATAGTTGTTTCACAGAAATAACATAACACAGAGGAAAGATAGGAGGAAACTTTGCAGATAAAGATTTCAAAGGCTTGGTTATTCATCTTAGCACTGCCATTTCCCAGCTCTGCAACTTGGGTAAATTTTTAATTCTTTATGCATCAAAGTTTTTATTTATAAGTGTCAACTACTCATTCCTCCAGAAGACCAGCAGTAAAACCTATTGATAAAGCACAGCTAACTTTATTAGATTTAACTGCAGTAGAAGAGACCATGACAAAATATCCCAGATTTGAGAAGCTGGAAAAGCAAGAACATTTATAGGGTTTTTAAGGCCCAGGCTGGGTGATTTTAAAGCAAGTCTTTCAAGAACTGAGTTGGGCAGGATTAATGATATAATACTTTTGGATTGGTTGGCCCATTGAAGTGAAAGTCTTAAAGGGATTCTTGTTGAGCTAACTGATAGTCTTGATTAAAAAATACTGTTTTAGTTGGCTCACAGTTTTATCTTCTTACATTAAGTGTACCTGAAATAAACAGCTGAGTTATGTTTTACTTGTTGTTCTCAATATTGAGAAAGTAAAGTGTGTCTGTATCCAGTATTTTAACACAAGGACAAGAAATTGTATTGGTTTCAGTTCTTAAATATGAGGTCAGTAATTTCTGCCCAGTTGGCAGAGTGAATAAGAATCAACTCAGATAGCTTGTTTCCAAACTTATAGATAGGCACGCTGCTATTATTATAAAACACGATTCAATAGTTATTTATATTCAAACTCATTATGTACAAGAAATAGTCTCTGGAAATGATGCTGAGAAAAATAAGACATGATCATTATTTGCAGGAGATTACAGTTTGGACAGGTGGTTAAACCTAGTAAAAACAAATAACTGAAGAAAAGTCAGAGTAAGGTATGTGCCATAAGAAAGGTACCTTAAAAAGTGCTACAAAATTTTCAATAAGAAGACCTGTGTTTGACAGTGATTCAAGGAAAGATTTATGGGAGAGGGGGCATTTGTATTGGTTTGTAATTCTGAAGAAGTGAGAGGATTTTGTCAGTTGTGCATAGAAGCCCTGAGGATGAATTCATGCCAGACAGAAGGATTAGCCTGAAGAAAAGCACCTGACCTTTTAAGGAATTGTATGCACTGAAAAGCATTCTATCATCCAGCTAGTTTGAGAAAGCTAGTCAAAACTAGACACTTTTCTTGACTGCAGGCAATTGTGGGCTTTCATTTGTAAATATGCATTGTCTTCCAAAAAGGACATAGAGTACGCCCCCTTCCTAAACTTCTGTTACAAGAGACAACCCTTCCCATATTTGAAAGTGTCTCACTGGACTTGCTTCTATCAAACACAGTCTAGTTAACACTGGAATGGAGAGGGTAAGAAAGTTGGAGTAGAGAGTGGGGAGCAGCAGGTCTTGGAACAGCAAATAGTTCTGTTTAACTGGAGCTAAGAAAGTTCTTGAGGGCCAAAGTTTAAAAAATATCAAGCATTATATATATTTCAGTAGAAATGAGGGAAACAATCAATAGAGTGAGCAGAAACTATTATTAAACAATGCTTGACATGGATCTGTTTGTCATCATTAGGTAAAATGTACAAGGACCTGGGAAAAGGGGAATCAGGAGAGCAGGTTTCAGAGTTCCACAGCACCCTACATAAAAACCATAGAGAGACATAGCTAAGGGAGTGGCAGTAATGATGAAAATAAGATTCAAGAAGCAATGAGGTAAAATCTACAGCATATGGCATATGAGAGGATAGAAGAGGTGGATTATAAGTCAAAGTTATTTCTGAGCTCCCAAGCCTGGTTCGTAGGAGAATCCTGTTGTTAGTGACAGGAAGAAAATCAGGAAAATATTTGGAGGTAGATGTTTAAAAGTGAATTAAAGCAGTTTTTTGACATTGTGAATTTCATAGACTACCTCTTTTAAAAATAAAGCTATGTGCACATAACATTAACACTTCTATATGCATCTGTATAAGGACAATACTTCCAAGAAATTTTTTATATTTCCAGAATTCAAAAGTTTCATGATTTTTAATTTTCTATGTGAAATTTAATGCTATTAAAACATGCTTTATAAGTTAATAAAATGCTCATTTTATTTTCTATCTTGCAGAATATATCTCATAGTTACACCATCTATGTAGTAGAAAGTATAAAGTACATCAAAACAAATACTTGCCATAATTTATAGAAACTAATTATCTTTGAAAGGTAAATTTCAAATCAGCAGAACCATACTTTGCTGAGATAATTAGCATTGTGTAAATAACTAGGTATTAGACTGATTAAGAAAGAGAATAACACTGTAAGTTGACCAAAAAATAGCTTCTCAAGTGATGTTAAAGTCAATACTGTAAAAGAAGTTTTAAATTCTCAGCAATTTTAAATGCTCGAATTGCTTAGACACTCTCCCCAAAATTGTCTAGCCATAAAAATCATCTGTTAATTTAGACTAGAACGTCTTCATTTCATTTACATAACACAGCCCTGTCACAGTATGAAGTTACCTAAAATAGTTATTATGTCTTTGGGCAAATATAGGCAGACAGCACTGTCGAGAAAAGCATGTGAATGCTTAGATCCCCTACAGAGACAAAGATTATATGTCTGGTTTCCTAAATACCAGAAGCAAGATTGGATTAAAACTGTGCCATTGAAAGACTCCCAAATATATCTGGTTGCTATTCAAGATTCTCCTTTCCCAAACGTACTCGATTCCCAAGAGGATGATTTTCATGGTGCAAGGGAAAGAAATACTCTTCCACTGGTTATGATTTGAACAGTTTCCTGTGACCTTGAGAAGGGTTTTCTCAGCATATTCATCTATACACATCTCATTGACTCAGCTCTGGAGGTCTGTTTAATTGGTAAAGTATTCTGAGATGTTAAATAAAATGTGCTAGACAAGTATGATGTGTTTTCCTTTTCAAGTCGTTTTTGAAACCACAGCTAAACAGAATTAGATCTTTACATCCTGCTAATCATGAGGAAGATGAGCTATCTATAGAGTAATTTAGAGCAAAGAGTACAGAGGATAAGAGGGTAATCTCTAAAAACTACTTGAAAGATACATGATATAAAAAACAATAAAATAAAAATGGAGAGTAAAGGACAGAAAAATAAAGATAAACTGACTATAGCTACAATGACCAGATCCTAAAAGAAAGAGGCAAGGCACAGGGCATTTTAGGGCAGTGAAATTATTCTGTATGGTACTCTAATGATGAATGCAGTGATTATGCATTATCAAAATCCACAGAACTCTGCAGCACAAAGAGAGAACCTTAATGTATGCAAATATTTTTAAACAAACATTTAGGAAGTCAGAGTATCTCAGGAAGGAATGCAGGCTGTGATAAAAGAATCTACCTGTATTAAAAATGTACAAAACAACCTCACTGAAGAAGACAGGCAAAAGGCCTGATGTAAGCAACTTCAGAAAGGAGAAGAGTCTATAAGACTAAAACAAACAAAAAAAACTACACATAAACACTGTAGTCAGTTGATGATGCTCTTTCCAATGGGATTATTGGTTTAATGATTCTGGTACTATTATACATGTAAACTGGAATGGAATACTTAAGTAAGGTTTATCACCGTTGGAATATGAGTTTACAAACAAGCAAGAGTGAGAGGCTAGAATGACCCATGTGGTCAAACTAGAGTTGAAGACATCAGTAGGAACTCGGATTTTTCTTAAAATAGATACAAGTGTTTACATACAGAAATATTTATAGATATGTGTGCATACATGTATTAACATAAACATATAAATTTTCTTACTCTATTATCTGAGGGGATCTAAAAGAAACAACACCCCAATTATAATGAGCACACCTAACATCCAGACCTTGGTTTCTAATACCATTCTCCTATAAAGGAACAAGAATCCTTGGAGAAAAAGCTGATTCTAGAATTGGAACAGGAAATATACAAGGTGAGCTTTGTGCATCTTATAGTACCAAAGAGTAAGAAAGTGCTCGATTTAATCAGCAAAATAAATTCATTAGTACTGCATAAGTATCCAAAATATAAAATGAATATCTATAAGCCAATACTGACATATATAAATACATACATACAAGATAAATACTCTTACAGAAGAATTCCATATAATCAGTGTCAATACTCTGCCGTCAAGCATCTCTTTGTAATCATCTGTATTCTTCTCTTCCAGTAACATACAGAGAAGAAACAGAGGAAGAATTTGTTGAACTTTGGATTCAGAAGTGGCAGATATAGAGATCTGAAGGGATGTATAAGCTAAATGAGGTAATTTGTATACCATTTATGAAAATAGACTTCATTGATCATATATGTAATTCAATTATTCATTTATCCTATAGTAGGATAGTGTTAGTCACTCATTCATGCCAACTCTATGCAACTGTAGCCTGCCAGGCTCCTCTGTCAATGGAATTCTCCAGGCAAAAATACTGGAGTGGGTAGCTAGTCTCTTCTCCAGGGGATATTTCTGAGACAGTGATCTAACCCAGATCTCCTGCCTTGCAGGCGGATTCTTTACCATCTGAACCACCAGGGGAAGAGAGGGAACATTTCATGCAAGAAAGTGAAAGTGGAAGTGAAAGTTGCTCAGTTATGTCCAACTTTTTGCAACCCCATGGACTATAGAGTCCATGGAATTATCCAGGGCAGAATATTGGAGTAGGTAGCCTTTCCCTTCTCCAGGGGATCTTCCCAACTCAGGGACTGAACCCACGTCACCCACATTGAAAGCGTATTTTTTACCACCTGAACCACAAGAAGTTCAAGAAAACTGAAGTGGGTAGTCTATCCATTCTCCAAAGGATCTTCCCAACCCAGAAAGTGAACAGGGGTCTCCTGCATCGCAGGGCATGATAAAGGACAGAAATGGTAAAGACCTAACAGAAGCAGAAGAGGTTAAGAACAGGTGGCAAGAAAATACACACACAAAAAAATAAAAGCTATACAAAAAAAGGTCTTAATGATCTGTATAACCATGATGATATGGTCACTCCCCTAGAACCAGACATCTTGGAGTATGAAGTCAAGGGGTTTTCAGGAAGCAATCAATTCAGTTCAGTTCAGTTCAGTCACTCAGTCCTGTCCAACTCTTTGCGACCCCATGAATCGCAGCACACCAGGCATCCCTGTCCATCACCAACTCCCAGAGTTTACTCAAACTCATGCCCATCGAGTCGGTGATGCCATCCAGCCATCTCATTCTCTGTCATCCCCTTTTCGTCCTGCCCCCAATCCCTCTCAGCATCAGGGTTTTTTCCAATGAGTCAACTCTTTACATGAGGTGGCCCAAGTATTGGAGTTTCAGCTTCAGCATCAGTCCTTCTAATGAACACCCAGGAATTATCTCCTTCAGGATGGACTGGTTGGATCTTCTTGCAGTCCAAGGGACTCTCAAGAGTCTTCTCCAACATCACAGTTCAAAAGCATCAATTTTTCGGCACTCAGCTTTCTTCACAGTCCAACTCTCACATCCATACATGACCACTGGAAAAACCATAGCCTTGACCAGACGGACTTTTGTTGGCAAAGTAATCTCTCTGCTTTTTAATATGCTATCTAGGTTGGTCATAACTTTCCTTCCAAGGAGTAAGCGTTTTTTAATTTCATAGCTACAGTCACCATCTGCAGTGATTTTGGAGCTCAAAAAAATAAAGTCGACACTGTTTCCACTGTCTCTCAATCTATTTCCCATGAGGTGATGGGACCAGATGCCATAATCTTAGTTTTCTGAATGTTTAAGCCAACATTTTCACTCTCCTCTTTCACTTTCATCCAGAGGCTTTTTATTTCCTCTTCACTTTCTGCCATAAGGGTGGTGTCATCTACATATCTGAGGTTATTGATATTTCTCCCGGCAATCTTGATTCCAGCTTGTGCTTCTTCCAAACCAGCGTTTCTCATGATGTACTCTGCATATAAGTTAAATAAGCAGGGTGACAATATACAGCCTTGACGTACTCCTTTTCCTATTTGGAACCAATCTGTTGTTCCATGTCCAGTTCTAACTGTTGCTTCCTGACCTGCATACAGGTTTCTCAAGAGGCAGGTCAGGTGGTCTGGTATGCCCATCTCCTTCAGAATTTCCCACAGTTTATTGTGATCCACACAGTCGAAGGCTTTGGCATAGTCAATAAAGCAGAAATAGATGTTTTTCTCAAACTCTCTTGCTTTTTCGATGATCCAGCGGATACGGCAATTTGATCTCTGGCTCCTCTGCCTTTTCTAAAACCAATTTGAACATCTGGAAGTTCTCAGTTCACGTATTGCTGAAGCCTGGCTTGGAGAATTTTGAGCATTACTTTACTAGCGTGTGAGATGAGTGCAATTGTGCAGTAGTTTTGTTCATTATTTGGCATTGCCTTTCTTAGGGATTGGAATGAAAACGGACCTTTTCCAGTCCTATGGCCACTGCTGAGTTTTCCAAATTTGCTGGCATATGGAGTGCAGCACTTTCACAGCATCATCTTTTAGGACTTGAAATAGCTCAACTGGAATTCCATCACATCCACTAGATTTGTTCATAGTGATGCTTTCTAAGGCCCACTTGAGTTCACATTCCAGGATGTCTGGCTCTAGTTGAGTGATCACACCATTGTGATTATCTGGGTCATGAAGACCTTTTTTGTACAGTTCTGCGTATTCTTGCCACCTCTTCTTAATATCTTCTGCTTCTGTTGGGTCCATACCATTTCTGTCCTTTATTGAGCCCATTTTTGCATGAAATGTTCCCTTGGTATCTCTAATTTTCTTGAAGAGATCTTTAGTCTTTCCCATTCTGTTGTTTTCCTCTATTTCTTAGCATTGATCCCTGAGGAAGGCTTTCTTATCTCTCCTGGCTATTCTTTGGAACTCTATATTCAAATGGAAATATCTTTCCTTTTCTCCTTTGCTTTTCACTTCTCTTCTTTTCACAGCTATTTGTAAGACCTCCTCAGACAACCATTTTGCCTTATTGCATTTCTTTTCCATGGAGGTGGTCTTGATCCCTGTCTCCTGTACAATGTCATGAACCTCTGTCCATAGTTCATCAGGCTCTCTATCAGATCCAGTCCCTTAAATCTATTTCTCACTTCCACTGTATAGTCATAAGGGATTTGATTTAGGCCATACCTGAATGGTCTAGTGGTTATCCCTACTCTCTTCAGTTTAAGTCTAAATCTGGCAATAAGGAGTTCATGATCTGAGTCACAGTCAGCTCCAGGTCTTGTTTTTGCTGTCTGTATAGAACTCTCCATCTTTGGCTGCAAAGAATATAATCAATCTGATTTTGGTGTTGACCATCTGGTGATGTCCATGTGTAGAGCCTTCTCTTGTGTTGTTGGAAGAGGGTGTTTGCTATGACCAGTGTGTTCCCTTGGCAAAACTCTATTAGCCTTTGCCCTGCTTCATTCCGTACTCCAAGGCCAAATTTGCCTGTTATTCCAGGTGTTTCTTGACTTCCTACTTTGGCATTCCAGTCCCCTATAATGACAAGGACATCTTTTTTGGGTGTTAGTTGAACCCAGGACCACGTGCATGCTAAGCATGGGCTCTACAAGTGAGCTATACCCAAGGCATGACAAACTGTGAAAGCATTCTAAAAAGCAGAGACATCACTTTGCCAACAAAGGTCCATACAGCCATAGCTATGGTTTTTCCAGTTATTACATATGGATGTGAGAGTTGGACCATAAAGAAGGCTGAGCACTGAAGATTTGATGCTTTTGAATTGCAGTCCTGGAGAAGACCCTTGAGAATTTCTTGGACTGCAGGGATATAAACCAGTCAATCCTAAATGAAATCGACCCTGAATATTCATTGGAAGGATAATGTGAAACTCTAACACTTTGGCCAAATGAGGCAAAGAGTCAACTCAATGGAAAAGACCCTGATGCTGGGAAAGATTGAAGGCAGGAGGAGAAAGGGGTGACAGAGGATGAGATGGTTAGAGAGAATCACTGACTCAATGGACATGAGTTTGAGCAAGCTCCAGGAAATAGTGAAGGACAGGGAAGTCTGGTATGCTGCAGCCCATAGGATCAAAAAGAGTCAGATACAACCTAGTCAGAAACAACAACAAACAGTAGGATAAGATTTAAATGCACTAACAGATAAATTCTTCATTCGCAATTAAAACTTGCCCTTGAGATCAAGGAATTCCAAGTTTATTACCTCAGGAAAGAACCTACATAGCCCAAACCAGAAAGCCAATTTGTTGTCTTTTGGGTTTCCAAGTAGGCTTTTGGGTTTCTAAGTAGGATTTTGGATGTCTAAGTAGACTTTTGAAATTCATTTGGAAAGAATAATTTAGAAAGCTAAAGATATTTAAATTTAAAGGCTACACTTTTGGAGAAAGAATAAGGCTTACACTTTAAAACTTTCAATTGGGATATCAAATGCAAATTTCTAATGGAAAAGAGGTATAAAGTTTAGTACACAGAGAACTGGGGGGAAAATGACTACATTAACATAGGCTCATTGGTTGTAACAAATGTACCTCTCTGGTGAAATATGATAACAGAGGAGGCTATGCTTGGGTGGGGGCATATGGGAAATCTCTGTACCCTACCCTCAATTTTGCTATGAAACTAAAACTGCTCTAAAAGAATTAAGTGTCAATTAAAAAGAAAGACAAAGTTCATGTTAAGTCACTTCCAGAGTTTGATCAGGAGAGAAAGAAGACCTGAAAGAGGAGAAAAGAATTACTGGAGAAATGTCCCTGCTCCCTAGCCTCTAACAGTAATTGTCAGGAGGCACAAGTCAAGAAAATCAACCCTGAACACTCACTGGAAGGACTGATGCTGAAGCTCCAATACTTTGGCCACCAAATATGAGAAGCTAACTCATTGGAAAAGACCATAATGCCGGGAAAGATGGAAGAGAGGAGGAAAAGTTGGCAACAGAGGATGAGATGATTGGATGGCATCACCAACTCAATGGACATGAGTTTGAGCAAACTCTAGGGGAACAGTGAAGGACAGGGAATCCTCATGAGCTGCAGTCCATGGGGTCACAAAGTGTTGGACACAACAGCTGAAAAACAATGAAAAACAAGTCATGGCAACCGGGGTTCTACATAATAGAACCCACAGATTTTTCCATCAAGATCCCTGGATGATAAAAGGGAATGTCTAGACAAATAAAATTGAAGTAGACTCTTAAGTCTTCTGCAAGCCGTGGAGAATTGGAGGAGAGTTCAGAAGTTTTCCCTAACATTAAGAGGTGTTATAAAAGAGACAGGAGGATAAAATTCCCCAGTCATAAAGGCATCTACATGTCAAGACTGATGACTGGGAAGATGAGATATTGGTCAGCCTAAGAAAAACCATACAGTCCAAGTGGGATCATTTTAGAAAAGAAAAGCAATGTGATTCAAAGGGAGAATAAGCAAACCAAGAAGTCTCCAGAATTACACTGTGAATTTTATGAACAGGGACTAAGTCTTAAAACTCAGCACAGAGCTATTCTCTAGATATAGATAGTGATCAGTCAATAATCAGGAAATGATTACAACCCACAAAATATATACTTTTAATCTCTAGAGAGTATAATGACTGCTATTGCTTAAAACTTCTAGAAAAATCACATTAGTATCATGGAAAAATGGTAACTACCAACTACCTCTCTGACAAAAAAAATACAACTGACACCCTTAGTCTGTATTCTAGCTATTCTCTGAATGAATCCAGCATACCCCTAATTTCAGATAATACATGCTTTCTGATTTTCCAACCTGTAACATTCTTACTCCAGATAGTCTGCAAGACTTTCTTCCCCCAGAATTAGAACTCTGAGAGGTTTTACCAGACAAACTTACCTAGAATGTAAACATGAATGCACTCAAACACATGCACGCACACATTCACATACTTCCAAAAAGTTTACTCATTCTCACTAGTCTGCTTTATTTTCCTCTAGCACTACCCTTAGTATTAGATATAATATATTTGTACATACACACATATATACACACACATATATGTTTCTTATCTATCCCCAGCCATTACAATGTAAGCTGTACAAAGAAAATTTTGTCTGATAAGCTCGTGGGCAGTGGATTGGCTCACGATGAACAGTGACTCCTGGGCAGCAGTGAGCTAGTCACTCTCCAACATACTCCAACATCAGCTCCAGCCTTCTCCAGACCCCCTCCCAGCCACTCCAGCAGGGCCTTTGCCTCTACCCTCAGCCACATGTTGATCAACACCCAACAGTCAGTGAAGATTATACACTCAGTGATGACTAGCAGTGGGACAACCAGGGTACCAGGCATGTCATTCAGATACGCTGAGCAGCTGAAGGTCAAGTCCCTGCTAGTTAGGGCCTGACAAAATGTGGTTCACTGGAGAAGGGAATGGCAAACCACTTCAGTACTCTTGCCTTGAGAACCCCATGAACAATACGAAAAGGAAAAAAGATTTGACACTGAAAGATGAACCCCCAAGTTGGTAGGTGTCCAATATACTACTGGGGAAGAGGGGAGAAATAGCTACAGATGTTTGAATAGCTACAGTTGACCATCTGATGTGAAGAGCCAGCTCACTGGAAAAGACCCTGATGCTGAGAATGGGCAGGAGAAGAAGCAGGTAACAGAGAACGAGATGGTTGGATGGCATCACTGACTCAAAGGCCATGAGTCTGAGCAAACACAGAGAGATAGTGAAGAACCAATAAGCCTGGCATGCTGCAGTTCATGAGGTCACAAAGAGTTGAACACAACTTAGCAACTGAATAACAACATAATCCAAATTTCTATAACAGTGCCTAGCACCTAAGTATCAGAGGAGGCAATGGCACCCCACTCCAGTACTCTTGCCTGGAAAATCCTATGGATGGAGGAACCTGGTAGGCTGCAGTCCATGGGGTTGCTAGGAGTCAGACACGACTGAGCTGCTTCACTTTCAATTTTCACTTTCATGCATTGGAGAAGGAATCGGCAACCCACTCCAGTGTTCTTGCCTAGAGAATCCCAGGGACGGCAGAGCCTGGTGAGCTGCCGTCTATGGGGTCACGCAGAGTCGGACACGACTGAAGCGGCTTAGCAGCAGCAGCAGCACCTAAGTATTCAGTGCATATTGACAAATACAGGAATCAAGTTTTCAAGGGCTAGCAAAGACTTCTCTGTATTGGAACCTAATTGTAAAGTTATTTCTTGAAATAAGTCTCATATCATCTGGAGTTTTCTAATATATTTCATTATGAAGATTTTTATTGTCAATGCTTTCATTTTAACGGAATGTGACTTGCTGAAGAATAATTTTTCATATTAATTTTTTAACACACCTGGAAGTTGACCATTTGCTTATATCTGAGATAATTGCATTATTTTCTGCACATAGTTTTCTTATCAGATCCTGGTTGTATAATCATCATTGCATTAAAAAAAAAAAAAAAAAAACTTACAAATTCAGGCTGCAAAGAAAGTAGATATAGGCCTAGCTTTGTTAGAGCCTAAAGGGAAAAAGTTAACAAATATAAATTCTATTGATTCATAACCAATTAATATATTTATCTCCTTACTGGAACTCTTAATCTCTGTCTTTGGAAGCTCTTTACCTGTACTGTCAAAGAACCCTATTTCTTGTGTGTGTGCTTATAACAACTACATGTCCATCAGAGCACATAAACTCAGATCCTGTCTCAGGCTGCTCCTCATTCTCATAATTAATTTTCATGATTGTGTTTGATGGTACACCATCTGCACACCTAATAGGCTTTTCTCATGCTCTGTTGTCCTTCATTAAACTCTATTTAAACTGGAGACTTATAGGCAGGAGAAGTACCCAGATAGTATTTGAAAGACTGGCTAATATATTACCCTGAAGAAGCCAAAGTCTCTCAAACTAATAATCTCAAGCAATGAGTTTTCAAGTCCTGCCATAAAGAGTGGAAGGCAGCCATGTGCCATAAAGATATAGCTTCTTTGAAATAAGTGGTATAAAGGAGTGGTGCTGCAAGTTATTTATCCAAGGGAAAGTTTAATAACATAGAGTTACTGTTTCTGAAAATCTGGGTGACTTTTCTTAATTTAGACCAGATACATAAAGGCCCTCCCTACATACCAACTAGATCCTAAGGTGGGGTGATAAGGAAAGAATTTTTAATATATTGCTGGGCTTAAGAAAGGTAATGGAAACCTCCAATCCTTTCCTACAGCTCTAGTAATAAAAATAAGCAAACAATAAAATTTGAACTGTGAATTCTGATGTGGAGTGATGAATATTAAGCAAAACAGGATTCTCTGAAGGCAATACTCAAGCCAGGTCTGCTGTTTGAAAACTGTGTGTTGGCCTAGCAGCCAGAGGGGTAGTTAAAACAAAGACTTAGGCCTTCAATTCTGAACTCTTAAAAGAAGCTAAAGTATTTAAAAGTTGGAATTCTTTTCGCTTCTGATAAAAGCAAATGTAAATCCTCTCTCAAGAAGAAATTTCCTATTTAGACTTTCAGGATTCTTGCAGAATAAAGTAAGATAAAATGAGATCATAAGCATGAGAGTTCTGTCAAATACACAAGATAACAAATCTGAAGGAGAAGCAATCCATGAAAATAGTTTTAAATTTAGAAAACCCAAGGCTCTCAAATGTTGCACTTATCAGTATAGCATATAAGTTAATTATGTAGGAAAGGTTTAAAAAAAATAAAAGGTGGAATCATAAGAATGAGCTAACAATGGTGAATTTTTAAATGTTCAGGTTAAGAAGAACAAAACAGAACACTTAGACTTAAAAATCTAATTTTTGAAATTAAAAAAAACTAAATGGATGGCAACATACAAAATAGGCATAACTGATAGCAGAATTAATAAACTTGTACTGTTTAGGAGGAATGGTTAGGATATTGTTGAACCTCAGACTTTCTTTAGAACACTGCTGCTGCTACCCATGGTAAAATTTCAAAATGTCAGTGATTAAAAAGAATAGAAATAGAAGCTACAACTTTTAAATACTAAAAGATGAAAAGTAAACTTAAAAAAACTTAGTAAAAGAAAACTGCAATCAAGTTTTTAAAATGTAAGAGAAAAAGGAGTATAGAAAAAATGAGACAAAAAGACAAAGTAAGATCATGAAAGTAAATCAAAATATATAATAAAACACAAAAAATATATCTACTTTATAAGATATCCACTTCTTATAAGAGGCAAATAAAACATAAGGACACAGATTGGTTGACATGTACATGCTGCTATATTTAAAACAGAAAACCAATAAGGACCTACTGTGTAACATAGGGAACTCTGCTCAATGTTCTATAATAACCTAAATGGGAAAAGAATCAGAAAATGAGTAGATACTGTTATATGTATAACTGAATCACCATGCTACACACCTGAAACTAATACAACATTGTTAATCAACTGTTCCAATATAAAATGAAAATTAAAATAAGCTTTAAAAAAAAAAAAAGAATTAGAGGAATGGGTAGCAAAACATCAAGGATTTACTGTATTTCCCAGGGAAGTATATTCAAAATCTTGTAATAACATGCAACAGAAAAGAATGTAATAAATAAATAAATAGACTTCCCAGGTGGTGCTAGTGGAAAGAACCTACCTGCCAAAGCAGGAGACATAAGAGACTTGGGTTATGTTTCACTTATAACTGAATCACTTTGCTGTACATCTGAAACTTACATAATATTATAAATTAACTATATTTCAATTTATAAAAGTGCTAAAAACTGTAAAGGAATGGCAAAAACATATATAAAAAGTCATGGAAATTTTGAAAGAGATGGAGTAAGACTCTAATAAAGACAAACTAATAAAAACAATGTTCAGTATCTATAATAATATCAAAAAAATAGACTTTAAAACTAAAGCAGCACTTAGATTAAGAGAATAACATCATTGTGATAAGAGGTTAACAGGGATGACATAATAATTCTTAACTTGCATGTACCTACTAAAATGATCTCAAACTATATTAAGCAAAAATTGATAAAATTGATAAAATTCAGTTGTCAAATGTATTCTTTCCTCAAAAACTCGTAGGTTAAAAAGACTGAGAAGTACTAAAAATATAAAATACTTGATTTCTAATTAAGTGTGACTTAATGAACATTTATTCTTTTGTTCACCTAACAATTAAATATCTGTCAGTTGTGAACACATTTGTAAAAAATGACCATGTAATACACCATGAAGAATGTATAGTAGTTTCAAAATATACCTTCAAATGTTTTGACATATCTCCTATTGAGATACGAGTTCTATGTCATATATTGTTGATCTGGGAATAGTTATAACTTCTTTGGCCAATGGAGCTCAATTTGGAAATAAAGTTACTATATGACTTTACAGGCTAAGTAATAAAATGACACACCACTTTCTCCTTATTTGCTCTTGGAGCCCTGAGCCTCAAGATGAGAAGTCCAACTATTTTCAGGCCACCAAGTTGGGGAAATCACCTTAGCCCTCTGGCCAGCTGAGCCCAATCTTCCAACCACCCTTACCAACACCCCAGACATGCAATGAATGTGTTCTCTCCAGCCAGTCCATCCAGTGATGCCCCATGGTATAAGAGATCCACTAATACAACTCTGTCTAAAATTCAGTAAGTAACTAAAACAGTAGTCTAAAATTATGAAGAGTAGAAATTATATAGGCCATATTCTCTGACTCAATACAATTTAAATTATAGTCAATAACAGGAAGATCAACTTAACAATGTCCTTATATTTAGAAATTAAAACTAACTTACAAAGAAAAGGAAATAATATCAAGGTAAAGATTTTAATAATTCCTAATGTTAACTAAAATTCTGCATATGAAATCCTGTGGGATAAAGCAAAAGTGATAATTACAGAAAAATGTACAGCTTTTAAGTATTTGTACTAGAAAAAAAGAAATGAAAAGGTTGAAAAATCACTTGTGTGTAATTTAAGAATAAACAAAGAAACCTTTGAATAAACCCAAAGATATTCTATCCTTAGCTCAAAATCTCACAAACACAGACATTCAGGCTTAATTGCATAACCCATACAGTTCTTATTTCAGAGTTAATCATCTTCAACTTATCCTTTTATTATCACCATAAAGTCTTATATTAAATATTTGTTTTACGTTACTAAAGAGGGTTAACCAGGCTGGTTGGACCAAATTAACTGCTGAACCAAGGTTCAGTACAGATTAGGTTCTCCCTTGTAGAATTCTATGCTCAATTGCCATATTGCTATCTGGAGAGTGTTTACTTAAGTGACATTACATTTGTGTGTGTGTGTGTGTGTGTGTGTGTGTGACATTATATGTTTTAGCACTTCTTCTTCAGTTTTCCTCTCATTTTACAGTTATTATCTCATGCTTCAGGTCTTTCCAAGTATCTATAAGGTTAAAAAAAAAAAGAAAAAAGAAAAACTACAATGATATTCTAATACAGGACACCAAAAATTACTTTGCAAATCCTTGCCAATTCATACACAAGACCAAAAAAAAAAAAAAAAAAAACCCCATAATGGAAGATGCTACTCTCTTAATATTTTTTATACATTTATTTGCATTATTGCTATTTGGAGAATGTTTACTTCAGTGACACTACTTTTGTGCATGTGTATGACATTACATTTTATGTTTTAGCACTTCTCAGTTTTCTTCTCATTTTACAGTTATTGTCTCATGCTTCAGGTCTTTTCAAGAATCTATAAGGTTTAACAACAACAACAAAAAAACTACAATGATATTCTAAAATATGACACCAAAATTTACTTAGCAAATCCTTGCCAATTCATACACAAGATAAAAAAAATGTAATGGAAGATGTTATTCCCTTAATGTTTTTACACATTATCTTTAAGAAATATGAATAAATCGATATGCTTTACTGTAGCCTCTATTAATCTGCAGTATTTTCCAGAGTAAAGATTAACTTTTTCACCACAGCAGTACACCTTCTGTCTATGCTGACAGTGAATCATCTCAAGCAAACAACTCAGCATGTCTTGTCCCTCTTGTTTTGCCTATGAGCAATGCTGTGCCTTCTGAAATTCTTTTTTGTTCTTCCCAGGTGCAAATTTTATTTCCTCCAGTTACATAATAAGCTAGAGATAAGATCTCCATCTGATAGCAATACTGTTTTAATAAATACTAGTTAATGGGATAGAAAATGGTTTACTAAAGCAGCACAATAATTGTCAAGAGCTTCCTTTGGTAAATATTATACTGAGAAATAATTTTCATTATCATTAGTGAGTTAAAAGATCACCTAATATTCAATTTTAAGACTGAACTTCTCAAAAAAAAAAAAAAAGACTGAACTTCCCATCTCACTGATTAGTCAGAAATATGTTGAGTGATTATTTTATTCTTATCCCACAAGATTCCTATTTTCCCCTTCTCTTGGGATGACCCATGATTGCCACTTTGACCAGCACTTATTTCCTGCTTCTTAAACAACTCGGTGATATTGATGCCAACTAAGCACTTTCTACACGACAAGTCTTGCTTTCAGAGTTTTACATATATTCTTATTTTATTCATCTTGATATCACTATGAAGTAGATGATATTTTCATTCTCAGTTTTGAAATGGGGAAATCAAGGCACTGAAAGTTTAAGTAACATGTAGAATGGTATAGTTAGTAAGTGAGAGGGTGCCTGGAGTAAAATAAAGAGGCCAATCCTTTACGTACCTTATTACATCAGGGTAAAAGGACAAAGAAAAGAAGTTTCAGGGTGGTGTTTCATGTCATTATAAATGGTGGTGTAAACATGGAAAGAGATTGGCTAGGAACACGTCCACGCTTTTCCTCCCTCCTCGCGCACCACACTCTCCCCGCTCTCTTGCTTTCTCATTTGGGTCTAATGTTGAAAGAGAAGTCAACATCTTCTCCTGAAACAGACTCTAACATTCAGACAATCTAATCAACAAATAAACTTATGATGAGATTGTACAACCAAAGGCTTCCTTGTCATTTTTCATGAGACTGAGCGTTTCTTCTTATCACTCAATCATGAGCTTTGCAATGCTCAGCTAGACACCAGGAGAAAGGAAAAAAAAATAAAATAAGACATGATTCTTACCAACAAAGAAGCACAATATAATTGGTTACCCACAGCACATAGGCAGGGGGAAAAAATGGCTAGAAATGTTTTCAAAGCATAAATGGTTACAAATGATCGCATTGTAAAGAGAACAAAACCACCCAACAGAAATGTAAGATGAATTTCCTGTCATAATGAAACAGCGACACAAAAGGAAAGTTTCCTGGAAAGTGGAGATTAGAAGTAGGCTTTACCGGTGTGGCATGGGAGGAGAGAGTTACCAGCTGCTCCTCTCCTGACAAATGTCAAGACAGCATTATCTCAGTTGTACCGTGGGCAATGGGCTCCCTTCGCAGCCCTGTGATGGGATGGCATTCTCCTCTCTGCCACGCTGCCCCAGGACTGCATCCACTGCACATTTACCATGGGGCTGAAAACACAGCTCTGCTTTCTGGAAGGACAATTGTTACAAACACATTCCATTCCTAAAATACACAAAAACTGGAGGATGCCTTCAAAGCAAAGCAGAGAAATACAAGTGTCATTCAACGTCTGTCTGGGCTCTCCAAACTCCCTTGCGGAAAATTATTTCATTTTGGACTTTCTCAGGAAGAGACCAAAATTCTAAGATTTAGAATCTTGAGGGTTACAGTGTTGGGGGAGTTCAGCGAGAAAATGAAAGCCTGAGAAAGGGGGAAGGATTTATAATGAAAAGAGGCAGAAAAAAGGGTTTATATCAAAAGTTCAAGGCAGCATTCTACAGGCCCAAATTTCCGAAGTTTAAGAATTTTATAAACTTTATTTTCCTCAGAGATTCTTTATATTTAAAAGGGTTGCAGAAAGCATAGTTTTCGGCCTCCCCTGTTCTGTTCCTCTTTCCCTGGACCTTTTGCAAAGCTGACAGTCAGAATAAGTGGTTTCAGTAGCTTCTGCTCCAGGCTTTGATTTGGGGAGAAGGAGAACCTGCTACCTGGCCTCTGACCTTGAGATGGGGTTATATGCAGCAGTTCTAATCTTCTCCTTTGTAGTGGTGGAAAAGGCGTGTTTTCTCCTTCTTTTTCTTGGTCGATTTTTGTCTAGTTGTCCTGACATCTGAAGAGGTAGCTCACAAGAAAATCTCAGTAACTAGCAGGTGAATTCCTACTAACATTTGAACAAATAATTGGTCCCAACTTTTCAGAAATAACAGATACAGATCTATTCTCCTTTTTTCCTTAACCTCTCTCTCCTAGTCTAAATAAAGTGTGCTGTTCCTATAAATCACTGAGAAATTACAGAGTTTCTCAAGTCTGCCTGCTGGAGATGTATAACAAATATGATGCTCTCTCTCTCTCTTTTTTTTTTTTTTTTTAGCTTCACAGGCAGAGTCAAGAAATGCTTGTTACACCAAAAACTGTCAATGGAATTAAGGCAAGTTCCTGTATTTGTCATATTTCTGCCATATCTGCTCTCTTGATCATGAAACTAAGAGGATATAGACAACAGTTTTACCGAGAAAACACATGATTATCTTCCTACAAACACCAGTTGCTACCCTGAATATTATATTTAAATCTGTAGTACACATCACTCTTTATTCAGGAAATGTCCTTGTTTCATACATCTTATCTAAGAGGTAAATGTGCTGTATTTCTATAGTTTGGTGGAGCAACTTGAGAGTTCCTCTAAAGTTTGATAAGGCCTGGCATTCTAAAATAGTGGGATGGAACTCAGAATTACAGTAGGACCTATCTCTTCCTCAAGGATATATCTCAGATTACAAAATAGTGTAAATACCACTAAATCATCATCTAATTAGGGGTAAAAATAATAGCATTAGAAGACAAAGATGATAATTCTGGGTGAGGAATAATCTGTACTTAGTCACAGGATCAATTAAAATAGCCATAATCACATGAAAGGAATCATAGACAATGGTTTCTACTTAGTATGATCTGACTTTATATTCATTGCAAAATTAAAAATTAAAAAGCAGAGACATTACTTTGCCAACAAAGGTCCATATAGTTAAAGCTATGGTTTTTCCAGTAGTCGTGTATGGATGTGAGAGTTGAGCCAAAAACAAGCCTGAGCACCAAAGAATTGATGCTTTTGAACTGTGGTGTTGGAGAAGACTCTTGAGAGTCCCTTGGACTGCAAGGAGATCAAACCAGTCCATCCTAAAAGAAATCAGTCCTGAATATTCACTGGAAGGACAGATGCTGAAACTGAAGCTCCAATACTTTGGCCACCTGATGCAAAGAACTGACTCATTGGAAAAGATCCTGATGCTGGAAAGATTGAAGGCAAGAGGAGAAGTAGACAAGAGAGGATGAGATGGTTGGATGGCATCACCGACTAGATAGACATGAGTTTGAGCAAGATCGAGGAGTTGGTCATGGACAGGGAAGCCTGGTGTGCTGCAGTCCATGGGGTTGCAAAGAGTCAGACATGACTGAGCCACTGAACTGAACTGAAAAATTTACACATGGTAATGCATGTTTTAGTGTTACTCTTAATTCTTCCCACCCTCTCCTTCCCCCTCCTGTGTCCATAAGTCCGTTCTTTATGTTTGTGTCTCCATTGCTGTCTTGCAGATAGGTTCATCAGTATCATCTTTCTAGATTCTGCATGTGTGTGCATTAACATATGACATTTGTCTTTCTGTTTCTGAACTTACTTCACTCTGTTTAATAGGCTCTAGGTTCATCCACCTCATTGGAACTGAGTAGTGATTTACAGTTCTATTAAGCCTACCAGCAAATATTTGTTGAATGCTTATTTGTGAGGAATGAGAAGGCATGGCACCCCACTCCAGTACTCTTGCCTGGAAAATCCCATGGGCAGTGGAGCCTGGTGGGCTGCCGTCCATGGGGTCACTAAGAGTCGGACACGACTGGGCGACTTCACTTTCATTTTTCACTTTCATGCATTGGAGAAGGAAATGGCAACCCACTCCAGTATTCTTGCCTGGAGAATCCCAGGGACCGGGGAGCCTGGTAGACTGCCATCTATGGGGTCTCACAGAGTTGGACACAACTGAAGTGGCTTAGCTGTAGCAGCAGCAGAAGTACCATGCTGGGACTCCCCAGGTGGTGCTAGTGGTAAAGAACCTGCCTGCCATTGCAGGAGACATGAGACACAGGTTCGACCCCTAGGTCGGGAAGATACCCTGGAGGAGGAAATGGCACCCCCTGCCGTAGTCTTTCCTGGAGAACCCCATGGAAAGAGGAGCCTGGTGGGCTATAGATCATGGGGTTGCAAGGAGCTGGACATGACTGATCATCTAAGCACATACATAGAAGTACTATGCTTAATCTTTTTTTGATAATTAATCAAGATTTAACAAGAAAAATACTGGCTAAATGTAACATGGTGGATTGTACAATATTATTGCTAGTTATTCACTTCCTCTTTCACCATAGAAGAATTATATCTTTCTTCCATTAAATTGGACTTGGTTATATGACTTGCTTTGGCCATTGGGATGTGTATTTATATGCCATAAACCATGTGTAAGTACAAAATTGAAATATAAATCCATGGCTTAACATAGTCTGGTGAATGAAATGTTTGAAGTAGTGTACCTAAACAATAGTCATTATGTTTCCTGCTCAAGACCAATAAGTCAGCACAGTAACAGCATGATCCTGCACAAGTTGCAATGAGGAGGCACGCTCCTCTTGGGGAGCATATCAGATTCCAATGGATAGCTTGAGTATTGAAAAAATAAAAATCTTATTCTCAAGAAGTCTACCCCCAAAGGAGAGTATGGAACTTAGCAAATTTGGCATACTCTTCACCAAATATTTTGATTTTTTTTTTTCTTATAGTATCCCTCTCTGGGGAAGAAGTATATATATCTCTACAATATAAAATTCAGAAATGTCCAGGTGACCTGATTCAGCCAGTGAAACATGGACAGAAGTGACATGTGGCACTTGCAGACATGACCTTTAACAGTTTGTGGTTCTCCATGTCACTTTTACTTACACCACTGAAGTTGAAATGTTCAAAATAGACATTGCTCAATCATATCATGCTTGGGGCAAATAAAATGTGAAGCAAAGTCACAAATTACCTAGAAACGTGTTTTTTGCATGGATGAGAAATTTGTGACTTTCAGTCCTGAGAAAGGGGTACCTGCTGCTGTGACATAGCCAAGCTTATTCTAATAAGACCATTAGTCTGGGAAGCTAACATTCTTTTCTGATAATCATGAATTTAGTGAACTTCATAGCATCCAAGTGCTCCTCTCTATAATTGTTTCTCTCAATTGACTTCTTGAAAGGTAATGTACAACAGATAGCTCAATCTTACATCATGACAAGGCCCTACAAGTACATCTACTCCCAATGTTGATTTTAATGTTGATTTTAATTTTAACAATTAATTGATGTAAATAAGGAGCCTGACAAAGATGTTAGTCTAAAGAGAGGAGATAAGCCAAGTAAATGCCCATATCCATCATTTTCTAAAAAAAAAAAAAAAAAAAAGTGATCATAGGTAGTCTCAGACCAAGACAGGGGTGATAGACGATAGGGAGTTAGGTAATTAGGTAGATAGATATGCAGAATTCTATTCCTAAATCAAGTTTAATTATAATGTGGAGAGATTTCAGTAGCTATAACAGAGTATACTTCTCAACCACCAATTTTATTTTCAGTGAAACACCCATAGTTTCAAATAGAAAGAAATCTTCAAAACTAATATATAATTATTCTAAAACATACTTCTAGGCAGCTGTATATGAAGTGATTATTTATAAATCAGTCAAAATAAAGTACCGGACTTCTGTTAATGACTTTGGTTTTAAAGCAGCTGATCTAGATGCTTTCTCTCTTCCAGGATGAGACAGCAGAGTTACTCCTTTATTAAAGCCACTCCAAAGTCATGACACTAAAATCATGCCACCTTTATGTTGAGTGAATGCTTAGATCACTCTTTATTCTTGAAGACGGAAATACTTCCAAATCATCTGAACATGGAATTAAATTACAAAGGAAAAGATTTAAAAGACAGGAAGGGGTGAATTAAAACACATCTTTTCAATCACTTTGGAAATGATTGTCTCTGAAGTATAAAGAGAGCATTCTTACTTTCCTCTGGCTTGGATGCAGTCTAAGATCGATATGGTCAAATATTAACAAATTTCTACCCAGAGAGTCAAAAGCCAAAGAAAGAGCATTAAAATTTGTGATTTTATATTATTAGCACTTTATTCCTGTATTATTTTTGGAATTTCATACAAAGAATGTGGGTTTACTAGGCATCTCCAGTGGAAGGGACAGGCCTCCCTGAGCTCACTAGCTCTGTACATCAAACATTGAGCTAAGTAGGAGCTTATAATTTGTCAAGCTTGTATGTAACATGTTTTAGATTGATCAACTTGTATTTCAGTGTGTTTATAATTTAGAGAAAACAAAGGCCCAGTGAGGCAGTATCCCACCCATTGAAGTGGTAAAAGTAAGCAAATTAACAAGATGGGAACTCCGCATTTCACAGGTGCCTTTAAATACTCATGATGCAGCAATTCTTTCCTGGTTGGCCTTTAGCTATTGATGACTGCACTTCACCATCATGCTGCTTATTTCTAAACATATTAATTTCAGCTTGACATTTGCTTTGTGAACATTTGATTCTCAGAGTTAAGAAAACAGCTCACCTAGGAGAACAGATATGCAAAATTAAAGGTTATTTATATAATCACTAACAGTGATGTTTAAGACTCTTGGAACTGCTGTGAAATTTTAGGGTTATAATATCATGCCACACACTGAAAAATTAATTCAAATTAGTTTGGAAATGAGCACTTGTATATCCGCTGAAAATTTCATTAACAATAGAAATATGGGGTTATAATCAAAGAAACAGTAGAACACTAGGAAGATGTCTACAGAGATTAAAATTGGATTCTTTTTTAATATCTCCATTTAAGAACTAAAATTAATAACAAGCTGATTATTCAAATGTACAAATATTAAGAAATAATAATAAACTCATTAGAAAAGAATTTTAGGTATTTAAAATGTAAATGTCAAAATTAGATTAATTTTAAATGGCAAAGATCTGGAAAATAGATACAGATTTTAGAAAAAAAGAAGGTAAAAGATCTGGAAAGCAATTATGTAAATAAATAAATCCATAATATTATGTGAAAATCTCAATACTATTTGGAAAGAAGCTGTTACAGCTGGGAGAGGTGAAGTTTTCTATGTCTAACATCTCAGCTATCTGCCCCACTGCACATTGGACTGTATGGAAATGAAGATGATTAATGATATTAAATAGATGGGAATAATATAAGGCACTATTAAACCACAATTTGTTCTTTTGATACTATGGTATCAAAACTAGTTCACATGATTTTCAAAGTCTGATAAAAAGAGGACCAATCATACAATACTCTAGGGCAGGTCAATAATTCATAATGAGTCTCCTGGTCCTTATAGTACACTCAAGCTGCAATTAATCCCCTACAGTTGAAATCACCCACTTTGTGCTAATTCTCAGAGTTTCGGTGGAAAGCAGGGCTATAAACCGTCTCTTCTTCATCTTCCAGCTGAAAAGTGTGGCTGTCTTAAAGCCAAGGCCAATATAATCTAACATATTCCCTCAAAGTGGTACATAGTTTATCAGCTTTCTTATTATCCAGGGTCACGGTCTGGTGGGGAAGAGATAAAAGAAATCGCTGGAGATGCTGCTCTGAAAATATTGACAGAGAAACACCAGGGCCTTGACCACCATAGTTTTGGAACCTGTTCTTGGCAGAGTATCCTAAGCTGTTGACCAGCAGCTGTTAATCACAGTGAGTTTACAAAGACTCCAGCATGGAGTCAAATATCTGATGTAGCCATAAAGTGTCTCTTGGAGAGTTCTGAAGAAGGACCACTGGAGCAGTATCTTTTTAAATTAGGAATGAAGATAAGTTTCAAAATGTGTATACCAATTTTTTTTTCTTTGAGGCTAGACAGAAGCAAGTAAGAAACAACACATCCCATCAGCTGATCCAATGACTTTCTGATCTTTAAACTCAGGAAACAGAGAGAGAAGAGCAACTGCAATCACTGCCTGAAAGACAGCCTGAAAGATGGTCAGTCTATGTTCCAACCATTAATACAGGCAGGAGTCAAGGGTGATAAGGGCAAAAGAGCAAAATTGCAATTTTGCCTGGATAAACCCTTTTCCAGATCTTCCAGATAACAGAGACAGACAGTCTAAAAAGGTTAATGCTAATGACATTCACCACTGAAAAATGAGCTTAGGTGCCCCCCTCTGCCCACTCTCTTTCCTCTTGGATAATCATAATAGATAGTTGTTCCCTGTGATTAAACAATTGGGAAATTACTAAAACAATCTGAAATAAATAGACATTTATAACATTGAAATATTAGAAAGGAAATAAACTGACATTTCAAAGGCATTTTACCAAAGGAATCTTGCAGTTTTCAAGTTGAAAGGAGTTTTCTTGGCACAACAAACTAGAACTACCTAAACAATCTAATCTAAGACACATGCTATCTCCCTCCAAAAATCTTCCGTGGATGAGATATCAGTTTTGTGACTTTCATGAGCATATTTTGAAATTAATATTTTAATATGTAATATTTAAATATGCTAAGCCAAGTCAGTCATTGATTAGTTATTCCTCAAGAAAATATTAGAAGAAATAAAGTTGTGAAAAGCCTTATTCTAAAGATCTATAAGGAAGTCATGAAGGTTCTCATATCACTCAAAGTTATCATGAGTTTTATTCTTAGAACTTCATATATAACTTCTATAATTCCTTTCTGCACATATTTTTATTTAATAATGTCTCTTTTTTGATTATAAACAATCCTAAGTTACAGGTTTTGTCTTTATATTTTCAGTGTCTATGCCAGTATCTGACATGTTGTAGGTGTTAAAGAAATGCTTTCTGAATGAACAAACTGGAAATTGTTTTGTGTTCGGAAACACAAACTTGGATCATCTCAAGGACTGCCAATTCTATATTAATGTTCTTCTCTTTTTTATTACCTTTTTTTTCTCCTTATTAGATTAAATTCTGGTCTCGAATCATTCCAAATCCTCCCTTTCCCCATGTACCACCCCAGCTATTTTTCCTTCTTGTTTCCCCCAAATTTCTAGTCCCTGTTGGTACTTTTTCACCTCCCATTTATTCTTCCATCCACTCCAATCTGACTCCCTACCTTACTATTGCAAAGACATTCTTAATCTGATCTTTAATGGCTTCCATGTTGAATATCCAATAAATGCTTCTCTTTTTGTATTTAATCAAATTTCTCATATGAGTTTTACACAGCTAAATGTTTACTCCATTATTCACATTTCTTTTTCATAATTCAGTCCTCAGCCTTCTCCAACAATATTCTTTGCCTCAATAATCTAATTCATCTAAATCTTAAAATGTTGTCCACATACTGACTTTTCAATTTTTATTTCCTTTTTATTATTATCCACACACTGATGATTTGTAAACATTTATCATATATATATATGTATATAGTTCTGCATTCCTTACTCATATAGCCAGTGGGTTCCACGACGTCTCTACATGGATGACTTAACATATTCAAAGAAACCTAGTGACTCCCTTAACTTTGTTTCTTAACTAGTCTTTTATTAGTAAAAAATACCAACAAACTGCTCAAACCAAAAACTATAGGATTTACTGTTCACTCTTCCCTTACTCAATAAATCCACATAACATCTATAAATAAACTATCTGTTTTACTTCCAAAGTAAACCCAAATCTAGCCACTTGAACTCATCCTCATTTGTATCCCTCTAGTTCAAGTCACCACTCTTACTGGAATCCTTTTCTATAGTGGCCTCTAAACTGTGATAGTCTTCCTACTTCAGCTGTTGCTCCTCATAAGCTCAGTTTATTTTCCACTTAGCAGCCATTGTCTTTTTAAATGAAAATTAAATTACATTGTTTCCCCACTTAAAACCCTCTTCCCCAAAACATTCTGAAAAGAATTCAAACTCCTTACCAAGATTTATAAGATCCAACCATGTTCCAGCCCTGGAATGCCTGTCCAATTTCATTTTCTACTCTTCAACCACTCTTGCTTCCTTTCTTTCCTTGAAAACTCTGAACTTTCCCCAAGTAAAGAGATTATGCATTTGTTCCCTTTGTGTAAAAATCATTCTTCCCTTGGCTCTTTGCATGGCTACTTCCATCTCACCCTTCAAGACTCACTTTAATCTCCTCAGAGAAGCTCCCCATGAGCATCCTACCAAAAGTAGCTCTCCGCAACCCCTCAGTTCAGTTACACTGCTTCATATCAAGATACTTATAATCTGAAATTTCATCGACTCTCTGTTTGCTCTAACTAAAATATAAAATGGTCTTGCTCAATTGCTTTATTACTGAAACCCAGAATAGTGTCTGACAAGCAATAAATAAATAAATAAAATTCATGTGTTAATGGATGAATGGATGGATTATGAGAAATAGAGTAATTTAAGAGTCATATGCTCTTGAACATCTTACAATTACATAAAATCCTAACCACTACTATAGATTCCCTTTTTTGGTAAGAACCAATCAGCAAAACATGAAACATATAAATTAACTCATCAAATCATTTTACTGGGAGGTGGTTTTTTTTTTTTTTTTTTTTTTTTTGTAGAGGAGGGGGCTATTATCCTAGAACTCCTCTCTCATCTCTATACCCTTAAGTCATATCTAATATTTCCATTGGATTAAAAAAAAATGAGCTACAGAAGCACAAAGGTTTCATTCTGTGGTCCACTCAACTCTTTCCCTTTGTCCTTGGCTCTTACCCTATCCACTCCAAACCCCTAAATGCTTCTGCCATTTCAGAATCAATGATCTGTGGGATCTGTGGGCTTACACTTAAGACTATCTCTGAACATTCCTGAAGTCCCTTCTCCAGGGGATCTTCTCAACCCAGGGTTCAAACCTGGGTCTCCATCACTACAGGCAGATTCTTTACCATCTGAGCCACAGGGGAAGCCCCACAAACATTCTTGAATTATTCCTGTTCCATTGGCTTTTTTCCTTTCTTACCACCTGGAGTAGGATGCATCAAGTTATGATGACTGGTAACTCTGCCTTGAGCAGGAAATTCCATGGTAAGTATTAGTTCAGTTTCTTCTCTCTCTTACCCAAAGGGGATGGTTGGCAGATTTGGCAAATAGAAATGCAAGACTCCTAGCTAAATTTAAATTTCTGATAAACAACAGTTTCTTTAAAAAACAAATAGATCCTACATTTGCATGGAACATATTTGAGAAATACTGGTGGAAAAAAATCATTCACCAGTGTAAATTTAAGTAGGTGACCTGGATTTCATCTGGCCACCTTAGCAAGGAAGAGGAAGGGTTTTCTCAGATATTGGTCCAAATGAGGAGAGAAGTTCTCTCTGAGTCAGAGTTCCCAGATATGAAAGATGAAAGAATTAACTGAGCTCATGCATAAATTCATCAAGTATTATTGAGCATATATTTTATACTCAGCACTGTTGGAATTACTGGACATTCAGTGGCCAAGGAAACAGACATGGGCCAATCCAAACTAATCATCCAGCATAGGAAAGAGAAAATAAACATTTAAATAAACAAAGAAGTTCAGGTACTGTCCTCCTTTCTCAAGGTTTTCCTCAGATTTTCTCTTTCTCTTTCTCTCTCTCACCACATCCAACAGCAGCTAGCAGTTTTAGTTATTTATCAGTTTAACATGGTTCTATTTAATTTTTCTTGTAATTAAGTGATGGCATCCTTGCAGAAAGAAACAAGCCAATATTATGGCCTTTCTACCAGTAATGTTACAGAAAAATTAAATAGTACTGATGTTATCATATGCCTTGCAGAGTTTTTTTTGAGATCTTGATTTTGGGTTTTAAAGCAGAGTAAAACTCACTTTTCATCTAAATAGCACTGAGTTTATTATGAACGGACTGTCTTAAGATAAGAGGACCCTTTATGATACTTATCATCCAGATCTGCCTTTATTTTTTCCTATTAACATGCTCTGCAGTTATCTATTACTTTCGATCAAAAAGTTTTAGCTCTAAGCATGAATTAGTTAGTGGTAATGTTGAGTTAAATATTTATACATACCATGGCAGGAAAAGTCAAGGAAATGTATTCTAAAGTCCTTTATTAACCTGATATGCTGAAGGTTAAAGAAGATTTTATGGAAGAAATGTTTCCTTTTAAAAAATAATATTGAAGCAGAACAAAAATACATCAAAGATAATAAGTTGAGGGACTGTCCTCTCTGATACATAGACCTGAATGAAAAATCATTTATCAAAAACTGTCCCCCACCTCTGACTTCCAGAAGCAAGCACCAGAACATGAAATCCTCTTGTTCTAGCAGCAAGGGCTAGCACAGTGAAAACCAGAGTGGTTGGCAGGGCTCCTACGGAAGCTTACACCTGTACTTCAGGGTCCTCAGTGATTTCAGTTTTCCCCAGCCCCTCTTATCTGTTTCATCTATTCTCACATACCCTGGGACTTCAAAGGCCAACCCATGATGGTCAAGCGAAAGAGAACTCCTTTAAACCTCACCAACTCTTTCTGCATCAGCATTCTCCAGCCTAAGGCATCCTGTCCTTAGTATCAGGAGGAGAAAAAGAAATGGCAGCATCATTTACCATTCCAATCACTAAGCCCACATTTATGCACTTCAGTTTCAAAAGTCTGAATATCATGAAGTCTCAATTCAATCAGCCCCATGTAGGTTATGTTAAAAATTCTTACTAAAAAACTGTAAGTTTTCATCAGTGCTTAGCCTAAGCCTGGGGCCATTCCAAGATACTGGTGAAAAGTTTAAATTATGAATTGTTATTAAAATGGAGTTTCACTACTTTTCTTCATGTTCAATATCTGAAATTAGGTCAACTCAGTCCTACCTTGTAGATACCATACTGCAAAAAAATGTAATTAATATTAATTATATTAATTTGCTCAACAAAAATGTATTCAGTGGCTACTATATTTGGGGTATTGTGAGGGGTACTTAAGAATACTACTATAAAAATATGGCCCTTAAGTATCTAATGTTATATGTAAATGATGTTTTCAGGATATTCAATATCCCTAGAAAATGGTATACATTGTTTAAAACACTTGAGATGCAAACACTAATTATTAGGGCAATTTTTATTCTTTTATCTCTAGATGAGTAGAGAAGATATGGAGAGTCAAGTTATTTACATTCTGATGAAAGACAAAAGCATACACAGTTTACAAATGCAGTAAACTTGGGCAGCATAAATCACTGAGCATAGAACTAGTCACAGAACATAGAATTACTGTGGTCTGAATGCTTGTGTCCTCTCAAAATTCATATGTTAAAACATAAAGCTCTATTGATAGTATTGAGAGATAGGAGGCTTTGGGTGATTAGATTATATGATGGAACCATCAAGAATGGAATTAATGCCTTAAAAAAGAGGATCTAGAGTGATCCCTGGGCTCTGTATGTCCTATGAGGATAAAATGAAGTCTGGGACCTGAGGAGGACCCTTACACACTCAGACTGGCACACTTATCTCAGACTGCGAGCATCCAGAACAGTGAAAAACAAATTCCTGTTGGTTATAAGTCATCTAGCTTGTGGTATTTATGTTATAGCAGCCCATATGGGTCAAGTCAAAGTTTCACATAGAACGCAGCCATATCCTCCACTGTCCTCACTACCTTCCACTGCACTACACAGAATTTTGCACAAAATTTTAAATAGTTATTTAGAGTTTACTATTGAGAATTCATTTGTGAACCAGATGATAAAGTTTCTGTCTTCTGTAGCATCTACTGTACTACATTCTCATTAGCATACAAGAGAAACTATACATTTATTTTAATAAATATTGGAGTACAACCTACTCAAATGATATAAACGCCTTCTTCTCAGGCCTGGTGCCATGCCTCCACATCTTTGGGTTCTTCATAGATGCTTCTTGAATAAATAAATTACCTCTTGCAAAGAATAAAAACAACTTTGTTAGAAAACTGTATTATCAAATATCACTTCAAAACAGAAAACAACTCTAAAACAAAGCCTTTAAAGAAACTGAGAGAATTGCCCAAGGTCACACACTTAGTATAAGTTAGTTTGCAGCTTTGTTGAAAAAACAGAAGAAAATAATGGAGTGAAGGAGCTCTGTAAACTCCAGAACTAATGTGTTGACCTAAAAGGCACTCACAGGAAATAGCAACAGCAGCTTCCAGTACTCACAGTTATCACTCATTTTTCAAACAAACCTTGCAAGATATTACCCTGGATTTCTACCATGCTGGTTTACTCTGCCACTTTTAACATCAGATGCTATTTAAATGAATTATCTTCCAAATAATAACTATCACTTGTGTTAATAATAATCTTCTAAATGATTATCTGTGCTAATAATAACTATTAGTCATAACTAATCACTCAGTCATATCTGACTCCATGTGACCCCATGGACTATAGTCCACCAGGCTCCTCTGTCCGTGGGGATTCTACACGAATCTTAAAGTTTGGCAGAATGGTTGGATTTCTATAGTAACTAAATTCTTTCTATAAAAGTTTACAAACTCATAAGGAAATCTGAAGGTGTGCTGTACATTCAATTAATGACAGTCACCAAGATCAAGATGTATTAACGCTTCCCTCAGTTTGACTAAGATTTAGACAAGCTTCTCCCTGACTCCAGGTTCCAGATCTTCCTTTTCTTAGAACATTTCCTTCGGAAAACTTGTAACTTGTAAACTCTTTCTCTGCCCCTTTGAGATGTAAATCTTTTTAAAACCCTCTTGAACAGCTTTACAATCCAGACATGTCTTTCTTAGGGGTCTGGGAATCATCTCTTCTAGAAGTAACCATCAAAGGAGATAGCACCCCTCTTTCCCAGTTTCTGTGAAAAGGTAGAAACCTCACTTTAGATGGCACATTGCTCCAAGTGCAAAACTGCCCTCTATCATGAAGATATGAGAAGTTAACTTTTCCCTTGGAAAAAGGTTAAAGCCAATTAGAAGACACAGATAGCCTATGACTTATCCCTAATGTCTTCTAGTACTTTCCCACTGACTCACTCTAGTCCATAAAAAACTACTCCCTATGTTGCAGTGCAGTTCAGACGTATTCTAGCGTCACTCCCCTACTGCAATAGCAGTGAATAAAGTCTTCCTTGCCTTAATACCTTTCTTGGTGCAACTTTTGCTTTGATACTATATTTTTAGAAAAGATTTTCATGGTATATGGGCATGTCACGTACAAAAACAAAGCACAAAACAGAGAACACTTCATTTACCATAAAGATACCAAGTCTGGAGCAAAATATAAATTCAAGTGGTGAAGTCTAGTTTGTAAATTATTGGTTGAGATGTTTCTGACATTTAATAAGTGAATTTATTTTTGCCATTCAAAGGGTCATTTTCACAGGCAAGAAACAGTCATGGAAGCTACCTATGTGAAAGTCATTAATCTCAACGTTATTTGCAGAAGTTCGAGTAACTTAAAAATTAAAGTAAAATACACTTGAGTTATAACCAGATATCTATAATTAATCAATTCTACAAAAGGAACCTATACTTAGTTCAAAGGTACTCACTGCACTTCCAATGCAGTGCCACACCCTTTTCCTTTTCTACTCTGGCAATTGAAAGAACAATAGAAAGAAATCAAGTTACTTGTCATAAGAAAATGTAAATGAGGAAAAAATCAAAAAGATGGAATACAACAGGCAACAGAGCATTCAGAAGATAAAGTAAGTAGGAGGAAAATCAATCTGAATGTCTAAAACCAAAATGCAAATTAACATCGCCAAACTTGAAAAAAATCTCCTTAAATTAGACAATTTGAATGTGGAAATGAACTCAAACATAAAGAGATTCATAGTAAGTTTGCCCTGTTCTCATTGCTCAGAATAGCAAGAACCAATTTTAAATGATAGTTCATCAATATGAAACTTCTGAAGAAGACAGACCAACAAATTAAATTAGAATCTAATTTCTCATAAACTGGAATGATAGCACATGACTAACATATCTATGTCCTAGAGAAAAAAAATAAAGAACTAGGGGTATAAGTATAGGAGACAGGAAGTTGTGAAACACTTTCCAAACTGCTCTCTAATGAATTGAGAAAAACAATACTTCCTAAAGAATACAATCTTAATATTTACCCCAAACCAACCAATAGTCTTGAAAGATGAAAGTAGCCCACGTTGACTACGGATGTGAAAATGCAGGTACACGTGGAAATAACTTGACAAAAAGAGTCATTTTGCAGGAATCAATTTCATATTTGTAAACATTACTTGGCCTTAAAAAAATTCCCAAGTGAATGTAGAAGCCACAAATCATAATCATCTTTATTAAAATGCTACTATTATTTCAGTTACTTTTACAATAGAAGCTTTGACTGTCAAGAAATAGAAATAAGATCCATGAAATATGAAACATTCAATCTATTAACTTTCTATGTGATTTATACAGCATGGCATAGTTCAGAAAAATATAATGAAATTCAATTATACAGCTAATTTGGTTCAGTGTTTATCAAATTAATTTTATGAAACCAAAAGTAGCAATAGTTTAAAATAATTTTTAAATCATAGAACTATTTATTCAACAGGTATTAGGTTGGATCTTAACTCTCCCTATATAAATTTCATTTACTGTGTCAAATTATTTTAAAGAATTTACAACCCAGAAATTGCAACATGTATTTCTAATGAATTCTAAATACCAATGAAGTGCTCTAAAGACTTACTAACTCAATTCAGTTCAGTTCAGTTCAGTTGCTCAGTCAGGTCTGACTCCTTGCGACCCCATGAACCGCAGCACGCCAGGTCTCCCTGTCTATCACCAACTCCAGGAGTCTATCCAAATTTATGTCCATCGAGTCGGTGATGCCATCCAGCCATCTGCCGTCCCCTTCTCCTCCTGCCCCCAATCGTTCCCAGCATCAGGGTCTTTCCCAATGAGTCAACTCTTCACATGACGTGGTCAAAGTATTGGAGTTTCAGCTTCAGCATCAGTCCTTCCAAAGAACACCCAGGACTGATCTCCTTTAGGACGGACTGGTTGGATCTCCTTGCAGTCCAAGGGACTCTCAAGAGTCTTCTCCAACACCACAGTTCAAAAGTATGAATTTTTCAGCGCTCAGCTTTCTTCACAGTCCAACTCTCGCATCCATACATGACCACTGGAAAAACCATAGCCTTGGTTAGACAGACCTTTGTTGGCAAAGTAATGTCTCTGCTTTGTAATATGTTATCTAGGTTGGTCATAACTTTCCTTCCAAGGAGTAAGCGTCTTTTAATTTCATGGCTGCAATCACCATCTGCAGTGATTTTGGAGCCCCCAAAAAATAAAGTCTGACACTGTTTCCACTGTTTCCCCATCTATTTCCCATGAAGTGATGCGACCAGATGCCATGATCTTAGTTTTCTGAATATTGAGCTTTAAGTCAACTTTTTAATAAACACACACATACAAAAATAACATTACAGACCTTGTCATTAAGGTATTCATCGATATACTCTCCACCACAACATGATTTAAATTTAGTGCAAGTGCTGTATGAGAAACAAAAAGCAAATTCTTTGTTCACATTTTCCTTTCCTAGAGTAACATACACTATTAGCCTTAATATTTTGTATCTCGTTTGTGTTTTCTCTTCTTATAGAAGCACTTAGTACACACCCAGAAATCACTATACTAACATTTGTGTGCGCATGCTTAGTTGCTCAGTCGTGTTCAACTCTTTTGCAGCTCTATGGACTGTAGCCTGCCTCTGTCCATGGGATTTTTCCAGGCAAGAATAATGGAGTGGGTTGCCATTTCCTTCTCCAGGGAATTTTTCCAAGCCAGGGATGGAACCTGGGTCTCTCGTGTCTCCTGTACTGACAAGTAGACTCTTCATACCACTGATCCACCTGAGAAGCCCATCGTGATATCTGTAGTTCTATTCATCCAACCACTATCTTTTTTACTCCAAGGCCAATAAAAAATACATCCTGAAACATGAAGATTCCATATTAGAAATTATATTTCCTAACCAAGAGGAAACAAAGAAAATTGCACATCTTTTCCTTTAGGAATATTTTCCCAGAGTAAAGTTTAATTTTTGAGGAAGCAGAAAACAAAGTCCATGATTTTTTTACTTATATTTACATTGCTATCTAACTCCAGTTAAAATCAAATACTGTGATTCAACTGAAATTAACACATCATGAGTAATCAGTACTTTTATTCTCTCCTTAAAGCTATTGTGATTTTTATAAAGTGATAGATTATTTTATAAAGTGATCTCACTATTTGTGATTTTTATAAAGTGTTGACCTACATAATGCCATACTTCATTTTTACCATTAGATAATTCTCTTCTAAGTTTGTCTGCATTTATTGTTTATGAGATGTAAAAGAGCATTCTTAAAAAGCTGCTAACAAAGTTTACACTGAGAATTTTGAGACTATGTGTTTGCTCAGAACATAAACATATATAACTAAAACTTGAGTGTGATGCTAAGCACTCCTCAGAAAGATCAAAGCCAATGTGTTAGAATATTGGAGAGAATTTGCATGCACCACAGAAAGGTGGGAGAAAGGGAAAACACAGAGAGATGAGAGTGTGAGAGAAGAAAGTCAGAGGGTAGTGAAAAATCACTGGAGCCTGATAGAGACTCTCCACAGACCTCACAAACATATAATGAGTTTTTTAAACTCAAGAGATATTTACTGTGCATGAATATTTTCAGAAAATGGTGAGTGACTACATTTTCACACACAGATTAACATCAGGCAACATGGCAAAAGCATGTGAAGACTCAGATACAAAAGACTATTGAGAAAATAAGGCCCTGGGAACTTCAAAGCTTGAAGATGTTCAAGATTGTGCCATTAGCCTTCAAAATAATCCCCCCTAGATGTCAAGAGTCTAGGAGGTTCAAGCTGACAGCCAAGTAAGGGACAATGCTTGAATGGAGGGTGATTAAAGGGGTGTCAAATTGACTTTTTTGCAATTTCCTGTTTATTCTTTGATTCTTACATAATTTTCTTATTAACTATGCCTCTTTTAATTGCATTCTTTCTCTATGTTTTTGTTATATTTAGAATTTTCTTTCCTTCTGGGATTTGTGAAAGTTATACTGTGGGACTCTCCCTTCTTTTTTGAGCAGAATTTCCTTAAAGAATCTCTCATCTTGGTAACTGTATAGATACCAACTATGATCGCTAAGGTCATCATACAAAGATGTACACAATACACATACAAAGTGTACTGATATGGTATATCAATACCACAGACTGGTGGATTAAAAAACAGAAACTTATTTTCTCACTGTTCTGAATACCAGATATCCCTGATCAAGATGTTAGGATGATTGATTTCTAGTTTTTCACTCCTTGGCTTACAAAATGGCAGCCTGTACCATCACATGGTCATTCCTGGGTCTGCATCATGATTCTCTATTATAAAGACATCAATCATATTGGATTAGGGCCCATACTAATGACTCCATTATAAGTTAATTATCTCTTTTAAAGACTCTATTTACAAATGCAGTCACATTCTGAAGTATAAAGATTAAGGCCTCAACACATGAATTTTGGGGAAACACCGTTCAGTCCATAACAGTAACATTATCATATTTTCTCTGAAATTATGTGATCTAATTTGTCAAAATCTTCTGTGTCACATCTAAATAAACCTTCTCTCTATAGTGTATTGTATTCCTTCACCATCATAGATTGAAACTATTGTTTCTCATCAAAAATTGCATGTTTATAAACAGACACACCTACATACATAAGTCAGTAATCCCAGTACAGGCAGGTTTGTGTTCTGATCATTCTAGAGTAGAATCTTTATCCTCTATATACTGGATTGTATCTGTGGATGCACGTATGTGTGTATATTTATGTGCTAATGCATTAGTTTTATTTATTCACAGTATCCTAATTAGGGTTACGAGGGATTGATTCTTAGCACTACCATAGAAGTCACATATTTTAATGCAGCAAATCGCACTTGGAATTGTCCATTGGGCAACTATCTAGTGATCAATGTGTATGTCTATTTGGAGTAAGTAATTTGAGTCAGAAACCTCAGGTGGTATGCTCAACTCAAGTCCATTGAGTCAGTGATGTCATCCAACCATCTCATCCTCTGTCATCCCCTTCTCCTCCTCCTTCAATTTTTCCCTGCCTCAGGGTCTTTTCCAATGAGTCTGTTCATATCAGGTGGCCAAAGTATTAGAGCTTCAGCTTCAGCATCAGTCCTTCCAATGAACACCCAGGGCTGATCTCCTTTAGAATGAACTGGTTGAATCTCCTTGCAGTCCAAGGGATTCTCAAGAGTCTTCTCCAACACCACAGTTCAAAAGCATCAATTCTTTGGCACTCAGCCTTCTTTATGGTTCAACTTTCAGATCCACACATGACTACTGGGAAAACCATAGCTTTGATGAGACAGACTTTTGTCAGCAAAGTAATGTCTCTGCTTTATAATATGCTCTCTAGGTTTGTCATAGCTTTTCTTCCAAGGAGCAAGCATCTTTTAATTTCATGGCTGCAGTCACCATCTGCAGTGATTTTGGAACCCCAAAAAATGAATCAGTTATACATATATATATATATATATATATATATATATATATATATATATAATCTCCACCCTTTTTTAGATTTCCTTCCAGTCTACAAAGCACTGAGTAGAGTTCCCTGTTCTATATAGCAGGTTCTAATTAGTTATTTATTTTATATGTAGTAGTGTATACATGTCAAAACTCCAAATTTATCCCACTCCCCCTTGCGCCCTTGGTAACTGTAAGTTTTATTTCCTACATCTGAAACTCTATTTCTGCTTTACAAATATATTCATCTGAACCATTTTTATGGATTCCACATATAAGTGATATTATATAGTATTTGTCTTCCTCTTTCTAACTTACTTCACTCTGTATGACAATTTCTAGACCCATCCATGTCACTGCAAATGGCATTAATTTGTTCCTTTTTATGGCTGAGTAATACTCAACTGTATATATGTACCCTATCTTTTTTATCCATCCCTCCATTGATGGACATTTGGGTTGCTTCCATATCTTGTCTATCGTAAATAGTGCTGCAACAAACATTGGGGAGCAAGTATCCTTTTGAATTATGGTTTGCTCTGGATATATACCCAGAAGTGTGATTGCTATATCATGTGAGGCTTTACCTTTAGATTTTTAAGGAAACTCCATACTGTTCTTCAAAGTGGCTATCCCACTTTACATTCCCACCAACAGTATAGGAGGATTCCTTTTTCTTCACACCCCCCTCCAGCATTTATTGTTTATAGATTTTGTGATGATGGCTATTCTGACCAGTGTGAGTTGATACCTCACTGCAGTTTGGATTTGCATTTCTCTAATAATTAGTATGCTGAGCATCTTTTCTTGTGTGTGTGTGTGTGTGTGTGTGTGTGTGTGTGTGTGTTTGTGTGTGTTTTGGGGGGGGGGCATCTGTATGTCTTCTTTGAAAGAGAAATGTCTATTTATGTCTTCTACCCATTTTTTGATTGGGTTGTTTGTTTCCTTGATATTGAGCTACATGAGTTGTTTGTATATTTTGGAGATTAATCCCTTGTCAGGTGCTTCATTTGCACATATTTTCTCCCATTCTGAGGGTGGCCTTTTCATTTTTTTATGATTACCTTTGTTGTGTAAAAGTTTTTTAAGTTTAACTAGGTCCCACCTGTTTGTTTTTGTTTTCATTTTCATAACACTAGGCAGTGGATTGTAAAAGGTCTTGCTATGATTTATTTTAAAGAGTGCTCTCCTTGTGTTTTCCTCTAAGACTTTTATAGTATCTGGTCTAACTCTGCTGTTAGAGAGTATTCTGATTTTATTCTTTTACATGTAGCTGCCCAGTTTTACCAGCACTTATTATTGAAGAGACTGTCTTTTCCTCCATTGTATATGCTTGCCTCCCTTGTCATAGATTAGGTGGCCACAGACGTGTGGGTTTATCTCAGGACTTTCTATCTTGTTCCATTGGTCTGTTTCTGTTTTTGTGCCAGTACCATACTTTCTTGATTACTGTAGCTTCATCATATAGTCTGAAATGAGGGAAGTTGATTCCCCAAACTCTGCTGTTATTTCTCAAGATAGCTTTGACCATTTGTGGTCTTTTGTATTTCCATACAAAGTGTAAATATTTTGTTCTAATTCTGTGACAACAAATGGCAGTTTGATAGAATTGCACTGAATCTATGTGATTGCTTTGGGTATTACAGTCATTTTCACAAAACTGATTCTTCCAATCCAATAACATGATATCATGATATATCTCTCCATATATTTGTGCCATGTTTGATTTCTTTCATTAGTATCTTACATGTTTCTGAGTATAGGTCTTTTGCCTCTTTTTGTTGTTGTTGTTCAGTCACTAAGTCATGTCCTATTCTTTGCAACCCCATGAACTCCAGCATGCGAGGCTTCCCTGTCTGTCCTTCACTACTGCCCAGAGTTTGCTCAAGCTCATGTCCACTGAGTCTGTGATGCCATCCAACCATCTCATCCTCTGTTGTCCCCTTCTCCTTCTGCCCTCAATCTTTCCCAGCATCAGGGTCCTTTACAATGAGTCAGCTATTCATATCAGGTGGCCAACATACTGGAGCTTCAGCTTCAGCATCAGTCCTTCCAATGAATACTCAGTGTTGATGTCCTTTAAGATTGACTGGTTGGATCTTGCTGTCCAAAGGACTCTCAAGAGTCTTCTCCAGCACCACAGGTTGAAGGCATCAATTCTTCAGCACTCAGCCTTCTTTATGGTCCAACTCTCACTCTTGTACATGACTACTGGAAAAACCACAGCTTTGACTTCATGAACCTTTGTCAGTAAAATGATATCTCTGCTATTTAATATGCTGTCTAGGTTGGTCATAGCTTTTCTTCCAAGATGCAAGTGTCTTAATATCATGGCTGCAGTCACTGTTTGCAGTGATTTTTGGAGCACAGGAAAATAAAAATAGACCCCTTTTGCCCATCTATTTGCCATGAAGTGATGGGACCAGAAGCCATAATTAACATTTTTTCAATGTTGAGTTTTAATCCATCTTATTCACTCCCCTGTTTCACACTCATCAAGAGATTCTTTAGTTTCTCTTTACTTTCTGCTATCAAAGTGGTATCATCTGCATATATGAAGTTGTTGATATTTCTCCTGGCAATCTTGATTCCAGGCTTAATCCAGCCTGGCATTTCACATGATGTACTTGGCATATATAAATAAGCAGGGTAACGATATGCAGCCTTGATGTACTCCTTTCCCAACTTGGAACCAGTCCATTGTTCCATGTCCAGTTCTAACTGTTGCTTCTTGACCTGCATACAGATTTATCAGGAGAAGGTAAGGTGGTCTGGTATTCCTATCTCTTGGAAAATTTTCCACAATTTGTTGTGATCCACCCAGTCAAAGGCTTTAGTGTCATCAATGAAGTAGAAGTAGATATTTTTTTCTGGAATTCCCTTGCTTTTCAAATGATACTATACAAAAAAAAAAAAAAATCCTAACAATGCTATCAGAAAACTACTAGAACTCAATAAATTTGGTAAAATTGCAGGATACAAAATTAATACACAGAAATCTCTTGCATTCCTGGATAGTAGCATTGAAAAATCAAAAAGAGGGATTTGGGAAACCATCCCATTTACCTTCGCATCAAATAGAAATGCCACTCTTTTTTGAAGTGCTAGTGGTCCCTCTCATAAGTGATTTCCACCACATTACAGAGCTTTTATTAAAATTAATTGCAGAAAAAGGCCCACAGTATTGTGAAGTCCTGAGTTTCCCTGGTAGTTCAACTGGTAAGGAATCTGCCTGCAATGCAGGAGAACCCAGTTTGATTACTGGGTTGGGAAGTTACCCTGGAGAAGGGATATGCAACCCACTCAAGTATTCTTGGGCTTCCCTGATGGCTCAGATGGTAAAGAATCTGCCTGCAATGTGGGAGACCTGGCTTTGACCCCTGGGTTGGGAAGATCCCCTGGAGGAGGGCATGGCAACCCACTCCAGTGTTCTTGCCTGGAGAATCCCCATGGACAGAGGAGCCTGGCGGGCTGCAGTCCATGGGGTTGCAGAGTCAGACACGACTGAGCGACTGAGCAGAGTGCAGCACTGTGAAGTCCTAGGAAGAAAAGCACAAAGTAAAACCAAGTAACTGTCATATTATTATCATTATTCATCACTAGGTCAGATTGCTTCAGAAAGCTCACTCATGGAACTGAAAAAAATTGTATTAGAGTGAGCAATATACTAAATTGATTAATATTAAAAATGGCATATAAGAATCCTTGCCCCTCAGGAATTTACCTTTCATTAGTCAAATTACTAAATATAAGTACTAAAGTAGTACTCCATACATAGCAGCAAATACAGAATTATCAGATAACAAATGAAGACTAAATTTGCCTCCCAGCACATGTAGATTTGTCTTCATATTAAACACTCCACAACCAGAATATAAAATTATTTACAGCTCTAGGGGTTCCAATATCTTCTTAAGTAATTTTATAAGGCACCCTCTGAATAACTATTAGGAATGACATGATACTGCATGAAATCAAATCTGTAGATTTGATAAGTATAAAACTTCTTAGCAAGTGTCTTTGTGTTCTCAAAAAATGTTAACTGTTCAAGCCAGGAATCTAACCTTTAGCAAAACAAAAATTAGAACTTCAAGTGTTTTCCATACTCTGTCAATGCTACCCACTTTTAGTCATCGGACATAAGCTATGTAAAAGAATCTGTATATTAATTTCAATGAGGCATTTTGATGCTCAAAAGAACTGGGATGAATCAGGATTCAAAAATGATTGCCTGCCCAATTCATGCAAAAGGCCAGCCAATTCAAATATAGTTGTAAATTCAAATATCAGAATTATTGTGCATCTGGACATAGCTAGATTATTAAGTGCCAACAAAAAATGTCAATTTGTTATAGAGATTTGTAAATTATTACTCACCTCTTAGGAAATGTGTTCATTTCTGTTTACTTTCATTCACACATATACCTTACTTTTTAAAAACTATAAAAAGTAAACAAAAAATTAAGAATTTGTTGCTAACAGACCTGTTTTACAAGAAATACTAAAGCAATTTCCTCAGGATTAAAGTAAGTAAACCCAGATAGTAATTTGAATCCACACAAATAGGGAGTACTAGCAAACATAATTATGTAATTATATGTTTAAAAGACTATAAATACATTTTTATTCTTTCTCATAACTTATTTATAAAGCAATTTAATAAAGTAATATGCATATGATATAATGTTTGGCTTATATAGATATATAATATTTTATAATACATTTGCTAATAACAGCTTTAAGGTCATGGGTAAGAACAAAGCCATTTTTCACTAAGAAATATCTATAAATGGTAAAGTAATAATTATAACAATTATAACATTTGTAACATTAATAGGTATATGTGTGTGTGTGTGTGTGTGTGTATAAAAAATATCACACAAGGTGAGAAAGGAATAGAGCTATATAGGATAACATTTCTATATATTGGAATTAAGCTAGTATATATCTGAAGATGATTCTGACAAGCTTAAATGTATATGGTTAGCCCTGGAGCAACCACTAAACAAAAAAAAAGAAAAAGAGGAAAAAATGCTCAAAATAATTTAGTGAAACCTCATTAAAAATGTTGAAACATTAAATAGAAATGATTTACTGAATGCAGAAGGAAACAGTAAGGAAAAATAGAGAAGCAAAAAATTCAAGATGTGAAAAAATAAAATAGTGGATATAAATACAGACATAGGAATAAAAACTTAAATGTGAATAAATTAAACAACCCAAGAGGCAGTGATTGTTAGACTAAATTTTTTCTAAACTTCATATGTTGAAACATATAATGCCCAGTGTGATGGTATTAAAGGGTAGGACCTTTTGAGAAATCCTTAAATCATGAGGTAGAGCCTTCACAAATGGTGTTCGTATTCTTAGTAATTCGTGTATGGAGACCTCATAGGGATCCTAAGCCACTTCCACATGGAAGGAGCAAACAGCTGCTGGCTATGAACCAGGAAAGAGGGTCCTCATCTGACCATGCTCATATGGTGACCTCAAACTTCCAGTCTCCAGAACTGTGAGAAATACATTTCTGTTGTTTAAAAACTACCCAGTTTGTGGTGTTTTGTTATAGCAGCTGGAACAGACTAACACAGTACGACATGTGCAGAAAACACCACATGCATAGAATGTATCACTCTGCTCTAAGAATATATCAAGCTAACAATCTTTTGAAGAATCAATTCTTGTCTCAGATAAGGGAACAGCTAATAAGTAAATGGGCAGATTTGACTTATTTGGATAAAAGATTCTATCATGGATGCTGTTTTAAATAAACTTTTTGGCTTTCATCCTGCATGTCCAAAAGTGATATTCGAATTTCACCAGATAAAAAGAGAGTCAAGTAAGGTCATTATATAGTGGAGTTCCTCTGCAGTGCTCATGTTAAGACCAAGGTTACTACATGTCCAATAGACAAATTGTATAACCACAGAAGGATGTTTGTGGTGCCTAAGACAGTATTTACCCATAATATTACATAATAATGGCCACTGCTATGATATTACAGAGCTTTTTTTTATTATAGAATAAAGTATAGACTCTAATGCTAATAAGCAGGCAATAGATAATAGATACAGGCATAGCTAATAGGCAAGATTTTCATTTGCCAAGAATGACACCACTTTTTAAAACAATTATTGGATTTGTGTGTTCATTTTAAGGTTCAAAGTGTTTTTGCATGTGGCATTTCAACTACTCCTCACAATGAGGATAAATAAAATCTAAGACAAAGCAAAAGACTATCTCCCTTTACCAATAATATTTTCATTCTTAAGTGAAACATGGCTAAAACCACTCTGCACCATGCATTTGATGAAGAAAATAATAGTTTTTCTCTGATATTCAAGAGGGTCATCAGATCATATGCTCAACATTTAGCTAGTATAGATTTATGCCTGACCTAGGCTATTATAAATGTATGAACTTTTTTGTAAAAAAAGCAATTTCTATTTGCAGTTAATCAAATGAGTTATTTCTTTAAGATAGTATCCTAGCAACTTCAGACAGAAGAGGAAGTCCTGCTGATGTTAGAAAGAGATTTGTTTATCACATGTCCAGATCTAACTTCTGAATGTGCTTTAAAGTGTTGCTTTGATCAAGCAACTATCAAAATTTTATGTTATAGAACTAACAAGGTTGTAAGAATCATTTCACAATTTCTGAATCTGAGATGCCCATAGAGAACAGCAATTGTCATTTATAAAAAACAGGTTTAAGTAATAGATTAATGAGAATGTATATCTCAAATAAATCCAAGTAACGTATCAGTAACAAAATATTTAACTAAATTTTTCAAATATTTGGGTTGAAAGTTAAATAGAAGTTTTCCAACCAACCTTAAAATACACCTTACCTGCATATTGTCCAACTACGTATCTGTCAGTGACAGATGGGAAGGGTTTGAGCCACTAATTTCATCTTCAAGCTTAAGAAAGCCCCTGATCTTCACCTCCAACCTCGTCTCTGATTTAAAGCCAGAAGTCAGAAGTAAAAAAAAAAAAGAAAAGAAAACACTAACCTCAGCTAAAAACCAGCTAACAGTCCAATCCATTCAGGATATTCCATGACTTCATGTCTCTATTAAACTTCTCTCAGGTAATATGATGTAATAAGAGATGTGGCCTTGACTCTACAATTTAACACAAAAATGTAAGGGCCCTATTCATTGGTCAGATTAAGTCAGAGGAAGGGGCAGGAAATGCAATAACCAAATCCAAATTTGGAAGTATTGATAGTTCAGGAAATTATCCAACCTAGACCACAATGTTAAACAGCCAAATAAGAACTGACCCACATAAGACTTTGAATTGGGCCTTAAGGAGAATAAATCAACAATCTGTGCAGAGAAAATCTCAGTTTCTTCAAGTTTTATAATTTAAGATACTATAAAACTTCATATTTGAAAATAAAGATGTGTGCCTCACTTTTTGAACCTTGTAATTCATAATTAATTACTAACAATCAAGGAAAACACAGCCTGTAAAGTTTAAATTTCATGCCTATAAATTTCATTCCCTGAATTTAGTAAATAGACATTCTAAAACTATTAAATATTGCTTATTGTTTACCCTCCCCATCACTCCCCATGAATCAATGACTATTAAGAAAGTAGGTTAGACCAGGAGCAATGCTGAACATAATGGATACTGGAAATAATAATGTTAAGAAGCAAGATGTGGAGCAAATCAATAAATCAGGAAGGGAATCATCTACCCTTAACTGATAACAAAGACAAGGTCAATAATAAGATCTCACCTCTAATAAGTTTTAGGCATTGTGATAAATTCTTTATATATATTAGCTCATATAATTTTCACAACAAACCTACAAGGTAGAAATTATTATTACACCCAATTTGTACCTGAAAAAAAAAAATGAGGTTTAAAGAGCTTATGCCACTTTTCCAGAATTATTCAGAAAGTGACAGTTTGAATTCATTTCAGGTCTCTGTGCTCCCTAGCCTGTGGACACATGCAAGATGCTACCCAGCCTTCCATCGAACCCTGCAAAATTGCTCTTATCCTTAGATAATGTGACATGCCTGTTTCTAGGAGCCAGCAAATCCTATAATATTGTATTTATAAACAGTAGCAATGCTTTACCTTCCCAGGAGCCATTTCCCCACAACAGCAATTACAGTTTGGGTATTCATCAGGTAGAATTAGATTTGTCTTCAGAGAACAGAACACCTTGTCCCAAAATAACAGTAATTTAAGTAATATAGATGTTTATTTTTCTTTATATTAGGAAAAGTTCAGATGTACAGAGTCCAGAGCTTATATGGCAATTCCACAGGCACTTGGGATCCAAGCTTAGCCCTGTCTTTTATACACATTAACCTTTAGAGCTGGCTTCCATTGACAACATTGCCTCATGGTCCAAGATAACTGCTTAAGTGTTAGTCATCTAGTTTGAGACAGGAAGAAGGAAGAGGAGAAAAATGAAAAGGGGCATACCCTCCAAAGTGAGTCCACATGCTATTAGGAAAAAAAAAATTCTAGAAACACCAGTACCACATCTTGCACTCACATCTTACTGGCTGTGGTGGGGTGGGGTGGATGAGGTGATAGATACTATATCAACATCTAGCAATTTCTACCACTGACAGTGAGAAATAATCACCATTTAGGTTTTTTAATATCATCTTAAGAAACTGTTTCCAAGTCAAAGCTACTAAATAAAAGTTGGCATCTGGTAGAAGGAACGTTTATTGACTCCCTCAGAAACACATAAAAGGATGCAAATCTCATCATCAGAATTCTACTGCTTATTTAATGAACATTCTTCTAATCATTTATAGTAATTTCAAGTTTGCTAATTCAATATGAAATACAAATGTGACAACACAAGTAATACAGGACTAATAACAAAAATCCTAAGCTAGTAGGTAATACACATCTGTCTAATTTATTCTACTTCATTTGGCTCTGTTCCCTGGAAGGATTTCATGAACTTTTGACACATTTTGGTCCGATGAACATGCCCATAATTAAGATTCCCAATCTCATGCTCTGTGTTTTATTAATATATGTTATCTCAGATGTAGCATCCTCTACTCCTTCTATTAACCTAAATAGATCAAACTATAACCTCAAAGTATATTTAATCTAGTTTTTAATCAAATACCCTTTTTTCTCTGCTACTTCACTGAGAGAAAAATCACACAGTCCCTACCTCTGCTTCCTCTTCTAAAATCTTACTGTGTCTTCTTCACTTTCTTTTATGTAACTATATATGCATTTTTCTTCCCTCAAATATACTGTTATAAAGAATTATCATCTGTAATAAAACGTGCTAAAGTAAACAATGTGGCTTCATAGTATAGAATGAGAGCTTATTGGCAGAAATGATAAGAGGCAAGCTTAGATAATGATCCCTAACCTTCACAGGTGCCCCATAGTGACTAAGACCATCTCAAGGGAGGGACCATAGCACCATAAATGGTCAAACAAAGGCTAGATGCTAACTAGCAAGAAATACTAAAAAGTGAGCTGTTATATTGAGGAGAGGTCAACTGATTTCCTAACATCCTTTCCCACTAAACAATTTTTTAAAAAATTTTAAAATAAATTGAGTTGCAATACAACCCTCGAAATGATCACTAACGAAACGTCATATTTTCTTGGATATTAGCCTAGCTCATGAAATTATACCAAACCCTCTTTGGGAGTACCCGTGTAAAATATTTAATACTAATTAAACAGCAAATCTCAGATCTAGCATTGACATAGGGAGGAGAAGCAAAGAAGATTATTAAATAGAGGTGATAATTACACTGATTTCTACTGTTTTAGGAGAACTTAAAACTTAATCTCTTGATTAACAGCTCTTCAAGTGTTTCATTATTTATATTGATGACAAAGGATTAAGTATTGAGAGAAAATACAAAGAGTTCTAAAGAAAGCGAAGTGAAAATCTATTATCCCATTAACTATTAGTAATAGTTAAGTAATATTAGAAGACAAGGTAAAGGTCTATAAAAATATACTAAATAACTTAAATGTTCAAAATTATTGAGCAAGTTAATATAATGCTATTGTAAACTATGCCAAGGTAAAACTTTTATATTTTTACATTAAAATGAAAATTTTTGTTTCTTAATTTAATGATTTTTTTAAATTTTAGTAATGTCATTAAATAGATATGGTTATTCTGACACTGGGCTCTTGAATTTCAATAACGTCACTTCTATAGAACCATGCATACAAAGAAATAATATTAAAAAGCCATTCTGAGTTAGTATTCCACAGAGTTGTTGCTTTAGTCGCTAAGTCAGGTCTGAGTCTTGTGCACCCCAATGGCTGTCGCCCATCAGGCTTTTCTAGGAAAGAATACTGGAGTGGGATGCCATTTCCTCCTCCAAGGGATCTTCCCTACCAAGGGATCAAACAACTATCTCCTGCACTGGCAGGCAGTTTCTTTACCACTAAGCCAACAGAGAGGCCCCATTTTACTAAGTACAAAGGTGTATTTTAATGGAGAAGAGACATGGGGATCAGGGTGTGTGCTGCATCATACATTTCACTTTTGAGCTCCCTGTCAATATCATATCACTTTAAAAAGAAGCATTTTTCTTACAAAATAACTTCTATTTTCATGGAGCAAGATAGAAGAGTTAAGGCTAAAGAAAATGTAGTGATGGCCTAGAATTTTTGAAAACCCCACTGAAGAAGACAACAACTGAATTTAATTTATGTCGAATTTAATTTATGAAGAGAGTTAGAAGAACATGAGGCACAGGGTGCTGACTCAATTTCATCTTCAAATTGGAAAATAGCAATATTAGCATAGTTATTAAGAGAAAAATAGCTTGCTCATATTACTGCAAAACACTCTAAGAAATAAATTGCTATGATATATAATAATAAAATTGTCTATGCTGAGAGGTTTTGGTGATATTTTAAATTAATTGATTTCTAAAATAGTTTTATCTTTACTGTAATACATCAGTTTGTTATAGAAATCTCTGCATGATGTCTTGAAAAAAGTATTTTGCCATTATACATACAATAAACCAAACCAGTAAAAGCTCATAGTCTAGACTTGTAGATACTGTATGATGGGAAGACAGCATTGAATAGTGAAAAGAACATTAAGTTCAAGTATGAACCTTGGTGTAACCTGATTGTCTGTGAAATTATCAAGGTGATTAACCTCTCAAAATTTCATTAAACTGATATGAAAAATGATATGAAAAAATGATACGAAAAATGATATGAAAAGTCTAGTTACATATTACCCACTTCCTGCATCCAAAAAAATGCATGAAATACAGCACACACTTGACACTTGAAAATCATATGTCCCTCCTCCCGTCCACTACTTCCAACACCAACATACTATTTCAGTCCTCTTGCAAGCAAGAGGCAACCTCTTGGTTGACCATTTCTCAAGAAATACATTGAGAAATACCCAATCAAGATGGCTATGAGAAAATCCACTTAATAATTTTCTCTCCCAAGTTGCCATTAAAATAGTATTAAAGTTCTTTTACAAAAATATACACACATGATTGCATAGTATATTTCTTATAAAGAGAAAACCACTGAGTGAGGAAGTGGGGTGAAGGGAAGCCACAGTCTAATATCCATGAAGAGGATAATGTAGGAGGAAGCCAACTTCAACCCTGAATCTAGAGGGACAGTTGAAAGCAGTGTCATATCTGACATTGTACCTGATGCAGAAGATGCTAGAACTATAAACTGAAGTGAAGAACGACTTTAATAGGTCCATTTCTAGGTTGGACATACCTGAGGTGAGAATTGATGAGCTTAAAGAAAGGTCAATAGAAGCTTCCAAAAGTGAATTGCAGAGATAAAAAGGAATGAAACCCACACACACACCAAGCAAAATCTCAGAAACGATGTTGCTGTTTGGTTGCTAAGTCATGTCTGACTCTTTGTGACCCCATGGACTGTAGGCCACCAGTCTCCCCTACCATGGGATTTCCCAGGCAAGAATATTGGAGTTGGTTGCCATTTCCTACTCCAAGGGATTTTCTCAACCAAGTGATTGAACCTGCATCTCTTGCATCTCCTGCATTGGTAGGTGAATTCCCATTAGCACCACCTGGGAAGTCCAAAAACGGTTCCAGTTCAATTCAGTTCAGTTCAGTTGTTCTGTTGTGTCCAATTCTTTGAGATCCCCTAGACTGCAGCACACCAGGCCTCCCTGAACATCACCAACTCCCAGAGATTACCCAAACTCATGTCCATTGAGTCGGTGATGCCATCCAACCATCTCATCCTCTGTTGTCCCCTTCTCCTCCTGCCTTCAATTTTTCCCAGCATCAGGGTCTTTTCAAATGAGTTAGATCTTCACATTAGGTGGCCAAAGTATTGGAGTTTCAGCTTCAGCATCAGTCCTTCCAAAGAACAACCAGGATTGATCTTCTTCAGGATGGACTGGTTGGATCTCCTGCAGTCCAAGGGACTCTCAAGAGTCTTCTCCAACACCACAGTTCAAAAGCATTAATTCTTTAGGGCTCAGCATTCCTTATAGTCCAACTCTCACATCCATACATGACTACTGGAAAAATCATAACCTTGACTAGATGGACCTTTGTTGGCAAAGTAATGTCTGCTTTTTTTTATGCTGTCTAGGTCGGACATAATTTTCTTCCAAAGAGTAAGTGTCCTTTAATTTCATGGCTGCAGTCACCATCTGCAGTGATTTTGGAATCCCCAAAAATAAAGTCTGTCACTGTTTCCACTGTTTCCCCGTCTATCTGCCATGAAGTAATGGGACCAGATTCCATGTTTTTAGTTTTCTGAATGTTGAGCTTTAAGTCAACTTGTTCACTCTTCTCTTTCACTTTCACCAAGAGGTTATTTAGTTCTTCTTCGCTTTCTGCCATAAGGGTAGTGTTATCTGCATATCTGAGGTTATTGATATTTCTCCCAGCAATCTTGATTCCAGTTTGTGCTTCTTCCCGCCCAATATTTCTCATGATGTAGTCTGCATATAAGTTAAATAAGCAGAGTGACAATATACAGCCTTGACGTACTCCTTTTCCTATATGGAACCAGTCTGTTGTTCCATGGCCAGTTCTAACTGTTGCTTCCTGACCAGGACACAGATTTCTCAGGAGGCAGGTCAGGTGGTCTGGTAGTCCCATCTCTTTCAGAATTTTCCACAGTTTACTGTGATCCACACAGTCAGAGGCATTGGTATAGTCAATAATACAGAAGTAGATATTTTTCTGGAACTCTCTTGCTTTTTCAATAATCCAAAGGATGTTGGCAATTTGATCTCTGCTTCCTCTGCCTTTTCTAAAACCAGCTTGAACATCTGGAAGTTAATGGTTCATGTGCTGTTGAAGTCCAGCTTAGAGAATTTTTGAGCATTACTTTGCTAGCACGTGAGATGGGTACAATTGTGTGGTAGTTTGAACATTCTTTTTCATTGCCTTTCTTTGGGATTGGAATGAAAACTGACCTTTTCCAGTCCTGTGGCCACTGCTGAGTTTTCCAAATTTGCTGGCATATTGAGTGCAGCACTTTTACAGCATCATCTTTTAGGATTTGAAATCGCTCAACTGGAATTCCATCACCTCCACTAGCTTTGTTCATAGTGATGCTTCCTAAGGCCCACTTGACTTTGCATTCAAGAACATCTGGCTCTAGGTGAATGATCATACTACTGTGATTATCTTGGTCGTGAAGATCTTTTTTGTATAGTTCTTCTGTGTATTCTTGCCACCTCTTCTTAATGTCTTCTGCTTCTGTTAGGTCCATACCTTTTCTGTCCTTTATTGAGCCCATCTTTCCATGAAATATTTCCTTGGTATCTCTAATTTTCTTGAAGAGATCTCTAATCTTTCCCATTCTGTTGTTTTCCTCTTTTCTTTACACTGATCACTGAAGAAGGCTTTCTTATATTTCCTTCCTATTCTTTGGAACTCTGCATTCAAATAGGTATATCTTTCCTTTTCTCCTTTGCTTTTTGCTTCTCTTCTTTTCACAGCTGTTTGTAAGGCCTCTTTAGACAGCCATTTTGCTTTTTTGCATTTCTTTTTCTTGGGGATGGTCTTGATCCCTGTCTCTTGTACAATGTCACAAACCTCTGTCCACAGTTCATTACGCACTCTATCAGATCTAATCCCTTGAATCTATTTCTCACTTCCACTGTATAATAATAAGGCATATGATTTAGATCATACCCGAATGGTCTAGTGGCTTTCCCTCCTTTCTTCAATTTAAGTCAAATTTGGCAATGAGGAGTTCATGATCTGAGCCACAGTCAGCTCCAGGTCTTGTTTTTGCTGATTGTATAGAGCTTCTCCATCTTTGGCTGCAAAGAATATAATCAATCTGATTTCGGTGTTGACCATCTGGATGTCCATGTGTAGAGTCTTCTCTTGTGGTGTTGGAAGAAGGTGTTTGCTATGACCAGTATATTCTCTCAGCAACACTCTATTATTAGCCTTTGCCCTACTTCATTCTGTACTCCAAGGCCAAATTTGACTGTTACTCCAGGTGTTTCTTGACTTCCTACTTTTGCATTCCAGTCCCCTATAATGAAAAGGACCATCTTTTTTAGGTATTCTAGAAGGTCTTGTCAGTCTTCATAGAACTGTTCAACTTCAGCTTCTTCAGCATTACTGGTTGGGCCATAGACTTGGATTAGGGTGATATTGAATGGTTTGTCTTGGAAATGAACAGAGATCATTCTGTTGTTTTTGAGATTGCATCCAAGTACTTCATTCCAATCTGTCTTAAAGAGAGAATGTGTCATTTGATATAAATGCTACATCCTTCCCCAGTAGGATAGGCAAACAGCAGTTCAGTAATGGATTCTTAGTGGTTAATATTCCGCCTGCCAATTCAAGAGATCCAAGAGATTCAGGTTCTTACCCTGGGTCAGTAAGATCCCCTTGAGTAGGAAATGGCAACCCATTTCTTTCCCACTGAGTCAACAGGGAAGACTTCAGGAACTGTGGGACCATTTCAAAAGGTGCAATATACCTAATTTATTTTATTTTATTTTTTGTGTCTATAACCTGTGGCTTATGGGATCTTAGTCTAGTCCCTTAGTTCAGGGACTGAACTCAAGCCTTCGGTAGGAAAAGTACGAATCCCTATCCACTGGCATGCATGCTCAGCCATTCAGTCACGTCTGACTGTTTGCAACCCCATGGACTGCATGGACTGTAGCCCGCCAGGCTCCTCTGTTCATGGGGTTTTCCAGGCAAGAATTCTGGAGGGAGTTGCTATTTCCTCCTTCAGGGGATCTTCCTGATCCAGGGATCAAACCCACATCTCCTGAATCACTTGCATCTTCTGCATTGGCAGGTGATTCTTTATCACTGAGCCACCTGGGAAGTCCCCTAGCCAGTGGACCACTCGGGAATCCCTCTGCCTAGTTTCTAGCTATCGTGCTAAGACTGTAAGTGGACAAGCATAGAAGCCAGGAAACCACTTACAAATTGATTTCAGTAATGCAGGAGAGATATAATGATGATGTAGGCCAGAACTGCAACAGCAGAGCTACTCACAAGTAGTCAGACTCTGGATATATTTTGAAACTGTGTTAACCCTTGGTTCTAAATATAATGAATAGTCTATTTTTATGTCTTGAATTAAAATTCACATGCATTGTTGAATTTGATCTTTATAAAACTTCCAAAAATACTTTAAAAAGTAATTTATAGGAGACAAAAAATAAGTTTGAAACACTAAGTGATTTTTCTGATAACATAACTAGTCAACTTCCCTGCCTACACAAGTTTCAATGTTAATTTTGATCCTTTTGGTACCCACCAGAGGAAGTGTTACTCTTTGGAACAGAATACATACTCCTACCAAAATCTTACAGCTAAAAAAGCCCTCTAATACTGACACAGAGGAATTCTAAACCATGTTTGAGCTAATAAGCCTATTGTGCCTACCTGGAAGCCCAACTGACACAAATTTACAAATAGAAATCATTCTGATTCTTTTGTTCTGTTAATGATTATAGTGCGTTTATTCAGGAAAGCATGCTAGTAGAGAAAGACAATAATAGTTTGGTGGGTTTGCACATAGACACAGCCTATGAGGCAATTTATTATCTGTGAATTCATTAGCATGAAAATTTTAAATGTTCTCATCATGTTGAATAGGAGCTTGGTTACACCTATTATGAATAATGGAATGATACATATTGTTGTCATATTAGTGTAATGCAAGACAACATGCAGTTGCTTCTTATAATAACATCACCTCCCCTTTTCATAACTCTTCTCATTCATGGCTCCTAGATGGCTTTACAAACATTAATTAAGACTTACATCACCTCTGTGAGGCTGGGAACTGCCACAGTTGTCATCCTAATGTGAGACTAGAGATTAAACCATGTTATTAGAAGCAGTGCTAGGGTGAAAGCTCATAACATTTCAAACCAGAACTTTTAAACAATATAACAAATTCCCATTCCATCATCCTTTGTTGCACCCAGGTCTCAAATTTAGCTGTTCTGTAGCACATATTCATATCTTTGTGGAAATTGTGCACATCGATTGCAAGTTTTCAAATTAAAGTGTACTTATTTTGCATATCTTCATCTTAATACTGCCAAAGACTAAAATTCTTTTAGTATGTCATCTTCATTAGTATAACAAGTTATATTATCTTTTACAGCCATTGAGAGAAGGCAATCAGGCTATGTTATTCCCAGCCCCCAAGACTGCCTTGCAACTTAGTTACAGGGTGTAGAATCGAACTTCTTATCCTCTAACTTTTCATCTGACTTGCTCTAGTGAGTCTACATTGCACTAAAACAGAATGTGCTAAGAATGTTAATTTTCTTTAGAAGGTCAGCTTTGCTGGAAGATTGCTGTTCTTTTCTTCATCATTAAAAAAAAAGCAAAAAATAAAAAGCTATGTTCTGAAAAGTCAACTTGTATTGTGTCCTCCACACTCTAATATAAAACTGAGAAAGTTTTCAGTGCTATTATAGGATCACTTGAAGAAGCTACCTATTTCCTCACAAATTATCTTCTCTTTCATTCAGTGTCCTGTTGAAACACCTACAAGTGTTTACTCTCATTTACTTTCTCAATTTTTTATTACTTCCAAAGTATCAATATTCAATCTACTATCATTTTGATTGCCTGCAAATGTTAGCATAATCAATTGGCTTTATTATGTATGGCTTTACACTGTCAGTTATCTTTTCAAAAGTGGGTTTCTATATAAAGGCAAAAAAAAAAATTGTTTGCCCTCAGGGTATTTTTTTCCCATCTAGTCTAAGCCCTTTAAGGAATTCTGCACAGGCAGAATAAAGCAGTAAATGATAAAAATGTGCCATTTAACTACACCTTCTCTATATGCACAGGGGTGAAATTACCTCTTTTATTTATTAAGATGGATGGAACTCACACTGCAAAGACAATGTGGAACAAAAGTATCCTATACATGTTCTATACAGTAATAGCCTATACATATCCTATACAGTAATATTAAATTACTGTCCACAGCTAGGGGCTGCTAAACACGCCACCAAAGAGCATGCTTTTTATACAAAGGAAACATTAGTACTTTCTGGCTCATAATGGTGGTATTATGTTTACTTTTTTAGCAAAAGCTCCCTACTTGAAAGAAATACAATTCAATTAAATATAGATTATGAGTTTCCATATTATAGCATCCTTGGTACTAATTTTTCAGGAGTATGTGAGATAGAAGGACAAAACTTCACTTACTACTTTCAAATATTTTAGAAATATAAAGGGAGATCTCACACTAGATCTTTTTAAAAGAGTTATTGAACAGCCTCTGGCTAGCTGAATTAAAAAGAAGATATATTCAGTGCTTTTACAATATGCATTCACTTTAAAATAAATGCTATAATTATATGGATATAAATAAGCCACTTTTCAAGAGATTGCATGTTTATACAGTCTTATTATTTAATATTTCATGCTATCATTCGACTTCAACTTCTCTCTGAAAAGAGAATAAAATTCAAAGGTATAGTAGAAAAGAGATGTATTATTTGTTTCATAATAAAGTTTTTCCATTGTTTTTTCATTATAATTTGGCAAAAATGTTATTTAAATTCCTTAAAAAGTCATAAAGGCAAAGAGCTTGATTTATTATTTATATGTTATTGCTGCTTTTATTTATTTGAAGAGTACTTCTTACACCTGAAAAAATTAATACATTAAGAATATACTAAGTTCTGATTAATAATTCTGGCACATGTGAAAATGTAGACTCATTATTACTATATTAAAGGAATCATCAATACTACAAAGGCAGAACATTCCATTTGAGTAAAAATTCGTGAGCTAGATCTTCACAGAGGTCCCATTTTAACCCTGCAGAGCATGGAAGAAATTATTTTACATGTACAAATTTAGAACAAGTGTAAATAATTTGTCTTCTTGATAGCAGAAGAATACCCAGCATTATTCTTGTTGTTCTAAATGCTTTTAGTAACACTGCTTTCCAAACAGCCTGCCTGCAAAATCTATCCCAAAGTAATTAAACAAATTGATCTAAATTGGCAATGAAATTATTTAACATTGTCTATCTGAATTTTGAAGAATGTCTGCCCTAGGCAACTGGAATACTTTGGTTTTGACACACTAGGTTGATACTGAATTGCTACTTCCTACAATAATTAGACAAAGGCAATATTTGCTTCTTTTGGCCAATTCTAATTCATATATGTCCTCAGTATGAGATTGGTCTCAATTATTTTCTATCCCAGTGGACTATTCATCCATGTCATCGGTTGTATCATCAAGGTATGTGCATATTCAGTCACTCAGTCATGTTGGACTTTTTGCAATCCCATGGACTGTAATTCAAGAGTCTCCTCTGTCCATGGGATTCTCCAGGCAAGAATTCTGGAGTGGATTGCTATTTCCTCCTCCAGGGGATCTTCCTGACCCAGGGATCAAACCCACATCTCTATGTCTCCTGCATTGGCAGGCAGGTTCTTTACCACTGAGTCACCTGGGAATCCCATCATCAAGGTATCAGGATAAAAAGTAAAGAGAAATGATTTAAGACACAACTGTAAATTAACTGGGAGTTATATTTAGTAAGAAAGGGAACAAATTAACCACTGACTATCAAAATGTTTAATTTACAAGGAGGCTGTGCCAATCTATACTAAATTTACATAAATTCTATAGCTGATTTCCGCAAAATCCAATGAAATAAAAGAATACTGTAAATACTTTTGCAAACTTTTTCAACTTTGTACCTCAATGTACCCATCCATTGAAGAGAAGCCTGACTTATCTATTGAGGATTATGTAATAATAAAGTAGGCAATTAATAAAAAGTATTCTGCTTGTTTTAGTCTATCATCTCTCCCTATGTCCCACCATTAAGATGGAAATACTATTTACCAAGCTTTATCCTTCCTAGAGGAAATGGTGAGAGCTTAACTCACTTTTAAAATATCAATTATCTATTATTTGTAAGATTTATTCATCTGACACATGATATTTGTTTTGGTATACTTCATATACTAGATGGCATCATGACATGAGAATTGAGGTTATTTCCTTATTTCATAACATATCAGAAATCACAGTCCCAAAGCTGTTGATTAAACCTTGCTGAAACCAAACATATGATTTACATTTCCTTGAAACAATCCTCTACAGTCTCACCCTTAGTGAAACATAATTTTCACTGAAAACAGTTAGCTTTACAAGACACATCCCCTAGCAACCAGCTAAGAGAACTTGGTCATTGTTTCTAAAATATCAATAGCAACCAACGGTTGATTTGTGCACATAAATCAGCTATCTAGACTTAACTAAAATGCTATGAACTCTATGTTTCTACATCTGAATGACTTTTTTTATTTTTAAAATGTTTAAAAATATCCTATAAATGTAAAACCCAATGACCTCTGCATATGTGCTAACACTGAAATGTTCAACGAAGTAACCTGTGAAGCAAAACTTATAGTAAAAAAGAATGTTTACTGACCATTCCTTTCTAATGTATTTGTGAGCTACATCTATTTAACTTGAACAAAAAACAAGGTTTCCCATCAGATGCATACATTTACTCAGGTTAAGTTTCAGAGCCTATGACCTCTGAAATAGTTTTCAAGGAAAGATTTGATAGAATTTATCCTTACTGTGAGCTCTTTCTCATCTTCATTCAGCTTTTGATAAAGTTGCTCAACCTCAGTATTACTAACGTTTTGGGTTCAACCTCAGCAGTATCTCTTGCTGTTTATTTTTTTGTTTCTGTGGGGGTGGAGCTGTATAAATTGTAGATATTTAGCAGCATCCCAGGCTTCTACCAACCTGATGCAATACCAACCCCTTCTAGCTGTCATAACCAAAAATCTCTTCAGACATTTTCAAAAGTTGAGAGACAGTGAGCAAAATTACCCCTGGTTGAGGACCACTGGGATAAAGCCTTTAATTGACTTTTCATATAGACTTATCACTTCTTTTTTTTTTTTTTTTTTCCTGAGTTTAGCCTGAGATAGAGAAAAATATTCTTTTAATAGAGATTTTTTTTCTCTACTTCAGTTAGGGAGACTGGTTTTTATCTCTATTCTAGCCCCTACTCACTGTCTTCTTTCCGAATTATATTAATAATACTAAATATCTTTCATTAGAATAAATTTTGAGAGGAGTATAAGCTGCCTAAATATGTGTGCATTTTTGCCAAGTGTTTCTACTTCTTTAAAGAAAACTTGTATCCCAGTGTTCATTACAGTACTATTTACAATAGCCAGGTCACGGAAGCAACCTAGATGTCCATTGACAGATGAATGGATAGATAAAGAAGTTATGGTATACATATACAATGCAATATTACTCAGACATTAAAAGGAACAAATTTGAGTCAACTGAACTGAGACGGATGAACCTAGAGCCTATTATATAAAGTCAGAAAAGGAAAAACAAATATCATATACTAATGCATGTATATGGAATCTAGAAAAATGGTACCAATGAACCTATTTTCAGGACGAGAATAGAGTCACGGGTGTACAGACAGGCTTGCGGACACAGCAGGGGAAGGAAAATTTGGGATGAGTTGAGAGGGTAGCATTGAAACATATATATTACCGTATTTTAAATGGATAGCTAGTGCCAAGTTGCCGCATAACAAAGGGAGCGCAGCCGGGTGCTCTGTGACAAGGGGTGGGATGAGATGGGTGGGATGCAGTGGGTGGGAGGGAGGCTCAAAAGAGAGGGGACATGAGTGTTCTCATGGCTGATTCATGTTGCTGTATGGCAGAGACCAACACAACATTGTAAAGCAATTATCCTCCAATTAAAAACAAATTAAAAAATATTTTAAAAGCTATCTTAAGAAAATAACACAGAAACATTTGTTTTGTCATTGTTCGGTCACCAAGTCATGTCCAACTCTCTGCCACCCCATGGACTGCAGCGTGCCAAGCCTCCCTGCCCCTCACCATCTCCTGGAGTTTGCCCAAGCTGAGACAGTTGTTACTAGTATAGATTTTGAAAGGAATAAGGTGGAAACAATGTAATTCTCTAATAATAGGGAGAGCGCTAGATAAACTATGTTCTAGACATATAGGGAAGTGCTACGCAGTAATTTTTTTTAATGTTAAAAAGTCATATTAATGGAAATTTTAGAGTAATATTTAACTTACTTATTTAAGCAATATTTAAGGAAAGTAATCAGAATATATTATGGAGAAAAAACCCATAGAGCAGTATGTACATTACAGTACAATTTGGTAAACTATAAAAAAGAGTTATGCCCAGCTCTTTGAGACCTCTTGGACTATACAGTCCATGGAATTCTCCAAGGCAGAATACTGGAGTGGGTAGCCTTTCCCTTCTCCAGGGGATCTTCCCAACCCAGGGATTGAACCCAGTTCTCCCTCACTGCAGGCAGATTCTTTAACAGCTGAGCCACAAGGGAAGCCCAAGAATACTGCAGTGGGTAGCCTATCTCTTCCCCAGTGGATCTTCCTGACCCAGGAATTGAACCTGGGTCTCCTGCATTTCACATGGATTCTTTACCAACTGAGCTATCAGGGAAGCCCAAACTATAAACATACACAGAAAAAACTTTGGAAGCACAGATACCAAATTATTAACCATGTTTTGCAGATATAGATATTGACTGATTTTTCTTCTTTTCATTTGAGGTTTTCTATGTTTTGTACATGACATGTTTGCCACTTTTAGAAGATAGAAACTGAATTGTTGGTATCAGATTGAAAATTATTAGCAATTATATAACTGCGTTTCTTCAAAGTCTCAGGTCTTTACATTAAAAACAAGTGAATTTTAATGTATGTCAACTAAATGGATACTTGTATGAATCTTCTGTGTACCATATCAATTCAGATTACATTTCTACACCACAAGTCTCTTTATTTAGTAAAGAAAAAAAGAGAAACACTGTATTTGCTGTTATTCTGTGTTCCATCAAATTTAGTATTAATATTTTTTCTGTCCTGTTTGGACCAAAGTAAAAGTAGCTAGTCAAATAGCATCTTTGAAAACATGATAGTATTCAAGATCATATTTTCAGAAATTCTAGAACATTATATATGTGTCACGGTGGTTTAGCTGCTCAGTCATGTCCGACTCTTTGTGACCCCATGGACTGTAGTCCACCAGGCTCTTCTGTCCATGTAAGAATACTGGAGTGCAAGTATTCTTCCAGGCAAGAATACTGGAGTGGGTTGCCATTACCTTCTCCAGGGAATCTTCCCAACACAAATATCAAACCAAGGTCTCCTGCATTACAGGCACATTCTCTATCAACTGAACCACCAGAGAATATATGTATATATGTGTCATATATATCTATATATATATATGCTTATATATGTTTTGCATCTAATTCTGCTTCATAGACTACACTAAAGCCTTTGACTGGGTGGATCACAACTGTGGAAAATTCTTAAAGAGATGGGAATACCAGACCACCATACCTGCCTCCTGAGAAATCTGTATGTAGGTCAAGAAGCAACAGCTAGAACTGGACATGAAACAACTCACTGGTTCCAAATTGGGAAAGGAGTACATCAAGGTGTGTGTTGTCACCTTACTTGTTCAACTTAAATGCAGAATACATCATGTGAAATGCTGGGTTGGATGAAGCAGAAGCTGGACTCAAGATTGCCAGGAGAAATATCAGTGACTTCAGATATGCAGATGACACCACCCTTAGGGCAGAAAGCAAAGAAAAACTAAAGAGTCTCTTGATGAAACTGAAAGAGGAGAGTGAAACAGCTGGCTTAAAACTCAACATTCAAAAAACTAAGATCATGGCATCCAGTCCCATCACTTCATGGCAAATAGATGGGGAAACAGTGGAAACAGTGTCAGACTTTATTTTGGGGGGCTCCAAAATCATTGCAGATGGTGATTGCAGCCATGAAATTAAAAGACGCTTGCTCCTTGGAAGGAGTTATGACCAGTTATGACTAGTTATGACCAACCTAGACAGCATATTAAAAAGCAGAGATATTACTTTGCTGACAAAATTCAGCATAGTCAAAACTATGTTTTTTCCAGTAGTCATGTATGAATGTGAGAGTTGGGCTATAAAGAAAGCTGAGCACTGAAGAATTGACGCTTTTGATCTGTGGTGTTGGAGAAGACTCTTGAGAGTCCCTTGGACTGCAAAGAGATCCAACCAGTCCATCCTAAAGGAGATCAGTCCTGGGTGTTCATTGGAAGGACTGGTGCTGAAGCTGAAACTCCAGTACTTTGGCCACCTGGTGCGAAGCACTGACTCATTGGAAAAGACCCTGATGCTGGGAGGGATTGAGGGCAGGAAGAGAAGGGGACAACAGAGGATGAGATGGTTGGGTGGCATCACCGACTGGATGGACATGAGTTTGAGCAAGCTCCAGGAGTTGGTGATGGACAGGGATGCCTGATGTGTGGCAGTTCATGGGGTAACAAAGAGTCAGACATGATTGAGTTACTGAACTGAACTATATATAAAACATGACATATATATATATATGTCATATATATAAAACATTTACTAATACATTCAATTACAGTAAGCTTCTATTGAAATAAATTTGGTTGTTTCCCTACTAATAAAAAATTAGTTCTATAACAGAATATATATGTTCATATTATATACATACATACATATATATATATATTCTTGAATAAATAAGAAAGTGTTTTATGTATAGACAAAAATTAATAGATCCTCAGCCCATGTTTCTTAAAGAATGTATAAAAAAAAATTATAGACATGGAAATTGTTTCATTTAGCAATAAAATAGAGTGCTATTTTCAATGACCATTTCTTTTAATAAAATTGTATTTGTGAAATGTTGCCCTCAAAACTACCACTTAATTATATCTGAAATCTAATCAGGTCACTTATTTAAGGAAAGAGATTGTAGGACCTTAAATACTAAGCCAAGAAACAATTGAATTCCAGAGCTTATTTATTCTTCTTTCTGTATAGGAAGTTATCTAGAAATATTACTTCAATTAGAGTTTTCTGTATTAGCTTTTTTCCTTACTTTCAATGTTAAAATAAATATTTTTATATCTAAATAATTTAAAGAATGTTTTTCTCTGAGGCTGAATAACTGCTTTTTTCCTATAGTCTGTTTTTCTTGGGTTAAAAATTTTGTTAGGTACATTATAAGCAAAATATCAATAAGGAGATAAGAGCTAGCATAAAGCCATCATGCTCCACAGACTACACAGATTAGATGCAAATTGACTCAGGGGAGGAAAAAAACAAGTCTCCCAATCTTCACATATTATTTCTCCCCTACCACACCTCCAAAAGAACCCTTCCAAATAACCTCAATAATTCAGAAGTTTGCTTTTCATAGGCAAGGTTTGTCTTTAAGGGAATTAATGAAATCCCTTTTAGAATTGTTTTATTTTCTCAGTTCTCACATGATTAGACCATGTTAAAAAAGAGCACTTCAAGCTTGCTTAAAACAGTATCTTTCAAGTCTTGCTCCATCAATTATGTGGCAGTTCAATCAATATTAGATAGCATCAAAAATCTATTCCCTGTCCCTGACAAGAGAAGGTGGTCCCTAAGATTAACTGTTCTAACTGTTTGCAAATGCAAACTTCATACTATCTCAAATTGGCAACTATGCTATTTTAGCCTCTACACATTATTGGAACAATGGTCAAAGCCTGGTTCTTTTAATTACATAAAACCTTAATTTTTAATTATGATTGAAAGATAGTGAAAAGATAAGCCACCAAATCACCTCAAAGTCACTGAAAGGCTGAGATTGTTTTCTGTCAAGTGTTTGGCTCATAAAAACTGATTGAAGCTATATATGGTCTTTTAGTTTCTGTCAAATACCATCAAAAATGAAACAGGGTGCCAGAGAAATTCTCAGAATGGTGTATGCACAAAGTTGTCGGACATAGTTTTTCAGGAAAAAGGAACACAAATCTCAACAGTTTCTCACTTCAAGAAATAAATTAAAATATAGAAATATTTCTACTATTTTTAATTGAAATACCCAAAGCAGCAAACACCTAAAAACACCATGCTAAATCAAGATTTCTGTTGATGACCTTTATTTTACTTTTATATCTGAATTTAGAGAAAATATAAAACTATTGTGGAAAGTTTGAGAAAGCAAGCCAGAAACACTGACAATAGCTAGCTAACATTTAGCACATATCGGTCAGGCACTGTGATAAATCTGTGAATTCACTGAATACTTAAAACAATCCTTCATGATTAACACTATGCTATTGCCACTATTTTTAAGATGTAGAAACTAATGTAGAAAGTAGCATATGTGGCATTCAAACCCAAACAGTTTTGCTCCAGAATTCATGCATTACAAAAAGATTAAATTTATCCACGGTTCCACTGGACAGAGAACAGATTTTATTTATTCTTACCCATGTATTTCTTCTATTGAATTTTCAAACCAATTTATTACAGCTCAAAATGATAGCAAATTAAGGATGTCAATTTTACTGGGAAATCTAACCAAAAAAAATTAGCACCAAACATAATATGTTCACTTTATGAATCGATGTAGTTATTTTCACTACCTATTTTTGCATTAAAAACTGGGGTTTAAATTTGTACTTTAAACTAGGATACATAGAAACAAACATAGCTTTCTTCACTGTTCTGGATTCCTCAGTTCCTACTAAAGGCAGAAAAAAAAGGTGAACAGTTAGAAGTAACTAAATTCATTTTACTTAAAAACAATCTATTTTTTATAAATATTCATGTAATTCTACATTGAAATTATCTAGGTTGACTTCTTTTTCTTTGCTTCTCTTTCCAGACTCTTTTCCTCTGCCTAGATGGCAATTATACATGGAAAAGCCTCTGTAGCCTCAATGTCAAGGAATTGGAGGAGTGATGAGCAAGAGATGTCTCCCCTGCCATTCGCCCCTCCATTCCCATCTCTGAGTCTGTAGCTCTGCCCTCACTATTGGAAATAATTTTGGTCTGGTCTGCAGACATAAGCAAAGTACTGTGATGGTTTCTGGGGAACTCAGCCATTTCTAATTATAATGCATCACTGAGACATGTTTTAGAAATACAGAATCTTAGGACCCACCAGACCTACAGAATCAGAATATACATTTAATCTAGACCCCTGCTAAATGCACTTCAAAGTCTGAAAAGCACTGCTGTAATGGATATCAGCTTTCTTTCTTATTTTATGATCTTTGATCCTACCCTTCATTTTGTGGACAACCAATGTCATTCTTTAGCCTATATATACACATAGGAGAAAATACACTTCAAAAACAATTCCCAAAATATAAAATAAGACTATCTTTATAATTTTTGTGACCAATCAAAATTTTTTTCTGCTCAATTAATTGTGAAATCTTCCTATCTTAAGTGAGTTAAATTTTGCTACAAACATGAAATTTCTGCATTTTTTAAAATTTATTGAAAGTCCTATTTTACATAATTGAGTAAAGGATTTTAGTTTTTTTTATATTTGTCCAAACTATATGTATATTATTAAGTTTGCTCTTAGATAGTTAATTTTCTAGTTTACTGATTGTGTGGATCTTTTTTCAATTAAGTTTCCTACCATTCATTGCTAGTATATGGTTATTGTTTTCTACAGCTATTGTTTTTACTGTTTTGACAGTCGTTTTGTAATAAGTGCTAATAAATAATCTTAAACATTCTAGTGTATACTATGCCTTATTTATAATTCATGTAGAATACTCCTAACAGAATTGTATTTGCTTTCTTAATCCAAAGCAGGTTCTTTTAGAAAATGGAGAATTTTTCTTCTAGAGAACTATCTCTTAAGATTGAACATTTCTATTATTTTTGTTCCTGTTCTCTAATTTATTAATTTCTGATTTTATCTTTACCATTTCTCTCCTGCTTTTCCTGGGATTGTTTTGGGGTGATATTTCTAATTTATCTAATGGTATGATCCTCTTTTTTTATTTGCTTGATACATCTTTCTTATCCTTTAACTTTTAAGCAGTCTATATCATTTGTTTTAGATACAGTCAAAGCATTTTAAACACTGACTGGGGATTTTATCTAATTTGAGATGCTTAAAGTTTTGTTATAGGATTTTGGTACACTTGCATTTATTATCAAAGGTGCTAAAAAAAAGTGAAGTGAAGTGAAAGTTGTTCAGCCATGTCCAACTCTTTGGGACCCCATGAACTATACAGTCCATGGAATTCTCTAGACCAGAATACTAGAGTGGGTAACCTTTCCCTTCTCCCGGGGATCTTCCCAACCCAGGGATCAAACCCAGGACTTCTGCATTACAGGCGGATTTATTACCAGCTGAGCCACAGGGGAAGTCCAAAGGTGCTAAGCTTGGCATTATACTGTCACTGGGTTTTTTGCTTTCTTTATCAATGTTTACTTAACAACTTTATTTGTTCTCTTCATTAAAAAAATATAGAATACATCTAGTTTCTTTCCTTTAACTGTTCAAAAATCATTTGTGAATTACAATTTGATTGCTTTCTATTTTTAACAACTTTGAAAAGTGAAAATGTTAGTCACTCAGTCATGTCCAACTCTATGGGACCCTATGGACTGTAGCTCTCCAGGGTCCTCTGTCCATAGAATTCTCCAGGCAGCATTGTAGAGTGGGTAGCTATTCCCTTCTCCAGGGCATAACCTTACTTAAATCAATTTCTCTAACTATCAATGTAAATAATATAATCACATCTATTAGTTTGTATCTATGTTTAGAAGAAAACTAGTTTTCTTTTCAAATTACTTCCTGGTTTTGTTGTATAACAACATTTTAGAGAATGTTGGTTATCTATTATAAATTAACTTCTTTTAATAATTAAAATATTAAATGATAACCACAATAATTATAGATGTCAAAAATAAACACTGATTAATATCAATCAATGAATCTAACCAAATTACAATATACCAAAATGGGAGGATCAAGGAAAGAGAACTAGGCATGCTTGTTACAGGCACAATACAGTCAGGGAAAGAGAACTAAATCCGCATTTTGTCTATGAAAAGCCAATAGATAATTCCTGAAAAATGAAAAAGCAGCAGTAGCACTGTAAGAATATTATTGATATTTAGATACGCAGATGCAAATGCCAGAAAAAAACAACTTAATAAAGGAGTGGGACATGGGGGAAGAGAGAAAGAACTTCTACATTTCATGAAAAGAACTGGTAGGACCATTTCACTCCTTAAAGTATATACATTCATGACCTTATTTTTAAATACAAACATTAAATTAAAAACATACATTGCATAGGTATAGCAGTACAAAAATACCAAAGTGATATTGCCTGCCTGCATTTTCTTTTAGAGTACCTGTAAATTGGTTCTATTATTAGCTGCATAAAACAAATGCTTACTGAAATTCCTTTCTGCTTTTTATAATACAAATTTTAAGAATATTCCTTATCTTATAAACATCATATTGTTGTTTATTTATTTGACTTTATGCTTACTCATTCTTGAGCAGAAGTCTTTCCACACTTAGAAATAGCCCAGAGGCAGCAGAGTCTGGCTACTCTTAATTCCCCTCATTTTCTTCCTTTTTGCTTTAGAAGTCTTTCAACAGACATCAATCTAAAATTTCATCCAATATAAATTTATATCATTATTTCAATAATTTGGCAGTCTTTGGGAAGAGGCAAGAATAGGCTCTGGGAATTCCTAGCATAGGAACATGATTTCCAACCTCTTCTCTAGTGAAGCCATCTTATCAGAAAGCAACTTTCTTCTGGTTTAATTCAATTTTTATGCTTTGTACAATATAAACTCTGCCTCTGACTGGCATGTTTCTTGACGCTGTTACCCACTTCATTGGAAATAAACCTCCATCTGCTGCTGACTTTCTATTTGTGTGTCCAGTGTGTGAAAAATTCTGGCTCCATGCTAGCACTAGAACATGCTAGAGAAAGGGATGCCCCAACATTGCCTCCAGATTTCACTTTTGTTGAGTCATGCCTGACTTTCCTGTATTTTTTCAAAGCGGAGATAGTAAAGAGGAGACGCGAATAAACTCCCATTGGTCAAGAAGGATTTGAGTCCTAACAGAAATTATTTTATTTAATTGTGTGTGGGGGTCCAAAAGTCATGGTTAAGCTGTTACAGAGCAAAAGTTTCTTAAGGGATCACAACTCAAAAACCCCTCAGGTCTCCCCAGCTGCTCAGAGGCAAAACTTCTTACATTTGGGGTCAGCTCCAGAGTTTATTTATTTTGTCAGGCAAAATCTCGGTGAGGGTGAAGTGAGGAGAAAATGAAACAAGAAGACAAAAAGATAAAATATTTATCTCTTTAAGAGAAAATGTTTGGCTAGAAAGTCAGAAAAGAAATACATGAGTTCTGTGTTAGGAATATTTCCAGGATTGGGATTTGAGAGAGTGGAGGAGAGTTTCTAGGAATGACTAGCACCACTGGGGAGGATATAAAGAGTGGCTGCCATGGGAAGGATGGATTTTACATTTAATAAGTGTAATGGGCTGAATGATATCCCCCAAGAGATGTGAACATATCCTAATCCTTGAAACCTGTGATTATTATCTGATTTATGGTTAAGGTTTGAGGATGAAGAAACTATCCTGAATTATACAGGTCGGTACTAAATGCTATCACAAATGCCCTTATGTAAGAAAAGGCAGAGGGAGATAAGTTGGAAGCACCCAGGAGAAGGTAATTCAGAGATGGAGGCAGAGACTGGAGTGATGCCACCACAAGCCAAGGGCCATTTGCGGTCACAAGAAACTGGAAAAGATAAGAACTAGAGTCTCTTCTAGAGTCTAGAGCCTGCGAAGAAAATGGGGCCCAGCTGATACCTTGATCTAGACTTCTAGCCTCCAGAACTGTGAGAAAAGAAATTTCTGTTGGTTTAAGCAATCCAGTGTGTGGTAATTTGATAAGGCAGCCCCTGGAAATTAATATGATTATGCATCCCCTCCCTTTGACAGTTCTCCTGGGAGTAGGTTAAGACTCTGAAATGTTTTTAATTATATTTTAGCTAACAAAGCATATTTCCTTAAACACTGTTTAAGGACGGGGTCATGCAAAGTGATTGAGTCAGAGTGCAGAATAACAACTAACATTAGCAGAGTATTTCCTCTGTGCAGGCATTTGTCTCAACAGTTCACACACATTAATTCTTTTCCTCGTAAAACAAGAACGTGAGCCTTCAAGAGTTGTACAGCCTGGAGAAGATCACAAGACAAGTGATCAGTGGTAGACCTGGGGTTAAAACCAAAGTCTTCTGAATTTGAAACCCAAGGTCTTAGTGGCTGAAAGGCACTGCACTGCTTTTCATCTCAATTTGCAGCTGAGGGACTAGTTAGATGCTTTCGTGCCTGTCCCTTTATCATTCAAGTGTTTAAACCTTTTCATCAAAGAAATTGAAATGATGGCTCAGTCTGCATGAAGATTTCTCTAAAGTCACACACTATCAACACAGCTTGTGGGAAGCACATCTCTGCTCCCTGGGCTCTCTGTAGTTGATACCAGAGGTACCCCCGTTAAAGTCCAGTTGTTTGCTGTTCACAGTCTGAGAAGTGTCCCCCTCTTCTCTACCCCAGTCAGCTCTAAGGAAGGGAGTGACTCTAGACTTTCTCTGACCCTCTCTCATAAACCAGGTTTTATCCCTACACAACACTTAAGTAATCATTTTTTTAGGATGACTATTTTTTGTTTTCTAAGCCAAAAAAGTTTGAAACAAAAAGTGTCCTGTTGACAATTATACAATTACGAAATGCTCAGACCAGGTTTGCCTGAGCAAATGGGCATGTATGATCATTCTGTTTCCTTAGTGGGTTGAATATCTCAATCCTCTCTTTCCTTAAGGACTGTAACGCCTAAAGACCAGGGACCTGATTTATTTCTGTTCTTCATTTTATCCTCAATGCCTACTACAGTGTCTTGTACTCAGTTAATATTCAATAAACACTTGATTAAAGAGCAAATATAAGTTAGCAAGTGATTTTATATGGTGGTAAGACGCATGGCTGGTATATTTACAGCATATGGTAAAATTCACAAGTCACTCTCTTGAAAAATATTGGAATTAGGAAATAATTTAAATGGTTGAAAATAACCCAGGCCAAGGCAAAATGAACACATCCAAATAAGTTCATCACCAACTCAGAGGGGGCAATTTTTAGCCTGATGAGGCAGGTAGTTCTTTGGGCAGAGCACAGCCACAAGCGCTTGTTATGGCAAGTCAGAATTTCATCTCATCCAATTTGATTTTGTTTCTAGAGCCACAGGCTGAGTCACCTCTGATATGTAGTGCAATTTGTTACATCACTATACCCTGAAACACTACAGCCCAGAATTCTCTAAACATTAAAATACATTCTTTACTTTCAGAAAAAAAAATATTATTGAAATGTTTAGAAGGCCATGAAAATTATCTGTAATCTATGATCTTGCTAAAAAAAGCTAAAACTATTTCATGATTCCCAGTAAGCTGATAATTTTAAAACCCTTATCAGTAAAAGCCAATATTTCCATTGAATTATTACTGTGTTACTTTGTTATATTCAGGAGGATTTATTCCAGTTGTTGTGGTTGTTATTTTTAATATAAACAGATAATATCCAAGTTTTGCTTTAGAAAACAAATGACTAAATGCTGTTACTTTTTACCACACTATGACCCAGAAGCAAAAATAGGTTGAATTTGTTTCTTGTTGACTAACTTGCAAAATGTTAGCCTTCTTTCTGAGCTCCTTGAAAGCAAAATAGGTACCACACAAATAGATGTAAAGATTGTCCTGATTGTAGGCTTGTAATTAGGCCGTTAATAAAAATTAAGTATCAGTGAGCACCTTTCCTGGGAAAATATGATAAGGGTGGCACTGAAAATCTGGCATCCTTACAGTACCATTATCAGGCTCTGAAAAATCTTGGCTGAACTGAAGCTGAAAAATAATTTACCACATCACCAGTTGAAACAGGATGTTCAGCCCATCCAAAGTCTACTTACTGTACATTTGACTCTCTCCTCCAAGAGGCTTGGAAATCATTCACAGTGAGATAACTAGTTATCCAAAGATAGGCTGACAAGCACGGTGTAGAAAAGGTAGATGCCTGTACCGATTAAGCTCCAGACTATCATGGTTGAGCTGCGCAAGCCTGAAGAGAGGAAGAAGATAAGAAATAAGCTATATGGACCACAACTTAGTTTATAATTTAGAAGAGAGAGCGTTCACGGTATGAAAAATCATAATTAAAGATATTCTCTCCATATATCTCACATACTCAAATCTCTTTGACAGTTTTGAAATGGAAATATCTTTTCTCCTAAAATCCAGTATGTTAAAACATCTGTAGCACATTTCCCTTGGCTATTGATTATTATTATTATTCATGATTTTTTATGAATTTCAAAATATTTTACATCTGTGTTGGACAATGGACTTAATACTAACAGAAGTGAAAGAATGTTGGAGATTAAATGTTGAAACAAAAAGAAATAGAATTGAAACACTTGGTCTTTACTTGAAAAGCTTCCTGAAGAGGTTGATCAATGGAAAGATATTCAAAATATGGAAATCAATCCAGCTGTCAGGAAAGTTTCACCCTTGTCCTTTAGAAAAGGTTAATAAGAATTTATTATTAATAGGCCTGAACTTAGAGTTCCAAATGAAATGTGAGTAATAGTGGTGAGCCAGGTATATCATTTAAGAAATAAAGTAATGGCATGAGGTTATTTCCAGGGCAGTAAATGACTATTATTTCATCCCAATGCAACACAGAAGTGGAAAACACTTCCCTCATTAGGTATAAGACAGTTTCTCAAAAACAGCCCTGAAACACCCAGCCTCTTTGCATTACCAGTGGGCATCTAGACTCCTAAAGAGCAATTTAACCAGCATCTAACACACGCCCATGGTGTAGATATTTTGAAGTGCCATGGCTGTATAATGGGAACAATTTTGCAGTCTGTCCTTTTTCCAAACAATTCAGCTTATTTTTACTCACAAATTACAGCTTTCTGAACACTAACTCTAAAATGGAGTTCTAAGGGAAAAAAAGAATATATTCTGCTGATATCTAATCTTTTATTACTTCATTTCAGTCCAAATCATATATATTCAGAAACCACATTATCTTACTGTCATCATATGTTATGTAAGATTTTGTACTACTTAAGTTATATACCTGTTATATCTCGAGTCATCAGTTCTTTGGACAGTAATCAATATGATGGGTGATATAAGTGATTTCAGATGAGGGATTTGCTGATGAATATGAATTGCATCTCTTCTTTCTTGCCCTGACTACACTTTTATGGAGTTATTCATCACCATTGAAACAGAAGGCTATAAACATTCCAGGAGGGAAACAAAAAGTCCCTGTAAGTTACGGGCTAAAAAATGAGCTCTCACAAACGTTAAAGGATCCTTTACTTAGAGAATTAACATCTACTAATATTAAGTTATATCCTTCCTCACTGAGTTTCTTTACTATTAAGGGGAAGTCGTATTTAGAAAATGGCTTTCCCTAAATTAAAGATAAAACTTTCTCCTTAGGACTGAAAGTATGAGTGATCAATCTATTTTAACCTGGTTCTTGAGAAAGTGAATAAAGGATGAAAGTATTATTATAAAGAAAACCGGCTCTAAGAAGCAATGCAGAACCTCTGTATTTGAAACACACAACAGATTTTGAAAATAGATATGTAAATTTTTAAGGCATTTTTTTCATTGTGTATGAAGTTACAGGATAGAGTTTTCATTTTTGACTAGTCAGGGGAGTATAAACAAGTCCAATTTCTACACACTATGCTTCCCTTGTGGCTCAGGGGGTAAAGAATCCGCCTGCATTGTGGGAAACCTGGGTTCGATCCCTGGGTTGGGAAGATCCCCCGGAGAAGGGAAAGGCTACCCACTCCAGTATTCTAGCCTGGAGAATTCCATGGACTGTATGGTCCATGGGGTTGCAAAGAGTCGGACACAACTGACTAGCTTTCACTTCACTTTCACGCCAAACTGTAGGCTTTCCTGGTGGCTCAGATGGTAAAGAATCTGCCTGCAGAGTCCAAAATTCTGTTCTGTACATCTGTGTCTCTTTTTCTGTTTTGCATACAGGGTTATCGTTACCATCTTTTTAAATTCCATATATATGTGTTAGTATACTGTATTGGTCTTTATCTTTCTGGCTTACTTCACTCTGTATGATGGGCTCCAGTTTCATCCATCTCATTAGAACTGATTCAAATGTATTCTTTTTAATGGCTGAGTAATATTCCATGGTGTATATGTACCACAGTTTCCTTATCCATTCGTCTGCTGATGGGCATCTAGGTTGCTTCCATGTCCTGGCTATTATAAACCACTACAATATTGTAAAGTAATTAGCCTCCAACTAATAAAAATAAATGAAAAAAAAAAAAAAGAATCTACCTGCAATGTGGAAGATTCTGGTTTGAAACCCTGGCCAGGAAGGATCACCTGGAAAAGGGAATGGCAACCCACTCCAGTATTCTTGCCTGGAAATTTTCATGGACAGAGGATCCTGGTGGACTACAGTCCATCAGGTTGCAAAAGAGGTGGACATGACTGAGTACCTAACACTTTGACACCAACCCTTGGTAGAGGGTTCCCTGAAGTGTTGACTTCCCCAAGCTCTCTAAAACAACAGCATAACTGCCTGCCCCTATCTGTAAATAGGACCTCCAAAGTCATACATGCTTTGAAAAAACAGGGCATCCCCCCCTGCTGTACTGCTGCCTCACTCAGCAATATACTGCCTAAAAGACCTCTTGTAAGAAAAAGAATGCATTAGAATGATTGTTCAACTTCTTCAAAAGGACCATCACAGTTTGTACTTCATTAAGCCTTACTTCCTAGTTTGTTGTGGTCACTGCAAGACAAGAAATCAAAGCCTTCTGGCTCATCCCTCACTTACAAACACATCTATAAACTCTCCACACTGACCCAGTTTCTGTCCTTTCCTATCTTTCAAACCCTACCAAATGCTACATTGCATTCTCAACCTCTTCACTAAATTTCTCTTTACCTTCTTATAATTGAAAACTGGTTATCCATGAAAAATCTATTTGTCCTTCAGCAAATAGACTTCAGGCCCTTTTTTTTCCCATCCATACACTACAGCACTCAGAAATGTCCTCCTTATTCCTCTCTTTCTTCTGATAATTGGCATCTTTATTCTTCCTTAAAAGTTCTAACTTGCTCCAAGGACATTCCATCAACCCTCCCACCACTAGTATACCTTGTTACACTCCTATAATGACCTCTAGTCAACTAGTATCCTTTTTATTTTTTTTTTAACTTTAGTACCTAGATTATACCCTTATTCTGCTTGTCATCGTCCATCTAAGACTACCTAGGCAACTCTACCTCCAACAGTTTAATATCCTACCCCATCACTGCCAACATATGTCATCAGTAAGTACACCACAAGCAAAATATCTAGTATCCCACTTTCAGACCAAAATCTTATATCTTTCTAATTTACTTACTGTAGAGCCCTTACCTCCCATCTGTCTCCCCACTGATACCTCCAATCACTTGACAATCCTCATCTATACGAGTTTTCGAATGCTGCTATAACAGATTGCCATAGATAGTGGTTGAAAATAACACCTATTCATTATCTCAGTTTCTGTAGGTCAGAAATCTGGGCACAGTGGCTCAGCTGGTTCCCTGCTAGCGTCACATAAGACCCAAAGCAAGGTTTTGGTGGGACTGCCTTCCTCACTGAAGGTTCTTGGGATGATTCCACTGCCAAGCTCATTCAGGCTGCAGGTAGAATTCTGTTCCATGCAGTTCTAAGACTGAGATCTCTTTTCCTTGCTAGATGTTCACAGGGCTTATTCTCAGTTTCTGGAGGTCACTCATACTCCTTGGCTTATGGCCCACTCCCCATCTTCAAAACCAGCATCAGTCGGCCAAGTCCTTCCTTCTCATTCTTCAAATTTTCTTGACTTTCCCTCCACTTTATTTCCCCTCTGCTTCTAAATTTTTAAGGGCTTATGTGGTAGGATTGGAGTCATTCAGACAACCTAGGAAGACCTCTTCACCTCAAGATTTGTGATCATAATTACATCTGCAAAGTCCCTTTTGCTGTGTAACATAACATTTACACAGATTCTGAGGATTATGTTATGGATGTTCTAAGTGAAGTGAAAGTTGCTCAGCCATGTCCAGCTCTTCGCGACCCCATGGCCTATACAGTCCATGGAATTCTCCAGGCCAGATTATTGGAGGGGGTAGCCTTTCCCTCCTCCAGGGGGTCTTCCCAACCCAGGTCTCCTGCATTGCAGGCAATTCTTTACCAGCTGAGTCACATTCTAAAGAGGCCCTTATTATGCCCTCTTCACTTTTCAATGCCAGTAATTTTTCTTATTGCCTCTCCTTTTCCTTCTTACCCAGTTTAGATGTAATGAAATATCACTATAGTCCACTCCTCTGTAAAATTCCTCCATCACTTTATTCCTTTCCTTCTTATTTGCTTAGAAAAATCCTAATTCTGGTCCAAGTCCAACTTGACTCCAACTCCATGTATTTATCCAACAATCTGAACATGACTGGAGAAAAACATATCAGAATTAATCTCACATATCTCATTTTAGTGCAATTCTGCCAGCCACCCTCTATGTATTACTCATGAAATCAGTTTTTCACTCTTTGAAATGACTATTTTACATCTTTTCCATGTTCCTTGATCTTTCAATACTCTCCTAATTCCTTTTCTGCAGATATTTCCACTACCACACTTAATCTATAGTCATGTGTTTTACTTCCATTAAAGGTGACGAATTTTCTCTTCTCCTTCCCTTCTCTTATCTAAGGCCACTAGCACACTGAACCAAATACTGTTTCTTTATCAAGGAGATACCTTACACAATTCGTAATCCTTTTCCCACAAGTTTTCTGATTCTTCTGTATAATACCAGTCAGAATAGAAGCATGGTGTATTATCTCCCATTTTAATGTCTTCCCTTAATCACTTCATTTTTTGTCTTCCATTTATAGAAAAATCCATCAAAAGAATTTTCTGATACCTGTTATATCCTCTTCCTCACTTCTTAATTCACTTCTTAATTCACTATACAGTCAGGCTATTGTCCCTTCTCTTCCATTGAAACCACTCTTTTCTTCATCACCAGTGATCTTCATCTTGTTAAAGCCAATTGTCAGCTCTCCATTCTCACTATACCAAATCTCTGAATGGCAACTGACACTGTGGAACTCTTTCTCCTTCTTGAAACACTTTATTCCTTTGACTCCCATGATACCACTTCCCAGTTTTCCTCATAAACCACACTTACCAGTCCTCTTTAATCCCATGGTGTAAATTCTTCTCTCATCAACTGCTGACTATTAGAGAGGCCCACATCTCAGAAGTTTGGCTCCTCTTCTCTTGTGTCTATAAATTCACTGTCTAATCTCATTCAACTGTGTGATTGTAAATGACACATATATGGCTCACAAATCCACAGCCTCGGTTTTCCTTCATTGAATATCCAATTACCTCTCCTCCTATATAATTGGTATTTCAAACTTAAAGTCAAACTCTGGACTGTATCCTTTATGACAGTGGCAATTAGGCAACAGTTTCCAAATACCCTGTCAGGGAGCATTTAACAAGAGGCTTCCTGTGTGCTGTTTTGGATCTGTCAGGAACCGTCTGACCCTTATTAATTCCTGCATATTCAGGAATTAAGAGGAGAGGCAGCCTTTCCCTGAGGAATCAGGCATTTCTCAGTACGGTGATAAGTACCCTCTTCCTTCTTGTGAACCATACAGTAAAAGGTGATTGTTTGCAATTCTCTCTTTGATAGGGATCACGTTACAGTATATATGCCCATGCCATGTTGATTAAAACACCTTTGCTCCATCAGAGCTTTGGTCCCCGTGTCTGTCTGTCTGTCTGTCTGTCTTTCTCTCTCTCTATCTCTCATTTCTGGCTGATCCCCTGGAGCTCAGAAGCCGGTTGGGTAACCCAGGGAATATTAGCCTCTTTACTTCTTTCACTCTCTCATCATCGACTCCAGACCACCAGGTTCTGGTCCATGAAAGGACCAACAATACCCATTATCTCTTTTTCCTTAGACAAGGAAGTGAAAAGTGGAAGTGTTAAGTCACTCAGTCATGTCTGACTCTTTGTGACCCCATGGACTGTAGCCTGCCAGGCTCCTCTGTCCATGGAATTCTTCAGGCAAGAATACTTGAGTGGGTTGCTGTTTCCTTCTCCAGGGGATCTTCCTGACCCAGAGATCAAACCCTGGTCTCCTGCATTGCAGACAGATTCTTAACCATCTGAGCCACTAGGGAGGCCCTTAGACAACGATCCCATTATTTTCAACAGGGCATATGACCACCTCGAATCATGATTATCTTTCTCAGCCTTCCTTGCACTTGGATGTGATTATTTTGTTCAGATTATGCCAGTGGGATGTAGGTAGAACTATGTAACTTTTGGAAAGTGCCATGTGCAACTTCTGGAAATTGTCCTTATAGGGAAAGAGGATAATTCCTTGCCCCTGGCCATGCCAGCCCTCAAAAAACAGTATGTTTCTCTGCACATTGAAAGGGAGAATACTGAATTACACTGCCATATGGTGAGGAGTTATGCCCCAACATGGCCTCTTCACTTGAAGGATGAAACTTTGTTTGACATGCTAAGAGAACAGGTGACTTATTTTCCGTTCAATTGTGCCCCTTATCTTCCCTCAGCCAGCAATAACCCAGTAACTTAGATCAAATATAAAATCCCAAAATCAGAATTTTCAGCAAAAATATACCCTTAATTCCATTTGAATTTAGTGTCCGCTCCATCCCCTGTCTCTCACCCTGTGAATGTGTCAGAGTTCAGAGGGCAAAGCACCGGTTGGCGTACAGGAGCCCCTTACCGCAGTGAGTGAATCTCCTGGAATAACTAAACAAGGAATGGAACCCTTCAAATCTTGGAGTTACAAGGGCATACGTGTGCCCTATCCCTCTGTAGTTTCAGCACTGAGAGACTGGATATCTTCAGTCTGGGTAGTTGTCAACTGGATATCTTCCTATATGGACCATATGACATGCACAACTGATCACATTGGTTTTTTCCAGTAGATACTTAAAGCAGTACTATGGAAATCTGCATGTGCCTTTCTATGCATTTTAATTTGATTTTCCATTTATTGCTCTGCTATTTTTGTAGTGCTCATTTCCTCTATACTGATTATATCCTTTGTACCTTTTTTGTATTTTTGCAGACCACCTAAAATTCTTTGTGAAATAGGCTGAAATAATTATGCAAATGCAATAAGATTCTCTTGTCTGGAATGGGTTAACATAGCTTACAAAGTGCTCAGCAAGAAGTGGGGATGTGGATTCAATGCTGACAATCTGTTTTTAGATGACTATTTGGCTCTTCTTTACCACACAAGTAAGATTCTAATTTCAGGAAGGCTCTCCTAAGCTTAAATTTAATTGACTATGCATTGTCATCCTTTTATATTAATCTCTGCTTTTTAAATGTGTTTTAAGATGACTGACTGATTGCACCATGAGACAGAGACCTGCTCTCTGAAATAGGTGCTTCATAAACCAACACTTCTAGACTTTTCAGGTCATCACAGTCATTTCCTCATATAGAAGAGCAAACAAACCTTACCAAAGCTTTTCATAAGTAAAGGTTGAAATTATTCAGAACAGATGAGGTTCAGTTGGAGCAAGATTGGAGTAAAGAGAGAAGCCTGAAAGAATGATGTAGGGAATCAGCAGGAAGGATACAAAGAGATGCTGCTGTGTTATCTGTTGTATAAATAATAAAATTAAAAAGAAGCTATGCAATAAATGGTGCATTCTGTTTTCTTTATATGTAGACATATTGATGAAAGTGAATCTCAAGGGTGAATTTTAAATATTATATGAATGAAAAGAAACAAGAGTAAATGAAAGGACTACTGCGAGCCCTTTTCCCTCAAACCTAAATTTACCAAGGAAAAAAGAAAAAAACAGAACTATCATCCAACTTTCTTTTCCTTTCATCTTTTTCTTATATTATCTAGCCACAATTTCCACACATTCCAAAGATTATGTATCAGTATCTTTACACCTTTCAGATATGAGAAAGTCAAGCACAAGTCTACATTTTGTACACACGATATTAACTGATGTAGGAGAGCAAAATACAATCATGATCTCATTCATATGGTAATTTTTTACATGATACAGACTCTTTCTAGGGGAGCTCAAAATCTAGTAACTCAGAATAATTATGCAATAAAAATACAGCTTCAGGTCCATCATTTATTTGAAAAGCAGAAAGCAGGATCTCTAAATGAACTTAATGTCTTAGGGGGTGATTAAAAAAAATTAACTCTTTAAGTGGAGTTTTTCTGCCTGTCATAGCAAGCAATTCATTTCATATAATAGTTTTGTACAGGTTCCAATCCATGTCAACTTGACTAAGCTGAACTACACTTCCTAGAACTCTGTCCAGTATGTTTCTGTTAAGGTGGGTCTCAGAAATTCTTGTGGGAGATCTTGATGGCACTAGTTAAGAGTAGTCCTTTTGTAATTCATCCCCATTACTATCAAGGGGTTGACTCATCTTGCTTTGAGGCATCAGCTAAGCCTGCAGGTACGCCACCTCCACCTGGATCCTCCCTTAGCTTCTCCAACTCCTGGGTCAGGGGTATATGATTAGCTTCTTGACAAAGGGCCTCAGCTTCTACAGGACCTATTCTACTACCAAAGTCAGAGACAATAAGAACTGATATGTTTCAGTTCATCCTCATGGATTCTAGCTCATCCTTGCAGGTTTTCGCTCACTCTTGATATCTCCACTTCATGCCCATCTTCCCTCATATCTGCCTGCTTTGTGAACTTTAAGCTCCAGATCAGACAAGGACCTTAAAGACAATGAACTTAAAGAAACTGCTTGTTGTTCAGGGGTCCATGGGCTGCAGCACACCAGGCTTCCCTGTTCTTCACCATCTCCTGGAGTTTGCTCAATTCATATCCATTGAGTCAGTAATGTCATCCAAGAACCATCTCATCCTCTGTCGTCCCCTTTTCCTCCTGTCTTCAATATTTCCCAGCATCGAGGTCTTTTCCAGTGAGCTGGTTGTTTGCATCAGGTGACCAAGGTATTGGAGCTTCAGCTTCAGCATCACTCCTTCCAATGAATATTCAGGATTGATTTCCTTTAGGATTGACTGGTTTGATCTTCTTGCAGTTCAAGGGACTCTCAGAGTCTTCTCCAACACCACAGTTCAAAAGCATCAATTCTTCAGCACTCAGCCTTCTTTATGATCCAACTCACATCCGTACATGACTACTGGAAAAACCATAGCTTTGACTATAGGGTCGTTTTTCAGCAAAGTGATGGCTCTGCTTTTTAATATGCTGTCTGGGTGTGTCACAACTTTTCTTCCAAGAAGCAAGCATCTTTTAATTTCATGGTTGCAGTCACCATCTGCAGTGATTTTGGAGCCCAGGAAAATAAAGTTTGTCACTGTTTCCAATGTTTCCCCATCTATTTGCCATGAAGTGATGGGACCCAATGCTATGATCTTCATTTTATGAATGCTGAGTTTTAAGCCAGATTTTTAATTCTCCTCTTTCATTTTCATCAAGAGGCTCTTTAGTTCCTCTTTGTTTTCTGCCATAAAGGTGGTGTCATCTGCATATCTGAGGTTATGATATTTCTCCTGGCAGCCTTGATTCCAGCTTGTGCTTCATCCAGCCTGGCACCTTGCATGATGTACTGTGAATATAAGTTAAATAAGCAGGGTGACAATATATATAGACTTGACATACTCTGTCCCCAATTTTGAACCAATCCATTATTCCATGTCCAACTCAACAACCTCTTATCATTATCCCTCAGAGGGAAGAAAGAATGAAAACCACAATCACAGAAAACTAACCAAAGTGATCACATGGACCACAGCCTTGTCTAACTCAATGAAACTATGAGCCATGCCATGTAATGCCACTCAAGATGGATGGGTCATGGTGGAGAGTTCTGACAAAACGTGGTCCACTGAAAATGGAATGGCAAACCACTTCAGCATTCTTGCCTTGAGAATCCCATGGACTGATGAAATGGCAGAAAAAAATTGCTTAACCAGCTCTCAAAATTGTGTAAGGTCAAATCCCTATAACAAACACAAATTCCTTGACACATATTTGTATATATCTCTTAGTGTTTCTAATTCTTTAACTGAGAGGTCAGTGAAAAAACACAATCATATACATGTACATATGTATATATATACACATATTCATATTTGGATATGCATATAAGTCATTTAACACAATAGTTCTAATTCCATAACCCACTATATATAGGTCAACCATACTAGAATGACAGACACAGCTTCATTTATCTTCAGTTGTAAAACACAAATGCAATTACTCTGCAGTTCTGAAATAATTGCCTCATTTTCAGTTTTTAAACCTTACACAATTCCAACCCAAATACTTTGGTGACCATTAAACTCCTTTTAATTCCCTGTATAAGTCTGGACTGTAAACACTTCAAGTTTGGAGTTTCCTTCTGTCTTGGTCTCAGAGAGATCTCACCAGGATAGTTCCATCATTCCTTCACGAGAACAGGGAAATTTATCCATGCAATAAGAAATTTCATGGTTTGGGATGATACATACATGTAAGATTTGTCCATTTTATGTACCCATGTGAGTCATTCATTGTCTGACTCTTTGCACTGTAGTCCGCCAGGCTCCTCTGTCCATGGAATTCTCCAGGAAGAATACTGGAGTGGGTAGCCATTCCCTCTTCCAGGGGATCTTCCCAACCCAGGAATCAAGCCCAGATCTCCCACATTGCAGGCAGATTCTTTACCCAATCAGGGACATCAAGGAAGCCTATTGCATCTTCACTATATCTCAATTTTAAAATAAAACATATTTTGTGTTCCAATAGTTGCTACATATGTATTTTAATAAAATGCTTTAAAAAAAGAGAGTCAGACCAAGAGGCCAAGATCAGAATTTGTCATAAATTAGGTATTTCAGTATGTTCACTTACTATGCACAATAGGAAGAAAATAACCATATAATTTTTTCCAAAAGTAATAGGTGTATTGGTACTTTATAAATCAATATATTTTCATGGCAAAAAGAATAAATGCAAGCAACTCAGGAAATTTTTTAAGAGAAGGAAATGTCACCACCCAGAAATAATCAACAACTTAGAAAATATCATTCTGGATATCTCTCATTCTATTGTTGTTTTTTAGTCACTAAGTCATGTCCAATTCTTCTAAGAACCCATGGACTGTAGCCTGCCAGCCTCCTCTGCCCTTGGAAGTTCCCAGGCAAGAATACTGGAGTGGGTTGCCATTATCAAAAAATAGTTAGCCAAATAAATAGTTTGGTAGAGAAACAATATATAATATTAGGATCCATCTATAGTTATATAATGGAGAAGGAAATGGCAACCCACTCCAGTACTCTTGCCTGGAAAATTCCATGGATGGAGGAGCCTGGTAGACTATAGTACACGGAGTCCCAAAGAGTCAGACACAACTGAGTGACTTCACTTCACTTCATAGTTATATAAAGAGCACTGACTTAGCTTTTGTACAAATCCTCAAAAGTCTCAAGTGAAGTAAGCAAGTTAAATACTCTTTCTGTGTCTCAGTTTTCTCACAAATAAAATCAGGGGGAAAGGTAAAACCTTTTTCATAGGATTGTTATAAGGATTAAATTAATTTTTAGATGCAAAACACTGAGAGCATATATTCAATAAATGTTCATTATTATTTGGTAGAGAAAGATATTTTAATCTATAAGACTTCAATGCAAGAAAGCAAACTGAAGAACTGGCTAATTAATGCTTCCTTAATACTAGTTTCTAAAGATCTCTATAACCAAGAACATTGTTAAAAGATGTCAATATGTTGTGTTTATTTTTGTATGTTTCTTTTAAAACAGTATTGATTATAGCTTGTTAAGAAAAAAAAAGCATGAGGATAAGCATAGATATTATTGTTATATTATTATAATTATAAATTTGCTTTATTTTTATATTATTTTATTATTATATTACTTTTCTATATCAAAATTTATAAGATTTTTTTCTGTTCTCTATTAATAATTTCCCCAGTTAAATGTGGCCCAAATTTAAGTGTATTCAATGATCTGACCAGTCATTCTACTGCTTTTTCATTTCTGAGTTCTTTACTTGGGTTTGTCTCTTGATGAGTTGAATTTCAGCTTATTCATTTATCATAGAATAACTTGGGGGTTTTATATCCCCTGAGTTCTTCCATGTTTGAGATGCTTTCCTATTGCCTTAATTCCAAAGTAAATACTTAGCTGAATATGGGTAATATTCTTTGACCACAGTTCTCCTTCTTTAGAAATCTTTAGAAGTTCCATTGTCTTCCAACATTGAACATACTTACAGAAGCTGAAAGAAGCTATCACACAGGGAAATTTTTCTTCAGAATTGTGCTTATTTGTTGACTTCTGTACTTCAGGTATTTCAATTAACTTTATATTTTATCTTCTTTGTCCTTCATATTTGTAAGCTGTCTCTACCCATGCTTTGATAAGTTTTTGTTTTTTATTCCTTCTCCTTTCACTGTGATCATCTCTCCTCAATGCTGATAATTTCATTTTAGCTCCTAACTGTATTTTTGCTGTTTCTAATTTATTTGTCAGGTCTGTAATGGAGTTTGCTGTTGTACTTATTTTATTTGCTATTTTTTTATCTCACTTTGCTCCTTATTCGACCGCTTCTCATTATTGCTTAATTCTATTCTTCTCATCCCATTGTATCTGAGTTACAGAATTTATATTGTATCTTGGGAAGTTTTCTTTTGTTATTTGAGTTTTATTACAGATTGGATGATCTCATGGGGTTGTGATGTCTCCTTTTATTTAATCTTTTTGTGATAGCATGTTTGCACAGTCTCCCTATATCAATAGTGAAGTAAAAGTGCAAGTCGCTCAGCCATGTCCAACTCTTTGCAACCCCATGGACTATACAGTCTAGGGATCGAACCCATGTCTCCCACATTGCAGGGAGGTTCTTTACCAGCTGAGCCACAAGGGAATACTAGAGTGATTAGCCTATCCCTTCTCCAGTGGATCTTCCTGACCCTATATCAATGCTTCAGTCAAATGTGACTTTGCAGCTTCTCCCAAGAAGAAGTGGAATCTATTTCCCCATCCCTTAACTTTAGTTAGGACATGTGGCTTTTTTGGTCAAAGGAATATGGTACACTTGTTCAAAGACTAGGCCTCAAGAGACTTTGTATACTTCTGATTCCTCTCATTCACCTCTGTCCAGCCAGAATGTGAACAAGTCTGGGGTTATCCTGCTGAAGGATGACAGACCATATGCAATCAAGATGAACAGTCCCAGCTGAGCCATCTTAGACCATTCAGTCCCCAGATGATCTGGCAACTGACAACAGACTGAAATCTAAGCCTAGCTAAATTCAGAACTGCCTAACTGAGCACAGGCCAATTTATCAAACTCCAGAACTATAAATGAAATGAATGTTTGTTATTTTAAGCCACTAAGTTATGGTGGCTTGTCATGGGAAAAAATATAACTAATACAGTCTCTGTTCCTTTACATCTCATCTTGCTGAGAACTAAACATTGGCTTATTTACCCAGAATTCCTGCTTCTTCCAATATATTATTGTTCAGTTGCCTGAGTCCTATCCAACTCTTTGCGATCACATGAACTGCAGCATGCCAGGTGTCCCTCACCCACTCCTGAAGTTTGCCCAAGTTCATGTCCTTTGCATCAGTGATGCCATCCAGGCATCTTATCCTCTGATGCCCTCTTCTCCTTCTGCCCTCAATCTTTCCCAGCATCAGGGACTTTTCCAATGAGTCAGCTGTTCACATCAAATGACCAAAATACTGGAGCTTCAGCTTCAGCATCAGTCCTTCCAACAAGCATTCAGGGTTGATTTCCCTTACGATTGACTGGCTTGATTTCCTTGCTGTCCAAGGGACTTTCAGGAGTCTTATCCAGCACCACAGTTGGAAGGCATCAATTCTTTCGCATTCTGCCTTCTTTGCGGTCCAGCTCTCACAACCGTACGTGACCACTGGGAAGACCATAGCCTTGACTATATGGACCTTTGTCAGCAGAGTAATGTTTCTTCTTTTCAACACACTGTCTAGGTTTGTCACACTTTCCAGGTTTGTCACACTTTCCAGGTTTGTCACACTTTCCTGCCAAGAAGCAAATGTCTTCTGATTTCACGGTCACTATTTGCAGTGATTTTAGGGCCTAAGAAGAGGAAATATGTCACTACTTCCACATTTTCACCTTCTATTTGCTATGAAGTAATGGGATGCCAGGATCCCAGTTTTTTTAATATTTACTTTTAAGCCAGCTCTTTCACTCTCTTCCTTCACCCTCATCCAGAGACTCTTTAGCTCCTTTTAACTTTCTACCATTAGAGTAGTATCATCCACATATCTGAGGTTGTTGACACAAGAGAATTCCAGGGAATTCTCTAATATTGTATGAGTAAGTTCTCTTATATGCTTTCTTCTTTACCTATGACAATTGGCCCCTTGTATATCCCATGTTTCCACCTCTTCCACACTTTTATAGGAATTCTGGCTACTACTTCTTGTCTATTTTGCTGAAATCTAAGAGAATAAAGATGGAGTAGCATTCAGTTGGGAGGACATTCAGCATTTGCTGAGTTTCTAAACTTGCTTCATTCTTTTGAAATGCCACAAATACTGCATATCAAGCCCAGTAGTTAGGGGGAAACCTGACTGAAACTGCCCACCCTGGCCAGGCGCCATAGTAACCATGTGCATGTTATGCTATGACAGGAGGTCCCGGTAAGGAACACGAAACTAACAAACCATGGCCAAGTGGAAGAATTTAGGATAGGTCAAAAGGAGAGCCACATGTCCTTCCAACCTCCCAGGATCCTCCTTGCCGGCATCCATCTTGGCTGAGCAAGGCGTGCTTCACCAGGAAGGACCATAAGTCAGAATGATTAGCCAGAGAGGATGTGAAACAAGCCCCATCACCATCAAACCCGAGATGGCAAGCCTCGTGGCAGAGCATTCCCCTGGGTTCCCCTACCAGCCTTCTCTCCATCTGGGGGCCCCTTCCCTATTACATTTCTTTCTGTGTCAGCATGTGTGTCTCCCTGGACAATTCTTTTCCGAGTATTAGACAAGAACCAACTCTTGGGCCCTGGAAGGGTTCCCCTTCCTGCAACACTTTCACATTGTAAGGTTTCCATCTCACTCTTATGGGCTGCAGCTCATTCTCCTAACGCTAAGAAATTTTGGCCCTAATGAACATTGATTTTTCAGAGGTAGATAGGAATGTCTACCTATTTTTTTATTTTTACTTTCAAATGTTTTTCTCTGCCTTTTTGCAGGGATATTTATTCACCTTACAAGACCATTTCTCTCCAAATTTGAGTTGTTAGCAAAAATTTTCAGCTTCATTATGTATATTTCTTTCTGTCATACAGAAAGCAGGTGTTATGAGGCAAAGGGGCTAGGCAGTACTGCACCAGAATTGTCTTTCTTCTTCCTCAGCTAACACTTTTTAAAGTTTCTGTCTTGGTGTTTTATCTGTTAAGGGTTAATTTTGAATTCACACAGGATCTGCTTCTGTGACTTTAGCCCTTATCTTGCTGCTTTTGTTATTGGTGTACATAATGGCCCGCCTCAGGGAGAAAACCTGAGTCAGCCCACCGGTAGGACTGTGAGGAGGTGAAACTAACACATCGCCCTGCCTAAGGCTCCTCATTCTAGGAGATACTTGCAAGAAATTCAATGGTTTTTTTACTTTGTTTCCTTACCTCTGCCATCTCTGATCCATAAAAGGACCTGCCATCCAGTCATGAGAAGATGGTTCTTAGGAAACCCTAATCTACCACCTTCTTGGTCAGTCAGCTTTCCAAATAAAGTCGAATTCTTTGCCTCATCACCTCATCTACTGGATTTATTGGCATATCCTGCAGTGAGCAGAGTGAGCTTGGACTTGGTAATAGTGTCATAGCTCTTTCTCTTAATTTTTGGTTGCTTGTAATTTGGAGATGCTTTCTCCTTACCAATGTGTATTTTTTAAGTATACTTTTGAGAGAGATTTTACTTTATCCATAAACTGGTCATAGATGTATCCCATTACACACAGTTATACACAATAACATCACATTTCTCTATGATTCTTCAGAGAAGTAAAACCCAGAAGTATAAAACCCTTCATAAGCCAGAAAAGGTGTATCTGTCACTTCAATTGTACAGTTACTCCTGCCCTAAAGATTTTTACCACTTACAAGACATTTGAAAAGGCTTGTGATTCCTAACTAGGTGACTGACAACACTTAAAACAAGGGCTCACCGTTGGAAAGGTCTAAAATTCAAAATCAGGGTGAACTGTTCTAGGAAGCCAGCTTGAGGCAGAAGGGATTCTGAAACCTGCCCAGGTCTTTTTCTTTGTTCTCCCAGCCAGAACCCTTCATGATGAATAACTTGTTCTCCAAGGCCTAATGCTTCCCGGGCTTCCTTTGTCCTTCTGCTTAAAAGGCTTTTATGTTGGAGAATCCCTCACATCCTGCCTTTTTTCCTCTTTCTTTTTCTTTTTTTTTTTTTTTTTCTTCTCAAAGCAGGTCTTCTGGAGACACTTACTTTTAGCTGAAGGGGTTTTGTATTTGCAGCCTATTTTGTGGTTAAGGATATAGTAAATTAGTGACCTCCTTTTCCTTATTTGCTATGTAGAGTTCATTCAATTTAGCTTTTTAATATAAAACTGGCATGAACTAGAAGAGGGTAAAGAAAGGTTTAAAAGTCCTGCTGGGCACCCACAACTTAGAATCTCCAAGTGCTTGTGGGACTTCCACAAATCAAGAGGAGAAAGACTTTAAACTGAACCCTAAAGAGAAGTATCAAAAGCCACCTCTTTTTTATCTCTCCTTCAATGACTTTTTTCCTACTTTTATTGTTTTACAGGTTTCTGTGGTATAGGGATAAAATTGGGAGGAATTTTGAAAGAACATTATAATATAGACATGAAATAGTATATAAATTCTCTGCAAAGTTTTCATTTTCAAATCAGAACAGAGTTGTCACATTGCCTGTTCTTGTATTGTCGCAGTTGTAAGCATATAGATCATCCCTAGGACCTCAGGGAAGTTTTCATAAAAAAGAGAATGGGGTAACATTAAGACTCAAAAGTTTTTACCCTCATCCCTGCACTCTTTCTAAAAAAAAAAAAAAAAATCAGTGTTACTATTTACAGTAACAGTAGCAACCATCCTAAAAAAAAAAGGAAAAAATATATTCCCAACATAATCCTTAAGAAGAGATAGGAAAAATCTGAAATCACTGTAAATGAAAGAATTTTCCAATTGCTCTTCTCTCTTGTTCAATATATAACTTAATTACAAAGCTAGCCATAGGAGACTGCAGTTGGTTTTGTATACTCAGCCTCCATTCCTTCTGATTCTATTTTCCAGACCCTTTTGAAGAAGGTAACGGCAACCCACTCCAGTACTCTTGCCTGGAAAATCCCATGGACGGAGGAGCCTGGTAGGCTGCAGTCCATGGGGTCGCTAGGAGTCAGACACAACTGAGCAACTTCACTTTCACTTTTCACTTTCATGCATTGGAGAAGGAAATGGCAACCCACTCCAGTGTTCTTGCCTGGAGAATCCCAGGGATGGCGGAGCCTGGTGGGCTGCCACCTATGGGGTCACACGGAGTCAGACACGACTGACGTGACTTAGCAGCAGCAGCAGCAGCAGCAGCCATAGGAGACTGCAGTTGGTTTTGTATACTCAGACTCCATTCCTTCTGATTCTATTTTCCAGACCCTTTACACACAGCAGGGTCTTCTGTTGTTCAGGTTACCTCTCCCTCTCCTGTCTAAGAAGTGGTGGGTATGAAACCCAAACTTGAATAATAAGACTCTCTTCCACCCCAAACTCAGAATTCAGATTTTAAGTATAATGGTATTTGTTGCTGTTCAGTCACTCAGTCATGTCTGATTCTTTGTGACCCCATGAACTGCAGGATTCCAGGCATCTCTGTTCTTCACTGTCTTCCAGAGTTTGCTCAAATTCATGTCCATTGAGTTAGAGATGCCGTCCAATAATGAGATATAATTTAAATGTAATGGCATAAAAAACTAAAATCAGCTGGCTTTCATCACCCCAAATGAAACTGTAAAGCACGTTTCACCTCAGCAATTTTAAAAATTATTGATGCCTGAGTCCAACCAAGAGACCCTGATTTAACTGGTCTGGAATGTGGTCTGAGCATCAAGATTTTTTAAATTGCCAAGGATATTGTGAATTTCAGTGAGAACTGAGAAACACTGCTCTAGGTCATAAGAGACCCAGTTTGTTCCTACTACCTGATCTATGAAATACCCTGATTTTTATCTCTTCAAAAGTTCATTAATTTTTTCTCTTTCATACTGTCAAGTATCATATATTATTCCAATAAATATTGCCTGTATTAACCAAAGTCAGTTGCTGTTACTTTAAATGCAAGAGCTTTAACAGTTATAGTGCTGAAGACAGTGGATGCTGACAACATTTTGGAAAATATTTTCCTAATAACTCTTCCATCCCTCTAAAACTAAACTCTTCTCCACCACTCATAGGACCACCATAAATGGTTGCACAGAGTATTTACTGTCCAGGACTCTTAGCCAAGGAGGGAAGAGGGACTATAATTTAGACTACAATCTTCTTGTATCCTAACAAGGGACTTCATCTACCCAGAGAAAGATACTCTTTAAAAAAAAAATTTATACCATGGTGCCATCTACTTTTCAAGCCAGAAGTCCATGGAATTTGCCAAAAGAGAGTGTCTTTTTCTAGTATACACAAAGAAGAAACAGGAGAGTGGCCCTGACTATCCACTTTCTAACATGATCCATCAGGTTTTTAGAATGCTTTAACCATTTAAAGACCCGATCTCTCTCACTTTCAAGATCTGCCTCGTGGCTACTTAGTTTTCAGTAAGAAGAAAACATTTTGTATTTTCATGTATTTATTTCAAGATTTATTAATCATATATCTGTTTTCACAGTGTCTAGAAAGAATTTGGATTCACATGAGGAAGGTGTCTCACCTGATCATAGGGTCAGAATTTGTAGAATCAGGAAGTGAACAAGCTAAAAATCAAAATATCTATCCACTGATTTAAAGCAGTGTTGGTATATCAGATGCTTTTCTCCCCCACCCTAGGTGAAAACATTGATAAAGAGAAATGAAGTATTGATACACTTTTGCTTAAAAAATATTAAAAATGTTCACTGAATCCGTTTTTAAAAGATACAGTATTTACTAAAACTAAAGATGTTTGCTTCAAATGATTTAGGATGATATAACAGTTTCAACATGTTTAGGCAATTGGCAGATGTGAGTTTGAATATATTCTAATGATGCATTTCTCATACCAAATTCTTAAGCTGCCTCATAATGAAAATTAACAGGATATTCTCAGCCATAATATGTATTACACACCCAGCCATGATCTGAGAGAGGTACAATTTTAAGTACTTAGAGATTGATAATTATCAGTTTTGTTTGCATGAAGATTTACATCATTGGCACACAGGATTTTATTCATCATTTCCACAGGAGAGCAATTTTCCTTTCACAGATTAAGGTGTCCAACTAAAGTTTTACTTTCACTTGCTTTATTTGATTTAAGCTTTTATTTTATTAATCTCTCAGTATAAAATTTTAACAGATTAAACTGACTTTTATAAAATGATTGAAGATTATTAAACAATCAAAAACATTTTTCCATATACAAAAGTACCCAATGGTGTTTGTTATTTGAGCAGATCAGCATGAAATGAAGAGTGTGAACCTTTCAGTTTAATGTTAATTAAGTCTTACACAGAGTTCATAGACATCTGAGAGCAGGAAACACATCAACCAAAGAAAGTGCTTACATAAGTTACGTGTGAAAATAACTGAATGTGTGGATTGAGGCCTTAGACCAGTCCTGTGTGCACATGTTCAGTTGTTTCAGCCATGTCCAACTCTCTGAGACCCCATGGACTACAGCCCACCAGAGGCTCCTCTGTTCATGGGATTCTCCAGGCAAGGATATTGGAGTGGGTTGCCATGCCCTCCTGCAGGGGATCTTCCCAACCCGGGGATCAAACCCATGTGTTTTAAGTCTCCTGCACAGGCAGGCGGGTTCTTCACCACCTGGGAAGCCTGACCAGCTCTGTGCTTTTATGGAATCCCATGGAATCCCATATGGGGAGTCTTTAAAATAATATGCAAAATGAGAAGGATTGTGATTATTAATAAACAGACATTCAAAAGATATTGTTTAAATTGCTACCACAGATTCACTATTTCTGTGTAACTGTAGGATTGTTGGCCCTGATTCAAGTTCAGAAATTCCCATTGCACTCTCATAGGTTAGAGCTTAATTCCCATCAGAAACCAACTGGAGAGGTCTGATATTTTTAGATATCATATTATTTATGATCAGTGAAAAGAAAATTGGAAATATCCCACAAAATAATCAATCCCTCACTCGCGGTCCAAGATGATCTATTTTCACAAAACACACAGTTAATCATATCTTATGGTACTTGGTGAACAATACCCCTTTGGGATTTTGATATATCTATAATCCTTAGAGTTCTTTTAAATTCCATATCACTAATATGGTCTAATGGAACCAGCTAACTAAATTACATGAATTATGCCAGTTTGTCATGGAGGTGATATTTACATTCACGTTAGTTTACTAATATTTGGACATCTGTATTTGAATGAAACTATGCATGACAGTTGATCAGAGAATCGTTTGTTCAATAACCATAATAATCCTCTACATAGTAATCCTCTGTATTACTTGGAAAATGTGAAGAAAAATACAATTATATTACCACATTTACCCAGTTATTTTTTACTGTATCATGTCATGTTAACCATTCTTTCATGACTACCTTTTTCCTTGGGTTCTATCTTAAATACAGTATCCTTATGGCCCCGTTTTGGTATATATATATATATGTATATATATATATATCACATAATATATCAAGGCTTCAACTTTCCCCTGAACTTTTAAATGAAGTCATGTGATTTCAAACCTATGAATAAACTTAATCCCAATCAAATTAACAATATCATTTGAATTACTGTGGTTATTGATGACTATAAAAGTTAGCCCTAAATTTAGCAACTTAAAGCAACAAACATGCATTATTTCATGGATTCTTTGTGTTGGGAATTCGTATTTAACTTACCTGGGTACCTCTGGCTCAAGATCTGTCATGGGGCTGTATTAAGCTAAGCTATGTCAGCTAATGGATTCCCTGGTGGTTCAGTGGTAAAGAATCTACCTGCCAGTTTAGAAGATGCAGGTTCTGTCCCTGGGTCAAGGAAATCCCCTGAAGAAGGAAATGATAACCCAGTCCAGTATGCTTGCCTGGAAAATCCCATGGACAGAGGAGCCTGGTGGGCTACAGTCCATGGGGTTACAAAAGAGTCGGACAAGACTTATTGACTAAACAATAGCAGCAGCAACATGTCAGCTAAAGCTCTGATCTCAACAAAAGCTCAACTGGAGGAGGAGGGTAATGAGCTTCCAAGCTCACCCCTGTGCTTGCCGATATAGATCAGTCTCTTGTTATACGTGCTCTCTAAGACTGCTAGCTTTCCCCAGGACAACCAATCTGAGAGCAAAAAGAACACCAAGATGTACGCCTCGGCTTTTATTGATATAATCTAATCTCAGTGGGGCTTCCCTGGTGGCTCAGCAGTAAGGAATCTGCCTGCAATGCAGGAGCCTCAGGAGACTTGGGTTCTATCCCTGGGTCGGGAAGATCCCCTGGAGGAGGGCATAGCAAACCACTTCAATATTCTTGCCTGGAGAATCCCACGGACAGAGGAGCCTGGCTGGCTACAGTCCATAGGGCTGTGACTGAAAATGACTTAGCACAATCTCAGAAGTGACATCCTATCTCACCTCTCGTATTCAGTTCATTAGGAACAAAGTACTTTAGTGCTCAGCCCACATGCAGTGGGAGACTATTTCTCATGGGTCTCAGTCACAGCAAGTAGAGATTATTAGGTGTCATCTAGAAGCTGCTTCACTTCAGTTCAGTCACTCAGTCGTGTCCGACTCACTGCCTACCATATTACTATCCTCAAATCCAAAATATTTAAATCTGAATCTGTGGTAGTTTCCTCCCACAATAATGATCCTCCTTTTTCTCTGTAATAACACCCTTCACCTTACCGTCGAGAGTCAAAATTTCATGTACTTTTCACTCCTGCTAAAACTCTGATACAACTTGTTGAGACTCAATTTTCCACTACATTTCACTTGGATGTGTCTTTCTCATTTCATAGCTACCATCTTAACTCAGACTGAATCATCTTTTTTTTTTTTTTTATCAATTTAACTATCTTCACAATTGGCCTTATTCTTTAAATTCATATCTCACACTACTGCCTGAATAATATTCCTACCACACAATTTTATCAAGAATTGTCCATCTCAACCATGCAGGACAAAGTCATGGCATCTTAACTGAACCTCAACTTGATTTTTACTTAACTCTCTCTATTTTTCATGGTCAGTCCTGTTTTCTAGCCAAATTAGACCATTCACTGACCCCCACGATGGTTTGCAGACTTCTCTAGCTGTGTATCTATGCTCACCAAGTTCTTAGATGACTTTTCAACAATTTCCAATCCCAGCATCTTTCAGGATCCATTCAAATCCAATGCTGTCAAAATCATTCTGTATTCACTTCTTTAACCAGTCAAAAATAAAAAATACTACTTGCTAGATACCAAATGCTAAATCCATTAGTCATGAACATTGGCTGTTTTAAGTTACTCTGCTCTGGGTTGTCTGTTACACAGAATTTCCGAGGTCATGGTTTCCTAACTGATGCCAGATCCAAATGCATATGTCTAGTAGGCAGTTATCCAGTAATCAAGAGCTTTGGAAAGAGGCTTACACTGTAAGCAATCCCTTGTCACTTCAGCTGAAAGTGTTTTCCTTTCTTAGAATTCTTCTATACTATGTGCCTAGACAGCTAATATGATGATTATCACATTCAATCTCATATTGTGAGTTATCTTTTTAAATTCATAGATTCTGTATCCTGGCTAGATCATAAAATTTTAACTGTGATTTTTTTTGTACTTTGCATATGTAAGCACTGAGGAAAAATTTATTGATTGGATAATAACAAAAAATACTTTAGTCTAAATTATATCATTTGTTAGCCTGTGAAGTTCTTACCATTGTTTCTTTTTAAATTTCATTCTGTGTTTCTTTTAAAATTTATTTCCCATTTGTCATATCCAAGTAATTCTACCAATAAATACTTGAGCATCTCTTTTTCCTAGAATGGACTGTCTGGTAAAGTTGCCCCATTAGCAATAATTAAATATCCAAATGACTTTACTCTTAAAATAGAAGTGTTTATTATAAAACATTATTTAGCCCTTCTTTTAGGAAATAGGAATTTAACTGCCTTAATCATTAATATAAAGATATCACAAAAAGTCTTAGATACTTACAGTCAAATAAACAATGTCAAACAAAAAAAGCTTATCTTTCTGAAAGATTATGGCAGACACTGTCACAGCCTAACAACCCACCTCCTTACCCCCTCACCTACCTTCTTCCTTTCCACAGAACTGTGAATTTGTCCAACCTCATTGTAAAAGACTACAAATTCAAAATTTCAAACCAGAACTGCCATTTATAAGAATGCATTGCAGAAAGTGAGGGGGAAAGTCCGCCTGCCAGCAGCTGAGAATCCCCACACCTCAGGTCCTGTTGTTTAATCCCTAAGTCACATCCGACTCTGCGACCGCGTGGGCTGTAAACTGCCAAGCTCCTCTGTCCATGGGATTTCCCAGGCAAGAATACTGGAGGGAGTTGCCATTTCCTTCTCCAGGGACCTTCCCAACCCCGGGATCAAACTCACATCTCCTGCACTGCTGTCAGGTTCTTTACTGCTGAGCTACCAGGGAAGCCCTAAAGGCAACCATAGCCTCTCATTTATACTGGCACATTCCAAGACTCCTTTCCATATTTCCCTCATGATTGGCAAGGAAGGGAATCCTCCTGATACTCGCGAAAACTCAAATAATCAGTGAGTTGAGGAAAATAAACCTTTAATGCTTAAACCTGAAAACAGCTACATTTGAAAATCAGAATAGTTATTCATGAAAGCAACCCAGGAATTATCGAAGAGTTACATTTGTCCAAAAGAGTAAAACATTAAGGATCTACAAACAGTCACAGTGTTAATACTGGGAAATGAAAATTAAAGAATTTCTTTGTTAAAGAAGATCTTCCTGCTAACATGGCATGAAGTTCTGCTTCTGATGATGGATGGGCTGATTTTGCGAAAGTTAGGAAACCAGATTAGGGGGGTGCCTTCCCAGGTTCCTGTGATGAAATGATAAGTCTGAATCACTGTAGACACATTACACTTGCCAGAGATTGGTTTAGGAATGAACATGTAAATCAGTCCTTGGTGTAAAGATGAGTTTCTTATTGGCTTGAGGGTAATATTTCTCGTCAGAAAAAACTATTTACTACAAAGTAACTACATTTACTTTGATTTTGAAAAAGTTCATTTTATTCAAGTCACATATTTAAAAATCTAGTTCTCAAGCTCTCAGCTTATAGATTTATTATAATTACAATGATAATATAGCTAGTTTTAATAATTGGTTTTAGAGGTCATTTGATTAATGTTTGGCACCATTTACAAACTTAGTTAAGCAACTTCAAACATTTTAATCTGTGTTTATAAATTAAATGTGGGCTTCTGTGGTGACTCAGACAGTAAAGAATATGCCTGCAATGCAAGAGACCTGGGTTCCATCCCTGGGTCAGGAAGATCCCCTGGAGAAGGGAATAGCAGCCCACTCCAGTATTTGTGCCTGGAGAATTTCATGGACAGAGGAGCCTGACAGGCTGCAGTCCATGGGGTCACAAAGGGTCACACACGACTGAGCAACTAACACACACACATAAATTAAATGTATTCAAATTGTAAAACATTTAAATTATTTTACTTATTACAAACTCTGAGTTCAAAAATAACTTTTATATTTAATAAATTAAACATTAGTATGATGAATCATATATTCTCATAAACGCTTCAACAGTATACATAAATCTAGCAAGATTTTAATGTAAAACACAGATCAAAATTGATAATTTTATATTTTAAATCAGAGTAACCAAGCTGATTTCTAAGGGTAAGTCTACTGAACTCAGTTTCTTAAAAACTATATAAAATGTCAGTTATATAATACCATTGTTAATTATCTTAAAGTTTTTGGCACTGAGTTCTCAATCTCCCCAGGGTTGAAAGATGCTTAACTATTTAAGTAATAGTTATGTCATGACAGGCAATTTTGAGGAATAACTTCTCCATCAGTGTGATTGCTTAACAGCCATATATATTCAGCTGTATCATCACTGTTTGTTTTTTTGATAGAGTATCCTAGTTCCTCTTTATAGTCTAAAACACGGATTTTATAATTAAAAGAAAAGTTGTTCTGGCACCTTGAAGTCAGTAGACTGTTTCTGTAAATGATTCAATTGCACTTTGCATTTTTAGCTCTTAAGAAAATGTTCTTCCTGTCCAACCCTAAAGGTAATTAAGCTTTACACAATCTGATTTTCTCTTCAAAAGTTCCCTAAGTTTTAGGTAACTGCTATGATACAAAATGATCTCTAGTAGAATCCTGAAGATTTTACATGAAACTGCCTGATTTCTCAAGGTACTTCCAAGATCATTAGACTGACACTGATCAGTGGCCTCTGAAGGGAAGTCTGCCATAGGCTTCTGCAAAGATAAGAGAGATATACAAGAGGAAAGCAACTCTTCTTTAACTGAGTGTTTTCCTGTCTGCAAGTGGTACTTATAACCCCAAAAGCCTTTTTGTGACTTTGAGGAAGCAAGTCTAAAACCTAGCAAACACATCAAGTTCAATGAAGCCAAATCTGAGACATCCTACCTCTTTGTTTTTTATTAAACGGGATAACTCAGCCAGTTTGAGTTGAATTTTCTGTTACTTGTAGCCCAAATCTCTGTAACTAATAACATAATCCATTAAGACTTACACATAATCAAGATTCAAAGTTACAGAGGACCATACTGGCAATCTCTATGTATCAGGTAATACCACTAATTTCCCAGCTATACACAGTAGTATATCCAACACCAGGGATGTATGTAGAATAGATCTCATGCAAACAGGTTTTCATGGCATCTATTATCTAGTGGTTGCATACGTGCATGCTTAGTGGCTGTCATGTCTAACTCTTTGTGGCCCCATGGACTGTAGCCCCCACCAGGCTCCTCTGTCCATGGGATCTTCCCGGCAGGAATACTGTGGTGTGTTGCCATTTCCTTCTCCATGGGATCTTCCCAACGCAGGGATCAAACTCGTGTCTCCTGTCTCCTGCATTACAGGCAGATTCTTTACCACTGAGCCATCGGGAAAGCCCCTGTCTAGTGGTTATGCAAGAGTAATGAAAACAATATAAACTGACAGAGGCTAAATAGAATGGTCAGCTGGGTTACTGTATGTTCTAGGTATCTACAGTTGTATAACATTAGTGGCCTAAAACTTCAGCAACATTTACCTGACTTACATAGCCGGAATCTAGGTAGTATTCATAGAACAGTTTGTCTCTACCCCACTCAGCATCCACATGAAGGTAGGAGGTTGTAATCAACCAAAAGCTCAACATTCAGGAAGACCTCAAACACTGGAGGCTGGCACAGCTAGGAATCCTCAGACCTCTTACAAGCTGCATGGAGAAAGAGAAGGGGAGAATGGGGGAGAGAAAGAGAGAGAGAGAGAGATAGAGGATGTGAGACAGGAGAGAGAGGATGACAGAGAGAGAGAAAGGGAGAGAGGATGAGGGAGAAAGGATGAGAGAGAGACAGGAGAGAGAGAAGCAAGTAGAAGCTGCTTCACTTTAGAACCTTGCCTTGGAAATCACATAACCTCTTTTCTACCTCATTCCATTTGCAGCGGTAGTCAGGGGCTCACCTGAATTCAAAGAGATGGACTCTCCTTAACAGGCTCTACCTTTTGGGAGTGGAGTGACAGAATATGTGGAAGCAGAAATATTAATGCACCCATTTTTGATACAATCTATCACACTGTGACATCACAGATATTTTTCAGTTGAATCAAAAGCCATTTCTTGAAAGAGAAGGAGTTTTAGTCCAATCTTAAAGAATTTGAGAGACCTGGACAGTCACGCTAAGTCTGTTATTTTAAGATAACATATTTTAAACCAGTCATTTCTTAAGTATATAGTTTATATCAAGAAGCAATAAAATAGACAGCTCTACTTAGAGGTTCTCAATGGCTTCACTATCTTAATTTATAAATACCCCAAATCCAGTTCTTGTCCCCCTTATCTACATGTGCAAAATAATCTTAAAAGTAGACATTGTGGAAGCTTTTTATAACACAGAATTTTACTGCATAAACACAAATATCTTCAACCTTTTAAACTTTTCCTCAGGCTTAGGGAAAAATAAGCTATGAAATAAACTCCAGTGATTTCTAACACAGGGCAAAAATTAGCCTTAAAATTATCACTTTGAACTAAAATGCAAGCTCTTTCATGCCCAGGGCTTCTATCAATTTGTTCAGTACTCCTTTACAGTCCCCACTCTGCCTAAAGCATTGCTCTGCAAATAATAAACTGAATGCATGAATAAATAAACCAGTTCTTATAAAGCACTTTTATATATTTTACCTCAAAATAACTTGTGACATAAATATTATTATTTATTATATTACATTATTTATTATATTATTTAATATGTTATTGGTCCCATTTAATAAAATAGAAAGGTGAGAAACCAGCAAATGAATTTCCCAAAAGGTGAGAAAGCAGTCAATGAGTTCCCTAAAGTTACAGAAATAGTAAAGTGTAAGAAATGAGTAGGAACTCAAGTACTTGTCTAATTCAAAAACCTATATCCTTTCCACTGGTTACTGATATATTTTACATGATGTCATGTCTTTCACTAGAGTATCATTTCAGACATGGATTTGTGCTTTCTTTGATCCTCACAAAATACCCCAAAATAATCACTCTGTACAAAACATCCTCGAAGGTTGCAGCTCCTCTGTCATGATTATTGTTAAATTTTCCAGTTTCTACATATCATTTAGGTATGCATCTCCCATTTTGTTCATTTATTAACAATTTTAATACAGCCTTAGTGAATGTATTTCAACACCTAAAATATAACCAAAACTTCTTTTTAACCAAATATAGCTACAGTGACCAGGTTATGCAAACGTCACAATGTTAAGGTTAAAAAAAAAAAAGTAAAAGAAAGGGTCAATAATCAATTGTAGCACATTAACTTATCAAAGCAATGATAAATATTTAATACATGGAAATATCTAATAACAGAAACCAGTTCTGTTACAAGGAAGGGCATATTCATATGTAATACATGACCATAATTAGAGCACATTTGCATATTTACTTTGGGGAACTTTTCTCAAGGAACTTAATTTGCATTCTGACCCAGAATTCTCTGATGAGAGATATATAAAGAAAAAAGAAGAATGTTTTAAATTCATATATAGCAGAATTTCAACTCTGACTCTCATTTTGCCCATACATTAAGGAGAGTTGAAAGAATTAAATGAGATGATGTGTTTATAACAAGAAACATTCATCAATCACAGTGAATGGCATTATTCTCCTCATCATTGTCAAGAACAGAATGCCTACCCCACATCCAGGATGCAAAAGAAGCTACTTTATCACCAAGACTTCAGAGCAGGGAGAGAAGAAGAAGGTAGGAAATCACAATATACCAAGAGAGTTAACACTGAAACAAAGGCTCCAGATTTCTCTATTTGGGAAATAAGGAGATCAGAATACCAGAATTTACTTCTAGGATAACATGCTCTCTTCCTGAGAAAAAAAGCCCAAGAAACTGAATGGTTATATCAGTGTAAAGCAAAACTGGTGTGTTGTATTGAAATTACGGTTCCCAAAACACAATCTATAAAACATTGTACTGTAAGTCTTGGCAAGACTCCTGCTTCATGCTGCCTTTCAGAAGCAGGACCCATGGCCTAAAGGAGAATGCTGAACCCAGACAATTAGCTGAACTCTCCCTATGCTTGAAGATCAGAGAAAGCTATCTATATATGAGAGCGAGGAAAGACCAGAATACTTGACTGGGTACCAACAAAGAGACCGGAGGATAATGAATAGCAACTAGAACAAGCCATCATTTATGTGCAAAGACAGGTAAGGATGTGGGGGGAGGGGGTGACGAAGTCACAAACAAGGATCCCAGTTTCTGAAAACCAGCACAAACACAAGCTTTAGATCATTCTGAGCCATCAAAATATAGCCCTACACTCTTTACTTTCCCCATGCTGGGACAGTCATGTTTCCAAAGTGTGAAGCAACACACAGCCTATGGATGAAGGGTGAGTGGTGTGAGCAAGTGGGTTCTGGAGGAATATGATTGTAAATGCAAGAGGAAAGAAGTGCTATTCACTCAGTTGTGTTCAGCTCTTTGCAACCCCATGGAATGTAGCCCACCAGGCTCCTCTGTCCATGGAATTCTTCAGGCAGGAATACTGGAGTATGTTGCCATTCCCTTCTCCAGGGGATCTTCCTGACCCAGGGATCAAACTCAGGTCTCCAGCATTGCGAGGAGATTCTTTATCCTCTGGCTCACCAGGGGAACGCAAAGCAAGAGGAATCACTTTAAATGTCCTAAGTTGTCCCACAGATGAAAGACCAGGAAGGCTTTATCAAAGCTGCTGCCTGTATTCACTCCAGCTGACGGGAAAGCAACTAGTAGACTGATCCCAGTCATGAGAAGCCACTGCTGGCAGGAGTGGTTTCCAACCATGGTCACTGCTGGAGGAGCAGCTGCTTCAAGCTGGAATGGGAGCAGCTGCTGAAGGTGACACAGCAAGAATCCCTGCCGCAGGGAGAGGGGAGTGGATGGGATGGTGGGGTGGGGTGGCAGGTGGCTTCACCCTGAGCAACCCTTTCCAGTTTTTCCAGTTCAGAGACACTCGGCTCTATTTTGCCCTCCAATTACAATTGGAAGAAAAAGAAGCTAGTCCTCTGTCCACGGGGAAGGTAGAAATTGTTTTTCATTTTCTTATTACACAGAAAGAATAAGTGTTCATATCAATGAAAAAGACCTGAATATCACCTGACCCTCACATCTCTAGCCAGAAGACAGACAGGCAGACAGAGGAAGGGAGTTAGATACAGGACATCCTATGAAAAGCAAATTAAGAATGAGTAGGCTTCACTGTGTATGTATTTCAAATCATCTTGTTGTACACCTTAAGTACATATTATTTTTAAATATATAGATAAGCCCTCCTACACTGTTGGTTGGAATGTAATTTGCTGCGGTCACTACGGAGAACAGTATGGAGGTTCCTTAAAAAATGAAAAATAGAGTTACCATATGATCCAGCAATCCCATTCCTGGGCACATATCTGAAAAAGACGAAAACTGTAATTCAAGAAGATACACGCACCCCAGTGTTGGTCCTATCACTATTTACAATACCCAAGACATGGACACTGCACTCCTGAAAATAACATGCTATTATAAATCAAGTATACTTTAATTTAAAAAAGACATGGAAGCAATCTTAAAGTCCATCAGCAGATGAATGAACAAGGAAGATGTGGTATATGTATATACAATGGAATACTACTCAGCCATAAAAATAATGAAATAATGCCATCTGTGGAAACATGATAAACCTAGAGAATCTTATACTGAGTGAAGACCGAGAAAGACAAATACCATATAACTTATATGTGGAATCCAAAAAAAAAAAAGATACAGATGAATTTATTGACAAAACAGACATAGGAAACAAAATTATGGTTACAAAAGGGAAAGGAGGGTGGGATAAATTGGGATTTGGGATTAATAGATACAACTGCTGTGTAAACAATAAGGACTTACTATATAGCACAGAGAACTATACTCAGTACCTCATGATAATCTATAATGGAAAAGAATCTGAAGAATAGGTGTATATATATATATATATATATATATATATATATATATACCTATACCTATTCTATATATATATATATATATATATAAACTTAACCACTTGCTGTATACCTGAAACATAAATCAACTATAATTTAATAATATATATACATGTGTATATATATATATATATATTTTTTTTTAAAGAATGAGCAGGCTTTAGAAAGTCTATTTTTAAGCATTAGCTTTTTTCTCTGTCTCTAGATTGAGTTCAGTTTACTTAATCCTAGAGAACACAAAAATTAATTCTCAACCTTTCCAAAGGTGATGATGTTCTTGTCATTGTTACTATTGTTGTTGTTAAAAGCCAATTAATCCTATGCTCTTTCTATGAATCATTGACTTTCCCTTCAGGTTTTTAGATATAGGTCTTTGCTCTCTGGTTTTAGTGAGTCCAGGTTTTATGAAAATTAATACACCTTTGAAAAACCAGCTATAACATTCATAGGTTTTAAATGTGTTTCCAGTTTGTGCAGACTCTGTGCTCTTTGGGGTAAATTTCCCTGAATTTTCAGTGAACAGAGAAGGCTTTAGTTCTGTCACAGCCAACAAATAAGAAAATCTAACACCAGTGCTCATGTCCATCCCAAAACGATCACCCGTTGTTTCTTTTTAAACTGGGGTATAGTGGCTACAAACGCTGTGTTAGTTTCCGCTGTTCAGGGAGGTGAATCCGCTGCATACACACACGTACACACTCCCGCTTGGGTCTCCCTCTCCCCCGTATCCACACCCATCACAGTCAGCACCGAGCACCAAGTTGAACTCCCTGCACTATATGGAGAGACTTGCAAAACTGGATGAGAACTACTTGATTGAAATGTATTCTTGCTCGGCTTGGTTCAAAGCCTGATTCAAGTCAAGAGGTCATGTTGTTGTTGTTTACTTGCCAAGTCTTGTCGGACTCTTTTCAACACCATGCATCATACCCCCCAGGCTCCTTCTTCTGCCCATGAGCTATCCCAGGCAAGAATACTGGAAGGGGTGGCCATTTCCTTCTCTGGGGGATCTTCCTGACCCAGGGATAGAACCCACAACTCCTGCATTGGCAGGCAGGTTCTTTACCACTGACCCACCTCATAGAAAAATATGCAAGAGGTCATATGGCACTCCAAATCCATCACTGGGTTTTCTTTTGATTTGTTATTCTTCTGTTCTTTCCTAGCTTCAGAAGTTAGCAAAATTTTAAGAGGAGGCAAGCAAGATCTAGCTCTGCTTACATGGGCAAGGAGATTATCACTGATTTGAAGTATTATGCTAATTCTTGCTTCAGATCAATCTAAGGATTCATTCCATTATGCTACCAAATAAAATTAAGACTGTCTATGCATAGTTGCTGCATTTAAAAGCTCCCTTTCATTACCTTTACATATCATTCAAGATGAGAATACTTAAAGAAAGAACCAGCATGGGCTCTCTGTGCCTTATAGTTATACATGGGTTGCAAAATGTCTTTGATAGGTCCAAGTAATTATTACAGTGGTGAAATAGGTATTCAACCACACACTAAAGGCTTCCCTGGTGACTCAGATGGTAAAGACTCTGCCTGCAATGTAGGAGGACCCATGTTCCATCTCTGGGTGGGGAAGATTCCCTGGAAAAGGGAATGGCTACCCACTCCAGTATTCTTGCCTGAAGAAGTCCACAGTCAGAGGAGTCTGGCAGGCTACAGTCCATAGGGTCACAAAGAGTCGGACATGAATGAGCGACTAACACTTGCATTTTCCACACACTAAATATTTGAAGTGGTAAGAGGAAGTATGGCAAAGAATATTTTTACAAGGTTGAATCACAAATATTTTTAGTTCCTTTATTTCTCTATTTTTTTTTTAAAGATTTTCTTATTTGTTTGTTTTTTGACTGTGTGGGTCTTTATCACTGCATGCAGGCTTTCTCTGTTTGTGGCAAGTAGAGATGATGTGCAGGCTTCTCATTGTGGTGGCTTCTTGATCATTAAGGGTGTCAGATTTGTAATCTCTGAAGAAGATTTAGCTTCGGGACCAGGGACCAAGCTTGATCACTCAAGAGCTTTTGTGTAGCAGAGTTTTATTAAAGTACGAAAAGGGACTTTTCATAGGAAAAGTTTCATAGAAAAATAAACTTTCATAGAAAGCTTCTGACATAGGCAACAGAAGGGGGACAGTCCCGCCCTCACGAGTCTTAGAAAAGGGAGTTATATACTTTTCAACTGGTTATTACAATAAATCCAAAGAATGTCTGCAGGTGGTAAAGACCTTACTAGACCCACTCCCACAACTTACATTTTAAGATGACAGGATTAGCCAGGTTTTCAAGAAGGAGAAACTATCCTCAAACAGGATACATTGTTGTCATATAATCCTTAGTACAGAGTTGAAGCTGAGTTGTGTTGTGTGATAAAGAAAATAAAAAAAAAAAGTGCTTCATGTGACTAAGGAATGTAGAGGGGAAAAAAAAAGACATTTGTGCTTTTCTCCTTCTTGAGAATACCAGACCCCTATCTCCTCCTTGAGAGCCCCAGACCACTTTCTCCTCCTCAGGGACCCCAGACTTATCAGTCTGCCTAGGAACTGACCCCCTCATTCTCTTATTGCAAGACAAAGGTCCTAGGGTGCACAGGTTTCAGTAGTTGCAGCTCGCAGACTCTAGAGTGGGGGCTCTATAGCTGTGGCATGTGGGCTGAGTTGCTCCACAGCATATGGAATCTTCCCAGACCAGTGTTCAAACCTGTGCCCCTTGCATCAAAAGATGGATTCTTAACCACTGGACCACCAGGGAAGTCCCCTATTTTTCAATTTTTAAACAATGTATGTGTATTGTTTCATGACCAATAATCACACATTTGTCTAAAATATATAAATAGATGTGAAGTGTTAGTCATCGCTCAGTCGTGTCCAACTCTTTATGATCCCTATGGACTGTAGCCCACCAGGTCCCTCTGTCCATGGAATTCTCCAGACAAGAATATTGGAGTGCGTTGCCATCCTTTTCTCCAGGGGATCTTCCTGACCCAGGGATTGAAGCTAGGTCTCCTGCATTGCAGGCAGATTCTTTACCATCTGAGGCACCAAGGAATCCTATATAAATATAGGCTATAGTATACATTAAATAACGACTTAACTGAAATTTTACACTAGAAGACGTCAATACACATTTAGGGGCAGGGGGAGAAAGAATGTTATGTCAATGTATTGTTTGTTGCTTCACCGCATTCCAGGGAAGCTGTGTACCGTATTCCACAAATCCTACACATGACTGAAGGTGCCTGAACAGCTGGTAGTTATGACCTACTCCATCACAATCACAGCCTTAACCACCATACCCTGACGGCTTGTGGGTGTAGCCACTGACTGGTTGAGAGTCCAGTTCTCAACCATAAGTTAGTTTCCATGCCAGCGCTGGGATCCTGACTTCAAAACACTCCCTTTCCTGCCTCGGGGATACTGTACCTCATTTTGCCAGGTCTTCCTAGAAGCAGGAGTTGAAATAAGGCCATTGGTTCTTGATTAGAATTAACCCCCACCCTAGGGGTCAGAATTATAGTTTCACAGAGAATGATCTCCTTATTCATGTTAGCAAAAACTGAATAACATGTTAATCTCAGGACCCTGGCTGCCTCCAGACTCTACCTTGAATATCTATAGTGTTTGTCATTCAAGCACTCTTATTTAATACCAAGATCTCAGTCAGGTAGCTTGAAACCTACCTCCTAGAGCTTAAAGAGATTGGCATTTTTGATGCCAAAGTGAGCAGCCTATTTAGCCTCAGCTTTCAGGATAATCCTATTACCTTTACAGTTGACTCTTGAACAACATGGGCTTAAACTGTGCAGGCCCAGTTTTACACAGTTTTTTTTTTTTTTTTTTTTTCGAATAGTGAAAGTCACTCAGTTAAGTCCAAGTCTTTGCAATCCCATGGACTATACAGTTCATGGAAATCTCAGGCCAGAATACTGGAGTGGGTAGCCTATCCCTTCTCCAGGGGATCTTCCCAACCCAGGAATTGAACTGGGGTCTCCTGCATTGCAGGTAGATTCTTTACCAGCTGAGCTACCAGGAAAACCCAATATTTTTTTTTCCAATAGTAAATACTAAAGTACTACCTGATCCTGAGGTTGGTTGAATGCACAAATGTAGGACCGTGGGGTACAGAGGAAGGTTGACTATAAAGTTACATGTGGATTTTGGATTGGGGGGTGGGTAGGGGTCACTACCCCTAACCCCAGCATCATTTAAAGGTGAACTGTACTTTCCAATCACTTCACAAGTTGGTAGGTTGGACTAGAACCAGATCCAAAACTCAAATGTCCTAAATGAGTCTGTTTCCCATTGGAAAACACTGTGTCTGTTTAACTTCCTCAGTTTTAAGAAGTCCTCAAAGTGTGAAAGTCCCCTCTCACTCTACATACCCAAAAAGAACACAGATACAGTCCTCTTTCCTGGGAGAGTCTCAAAGCTCTAGGCACCATTAATTGAAAATATTTTGAAGGTAAGTGGAATAGACTATCCATCTGTATTTTCACATGATGACTTGCAAATTGTTGATTGTCTTTAAAGTGTCCAGTAGAGTTGAAAAAGTGAACAGTCTATTCCATGTAATGAGAAATGCAGCGTGACAACTTTCCCATAGGAAGAAATAATCAAGAAAGGAAAATATTTTCTAACCTGTATTAGATAACTTCTGCAATCAGATAAAATCCTTCTTAAGGCATCACTCAGTGCTTTCCCTATGCACAAGGCTCTGCAGTCTTCTGATTCTCATGAGTGGTTAACTTGAGAGACAAACACTTCCAGAAAATGAATCAAAGAGGTGGGGGGCAAGAGTTGTAAGAATGAGAAAGAAAGAATAAGGACAAGTTCTAGAGGCCCCACAGGGGATACCTGGAAAACAGAGTGAAAATGACACCCTGGATTTGCAGCAGAAAGAGGGAGGAAGACTGGAAGGAAAGAGTAGAAAGAGCAAGAAGTAGTTTTCTCTGCTTTTTTCAGAAGGGGAAGAAGTTTCAACAGAAAAAGAAAAAAAATCACCATACATTTCACATGTTGAAAATAAGAACTCATTCAAGAAAAAGCAACTGCTACATGAGTAAGAAACGACTCAGCCACAAGCCGACACTGAGGCGGTGTCCTACTGAGGATAGAATAATAACACTAACATTTAGTGAATACTTGTTATGTGCCAGGCACAGTTCTAAACATTTTATATGCTAACCCATGTAATCCTCATAATAACTCTGAGGAACTCAAGCCAAAGAAAATCTGGGAACAGAGTATGGCGTGGAGGACAGAAAATCTCTCTTGGCTCCTGAGGATTATGACTGATCTGGTGTCAGACTCAGCATGGGCTCCATGAGCCTGGACATTGTGGAATTCTTGATCAGCTTCTACAGACTGCAAATCCAATGTTTTATGTTCAAAACAAAAGCAGAAAACTCCTTAATGAAGTATGTTAAGCAAAGAGCGCTGGAATTATCTAGTGTATTTTCCAGGAGATGACCAATGTCAAACATGATACCAGGGACAGTTCTGACAAAGGCTTATATTGATATTCAATAAACATTGACTGCTTCAGCCTTGTGTTCAGAGAAAAAGAAGGTGTTTCTTAGATAGACAGACAGAGCCACATTTCTGAGAAAGGTGTCTAATGATTGTTTTTTTTGGGCTTTTTTGGCTTACATTAATGTACATTGTAATCCTCAAAAGTTTGGGGATGGGCTTGGGGGAGGTATGAAGTATATTAATGTAAAGAAATGACAATAGAAAATACAACCAAAGAGATAGGTATCACAGTTGTTTTCATCATATCTTGGTGATCTTCTTCATTTACATAAACAAGAAATACACAAAGCAACTGGTTAAACTGCAATTTTTCTAGTTAAAAAGGAAAAAAAAAAAAAAAACCAGTCCAGACACTTCATAAAAGGTGCCTTTTCTTTTTATTTCAATTTTATGCTAAAATTTCTCCCTGCTCTCTCAGCAGTATTCTTTACCCCTTTAAAATTTCAAACTCCGTTCTGAAGCTGTTTTAAGATTATTTTCAAAGACTTCTGGTAAAGTATCAGAGGGGGTGCGTGTGTGTGTATCCATGTGCGTGTGTGTGCTCACACACACACAAGTGCATTCATGTGCGTTTTTAACAGTAAAAATAAGAAACTACCTTTCCATTTGGGTTAGAACTGAAATGAAATGAGGAATGGCTGCCACCAAGCAGAAAATGTGCTCACTTTATGTGTGCCAGTTAATTACGACACTTCAGAGGCGCTTCCGAAAGGATAAGGCAAGCTGCATAAATTTAGCTGTAATCCAGGCAGGCAAAACTAATTTGCAGGGGATGGCCTTATCTAGCCACTGCAGCTTTCTCAGAAAATTAACCTTGGATATTTGGGCCCAATTCAGAAAGTGTTTGATTTTTTTTTTCCTTTCCCTGCTCAGCATAAGAGAATTTTTGAATTCAATACAATACCTGACTTTTAAGAGGCACGATGAATGCTGTAGGCAGTTCATAGTTATTACTGACAAGCAAAAATATATATTTTATATATACATATAGATGATTGTCCTTCATGCCCATTATCCTGCCTTCTTACATGTGCATCAGAGGGCTTATCAGTGTAGGTATAGGGGGTTTCTTGGATTAAGAGAAGGATGCAACTCATTTTTAATGTACTTAGAAAAATTCATCAAAGTTCACCGCAGAATAAGTCATGCATACTGACTTGTTCATTCCAGTGGAAATGAAGAAATCCCCATTAAAAATAGAAGTTTAATGAAGTGTTGGAGCTGAGTTTTGTCTGTTACTACAATTATCACTGATTTGGACCCTTCCTTGATGCCCCCTATTAATTAATCTAACAGCACAGTTAAAAGTTTACCTTATTTTTTATCATGTAATCACTCATTCCATCAAATCTACTGAAGTCAGTAAGTTTTCTTGTGTTTTCTCATTTAATCTTTATAATATCCCTGTTTGTATTTCACTCATATCACCAGTGCAAGAGGCAAAGATTTCCCATGCCAGTGGTTCTGATACATTTTAAAATTTCTGAAATCAGTGGCCATAGATAAGCCTGGAAAGAGCTTTTATGATTCCTTGATAAATTTAAGACTTTTCCCCTCGAAATTTTGACTTTGATTTAATAATATCTTTAGGATACAAATATAGCTTATTCTGATATTTCTAAATTTTAAATAGCAAATTGAATTTTTATTGACCAGCTTTAATAATAAATGACTATCAATAGTGGTTGAGCTGAACTTTGAAGAAAAAGTTTTTTTAAACATCCCATCTACAATATAATTATTGCTTCACTCATTTTAAACCGTAGAGTTACTTATGCTAAGGTGGTATGAATTCAGTTGGCAATAATTGTTCCTGAGGATGTCACAATTAAGCAGAAGGGAGCATATTTATAACAGTAAAAGAGCCATTTTAAAACATAGATTGCACAGTGAATCATGAAATGTGAAGCAATGTCTCCCATTTGGATCTAAATTTTCCTCATACTTGTTCAATAGCCAGGTCTAAATGTTATGGCTATTTATAGTTATACTCCAGGGTGAAAGGGTGGGGGAATTAGATGTTATAAAGAATCATACATAATGCATAAAGACTTAAACTATGTTTTATGAGAACTGAAAAATTTAAGAAACTCTGGCTGAAATATGGAAATGTCACACCAAGCAGAACTTTTCCATACACAATAACGTTAGTAAAGATTCAACAGACTAGAGCATAGCAGACCTTCAAAGCATCCTGGTCTGATCTTCATTTCTGTTACATATATTTTAATGAAGAATTTAAATAAATGTACTGAGGCTAAGTTTGAAGGTCACTAGGAAAAATTCATTACTATAGATGTCAATGCAGTAAACATCTGCTGTCTGTGGAATCAGTTATAAAACAACTAAGCAGATGTTTGCTTATATACTTTTATCTACCATAAACCATTTGCAACTGAATGTTTCTTAAAGAACTTTATATATTACAACAGTTTTAGGCTTACAACAAAATTGAAAGGAGAGAGCAGAAATTCTCCAAATACTTCCTACTTTCCACCCAAACACAACTTCCGCCCATTATCAACATTACTCATCAGAATGGTACATTTTTCACCAAAGATGAACCTACACTGACACATCATAATTGTCCAGAGTCCATAATTTACATTAGGGTTAAAAATGGCTTTTAAAAGGTATTTTCTATAACCAATCTCTTTAAAGTTTGCTTATAAAGAGGTCCAATTCCACGGTAACAACCTAAAACAGAAAGAGGCTGTGTAACCAATCCCCACCTTGCTGCAGTCACCCACAACGTTATAGATCCTTTAAGGTTCCTGGTGGCTCAGATGGTAAAGAATCCTCCTCTAATGCAGGAGACCAGGGTTCTATCCCTGGATTGGGAAGATCCCTCTGGAGGAGGGCAAGGCAGCCCAGTCCAGTATTCTTGCCTGGAGAATCCCTATGGACAGAGGAGCCTGACGGGCTACAGTCCATGAGATCACCAAGAGTCGGACACGACTGAGCAACTAAGCACAGCTCAAGTTCAGGAGAGTCTACACACTCACTCTGATTCCACAGGGGTCTATCCAGTACAGCGCCTGTAATATAAACGACACAAAATAAATGCTAGCCAAATGAACGTGCGATTGAATAAGTGTCTGGATAAATGAATGAAAAAAAGGGTTAGATTGTTCAATTTACACAGAGAATTCTGTGCTTTATCATCTCAGGGTTTTAAGCAGCTCTGGGGTGTCCTTGCTTGTGTTTCAAGGTAAAGGACCTAAAACCATACCCACTAGCTGCCTCATTTATCTCCACCACCACCCCATTCCTCCCACCCCACAGACATACTGATCATTTAACTTCAGCAAGAGAAACTTTAGTTTTAAAAGTTGATAAAGTATGGTGATGCTTTGAGAGAACAGTTCAAGTAGCAGTTTGATTTACCAGAAAATATTCAAGAACATTTTTAGTGTACAAAAAAACAAAGTGCACTGTTTTCTATCTGTCCAGACATTCTAAAGGACACATTAATCATATCATATCACATTTGCTACACATAATGTGGACTTTGTTTCCATTTGTTTCCAATTGTTTCAATAAATAATTATATTTACTGTTTCACAGTTGAAAAAACAATTCTGTCCTTTAGCCTACATTTTCTCAATTATTGTAAAAGGATATCTCATTATTTATCAACATTTCCTAAGCTAAAATTAATCACAATGCTCTTCCTTAGACTGACATGGATTTTTCAGGAATTTACTAAACAAAATGATTTTTCTTTAACACAACATACTCCTTCTGTTATTCAGCCAGCATTTAAAGGTTGCCTACTGTGGGCTAGAGCCTTGCATGACCCTGGAAGTACAATAGCATTGACTCTCACAGAATGAGTGATACTCACTTACTTTTTGAATCCTGGAGAACTTTTATAAATACCACTTTGAAATCACATGCTTATGCTGTTCATAATAACTAAATTAGCCATAGTTTTTCAAATGTGATTTAAAATCTATGGTGTTCCCCAAATTTTCTTCTTGCTGCACTTATTAGGGACACAGCAGAAGTCAAATTTACTGCTGGGTGTGGCAAAAAAAACAAAACAGTACTTCAAGAGAAACACACTAAGAAAGGAAATGACACATCTTTTCAAAAGTGGGGTCCAAAATCCACAAATCTAAATATACATTTCCATATTTTGTAAAGAGTCATATATTATACTTTGCCTGATTTTTTATTTTATTTTTAAATTTACTTATTTTTAATTGGAGGAGAATTGCTTTACAATACTGTGTTGGTCTCTGCCATATATCAATATGAATCAGTCATAGATATACATATGTCTCTCTCTCTTGAACCTGCCTCCCACCTCCCACACCATCCCATCCCTCTAGGTTGTCACAGAGAACCTGACTTGAGCTCCCTGTGTCATAAAGCAAATTTCCACTGGCTATCTATTTTACATGGGGTAATGTGTATGTTTCCCTGCTACTCTTTCAACTTGTCCCATCCTCTCATTCCCCACTGTATGGTACATATATACGATGGAATATTACTCAGCCACAAAAGGAATATATTTGAGTTGGTCCTAATGAGGTGGATGAATCTAGAGCCTGTTAGAAAGTAATTCAGAAAGAGAAAAACAAGTATCATATGCTAACACACATACATGGAATCTAGAAAGACGGTCCTGAAGAACCTATTTGCAAGTCAGCAAAGGGGACACAGACACATTGTGCTTTTAATAAAAAACTTCTTCTTAACCCTGTGCTTTCTTTTAGGACAAAAAGATTGTTTTATTTCTTCTAGAATTTTAAGTATTTCCAGTCATTATATTGAGGAACATAGTTCCGACTGTGTCTGATTCTCTATAACACAGAGTAGTAGCCTCCAAATTTGGGTACACTTTTCTCTTGATGTGGGCAAGAGGATTACTTCATTGGGGTGCAGGGAAACCATTAGTATTTTAATGTATAAAAACATTTAAAGTTCTCTAATCAGAAATACAAATCAAAACCACAATGAGGTACCATTACACGCCAGTCAGGATGGCTGCTATCCAAAAGTCTACAAACAATAAATGCTGGAGAGGGTGTGGAGAAAAGGGAACCCTCTTACACTGTTGGTGGGAATGCAAACTAGTACAGCCACTATGGAGAACAGTGTGGAGATTTCTTAAAAAACTGGAAATAGAACTACCATATGACCCAGCAATACCACTTCTGGGCATACACACTGAGGAATCCAGATCTGAAAGAGACTCGTGCACCCCAATGTTCATCGCAGCACTGTTTATAATAGCCAGGACATGGAAGCAACCTAGATGCCCATCAGCAGATGAATGGATAAGGAAGCTGTGGTACATATACACCATGGAATATTACTCAGCCGTTAAAAAGAATTCATTTGAATCAGTTCTAATGAGATGGATGAAACTGGAGCCCATTATACAGAGTGAAGTAAGCCAGAAAGATAAAGAACATTACAGCATACTAACACATATATACAGAATTTAGAAAGATGGTAACGATGGTCCTATATGCAGGGCAGAAGAAGAGACGCAGAAGTACAGAACAGACTTTTGGACTCTGTGGGAGAAGGTGAGGGTGGGATGTTTCGAAAGAACAGCATGTATATTATCTGTGGTGAAACAGATCACCAGCCCAGGTGGGATGCATGAGTCAAGTGCTCCGGCCTGGTGGGCTGGGAAGACCCAGAGGAATCGGGTGGAGAGGGAGGTGGGATGCGGGACCGGGATGGGGAATACGTGTAACTCTATGACTGATTCATATCAATATATAACAAAACCCACTGAACAAGAGAAAAAAAAAGAAAAAAAATAAAGTTCTCTAATCATGACTGATTGACGCTGGCATCGTCCTCGGCTCCCAGATCATAAGGAAGAGGGCTGCCGTGTAGTGGGTGGGGTATCCTGAGGAAACCACAGAAATCCCACCATGTGGAGGCAGGAGTAGCAGCACGTGCTCTCCTGATTCCTTCCCAGCACACCATGAGATGAGTGCCGCTCACACCTGCCCGCCCGCGACATTAATGTGCTGCTTCTGTGTGTGCTGTGCCTAGTCGCTCAGTTGTGTCTGACTCTTTGCCACTCCATGGAGTGTCACCCACAAGGCCCCTTTGTCCACGGGGATTCTCAAGGCAAGAATACTGGAGTGGGTTTCCATGCCCTCCTCCAGGAGATCTTCCCAATCAAGGGATTGAACCCAGGTCTCCTGCATTGCAGGCGGATTCTTTACCAACTGAGCCGTCAGGGAAGCCCACTGGTTTTGTAGCATAAAGGAATCAGCAATCACAAAACGGACACACAGTCTTAAAGGATTCATACAGTCAACCTGGGATTGGAATAATGATCTAAAGTGAACAGTTACAACGGGGCTAGCATCCCCACTCCTTGTACAAGCTCTCCAACGATCACATTAAAAGTCTAAAGCAATGACACTCTCATCTGCCAAAATGTCAGCCTATAAAATCTAAACTAATAAGACCACTTGAGTGATGGTTTTAAATCCACTGAAATGAGCTATGTTCAGTTCCGTTCAGGTCAGTAGCTCAGTCATGTCCAACTCTTTGTGACCCATGGACTGCAGCATGCCAGGCCTCCCTGTCCATCATCAACTCTCGGAGCTTGCTCAAACTCATGTCCATTGAGTCAGTGATGCCATCCAACCATCTCATCCTCTGTCATCCCCTTCTTCTTCTGCCTTCAGTCCTGTCCATCATCAGGGTATTTTCCAGTGAGTCTGCTCTTCACATCAGCTAGCCATTGTATTGGAATTTCAGCTTCAGCATCACTCCTTCCAATGAATATTCAGGACTGATTTCCTTTAGAATTGACTGGTTGGGTCTCCTGGCAGTCCAAGGGACTCTCCAGAGTCTTCTGCAGCACCACAGTTCAAAAGAATCAATTCTTTGGCACTCAGGTTTCTTTATGGCCAAACTCTCACATTCATACATGACTACTGGAAAAACCATAGCTTTGACTAAATGGATCTTTGTCAGCAAAGTAATGGCTCTGCTTTTTAATACATTGTCTAGGTTTGTCATAGCTTTTCTTCCAAGGAGTAAGCATCTTTTAATTTCATGGCTGCAATCACCATCTGCAGTGATTTTGGAGACCCCAAAAATGAAGTCTCTCACTGTTTCCATTGTTTTCCCCGTCTACATGCCATGAAGTGATGGGACCAGATGCCATGATCTTAAGATTTCTGAATGCTGAGTTTTAAGCCAGCTTTTTCACTCTCCTCTTTCACTTTCATCAAGAGGCTCTTTAGTTCTTCTTAGCTTTTTGCCATAAGGGTGGTGTTATCTGCATATCTGAGGTTATTGATATTTTTCCTGGCAATCTTGATTTCAGCTTGTGCTTTATCCAGCCCAGCGTTTCTCATGATGTACTCTGCATATAAGTTAAACAAGCAGGGTGACAATATACAGCCTTGACATACTCCTTTCCCAATTTGGAACCAGTCTGTTGTTCCATGTCCAGTTCTAACTGGACAGCATACAGATCTCTCAGGAGGCAGGTCAGGTGGTCTGGTATTCCCATCTCTTTCAGAATTTTCCACAGCTTGTTGTGATCCACACAGTCAAAGGCTTTGGCATAGTCAATAAAGCAGAATAGATGTTTTTCTTTGGAACTCTTATGCTTTTTCTATGATCCAATGGATGTTGGCAATTTGGTCTCTGGTTCCTCTGCCTTTTCTAAATTCAGCTTGAACATCTGGAAGTTCATGGTTCACGTACTGTTGAAGCCTGGCTTGGAGAATTTTGAGCATTACTTTGCTAGCATGTGAGATGAGTGAAATTGTGTGGTAGTTTGAACATTCTTTGTCTTTGCCTTTCTTTGGGATTGGAACTATGTTAAAGAAAACAAAATAATCTCTAAAAGATTGTATAGTCCAATTTTATCATCCTCTTACTTTCCATTTTTATGTATGCTATACATACATATTAGTTCAATTATATGATTTATACATAAATAAATGAATAGCAGGAGAAACCACAGAATATTTAAATAATAAGGTTGCACTATATAAGAAGTTTGGAATCCACCAACCCAGGGAAATGTATTCTACTACTACCAGGGGTCTAGGTAGAGGTCACAAATGTCTCTTCCTATCTTTGTAGGAATCTTGGAATTCTTATTTCTACAAACAGAGAATTATGACTGAAAAAGAGACAGCATTTTACAAAGAGATATCCCTAATTCTATTCTATCCGATAGCATCCCTCTCATTTGAGCTTCTTACAACAATAAAATGAGTTCATGGAAAATGGTCTTTTATCATTCTCCTTCAAAATACCAGAAAACAGATTCAAAACTGATAACTATTAATCCCTTTTATTTATGGATTAATCCCTTATATCTGATGAATAAAAAATTTGGTCAGCAGGTAGAGATTTATTTAACTTTTCTGAAGCTTTATATAGATAAAGCTTCAATGTCCAAGCTGAGTAGTTTCAGGTTTCATTATTTAAAATAATAATGTACATAAATAAGTTAATTAATTTAAAAAAAGAAAAAAGAAAAAATTAATTTAAAAAACCAAAAACAAATAAAATAATAATGTAGTTTCTCTTGGGTTCAGGGTTTGGGGATCTGTGCCATTATGAGTGGGCATGTTAGAAAGATGATCAGGATGAGCCTTGGTGGTCTAATCATACTTCCTCTAGTCCAGTCAAACCACATGTCTATTGATATCAGCAGTCCTTAGAAGAACAAGAACTGGAATCAGACTCTAATTGGAATTTAAATTAACTTTCTTTAAGTCTAAAAGTTCCCATGGGCATATTTTTAATTCAGTCTTATTGTTCATTAGCCAGGCTCTGCCCTGAATTTGTAATTCGGGTCTTTGTTCTAATTTCCAGGTCACAAGTCCACACATTTTACTATCTTCTAGATTTATGTATTCTATGCTCATGGAGTATGGAGGAGACAGAGTTGTAATTAAACAGTAAAGAAACACTGTAGTGAGTGACAATGAAAGAGTGAACATGACTTCCTTGGTGGCGCAGTGGATGAGAACCCACCTGCCAATGCAGGGGACACAGAGTTCTGTTTCTGGTCCAGGAAGATTCCACATGTTGTGGTGCAACTAACGCCTGTGAGCCACAACTGCTGAGCCTGCACTCTAGAGATCAGAGCCGCAACTACTGAAGCCTGGGCACCCTAGGATCTGTGCTGAGCCGCAAAAGTCCCTGAGGAGCCCGCACACCATAGCAAACCGCAGCCACCACTCTGCACAACCAGAGAAAGGCCAAGTGCAGCAGTGAAGATCCAGCACAACCAAAAGTAAATAAATTATATTAAAATTTTTAAAAAAAGAATGAACACAGAATGAAGAAAGAAAAAAATAAGAGCAGAAAAGTAGTATGACTAAATTGGCCTAGACTGCTCAGGAAAGCTGAGGGCCTTGCCATCTCTTAGGTAATTCACAAGACTGCGTGCATGCTACGTCACTTGAGTCGTGTCCAAAGATGACTCAGCTGGAGGTTGGTTGGTTGGTTTAGCCGCTAAGTCATATCTGACACTTGCGACCCCATGGACTGTAGCCTTCCAGGCTCCTCTGCCCATGGGAATCTTCAGGCATGAATACTGGAGTGGGTTGCCGTTTCCTTCTCCAGGGGATTTTCCCAACCAGGGACCTGAACCCAGATTTCCTGCATTGCAAGCAGATTCCTGACTGACTGAGCTATGAGGGAAGCCATGGAGAAGGGTGGACAACTGTCTAGGGGAAGTGTATCACATATGCAAAAGAATAGAGTCATGTTTCCTCAATGGCTCAGATAGTAAGGAATCTGCCTGCAATGCAGGAGACCTGGATTCAGTCCCTGAGTCAGGAAGATACCCTGAAGAAGGGAATGGCTAACCGCTGCAATATTCTTGCCTGGAGAACTCCATGGACAGAGGAGCCCAGTGGGTTATAGTCCATGGGGTCACAAAGAGTTGGACATGACTGACTAACCTTCCTTATGTGTGTTCACAAGAGTACTAAAAACATCAGGTTTAGTGTGGCTGGAAATTTTGCACCGGCAAAGTTAGAGCAAGGAAATAGAGAGAAGGCAGAAATTCAGTAGCAGAAGATAAGGTCAGTAACATAAATCAAGATCATATTTTAAGGGGCTTTTATCTTTTGGGAGGATTTATATTTTGTCCCAGGGCACTAGAGAACCATGAGTTTTTCATTACAGAAGTTAATATTTTTTCTTAGAAATAGCTCTTCCCAGTATCTACATCTCATCTGTAGAACAGTCACAACTGGGCCAGTACCCAATATTTACTGTAAGTTTTGAGAGGTGTTTTTGACCCAATATTTACTATGACTTTCGACAGGTGTTTCTGAATCTTTGACATTTTAAATGACTGGCCCCACCACCTGTTACACAAGAACATGCTCTGGCTATCAGCTCTTATCTTCCCACAATATCTATATCTTTTTCTCATCACTACAGAATATAAATATACTGGATAAGCTCTCAATGAACTAAGTAAGGAAATCTTTGAGAATTACATTTTTGAGATTCAAAAATTTACACTTTAAAATTTCAAAGAATTTAAACATTGTGGAATTGTCTCCAAAGAGAAGTGAAACAAAATACAAGCCTTGCTGATCATAGTCATTTAAAAAGCAAGTTAAATATAATGTCTAATCATTTTTTATTCCTTCTATAAGATTATAATCAATTCCCTTCTCTACTTTTTGGAGGTAAATGCATGTACATTTACAGGAAAGGAATGGATTTACTCAACTGCCATCCAACAACTGTTTTGGCAGGATAGATGTTAATAACTTGTTTATCTTTATGTTTAGCATATAGAACTTTGGGCTGCAGGAGATCATTGAGGATGGAATCATTACAGCAGAAATAACTGAATTACTCCTGAACTGTTAATGGTCTTGGCTGGTTTCTTTCTCAAGCATTCCCCTCCTAATCCTCCACTCCTGTCACCACTGATGGACCAATGATCAGTTATAACTGGGTTGGATTAAGAGAAACATCAACTTATAGGAGAAATATCAACTTATAAATGAAACATCAACTTCACACCTCTTTTTCTTTCCTTCATTTCAATCTTTGTAGTTTAGTCACAGAAATTATCAAAAATATCCTCTACAATTGCTTTTAAAGAAGCAAAAATGCAAGCAGTGATAACCAAAAAGGCTCTTCAACTTAACTACGTATTAACAAATCCTCCACACTTGTGTAAAAGTATTAATCTCAAAAACATTACTTTCACAAAATAATGGTAGTGCTTTTTACTCTTATGAGCAAGACTTTGCAGAGATTGTTTTCTAGAATTTAGCTACACTGGTACTTAGTAAAGGAGTTACTTACTAAGAAGTTACTTACTAAGTTACTTACTAAGAAGACATCAAAACACCAAGTGATTACTTTTTAATTTAGTCCAAGGTTGAATTCTATAGTTTAAAATCAGTGATCCATTGTGAAATTCAATTTCTCAATTGCTTAATTTATGCATACAATTTAATGATATTTCATACAATATACATATTCAAAATGCAGTATGTTTCCACATAACAATATGGGACAGAATTCCAAATACACCTGAGATTTTACAATTTTTCCAAAGACAGTAAGCAAACATTCAAAAACTAATTTTGTTCTACTGTTATGGATTTTGTACCATTAAAATCACCAAAAAAAATGCCATTTACTTGTGAAATATAGAAATTAATGGATTATAAAGCTTTTCCCCCTTACTGTTTTTCCCCTATACGTGCTATTTCACTACTTATTAAGAATACTAGGCTAAACTAGTTTAGATTCCTTAAAATGCACAAAAAATGTTCACTTGTCTTTCTCAATGTCCAAGTAAGTTGATCATCTCATTTGTTCATTTTTGTGGGGTGTTTTGGGGTCACAGATTAGTGAATAATTCCTTATTTTAAAAGTCAAGAGAAAAGCTCTACAAAAGGAATCTGAGTTATAGCTCTGAGAGGACAACAGAATAAAAGTCAGAAGTGTAGAAGTAGAGATGAAACGTAAAACATTTCACAAGTATTTATCCAAGCGTTGGTCCTAAGAGATGAGAGTATCATTTCTATAAGAATAACCACTATAAGACCTAAGCAAAAACATTAATCAACATGGTCTTCTTCGGGTCGCCAGTGGGGCCCGGAGCCGGCGCGGAGCCCCTGACAGTGCAGACTCCCAGCGGCAGCAGAATGAGCGCCGAGGCAAGTGCCCGGCCTCTGCGAGTGGGCTCCCGCGCGGAGGTGATTGGAAAAGGCCACCGTGGCCCCGTGGCCTGTGTTGGGGCCACCCTCTTTGCTACTGGAAAATAGGTGGGTGTGATCCTGGATGAAGCAAAAGGCAAGAATGCCGGAACTGTCCAAGGAAGGAAGTACTTCACTTGCGATGAAGGACACGGCATCTTTGTGCGCCAGTCCCAGATACAGGTATTTGAAGATGGAGCGGATACTACTTCACCAGAGACACCTGATTCTTCTGCCTCAAAGGTCCTCAGAAGAGAGGGAACTGACTCAAACCCAAAGACCAGCAAACTGCCCACCCGCCCAGCCAGCACGGGGGTGGCCGGGGCCAGGGGCTCCCGGGGCCCCTCTGGCTCAGCGTCGGCAGGTGAGCGGAGCAGCAGTGAGCCCAGCACCCCAGCTCAGACTCCGCTGGCAGCGCCCATCGTCCCCACGCCGGCCCTCACCTCCCCTGGAGCAGCACTCCCACTTCCTTCCCCCTCTAAGAGCAGGGGCTGAGGGCCCAGGTGCGGGACCTGGAGGAGAAACTGGAGACCCTGCGGCTGAAACATGCAGAAGACAAGGCAAAACTGAAACAGCTGGGGAAGCACAAGATCCAGCTGGAGCAGGTGCAGGAATGGAAAAGCAAAATGCAGGAGCAGCAGTCAGACCTGCAGCGGCGCCTCAAGGAGGCTCGCGAGGAAGCCAAGGAGGCCCTAGAGGCAAAGGAGCGCTACATGGAGGCAATGGCTGACACTGCTGACGCCATCGAGGTGGCCGCTCTGGACAAGGAGATGGCCGAAGAGCGGGCCAAGTCCCTACAGCAGGAGGCCGAGGTGCCGAGGGAACGTGTGCAAGAGCTCACTACTGACTTGGAAAGCCGAGATTGAAGAGAAGGGCTCAGATGGTGCCGCATCCAGTTATCAGCTCAAGCAGCTTGAGGAGCAGAATGCCCGCTTAAAGGATGCCCTGGTGAAAATGCGGGATCTTTCTTCCTCAGAGAAGCAGGAGCACGTGAAACTCCAGAAGCTCATGGAAAAGAAGAACCAAGAGCTGGAAGTTGTGAGGCAACAGCGGGAGCGTCTGCAGGAGGAGCTGAGCCAGGCAGAGCGCACCACTGATGAGCTCAAGGAGCAGGTCGATGCTGCTCTGGGGGTGGAGGAGACGGTGGAGACGCTGACAGACCGGAACCTGGATCTGGAAGACAAAGTGCGCAAATCGAAGGAAACGGTGGGGGACTTGGAAGCAATAAATGAAATGAACGACGAACTGCAGGAGAATGCATGTGAGACAGAACTGGAGCTGCGGGAGCAGCTAGATACTGCAGGTGCAGAGGTCCGGGATGCCCAGAAGCTGCGGAAGCAGCACAGGAGACCATTGCTGACTATCAGCAAACCATCAAGAAGTACCGCTAGCTGACCACCCACCTGCAGGATGTGAATCAGGCTCTGACAAACCAGCAGGAAGCATCTGTAGAAAGGCAGCAGCAGCCACCTCCCTAGACTTTTGACTTCAAGATCAAGTTTGCCGAGACTAAGGCTCATGCTAAGGCAATTGAAATGGAATTGAGGCAGATGGAGGTGGCCCGGGCCAACTGGCACATGTCCCTGTTGACAGCCTTCATGCCCGACAGTTTCCTTCAGCCAGGTGGGGACCATGACTGCGTTCTGGTGCTGCTGCTCATGCCTCGTCTCATTTGCAAGGCAGAGCTCATCCGGAAGCAGGCCCAGGAAAAGTTTGAACTAAGTGAGAGCTGTTCAGAGTGGCCAGGACTTCGAGGAGCTGCAGGGGAGCAGCTCAGCTTTGCTGCTGGGCTGGTGTATTCACCAAGTCTGCTGCAGGTGATGTCTGCTTCATCGTTACGAGCACGCCCTCTCTCAGTGCAGTGTGGACGTGTATAAGAAGGTGGGCAGCCTCTACCCTGAGATGAGTGCCCACGAACGCTCTGTGGACTTCCTCATCGAGCTGCTGCCCAAGGATCAGCTGGATGAGACTGTCAACGTAGAGCCTCTCCCCAAGGCCATCAAGTACTACCAGCCTCTATACAGCATCCACCTTGCTGAACAACCTGAGGACAGTACCATGCAGCTGGCTGACCACATTAAGTTTACCGAGAGTGCCCTGGACTGCATGAGTGCGGAGGTGGGACGGCTACGGGCCTTCTTGCAGGGTGGGCAGGAGGCTTCAGATATTGCCCTACTGCTCCGGGACTTGGAAACTTTGTGCAGTGATACCCACCAGTTCTGCAAGAAGATCCAGTGGCGGATGCCAGGGACGGATGCGCCTGGGATCCCAGCTGCACTGGCCTTTGGACCACAGGTATCGGACACACTCGTTGACGGCAGAAAACACTGGATGTGGGCAGTGGCGGTGCTACAGGAGGTGGCAGCAACTGCTGCCCAGATCATTGCCCCACTGGCAGAGAACGAGGGGTTGCCTGTGGCTGCCTTGGAGGAGCTGGCTTTCAAAGCAAGCGAGCAGATCTACGGGACCCCCTCCGGCAACCCGGATGAGTGTCTGCGCCAGTCGTGCAGCCCCCTCATCAGCACTATGAACAGGTGGGCCACAGCCATGCAGGAGGGAGGGTACGCTGCCGAGCAGCCCCCTAGAAAGCCTTCCCGAGTTGAGCTGTGGGCTGCGGCTCTTCATGCAGAGATCACGGATGCTGAAGGCCTGGGTTTGAAGCTTGACGATCGAGAGACAGTTATTAAAGAGCTGAAGAAGTCAGTGAAAATCAAAGGGGAAGAGCTCAGTGAGGCCAATGTGCTGCTGAGACTCCTGGAGAAGAAGCTGGACAGTGCTGCCAAGGATGCAGATGAGCGCATTGAGAAAGTCCAAACTCAACTGGAGGAGACCCAGACGCTGCTGCGGAAGGAGAAAGAATTTGAGGAGACCATGGATGCACTTCAGGCCGACATCAACCAGCTGGAGGCAGAGAAGGTTGAGTTAAAGCAGCGATTGAACAGCCAGTCCAAGCGCACGATTGAGTGGCGCCAGGGGCCCGCTCCCTCGGGTATTGCCACACTGGTCTGTGGCATTGCTGGGGGAGGTGCCCCTGGGCAGGCTCCGGGGTCTGTGCCTGGCCCAGGGCTGGTGAGGGACTCACCCCTGCTGCTTCAGCAGATCTTGGCCATGAGGCTGCACATCTCCCAGCTCCAGCATGAGAACAGAATCCTCAAGGGAGCCAAGATGAAGGCATCCTTAGCAACCCTGCCCCCTCTGCACGTGGCCAAACTCTCTCTCCCGCCCCACGAGGGCCCTGGCAGTGAGCTTGCCATGGAGCGCTGTATCGTAAGACCAACCAGCTGCTGGAGACGTTGAATCAGTTGAGCGCACGCACCCATGTGGTGGACATCACTTGCTCCCACCTTGCTGCCAAGAGCCCCTCGGCCCAGCTCCTGGCGCAGGTGACTCAGCTCAAGTCCCTAAGCGACAGCATTGAGAAGCTCAAGGATGAGGTTCTTAAGGAGACTGTATCTCAGCGCCCTGGAGCCACGGTCCCCACTGACTTTGCCACCTTCCCTCCATCAGCCTTCCTCAGGGCCAAGGAAGAGCGGCGGGATGACGCTGTGTACATGGGCAGAGTGACCTTCTCGTGCGCGGCTGGCCTTGGGCGGCGACACTGGCTGGTGCTCACCCAGGAGCGGCTGCGCCAGCTTCTCCTAAATGCTCCTTCCCTCACCGCCGGCAGCTGCCCGCAGCCCTCCTGGAGCCGCTCCTCCTGCTGCGTGGCCACCAGGCGGACCCGGGGAGAACCACGTGTGTCAGCTCTTCCTGCCCCACTCGGCGTCAAGGCCCCCCTCGGTGCCCTGCCCCTGCCCTTGACCCGGGTCCCCCTGGCTCCCGCCCCTGGCCTCTGCCAGAGTTCGCTGTTCAGTGGCTCCCTTCTTCCTGAGGAGCTTCAGGGGCTCTAGGGGGTAGGTAGGTTGAGACCCCGCAACCACAGGTTGAATGAGGTCTCTCCGACTGAGGACTTCACTCCTTGATTAAAGCAGCTTCTGCTTCAAAAAAAAAAAAAATGGTCTTCTTCAAAGACCTAAAATGTACAACTCTTAGGCTAGACTTTTATTTAAAAAAATAATACTTGCTAGAAATACTAGTTACAACCGAAAGGGACAGCTCTATTACATTAAAAATGAACACCACAAAATCATACAAAATAATTTGTGCTGTCAGAGATCCAGATCAAGACGGTGAAGTAGGCACATCCTGAGCTCACTTCCTCCCACAGATACACCAAAACTTCAACAGCTCTGAAAGCAACCTGAACACTAGCAGAACAGATTCTGTGTAACTAAAGGTATAAAGAAATGACCACGTCAAGGCAGGTAGGTGCAGCAGAGACACAGTCTAGTCAGGACCCACATATGCTATCAAACGCAAATCTGTGTGCCTGATGTACAATGAGGCCAAACAATACCAAGACGCGGGTGTTTGGAGCAGAGAAAGGTCTATTGCAGGGTCATGCAAAACCCTGCAGGCTCATGCCTTAAAAATCTCTAATTCCCTAAAAGTTTTCAATAAAGCCCCTTTATAGGAAAGGTGGGGGAGGGGGGCTGTTAGTTGTAAACTTCTTGGCGTCAGAAGCTTTATTCTTGAGGTCAGGTGAAGGTCAAGTCACGATGTTCCTCTAAACCTCTATCATTCTCCATTCTGACAAGAAAGGGCAAGGGCCAATGCTCAACTTTCACCTTCCAAGGGCCAAGCCCTGGTCAAGAGGTGGGGTCCCTCTGTGGGCTTTTGTGGGCCTCAGTCAAGCACCCAGTCTGAGTACTCCCACCAGCGCCCAGGTCCAGCTAAGGAGACAGATCTCAGCTGGTGGTGCCCTCAGGGACAGGCCCCCAACCCTGCCCAGTCGTCATCACTGAGGGAGCCAGGTGCCTAGGACCCAACCAACCCTCAAGTGTTTCACTCAAACTGGAGAGAATTGTTAGTATAGAACCAACAGAAATGCATGTTTTAGCAAATACCAATCCAGTGATTTCTCAGATCACAATTGCCCTTCTTGGAGATTAGCCCCAGCCACACAGGTGAACCCGAAGTCATGATGTGCAATGTTCTTGCTACTTACCCTGACCTTTGGGCACCTCCTTGGAGCAGATAACTGATCTCATCTGTAGCAATCTTCTGAAACTTGGAACAGTGAGACCAATGCTGGTTAAAGCTGTTAGCTTAATAGCAGTGTCCCTGTACTCCAGTTACTGAAGCCTCCCTGAACTGCAACCCACAGAGACAGACACCGCCATTAGGTCATGGAGATAGGGATGGGGATGACGTTCTCGACTACTTCAAGGCCTGGGCTTGGCAGTGGGTGCTCCCAGAAAAGGCTCTGGAGCAAGGTGGGACACAACCTTCAGCCTGTCTCCGGGTCTCCCAGCTCAATGGCTGGCCAGAGAGCCCCCGATCTACCTCTCACTGCTCTCTCTGCCACAAGGACCGCTGGGAGCTCATTACTGGCAGAGCCACACCTCTAACCTCCACGCTCAGGGGCTCATGCTAATGGTCTCACTAAGCTTTGAGTGCTAACAGCTGTGTGCTGTTAGGGGCGAGCAGTCCACCCCTATTACAGATGCAGTGACCCACAAGTAGGAGGAATATTGCAAAAGCAGAGGTCCCCCATGAGGAGAAATGCAACAAAACTTGATAGAAAACCACTGCAGCAGTCCAGCTGAAAATAATAGTCATTTGTAGCAGAGTGGTGGCAATGGAAATAGAAATCAAGAGTCCACGAAATATTTAAGTTTACAATTAGCAGGACTCAGAGATAGATTGTATTGTGCATGGAGAGGCTAGGATGGTTAGAGTCAGTGTGGAGCATCCTGAGTTTAGAAAGCCTGTGAGATTGTTGTTGTTCTGTTGCGCAGTCATGTCTGACTCTTTGGGATACCATGGACTGGAGCACAGCACACTTCCCTGTCCTTCACTATCTCCTGAAGTTTGCTCTAAGTCATATCCATTGAGTCCATGATGCCATCCAACCATCTCATCCTCTCTTGCCCCCTTCTCCTGCCTTCAATCTTTCCCAGCATCACAGTCTTTTCCAATGAGTAGGCTCTTCACATCAGGTGACCAAAGTACTGGAGCTTCAGCTTCAGCATCTATCCTTCCTGTGAACATTCAGGGTTGATTTCTTTTAAGTTTGACTTGTTTGGTCTCCTTGCTGTCCAAGAGACTCTCAAGAGTCTTCTCCAATGCCACAGTTCAAAGACATCAATTCTTTGGTGTTCAGCCTTCTTCATGGTCCAACCCTCACATCCAGGGAGAAATATCAATAACCTCAGATATGCAGATAATACCACCTTTATGGCAGAAAGTGAATAAGAACTAAAAAGCCTCTTGATGAAAGATGAGAGTGAAAAAGTTGGTTTAAAGCTCAACATTCAGAAAACTAAGATCATGGCAGCTGGTCCCATCCCTTCATGGCAAACAGATGGGGAAACAGTGGAAACAGTGACTTTAGGCTTTATTTTGGGGGGCTCCAAAATCACTGCAGATGGTGACTGCAGCCATGAAGTTAAAAGACACTTACTCCTTGGAAGAAAAGTTATGACCAACCTAGACAGCATATTAAAAAGCAAACCTTTGCCAACAAAGTTCCATCTAGTCAAGGCTATGGTTTTTCCAGTGGTCATGTATGGATGTGAGAGTTGGACTACAAAGTAAGCTGAGTGCCAAAGAATTGATGCTTTTAAACTGTGGTGTTGGAGAAGACTCTTGAGAGTCCCTTGGAATGCAAGGAGATCCAACCAGTCCATTCTGAAGGAGATAGGTCCTGGGGGTTCATTGGAAAGACTGATGTTGAAGCTGAAACTCCAGTACTTTGGCCACCTCATGCAAAGAGTTGACTCCTTGGAAAAGACCCTGATGCTGGGAGGGATTGGGGGCAGGAGGAGAAGGGGACAACAGATGAGATGGCTGGATGGCATCACCCACTTGATGGACATGAGTGTGAGTAAATTCCGGGAGTTGGTGATGGACAGGGAGGCCTGGCGTGCTGCAGTCCATGGGATCACGGAGAGTCGGACACGACTGAGCGACTGAACTGAGCTGAACTCTCATCCATACGTGACTACTGGAAAAACCATAGTGCTGACTGTATGGACCTTCGTTGGCAAAATAATCTCTGCTTTTTAATACGTTGCCTGGGTTTGTCATAGCTTTTTTCCAAACAGCAAGTGTCTTTTAATTTCATGGCTGCAGTCACTATCCACAGTGATTTTGGAGCCCAGGAAAATTAAAGTCTGTCACTGTTTCCATTGTTTCCCCACCTCTTTGCCTTGAAATGATGGGACCAGATGCCATATCTTAGTTTTTTGAATGTTGAGTTTTAAGCCAGCTTTTTACTCTCATCTTTCACTTTCATCAAGAGGCTCTTTAGTTCCTCTTTGATTTCTGTCTTAACGGTGGTGTCATCTGCCTATCTGAGGTTACTGATATTTCTCCCAGCAATCTTGATTCCAGCTTGAGCTTCATCAGCCCAGCACTTCACGTGATGTACTCTACATATAAGTTAAATAAGCAGGGTAACAATATGTAGCCTTGAGGTACTCTTTTCCCAATTTGGAACCAATCCATTCTTCCATGTCCATGTCTAACTGTTGCCTCTTGACCTGCATGTAGGTTTCTCAGGAGGAAGGTAAGGTGGTCTGGTATTCCCATCTCTAAGAATTTCCCACAGTTTGTTGTGATCCATACAGTTAAAAGGCTTTAGCATGTGAGGTATACAATGTTTGGTATAAATATCTATAAGCTGATGGATATATGGATACAGAGCTCTGAGAAGGTACCAGAGCTATAGATGTTAATGTTAATAATAATATTACCTCATAGATCTGTTTAGGAAATTCAATATAAAAAGTGCCTAACTGTACCTGTAACTTAGTAGCTCCTACCCCTCACCTAAACGACCTTCTCTTCAACTTTGTGAATTTATTCCTGGAGTGAGTACCAGTAGTCCTGGACCCCATTTCCCAGACTGCTAAGATCAATAAATGAACAGAAGTAATGACTTTGATATGTGTTAGTCGCCCAGTAATGTCTAACTCTTTGTGATTCCATGGACTGTAGACCACCAGGCTCCTCTGTTCATGGGATTCTCTAGGCAAAAATAGTGGACTGAGGAGCCATTCTCTTCTCCAGGGGATCTTCCTGACCCAGGGATCAAACCCAGGTCTCCAGCATTGCAGGCAGATTCTTTACTGCCTGAGACACCAGGAAAGCCCAGAGGCTTTGATTCCAAGCAATATTCAAGTCCTTTCAAATGACCGATATGGTGACTCTAGGAACATCACACAGGTCACTGAAATAAAGTTTTATATTAGAGCTCCACCAAGCCATTTGGCAGGGGAGAGCAGACAAATAAGATCCCCAAGCTTTCCCTAGAAAATGTTTTATATGGTAAAGCATATGTTAAATCAACAATGTTAAGATTCCAAACCACAAAGTCAAATTTTCTCAATAGGACCTACTACCTTAAGAAATAGATATGTTTCTATGCCTGTTTGCTCCCTCATCAGCTTTTGTGGGTGCCCAGTAATTCTAGAGGTTCTCATGTGGTAATTATACCTATAGTTTGAACACATACCTTTCAAAAAATATATCATTAGTGGAAAATCAGTCCCCATAATAAGATACTACTTACCATAACCCTAGTTACAAAACTATTTCCAAGAAAAAACATTTATAGACTTTGACTGAGAGAAAGATCAGCTATAAATAATAAACATTTCTCTCCTATCTGTGTCATAGATGAAGCAAAGATCTTTCCTTTTTTTCACCCTCAGTTCAGTTCAGTTGCTCAGTCGTGTCCGACTCTTTGTGACATCATGGACTGCAGCACACCAGGCTTCCCTTTTTTCACCAACTCCCAGAGCTTGCTCAAACTCATGTCCATCGAGTCGATGATATCATCCAATCATCCCATCCTCTGTCATCCACTTCTCCTCCTGCCTTCAATCTTTCCCAGCATCAGGGTCTTTTCCTATGAGTCGGTTCCTCACATCAAGTAGCCAAAATATTGGAGTTTCAGCTTTAGCATCAGACCTTGCAATGAATATTCAGGACTGATTTCACCCTACAGCAGGTTATAATTAATCTCAAGAAATTGAGTAGGTGAGTGTATATTATCCATGTTCAGACTTGTGGCATATGTCCAAACTTTGTTCATTTTAGTTCTAAAAAGAATCATCAGGAATACAATTCTTGTCAATCAGCCAATAACTGCCTACACATTGTTCTAAGCACAATTAGTTGAAGACTTAGTTTCCTCACCTATATTGGGCTCTTTCACACCAAAGTGCTTTGACTATGCTCAGAAATTACAAAATTATGCTACAGGAAAAAAAGCCTTGAAATCTAAAGCTCAAATTATTTTTTGCATAGACAGATGGTAGATGATACAGAGAGAGAAAGAGAGAGAGATTAAAGATAGATACTTTATTTTAAAACATTTACATTTTGTATGAATCAGCCAAATAAAATCATTCTTTTTCCAGTGTAAGAAATGCAGATTTCCAGTGAATCCATAAACAATTGAATCCATTAAACATTCACAAAACACAAAATTCTGAGAAACACAAAGATATAGGGTAACATAAGGAAATTTTTCATGATATGAAAATTTTAACCTGAAATAAAAGCATGATCCATTAACCTTATTTCAGAGCTTACACATCCTCCAAAGCCAACAGTGACTTGCAGTTAATGAAAAGCAACACAAAATATTACAAAGTCTACCTACTGTGGAACTTTAACAAGTCACTTTACTCATTTGAACCTGTCTGCCGCCTCTAAATGGGATGATAATTCCTACCAGGCAAGGATTAAGGTACTGGATGTGAAGTTACTGTCACACATTTAATACTAATACAGGCCATTACTATTTATTATCACTGTGATTACTATTGATCTGAACTTCATTTTAAGATAACTTATTTAATCATCGCACCATTTCTTAGCCAATATCAGTTTATCACAAGAAAAAGTATTCATTGTCAAGAGATCTTGTGACCCATTACTCAATAACTAGCAAGTAAGTTAAGTTGTTTGCTATCAAAATGTCATGTCAAGATTCAACAAGATTCGTTAGATCATTAACTGTCAAATTACTGTGTCATCAAGCTGCTATATCTGCTTGACTATTTTATTTTTTTAATCTGAAAATGGCTGCAAGTTTTGCCTGCTTGTCTTTTATACGGAGAACCAATCAAGAATTTCATTCTTTTTATTTGATTGGTAAAACTAGATTAATCATTTTGACATATTAATACATATAAAGCCATAATTTATATTAAATCATTACACAATGCCCTGAAGAAGGTATATCTAAAATATTGGAGTTGATATCTGGTAACAAGAAGAGGATATGTCTTATCCAACATAAAGGTACACCTAAGCAACTAGAGAAATAAACAAGTGATGGGGCAAACCACCTAAAAAATTCAACTTTGATTTAAATTGTCTACTTTTTCCTCTATTTTAGTTTATAAAACGGAATTCTTAAGATGATGTTACTATTTTATTCATGTGAATTCTTTTTAATTTACTATAAATGGAAGGAATTATTTTTCAACATTAAAATTCACTATCCCATACACCATGTCTGTACACAAATTTTAAACTTTAGATAAATACCTAGTGATGCTGCCTCTACTTTGTGGAAAAAACAATAAAGATGAAAATGTCAAAAAAGTTAAACAGGTATTTCTTTTTTCATACAGATGTTCCATAACTTTTAGATGAGAAGTTCTGTATTATTTGAACATAAATGTACAGAATCAGAAGGAAAAGAAAGTTAAATATCTTAATTTACATCACAAAAGGAAAAATAAAATTTTAAAAGATAGACTCAACAATCAAGTGAACCAGAAGTTTCAAATTCTGGGACTTCCCCGATGGCACAGTGGATAAGAATCTACTGGCCAATGCAGGGGACACAGGTTCAATCCCTGGTTGGGGAAGATCCTACATGCCACAGAGCAACTAAGCTCATGCACTACAGCTACTGAGGGAGGTCTGCATGCCTAGAGTCTATGCTCTGCAACAAGAGAAGCCTGCACACAATGTAGAGTAGCTCCCGCTCACTGCAACTACAGAAAGCCTGTGCAATACGACAAAGACCCAACACAGGCAATTAAGCAAATAAAAAATTTCAAATGCTGCAAATGGTCATATATATTTCTTTCTGTTCCCACTTCAACCACACCGAAACTCCCCAAGTGTAGGTTTTTATTCCTCTTGTGCAATTTACTGTCTTCCTGACTCAGTCTTTTACCTCTGTCCCCACTATCAATCCACATCTTACATGGACCACAAGTCCATCCATCCCAGAGCCCAGCTACGCTCATGAACAATCTTGCCAGAGCCATCACTGTCTGCAAACAAATTCCAGATATTGTGGCTTTGGCCACCTGGACCCAGAATATGTTTCCTTTCTTACCTCTTACTATTTCCTAAAACAATTTTTTTTTCCAATTGGTCCTCAAACACTTGTCTGGTTAGACATCTTTCAGAAAGAAAAGAAAACAAGTTGGGAAGAATTGCATACTAATATGGTTCCTGGCTTTCCTTAATATAATAATCTTTGAAGGAATTAATAAATTCTATAGTAAAGAAACTTGTGTCTTTTCTTTTAATCTCATATATTCACATTTTCTTTCTTACCTGACATCAAAACTAATACAATCAAACAAAACAAACAGTCTCACTCTCTTTTCAAAAATACTTACAATGTGTTCTACAGATACACATTAGGAAATTGTGTTCTTAAATTTACCCTGTTGCTGCTGCTGCTGCTAAGTCACTTCAGTCGTGTCCGACTCTGTGTGGCCCCATAGAGGGCAACCCACCAGGCTCCCCTGTCCCTGGGTTTCTCCAGGCAAGAACACTGGAGTGGGTTGCCATTTCCTTCTCCAATGCGTGAAAGTGAAACGTGAAAGCAAAGTCGCTCAGTCGTGTCTGACTCCTAGCGACCCCATGGACTGCAACCTACCAGGTTCCTCTGTCCATGGGATTTTCTAGGCAAGAGTGCTGGGCCCCAGGCAAATTGAATGAGTGTCTATTCTAGGATCACACTTGTACTTTGACACTCTGTGCCCCCTCATTGCTGCCTAGTGACTTGTACATATATCTTATTTCTGCTACTATGTTGGAAGCTGTTTGAGGATCAGATTATATCTACTTAATTTTATAAAATCTTTCAGAGTGTCATAAACACGGCAGAAATATTCATAGTTGTCACCTTAATGAGTGCATAGTCATAGCTTATTGAGGGCAGAGACTTTCAGGGTAGAACGATGAGAATTAGGGGACCCTGAAGAATGCATGAGGAAAGGCCAGTGAATGATAATAGAGCCAACAGAAGTTCTCTCAGCCATATGTAGCCAGGAGAAGAATATTGCTTATACCCTTATGGTGGGATGAGACCCAAATAGAGTTTCTTTGCTTACAACATAGAGGAAGAAGAAGTAAAACTAAATTTTAAGAAACTGCAATATACAGCAGGGCTCTCCAAATGGATGGAGCACATCATTTTGAAAAGGCAGGAATTTTAAACAAGCAATTGCCATATTCTCAACTTCTGTGTATATTTTGCCTGAAACTTAATCTGCAAATCACTAAAAGTTCAGGTTCTCCCTTCTCCCTTCCTCCTTCCCTTTCACACTCAACCAGCTTTCCACATGACAAAAAGAAGTCACAGCCCTCTTATGGCTCATTGCCTCCCAAGGTATAAATCTTCCATGGCAGCATAGGAACAACTTTACTGTTGCTTTAATCAAGGCATCATAATCAACTCTCTTATCCATCCGTATAATTTGACATTTTATATTTAATAATGATATATAAAAGTTTATACAATGTTTATACTGTTTTAGTCAATTGTATGTTAATGTTTATAATGATAACTCAAGTCAGGTAAAAAGTTTAATACTTAAAGACTTTGGTTAGATGAAAAAATCATTTCAATTTATAAATGATCTTTGTTGCAGAGAAGTATGATAGGGTGATCAATAAAAGTCTTTCAAGCATAAAAGTATATTACATTAGTATAAAATTCTTTGCAGAAAGTGGAATGGAAGTACAAGCTCAAGGAGAAAAAAGAGCAATGTAAAAATTCCAATGATTATATCATATTCCAAAGATTATATCTTATATACATAATATATACATACACAAATTATATACATATATATTTTAATATATATGGTTATCAAACTACTTATGTTTTGTATTGCTTAGAATACATTTAAAAGAGTGATGAAATTTAAAATTTTGTAATGTGAATATTTATAATATACTGGTAATTATATACTCTCAAAAAGTTTTCAATTGATTGTGAAAAATGATGAATGTCTATTTTAAAATGTATGATGGGTACATTTTATAAGTTTTTCTTCAAAGAGATATGTGGGCAAAAGTGAGACCACAGGCTTAAGGCTAAAAGGAAGAGGTTTGAGACTACTGGCTACCACCCTACTTCTAGACTAGAAAATAATGAGAAGAAAAAGAAAAAAAAACAGCTACTGTTGTGGGTACACACATATACATACACCCCTCCTCCCTCATTATTCCTAACCCCCATTCTTTGCCTGCCTCTTCCACCAGCTCCACCTCTGACATATTTGGTGGTAAAGCCAAGCGTTTCATTCTTTGGGAAGAACCAAAGACCAGGAACCTTAAATTACTCCAGAGCAACGATCTACGGCTGTCACCTTGTCTTCACCCTAGAATGACCCACATTCATAAAGCTAGAAGTTGCAGCAGGCAATGGAGGCCCCCAGGGAAGCGGAAGCAGGGACACTGGCCAGGTGCAGGAGGACCCTGGAGGGATGAACTTGGGTTAAGAGTACAAAGGTGTTCTGGGTGAAAACTGCAGTACACTGCTTCAAAAGCTGATCAGGCCCAGAGATAACACTGGGACTGGTGGTAGGAAGCAGCTCCACCCAAGGCCTGAAAGATGGAGCAGTCAGATGTGTAGACAGACGGAGTTGAATATTTGTGAGACATTTAGGGGGCCTTGTGAAGAAGAAGAGATTTGGGTTCAGTTGCCCAGAGTAGGACAGTGAACTGAAGGATGTGATGATATGGCCCTGAGTCCAATGTCATCCTTGACTCCTGTTTCTCAGACTGAAGATGTCCATGGTTGTGTGGGTCATATTTATATCTTTTGTTCTGAAACTCCCTCTTAGAATTGCCTTCACTATGTCCTCGTCAGTCCTGGTATCAAAATCACACAGAGGGCTAAGAAAGTATTCACTTGATTAAGGTTTAAATACCCACAGTGAAGGACAAAAGGAGCTTGAGATGCTAAAATATTTCATGTTGATTTACCACATTAAACAAACTCTGAATATAATTACTTGACCTTTCATTTGCCTGTGCAGACCAGGTTACCTCTAACTGAGGGGGGGAAACATGAGATTTCAACAGGTTTCAGGCTTTTGTAGACCTCAAGATTGCAGATTCATGAACAAGAGTCATCATAAACAGAAACAATAGGAGTGATCCAAGTGTTTAGTATCATCACATACATCAGAAACAATGCATTTGTCTCTAACCCACACACAAATGCATACATTTCCAGATACTTACCAAGAGGCAGATTCATTTAAGATGGTTGACTATTTCAGTTCAGTTCAGTTCAGCCACTCAGTCATGTCTGACTCTTTGCAACCCCATGGACTGCAGCATGCCAGGCCTCCCTGTCCATCACCAGCTCCCAGAGTTTACTCAAACTCATGTCCATTGAGTCAGTGATGCCATCCAACCATCTCATCCTCTGTCATCGCATTCTTCTCCTGCCTTCAATCTTTCGCAGTATCAGGGTCTTTTCAAATGAGTCAACTCTTCCCATGATGTGGCCAAAGTATTGGAGTTTCAGCTTTAGCATCACTCCTTCCAGCGAATATGCAGGACTGATTTCCTTTAGGATGGACTGGTTGGATCTCCTTACAGTCCAAGGGACTCTCAAGAGTCTTCTCCAACACCACAGTTCAAAAGCATCAGTTTTTCAGCGCTCAGCTTTCCTTATAGTCCAACTCTCACATCCATACATAACTACTGGAAAAAACATAGCTTTGACTATATGGACCTTTGTTGGCAAAGTAGTGTCTCTGCTTTTTAATATGCGGTCTAGGTTGGTCATAACTTTTCTTCCAAGGAGCAAGCGTCTTTTAATTTCATGGCTGCAGTCACCATCTGCAGTGATTTTAGAGCCCAAAGAAATAAAGTCTGTCACTGTTTCCACTGTTTCCCCATCTATTTGTCATGAAGTGATGGGGCCAGATGCCATGATCCTGGTTTTCTGAATGTTGAGTTTTAAGCCAACTTTTTTCACTCTCTTCTTTCACTTTCATCAAGAGGCTCTTCTTCACTTTCTGCCATATGGTGGTGTCAGGTTCTTGAGATTTCTCCCGGAAATCTTGATTCCAGTTTGTGCTGCCTCCAGGCCAGCGTTTCTCATGAAGTACTCTGCATGTAAGTTATATAAGTAGGGTGAAAATATACAGCCTTGATGTACTCCTTTCCCTATTTGGAACCAGTCTGTTGTTCCATGTCCAGTTCTTTTTTTTTTTTTTTTTTCCCCATGTCCAGTTCTAACTGTTGCTTCCTGACCTGCATACAGATTTCTCAAGAGTCAGGTCAGGTGGTCTGGTATTGCCATCTCTTTAAGAATTCTCCACAGTTTGTTGTGATTCCACAAAAAATATTTTCTCCGCTGAAAATAGTCAAAACAGTTAACTTAGGAAAACTTATTTCTGACCAAAGAAAAGTTCTCTGGAGTTCACTTGGATAAATGTTTGTCTATTCCTGGGAACTGTGCTCTGTGACTTAAAGAAATGAGCACTACCCTGGAATCAGATGACCTCAATTCCAACCTAACTCTACCATTTACTGTTTGGTTACCTTAGACCTCAGTTACTTCCTCTGTAAAATGAAGATAGTGCACGCCTCAAGGGATTGTAAAATTAAAATAAAAGTAAAATTGTTAATGTCAATGTTAATTAATTTTCTTTTCTTATGATACCTGAAAGGTATTATGCCTGCATTAAGTACTTGGATGTGAATTGGTCTCCACCTGAGAGCAAAACAGCAATGAACTGAAATAGAAATATAAAAAAATAATAAGCACATCTTTATTGGTTTAGCAAAAAGGCCAACATTAGAAAAAGCAAAAACCTGCAAATTACATGAATCTAGGTTAATTGTTCAGGAGGTTTTTCTGGTTGCAGTGAAGACTTAAAAATTTAAATCACTGTATTCACAGATATTCAGATATATCTAATTTAGCCTAAATTGACCTCTCAAGATAAATAAATGAGTCATATAATGAGTCACATAAAAATATTAATTTTTTAAATGAAAAAAATCAAGAAGATGATTTTATTTTAAGGAACTAAGCTTTATTTTTTTGAGAAGCGACTAGAAGGCTCAGTGGTAAAGAATCTGCTGACCAAAGCAGGAGACACAAAAGACACAGGTTCGATTCCGGAGGAGGAAACAGCAACCCACCAGTATTATTGTCTGGAGAATTCCATGGACAGAAGGAGCCTGGTGGGCTGCAGTCCATGGGGCCGCAAAAGAGGAGGACACAGCTGAGCACACATACAAAGCCTACAGAAATGCCAGTAGAAAATATTTTAGGCAAAAATAATAATAGTTATTATACTGATATTAATAAGTAGCTAAGATTGACTGATACTTATTACCAGATACCAACTGAGTGCTGGTATGTTACAGACATTGGTAGGGAACATTTATATATATTAACTCCTCTTAGCCCCACAACAACCCTACAAAATAGGCATTATTACTTCTGTGACTGTTATTATTATGACTTTATGAAAGAAGAATTTGAGGCCCAGAAAGGTCTCCCAACTAGAAGGGAGAGGATCCTGAAAGTTGGCTTGCTTAACTGCTAAGGGATAATGCTATTGGAAATAGTCTCTGAGACCTGAGGAAAATGAAAATAAAAAGTAAACGGTCAAAGGGGCTTTTTCCTTCTGATTCTCTTCTCACTCCATGTCCCCATGGGGCTGATATAAGCACAGATCTTTTGTTAGAGCCAAGAAAAGGAGCATATTCTGCCTATATCAATTTTATTAGTGCCAATTTAGTTACCCTTTTAACAGTATGATTTGAAACACTTGCGAACATAAAAGCACTGGTAAGATTTCATTGTTGTTTTTGTTTTTACTGGTAAGAAAGACAATGTTGATATAAAACAAACATAATTGAGAATTTTCTAAATGTACACCTATTTTTATTTTATTATGCTAAATAAACCCTTTAGTGTGTTATAAAACACATGATATAATAATAAGTTCCCATTTACCACATCAATACAAGAAATGGTAACAATTTTCTATATTATTCAAGACATAAAAAGGTAGAGAGATGCCGAGTAAAGTCCTGGCTTTATGGTTATTATTGTTGCTGCTGTTGCTCCTATTTCCAAATTTGTGGTACTTTTCTCAGGAATAGTAACCTGCCTAAGAAAGTGAATCCTATTTGCCTTAAGCAAAACAGTCACTTCTAATCCATGCTTAGGATTTCAACACAATCATCAGGTATTCAGTGCTGGCATGCATGCTGTCTTTTCAGCATGCCTGACTCTGTGCAACCCCATAGACTGCAGCCCTCCAGGCCCCTCTGTCCATGGGATTCCCCAGGCAAGGATACTGGAGTGGGTTACCATGCCCTCCTCCAGGGGAACTTCCCAACACAGGGAGCAAAGCTACATCTCTTGGATCTCCCACATCGCAGGCAGATTCTTCACCCACTGAGCCACTGAGGAAGCCCCCAGACATTTGGTAACACTTTGAAAATACAGCTTGGATGACTCAAATTCTATGCTCGTGCCTGGGAACCCTCTCTAACTTGTAAAACCATTTGTAGGTCTCAAGCAATCAGGTATGCACACCTTCACAGAAAGCGAGTGACAAAATTTGACTAGTTTATCCGAGAAATAAAAGGAAAACCCAAAACAACATGGTCTCTGTTTTAAGGAATGAGCTCAAACAGAACAATTGCATACTAATGGTGATAATAAAAGCAACAACCAAATGAACATTTAATGTCATAGACACTGTTTAGACTTGGCCTAAAATACCTAAAGACAGTGTCCATTTTGGATCTACATCAATCTCAAAATTATTTTAGCCATCAAGCAACTTCTGTTGTTTTGCATGTGCCAGTGATGAGATAGGCACCAGGATCAAGTGTATAATTAGTAGACAGACACAGCCTCTGACCTTGTGGAGTCAATGAGACTGGATTGAGTGAGGGAGACCAAGAAGTGATGGACAGTGGTAAGATGATGAAGAGAGATGGGAGAAACAAGAGTAGAAAAAGATGGGCAGAAGAATGAGAGTGACATAATGGAATACATTTAAAAGTAAGAAAGAGAAAAGTTGTCCCCAAAGACTCAGAAGCACTCAGCTCTGCTTTATTCAATGATCTGAGAGAACACTGAATGTAACTTTTTTTATAATACCAAAACCTTTCATTATCATAGCAGTCTTCATAAGGAGTCTAACTTTATATTCTTAGATTAATATTTATAGTTTCTAAGGCAAACAGTAGGTTTCCATATTTTATTATATTATCTTTCTTTTTCATTAAAACTAACATGCTGCAGAGATCAAGATCTAACAATGAGGTGATAAAAAATGAAAAACTGTAAATGTCAGCTCCTTATGAGGCCATAATAGCTTAATGACTGATACTGCATCAACAGTGTATGTAGAAACAATACACACAGTATACATATATATTTTTAATTAATCATATCATCTGTATTATTTTTTAGAAAAGTACTATAAGCAGGAATAAACAAAATTACTTTTGTGTAGCCATAAAAAGTATTTATTTCTAAAATAGCTTTTTACTATTAAATATGTACATTACATGTACAATATTAATACATAACTTTATATATTACATACCTCATGTAATCAGTGAAAAGCCATGATTATTTATAAAAGAACATTTTTAGCCATTAAATCACTATATCATGAGTCACTGAAATTTTCAAGCACATTTTTTGTGATAAAATTACCTTATAGCATATTCCCTCCATTCCTTTATAACTCTTCCTTCAATAATTAATTAGAAAAAATGAATTTGTATTAGTTTAAAGAAACTATTTTGTGACAGGAATGTTAAATCTCTGTCTCAGACAAAAACATTTACACAGTTTGCTTTAACCATAATTAGGGAAACTATGACCAATGCAATATTCTTTGTATAAAGAAAGAAAGGAAGCTAGCTATAGCAGAGCCTCAGTAACTCTAGTGTGGTATCAAAGATGATTTAAATAGGATTCTTTAGCATTGGATAACCTAGATAAAATCAGTGCCAGAAATTCAATGGAATGAAATAAACATGATTTTGTGGTTATCTTAGAGTACAGCCTAATGAGAGAAATAGCAAGATGTAGAAAGTATCTCTATATGTGGGCATTTAGAGAAAGAACAGGAATGACTATTTGTCAATAACTCAACCTTCAATTCATATACTATACACAGCCTATGAAACATTTCACATACTATAACTCTGGTGCTGTAATCTTACATTGGAGTGGAGCTGGTGCTACTCCAAACCTGTCTCATTGGGTAGTCACATATTTTTCTTACATGCCACTGGTTATAAGACATTTTTTTAAGTTCTTCTAAGAATGAAAAAAAGCATTGCCAATTAAAGATAGCATGCCCTTGTTTGTAAGACACATCCCATTTCCAGAAATACTAAAGTATGAAAAAATGTGCATCTTGGAATCAGTGAAATCTCATAAAGAAAATTCCATTCAAACTGTCCTCTGGTCTAGTCTTTAATTTATATTATGAATGTTTCCCCAGTGACCTAGGCTGGTTCATGTTTCATACCCAATATCAGAATAGCAGCAAGTCTCCTTTATTAAACTCTGAAGAGTCAGCTCCTTTTTCTGTCAACATAGCCACTTCGGAGAACACCTTTAATCATATCTCAGTGCCTCTCCCCTGATGGCTCCTAATGGCTACAGCAAGATCTGTACCATCCTTGAGAGTAAGGTAGCCCATGCTTTTCTAAAGTGCTTCCTGCCAAGTATCATCACAGCATGTCTCCTTACCACCCATGTGATGGGTTGGTATTGTCCCAAAGATAACACTGGAGCGACTGGCGTTAACAGGGAGAGAACACAAGTTACCTGACTGGGAATAAAAGATACACGAACAAGTTGCATAAAGTTAGGGGAGGCAGAATATGAATCTAAGCTTCCTCCAGGCCCTCATACCCCCTATGATGTTCGCTGCTGATCATGATATCTCCTGGTTGGAATCCGTGGGGCAGGAGTGGAGATGCAAACACAGACTTGTGGACACAGCAGGGGAAGGAACAGGTGGATGAATTGAGAGAGCAGCGTTGAAACATATACATTACCATATGTAAAACAGACAGCTAGTGGGAAGATGGGAACTCAGCTCTGAGCTCTGTGATGACCTAGAGGCGTGAGATGGGGGGAGTGTGGGAGGGAGGCTCCCGAGGGAGGGCACATAAGTATGCCTAGAGCTGATTCAGATCATTGTAGGGCAGAAACCCACACAACATTGTAAAGCAACTATCCTCCAACTAAAAATAAATTAACAACAAAAAAGATCCTGTCATTGGATTTTCGATACCCTCCTGTCCTCCAACAGAGCACCAGCTATGCTGAAGACCTTAGGTATGTGGTACATACTAGAGTCTGGGGGGCCACAGTTTATGGGGTTGCCAAGGGTCGGATACAACTGAGCCACTGAGCACACACACAACATGTACATGCTGGCCCAAAAGGTGTGAGAGCCAGTACAGCTCTGGCACATTCTGATTAGTGGCTTCAGGACCAGGTAAAACAAAGATCGGTTCCCCAGGTGTAACATCCCCCAACAGAACTGTGTTTGGAGCTAGAAATGTCTCCTTTATCCCCATATATGCTTTATTTCCAATTTTGCTTTTTTGTTGGAAAAGAATATCTTTTTATGTTGAATGTTACCAGAAGTCTCTCTCACTGAGCAGGCACAGAGAGACTTTGTGACATTCAGTATGACTCATGTGGGCATTGTCCTGTCCACAGCAGAATGGGGCATTAATATTTCTATGTCTAACCATTTCAAGTCTACTTACAAGTAGAATAAGCTGCACAGTTCAAAGTGTGGAACATAATGGCTGTTGGAATTTTGATTCCTTAGGTGAAACTTCTGATATTCTAATGACACTTTATTAAAGGGAGAGAAAAAAGTAGCCTTTTGAATCACAGAAAGTTCACTTCCAGCACCTACCCAGAGACATCTGTGAAATGACTAGTGAGAGGAAAATGCATCTCACAAGGAAGAATCTTACCTCTGAACTCTTTCAGTTCTGTCCTCAGATCAAGAAAACTAATCATTAGGGGGAAATGCCTACACTGTTTTATTTTTAGCTCTAGTAAGGAGAAACCTATTATTTCTTTCACTCCCTGGATGAGACAGAAAATATTCTCTAGGAGTCTAATAACATAAAATATTCTGCTGATTTTTCCAATTGTGGGGATACACCTATATTTTATTATAAATGGAGGATAAATTATGAGTCACAGAAGTAAAAACTGATTTCTAAAATTCTACTTTGGTTACAGATAAGATAAGGATGACCTGATTCAATATGTTCAGTTCAGTTCAGTTCAGTTCAGTCTTTCAGTCGTGTCCGACTCTTTGTGACCCCATGAACCGCAGCATGCCAAGCCTCCCTGTCCATCACCAACTTCCAGAGTCCACCCAAACCCATGTCCATTGAGTCAGTGATTCCATCCAACCATTCATCCTCTGTCGTTCCCTTCTCCTCCTGCCCTCAATCTTTTCCAGCATCAGGGTCTTTTCCAATGAGTCAACTCTTTGCATGAGGTGGACAAAGTACTGGAGTTTCAGTTTCAACATCAGCCCTTCCAATGAACACCCAGGACTGATCTCCTTTAGGATGGACTGGTTGGATCTCCTTGAAGTCCAAGGGACTCTCAAGAGTCTTCTCCAACACCACAGTTCAAAAGCATCAATTCTTTGGCCCTCAGCTTTCTTTATAGTCCAACTCTCACATCCATACATGACTATTGGAAAAACCATAGCCTTGACTAGATGGACCTTTGTTGTCAAAGTGATGTCTCTGCTTTTTAATATGCTGTCTATGTTGGTCATAACTTTCCTTCCAAGGAGTAAGCATCTTTTAGTTTCATGGCTGCAATCACCATGTGCAGTGATTTTGAAGCCCAGAAAAATAAAGTCAGCCACTGTTTCCACTGTTTTCCCATCTATTTCCCATAAAGTGATGGGACCAGATGCCATGATCTTAGTTTTCCAAATGTTGAGCTTTAAGCCAACTTTTTCGCTCTCCTCTTTCACTTTCATCAAGAGGCTCTTTATTTCTTCTTCACTGTCTGCCATAAGGGTGGTATCATCTGCATATCCGAGGTTATTGATATTTCTTCCGGCAATCTTGATTCCAGCTTGTACTTCCTCCAGCCCAGCATTTCTCATGATGTATTCTGCGTATAAGTTAAATAAGCAGGGTGACAATATACAGCCTTGATGTACTCCTTTTCCTACTTGGAAACAGTCTGCTGTTCCATGTCCAGTTCTAACTGTTGCTTCCTGACGTGCATACAGGTTTCTCAAGAGGCAGGTCAAGTGGTCTGGTATTCCCATCTGTAGTGACTATAAATGGTCCTGACATCTCAGGACCTGGCACTGTGATGCAGTGGCAGTGGGAGGTACTCTCATTGACCTGTCATTTTCCTACACTTCTGGCCTGGGGAGATAGCGCGAGATGGACTACATGGAATGGGTTTCCCCACAAGAAAGGGGAGAGCAGGTACTAGAAGAGTGCTGGACAGACATTAACAATAGAGCTTTCTCTGATTTTACCTTTAATATCAGTTTCATGTTTCTACATGGTATTGACTCCTGATCAGTGGAGTGGAAACACAGCAATGTGTTAACTACCATTGACTAATTATTGTTAAATAATAATTGAAAGAAAATCTATTTTCTATTATGTAGATGCCTGTCCCAGATCTATAGGATGCCCTCTCAGTATTTTCAGTTTTTTCAGTTTTTATTTCAAAATAATTTTTGATCATCCTTTATACTGGATGCTGGGGGTGTTTTAATCTTCACTCTAGTTATATATATTTATGCCTTGAGAATTTTATGATATACCAAAAATCCACTGAGACACATAGAGCTGTATCATTTTCTTGTCTTCTGAGAAAGCTGGCATATATTGTTAAATGTAGATAAAATGTGTTTTAACAAAAGTAATTCAGAGTTATCATTGGTAAATAATGAGATATAAACAGGAAAATACTGAAAATTAAGTTCTTAAATTGGATTAATTATTAACTAACTACTCATTTGGAAGTGCAAATCCAATATATGTAACTGCTTGATTAAATACATTTTTACTTTGATAAGATAAAAATGTAATAATTCATTGCTTTTTTCACATTTATCCAGCTCTTAGGATTATAGTTTATATTTCAGACAATTAAGAATGCCAGGCATTTCATCACCTGTTAGGATGGGTTCTACAGCAAAGAGAAAAAAAAAAAAAGACATCTAACTTAAACTAGCTTAAATATGAAAGACCAAAGTAGGTTAAACCTTAGTTTGACTTAATTAAGAGAGTTTTCTACTTTATACTCCTTTGTGGGTCAGCATCCTATTGATAACTGAGTCTGGGGCTCACATCCCACAGGAAAACATTGAAAAGAGAAATCATTTGCAAGTTTCCTGGAATAGCAAGATCAACTTTTCCAGGAACCTTCAGCAAACTTTTTTCATAGGTTTTAACCCAAATTATATCAAAGACCCATTTCTACACTAATCAGTGACAAACATATTAAAAAATCATTTTTACCCCTAGAAGTGGCAAAGGACCAGCTATTCCTTATGGTAATTAGCAGCACTAAATCACACTTCTTAGAGAAAGATAAAAGGGCAAAATGGGTCTTGGGTAGGCACCAACTACTCCCCTAGGATGAAGTTCAAGCAATATATTTTGCTTGAGAAAATGGGTGGAATACTTAGTTTAGAAAGGTGTTCAGTATGTAGACTTTCCTGACATCCTATTTTTTTGCTTTAAGAACAATAGTGTATGCTTATGTGAATGCTCAGCCATGTCAAATTCTTTGCGATCTCATGGACTATAGCCTGCCAGGCTCCTCTGTCTAGAGAATTTTCCAGACAAGAATATTGAAGTGGGTTGCCATTTCCTTCTCCAGGGGATATTCCTGACCCAGAGATTGAACTCATGCCTCCTGCATTGGTAACAGATCCTTTACCCCTGTGCCACTGGGTAAACCCATAAGAACAACTATCAACTAAAATGAAATCAGATTTTAAAATCACTAATAATCTCACTTCTCTAACTCAATTTCCTTTAAGATTATGGCTTTATTTTTTTCAACTAATTACATTATAAACATCTCTGTATATTGTGATACAGTTTCATACCCCTATTATTAATTCCTTCATAAAACATTGACAAGCTCGTGCATATAACTGACAATGTTTAATTGTAGAATTGTGCATGAGTGCGTGCTCAGTCGTGTCTGGCTCTTTGTGAACCCATGGACTGTAGCCCGCCAAGCTCTTTTGTCCAAAAAATTTTCCAAGAGAAAATAGTAGAGTGGGTGCCATTTCCTACTCCAGGGGATCTTCTTGACCCAGGGATCAAACCTGCATCTTTTGCATCTCCTGCATTGGCAGGCAGATTCTTTACCACTGCACCACCTGGGAAGTCCCATTGTAAAATTAATTTAAATTTAATTCTAAAGTATTTGGTTGTTTCCTACATTTTTCATCATTTTCATGATTTGAGGGTAATTCCTTATTTTCAATCTATCTTAGAAGTAATGTCATTGTTCCCATGAAACAAAAATGGCAGCGTGACTACTTTGTCATCTGAATGCCACTTTTAGACAATAAACTCTAGATCCCAATAAAACAAAGAAGCATCTCCTGATATGATACAGACAGGGAATATACTGTATTTGAATGCCAGAAAAATCAAGAACATCATTTCGAAGGAAAATGTACTAGACTATAGACCAGAAAACACGTTACAGAATAATGTTTGCGAAGTCTCAAAGAGGCTTCTTACCATCTTTAAAGAACCCATTCATATAACATGATGTCAAGAATAAAATGACAAAAATAGTCTCTGCCCTCTCTGCTGCCAACAGATGGGGAGATTGTTTGACAGTACATTGTAATTTTTGAAATAATATTTACTTTTCTGCTTTCAAAAGTAATATATGCTCATTGTGGACTTTTTTAAAAATTCAGGAAAAAATATATAAAAGCAAATATAAGCTATCTGTAAACCTACAGTTCAGAAATAACTCTTAATATTGCCTTTAATGTTGTTTTTACAATTTGTATTTTAATGCTATAAAGTTAGATGTAGTTTTGTACCCCCTTCAATACTTCATATTGTGAAGGGTGATTTCCAGCAGTAGAATACCAATTCGAAATTGAGTGACACATTATATTTTGATAGACTGCACTTTATGTCAAAGTAATTAAAAAAAAAAAAAAAGATCTTCAATACACTGACATCAAGTCTTTCTCTGTAAAGTAAGCAAAGAAAATTTCTCTGATGTGATCACCAGGCAGCAGTCACAGAAGCAGTGGATTCCTGATGTTGTTGCTCTCTTACCCAGAAATACTTAAAATGCAGGGTACACAGTGAGTCAGCAGGCATGGGGCTGTTCCCCACTAACCCTGCACACTCCTCCACATGCATAATACAAGGCGGACATCATCTCAGTGCTCTACGAACTTTAATTTTAAGTGAAAACCCTAGGGTCAGAACTCCACACGGCAGCTGTCCACTCACCAACTGAGGGTGTGTATAGCACCACCAGCTATCTAGTCTGACAGGCTCAATCCCTGTCACCTGGCTTGAGTCTGAAGTCCCAACCCAGGGACTAGAGCCACCCAACCCTACTATGCCACTCTCATCATTTTTTTTTTTTTTTTTTGTTACTTCACATAACTTGTGGGATCTTAATTCCCCGATCAGGGAGACCAGGGATTGAACCCAGGCCCTCAGCAGTGTAAGCCGGGAGACCTAACCTCTAGACCACCAGGGAAGTCCCCCAAATGTTCTACATAGTGTTATCTTAGAAAGACAAGACAAAGAACCAGAAATCTACTTTTCTGAAAATAAAAGTTTTCAGTCCCTCGTGGACACCTTTGCAATTCAAGTAGATGGTTGGCCCTGGAAAGGCAGTCTGGAAATAAAGTAGAAGACTGTCTTTTTAATTGCTTCTACAAAATGATGTGGGCTTCTCCCTAAGATTCGGGATAATATTCTACGGTCTGTGTGCACCTGGGGGTGACAACTGACAATGCAAAAGTTTACTTAGTTTCCCTTCCCACCAGTGACAGCAACGTGGATGCTTCTGTGTGTGAGTGTGATGCAGTTGGAAACATCAACATTGCCAACTCTTCTCTCTCCCTTGATCTATTTTTGCAATATGTCTTTTTCATCAATTACAGTTGGGCATTTGTGCATAGTCTGCCCTCTTGGATTGGAATTTCTCTTCTACTGAATTTTCACTGTGATCACCCATGAAAACTGCATGGCAGGATTTGGAATCAGAACTGCAGGCTCAATGTTCTCTCCACTACATAACTGTGTGTCTTTAGTCAAGTGATTAAATGTCCTGAAGCCTCAGTTTTTCCTCATGTGAAAATGGAGTGAAAATGTCAGAACTTCTTATGTTGCAGTTATTTTGAGGTTCCAGTGAGATAATGTTGATCTGAAAGTTTACTCACTAAAATACAAAAGTAATCATAGCTTCCATGCTTAAACCCTTGAATGGCTCTCTCATTTATAATAAGGTTCTCAATACTTATAATGTCCTTTCTTATCTTGCCTTGATTCTATCCAGCATCATTTCCTGTATCTTCCTGCTGGCACTTCAACACATTAGCCACTTCATTCAGCCATTTCATTTTCAAAATAAACGGGGGGCGGGGGGGATTAATTTGACTATCTTTTTAAAGCATATGCTCTGCATGCTGTTCTGAGAAAAAATCCTTTGAATACCAAAATGTAATATTAATACAGGTGATCTTTGTATTATGGCTCTATGTCTGGGCTTTATAAAAGATGGGTTTACTCATTTCAAAACTGTTTCGTACTCAACAGGTGGTATGTCCTGTTTGACTAATTCAGAGTGGAGTCAACAGCAGACGGATAAACAGCTTGGCATCTGGCTTTGGCCCTGCTGCAGAAATGCCAAGAGAAGCCCTAGCATCCCTCATTACCTGCCTTTTCTAAGGTTTCTGTTGTCACAAGAATGGCTCATTTTGTGGCTCCAGCAATGCTTGAAATTGACTGTCTGGTATCACAGAATGCCTGACCCTGACCAGGGGGCAAATGTCAAACCATGCCAGAATACACAGCTTGGTTTCAAACTGACTAACAAAATTCACTTAGGGGAAGGGCATTGTGCTGATTTGATGCCAAGAACTGTGGAAAATTATTCCGTCCTTAATTTAAAAGTTCACTTTTCAGCTTGCTAGTCAGCCATGGTAAACATGAAAGTTATAGAAACATATCCACCACTTTTATCCTTTTTCCTGTGTTTTGTCACTTCCACTCCTCAAAAACTCACATGGAAATACAAAGCACTCAATGCGGTCTGCTTTTGCTATGGATTTGCTTCGGGGGGATTCCCAACAAGCAGCACTTGAACTGGGTATTCTTAGACAAGAGAGTAAGGGAGCGCTTTCAAGAAACTAAAGGAAACAGGCTGGACAGGAGAAGAAGTTTGACAATGATGTAACTTCAGAAGTCTACCTTCAGACTTCAGATGCCATGTGGGGCCACCCAAGACAGATGGGTCATGATGGAGAGGTCTGACAGAATGTGGCCCACTGGAGAAGCAAATGGCAAACCACTTCAGTATTCTTGCCTTGAGAACCCCATGAACAGTATGAAAAGGCAAAATGATAGGACACTGAAAGATGAACTCCCCAGGTCGGTAGGTGCCCAATATGCTACTGGAGATCAGTGGAGAAATAACTCCAGAAAGAATGAATGGATGGAACCAAAGAAAAACAACAACCAGTTGTGGGTGTGACTGGTGATAGAAGCAAAGTCCAATGCTATAAACAGCAATATTGCATAGGAACCTGGAATGTTAGATCCATGAATCAAGGCAAATTGGAAGTGGTCAAATAGGAGATGGCAAGAGTGAACGTCGACATTCTAGGAATCAGCGAATTAAAATGGACTGGAATGGGTGAATTTAACTTAGATGACCACTATATCTACTACTGTGGGCAGGAATTCCTTAGAAGAAATGGAGTAGCCATCATGCAGTAGCCATCCAAAATGCAGTACTTGGATGCAATCTCAAAAACAACAGAATGATCTCTATTCGTTTCCAAGGCAAACCATTCAGTATCACAGTAATCCAAATGTATGCCCTGACCAGTAACCCAGAAGAAGCTGAAGTTGAACAGTTCTATGAAGACCTACAATAGCTTTTAGAACTAACACCCAAAAAAGATATCCTTTTTATTATAAGGGACGGGAATGCAAAAGTAGGAAGTCAAGAAACACCTAGAGTAACAGGCAAATTTGGCCTTGGAGTAGGGAATGAAGCAGGACAAAGGCTAATAGAGTTTTGCCAAGGGAACGCACTGGTCATAGCAAACACCCTCTTCCGACAACACAAGAGAAGACTCTACACATGGACATCCAGATGGTCAACACCAAAATCAGATTGATTATATTCTTTGCAGCCAAATATGGAGAAGCTCTATACAGTCAGCAAAAACAAGACAGGGAGCTGACTGTGACTCAGATCATGAACTCCTTATTGCCAAATTCAAGTTGAAGAAAGTGGGGAAAACCACTAGACCATTCAGGTATGACCTAAATCAAACCCCCTATGATTATACATTGGAAGTGAGAAATAGATTTAAGGGACTAGATCTGATAGAGTGCCTGATGAACAGCAGACAGAGGTTCGTGACATTGTACAGGAGGCAGGGATCAAGACCATCCCCAGGCTGGATACATGAGACAAGTGCTCGGGCCTGGTGCACTGGGAAGACCCAGAGGAATCAGGTGGAGAGGGAGGTAGGAGGGGGGATCGGGATGGGGAATACATGTAACTCCATGGCTGATTCATGTCAATGTATGACAAAAACCACTACAATATTGTAAAGTAATTAGCCTCCAACTAATAAAAATAATTGGGGGGAAAAAAAGACCATCCCCAAGAAAAAGAAATGCAAAAAAGCAAAATGGCTGTCTGAGGAGGTCTTACAAATAGCTGTGAAAAGAAGAGAAGTAAAAAGCAAAGGAGAAAGGAAAGATATGCTCATTTGAATACAGAGTTCCAAAGAATAGCAAGGAGAGATAAGAAAGCCTTCCTCAGTGATCAATGCAAAGAAATAGAGGAAAACAAAAGAATGGGAAAGACTAGAGACCTCTTCAAGAAAACTAGAGATACCAAGGGAACATTTCATGCAAAAATGGGCCCAATAAAAAACAGAAATGGTATGGACCTAACAGAAGCAGAAGACATTAAGAAGAGTAGCAAGAATACAGAAGAACTGTGCAGAAAAGATCTTCACAACCAAGATAATCACAATGGTGTGATCATTCACCTAGAGCCGGACATCCTGGAATGTGAAGTCAAGCAGGCCTTAGGAAGAATGGCTACGAACAAAGCTAGTGGAGATTTGATGAAATTCCATTTGAGCTATTTCAAATCCTAAAAGATGATGCTGTGAAAGTGCTGCACTCAATATGCCAGTAAATTTGGAAAACTCACCAGTGGCCACAGGACTGGAAAAGGTCAGTTATCATTCCAATCCCAAAGAAAGGCAATGCCAAAAATGCTCAAACTACCGCACAATTGCACTCATCTCACACACTAGTAAAGTAATGCTCAAAATTCTCCAAGCCAGGCTTCAGCAATATGTGAACTGTGAACTTCCAGATGTTCAAGCTGGTTTTAGAAAAGGCAGAGGAACCAGAGATCAAATTGCCAACATTTGCTGGATCATCGAAAAAGCAAGAGAATTCCAGAAAAACATCTATTTCTGCTTTATTGACTATGCCAAAGCCTTTCACTGTGTGGATCACAATAAACTGTGGAAAATTTGGAAAGAGATGGGAATATCAGATGACCTGACCTGCCTCCTGAGAAACCTGAATGCAGGTCAGGAAACAACAGCTAGAACTGGACATGGGACAAAAGACTGGTTCCAAACAGGAAAAGGAGTATGTCAAGGCTGTATTTTGTCACCCTGCTTATTTAACTTATATGCAGAGTACATTATGAGAAACGCTGGGCTGGATGAAGCACAAGCTGGAATCAAGATTGCTGGGAGAAGTATCAATAACCTCAGCTATGCAGATGACACCATTCTCATGGCAGAAAGTGAAGAACTAAAGAACCTCTTGATGAAAGTGAAAGAGGAGAGTGAAAAAGTTGGCTTAAAGCTCAGCATTCAGACAACTAAGATCATGGCATCTGGTCCCATCACTTCATGGGAAATAGATGACGAAACAGTGGAAACAGTGGCTGACTTTATTTTTGAGGGCCCCAAAATCACTGCAGATGGTGATTGCAGCCATGAAATTAAAAGACCCTTACTCTTTGGAAGGAAAGTTATGACCAACCTAGATAGCATATTAAAAAACAGAGACATTACTTTACCAACAAAGGTCTGTCTAGTCAAGGCTATGGTTTTTCCACTAGTCATCTATGGATGTGAGAGTTGGATTATAAAGAAAGCTGATCACCAAAGAATTGATGCTTTGAACTGTGTTGCTGGAGAAGACTCTTGAGAGTCCCTTGGACTGCAAAAAGATCCAACCAGTCCATCCTAAGGAGATCAGTCCTGGATTTTCATTGGAAGGACTGATGTTGAAGCTGAAACTCCAATACTTAGGCCATCTGATGCGAAGAGCTGGCTCATTTGAAAAGACCCTGATGCTGGGAAAGATTGAAGGCAGGAGGAGAAGGGGATGACACAGGATGAAATTGTTGGATAGCATCATTGACTCAATGGCCATGAGTTTGGGTAAACTCTGGAAGTTGGTGATGGACATGGAGGCCTGGCGTGCTGCAGTTCATGGGGTCTCAAAGAGTCAGACACAACTGAGCGACTGAACTGAACTGAACTGAACCTTCAGACCAGTCTCATGAGGAACTTTGAAGCATGAATTGAATCTTATATATGGGATCAACTAGAGGCAAGAAGGCTATGCTGTCACCCTCTCATGTCAGCCAGTCACTAGTTTATGGCATTTTCAGGCAACTTGGCTCTTATCCACAAGAGCCAACGTCCTGAAGAATGCAACTGTGAGCTCTGAGCAACCAGCACCTACAGTATTTGGCTATGGTGGCATCATCCTAGTAATGGAGATCTGGGCAGAACACCAAAGACTGTGCCCCCTCCATAGGCCTAGTATATTCATCCCATAAATTTTTGATATTATTATGATGTTCTTATGAGCATTTATTTTTTGGTAAGGAAGCCTAAATAAAAGTAAGGATGAACTTTGAGTTCTAAACTGGGCCATACCTACTCTAATCTCATAAAAATAACAAGAATCTGAGAATGTGGAAAATATGTAATTTACTTTTATCCCAGCAAATTACGGATAGCTGATCATGATTATAGGAAACTCAAGCAAGGGAAACCTAACAGGTTTGTTAGTTTGTTTTGTTCTAAACCTTTTTTTTTCATTCTACTATTATTATTGCAAAGGATTACTCTTAGAAGACAAGTAAAAGTCAACACGTTCTTTAAGATCAAAACCTGTGATGACAAAATAGTGATTTTTCTCACCAGTAAGAATGCAGTAAAATTTGTCTCTGTTTGAGGGGAGTCAATCCAGAATTTCAATTTAGAATGGAAACTATTGTGCATTAGGTAGCATTTTACGGGAAAATAGTTTTATTATTATTAAAGTCCAGTGATTTAGACTGCTATTCAATTCTGTTTAGTCTTGTACTTTCTTTGAAAGCTTTCAATCACCCAAAGTCATCATATCCAAATACTCAGGAACACTGTTCCTCTCTTTTACCAGATTCTCTCAAGCTTAAACAAATAAGCATTTTGGATTTTACTTCTCATCTAATGCTTTGTTTTATTTTGTTTTATACGGCCGGGGACCCAAGGGCACTAATAGGCCAGACCTAAAAAGTTTTAAACTGTGGATGACCACTTATGCAGACAATCCTGATACTACATCAATGCCTATGGCAACATTACAGGCACATTTCAACATTCCAGAACACACATAAGTGAATGTATCAACAGATTAGCCTGGGACCATAAACCATCAAGAAGTACAGAAATAGTCTCCAAACCTTAACCTTCACAACTGCGCCAAAAGCAAAGAGAGTTTTACCCTGAAGATAATGAGGCTTTCATTTCAGTGCCTTTCTCTTGTTCCCTTTTTGTTCAAACCCTGGGAATGACCCTACAATATATTTTCACACATTCATCTATTTTTTTTAATTTAGCAGAAGCAGTATAATTAAGATTCCTTTTTTAAAAGAGGAACCCCAAGTTATAAATTTCATGTCCTTGGAAACTTAGACAAAACACATGGATTCTACCATGCTTACCTATTACCAGGACTATGTTTTCCTACCTAAGTAGCCAGGTTGCGATGTATTGAGAGGAACTGATTCTTTTGTCACCAGCAACCCACACAGCTTCAGGACATGGCAAAAGATTCAGTGCCTGCTTTCATCAACCCTGTGGCTAAAATCTTAATTTAGAAATGCTTGTCATGAGTATTCCTACTCCATCTACCAGATGCACTAGAATGCACAGCCTCATGGTCTCTTCTGGTTTCCCTGTCCTGCTTGCCACACATCCTTACATGACGGTCAGGCAAAGGGCACCCATGCATTTATCTGAGGATACAAGATTGTCTCTTTATTAGTGGGTCTGTGACACCTGAGTCTGCATATGCCATTTAAAAGGCCACAGCATTTTAGATCCAATCACAAGGCTGCCAATTAAGGTGTCATTTATCTTTGAATAAAAATCATTTGGGGCTGTTTTTCTTTTATCCCCAGGCTCGTATTTACTGTAAATTTCCAGCAGGCAGTATGGACCGGCTTCTTAACCTGTTTGAAAACTATCTAGTGCAGATTAATTTGCAAATAGACACTAAATAAATACTCGTTGATGATATGTGATGATTTGGGAAAGATTTTCATTAAAGGTGTTTGATGGGGATTAAATCTTTATGAAAACACTTCTGAGCCAGGGTGACTTTCCCAGAGTCATGACTGAACCATTTCAACAGCCACTAGATATGGAAATCTCTCATATTTACACCAGCTTCATGAATTATATAATGCCACTGAAACCTGAATCCATTAATAGAGTCAGAAAATATGTTTTAAAGTCAGAGAAGAGCTAAAAATGGTTTCTTCTCCTCTAACTGGAAGACAGAAATACCAATTTTGTTTGACGAAGATCACTCACCAGTGCAAGCTCCTCAGCCTACACATTAAATTCTAATTTTCTCTAGACCTATTCATTTACTATTTCAACAAAATATATTTCAAGTATTTTAGAACAAGGAAATATACTCCAAGACTTAAAATAATAAAGTGACTTTGAAACAGCTGTCCTCCCTAATCAGGTATGCTTGTTTCTGTAAAAATAGAAAAAAGAATGCCCTTTCTTGTTTCTATTTAAAAAAAAAAAGAATGAATTTTTTTTTTCTTTTCTTCATCGTTTGAGTTGATAGGACTGAGCCGACTCATTGGAAAAGACCCTGATGCTGGGAAAGATAGAAGGCAAGAGGAGAAGGGGGTGACAGAGGATGAGATGGTTGGTTGGCATCACTGAGTCAATGAACATGAGTTTGAGCAAACTCCAGGAGACAGTGAAGGACAGAGAAGACTGGTGCGCTGCAGTCCATGGAGTGGCAACAAGTTAGCCAAGACTGAGCAACTGAACAACAACAAGAAAGTTCTCCAATTCTTTTCTGTCTTGTCAGTGCTCCCTAGGGAAGGCAGGGATTTCCTTCTGAGGTCATGTAATGGAGGCAATATAATTTTATAAAACCAAAGAAAGAAAAACCCAAATTCCTGCCCTCTTTTGTTCTCCTTTTTATTCTAAGGACAAGGGCAGAGGTCTGGGTCACTCTGCTTATACATTCTAAAGGAGTAAGGAAGAGGGCCATCATGGCCTCCTCTCTCCAGATCTTCCCATTTAGGATTTCAAGGCCCTGATAGCAGTGTGTGTCCCTATCACATAAGTTCTACCATCTGAATTCTGACACTCAAAGTGACACACTAGGGGGAAAAATAGCAGATCCAGTCACTAGGTGTTCATTGTTGTTGCTAAGTCTGAACATCAAAAAATCACTGTCCATTAGAGCATAATAGAAAGATAGGAAGGACCAGCTTCCTTGGTGGTTCTGTGGTAAAGAATCTGCCTGCCAATGCAGGAGACACAGGTTCAATCCCTGGTTCAGGAAGATCCCCTGAAGAAAGAAACAGCAACACAGTATTCTTACCTGGGAAATCCCATGAATAGAGGAGCCTGACAGGTTACAGTCCATGGGGTTGCAAAAGAGTCAGACAGGACTTAGCAACTAAACAAGAACAATACAGAAAGATCATTAAGAATTTTCATTTTGGTCATGATATCTCCAGCTGATAGTAACCTGAGTTTAGTGATCAGATTTTTTATTTATAGGAAACACCCGTGTTAGTTAAGTAGGCAAGGGTGCCTCTCCTGCTCCTTTGGTTCCCTGGGACCAGAGCTGGTACATAGCAGATACTTCCACAGCTGAGCACAGGTCAATTTCCAAGGCAAGCACCAAACTTAGCACTATAAACCATACCACTTACGGGTTTAGAATGGCTGTTTGGGTCATGCTCTATTTGTAAGGGAGACTCAAGAGAAATACCAACCTCTTTCCCAGGAGCCAGAACTCTGGACAATCATATATGCAGCAAGCAGCACACAGGATGAGCAATCCCAGGCATCTTGGGAGACTCGGTGACGGCTTCAACCCCTAATTCTGAGAGGACAAAGGGTACATCTCCTCAAAGGCCTCAAACCCATGTTAACTCTTGACCCATGGCAGATCCTTGAGAGTAGGGCCTGAGAGGAGCCAAGTGTTTGAGGATCTTGAAGTGACACTGCCCACAGATACACAAAATAACCTCTGACCGACAGGCCACTGAAATGTCACAGAGAGATTTAATGGGAAAGAAGCCTGGTTATTTATCATATTTCTTTGCTGAGGACCCCCAAATACTACCAATGATCATATTACCTATAGAGGACATTATTTACACTACAAATTTACCAACTAAACATATAGGGATTTGAATAGTGTTTTTCACGCCCAAAGAGGCACTGTCAAATAACAATAGTAGTGACAACGCTGTGTTTAGTTGTTCAGTCGTATCCGACTCTTTGCGAGTCTGTAGCCTGCCAAGCTCCTCTGTCCATGGGATTCTCCAGGCAAGAATACTGCAGTTGGTTGCCATGCCCTCCTCCAGGGGATCTTACCAACCCAGAGATCAAACCCATGTCTCCCACATTGCAGGCAGATTCTTTACTGCCTGAGCTACCAGGGAGGCCCAAGAATACTGGAGTGGGTACCTATCCCTTCTCCAGGGGATCTTCCAGACTCAGTAATCAAACTGGGGACTCCTGCATTGCAGGGGGATTGTTTACCAGCTGAGTTACCAGGGAAGCCCAGAAGTGACAATAACAGCTAACATATACTGAGCACTTAGCACGTGAAGGGACTTGGCCTAAGGGCTCTGTACATTATTTCACCTGACACTCATGGCATGCTTCTAAGGTAACAGATACACTAGTAAAACAGTATATTTATTTATATAGTGAAAATACTTAGCTTGTATCCCCACGCTCCCATTTATATATGGTGTGACCTTGTGTCAGTTTGCTTGACCTTGTTCAAGTTGCTTCATCTCTTAGTCTCAGTTTCTCCCTAAGAAAATTAAGAACCCCATTTCCTGCCTTCCATACCCCATAAGATTATTGTGAAGATTAAGTGATAAAGGATGAAATACCTTGCTACACACTAGTAAACGCACAGGTGAAATTATTTCATTATCTACAAAATAAGGTTTTGTGTGTCCACTTGTAGCCACTGGTAATCTTGAGATGGAAAATGTTTTCAATGCATGACTGCTTGCCAACACAGGAAGGTTGCCCTAAAAATGACAACCTTTCTGTTAGTATATGCATCACAAACCTCTTTTAGCATGGTCCACCAAAACAGAGAGAGCACATATAATCTATATAATACACCTTGAGATTTCCATGAAATGTGTAAAAAAAACTTTCATAAAAAACAAAACAAAAAAAGTTTTGTGAAAGCTGCAGGTGGTGAAATTATTGATTCCATCTAGGCTTTATTTTAATAAGTTCCTTTACAGGTGGCTTTTTATTATATCCTACAAGCACTTGAAAGGTGTTTTAATAAACACTTCTCTTTGATAACTGCCAATCTTTTTCATCATCTCCCTGTGTCCCACAGAAGTTATCAACATCAACATGCCGTATCTTAAAAGTCTTCATTAACCAGGGCTAATTATTTGATAGTTAGGCCTCTCTTTTCCACTTTAAGTTCTTAATCAATGATTCTGCAGAGAGTTGCTTCTTAGTGTGAGATTTTGTGGATTTTAGGTTTTTCCTCCATTTTGGGTCACATCAGGGCTACTTCTGTGAAATTCAATTAGAACCTTATAATAGTTCTCTGTAAACTTCATTACTTCAAAAAAGAATGGGAAGATCTTGAAAGGAACTTACAACTGCTGGAGAGAGTTTATTAACACTTTGTCAGAAAATGTAGTTTTTGTCTTAGGCAGATCAATCAAACCCACTTCAAATGGCAAGTCCCTTCACTCCCAATGTGAAAAACACAGACTTGTCTAGCTCCCTCAAAAAATATTTTAAAACCCTCCAATTCTTCACATCTATAACACGACTGAAAAAAAATTCCCCCTTTCAACTTTAAAAAAAAGTCACTTTTCATTTGACATAATGATTATCTGCTGCTGCTAAGTCGTTTCAGTCGTGTCCGACTCTGTGTGACCCCATAGACAGCAGCCCACCAGGCTCCCCCCGTCCCTGGGATTCTCCAGGCAAGAACACTGGAGTGGGTTGCCATTTCCTTCTCCAATGCATGATTATCTAGGGACCATAAATGAGTTAGTTTAAAAAATGTATTATTTTAGAGTAATGCCTAGAGAGAAAGAAAATTCTGTAATGTTAACAAGATTTAAAGCTCATTTGCCATACTCTTTAATAGAAAGCAAAGGCGAAGTCAGCTCAGTAAATCAGCACAATTATGAGCATATTAAAAAAGGGAAGGAGTGTCCTGGTGGCTCAGACAATAAAGAATCTGCCAGCAATGCAAGAGACCTGGGTTCAAACCCTGGATCAGGAAGACTCCTTGGAGAAGGGAACAGCTACCCACTCCAATATTCTTGCCTCAAGAATTCCATGGACAGAGGAGCCTAGCAGGCTGTAGTCCACGGGGTTGCAAAGAGCTGTACATGACTGAGCAACTTATCCACTTGAACTTGGTAGTGATAACAGCAAATGATAAGCACTCAGAAAAAGCAAGACATTAAAACTGAATGACAGAACCCACAGAGCAGACATAATAATCTGCATGGACAGGAAAAGAGGTTGATAAGGAAATCTAACATGACAGAGGGATTATGAACTGAATACAGAAATATTCAGATAGTCTTGGGATGGGAGGGGCTACAAGTAGCAGTAAGGAGACTTTGAAGAGTTACTTTCAGATAATTAAATGCAACATTTTGAATAGACAGCTGTCTATGTGATTGTTAGTACAAACTTCTGATATTCCTTTATGGGCTTTATTTCTGCTTTCTCTTAAATTGTAAGCTATCAAAAGACAGAAACACACTGCCTGTCTCCATCATAACTAACTCCTTTACAGCACCTGGTTCAGTGCTCTTGCAATGTTCTATAAAGTGCATTAAATTTGTTTGATGGACTAGATGTCTTAACCATATGGCAAAAAAAAAAAAGTATTTATACAGCAATAAAATCAGTAACAATCATGTCAGTTCTATTCACTGTATGTGTGGCCTCTACACCAAAAAGGTATTACTTTTACTAGCTAAAGAGTATTGCTTCTGACTGCCTTGAGGTCATACAAATAAATAATCATGCAATGAATTTCTCTTTAATAATTTCTTACAATAAATATTTATACAGTGCTTATAGTTTACATTGTACTATTTGGGGATATTATTCCATTTAACCTCACTTAATCCCAGAATATTTCATTGAGCTTCTGTTAATTTTCTAGTAAATTTCTTGCCTATATCTCCACCCTACTTTAAGCTTCAAGTAGCAAGGCATTTGCTAAAAGAAAAAAGAAACACACAAATGTCTACAATCGCTGAATTATAATTTATCCTCTGATTCCTTCAGTTAATGTGTAGGTTGTTAGCTAAATTTAACATTCTGACCTTGTGTACCAATTTAGTAGATGAAATTCAGTAAGGATTATCATCACAACTAAAAATAACACCAAAGCTATCAAAAAAAATTCAAGTCTGTAGCACCTTTGGTGAATCTTTTCCTTTTTACTCATTTTCATTCACAATTAGTCTCTTGATAAAGAAACTGAATTATTTGGTAGGTTTGTCATTATATTTCTGTTTTGGCAAAAAGACTCTGATCTCATCATAAGAAAACTAATATGCACTAAAGGAAATTAGACACTAAGATCACTTTGGACCATGAATCATAGCCAAGATTCAAATGTTAAAATTTGAGCTGTCCCTTCCCAAAACTCTTAAAAGAGCATTATCCTGCATTTGCCCTTCTAAATTTCCCTCCTTCCAAATTTTGGTAACCTTAAAGCAGTAAAATTGGCATGTAGGAACCCAGATTTCAATGTCTCATTTATCTGCCCTCTGAGACAGTTGATCTCATAGTACTCTCTAAAATTTCACCCCAAGTCCATTCATTTATGGCTGATCTGCTAAAACAATCTGAGTTTAGTTGCTACTATGAAAGCGTATTTGCATTTGGATAAAAATTTTCTGGAGAACTGATGATTTCAATACAAAAAAAGTGACCCCAGTGATGGTTACTTCAAATATACATCAATGGTTATATGGCAAAACATATGAGAATCATATCCCTACAACACTGCCACTCATTCACCTACTCTGACTAATCATGGGCTAGTTCTGACTACAAGTCCAAATACATTTGCCAGCTGTCCATTAAAGTGAACAAACTGTGGGTCCTACTCTCAGAGAGTTTATGCTCCAGATAAGTAGTTCTCAACTGACAAGGATTACCTGAGCCTCTCTTTTAGGGGTTCTAATGTGCTGTCTGAGGCAAGGATCCTGAGTTATCAGAGCTAAATTCAGAAAATTCTATTCCAACCAAGAAAAGGTGATAAATATAGATGGAAAATATATATGCGTGTGTGTCTGTGTGTGTGCATGCTAAGTCACTTCAGTCGTGCCCAATTCTATCTGACCCCACAGACTATAGCCCGCCAGGCTACTCTGTCCATGAGATTCTCCGGGCAAGAATACTGGAGTGAGATATCATGCCCTTCTCCAGGGGATCTTCCCAACCTAGGGATTGAACCTGTGTCTCTTCTTTACCAGTAGCACCACCTAGGAAGCCCCATATAGATACATGTGTGTGTGCTAAGTTGCTTTAGTCATGTATGATTTTTTGTGACCCTATGGACTGTAGTCGGCCAGGCTCCTGTGTCCATGGGATTCTCCAGGCAAGAATTCTGGAGTGAGTTGCCATGACTTCCTCCAGGGGATCTTCCCAACCTAGGAACTGAACCAATGTCTCTTACATCTCCTGCATTGGCAGTCAGATTCTTTACCTCTAGCGCCACCTGAAAAGCCCCATAAATATACATACTTATACCTATGTGTGCGTGCCTATATATGTATGTGTGTATACCTATGTATGTATGTAACATACTTGTACCTGTATACATATCTGTGAAGTGAAGTGAAGTCTCTCAGTCGTGTCCGACTCTTTGCAACCTCATGGACTATAGCCCACCAGGCTGCATCCATGGAATTTTCTATGCAAGAGTACTGGAGTGGGTTGCCATTTCCTTCTCCAGGGGATCTTCCCAACCCAGGGGTCAAATCCAGGTCTCCCTCATTGTGAGCAGACGCTTTACTATCTGAGCCATGAGCGAAGTTCCTATGTATCTATATGCATATCTATAAATGTATGTGTACATATCTGTACCTATATATGTGTACATATTACTTTGAATAAGTGCTAAAGCAAAATGGGGAGAAAGTGCCAAGAAAAAAGAAGTGTAATATTAATGTCATTGAATAAACCAGAGGGAGCTTTTGAGTTTCATTTGAAATGGTACCATTTCCTTTTTATGCTGAGGAAACACTATGAGTAAAGTATGCGGATAGGATCTTGCATGGCACACTGGGGGAACAGAAGATAACTGGGGTGGGTGTGGGTGTTGAGGTAGGTTAAGGTTCATGGAAGAAATGTTTTTTCTTTCTCCTTCAGTTGTAAGTCTTTAATAACTTGATGAGCTTATAAGCCAACGGGGGTCCAGGACAAAAGGCCAAACAAGGCTTAAAAACTGAAATTCATATAATAAGATTAAAAAGAAAAACAGAAAGTTGAAATCTAGTCAGCTACAGCTACCTGAAAGCAAAAAGAGCATGTCAACCCAAATTTCATGGAACTGAACATGAGTCTTAGCAATGGAGCAATATAATTTGAATGAAGATTGATGGCTCTTGCAGATTCATATTCTTAACGATTTCAGAGAATTTTCTTAGGACCACCTAAAGCTACAAATGCTGGGAGGGAAATCAGAATCACTGAAAAACCACATGTGCCTAAAATAAAGGCAACTGAAATGAGAGTAAAAGGGAGACTGCTCTCTTTCACTCCTTTGATCTAGTAAGGGAGTCAGAAGTGCCGATAGCCCAATAGAATCATTCCATGACCCTGAGAAACAAGGTTGAACCCATTCTGTCAGTGAGTGGGTGGGAAGTGGGTTGGCTTAAAGGACAGGCCAGCAATATTTGGAGAAGGAAGGGCTTTCCTGGTGGCTCAGACAGGTAAAGACTCTGCCTGCAATACAGAGGCTTGGGTTCAATCCCTGGGTTGGGAAGATCCCCTGGAGAAGGGAAAGGCTACCCACTCCAGTATTCTTACCTAGAGAATTCCATGGACAAAGGAGCCTGGGGGGACAAAATAGCCTACAGGGTTGCAAAGAGTCGAGCCCGACTTAACGACTAACACTTTCACTTTCAGCAATGTTTACTCAGTTAACTCAAGGGAATGTCAACAGTAAAACTTTGAAATTCCTCTTCTGAGACAAACTCTACTGGTTCACAATATAGAGACCTGAAAGGAGACATCCTTAAACCTTGTTTATCACTAATTTTAATGACGAGAATGAAGCAAAATAGAATGAACAGAATATAATATAATGTAATATTCCAACCAACCAAAATAACTATTTATTTGTGATCCTGGAGTCCAAGTCTCTTAAGACAAGGTTCTTCATAGCCATCTTCGCTTGAGCTAGTCACTTTCCTGTTTTCACTCTACAAACTACTTTCTTCCTTAAACATTCTCTTAGCTTCTACATCACTGTGTTCTAAATTGTTTCATGTCTCAAGTGGCTCTTCTCAAATTTTTCTTAAAATGTCTGAATGTTGGCATACCCAGACCTTATTTCTCAGCCCTCTTCTCTTTCTTTCCTTAACTATATCCTTTCTCTTCTTCAGTGACTCTGAAGTGTAGACCTGGGACCAGCAGTCACAACATAATCTGGGAAAGTTAGAAATGAAAATTTGGAGGCCCCGTTTCAACATTACTAAACCAGAAACTCTGAGGATAGGGCCAGCAATTTGTGTTTTAACAAGTCAACCCTGTATGTGATTCTGTTGCACACTAAATTTTGAGAACCACATCTACAGATTGTCTCATCCAAATGCAAAGCATCAATGTATGCTTATCAATGTATGATTAAGACTCCTAAATGCACAGCTCCCACCTGATCCCTACCCCAGATTCCAGATGGTATACTCAACTGCTAGCTTGACACACCCACTTAACTGTCTACCAAGCATCTCTAACTTGTGTGTGTGTGTGTGTGTGTGTTAGTTGCTCAGTAGTGTCTGACTCTTTGCAAGCCCATGGACTGTAGCCCAAGGGTTCCTCTGTCCATGGGATTTTCCAGACAAGAATACTGCAGTGGGTAGCCATTCCCTTCTCCAGGGGATCTTCTCAACCCAGGGATCCAATCTGGGTCTCCTGCATTGCAGGCAGATTCTTTGTCATCTGAGCCACCAGGGAATATCATCTAACTCTAAGTTAATATTGTCTAAATAGAACTCTTGACTATTGACTTCTCCCAAATTTGTCCTCCCATTTGCTCAGTAAATGACACTATCATTCAATCAGTTGTTCAAACTAAAAACTTGGAATTCATCTTTGATTCCTCTTTCACTCATCCCTTCATCAAATTCACCAGCAAGCCCTGTCAACACACATCCAAACCACATTCAAGGATCTAATTACTTCTCTTTCTTTTCACTGTTACTACTTTAGTCCAAACACTATCCAGGAATACAGAATCAGCAAAATTAAAACAAAATAATTAAAACAGAGATTTTATGATTTTAAGGAATCAGAGGCAATGTAATATTATAAACATAAAAAAGTGGAGGGTCTCAGATCAGAAGTACAATTAATACATCTTTAGGAAGCCAAAAAAGAGGAAAACTGAGAAAAGAAGTTAGTGACACTTAAGAGGTTAAGGTAGAATTTAAAAGACTATGTAGACTTAAGGCACACATGGAGAAATATTTTGAGAAAAAAAGGAAGAAGATAAAAGTTGGCTTTGATTTTCTCAAAAAGTCAGCCCTGAGGACATCTCCTAGGAGAAATGACTAAGGAGTTGAAGAAGGAAGCAAAGGTTTGAACAGTCCCTGCAAAGAAAGACAAGTTTAAAAAAACAACAAAAGAAACAAGTAACTTAGTTAACTTTGATGTAAACCTGCGTTCTGGGGTATCTGACCACTTCTGTCTAGAAATATGCTACAGTGAATATGGGATAGTTCTCTTTGTGGTAGGTCCTCAGATGATTTAAAATTTAATTTGGATTATCACATATTATTTCATTCATAGCACTTGGTCAACCATGAAGGGAATGGAAGTACTGGACTTGATATCATGCAAAATTTATTCCAGGAAATTATATCACAAATAATATAGACCTTCAGTTCAGTCAGTTCAGTCGCTCAATCATGTCTGACTTTTTGGGACCCCATGAACCGCAGCATGCCAGGCCTCCCTGTCCATCACTAACTCCTGGAGCCACCCAGACCCATGTCCATCGAGTCGGTGATGCCATCCAACCATCTCATCCTCTGTCATCTCCTTCTCCTCCTGCCCTCAATCTTTCCTAGCATCAGAGTCTTTTCAAATAAGTCAGCTCTTCACATCAGGTGTCCAAAGTAGTGGAGTTTCAGCTTCAACATCAGTCCTTCCAATGAACACCCAGGACTGATCTCCTTTAGGATGGACTGGTTGGGTCTCCTTGCTGTCCAAGGGACTCTCAAGAGTCTTCTCCAATACCACAGTTCAAAAGCATCAATTCTCCTGTGCTCAGCTTTCTTTATAGTACAACTCTCACATCCATACATGACTACTGGTAAAACCATAGCCTTGACTATATGGACCTTTATTGGCAAAGTAATGTGTCTGCTTTTTAATATGCTGTCTAGGTTCGTCATGACTTTCCTTCCAAGGAGTAAGCATCTTTTAATTTCATGGCTAGCATTTCTAATTACATGAGACTTTTTTCACTTCCTTGGTAACTATTTACATCATTATTTGGAAAAGATACCTACTCCAGCATCAAAGTATGGCAGAAAGATAACTTCTAGCTAAAGTAAAAATGATAAAGAGAAAACTTCCTGAATGAAAAGAGATGAGCCTTGACCAAAACTAGAGACATAAGCTGACCCCATGTAATTCTATATCCACATTATAGTATACAAAATGATAATAGAATTTGACTTCATACATAAAGGTTATTTGATTTACTGAATCTACAGTGGCAAAGGTAAGTACTCCTATTTAAAGTTAAATTTGTTTTTTCTATTTATTCATTTAACTATTAATAACTTCAACTGGATTATTTCCATGTGCCTGGCACTATTGTAGGTGTCTGGGATATAGAGTTGTAATCTGCATCCAAGCAGCATGTAATAGACTGAAAGGCAGCCAGTCAGCACATCTGGAGAATGCTGCAGGCATCACTTCATAAATCAAAGAAAGGGCAGCTTGACCAGACTAGAGGAGTCAGAGAAGGCTAAAAGCTGATCCTTGAAGGCTTAACATGAGTTTTCAAGATGAAAGGAGAGGATATCCTGACCTCTCTTTTCTCATATATCCGGAATTCTCTACATAAATGCTACACAAAGTGTGAACTGGATTAGGGTCAATCCACAAACTATTTCTGTACAAGTACAGAAGATAAAGTAAAGGTACAAGATAAAGTAAATACATAAACTGAGAGTAAGCATTTGGAAATTTTGGTATCAATTTGACAAGGGTAATTCCAGCTGAGCTTTTTCAAATCCTAAAAGATGATGCTGTTAAAGTGCTGCACTCAATATGCCAGTAAATTTGGAAAACTCACCAGTGGCCACAGGACTGGAAAAGGTCAGGTTTCATTCCAATCCCTAAGAAAGGCAATGCCAAACAATGTTCAACTACTGCATAGTTGCACTCATCTCACACACTAGTAAAGTAATGCTCAAAGTTCTCCAAGTCAGGCTTCAACAGTACATGAACCATGAACTTCCAGATGTTCAAGCTGGCTTTAGAAAAGGCAGAGGAACCAGAGATCAAATTGCCAATATCCGCTGGATCATCGAAAAAGCAAGAGAGTTCCAGCAATACATCTATTTCTGCTTTATTGACTACGCCAAAGCCTTTGACTGTGTGGATCACAATAAACTGTGGAAAATTCTGAAAGAGATGGGAATACCAGACCACCTGACCTGCCTCTTGAGAAACCTGTATGCAGGTCAGGAAGCAACAGCTAGAACTGGACATGGAACAAAAGACTGGTTCCAAATAGGAAAAGGAGTACATCAAGGCTGTATATTGTTACCCTGCTTATTTAATTTATATGCAGAGTATATCATGAGAAATTTTAGGCTGGAAGAAGCACAAGCTGGAATCAAGATTGCTGGGAGAAATATCAATAACCTCAGATATGCAGATGACACCACCCTTATCGCAAAAGTGAAGAGGAACTAAAAAGCCTCTTGATGAAAGTGAAAGAGGAGAGTGAAAAAGTTGGAGTAAAGCTCAATACTCAGAAAACTAAGATCATGGCATCTGGTCCCATCAACTCATGGGAAATAGATGGGGAAACAGTGGAAACAGTGTCAGACTTTATTTTGGGGGGCTCCAAAATCAACTGCAGATGGTGATTGCAGCCATGAAATTAAAAGATGCTTACTCCTCAGAAGGAAAGTTACGACCAACCTAGATAGCATGTTAAAAAGCAGAGACATTACTTTACCAACAAAGGTCCGCCTAGTCAAGGCTATGGTTTTTCCAGTAGTTATGTATGGATGTGAGAGTTGAACAGTGAAGAAAGCTGAGCACAGAAGAATTGATGCTTTTGAACTGTGGTGTTGGAGAAGACTCTTGAGAGTCCCTTGGACTGCAAGGAGATCCAACCAGTCCATCCTAAAGGAGATCAGTCCTGGGTGTTCATTGGAAGGACTGATGTTGAAGCTGAAACTCTAATACTTTGGCCAACTCATGCAAAGAGTTGACTCATTGAAAAGACCCTGATGCTGGTGGGGGACTGGGGGCAGGAGGAGAAGGGGACAACAGAGGATAAGATGGTTGGATGGCATCACCGACTTGATGGACATGGGTTTGGGTAGATTCCAGGAGTTGGTGGTGGATAGGGAGGCCTGGCGTGCTGCAATTCATGGGACCACAAAGAGTTGGACACGATTGAGTGACTGAACTGAACTGAACTGACAACGGTAAGTATAAGCCTATTGAATCTAGTAATTAAAAGTTAGGATTTGAATTTTGGATATATTTGCTTTTATCTAGTTATGCTAATAATTCATTTTTATTTAGTTTTCAAAAAGTACTGTCTATGATGTGTTGAAAATGTTTTTAAAAACTAAGCTGAAAACATGTCCACACAAAAACCTGTACACAAATGTTTAGAGCAGCTTTATTCATAATTGCCAAACTTGAAAGCAACCAAGATGCCCTTCAGTAGATGGATGTATATGTAAATTGTGGTACATCCAGACAACAAAGTATTATTTAGTGCTAAAAAGAAATGAGCTATCAAGCCATAAAAAAACATGAGGAGGAAGCTTAAATGCATATTACTAAATAAAAGAAGCTAATTTGAAAGATTATATACTGTATTATTCCAAGTGTTATATATAACTTTCTGGTGAAGAAAAACCTGGAGACAGTAAAAGAATTAATGGTTACCAGGGCTTGGGGGAGGGAGGGATGAATAGGTGGAGCACAGAGGAATTTTAGGACTGTGAAATCGTACTGCATTATATTATAATAGTGACTACAAGTCATTATACGCTCGTAAAATCCCATAGAATGTACAACACCAAGGGTGAAACCTAATATAAGCCATGAAATTTGCTTGATAAGATTGATAGCTCCTCTGACTATGTGAAACATCATGATAACCTCTGTGGGAGCCAAGAAAAATGAGGCAGAGGTGGTAATTATTAATATACACCACAAGTCACAAATCTGGTAAAATTTGACAGTAAAAAAACTCAAATATTTTAGCAATATATAAGGTAGAATGCAAAGCCCATTTAAAACCATGCTCAGAGACAATAAGAATCATCAGTGTAATGAATATTACTGTTTTTATCTTTGTGGAATAATACTACCTATACAGACTTCTTAACTTTCTTTTTCTGTTTATCTAGCATATTCTCCCATGCAGATGCAGAAAAATGATAACTATAAAGATTTAAATTTGCTAAGTCCCTATTATGTGCCAATGTTCCAAAAATTTTACAATGCATTATCCATTTGCTTCTCATGAAACACTGTGAAGTAGATATCATTATTCTGCCTATAATACAGATGAGAAAACTGAGGCAGAGATACAAAATAATCTGATCAAGTCCAAATGGGTTCTAAGTGTCAGATCCAAAATCACTGCTGATGGTGATTTAAGCCATGAAATTAAAAGATGCTTACTTCTTGGAAGGGAAGTTATGACAAACCTAGACAGCATATTAAAAAGCAGAGACATTACTTTGTCAACAAAGGTTCATCTAGTCAAGGCTATGGTTTTTTTCCAGTGGTCATGTATGGATGTGAGAGTTGGACTATAAAGAAAGTTGAGCACAGGAGAATTGATGCTTTTGAACTGTGGGACTCTTGAGAATCCCTTGGACTGCAAGGAGATCCAACCAGTCCATCCTAAAGGAAATCAGTCCTGGGTATTCATTGGAAGCAATGATGTTGAAGCTGAAACTCCACTACTTTGGCCACCTGATGCGAAGAGCTAACTTATTTGAAAAGATCCTGATGCTGGGAAAGATTGAGGGCAGAAAGAGAAGGGGATAACAGAGGATGAGATGGTTGGATGGCATCACTGACTCGATGGACATGGGTCTGGGTGGACTCCGGGAGTTGGTGATGGACAGGGAGGCCTGGTGTGCTGCAATTCACAGGGTCGCAAAGAGTCGGATACGACTGAACGACTGAACTGAACTGAAATGTCAGATCCCAGAAAAAGAAATATATATAGTTCTACTTTATTTTTTCCATAGCTACTTAGCATTTCTGGGCTTCCCTGGTAGCACAGCTGGTAAAGAATCTGTCTTCAATGCAGGACCCCTAGGTTCTATCCCTGGGTTGGGAAGGTCCCCTGGAGGAGGGCATGGCAACCCACTCCACTATTCTTTCCTGGGAATCCCCATGGACAGAGGAGCCTGGTGGGCTACAGTCCATGGCGTTGCAAAAAGTCGGACACAACTGAGTGACTAAGCACAGCACAGCACTTAACATTTCTATTTTTTAATTTAATGATTTCTATTTTAATAGATATTTGGATGATTTTGTTTTAGTATTATAAATAATTCTGTGACATCCTATACTTTATTCACTTAAATTATTGTTTTTATACAATAAATTCCCTTATGGGAATGTGAGATCCCAGGATTTAATACATTTTGATTATTACAGATTCTCCTCCAAAATGCTAGCATCAATTGACGCTCACACCAATCATGTATTAAAGTTCTCAGCTATGTATCCTTTCCAAACACCATACATTATCACTTAAAAATTCTTTTCACTCTTACGACCAAAAATATCTTACTATTGTTATAGAAACTTTAAAGTCAATTATAAAGATGTGATATTTCTGTAGTTGACTATACATGGCATCTGGGCTCAGGAATCAAATTCCTATTTCTTACTTCCCCTTCTTCTCTGCCTGGGGAAAGAGGGAAGGAACACTCTGAGACCTCCCCAAGAAGCCCTGGCACTAACTACAACCAACAAGGTTTGGCCAAGCCTGGACCAGTTTTGAAAAGTGCTAATTCAATTATCTTCCAACTTGCTGAAGTCAACAACCTGTCACTCACTCATCATGGGGCATGAGGCTCTTATTTGATAACTTATACTACTACGTTAGTCAAGCAGGATTGTTTTTCCTCTTCACTGTCCTCTACCTTAAGCCCACCACGTAATTCATTTGCATGACATTTCTTCACTTGAACTATTTGTCCTTTAAATGGCACTTTAGCATTTAAGGTCCTCTAGCTGTCTTCCTTTCCCTTCTTCCTTCAGCTGACACTTTTCCTAGAAAAGCCTTGATACTCACGAAGTCTGAAGTCTTCCGGTGATACCAGCTGTAACAGGAATGGAAGCATGACTAGCACTGTGGAACATTATGTCTCTTTAGCATGGGTTGGCTCAGGATATAGAAGCTGGGCAGCTGTAACACAGACAGAGGCCGCGGCCATTTCCCGTCTATTTTATGATCATCCTGTTTCATTACTTTGTGCTTTCACTACATTCTGGCCTAGCAGTCTGTAGCAGCAGGCTAGAGAGATAAGCCTTCTGGTAATAAATAAAGTAGAAGGTTAAAACCACAAGAAAGGCAATGTGGGAAATCGTGATGACAAGGCCATATGTTTAGCCTTGGATGTGTCCTCCAAGAGTATTTGGGAGCCTCTTTACCCTCTTTTAAGAGGACTTCGCATTTGTACTCTGCCTATCATCCAAGCATTCATAAAAGCACATGCTTCACAGCCACGGGGAAAGATTGCTTGGCAGTACACATTTCTCATTCTAGGGTTAAGTACCCCCAAAAAGGCACAGTGCAAGTGCGTCCACTCAAAATAAAATTCTATCGAACTCTGAATTATACTGAGAAAAAAATTTACAAAGATAACAATTTACTGATGATTAACCACAAAAAGGATGGCCCTTAGATACGCAAATGTGCAGATAACAGAGTTCTGTAAAGGGATGGTACACAAATAGGAAAACAGTAAAGTCAAGCATATTTAATTAACTGAACAATATGACCAACTGATAAATAAATAGGGGGTGGGGAGAAATCCTGGCTAGTGTCCATCATGTTATCCTTGACACATACTGGCTTGCATCACGACCGCCGGAAAAAAAAATTCACATAATATGCAGCTCCTCATTTTACTTTCATTCAAGTCCTCAACTTTAAATATGGATCTGAATTCCATTGTTAGCGATGCATATCCCAATAATTGTTTGGGAAACCAGAGAATAATGAGAGAAAGTTTCAATACTTTCCTACGCACAGGAAAAAAATAAATCAGTACAGACTCAGTAATATTTAGCAATTTTGCCTGCATAGCTCATCTTTTCCAGGTTTTTCTTTCCCTTGACCACCTCAATACACTACTATTTTGCTTGATCAAGAAAGAAACATATCAAGGCTGAACAAAAAAGCTACAAATGAAAGGAGTGTCTGGAAAGCAGACTATAGATGTATTTACTAAAGCACGAAGGCTCCCCCTTGTGATGCATTATGGACAGCTAGGAGGCAGCAACACTAGTGTTGGATGTCAAGTGGGCATTTAATATACTAGTCACTGTATCTCATTATTGGTTTTTAATTGATTCAGATCCCCTCTAACATGTGTGAGTAACTATAGAACCCAGTCATCTATGGAAAAATCATTAAAAATAGCTGCAAGCATTTTATAGAAACCACAATAAATTCCAAATGGATTAAAGATTTAAATGTAATAAAATACCTAGTAAAATTTTAATGAATAATTTCATGATCTTTAACTGGGGGATAACGTTCTAAACAGAACATGAGAGTCAAAAGCCATAAAAGAAGAAGCTGTTGGTTTGATACATAAAACTCATAAACTTCACCTAAATTTCTGAAACTAAATTAGAAGAAAACTAAAGAAAAAAATATTTACAATATATACAACAGATTGGTATTTAATACACTTCTCAAGAAATGGGCTCCTCCAAAATGTTTAAGAAAGAAACAAGTACCCCATATGGTTATTAAACATACTAAGAGATATCCAATTTCACTAGTAATAAAATGTTAATAAATAAATAAATAAAAAGTAAAAGACCAAGGAGATAGCTTTCTTTTTTCATTTGTCTTCCATCTTGACCCATATTTAAAAGAATGATAATACTCAATGTGGAGTTTTCAGAAACAAACATTTTTATCCATAGGTAGAAATATAAATAGATAGATAGATATAGTTTTTCATTTGCCTTCCATCTTGACCTATATTTAAAAGAATGAGAATACTCAATGCTGAGTTTTCAGAAACACTTTTATCCATAGGTAGATATATACAAATTTATATATGTATATACATATATATACATACACACACACATTTCCTGGGTAGTAATTTGATTATATGTATATGTAAATATATATGGTGGTGGTGGTAGTGATTTAGTCACTAAGTCATGTCTGACTCTTGTGACCCCATGGACTATAGCCCTCCAGGCTCCTCTGTCCATGGGAGTGCCCAGGCAAAGATACTGGAATGTATTGCCATGTTCTTCTCCAGGGGATCTTCCCCAGCCTAGGGATGGAACCCACATCTTCTGCATTGCAGTCCGATTCTTTACCGCTGAGCCACCACGGAAGTCCATGTAATATATACATATATATAAAGTTGTACGTACATATGCTTTTAACCAGTAAGGCGATCTCTACAAACCCATCAAATGGGCATTCTTGCATAAATAAGCAATGATTATTCAAAATATTGCCTACTATAATAGAGTATTGCAAACAACATTAAATGCTGATTATTTTTCTGATTCAGGAAATAGACTCATACAAAAGAAATACTATGCAGCTATTTAAAATGATATAATTATGCTGTTTGGTTTCATTAACTGTCTATGATAAAACTGCTAAATTAGAAAGGCACATATTACATAATTCTACTTTCTATAACTATATATTTATGCACACATTAAATTTCCAGCTAATCCGTGGTTTAATGTCAAGAATGGTTATCTTACTGGGAGGGAGTCTGTAGAGATCATAACTGGTGATTTCTTTCTTTCTTGGTAGCTTCGCTTTGTTTTCTGTGTTTTACATAACTGACAAATATAACTTAAATTATTTATCCTTAAAAAATATGATGAAATCTTCATTTTAGACTTTTTTCTCCACCTTAATTTCTTTTTAAAGACTTTAGATAATGAATTAGAAAAAACTAGACATATTTGTAATCTGTGTGGTGACTATTTTAACTCTGAAGGAAATTTACTCTAGCAGTTGGTTATGAATATAGAAAACCATAGCTAAACTAAAACTTCTACAGTGAAGTTGATACCTGCAATTATTTCCTCCCAATGTTCCATTTTGCAGACAAAAATTTCTTAATTAGGAAGATGAAATACCTTTTTCAAATCACAGAGCAATGGACAGCCAGTCAAAATGAAAATTCAGATACTCTCACTCCTCATCAACTACCTATATGACTCTAAACCCCACTTTTGTGACTTTTATTGAAAATGAGTATGAAAACAGAACTTAAGATAGTTCTCGCAGCATGCTAGTATTGTCTTGAACAGTAACATAAATAATACTACTGACTGCAGGAGTACTGTCTTACTAGGAAGGGCATATCCAAACCACCCATACCTCAAATGTGCTGTTGGTCACAAACGCTGTAACAAGAGGAGGGTATACCACCACTGAACTACTGTACGTGCAAGCCCCTGTGCTAAGAGCTTTATATGCATCGCCTTATTCAATTTTCACTATTTAAATAGAAATTTGTTATTTTCTGCATTTTCTTGAGGAAACTAGGTTTAGAAGCGTGACTTACCCAATATCATAGAACCAGCATAACATTCTAGCACCTCCTATGTACATTTAACTCCAAAACTGAAAAATACAGGGCTTTTCACTGTTACCTTAAACTGCTTCAAAGATTCAAACCACACCATATGTCTTCCTGATAGTAGGCTAGAACTAAGCAAAATTCTCATAATGCCCAGCATATTATACTATAATGTATTATCAGCCATGTTGCAATATATTTTCATGCCTCCTTTAAAAATGGTCTCATAAATAATGTGTTAATCAGTAGTCAGCCTCTGTGTTACACCTAGAAGCACTGACCCATTGCATACTCATCAGAAGACAGTGTCTTTCTGCTAAACTGTCTTCAGACAACTTAAGAGAAAGTGTTGAGAATACCGATAAATTATTATATAGCACACATTCAATTATACTTGGAAACTGTTTTAAAATAAGTAATGGATATAAGCCTTTAGTAGATCTGACCTTACTCAATTTTGCTGTAAATCTTCTTCATTCATTTTCTCTTTTTGTTACATTCTTCTTACCTGTTTACTTATTCAGTTCAGATCAGTCGCTCAGTCATTTCAGACTCTTTGCAACCCCACAGACTGCAGCACGCCAGGCCTCCCTGTCCATCACCAACTCCCATATTTTACCCATTATATGTCCATTGAGTTAGAGATGCCATCCAACCATCTCATCCTCCGTCATCCCCTTCTCCTCTCACCTTCAATCTTTCCCAGCATCAGGGTCTTTTCAAATGAGTCAACTCTTCGCATCAGGTGGCCAAAGTATTGGGGTTTCAGCTTCAGCATCAGTCCTAATAAATATTCAGGACTGATTTCCTTTAGGTTTGACTGGTTGGATCTCCTTGCAGTTCAAGGAACTCTCAAGAGTCACTGCAACACTGCAGTTCAAAAGCATCAATTTTTCAGCACTCAGCTTTATCAAGCAACACTCACATCCATACAAGACTACTGGAAAAACCATAGCCTTGACTAGATGGACCTTTGTTGGCAAAGTAATGTCTCTGCTTTTTAATATGCTATCTAGGTTGGTCATAACTTTTCTTCCAAGGAGAAAGCATTTTTTAATTTCATGACTGCAGTCACCATCTGTAGTGATTTTGGAGCCCCCAAAAATAAAGCCAGCCACTGTTTCCACTGTCTCCCCATCTATTTGTCATGAAGTGATGGGACCAAATGCCATGATCTTGAAGTGAAGTGAAGTGAAGTCGCTCAGTCAGGTCCGACTCTTTGCAACCTCATGAACTGTAGCCCACCAGGTTCCTCCATCCATGGAATTTTCCAGTCAAGAGTAATGGAGTGGGTTGCCATTTCCTTCTCCAGGGGATCTTCCCAACCCAGGGATTGAACCCAGGTCTCACACATTGCAGGCAGATGCTTTACCATCTGAGCCACCAGAGTTTTCTGAATGTTGAGCTTTAAACCAACTTTTTCACTCTCCTCTTTCACTTTCATCAAGAGGCTCTTTAGTTCCTCTTCACTTTCTGCCATAAGGGTGGTGTCTTCTGCATATCTGAGGTTATTGATATTTCTCCTGGAAATCTTGATTCTAGCTTGTGCTTCTTCCAGCCCAGCGTTTCTCATGATGTACTCTGCATATTAGTTACATAAGCTGGGTGACAGCCTTGACGTACTCCTTTGCCTATTTGGAACCAGTCTGTTGTTCCATGTCCAGTTCTAACTGTTGCTTCCTGACCTGCATACAGGTTTCTCAAGTGGCTTCTTTTCTCAGCTCTTTGTAAGGCCTCCTCAGACAACTATTTTGTCTTTTTGCATTTCTTTTTCTTGGGGATGGTCTTTATCACTGCCTCCTGTACAATGTCACAAACCTCCATCCATAGTTCTTCAGGCACTCTGTCTATCAGATCTAATCCCTTGAATCTATTTGTCATTTCCACTCTATAATCATAAGGGATTTGATCTAGGTCATACCTGAATGGTCTAGTAGTTTTCCCTACTTTCTTCAAATTGAATCTGAATTTGGCAATAAGGAGTTCATGATCTGAGCCACAGTCAGCTCCCGGTCTTGTTTTTGCTGACTGTATAGAGCTTCTCCATATTTGGCTGCAAAGAATATAATCAATCTGATTTCGGTGTTGGCCATCTGGTGATGTCCATGTGTAGAGTCTTCTCTTGCATTTTTGGAAGAGGGTGTTTGCTATGACCAGTGAATTCTCTTGACAAAACTCTATTAGCCTTTGTCCTGCTTCATTCCCTACTCCAAGGCCAAATTTGCCTGTTACTCCAGGCGTTTCTTAACTTCCTACGTTTGCATTCCTGTCCCCTATAATGAAAAGGACATCTTTTTTGGGTGATAGTTCTAAAAGGCCTTGTAGGTCTTCACAGAACTGTTCAACTTCAGCTTCCTCAGCATTACTGGTTGGGGCATAGACTTGGATTACTGTGATACTGAATTATCTGCCTTGGAAACAAACAGAGATCATTCCGTCATTTTTGAGATTGCACCCAAGTATTGCATTACTGTTTCGCAAGTAGTGCAAGTCCTGTTTACTTATTACACCATTTTAATTTCCCGTTCAATGACTCTGTTTATATTTGTCTTCTCGAGCCTTAAATTCTACTCATTGTTCCTCCACCATTCATAGTGTCACTTCCATGCACTTTTCACTTACCTGATCCTTCTCTGGAAAGCCGGAATGATGAGCAGTGAAGGAAAGGAAGAAGGGAGAACCCTGTAGAAATGCCAGCGAGGCTGGAATTTAGGGCTTTAACCCAGTGAATCAACTAGTTGCAGAGAGAAAGTAGAGCGCATGAAGCCTATTCAACCTTTCTTCTCCCCAAGTTTGAAAGTGAAAGTTGTTCAGTTGTGTCCAACTCTTTGTGACCCCATGGGCTATCCAGTCCATGGAATTCTCAAGGCTGGAATACTGGAGTGGGTAGCCTTTCCCTTCTCCAGGGGATCTTCCCAACCCACGGATCAAACCCAGGTCTCCCGCATTGCAGGCAGAATCTTTACCAACTGAGCCACAAGGGAAGCCCAAGAATACTGGAGTGGATAACTTATTCCTTCTCCTGCGGATCTTCCCAACCCAGGAATTGAACCCGGGTCTCCTGCACTGCAGGCAGATTCTTTACCAACTGAGCTATCAGATCTCCCCAAAAATAGATATGACAAAGATTCTCCCCTTGACCTAACTCTGGCCAGTCATCCCTGAGCTTTCTTCTAAACTCGCCAGAACTCAACCTTAATCTATAAAGGCTTGAACACATTAATGTAGTTTCTAACAGCTCAAGACTACTTTCCTGCGACAATCTTGTTCCCCCTTAAAGTGTCTGCCCGAGAAAATACAAGGTTTTCTGAAGAATCTGTTCAAATCAACATCTGAAGATAGGGCCCCTGTGTCTCAGTCTCTATACGAGAGTAGAAGCTCGGCTTCAATAAGTGCCAGTTAACAAATCCAGATGGATTTCACACAGATCAATTCCCACTTCTCACTTGTTATAATTGTTCACTTCCCTGAATCTACTGAGCCCCTATACAACACCCTTCCTATTTCCACATTCCCCCTTTAGAATGCTCAATCACCTCTGTACAAGCTGAAATTGAGTTCAGTTCACCCTGGAATCTTTTTTCAACTGCAGTAGTGTATTAGTGGTGAAAACATGTCCTGACCACCTTAACAATATGTCTGGCTTTGCTTCTCTTTGACAGGTGGGAGCATCATGAAGGCATGGATATTTGGCAAGAAGAAAACCAGGAAGAACATCAAGGCACTCCTAGAGGTGGTGGGCAAACGGCTCCTTCAGTTTTCTGAGCGCTCCTTTTCCTTTTAGATGCTCTTGCCCTAGAGAATATGGTGAATGGGACTCAGAGGTGAAGAAATGTAGGGTGTCACTTGACTTGGGCTTGTTTTATGCTCAAGGGGGAAAAACAGCAAAGGAGGCTATCAAGTTTCCTTTACATCTCCGGCAATCAATTCACCAGGACAGAAAATAAGCAAGGAGCTTTAGTGACTAAACAGTAAATATTATCCACCTGTACTTAATCAGGCTTAACTCCCAGGAGAAATTTAGAATACATTATATTATGCATTAATGGTGGAAACAAAATGGAACCAAGTAGGAAGATGTGACAAGTAAGAGTGAGAAGTAGCTGTGAATCCAACAGAGAGGTCACTGAATGGGATTGCTGGGCCCGAGGTGGGATGGAAGAATAACAGGAAAGTGTGACAAAGTGTACATAAGGATCGGGAGGTAGAGCTAAAGGATATGGACCCAAACCCTCTCTCTGGCCCTGACCGGTTGTGTGTTTGTCAGTGATCCTGGCCATTTCACTAACTTTCTCTGAAATTCAATAATTGTCTCTAGATAAAGCAGGTAGTAATACCTGGCTGGCAAAACAACACAAAAGCTATGTAAAATGCTGAGCACAGAGTCTGACACCTAGAAGTATAATCAGTTACAGAGCGAGATTTTTCTGCTATTATGCATCTAGGGTTGTCTGATCTAGGAAATAAAAATATAGGAGACCCTGTTAAGTTTCTATTTCTGATAAACAAGATATAAGTTATTTAGTATAAATATGACCTGTACAATATTTGCCCCCTGTTTATCTGAAATTCAAATTTACCTGCACATTCTATATTTTATCTGGCAATGATACAAGTGGCATCCAAAGTTGGAGTTGAATAGGCCATGAGTATCTCACCTTTGTAAAGGACCTACAAGCAATTAAGGGCCAATGGTCCTCCCTAGGACTCAGGAGGGACTGAGTCACACCAGCTCTGCTCCTCCCACCCACCTCTCACACACCCCATCCATGGTGAATTTACATCACCAGAGAGAGCTGAAGAAAACGTTAGAGGGAGATGTGCTGGAATAAGGAATTATTAGGCTAGGGAGAGAATAGTTTTTCTATTTTCTACCCCACTCTCAAACCAAGTGTGAGCACGTCCTTCCCTCGGTGGAACTGCATTGGTTATGTAGCTGAGTTGCTGACACGCCCTCTGGACCCTTGAGACAGCAGAGTTTTCTCTCACAACAAAGATGCTTGTATCTCCTCTGAGTCCAGTAAACACTTCAAAGAGGACGGGGACTCGGAAGGTTCCTGAAGAGCTACAGTCAGAGCAGCCTGGCTCGCGTCATACTCAGGGCACTGATGAGGTGCGAGTGGGCCTTCTAAAGCACTCACAAGTGAACCTCACATTAAGAGACAATATTCAGCTCCCCATGATGCAGACAGCAGACTTCCCAGTTGCCGCTAGTGGTAATGAACCCGCCTGCCAATGCAGAAGACAGAGACATAAGAGATGAAAGTTCGATCTTTGAGTCAGGAAGATCCCCTGGAGGAGGGCATGACAACCCACTCCAGTATTCTTGCCTGGAGAATCCCATGGACAGAGGAGCCTGGTGGGCTACAGTCCATGGCATCGCAGAGTCAGACATGACTGAGCGACTTCGCACACATGCAGTGCAGGCAGCAGGGATGGTCAGCTAACGAATGACAATCCACAGAAGCTTCAGCAGTCAGTAAAGATCTACAGCAGTCGCGGGTAAGTGAAAAGACTTAACTTCTCTCTAACTCCTACTCCTGAACACACAAAAGGGAGTCAAGAGATAAAGAGAAGGAAAGGAAAGAACAAACCACAACTTTCCCACTGCCAGGGCCTTGAGGCTGAATCCTCACAAATGCTGAGAGAATAAATATGAGGTCTGAATAAGATTTGAGGCACAAATTTTAAATTGGACTAGTCAGGGCTAACTTTTCTAATAACTAAAAGAAACTGGAAAGGCTGAGATTCACCCAAAATAACATGAAAAATGACAAGGAAAAGGACATCTAACCAAACATGTTTGGAAAGAACGACTGAAAAAAATAAAATTGTTTCACGTTTGGATCCCCACTAAGTTCAGCCTCTCTGGGTTATGATTATGTGATTATGCACAGAGTAAGGTGGCTTAGTGGTAAAGAATCTGCCTGCCAATGTAGGAGATGCAGGTTCAATCCCTGGGTCAGAAAGATCCCCTGGAGAAGGAAATGGCAACCCAGTCACTCCAGCATTCTTGCCTGGGAAATCTCACCAACAGAGGAGCCTGGCAGGCTATAGGGTCCATACGGTCGCAAAGCGTCAGACCTGACTTAGGGACTAAACAAGTATAGTCAAGCCAGTCTAACAGCATTTCAGAACAAGACTGAAGTGTAGGCTGGTGAGGTGGATGAAGCAGAGGTAAGTTCCAGTATATAAATAAAGTTATCAATTAAATTGTGAGGCAATAAAGATCAGCAATGTTAGGCCTCAGGGAAAGGCTAGAAATAATGAGGTAGCCACTGTCTACAGCCACCAGGTCCATTGTTGAGTTTTGGAGATGCCAAGTAACCACTGAGACAAAAATGGATTCCCTGTGGACTTAGATTTGGAATTCTGCCCTGCAATTTAGTGTCTAAAATGTAAGGTTATATTTTCCTAAGGAAAAAAAAAAAAAAAGAGCATGAGAAAACCATTTTAAAACTAGTGAATGAGTAAAGTTTTCTTTATATATTTGAGCTGAGACTCTTTGCAACAGGTAACAGCCGGACAGCCAACCATCAGTGCTGCTGACAGCTGCATAGACACTTCCTGGAACATTTGAAACAAAGAATTGGGGTGTAGAAACCTCCACAGAAGTATCACGGCCTCCATGCTTATGTCACAAAATTACCCCTTTCTTTTAACCTTTAGAACCTTCCTGTTTAAATTGTTCTTTTGCCTTTAGTCCTGTTATACTCACAATACAGCTTAGCTCTCAGTTTGTATTTTTCAGAGGTAGTGCCAATATTAGGTAGCATTTGGCCGTTTCGAAAGATTTGCTTTGTAAAATGAATGAGAGATCATGATCTTTTCTTCTTATTGTTTTTATTATTTGATATGTATTCAGAACTAAAAACATGTATTTCAAGGCACTGCTGCATGCTTAGTCACTTCATTTGTGTCCAACTCTTTGCAACCCTTTGGACTGTAGCCTATTGAGACTCCTCTGTTCATGGGCTTCTACAGGCAAGGATACTGCTGTGGATAGCAATTCCCTTCTCTGGGAAATCTTCCTGACACAGGGATTCAACTTGAGTCTCCTGCATTGCAAGTGAATTCTTTACCATCTGAGCCTCAAAGGAAGCTGATCAAAGCACTACATGATATAAATAAACCCAGAATTTTGGTTTTACTGGTTAATGAAAGAAGATTAATTGTTGACATTCTGAGGGAGTCTGTCAAGTGAAATTCAAAACTTAAAATACTAAATACTGCTGAAAATGCCCATTTAGTGTTGTTGAAGTTTTTTATTAAAAACAAAAAAAATCAAAATACCCAAAGTCCCTGTAAATTACTGACCTCAAAGAAGCTAAAATAGCAAAAGAGAAAAAACAAAACTTCATTCTAATTACAGGATGTAGAAAAATGTATGCCAATTCTCAGATGTGTTCAGTTGGGGCAGAAGCACAGATCTAGCTTTTTTCATAGTTAAATACACAGGGAATTGGGATAGTATTAATATTACCAAGTTCCTGCCACATGGAGCATCTACTGAATAAATAAACAAGATATCCTCAATCTAATTTGCCAACACTAATGAGTACATGTGGCTTATGTGGTAGACAGCATGCTGAGACAATCCCCAAGATTCCTGCTCCCTGATGGACAAGCCCTGTATAATCCCCTCTCTTTGTGGGATGGCCAGGCCCACCTTCATTGTGGAAAGATCCTAACTCAGGGTTCAATATCTGAGTTATGAAGATGACCTGGAGAAGGGAATGGCAACCCACTCCAGTATTCTTATCTGGAGAACCCCATGGACAGACGAGCCTGGTGGGCTACAGTCCATGGGGTTGCAAACAGTCAGACACCACTGAGTGACTAACACTGGTATATACATGATGAGATACGCCCTCCCATGATTATGTTCTATATAGCACAGTATGCTTTGAGAAAGGGAGATTATCCTGGGTGGACCTGAGCTAAACAAGTGAACTCTTAAAAAGGGACTAAACTGGTGACAGGATTGAAGTGTAACAGGGATTCCCGTACAAGCGAGATTCTCCCACTGCTGGCCCTGAAGGAAGAAGGGGCCATGTGGCAGGGAATGCAAGTGGCTACAACTGCAAGGAGCTGAATTCTACCAACACCTGAATGAAAAACGAAGCGGATTCTTCCCCTAAACAGAAATGTAGTATAGCCAAGCCTGAGTTTAGCTTCTGAGACCCTGAGCAAAGAAGGACTGAATTAACCCTGCCTGGACTTCTGACCTATAGAACAGGAACTGGAAAATGTCTGTTCTTTTAAGCCACTAAGTTTGTATTAATTGCAATGCAGCAAAAGAAAATGAATAAAGAGGACAATAGTTACCACTCAAAATTGGTTTGGCAGAAAAGAAGTGATAGTTGAGTTAACCTTACAAATATAAGTCAAAGCATATCATAACTCTAATCTAGTCTATGAGTATATTACACGACTGAGATTGAGATATATTCTACTAAATGTGTTTCCCAAGGGGCACAGTAGTAAAGAATCTGCCTGCCAATGCAGGAGAAGCAAGAGATGCTGGTTTGATCCCTGGGTCGGGAAGATCACCTGGAGTCGGGAAGATCACCTGGAGTAGGAAATGGCAACCAGCTCCAGCATGGTATCCTGCTCCTGCCTGGAAAATTCTACTAAATACCTGACCAATACTCTTCAAAATTGTCAAAATCATAAAAAATAAGGAAAAAACCATTACAGACCAGAGGAGACTAAGGAGACATATGACTAAATATAATGCTTTATCCTGGATGGGATCTTATAAGAGAAGGACATTAATGGAGCAACTGAATAAAGTCCAGTGTTTCATTTTAAAATAAGAAACTGAATAAACTAGAAGGACCTGTAAAGTATCATGGAAATATCCAAATGAATTCAATAGTGAGCAAGTGAAGTTTAAACATATTTAATTTTATATGTGTTAAAGGCTACTGTTTGCTCATATACAAATTTGATAAAATATTATAAAAATTATTTATAGTCACTATTTTTAATAAAAGTATTACTTACTTTTTTTAAGGAAAGCAAGTGTGACATGCAAAAGATGTATACTTCTGACAGGTTGATCTTTTCTTTCTGGTCTCAGTGGATCCCCAAGGTCAGACAAAAGCAAAAATAAGAAGTGTAATGGCTTTTTATTCCATTCCGTTGCTAGCATAGGTCAGGCGGTAGTCGGAAGATTAGAAGATGTCATCTTCTAATCTGAGCTTCTGATACTTAAGAGATCACTAGAGAATCCACAAGTTTAAAGAGCCTCTTCCAGAATGTTTAATGTGCTTTGTAAAGGTGAATTCAAAGATTTACCTGCAGAGGGGAGAAAGATCAGGCCAGGTCCCACAGCAGCCAGCATGACACTGTTAACATCAAATGCAATACATTCCATATACTGCTTTAATTATCAATGCTAATAGAAGCAGCATGGGGCAATAAATTCAGGATTTAGCTAGCGAAGGAAAGCTAGTTTTCATGTTTCATTTTTAAAGGCTTTATATTCCTATTTAACTTCAGGTGTCCTTGCATGTTCTTTCGGACCAGTTCTTGCTATATTCTACAAAGCTCTTACTGAAGAAAAGAAAAGAAGGGAAGACCACTAAGATTTTCTTTTTCTTTTTTTTAACTTCAATTATTTACTGTCAACACTCACGGTAAAAGATCATAGACTGTAGATATACTTCCCTTCTTTGCCTTCAGATGATGAGGATTTTATCTGATTTTTGTACTGCTATTTGTCCATTTGAGAACATGTATATATGATGTTGCATTTATAATGTATTTTCAGATATATTATCTCATGCTTTGACTCAGAACCAGTTTCCCCAAGAGTTATAAAGAACCGAAATTACTATTCCCTCTCTACAGATAAGGAAATTGAGGCTGGGACAGGTAGTGTGAGCTGACTACCAATATCTGAATGAGACTTTCATTCCTGGTCCAATGCTATTTGTAAGCAGATGTGCCTTTGGCTTCTGGTCTCTGCTCACACTTCTGTAATACGCACACTCACTGCCTCAGCCCTGCTGATCCACACCAAGGGGGAGAAACACACACAACTACTGCTTTTCAACACAGCCACATTCCACACAACATTATAGCCCTGCAGATTCTTCTCCATCGGAGGACATTGCTAAGGCCATGACTTTCCCAAGCTCTGCACTGCCGTTGAGACTGGCCATGCATGGCTGCTGGTGCTATGAGTCAGACAGGCCCACTGGCTTCACACTGAAAACCGAATATTATAAAAACTAAGATCATGGCATCCAGTCCCATCACTTCATGGCAAGTAAAAGGGGGAAAGGTGGAAGCAGTACTCTTCTTGGGCTCTAAAATCTGTGCAGATGGTGACTGCAGCCATGAAACTAAGAGATGATTGCTTCTTGGACAGAAAGTTATAACACACATAGAAAGTGTGTTAAAAAGCAAAGACATCATTTTGCTGACAAAGTTGTGTATAATCAAAGATACGGTCTTTAGAGTAGTCATATACAAAAGTGAGAGTTGGACCATAAAGAAGGTAGAGCGCCAAAGAATTGATGCTTTCAAATTGTGGTGCTAGAGAAGACTCTTGAGAGTCCCTTGGACTGCACGGAGATCAGACCAGTCAATCCTGAAGGAAATCCTAAAGGAGTGTTCATCAGAAGGACTGATGGTGAAGTTGAAGCTCCAATAATTTGACAATCTGATGCAAAGAGCTGACTCATTGGAAAAGACCCTGATGCTGGGAAAGACTGAGAGCAGGAGGAGAAGGGGACAAAAGAGGATGAGATGGTTGGATGGCATCACCGACTCAATGGACATGAAGTTGGGCAAACTCTGAGAGATGATGAAGGATAGGGAGGCCTGGCGTGTTGCAGTCCATGGGGGTCACAAAGAATCAGACACGACTTAGTGACTGAACAACAACAAGCCATACTCGGTGGGGACTAATGTCACTGATAAACCCTGGCTACTGTAGTTTCCCAAATTATTGGCATTCCTGCTACTATTTTTACTGCTTTGGACTTCTTAGTACTCTTTTCTCTTTCCTAAGCAAAGCTTAAAAGCCCTGCTCAAGCTCTGTTCCCCTGTGAAGACTTATTTGACTCAAGTAAGGACAAGCTCATGGATAACAATTTGAGTGCCATTTGGCCCTGGATCTCACACAACGATCCTAAAATTTAGACTTTGACAATGTTTCTGGATAAGACTATGTGGACTGTCACAGAAAGAATCATCAGAGAACTTTAAATTTATATCCAATCCTTAACCATAAGACCTACATACAGTACACCAACATACCTATATTTTTATAAATTATATAATTACCATTTGAAGGATATAATGAATTATAATTTTAAGTATTAATTTGTTTAAACTTTTGAAATTCACAGTTGTTGAAATCCTATTTCTATCAATATATTACTTCATCTTTTTAAACTAAAAACTAGAATTTCAGCTATGAAAGGGTCATTGCTTATTTCAAATTCTAGGAGGTCCCATTTCCAGGAGGACCCATAATAGAAAGATGAATAAAAAATTGATAAATGTATATTTAGAAATTTACTTACATTATAGCCTAAATGACATCACCTTTTAATTGGAATTGTGCCTACAGGCTACCATTGCTGGTAACCATTTTAATAGATGCATTGTTTTTAAAGAAATCATGACAGAAAATTAATAACAGATTTTGAGATGAAACTGGCTGGTTAGTTCAGAGGACTAGCATTTCTCTATTTCAAATATAAATGAGCTAAACATAACTTGTTTACAGAGAACAAGTAACACAAAAGTAGAGTTAATAAAATAAAGTTTAACAAAAGAGCAAGTTCAGTCTCTTGGGTTTAGAGCGATTCATACACTTTTGCAAATAGAATAATATCAATCCTTTTCTCAGCCACCTGAAATACTCCTTCCTCAGCCAGGCCCACCCTCTATTCTTGCTGAGCCAATCTCCAGGTGGCCCCCACTAGCTTTTCTTATCCATCCTACACCTGGGTTCCTTTCATAGTCTGTGGAAGCTCTCTTAAAGCTCTCTTTCTCACATGAACATTTTCTCACAAGGAAAATCACTTTCCTGATTTCATCCTAACAAGCCCACAATTATGTGCAGAGTCTCAGAAAAACCATATGGTATCCCAAGACAGGGTTAAACAACAACAACAAAAACTTTTGTAACTGTATCCTAGGAATTGATACATGTAGAAAATTATTTTGTTTTCCATTTCTGCTATCTGCCCTGTCATATCCAACACTGCTCTTCTTATTGGAAACCTCCTTCTCAGAAAATCAACTACAACCATCACAGGTTGAGATTTAATTTGTATTTACCATTAGTAATATTACATTCCTTTCCCTCCCACCATTTGTATCCACAATAATGTACTGTTTTTAATTCTAAATTATTTAATATTCTCTTTTTAATGAGGGAGTCATGCTAACTATCCTGATTTAAAGATTTTTCTTCTTGAGGAGCTACAGTAATAAAAATTGGCACTAGTTCTCATACTTAGAGACAAAAATATTTACAAGTACCTGGAACCAAAGCCTACTGGCCCTACAAGAAACAAGTGTACTCTGTATCTCTCTGTCTCTCTATTTTGTTTTCATGTAAATCTTTTTTATGCAGAAACAACGTATTTCATTTAGACAGATCTCATTGTCCCTTTAACCTAGGAAGCTGGCAAAGAAACTTGAAGTCAAAAAAGGACAAGATGGCATAGTTATACGTGGCCAAAGGTAATGCATACTGTGCAGGCCAAATAGAAATTTTTCTAATGATTTGAAAGAGTGATTTAGTAAGTCAAATTCTCCCCAGTGTCTGGATAGAGCTCATGAGTGCCCCATGGAAGCAATAGGGAAATAATTCTCTGCTTCTCAGTGATGAGGAAGTTAATGCCCAGGAAGGTTTATGACTCAAGCAGGAATCTGCACCCGCTGTCCAGTTTTCTCTCTTGGACTAACATGCCATAAGCCAAGGATTCACCATTCTAAGAAGCAATTTAAATACACAAAATATTTAAGATTACCCCCAAGTGACTGTTGATTCAGATCACTGCAACTCTTATTATTGTATTATATTTATTGATGGCAGAGACCAGAAAAGACAGAGAAACCAAAATGTCAGCCAAACAAAAGAAGGACATGCAGCCACGGATTGCAAGCCCATCTCATATTTAGAAGATCAGAAGCTGAGCTAAAAAAGCAAGCACGTACCCTAGGCAAGAAGCAGTAGCAACAACACACATTTACAGATTGTGAAAAGGGCAAAATTTTCAGTGGCTGCATTGTTCAGCACAAAGAATCCCCAAAAGCTTTGGATACATGTCCTTTTAATGAGAAACAATAGTTTGCGGCCAGATGCTCCTCATCATTAGGAACACTTTAGTACTAAAAAGAGGCACAAAAGGAGGCTATGAGCCCAGAGATTTGAAAATAAAGACCTCAATGGATAAGTGCATTTATTAATATAAATGGTTCTGAATAGACTCTGCTTCTGCTCCAAGTCTGTCAATTACAGCAATAAAAATAATATACCATTCCAAAAAAAAAAATCCAGTATATTGAGCACATCTGGAGATACCTTTTTTTTTAAACTAACTGTAATCAGGTCTGTTGCAGGAATGTAAAAACAACAACAACAAAAATCTTGAAAATTCTGACATCCTTCAGTTTAGTTTTACTCTAGAGACAAGTCTAGCATTATCCTGATTTTCAGCTATTTTGCTGTTGAACAGAAATAGTCTAAATATATTTCCATTTAATAATAACAATAAAAATATGAGCTCCATGGTAAAGTTGCCATGAAAGAAACATGAGTAAGTGAAATAATGATACCATACTGCACTGGTATTTCCCCTTTTCATATTGATTGTAGGAAAGGCAATTTAATTGATATTTATGTTATGTACATTAGTTACTCAGTGGTGTCTGACTCTTTGTGACCCCATAGATTGTAGCCTGCCAGGCTCCTCTGTCCACGGGATTTTCCAGGCAAGAATTCTGGAGTGGGTTACCATTCCCTTCTCCAGAAAATCTTCCCAACCCAGGGATCAGACCTGGGTCTCCTGCATTGCAGGCAGACTCTTTACCATCTGAACCATAAGATTAAAAACAAAATATGTATATTAAAGTATCATCAAATTACATTAACATCTAAGACTTTGCTGTTAGACTGTATGAGTTTAAATCTCAGTTCTAACACTTCCTAGTTGCATGACTTTGACCCTGTGATGTAACCTCTCTAGATTTCTACTTTTTCACCTGTGAAATGGGAATGGTAAAAATGTTCACTTTATAGGGTTGTTGTGAGGATTAAAGAAATAATCCATATGAAGAATTAGACAAGCTCTGGCATTTAGGATATCTTCAATGTATGTTGATTTTTTATTAACATCTAAAATTTAAAGACACCTTAGGAAAACTTAAAAATTGTCATCCAGGAATTTTACAGGCCATTTTACATTTGAGAATTGTGATTTGTATTTTAAATATGTCCATAATATCAAAAAAGAAATCAAATTCACTGTCTAAGCTCTTTTTCCATGGAGGTGCATTAATGCAAATTAGACAGAATGACTTTTCCCAGTTATAATTGGGCTGAAATGAGGTGGAAGGAACAGAAAGACAATTAACTTTAGGTTTTTTTTCTTGTAATCTCCAGCAGTTCCGAGTAGGTTTTAGTGCCTGATGGTTGTAGACTGTCAATTCTGCCAGGCGAAATTATTCAGAGACCTTCAAGGGGCTTTGTTTATCTCATTTTTCAATTAACCTCTGCATTTTAACTTCATCATAATGCCTATGCCAATTCACACCAAAGAACAAATTTTAAAAAAATCCTCGTTTGCTGTCACTATTTCTTTGTTTCACAAATCAAGTTTCATTTTTCCTTTTTAATGCATAAAGAAAATGCATGAAGGATGTACATTTATTTCAGATCGCAAAAGGCCAGCAAAGTGGCAAATGATTTATTATAAATGAAGTTTTTGTGTTAACCTTTTTCCTTTCTTTTCTCTTACTTGTTTCCTCATGTGAGGTAACAGCTAAGTCTAGTACTGCTGAGCAAAGATCAAAGTGTGCTTAAAGGCTGGGATCTATGTTATCTTTCTCTTTTGAGATTTTGAGGTCTACATGGTTACATGTAAGACAAGAGATCAGGATCCATCTTTTCTTCCTAGAAAGTCAGCGTCACTAGACTTAAATTTAAATCCATGTATCACCTTCAAATGTATGGTAATGGCATTAAAGCACCTCCTCCTCATGTTTATTGTCAGTAGCAGGATAAAAGCAGCTTTTAGATAATCATGCCCAGGTTTTTTCACATGATTTAAGATAACCTTGAGATTTTAATCTTTTAACCAATAAGGTTCCATACTGACAATTAAAATCCTGTTTTTTAAAAAGTACCAAATGACACAGAAAGACAAATGGTGGCTCAGATGACAAAGGATCTGTCAGCAATGCAGGAGACCTGCTTTCTATCCCTGGGTTGGGAAGATACCCTGGAGAAGGGAATGGCAACCCACTCCAGTACTCTTGCCTGGAGAACCCCATGGACAGAGGAGCCTGGCAGGGTACAGTCCATTGGGTCGCAAAGAGTCAAACATGACTGAGCAACTAACATTTTCATACGTGTGTGTGTGTGTGTGTGTGTACACCACTTATATGTGGAATCTAAAAAAGAGGATACAAACAAACTTACTCACAAAACAGAAGTTAGTCTCACAGATCTAGAAAACAAATTTACAGTTACCAGGAGATAAAGTGGGAAGGGATAAATTGAGAGATTGGGATTGACATGTGCACACTGCTATATATAAAACAGACAATTAATATAAACCTTCTGAACAGCAGGACAAGAAACTCTACTCAATACTCTATGGTGGTCTATATGGGAAAAGAATCTTTAAAAAATAAGCGGATATATGTATATGTATAACGATTTTTGCTATACACCTGAAACTAACACAACATTGTAAATCAACTCGAAAGTGAAAAGTGAAAGTCACTCAGTCGTGTCCGACTCTTTGAGACCCCACGGACTATACAGTCCATAGAATTCTCTAGGCCAGAATACTGGAGTGGGTAGTCTTTCCCTTCTCCAGGGGATCTTCCCAATCCAGGGATCAAACCCAGGTCTTCCACATCATAGGTGGGAGCTAAGCCACAGGGAAGTCCAAGATTACTGGAGTGGGGTAGCCTATCCCTTCTTCAGTGGATCTTCCTGACCCAGGAATCAAACTGGGGTCTTTAGCATTGTAGGCAGATCCTTTACCAACTGAGCTATCGGGGACAATAAAAATTTTAAAAACAAAAATAAATTTACGCATTAATAAAAGTGCCAAATGATTGCAAAGAATGTACACCATTTCCTATTATTCCGCCCAGGTAGTAAAAATCTGAGATTTGGTATGTTTCTTATGTTTAAAAATCTTCTTTGGAAGCACACAATAAGTTTTTAATGAATAAGACTATAGTATCAAGTGTTATATAACATACAGGAATTTAATGTCTATAATGGGTAAATGTGAGTTAAAAGCTAACCTGGCTACTTGTAAGTATTAAGAAAAAGTCACAATCAAGAACATCAACATTCAAGGGCAAAAGTGTTTTTTGAATGGATTGCACAGATCAACATAATCCAAATAAGTATTAAAAGAAATCTTTAAATAATCAGCCCATTCAACAGAAAGTCTATAAAAGCTCTACATATGAGGGAAGCAATATAAAGGCCATCCAGTAGATTAAAATTAGAAATATGCATTTCTGAAGGTGACCAAGTAGGCATGGCCAGATAAGGGTAATTACTTCCTCCTGAAAATAAATATTGGTGGCCCCAAGAAATTCCTTAATTATTCGCAAGTCTCCTTCAATTGACCTTTTTAATTTTTTCTTCAAATTAAGGAGTGGGATTATATAGAAAGTTTCCATTATGACAATTACAGGCTAATTTCTACTGAACCAAGTCATTAGGTGACCTTGAAATGAAAAGTGAAAGTGCTAGTCACTCAGTTATGACCGACTCTTTGCGACCCCATGGACTGTAGCCCACCAGGCTCCTCTGTCCATGGCATTTCCCAGGCAAGAATACTGGAGTGGGTTGCCATGCCCTTCTCCAGACGATGTTTCCAAGCAGGGATCAAACCTGAGTCTCCCACACTGCAGGCAGATTCTTTACCATAATCTACCTCTATGCCCTAAATGAATCGCATCGCCACATAAGAAGTGCAGACTAAAGTCATTATAATGCTTTTTCTTTTAAGACACCCACATTGAGGTTAACACTTCAATACTCTTGCTTTGTCCACATACATACCATTCAAGTACGAGCAGGTCTCACCTCATCAATCTTTTTTGGAATAAAAAACAGTCAGTAACAGCTTTTAATCATTATAAGTCTATTGTGGATTTTGAGCTAGATTTGTAATCTACCAAATAAAACTCTCTATATCCTATTCTATATCCTTATAAGTGAGGCAGAAAAGAATTTGATATTTTATTCTTTGGAATAAAAATGAATCATTGAAAAATCATCTTTAAAAATTATATCTAATTTCAAGGCAAAAAAAATTAGAAATATAATTTCAGTAAAGAAATACTAACTCAAGAACATTTTTTAAAATATAAAATGTTGAAAACATAACACTGATTCAGAAAAATGCTCTGTACCCAAAGGTAGTAAGCCTACAGATTCTACACTTCAAAAGAATTGTGAATTGCAACAGCAATAGCCCCAAGGGAATTAATACAGCACTCTCTTTCATCTTTCTGGTGTTAACAAATTTCTCACTAACTTGCACAACCCAGCTTTTAACTAGGGTACAGCCAGAAAGACTTGCCAACTTCTGTGAATATTTGTCTCAGTGTTTGATGCTGTCACAAAGTTTCTACTTTGCTCAAGACAGAGTGGCTGCCAAAGGACTGTGAACTATGCCTTCATCCATAGGAGAGATCTCGCTTTACAGAGTCCTGTGGCCCACAGAGCACAATGAGGGTGAGGAAAACGGACTCAAGAACATTGTGGTTGACATCGGACACTTCAGCACGGGAAAAGCCATCACCTCCATCACTTGCGAGAGCGAAGCATAGAAGAGAACCCGCTAACATCCCTGTCATACTTTAGAAATATAAAATATTAACTACTGACATGTAGATGTGATCTTTGGTTTTTAACGGTACCTGTAAAGTTCACCAATTATGGAGAGATGTTTTATGCTTTCCAATATTGGAATATAAGCATTTCAGATATGTGTATTCAGCCAATGTTTAACATGTATGCATATTTGCTTATATATTGAGTTAAACAGTTGAAAAACAAGTACTGTTTTTTACTTTTTTTCCTTACAGAAAACATTTTGTTTTGAACAAAGCCAAAACCCTAAATAAATACTTCATGATTCAAATACAATATTTGTTGATTTGTAAGGAAGTATTTTTATTGATTACTTTTTTCTAATCCTTTCTATGTATAAGTTTGTGTTGAGTTTTCCAAAGATAGCATTTATATTGATAAATATAATAGCTTGTGTTAATACCCATTTAAAAATTAGTTTCATACTCCCTATATAAACATCCTCATTAAAGTTAAGTTTTATGTTTCAGTCACTCTCATAAGGCCTTAGAGGAGGTAAAAAGAGGGCTTGAGAATTAAAGGTATGAAATCATAATCATTTTTAATAAGACTTCCAAAAGAATCATAGAACCATCTTCTAAAGCTTCCTTTTAACTTAGCAAACTTAAGACAGTATAAGACCAACAGAAAAAAAATGAGAAAACAAAAGAGCAAATTGGTCAGACTTACCAGCATAAATGAACAAAGTAAATTCTTATAAAATTTCTATTACAATTCAAGGAATAATGTATATGAAAGATATTACTACAATTATATAGATTAATTTTGTTTTCATTCAGAACCACAAATATAACATATATATTCTCCTCAGCTCTGATGACAAACAGCCATGAGTGAAACAAGGAAAACTGCTGGTGGTATTTGTTAGGAAGTAATAAATACCATATAGTGTCAAGTCATTTCTAAGGTAACTGACTTTCACAATGTATATTTTTGTTTCTCCAAATCTTACTAAAGCTTATTTTAATTAAAAGAGAATAGGTCAACAGGAGATGCCCCTTACATGTAAACCAATACCCAAGTCTAAAGTTAAGGACAGATTTATAAATACTTCCTGTACTGTGATCCCATAGAATGATAGCGGTCTACACAGGAGTGTAGATCTCAAAGAAGAAACCAAACTCACTAGCAAAGGGGCAAGGCACACTGGGAGGCCTAAGAGCAAGTGAAAGCCATCTAGAGAAAAGGTGATGAGGCTTCTCTTCAGAAGAGCTACTGTATTTCATGGAATCTATGATGCTGTCAGGGTTAGTTAGTTAGTTAGTTAGTTAGTTAAGTCGCTCAGTCGTGTCTGACTCTTTGCGACCCCGTGGACTGTAGCCCACCAGGCTCTTCCATCCATGGGATTCTCCAGGGCTAAGAAGCCCATTATTTTACATACTACCAAGAATTTTTAAATTACCAGTCATAACTGTAAAACAGCATGGATTTCATATGTATTTCTATTTCAGATATAATAAAGTGTGGAAAATATGAATATCATCATCATTTGTGTTGAGATATAGAAGAGAAACCGTTGACTGAAGAGTGTAAAGATGTGGAGTTTATGTTACAAAAAGCAGAAACTGTAAGAACAAAGTTTAAATGGCTGGTGAGGAGTGAGTGTGTATGTTGGAATGGGGATAATTCCCAGATTGTGAAGATGACTGAAAAGCAGGCTGGGTCACTAAGGTGACCTTGTGTATTGGGAGGTATTAAAGGATATAAAGTGAAGCAGGTGTGGAGGTAACGACGTGACTTCATCTTTCTTGTTGAGACTTTGAACTAAAGGTCTTTCTGTACCAGGCTAGGATGGAACATCTGGCCTAAGATTAATAAATCCCATAGTCTTGCAAGAGCCTGAAGTTGCAGAGCCCAGGATAAGCAGAGATGCAGGTCACCATCCGGATAAGGGTCTCAGTTTGTGTGGTCAGCTACTGTTAGGACTTCCAAGAAAAGGCAGATGATGAGATGCCACAGAAACTGTGTACCCCTAGGTGCAGAGATTCAGCCATGTGCCAAATTTTTAAGTAAACATTAGATTAAGGTGTTAGTAACAAAATCTTCTCTCTTTAATATTCATTCAAAGTACCCACTGACCTTAAAGTAGAATTAAGTACAGCACAACTGTCCTGAGAGAATTAATCATTTCTTTATCACTAGTCAGGAATCATTTTCCCAAATGCCAACTCGTGCCCTCTAATAACTCACTTCTACCTTCTGCACATCCTTGGTTGCGTGCCCGGGCCCTCTCCCTGACCTCGGCAGAACAAGTTGGCTGCAGTGCGGGCTGTCCTTCAGGACCACCTGGGAGCCTCAGATGGTGCCAGAGCTGCAGCCTGTCGGAAACGGGCGACTGCCAGCGCGGAGCGGGCAACACCTGTGCCTTGCCGTCTGCACTGGCCACTCTTCCCACTGCCAAGGATCTTGAACGATCCAGGTCAAGCCATTCTCCAGTGACAATGTGGGTATGGATGCTCCTCAGGTCACCTTGTCCCCACTGCACCACCAGTGCTGAATAATGACTTGGGAAGTGTGTGGAATGAATCAGGAATTAGGGATTGAGTCAAGTTCTCTTTTAATTCCCACAGTGCCATAGATACGACTAGGATTTTATTCTCTAACGCGATGTCAAGCAGTGTGTGCTCAATCGCTCAGTCGTGTCCCGTCAGACTCCTCTGCCCATGGAAATTTCCAGGCAAGAATACTGGAGTAGGTTGCCATTTCCCACTCCAATATCAAGCACTACCCCCTTGTAAAGATGCCACACACACACACGTGCACTCTCTATAAACAATTTATCTTGGATTATAATGGTATAATTGAATTAAAGCTCAACAACCCATCTCATAAATATTTCTGGAGTTTTCAGTTTCTACTTTACTGTGTGAGATGCTGGGGCTCCAGGAATTATCCCTGCCTTCAAGTAGCTCAGAGTCTGAAGGGCAAGACTAAACAGACCTCCTTGTATTTAATAAAATGTAGACTAGATAGGGAACATTAGCATCTGCAAAATCACTTCTCAAATCACATTTTTAATATTTTTCAAGTAAGATCTTCTATCTATAAACACAAACAGAGTTCATAAATGGAAGAAGTTTCTATTTTTCTATACCTGGTGCAAAACTCAGCTTCCTTGATTAACTTTACCCCCTCTGCTATTTGGCTTTATATGAAATCAAAACTCTAGTTTTCAAAACATCCGGGAAATGATTATTGCATTAGAAATATTTAAAGATTTTTTTTATATCTTTCTCCTGAATTGACTTAAGGAAAAGATCATGATTTGGTGGGGGAGGCAGGGAGGTGGTCAGAATTCGAAGCACAGAGACATCTCGGTAAATGCCAGCTGACCTGTGATTCTGCTGGATAAGTCTCATTTCACCAGCTGCAGCAACATTTACCTCGTAGTTTCTCCTTCAGAGGTAAGGACAAATTTTTTAAATCCTACATCTTTAACACAGTGGAGAGGAAGAGTGCTGAGTAGAAATCTGTTTAACGGTGTGCTGGTATTATGTGTGAATAGAACTTAGTTTCAAAAAATGTGAAGTCATAGCCTCTAGCTCATTTTTTGGTTGTTATTACTCAGACAATATAAATAAATCATGAGTTTTGAAACTAAATCACCTTGGAGTTCATAATTTTTTTTAGTCTCTAAGAGCAGCTGTTTGATAAGGTATAGTGCTATTTTTTAATTTATATGTGCATCAAATTTTAGTTGTATTTCTTAAATCTAACTAGTTAATCTTGAGGTACTTGTATGACCATTATGACAAGCTACAGTATCTTATTTTAATATAAAAACTACCCTCAAAGTAGTTATTCTACTTTGGCAACTAACAAAGTAAGGAACAGGAGTCTGTTTTTTCACACACAAAAAAATTAAGTTTAGCATCTGGTGAACAGTTTATAAATAGCTATAAAAGTATAATATAAAAACAAGTGATCAATCGGCATTCACACAGAAACTTTAGCTGATTTTTAAAGATAGTAATGAGCACATTAAAACACTGGAACATTTGAAAAATTACAGTCAAAAGACCAAAGGCCTAGATTCCAAACCTTGCTCCATCATCTGAGGATGATAGTACATGAATAAGTCACTTATGTCTTTTTGTAGGTCAATCCCTTCATCCATAAAATAAGGCAAGTAGCACCCCTGAATAGGATCCATGTAAGATTTGAATGAGAGAAAAGATTTATGGAGTGTTTACTATGTATTATTAACCTTTCTAAGCACTTTACATGTTATTAATTCAATCCTCACAATTATCCTAAGTAAGTACTATTATTACATCCATTTTATCCATGAGGAAGTTAAGGCCTTGCAAAGTTAAATGGCCCACCTCAGGTTACCAAGGACTCTCTTTGTAGCTCTTACCTGGAGAACAGGATTAGAAGGCCATATTCATAAACTTTATTTACTGAGCAAAGTAAGGGGTTGAATGAAATCGGCTTAATTGGCTTCTTGATCATCAATAAAATGACCTTGGATAAATGATAGCTTCTTTTCCCTACTTAGAAGTGTTTTCAGAAAGCAAAAGTGCTGTCTTCCTGCTGATGAAATCCACAAAGTAAATATATGAGACTAGGTGCTCTAAGAGAGAGAATGTCATTTCCATCATTATTTTAAAAAAGAAATGTTCAGCTAGTGGTGAAAAGTCAATCTAAGAAAGATATATCAAGTCCATACTATAGAAACAATTTTTTCTTTTGTACTCTCTGCTTCATATGTCTATGCACATGAAGAGAAAATGATTAAAATACATAATAGGGAAATGTAAATTCTGAAAGTATGAAAGAATATTAACTCTGGGATTAATGAGGTAGATCACTTAGTATATGTTACTTGCAATAATATAGGAATTTCAAGATAAATTGCTACACCTCAAATATTCTCCTTTACCCTTCTGGTTTTATCAGCTGCTAAGATCTCCTTGCCAATGCAGGAAACCCAGGTTCAATCCCTGGGTCAGAAAGATCCCCTGGAGAAGAGAATGGCAACCCACTCCAGTACTCTTGCCTGGAGAACCCCGTGGACAGTAGAGCCTGACAGGCTATAGTCCATGGGGTCACAAAGAGTCAGACATGACTCAGCAACTAAACAACAACAGGGCTTACCCTGAAGATCTCTGTACTAATGCATACTCTAGTCTTAGCCAGAGCGGGTTTGTCTGCAGCCTCTAAAGTCCTTTTAGGGTACACCCAGAAATAATACAAAGCAGGGTAAAAAGCATGTAGCACCTGCCATAGACTAAGACCTCACCTTGTATCTGTACTTGATGACTGCTTCTGGCCTTCCAGATTCTGAATTAATTTCTTTCAAGACTAGACATTTGCCTTCCTAAATATACCACCAGTCCTCTTCAGAACAGCCCTACTTTGTTGCCCCTGAAGCCCAAAACATGCATCAGTTCAGTTCAGTCGTGTCTGACTCTTTGCGACCCCATGAATCGCATTACGCCAGGCCTCCCTGTCCATCACCAACTCCCGGGATTTACTCAAACTCATACCCATCAAGTTAGTGATGCCATCCAGCCACCTCATCCTGTCATCCCCTTCTCCTCCTGCCCCCAATCTCTCCCAGCATCAGGGTCTTTCCCAATGAGTCAACTCTTTGTACAAGGTAGCCAAAGTATTGGAGTTTCAGCTTCAGCATCAGTCCTTCCAATGAACACCCAGGTCTGATCTCCTTTGGGATGGACTGGTTGGATCTCCTTGCAGTCCAAGGGACTCTCAAGAGTCTTCTCCAACACCACAGTTCAAAAGCATCAATTTTTCAGCGCTCAGCTTTCTTCACAGTCCAACTCTCACATCCATACATGACCACTGGAAAAACCATAGCCTTGACTAGACAGGCTTTTGTTGGCTAAGTAATATGTCTCTGCTTTTTAATATGCTATCTAGGTTGGTCATAAGAGCCTAATAATTTATCTGATTCCATGGAGAGGCATAGATTCATGAGAACTGTTTCAGCTTCAGTGTAAACAAGAAAAAAATGCTAGTCCTGGGTCAATTGTGATATGAGAAGCAGTGGATTTGGACAAGAGATGTTAAATCAAAACCAGCACTGTCAAGATATAATCCCTAAAAATAAGAGAAGAAATAGCAGTTTATCTTCATATTATCCTGATATTTTGAGTTTGCTTTTGGAAACTCTGGAAATCCAGAAATATACTGAAGATATTTCTGTGTTGATGCCCTGCCCCAAGTGTCTTTAGAAAAGTGAAAAAGTTAAGTCATTCAGTCATGTCCAACCCTTTGCAACCCTGTGGACTGTAATCTACCAGGCTCTTTCATCCATGGAATTCTCCAGGCAAGAATACTGGAGTGGGTTGCCATTTCCTCCTCCAGGAGATCTTCCCTATCCAGGGATTGAACCTGGGTCTCCCACATTGTAGACACTTTACCATCTGAGCCACCAGGGAAGTCCAAGTGTCTTTATTTGCTCTCTATTCTGGTTCCTTTCTGGGTAGAATATACTAATTCCCAAAAGTAAGGTTTATATGCCCATTTGTCATTTCAAAATATGAGCAGGAGTATTTAGGCTGCTTTTGTCAGCACCAAAATAAAAGGAAGAAAATTATGACCATTAGACAGAGACCTGGTCTCTCTCCAAAATGAAAAATTGGGGAATATAAGAGGAATTGAGGAATAATTATGCATTGGTTTTAACCAAAAAGGATACATTCTCTACAGTGATGTAGAATACTGTCATACAAATTCAAGAACTTAGAATCTTCGATGGTATATTTTACCATTCAAAATCTTTTGTCAAAAAAGGTAAAAGATAATTGTAAGTAATTCTGAGAGAAAATAGTTATTACAAATGGTAACAAAATGGATGTGCCTATAGTGTAAATAGTTGCTTCTTGATTCACTTTCTCTTAAAAATATTCTGATTAGGGCAGCTTAAAATTAATCCCCTTTCACTGATCTTGGCAGAGGATTTTTGGCAAGTAATTCTATTTAAATTACTACACAGAATTAATCCTTTTCATTGCTTAAGGCAAAAGGGAAACCAGAGAAAAACAAAGAATATAAACTGGGGTTGAGATAGTTACATTCAATTCTTTCTTTCTTAATTGAAAAATTGAATGAAGTATTTTGTATTATAAGTAAATCCTTCTTCTATTTTTATTTTGCTTCCTTCTAAAGGAATAAGTCATGTCTTACAAAGCAGATAAAACACTAGTTGTGTGTCTGAGTGAAAATATATGATCATTTACATAATACATGAAACTAAAATTTTTGTATCAACAAAAATGAAAGGTAACAGAAGAACATGGAGAAATTTTTCTCCTATTCTGAATTCAAAACAAAATCCTAAATTGTGCCTACCTCTCTGAGTTTGGCAAATACGATGTTGTCAATAAGCTAACCGTTGAAGGTTTTATATGTTGTTTTTTCAATTGTAAGATACTTTAGAAAACAGTTTTTAAAAATAAAAACAATGAGGGGGGATAAAAAGTTTCATGGTCCAACATGGTGATTATCAACATGGAGGGAACAAGCCAGAAGAAGGGATGAAGCAGAGGCAAATGCATTGTCTCTTTTTTAGAACAGTTTTTGTTGGAATATAATTGCATTGCAATGAGTGTTAGTTTCTGCGCAACAACAAAGTGAATCAGCTACATGTATACACATGTCCCCTCCTTAGTGAACTTCCCACGCCCACCCATCCCACTTACTAGGTCATCACGGGCACTGGACTGAGCTCCCTGTGTTATTCAGCAGCCCCCACTAGCTGTCTGTTTTACCCATGGTAGTGTGTATATGTCAGTGCTACTCTCCCAGTTCATCTCAGCCTCCCTTCCCCTGATTCATCCACATGTCCATTCTCTAAGAGATATTAAGTGGCAACCAGCAGGCTATGACATACTCTGCCTCTTTAGATTCACTCCTCTTACAAGTGGAACATACTTTACTTCTCCTAAAGAAATCCAATGCCAAAGTCCCCTCCAATTCCAGTATCCAGCTCAAAGTCCAGCATGTCTGAGTGACATGAGTCTGGACAGGTCTGCAAAACTACAAAACAAATACAAATTACTTTCCCCCCTACTGTAGCTAATGGTGAAGTAGGAATAGGATTTCCCATTAGGAAAAGGGGGAAATTATAAGTATTGATACAAAGTCATATCTGGTCCTTTGCAATTATCCAAACTAGCTTTGCTGTCATAGTTAGCTTGGAAATTGCTGTATATTTGGTTAAAGTTGCTGCCTTGCTTTGGGTAACAGAAGTAGTGAGCTATTTTAGCCCTGGGAGGCCTTACACTCTCAGTATGCATTGCAGTTAAGAGTCAGATATGGTTGAGTTCATCAGAGCAATACTTCCTCCATCTCTGCTTGTACCCTGGCCAATTCTACCCTAAGTAAACACCTCACTTCTAAAACCTGTGATATCAACAGCAACAATAATAAAAGTTTGAATTCTTATTTTCCCTAAAGCTTTGAGGAAAAGCAGGCAGGTAGACTGCATTCCAAGAGAGTTTTGGGGATGGTGTTCCCAAATATTTATGATGACGTAAAGGAGGGCACCAGCTTTCTAAACTACAATGAGTTCTTGTTACCTGGCAGCTTACACTAATCCAACACCACTTGTTATTTACAGCATTCCATTTGTGATGAAAAAAAAAAAGTGAATTACTTAATCTTAGATTAAGTTACAAGTGACAGAAAAAAATGGTGGACTAAACAAGACAACTGTTTATTTCTCATTTAAACTCCTGATGCATGGTTCAGGATTGACTGGATATTTCATAGGTTCCGGGACCCAGGTTTCTTCTGTTTTGTTGCCGTTGACTCCTAGTGCTCTAGATTTTGTTTACTGATACTTGGGGTAGATGCTTACCTCTATCACAATGCCCAGAGACAGATGACCATGCTTTCCAAGCTTCCTAGCAGCTAGTCTTCCAGAAGTAATATTAAGTGTACCAATAAGACACACTTGTGGGAGGCTTGGAAAGTAAAAATCGGAAGAGGCTTTTTTTTAGCAGTTGGATTCTGGTCTTTTCTTTTTTTTCTTTTTTCTGTTAATTTGAACTTTTTTATTTTCTATTAGAATATAGCCGATAATCAATATTGTGACAGTTTCAGGTGAATGGTGGATACATGTATCCATTCTCCCCCACACATGTATATATACATATACACATACTTGTACATATACATATACATATATACAGGCTTCCCCGGTGGCTCAGTGATAAAGAATCTGCCTGCAATGCAGGAGCCTCAGGAGACACAGGTTCAATCCCTGGGTCAGGAAGATCCCCTGGAGAGGGCATGGCAACCCACTCCAATATTCTTGCCTGGAGAATCCCATGGACAGAGGAGCCTGGCGGGCTACAGTCCAATGGGGTTGCAAAGAGTTGGACACAACTGACGTGACTTAGCTTGCACTCATGCATACATATACACATACACATACATATACATTTTCCCCCATACATATACATGTATCCATTCTCCCCCAAACTCCCCTTCATCCAGGCTGCCACACAACATTAAGCAGAGCTCCCTGTGCTATCCAGTAGGTCCTTGTTCATTATCCATTTTAAATATCTCAGTGTGTATATGTCCATCCCCAAATCCCTAACCACCCTTTCCCCATCCTTCCACCCAGTGACCATAAATTTGTTCTCTAAGTCTATGAGTCTCTTTCTGTTTTGTAAGCAAGTTCATTTGTATCATTTCTTTTTAGATTCTTCATCTAAGGGATGCCATATGATATTTCTCCTTCTCAGACAGAGGTTATTTTACAAGAGTGGATACAGTGGTGACTCTTAAACAATTTTCAAGAGACGTGAGTATTTGCAGAAGCCACATTCTAAAGACCTCTCTTTAGTAGTATGGGCAGCCAAGGTGATGGCAGAGGAGGGCAGCAACAGCAGCAGTTGCCGGCCCTCCGCCTCAGAAGAACAAGGACATAAACTTAAAACCAACTGTCCTCTGGTGGTGCTCTAACTTCACTCTGCCAATCCCCATGCTTACTTTGTAAGCACTTAATTCACTGTGCTAAGTCCTTCTCTGGTTGGGATACCTGGGGGTGGTTTTTATTTCCTAGCCTGCATGCTAGCTGATATAACTAGTGCATTGTCCTTATCACATGCTTGACGCTGAAGCAGACTCAGTACTCCTACCTGTTTCTTGCCATCTGAAGAAAGGAAGGGAAGCCTAGGAGAGGGAAAGCAGTTTCCTCTAAAGGGCATAACCTCAAAGTAGCACACATCACTTCCTCTAAGAAACATGAAACGGTCAAATGGCACATCAAGCTACAAAGCAGACCAGAAGGGTAAATGCCAGCAGGACAAACACTGGATCAACTAAAATCTGGAAAAGTTAATCGATGAAAAGAAAAACAGGAGAATTGGATACTGGGGCAAATTAGCAGTCTCCACTGCAGATCTCCCCAGTATACCACCTACTTTCAGCAATAAAGTCATTGTCTTTTAATTAAGGTAAGAAAACACTGGGAAAAAAGTAAAGAGTAAAAAAAAAAAAAAAGAAAGAAAAGAAAAGACCATGCCAAGTTGCCAGGTGTCACCATTTCAGTAGTAGCCACCAAGACAAAAAAGAGGAAAGGGTCATTTTGTCATAAATTTCCTTCTATCACTAAAAGTTGTTATTGAATTCCTTTCTTCTCATCCTGGTCCACTGGGATCTACCACAGCCTTCCTCACACACACACACATGCATTCAATAAAGCAGTGCATTTCAGCTTTCTTCATTAAGTTAGACCAGCTTCCTTTATGTCCCCAGAGCACTAATTCACCAAGGTCTTTGTTGTCTGAGTCACAAAATGTGGTAAAACATAACATTCAGATATTGTATTTTCTTAAGAGAGTTGTATTATGACCCTTAGTCATGACCTTTATTATTTCCTTTTTGTGGCTTCTCTTTTCAAATTATTCTGTTCAAGGAAGTCAGACCCCAATTAGGAGACATTTCTCTTTGCTTCAGAGAAGGTGGTGGCATTTTCAACGCTCTTGACTTGGTGCCTTAAAGAGTTTGGACAGAGAGCAGGGCTTGAATCCTGTAATTATGTGGCATTTGGAGCGTAGATTATGACAGGTGTGCAAGCAGGACCAAGCAATGAGAGGGTTGGCAAAACAGCTGAATGGTCACATAATTCGTTGGTCAAAAGATAATCATTAATAGTAATAACACCAGGTCTTTAGGCGAACTAGAATTTCAGTTCTGGCTCAAAATAATTTTCCCAGTCAGAATTTCAAACACGTGTTCTATACGAATTGCAATGTTTTATCCAATCTTTTGGCTTTCAATTCACCCAGAATATATATCATATAATTCTGTCCTATTTCTTACCCCAGAAAGGATGACATTGTAGAACTGTAAAGATCACTTTGCTCAGACTTGCTTTCAAGAAAGGGTTTTACCTCTAGTGACTGCTGTCCCACATTTCTCATCAAGACCACACCCCACCCCTAGAATGGTGCCTCAACTTGCCAGTAAAACTGGAAGCAAGAACCTACTTCAAAAGGGCAGTGTCTAGATGCCCATCAGCAGATGAATGGATAAGGAAGCTGTGGTACATATACACCATGGAATATTACTCAGCCGTTAAAAAGAATTCATTTGAATCAGTTCTAATGAGATGGATGAAACTGGAGCCCATTATACAGAGTGAAGTAAGTCAGAAAGATAAAGAACATTACAGTATACTAACACATATATACGGAATTTAGATAGATGGTGGCGATAACCCTATATGCAAAACAGAAAAAGAGACACAGAAATACAGAACAGACTTTTGAACTCTGGGGGAGAACGTGAGGGTGGGATGTTTTGAAAGAACAGCATGTATATTATCTATGGTGAAATGGACCACCAGCCCAGGTGGGATACATGAGTCAGGTGCTCGGGCCTGGTGCACTGGGAGGACCCTGAGGAGTCGGGTGGGGAGGGAGGTGGGAGGGGGGATCGGGATGGGGAATACATGTAACTATATGGCTGATTCATGTCAATGTATGACAAAACCCACTGAAATGTTGTAAAGTGATTGGCCTCCAACTAATAAAATAATATTAAAAAAAATTTAAAAAATTAAAAAAAAAAAAAAAGGGCAGTCAAAAGGATTCGTTAGTTTATTTTTTTTTTAACTCTTTACAACAAAGCTTGGAAAATATTGCATATTAAATCAATATTTGTTAAATCTGAACAAACTACTTAAGAGAGAGAACTCTGGGTCCAAGCGAACAGCACAGAGGACAGGAGTCTGTGCCGCACAGTGAACCCTCCCCTGGAGAACAACCTCTGAGGCCTTCAGCTTGGTTTTCCCTCTTCCTTATCAACAGCACAAGCTTCCCATTCCTTGGATACTTCACTCATCAGCCACTGCAGCAGTTATTCATATTTCCCTTAGGCCCAAATTAAGCACTCAAATGAACAAGATATTGTCTACCAAGAGTATAAATCGTTGATGGATTCTCAAAAGAATTTAGGAAACTGTATTAGTTCATTTTGAACAGACGTTCACTCTTGTTCAACCCATTCTCAGATTGTGACACTTTCTTGTTCAAATCCACTCTGCATAAATGCCAAAGTCCTTGCAAAACATGATGCCTCCCTGACTTCTCTTACCAGGCTTCCCTGCCTCAGCCCACTTCACCCATCCCACCCCTCACGGGACTCCTTCTGGTGCTTCAACATACTGGCTACACTCCCATCTCCAGAATTTTGCTTTTGCTCTTCCCTTTCCTAGGACTCTCCTATTCTGCTCTCCAGAGCTGCACGGTATACTCCCTCACCTTCTCCACACTTTGTTTACAATGAAGCTTGTCAAGCTACCCTATGGAATAGGGAACCAAACTACCCAAACCCCTGTTCATCTCTGGTACTCCTTATCCCATACTACACAACAGTTTTTTCTACAGCAATTATCAGCAGGCAAACTACATATTTACTTGCTTATTTGTTCATTCTCTGAACAACCATTCCTATACCCTATCGCACAACAGGATGGAAGCTTCATGAGCACGGGAATTCTGGTCACTGCGATAACATATACCAGCAAGTGAAAGAAAGCTGGGTGCATTGTAGGTGACCACAAATATTTGTTGAATGGATAAACAGATGAATAAATAACTATATAATTATCTAACTCGTGTTTCTTTTCTTCTACTAATCCTGCCAGTTTTCCTAGTTTGAGCAGGAGACTGCAATGCATAGGGCTTCCAGGTGGCTCAGTAGTAAAGAATCCACCTTCAGTGCAGGAGATGCTGCTGATGGGGGTTTGACCCCTGGGTCCAGAAGAGGAAATGGCAACCCACTCCAGTATTCTTGCCTGGAAAAATCCATGGACCGAGGTGTCTGGCAGGCTATAATCAATACACAACCACTCCAATACTTAGTAACTGAGCCAACAAATCTTGGTGAATACAGTCCTTCACAGCACTGACCTGCTCACTGTGTTCAAGCTGTTCTCCATCTCCAGGGTGCCCCAAACTCACCTAACCTCTCCTTTTTTTTAATGAAGATTCTGATTCAATAAGCAGTTCTAACCACTCTGATAGAGGAGATATCACCACTGCATTTTTATAAAGGCTACATTACATGCTTAAAACATGTCTAAAAGAAGAATGTGTGCATGTTAAGTCACTTCAGTCATGTCCGACTCTTTGCGATACCATGGACTGTATCCCGCCAGGCTTCTCCGTCCATGAGATTCTCTAGGCAAAAATACTGGAGCGAGTTGTCATGCCCTCCTCCAGGGGATTTTCTCTACCCAGGGATCAAACTTGCATCTCCTATGTCTCCTGCATTGGCAGGCAAGTTCATTACCACGAGTGCCACCTGGGAAGCCCAAACAAAGAATATTTAAAGAAAAAAAAAAGAAAGAAAGAAAAAAAAAAATACCTTACTATGTATTTGGGGAGGAAAGGGGGCATTGAATTTATCTTTGTATACTCAACTCCAGCGAAGTGTCTAGAAAAGGGGTATGCATTCTGACCTATGTGCTGTGCTGTGCTTAGTCATTCAATTGTGTCCAACTCTTTGACACTCCAGAGGGATTGTCTAGGCTAGAATAACTGGAGTAGGTTGCCATGCCCTCACCCAAGGAATCTTCCTGACCCAGGGATCGAATCCAAGTCTCCTGTGTCTCCTGCATTGCAGGTGGATTCTTTACCCACTGAGCCCCATGGGAAGCCCCGGTACATCTCTGCCACTATAGAAAGTCTCATCAAAATGTCTCTTCAAAAGAATGTCAAGATCAAAACCATTTGGAGGAAAATTCAAATGAGAGAGCAAAAGGGAAGAGCTGCCACGGTTTACTTCATTCTATCTACTCCCCTAGGAACACACTGACATGTTTTGAACTGTCAAAATGTAGTAACTATATTACTTTTAGATTAATTTGGTGTATCTGTCGATGACTGTTGTGATGAGTAAATGTTTCAAATGGAGAAATACAGGAAAGAAATGCATTATAAATATTTTATCTCCATTGCTGTTTTCAGTTTGGCATTTTATTTCTAAAATCTTAGGGGCAATAATCATATATTTGGCAGATGCATTAGATACCATAAACACAAAACATTTCTTTACCAGACACTGCATCTAAATTATACTGCAAAATAATTATGTTAGCAGTAAGAGAAGTCTTTTTCTGAGCAAACAGGAGCATCTATAAACATACTTTTCTTTGAACTAGCCAGTTTGTGCATATATACATAAGGGAATTAATGAAAGCACCTTAGCCAAGGATTAATGGCACTTAGTCATTATCAATACCTTTTGTTCCAAAGATGGAAAAACATTTTACCAACAAATTTGTTAATCCAGAAAACTATCTTTTAAGGGAGAATGACTTTGTTCCCCATCTAACAGAAGCAGAAATCAAAGTCTACAGAGGATGAAATTTTGAGGAAAAGTCTCATAAATGAAAAATCTTCTTAGGTTATGTGTGTTATACCTTGGTACATGCATATCACTGGACTTCACTACCTCTGTGGTTCATTTTAAAATGAGACTACATATACTGCAAAATGGTAAGAATTACTCAAACGAAAATACCAGTTCCTAAATCAAGCGAAGCTCTTGTTCAGCCAATATTTATCTTGCTTCTCTCCATTTCTAGAATTAAACACAAAGAATTTTCTTACTTTCAAGGAAACAAATTGAGCAAACTCTTACAAGAAAAAAAAATTTCAGTTATACTCAAAACAACAGAGAACAGGTATTTACTAGAAATATGAGACGTACGTGCATCAACTTTAAGTGTCTGAAAGACAGAAAGAGGCCACACAAAATCCTTTTTCACAGAATGTATCTCTTTGTTAAGAAGCCCTTTGCCAGTCTTCTAAATTGTGAATATACTGGTTGGATGACAGTCCTTTCTCACAGCCATCTGTGCCTCTGAGTCAGTCCTATGGGAAATAGTTTATACTAAATTTGTCACATCACACCTTATTTCCAGGTCAGCAGAGTGACAGCAGGAGAATTCCAACACTTTTATTATTCCATTTAACACAGATTAGCAGGCACCAGCAAATAAGTTGTGAAAGTTTGGGGACCACAATATGGTGGTTGTCTTTACAAGCATGTATCCGAGCCAACCTGACCGAGATTTCTACTGTCATTCCCGCCAACAGATGTCATTCCTGACAATAAAACCCTTTCCAATGGCCTATAGTTTTCTTTCTAGAACAACACTATGAGTAAGTTTTTGGTGAAATCACTTATCTCTTCCATCTACAATAGATGAAAGTGTTTGATTACATACATAATACTATTTAAGCTGTATTCATAAGAATACTTTTGGGTACAAGTTACTGAAGCCCAGTGCAATGAAATACAAATTATATCTTCAGTCTCTGAATGAGCAAGACTCATGTTTTCTATAGAAAGACAGCTTATCTCAGATGTCGAACTCTGGGTCAATCAGCTGTGCCAGGGAACAAGAATACAGCCGCTCTGAAGAGCACACCATGGCTGGAGAGGTATAGCCAGGGATGTAGGGAGAGGCAGGAAAGCTAGACAGTCAGTCCTGAAGGGGCCCATGATCTTTTCTTCTGTGATTTAACCTTTGATACTGGCTATAAAGGAGTTCACCTCTGAAACAAGAAAGTGCAAAGCCTAATTCACAGTTCTGGCCAGTTTAATGACTACTGTAATCTAATCAAATTAGTCAGTTGACAATCTAAACATACCAGGATAAGCTCAAAATTCAGTGCCTGCCTCTACAGTACCAAACTCTTTCTCCTCCTCTAGATTTTGTTTATAGAGCGAAGTTATGCTCTAAAGATCTTCTCTTTTTTAATAATTGCATTCTTTTCTCTGTTGGACTGAAAGCAAGATTACATCCTTTATTCAATTTTAAACTGGTATATTCTGGATTCATGCTGCATGCTAAGTCACTTCAGTCACGTCCAACTCTTTGCGACCCTATAGACTGTAGCCCACTAGGCTCCTATGTCTATCCTATGCTCCAGGTATGGATACTGGAGCGGGTTGCCATGTCCTCCTCCAGGTGATCTTCCCGACCTAGGGATCAAACCCCTGTCTCTTATATCTCCTGCATGGGCAGGCAGGTTCTTTACCACTAGCGCCACCTGTGGGAAGCCCAATATTCTGAATTCATATGCAGTCAAAAGATGGTATTTAAACTACAAAAATTACATTATTAATTTAGTAGTTGAAGTTTTTTCTAAAATATAAATGAACACTACATTTTAATATGAGCTCTGTTTTGAGTCCATTTTAGTTTCAGAAAATATATCATTTAATTCATCCGAATAAGAAATACACTTTGCTTCTTCAGTTCAGTTCAGTTCAATCACTCAGTCTGTCCGACTCTCTGAGACCCCATGGACTGAAGCACGCCAGGCCTCCCTGTCCATCACCAACTCCTGGAGTATACTCAAACTCCTGTCCATTGAGTTGGTGATGCCATCCAACCATCTCATCCTCTGTTGTCCCCTTATCCTCCTGCCTTTAATCTTTCCCAGCATCAGGGTCTTTTCAAATGAGTCAGGTCTCCACATCAGGTGACCAAAGTATTGGAGTTTCAGCTTCAACATCAGTCCTTTCAATGAATATTCAGGACTGAGTTCCTTTAGGATGGACTGGTTGGATATCTTTGCTGTCCAAGGGACTCAAGAGTCTTCTCCAACACCATAGTTCAAAAGCATCAATTTTTTTGTGCTCAGCTTTCTTTATAGTCCAACTCTTACATCCATACATGACTACTGGAAAAACCATAGCCTTGACTAGATGGACCTTTGTTGGCAAAGTAATGTCTCTGCTTTTTAATATGCTGTCTAGGTTGGTCTAACTTTTCTTCTAAGGACTAAGCGTCTTTTTATTTCATGACTGCAGTCACCATCTGCAGCTTCTTACTTCTCACTTATTCATATATAGTTTCAAACTGTTCTACTAATAAGACATAATTGAACAAATGCAATTTTTTACCATTTTAAATATATCTTAATATGTTAATATGTAAATATAATTATGTAATATATTTTATTGCAATACCATATTATATATTTATATATAATATTCATGAAATACATGAAATATGTTATTAATATGCTAAATGATTTCCTAAAGAACAGTATATTTTTGGGAAAATCTTTGTAAGGATCCATAATTAAGAATTAAATGAAACTATACAGAAAATACCTTTTATAATATCACTATTCTTTTGCTTTCTATGTTCCTACTGAGATTAATTTCTTCACACCCCATTTCTTCAGTCTAACTACAAAAAAGCCTGGAATCAGCTCTATCACTTCATCATTCTGTTATTTACTTAAAGTTTCTCATAAAGGTCCACAACTCATTTTCATCTATAATTCTATTTTTATAAATATTTAATTTTTTAACAGTATAGTTACTTTTTAAAAAGACAAACCAAGCACCAAGAGACCTAAGTTCTAAAGCTAGCTCCACCTGTAACTCATTTTGTGGCATTGATCAAATCACTTAACCTCTTTAGAATCATTTTAAAATAAAGATGTTAAACATTCCCTCAAGCTTCAAGACTACAATTATCACATTTTATATTCACAAAATCCTAATCATCCTTAGAGACACTGTTTAATGGAAACACTACATAATAACTGGTAAAATTATTGAGAAACTCTTTTTATAATACCATGCTTCTCCACACTCTAGAGAATGCTGTATCTTCTCTGAAAAATTCTGTAAAGAAACAATTAATTTGAACATACAAAAGCAGATATGAACCAAAAAGTGTCATCACAGAAATAAATAGATCAGGAACTGTCTTTTGTAAAGAGCTCAGGATTGACCACCTATCATCAGTTTCCCATAATTGCACTTTATCAAAACCAAAACACCAATAACTCATTTAAAAAACTTAGTAGCCTTCCAAAATGTATACAAGTAAATAAAAAAAAAAAAAAACTCCATAATGGCATGGATAAACTCACTGATAGTTACCAGTTATTGTTTACTCTGTAACACTTTGTTGAACATTTGACCTCTATGACCATATTTAGCTCTTAAACTTCCCCTTATGATAGGTCACTTGATTTCCTTTTTACTGAAGCTTAAAGTTAAAACTATTTTCCAAACCTGTTAAATGTTGGGAGTTGAGACTCAATACTATGTCAGATTCCAAGGTTCATGTTCTTACCATTTCTGCTATAGTGTCACTTCACTTCATAACAATGCATATTATTTGCAAATAGCATCCCCAAAGTATAGAAAAGACTACTTGGGTACATTTCTTTTGGCTTTTTGGAAACAGGCAAGCCTATATACTGATTGATATATATTGCAAACTGCACCACAATACCAACAGAATACGCAAACTCTATATTTAATTTTTGAATATCCAAAACATTCAGAAAATAATGAAAAAGACACCCATGAACTTACCACCTAAATTTATGAAACAAATGAAAATACCATATTTACTTCTGATTTTTTTTAAAGAAATAAGAATGAACTATAGTTGTGGAAAAGTAATCTAAACGAAGGTTAAGTGTCTGCAGGTAAGTGTCAGTACTAAGTTAGGTGCTTAAATTGTCACATTCAGAATGTATCAGAAATGTGAAAAGTCTCTTCTCTGTTGTTTGTTTCCCTTAACTGGGCTAAAATCAATGTTGTGGTTTTTTCCAGAAGCAAATTTTCATTTGATACCTATTTATTTCTAAAAATGGAATCACAAGAAAGGTTTACCTTTAGAAAGTCAAAATATCTGGTGCTTAGCTGGAAATATCTTTTCCTAGGAGGTCTAGACTAATAAACATAGCATATTATCTTATTGCCACAGGACAAGTTGCTTACTGAGAAGGTAAATTCTTTTCCTATTTGATAACATTATAAGTTGATGTTTAATTTGTTTGACGGATTCCTCATATCTTCCTCATGAAATTAGAATGGAGTTGAGGGAAGAAATTATGAGCCAGATTAATTAAATATCACCCAAAGTTTATAAGATAAAATAAGTTTGGGAAAAAGAGTCCAGTTTTGTTATAGGAGGCTTTACATCATGTCATATGATGAAGATATTGACTGTATTGTTCACAAACCATTTTATCATATTTTTTATATGAACTATTCCACAGCCTTTTATAGAAGATGTTTAATACTTGATTTTACATGTTTCTTGGTTACTTACTTATCATAATTAAAAACTTATTAAAATGCACAAATTCTCTAAGACTATAAAGCTTATTGTGAGGGTTCATTACTACTTCTGGTCATAATATTCTCAATAAATATTAACATTCATTTATAAAAAGTATAGGTACAGTTAAAACCCCTCTCACTCTCAATCCTTTCTCCCTGGAAGTAATAACTGCCCTAACATTTGTGTTATCATTTTCATGCATATTATTATACTTTTACCACAAATGTACACGAGATATTGTAAAATATTTTGTGTTGTTTTACGCATATTCATAAATATAATCACATTATATGTTACATTTTGCAACTTGCTTTTCTCATTCAACATTATGCTTTTGAGAATTATCCATGTTGATACCTATAATAACACGTTTACTTTCCACTAGACTTCTACATTCTTGCCTTCAGTGATTTCTTGATGTCCTGATTTTATCTATTCAATATACTTTATATAGTAAATTGCAAATCGCTAATATGCTACTTAATCTCTGGGGACAGTAATGTTTAGCTTGAAAAAACACCCTCTTTAGAAGCAACAAATAGTTTTGCTCACCCAGTTTGCAAAAAGTTACTTTCTGGGTGTACCTTACTTGTTTGTAGAGATGAAGTCTCTCTTTTAGTAACTATAAGTCATTAAAAACAGCTGACTCAATTTGAAATATAAAGTAAAAATGTTCTTCCCTGTGAGCTAAAGTCCAGATGTTAGTCTTTCAATTTGTGATAGTTGCATGTGAATTGGAAAGTAAGTCATGAGGGTCAGCCACAGAGTTCTCAAATAAAGAAGCAGAGGTACCAGAGGTACAAGAGAAAATATAAGATTAAGAGAAAAATGCATTTAAAGGAATTGATCAGGTTACCCACTCTGATTGGGGTTCAGCATTGACATTGTGTTCATTTTGCCCCGAGTCACTTTCCCTTATCTATCACTGAGGCATCATTTTAGTTTGCCTAGTACTTACAGTCCTTTATCACTACAATCAACTGACCAAACACTTTCAACAATCTCTTCAGTTCTCTCTCTCCTCGAACTTCAGAAAACTTCTTGCACCACAAACATGAAACACAATCAGCTTCTGTCACTTGCACAGGAAGTGCAGTCCAAACTAAAGTTGGCTTTACTTTGTAATGGGGTTCCTTTAATATCTTTTTTCTTTTAAATAAAACAAACTCCATTCTGCCTATAATTTTCAGATTGCATGTTGCTTGAAGATGAGGTGGTTGATGTGAACAAATGAATTCCGTTTAAGTAAAGCGGTCTCATTCCTGGAGCTATATTGTCACTGACGAAAGATAAACAGCCAATGAACAAGAAAATTGAAATTAAGGAAATCATTAATTGGGGTGCCAATTTTATTGTATAAGATTGTAAGATTAAAAAATTATTGTTTATTAGCCTACTAAAGTGCCTTGGTTTTTCTGAAAACTGTTACACCTTGAAATTACTGACCTTAGCGTAGAGTAGACACATTTACCAAATCGATAGCTCTCGTTTTCCTTTGGTTCTTATGGTCTACAGTGAGTTTTCAAATCACAATACTATTTGATCCTTAGAACCATCAGAGGATATAAGTGGAAAACATAGTCTTCATAATTTATAGGGGAGTAAACTGTTTTTTAGGAAATTAACCCTGAATATTCATTAGAAGGGCTGATGCTGAAACTGAAGCTCCAATATTTTGGCCACCTGATGGCCAAAGAAGAGCTGACCCTTTGGAAAAGACCCTGATGCTGGTAAGGATCGAGGGCAGGAGAAGAAGGGGACGACAGAGCATGAGGTGGTTGGATGGTTAAATGACTCAATGGACATGAATTTGAGCAAACACCAGGAGATGGTGAAGGACAGGGAAGGCTGGTGTGCTGCAGTCCACGGGGTCGCAAAGAGTTGGGCATGACTTAGCGACTGAACAACAAATTATTTTTAATCACATCCAGATGACTGGCAGGTCCCAGAGCAAGTAGGAGAACGAGCCGTGAAACTCAGGGCTGCTGACACCTGGTAAACAACATAAAGGATCTTTTTAAAGATTTTTTTCATATCATTTGTTTCGCCATCTGTTTTGGTTTGCTAGGGCTGTCAATATTTCACTTTAGATTCTTCCAATTACTACCATAAAAAACTAAAAAGTCATAGTAGGGACTCACATTCCAGAGACACTCAATAAATATTGCTTAAATAAGTGAGTGAATAAATGAATTCGCATATAAGTAAGCAGATGTTTTAATTGTTAAAAGAGAAAAAAGCATTAAACTCTATGTCTCTTTATGAAGTTTCTAATAATTATTATTTGGCAAGTTCCTTAGTAAGAAAAATGTTTCCGTTTATAAGGTGATGGGCATGCTACATTTTTTTTTCCCTTGCTAGACTCCAGCAATTGAAAAACATTTGATTTTCAGGTAAGCTTGTCCTATAGAATCAGCTACAAGCAAATCATTTTCCAACCAATTCATTCACATTTCCAAAGGAAATATTATCTCTCCTGGGCAAACAATAAAACCAGCAGACAGTGCAACGGCAGCAGGAGACGCTCTTCAGAGATAATATGTGGTGTCTGATCAAGTGGTATCGCCAAACAAAGACAGATGGAAAAGGATTAATTCAATGCATTATGGCAGTGTGGTCACTGTGGACTTCCCACAAACATTGCTCCTTCCTAATTATCAATTATTCACATTAATTCAGTTTTAAGAGATAAATAGCAGGCTTTTGGTTTTCATTTTTTAAAATGGCCTTATTCCTTACATGCTAAACATTTAACACATAAGGATTAAGGAAAAATGTCTCAATTTTAGGTACTTGGACATTTATTAGTTGTTTTCGCTACATCATGCTAATTCATACTATAAATCTTCCAGGTGGATATTATTTTGCTGCTAAACATATAGGGGAATTAAGACTAAAAGACATTATAAGCCTGAACATCCAGTTATTTGGACCAAGGTTATCTCCATCCAAAGTCTGTGGTCTTCTGAAGACATGGGCTGGCCCCACTTTTTATGGTATGTTGTTGGTCAGCCTGCAGACCACATGAGCACTGAGTGTTTTCTCATTTTCAGGATCGTGAATTCTCACGCAGTCCTAGACTATGAAAACAAGGAAGTTTTCACTGTGGTTAGCATTCTCCACTAAAGAAGCCTGAGCCTCTGAGATCCAGGCAAAAGCTTCATGAGTTACTCCTGAAAGAACACAAGCACCCATATAAACATTTTCAACACCTGAAATCCGTTCTTCCACAGGCAAGACAGAGATTAGCTGTTTAGTAACAAGTTCCCTATCTCCTCCCATTTCCTTCATCTCTACTCCTTCTTTGCCACTAAAGGCTGCAACTGATATTTGCTTTAACTGGATTTTATGCATTGTTGAGGAAAGCAGAGAGAGTGTCAGGTTGATTTGCCTGGATTTTCATGTCTGACACTCTGGAGTCACAACTCCTTTTGAGAACACAGAGGGCTGTCAATTTTCTACCCCCTCCTTTAAATGTACATTCACAAATATTGAGGCAACTTCAAATATAATTTCAAAGAGAGAGCTAAAATAATCCCATTTTGCCTCAGATGGACTTTCTTTTCACACTTTTTAGAATCACTATGGATCTTAGATGCCAAGAAATAAGAAATTAAACTTGGAGGGACATCACACACAATTGGAGAACTGTCCAGACAACTTGGGGATTTTTTTTTTAAACTTGGGACTCTAGAACTCAATAAATAAATTCATTTGTGGAGATATTTTGCTGACAGATCATTAGAAAATGCTGAGTTTCCTTAGGGGAAGTCAAGTTCTTTTATAGCAAAATTATAATTCTCAGTACTTAATAGTCATGTGAAAAATAACATCAAAATACTATTTTGATTGAAATTTTCACTTTCAACTGGTTTATATGGTGCTGTATAGAAAATCTAAGTTGCTAGGTTTAAGATAAATATAGCAAGCAAACTTTTTTATATATTAAATAGCACTGTCAAAACGTCAAAGTTCAGTATTTCTGAAAATGAAAGCATACATTAGGCTTTAGAAGTATAGAGACATTCACAAATAACATAGCCAAGGTGGTTGCTTCACTTCTACAATGAATTGTAAAACAAAGTAAAAAATATAATTCTCAGAAGAGACAAACCATTATGCCTACATTTCAATGTAAAATTTAGTTCAAGATCATTTATTCTTAAATGAACAGACAGTTCTCTAGTCAAAGTAAATACTTCTGGTAAGGCATCATGTTTCTTGAGAATATCACAGAAGAACTAATATACTAGAGAGATACATTTGGGGACTTAAGCTTGATGACTGTGTGCATGCTCAGTCACTTTGGCCATCTCCTACTCTTTGCGACCCCATGGACTATAGTCCGCCAGGCTCCTCTGAACATGGGATTCTCCAGGCAAGAATACTGATGTGGGTTGCCATTCCCTTCTCCAGGGGACCTTCCTGACCCAAGGACTGAACCTAAGTCTCCTGCATTGTAGGCAGACTCTTTACCATCTGAGCCACCAGGGAAACCCCTTTAAGCTCCATAAAACATCTTAAATGATTGCGCATGCAGATCCTTACTCATGAGAAGTTTTTAACTGCTTTTTGCAGTGCAATCCCCTCGAAAAAGTCACTAGAGATAAATGTTTATAAGTAGGATTACACTCAACATGAATTACACATGAAAGAAAGACTACCATGGGTGAATTTCATTAGAAAAGAACCAAAAGATAAGGCAGAGGAATGGATCACTTGGAAAGAAATGTCATCACATACAGGTCTGTTACTGGTGGAATCGATTTCCCCTGACTCTGGAGAGCCTTGTGCTGTGTGTCAGCGTTGATTTGTTTAGGTTCATTTTGACTAACTCTTCCATGAAAATGTGGGTTCTTTCATTTCATTGGAACCAACAACCTTGTCTTTAAAAAGTAGTTTATTAGCCCATGGTGGCAAGGCAATCTGCTGCTTTAGCTCCATAGGTTTTTTTCAGACAAGGTATATGCCTTCAGGAAAGCAGATAGTGATAGTAATAGTGAAAGTCACTCAGTCGTGTCCGACTCTTTGTGACCCCATGGACTATACATACAGTCACTGGAATTCTCCAGGCCAGAATACTGGAGTGGGTAGCCTTTCCCTTCTCCAGGGGATCTTCCCAACCTGGGGATCGAACCCAGGCCTCCTGCATTGCAGGCAGATTCTTCACCAGCTAAGCCACAGGGAAGCCCCAGGAAAGCAGAAATGGACTAGAATTGCAAGAATATCTATGTCCAAATCGAGTTATATGTTAATGTCTCTGAAAGGAGAGAAAGAGAAACAAAGGTGAACTCTCAAGATGGCCTCTCTGAAAGAAGATTCAGCATCTGAAGTTTGGAGTGTATCTCCAGACTTGGGGGTCTAGTGGCCCTAAAGCACAAAATTTGTCAGCCCATCCACCAATTGGTAATATAGGCTGAAATATCACACAACCCTCTCTTCTTGGTCCTATTCAAGGCTCACTGAACATCCTTCTGATTATAATTTGCCCTTTTGAGAAAACTGGCCACAGGCAGAAAATGTATTGATCTGCACACAGTTTTGGACCCTCTCAACATGTTCAGTTCTCAATGTAAATTAATAGATTGGCTTTCTAGTTTTTATTCATCAATCTCTATTAGTTTGTTCTGTGTAAGTCAGCTCCCTGAGGCAAATTTGTTCCTGATCCATTGACAAATTACATTTTTAAGCTTGTGTGATATTTTTAAGCCAGGGAACTTGACCTGTGTGCTTTTTCCATTCAAGAAGGCAATGGCCCTAGTTGTTTTATATCCAATCTGCTATTTCTTCAGTCTCCTGTCTTTATAGCTTTGACTAAGGGTATATCTCTACATATGCTTCTGGGTGCACAGCTTCACAAGCATTGTGATGAAGCCAGTGTTACGGTGTTCAGGCTACAGATGTTGCTGCTGTCAGGATGGACAGCTGGGATACAGTGCAAATGCTCTTGCCAGTTGCCATCAGCTACATGCTGCTTCCTTCATTTATCCTAGAATGTGATGTTATTGATACTATTTTCTATGATATGATCAACATCGGGAAGCACGTACTTAAACACTCCACTGCGCAATCATTTAATCAATCCACATTGTTTTCATCATCAAATAATAAACAAATCATGGCCTTCAAGTCCTGTCATAATTTTTTTCTTTTCCACTTACCTTGTTTTGTTTATCATTTTTGCATGCTCAGTCATGTCCAGCTCTTTGCAATCCTGTGATTCTTCAGGCAAGAATACTGGAGTGGGTTGGCATTTTCTTCCCCAGGGGATCTTCCAACCCAGGGATCAAACCCGAGTCTCGAGTTTCCTGCACTGGCAGGTGGGTTCTTTACCACTAGTACCTCCTGGGGAGCTCTTCTTGTTATCTCTTGTCAAAACTTAACCACACCTCTTCATCCTTGTCAGCTAAGTCCGTCTATCATCTAATAGGTTCCTTCTCTCCCTAACGCTCATCCTGATGGCAACGATAAATAGCCACTCTACTGGGGCCACTAACTTTGAAAGCTCTCCCTAACGAACCTAAACCAGAGGCAAAATGGCACCGTGAGTAGCCAGTTTGATTGTCCACTGTACAGCAACATTTGTTCTCCAACCCTTACACAGTGACTTATATGAGCACATCCTACCTATCCAAAAACCCGTATCTTTCGTTCTCCCTTGCAGTTAGGTATGGCACTTCAAAGTTTAAGTTGAGGCCATACTTTACTTCCTGAAAATTAAGCACACCCCGGGGATATCACTGTGTCTCACAACTTTACAAAAATTCAAATATTTTCAAAGTTCAAGTTTTTTCTTCAAAATATAGACTGACTTTTCCTAAGTAAACTGGTAAATGTGCTTAGTCGCTCAGTTGTGTCCGACTCTTTGCAACCCCGTGGACTATAGTCCACCAGGCTTTTCTGGGCTTCTCTGGTGGCTCAGACAGTACTTTCCATACCTCGTTACAATCTTAAAGTTGTTCCTTATAATTTGACTGCATGAATCCTTTACCTACACTGCATGCAAGCAAGCATGCTAAGTCACTTCAGTTGTATCCAACTCTTTGCAATCCTATGGACTACAGCCCACCAGGCTCCTCTGTCCATGTGATTTTCCAGGCAAGAATACTGGCATGAGGTGTCATACCCTCCTCCAGGGGATCTTCCTGATCCAAGGATCAAACCTACGTCTATTATCTCCTGTATTGGTAAGTGGGTTCTTTACCACTAGCACCACCTGGGAAGCCCTTTACCTACATTATCTCATTTCAAAGTACAGAAATTGTTGTCTAGTGAATAGTGGCAAGAATTGTGAAGTGTCTGAGATTTTACTCTACATTCAGGTTAATGAATTAGCCTGATGCAGTGTCAAAGATGCTGGCAGAAAACATGAGATTCCTGGGTCAGAAACAAAGAACTTTATTAATCTTGGCATAGCAGGCAGCATAAGCTTCATGTTCACATTAGTTCTTCTACCCCCAAGGTCTCAAAGGCAATATGTAGGGGCCCAGGTATATGCTGTATACACCGTGGGTTTCTGTCATTGAATTTAGGAAGCCCGTAATCTTTTACAATGAGCTAGAAGCAAACCCACACTTAGCCCCAGAAGAAGACATTAACTTTGTTTTACAGGAGAGAAAGCAAATCCTCTCTTTGCTAGAGAAGGAGACAGTCTCTCTCACAGGCTGTCTGTTAAATGAACATCCTTGAAAAGAACTGAAGTAAGAAGGTTTCAGTGATTCTGCTCTTAACAGTTACAGATGCATGGAGAATTGTCACCTAAAGCAAAATGACAATGGTCAGACTTTAGTGTAGGCTCCATGAAGGAAGGAATGAAAACATTAGACTGAAGTAACTTCTATTCCCTTCTTCCTCCTCACCTATCCCCTGCCCAGGACCAAAGAAAAGAACAAGGGTAGTATTAATGATATTTAAGGGAAAACAAACTGTTTGCACAGCCAATGTGGATAGAAATGTCAGGTAATTATTGAGTGAACTTGGGTTAGGAAGTCAGTTCTGTGTGCTCTGCAAGATGAACTCCCGTCCATTATGCAACAATCCTGTCCTTCATGCCTCACTCTCTGGCAGTGCAGAGGACAAGGATTTGAAAGTGGTGCTGGGAATAAGAGGGCCTGTCCAGACACTTGAATAGAGCTGGCTGGTGAAAGATGTGGCTAGGTAACCAATTTGGGCACCCAGAGAAACAAACTATTTCAAAAGAGGACTCTGATTTCTTTCCTTTCTGTGATTTTTTTTTCCTTTTCACGCTCTTCTCTTTTCTCCTCCTCTAGCTTATCTACAAGCTGACAGCACTGACTACACAACCAGTATGACTTTAGATGGTATGAGTCTGAACTTATTTAATACAACATGTCAGAAAGGTAGATTCTAGCATTGTCTTCCTTTTATAGAAGAGGAAAATGAGGCTTAAAAAAATTCAGTATCTGCTCCAAAATCACACAGCTAAGTAAACTGCATAGTCAGCATTTAAATGTAGAAAGTCGGGTGCCAAAGCCCATGCTTATTACCACAGGACATCACTTCTCAGTTTTAGAACCCCACTGTGCTTTTCTCATAGCCTTCTCCACATCCAAAGAATAATATACGAAGACAGAGATACCCACGTAGGAATTTATGAAACTTGGGATTATTGTTTCCCAAAATTGAGGCTATTATGCCATCTTATTTATGTTTTCTTTCTCTTACTTAAAAATCTTCCAAAGTTAACTGACAGGATCCAGTCTACACTTCCTAATGAAATATGATGTTCACTGCAAGAATGTACCATAATCTATACAATCATTAGTCTATTCATGTGCATCCACCTTGTTTTCAGTTTGTTTCCATTACAAATATCCCAGCAGTAAACTGTTTTTACATAAATCTTTACAGACCCATGCTTTTATTTCTTTGGGCTCAATTCCCAGGATTAGGTCTGCTGATTAAAGGGTGTGTGTATCCTATACAGGAAACACAAGAGATGCAGATTCAGTCCTTGGCTCAGAAAGATCCCCTAGAGAAGGATATGGCAACCCACTTCAGTATTCTTGCCTGGAGAATCCCATGGACAGAGAAGCCTGGCAGGCTACAGTTCACAGGGTCACAATTGTCGGACACAACTGAAGCGACTTTGCACACACGCATGCATCTCTATATTAGGTAGGCCATGCCAGATCAAATTGTGAGTCTCATTTCACCAATAACAGACGAGAGTACACTGTGTCCACATCTCCATCAGAGTATATGTAATTGCTTCTTTTAAATGCAACCCTCTGATGGGTATAAAGTGATTTCTCACTATTTAATTTGCATTTACCACACAGTGAACTTCAAATTCTTAACAAATGCAACCGACCATTTGGATCTGTTCTTCTATGAATTACATTCAAATCTTTTTTGTTCACTGTTAATAGGGGATTTTTAAAATTAGGCTTAAATTGTTACATTGCACATTTTTAGTAGGGTTAGTTTTTTAATAGGAGTTTTTAAATAGGATTCTTTCTAAAAAGAGCCCTATTTATTATTGAAGACCTCTTTATTGTAGATATTAGCCATCATTTTTTCATTTGTATTTTAATTTTTCCCCAAATCTTTCATTTCTATTGAAATTATTTACGGCAACTTTTATACATAAGATTTTAATTTATAAACATTTGAATACATTTCTATTGTCTTTCATAGATTCTCAATATCATATGTCTAATAAGACCTCTCCAGTCTCAAACTTTTACATGAGCTAATCTACATTTTCTTCTAAGATTTTTAATGTTTAAAGTTTTAATCTATCTGAAGTTTATCTGTATATAAGATGTGATGTAGGCTTCTAAGCTTATTTTCTTCTAAATTGATAGCCAAGTTGCTAGAATCTTTTAAGTAAACTGTGATTTTCCTATAAAATTAAATTTTTGTCACAGACTAAATTCTCCTGCTTGGTGGGATATATTTTGGACACTAGTCTTCTTCTTTGGCCTATCTGTACTTTTTTGTGCCAAATAACACTGCAATCAACAGTTATTTAAAGACTAAATGAGAGGAGAAAGGAAATAAGCTGCAATTTTTTCAAACCAGTGAAAATAAAGAGAAAACAGAGTAGCATATATAATAAAGCAAAATCAGATAGAAGTCTGCTGTCAGACTAAATGTGAGAGTTTGTCTCTTTCAATCTTTGCAGCTATTGTCTCCAGTGTGGCTAACACAAGTCAGCAAATCACCTGGAGAGTAACATTAAGTATTTAATTATTTTATATCATTAATAGTTGATAATTTTTTACAAAGGCATTGTTTATCAGGGCTACTTTGATGTATTTTTTTGGAAAAATCAACATTACACTAAAGCAAATCTTTTTTTAGACTGGAGATACTGAACTGATGTCATTATTTCTACTAAATGCCCACAAAGATTTTGTAGTTGACATTAAGTTAACTAAAGAATAGGACTGCCCTATAACTCAGAAGGTAAAGACTCTGCCTGAAATATAGGAGACCTGGGTTTGATCCCTGGGGCAGGAAAATCCCTTGGAAAAGGGAATGGCAACCCACTCCAGTATTCTTGCCTGCAGAATCCATGGACAGAGGAGCCTGGCAAGCTACAGTCCATGGAGTCACAAAGAGTCAGACACGTCTAAGCAACTAACACTACTACTACTAGTATCTAAAGAATATTGGTAGGTGACTGTCAGCTATGCGACAGCTGATAAGATTTTTTTGATAACATTATTTAATCTGAAGAATATTGGTGGGTAAAACTCAAATAAGTGACAGCTATTCAGGGTACCATTTCGTTACCATCCCAGCAGCTTTAACAAAGGGATGTTTTCAGCTAATCAGAAAAATGATTCAGCCACTAAAACATGTTTCCTTTCTTGCTGTTTTGTTCCCTGTTGGATAGCTTACATTCTACATATGGCAATCATTTTGAATGTGTGAAATACTGTGGTATATGAAGTATTTTCCCATCCTTGTGGATTTGGGGTGGTTTTGTCACTACCATCAACATTGCTATTATTTTAGTGGTACTATCTTGGAACAATATTTGTTAAAGTTACATAAGCAACAAAGAAAATAATTCTTATAGAAATCAGGTATATTAGCTCACCTATTCTCACCCTATAACATCTTGGTAATGTCAACCTTATTTAAGTAAAACTTTTCAGAAAGTTCAGCTTCCCAATATATGTACCATTTGTTTAGTAAAATGGTTCATTAACAATACGAGAAAAGTAGAACAATAGGCATTTCTGTCATTCCTCAGCATCTAGTCCTGATTTCAGTTGGAGTTTAAATTGCCTGATGCCCTCACTTTAATAATTGCTGAGGCTGGTTTTTATGAGGCTATCATGAAGAACGCTTCAAACTTTCAAAGGAATGTCATTTAAAAGACAGAAAATTAGATGCTGATATGCCTAAGTAACTGCTAATAATTAATTAAAATGAGTTTCAATTAGTGAGTTCTTTAATATCCCACCTCTTTCCTAAAAATGTTAATAGGCAGTCAATAGGCATTATTTTGAGCATTGCAGTTTTAATACACATACAAATAATGATCCTAGTCTATGTTTAGTTTAAAAAAAATAATCAAAAGCATCTACTTCATGCAGAGGAGATGCTATACTTCTATCACCCTAATGGTGTGAAAATGTAATGATGTTTTCCTACAAAGGAAAATCTCTTTCCTTTGATGTTTGAGTTTGGCTTCCATTACCACAGCCTAAGTAAGCTGAGGAGAAAACACATCACCCACACTATCAAAGATAGCATGACTGAGCTGCTGACAAGCACACACTTAATTGCAGGATTTAAAATGATGTGTCTGCTTTTGATTTTCATGGTAACAACTCTTTACTAAAATAATAAAAGCAGTACTGCCTAAAATTAGCAGATGCAATATCCTATTACTTCATAGAGGTATCCAGAAAAAGAAGAAGTGTAAACCCTAAAGATGCTCAGTCTAAAGTATGAATCACTGTATGCTGCCATTTTTGTAAGTTTACCTTACTCTGAAACATTCAACTTGACGTAAATATCTTAAACCTGTCTACACAAGGATAAAACTCCCATTTTTCCTAGAAACATAAAATATAATCTAAATGATCACAGACTTCATGTATAAGATATCTTAATAGATGTCATACTTTTCCAATCCAGTTCAACTGGGATATCCCAAATTAAAAAGTATTCTGTAAAAATCATGTATCTCAAACATGAAGAGAGAGGGATAAACAATATATCATGGTGTGAAAGCAAGAGTAACCCATCTTGAACGATCTTTGTGAGAATTAAGAATTATTTGCAGTAATTAAGAATTATTTTCAAATTACTTTGCAAAAACACATTGCAAAGTACCTAATACTTCTAAAAAGTATTGTATTGTTTATCAGCTTCATAGATAAGAACAAAATATAAAAAGTAAAGATCTTGACGTTTATAATATTTTATGGAAACAGGTTAGGGTGGGAGAAATAAAAGAAGAAGGATAGAGTAAGAGAGAGAGAATGAGGGAGATGAAGAGCTGTGTGGAAGCAGAGGATAAGACGGCTGGGTTGAGGCAGTGGGAAACCTGCCGCAGTGGAAGCTGCTTGAGCTCCTCTGAATGTTTTCATCCCAGGGATGTCTTAGTGTTTGTGACAGTGATGCCTAGCAGACCTTTCAGACAGTGATCAAAATAGAACTCTTTGTCAAAAAAATTGAATAAGCCATTACAGGAGCTCAGGTGGGCTGATATATTCCGTGTGCCAGTGCATATTATAATTCTGGCCATCCTAAATGAATTCTGATGATGGAAGCCCACATTGCATGAACTCTGATTAGGTGGTGGGCAGGAACAGAGAACATGCATCAACTCCTGTACTTACATTGTACACTGGACCCTCAGAAGCTGGAGATATTGGTCTGATTCTGGGGTTTCAGTGGTCCTGCTGAGAACACAGCAGATAAGCATAGCCAAAATGTCCAGACTGCTCTTTTTTCGTACAGACATAAACCTCTCAGAATCATTTAAATTCCATGAGCCTCATCAAAATAAAGCAAATCCATTCAGTGGAGTAGCTATTCTCCAACTGGAAGTGCCAGTTACACCATGGCCCAAATCTATTCCTATTAGTACTTAATAAAATATTAAATAAGGAGATCAAACCAGTCGATCCTAAAGGAAATCAATCCTGAATATTCATTGGAAGGACTGATGCTGAAGCTGAAGCTGCAATACTTTGGCCATCTGATGTAAAGAGCTGACTCATTGGAAAAGACCCTGATGCTGGGAAAGACTGAGGACAGGAGAAGGGGGAGACAGAGAATAACATGGATGGATGGCATCACTGACTCAATTCACATCACTTTGAGCAAACACAGGGAGATGATGAAGGACAGGGAAGCCTGGCATGCTGCAGTTCACGGGGTCACAGAGAGTCAGACACGACTTGATGACTGAATAACAAGATACTGAATATGTTGTTAACATATATGGTTGTAAGAACAAAGCTCTGGTATGCAGCAGAGAGGTATCCTTTAAACAACATACAGAATTAAATGACCCATCACCTTCCACACTGATATCATCCTAGACCCCTAACGAAACCAATAATTCACATTAGCTAGCCCTATGGATTTATTGGAAATGTCCGTTCTTTCTTTATGGATATCAGTGATGGCTAGTTAACTGGCAGCTTTTTCCCAAGTAATAAACATCAAGCAAAGAGGCTAAAAATATGGCCTAATGGGTATTTGGACTTAGGTCAAAGGAGTTAGAGAATTTTACCTTGTGTTTTCTTCATCACCTAGTCTACTTTCAGAGTCAGCTGTGTATTCACACAATTTGTCCCAAAAGTCAGGGTATTAGTCTTATGCTTCAAAACACATACTAGTCAAGTTTTCTTCCATTATCTTCTCTTATTTCTAGTGAAAAAAAAATTCTTGTTCATGAGGTTGACACTGTATAATATATGTCATTTCACCAGATCCAAATGCAAGAAGTACAAAAGACTCCAAGTGAGAAATCTCAAATAAGAGAAAATTGAAAGACTCCCTTATGAGTAAAAGGAGTATATACTCCCTTTAAGTATACTGAAAGAAGATTTATACATATGGAGAAGAACTTATAGTTGAATTAGTGATAAGTACAGAAGCAAAGATAATGCTCAAAACCCTTTAAGCTAGGCTTCCACAGTATGTGAACCAAGATCTGCTAGGTTTACAAGCTGGATTTAGAAAAGTCAGAGGAACCAGAGCTCAAATTGCCAACATCCACTGGATCATAGGAAAAGCAAGAAAATTCCAGAAAAACATCTACTTTTGCTTCATTGACTATGCTAAAGCCTTCAATAGTATGATCACAACAAATTATGGAAAATTCTTAAACAGTCTTAAAGCGATCAGAATACCAGAACACCTTACCTGCCTGCTGATAAATCTGTATGCAGGTCAAGAAGCAACAGTTAGGAGCTTCCAGGCAGACTTCACAAGACTGTAGACAGAAGGGAAGTACACAGGGACCATCCCCTTGGCTGCAACATTCTCCCATTCTCTTTAGGGACTCAGGGACCTCCTGAGCATTGCTTGGGGTCAGATTGGGACCTGTGGCTTCAGACGCATGTTTGCCTACACCAACCAGTGATAAGACCATCTTGGATTTCACAAGGATCAGACTTGTGCAGAGAAGAGTATTTCGTGGAAGCCTTAATTGAGTGGATCTGGCTGGCTACTGAGAGAGCAAGAAAAGCATGAGAGGTATTACCATTGAAAGACTTAGCAGAGATGAAGCCCTGAGCCTTTGCAGTGGGAGCACTGACTCCAAGACCCTAGACTACCAGAGAACTAACCCTAGGGGGTATCAAATAGTGAGAACTCACACAAAGGAAACCACTGTAATACAAGACCCAGCATCACCCAACCACCAATAGCACCCTGTGCAGAACGCCTCATCTAAACAACAAACAAAACAAAAACACAAACCCAATCATCAGCAGACAGGATTACCACTTCACTCAGCCTTGCCCATCAGAGGAAAAAGCAAACAAAAACTTAGCACAAATCTCACCTTATATGAAGCTTACACAAACCACTGGACCAAACTTAGGGGGAAGAAATCAAAAGGAAGAAAGAATTAAACCTTGAAGCTTGGGACAGGAGACCTCAAACACAACAAGTTAAAAAAAATAATAATAATGAAAAGGCAGAGAAATATTACACAAATGAAGGAACAAGCTAGAAACACAGAAGTCCAAATAAATGAAAAGGAAATAAGCAAACTACCTGAAAAAGAATTCAGAATAATGATAGTAAAGATGATCAACAACCTGGAAAGCAAAATGGAGAAAATGCAAGAATCAACGAACAAAGACCTAGAAGAATTAAAGAATAAACATGCAGAGATGAACAACACAATTACTTAAATTAAAAATACTCTAGAAGGGATCAATAGCAAAATATCTGAAGCAGAAGAACAAATCAGTGAGCTGGAAGATAAAATGGTGGAAATAACTTCTGAAGAGCAGAATAAAGTAGAAAGAATGAAAAGACTGAGGATAGTCTCAGAGACTACTGGGACAATATCAAATGCACCAACATTCAAATAATAGGGGCCCCAGAAGAAGAAGAGAAGAAGAAAGCTATGAGAAAATTTTTGAGGAAATTATAGTTGAAAATTTTCCCAATATGGAAAAGGAAATAGAAAACTAAGTCCAAGAGGCACAAAGTGTCCCATATGGGACAAATCCAAGGAGAAACATGCCAAGACACATACTAATCACACTAACAAAGACTAAACACAAAGAAAGAATATTAAAAGCAGCAAGGGAGAAGCAGCAAGTAACATACAAGGGAAACCTCATATGCTTAACAGCTGATCTTTCAGCAGAAACTCTGCAGGCCAGAAAGGAATGACAGGATATACTTAAAGTACTGAAAGTGATAAATCTACAACCAAGATTACTGTATCCAGCAAGAATCTCATTCAAAATTGATGGAGAAATCAAAAGCTTTTCAGACAAGCAAAAGTTAAGAAAATTCAGTACCACCAAACCAGCTTTACAACAAATGTTAAATGCACTTATATGGTCAAGAAATACAAAAGAAGAAAAAAGATCTACAAAATCAACCCCAAACAATTAAGAAAATGGAAATAGGAACATATATGTCAATAATTACTTTAAATGTAAATGGAATAAATGCTCCAACAAAAAGACACAGACTGGTTGAATGGATACAAAAACAAGACCCATATATATGCTGTCTACAAGAAATCCCCTTTAGACCTCAAGACACATATAGATTGAAAGTGAGAGGATGGAAAAATTATATTCTATGCAAATTGGAAGCAAAAGAAAGCTGGAGTAGCAATCCTTACATCAGACAAAAGAGACCTTAAAATAATGAAGATTACAAGAGATAAGGAAGGACACTGCATAATGATCAAGGGATCAATCCAAGAGGAAGATACAACTGTAAATATCTATGCACCCAACATAGGAGGACCTCAATACATAAGACAAATACTAACAGATATAACCTGGAAGAAATGGGCAGATTCTTAGAAAAGTTCAATCTTCCAAGACTGAACCAGGAAGAAATAGAAATTATGAACTGAAATTACAAGCACTGAAGTTGAAGCTGTGATCAAAAATCTCTCAAAAAACAAAAGCCCAGGACCAGATGGCTTCACAGGAGAATTCTATCAAACATTTAGAGAAGAGCTAATGACTATCCTTTGAAAACTCTTTTAAAAAATTGCAGAGGGAGGAACACTTCCAAACTCATTCTACGAGGCCACCATCACCCTGATACCAAAACCGGACAAAGAAAACACAAAAAAATAAAACTACAGGCCAATATCACTGGTGAACATAGATGTAAAAATTCTCAAAAAAATTTTTGCAAACAGAATTCAGCAACACATCAAAAGGTCATACACCATGATCAAGGTGGGTTTATTCCAGGGATGCAAGGATTCTTCAATATACCACAAATAAATCAATGCGGTACACCATATTAATAAATTGAAAGATAAAAACCATATGATCATCTCAATAGGTGCAGAAAAAGCCTTTGACAAAACTCAGCAACAAATTATGGGTGCTCTTCAAAAAATGGACAGAGAAGCTACCTACCTCAACATAGTAAAGGCCATATATGATAAGCCTACAGCAAACATTATTCTCAATGGCGAGAAACTGAAAGCATTCCCCCTAAGGTCAGCAACAAGACAAGAGTGTCCACTTTCACCACTATTATTCAGTGTAGGTCTGCAAGTCCTAGCTACAGCAATCAGAGAAGAAAAAGAAATAAAAGGAATCCAGATCAGAAAAGAAGAAGTAAAGGTCTCACTGTTTGCAGATGGCATGACAATGTACATAGAATATCAGAAAATTACTAGAGCTAATCCGTGAATTTAGCAAAGTTGCAGGATGTAAAATCAATACACAGAAATCACTTGCATTTCTATATACTAACAGTGAAAAATCAGAAAGAGAAATTAAGGAATCAATTCCATTCACCATTGCAACAAAAAGAATTAAATATCTAGGAATAAACTTACCTAAGGAAACAAAAGAACTGTACACAGAAAATTATAAGACACTGATGAAAGAAATCAGAGATGACATAAACAGGTGGAGAGATATTCCATGTTCCTGGATAGGAAGAGTCAATATTGTGAAAATGACTATATTACCAAACACAATCTACAGATTTAATGTGATCCCTATCAAATTACCGATGGCATTTTTCACAGAACTAGAACAAAAAATTTCACAATTCATATGGAAACACAAAAGACCCTGAATAGTCAAAGCAGTCTTGAAAAAGAAGAATGGAATTGGAGGAATCAAGCTTCCTAACTTCAGATTATACCACAAAGCTACAGCCATCAAGACAGTATGGTCCTGGCACAAAAACAGAAATATAGACCAATGGAACAAGATAGAAAGCCCAGAAATAAACCTATGCACCTATGGGTACCTTATTTTTGACAAAGGAGGCAAGAATATACAATGGGGCAAAGACAGCCTCTACAATAAATGGTGCTGGGAAAACTGGACAGCTACATGTAAAAGAATGAAATTAGAACACTTCCTAACACCATACACAAAGACAAACTCAAAATGAATTAAAGACCTATAAGTAAGACCAGAAACTATAAAAGTCATAGAGGAAAGCATAGTCAGAACACTCAATGACATAAATCAAAGCAAGATCCTCTATGACCCACTTCCTAGAGTAATGGAAATAAAAACAAAAGTAAAGAAGTGAAACCTGATTAAGCTTAAAAGCTTTTGCACAGCAAAGGAAACTATAAACAAGGTGAAAAGACAACCCTCAGAATGGGAGAAAATAATAGCAAATGAAACAACTGACAAAGGATTAATTTCCAAAATATACAAGCAGTTCATATAACTCAATACCAGAAAAACAAACAACCCAATCAAAAAGTGGGAAAAAGACCTAAACAGACATATCTCCAAAGAAGACATACAGATGGCTAGCAAACACATGAAAAGATGCTAAACATCACTCATTATTAGAGAAATGTCAATCAAAACTACAATGAGATATCACCTCACACTGGTCAGAATGACCATCATCAAAAAGTCTACAAACAATAAATGCTGTAGTGGGTGTCGAGAAAAGGGAACACTCTTACACTGTTGGTGGGAATGTAAATTGATGCAGCCACTATGGAAGACAGTATGGAGATTCCTAAAAAACTAGGAATAAAATCACCATATGACCCAGAAATCCCACTCCAAGACATATACCCTGTGGAAACCAGGGTTTAAAAAGACACATGTATCCCATTGTTCATTGCAGCACTATTTACAATAGCTCAAACATGGAAGCAACCTAGATGCCCATCGACAGATGAATGGATAAAGAAGTTGTGGTACATAAACACAATGGAATATTACTCAGCTATTTAAAAAAATGCATTTGAATCAGTGCTAATGAGGTGGATGAACCTAGAACCTATTATACAGAGTAAAGTGAGTCAGAAAGAGAAAGATAAATACCATATCCTAACATACATATAAGGAATCTAGAAAAATGGTTCTGAAGAATTATTTACAGGGCAGCAATGGAGAAACAGACATAGAGAACAGACTTATGGACATGGGGAGAGGGGAGGAGAGGGTGAGATGTATGGAAAGAGTAACATGGAAACTCACATTACCACATGTAAAATAGATAGTCAACGGGAATTTGCTGTCTGGCTCAGGAAACTGAAACAGGGGCTCTGTATCAACCTAGACGGGTGGGATGGGAAGGAAGATGGGAGGGAGGTTCAAAAAAAGGAGGGGATATGTGTATACCTGTGGCTGATTCACATTAAGGATTGATAGAAAACAACAAAATTCTGTGAATTGATTATCCTTCAATACAAAAATAAATTTTTAAAAAACTGGTGAAATTCTAACAGGAAAAAAAAGTTAGATCTAGACATAGAACAATAAACCAGTTCAAAATTGAGAAAGGAGTACATCAAAGCTGTGTATTGTCACCCTGTTTATTTAACTTATATGCAGTTATATAATCATGAGAAATGCTGGACTGAATGAATAACAGCTTTAATCAAGATTGCTGGGAGAAATATCAATAACCTCAGATATGCAGATAACACCACCCTCATGGCAGAAAGTGAAGAGGAATTAAAGAGGCTTTTGACAAAGGTGGAAGAGGAGATTGAAAGAGTTCACTTAAAGCGCAACATTCAAAAAACAAAGATAATGGCATACAGTCCCATCACTGCATGGCAAATAGATGGAGAAACAATGAAAACAGTAACAGATTTTACTTTCTTGGGCTCCCAAATCGCTGCAGATGGTGACTGCAGCCATGAAATTAAAAGATGCTTGTTACTTGGAAGAAAAGCTATGACTAACCTAGACAGTGTGTTAAAAAGCAGAGACATTATTTTGCCCACAAAGGTCTGTGTAGTCAAACCTATGGTTTCCCCAGAAGTCATGTATAGATGTTAAAGTTGGACCATAAAGAAGGCTGAGCACCAAAGAACTGATGTTTTTGCACTGTGGTGTTGGAGAAGACTCTTGAGAATCCCTTGGACTGCAAGGAGATCAAACCAGTCAATCCTAAAGGAAATCAACCCTGAATATTCATTGGAAGGACTGATGCTGAAGATGAAGCTCCAATGCTTTGGCCACCTGATGCAAAGTGCTGATTCATTTAAAAAAAAAAAAAAGACCCTGATGGTGGGAAAGATTGAAAGCAGGAGGAGAAGGGGATGAGATGAGATGGGGAGAAGAGGAAGGATGAGATGGTTGGATAGCATCACCAACTCGATGGACATAAGTTTGAGTAAGCTCCAGGAGATACTGAAGGACAGGGAAGCCTGGTGTGCTGCGATCCATGGAGTTACAAACAGTTGGACAAGACTGAGCAACTGAACAACAACAACAGAAGCAAAACAAGCAATGAAAAAACAGCGATTATTAACTTCAAGAAAACATAGATTGTGTAAAAAATAAAAGTAAGAGTTTACTATGTGGCCCACCATAGATAAATAGATAATAACAGCTAGAAATGACATGGTTTTTTAATGCAAGCCCAGAGAATTCATCTGAACAAAACTAACATACAACTATGCCAGACAAGTGCATGTATATGAGGTCAGGAAGATCCCCTGCAGAAGGAAATGGCAGCCCACTCCAGTATTCTTGCCTGGAAAAACTTATGGACAGAGGAAACAGACAGGTCCATGGTGTCACAAAGAATCAGACAACTGAGCACTATCCACACACATGATGAGGTGGTTACTGAAAGTGAGCTAAATCTACATCTTCTACGTTATTTGTTTTGTTTTTGTTTTTGTTTTTGTTTTATTAGTTGGAGGCTAATTACTTCACAACATTTCAGCGGGTTTTGTCATACATTGATATGAATCAGCCATAGAGTTACACGTATTCCCCATCCCGATCCCCTTAGCAAAATAATAGCAAACATTAAAATATTTTAAAAGTTGAATCTAGTTACTTATAGAGAGCAGAAAATAGTAAGGGAGAATAGTGAGAGATCATTGTCATTCATAGCAAGCTTAATTTTACTTTAAAGTTATTTTTTACATATACTCCTTATAAAATCATTTTTACATTTCAAAGAGCAACTTATTTAGGTTCATTTCATCCCCCATCCACTCAGACTCAGAATTCAGACAGCTCCTCTTCCAATAGTCCTTAGAAACTCAAAATATCCAGATGGTTTATTTAGCCTTGATTCTGTCCCTATGTCTTCAAAGTAAATCAAAACAAAACTTTGAAAGACAGTTTTTTAGCATTATGGTGAACTGATTCATGATCTGATCTTCATAATATTTTTCAAGACTTCACAACTAGAAATAAATTTACATGTGCCAAAACATTTAGCATGTTTGATTTTCATGCTTTTCTTTCTGTCATAACATTAATTGAAAAATATGAATGCTAAAATCTCAAAACTTTTATTTTCCATTATTTTTGACACCCATTATGTTTTTATTCATATCCCCAACTTCCCAACTCTTCAGTGTAGTATGAGAACAGCAGAAGTTATTGAGAGATGTGGATAAGCCAGAATTGAAATATTAACTCACTTGCTAATTCCAATCACATTAATTGCCTTACGTTCAGTATTTAATGCATGTTGCATTTATGCCTTGTCCCTTTGCTGTCATTCATTCACTCACTCATTTAGTTATTGAAGCCCAGGAACTGTGATAACCACTAGAGAATTTCCATGTATTAACTCCTCAAATAGATTTTTGTTCCTATTAGACGAAGATCATATGCTACATTTGCTCAGAACTCCTTCATATAGCGCACAGCCTATAATAAATACATAACACCTCCTTAAAAAATAAACTTTCTCTTCTGTCAGTTGGATTTGGACAACATTGGACAGCAAATTCAGGGAGGTAGTGATGGACAGAGAAGCCTGGCGTGCTGCAGTTCACAGGGTCTCAAAGAGTTGGACACAACTTAGCGACTGAACAACGTGTTATATAATAAAAAAGTTAAAATATAATATTTATCATTCAGTCACTAAGTCATGTCCAACTCTCTGCAACCCCATGGACTGCAGCACTCCAGGCTTCCCTGTCCTTCACCATCTCTTGGAGTTTGCTCAGACTCATGCCCATTGGGTCGATGATGCTATCCAAACATTTTATCCTCTGTCTCACCCTTCTCCAACAGGAACTGCTTCATGTGACTTCATTTTCTTAAGTAGGCAGTTCTACCAGTCAGATTCAGAGTTAGTGACCACTTCAAATATCCCATGTGGATCAAAACCATTTACCATACATAAGCAACAATTCTAGTATTTTAGAAAGCTCTGAAAAGTCACAAGTAAAATATTCTTCCTTTCACCATTTATTAAATTATGTCAGGATTGATAGATTGCCACTGTTACCATTTAAAATATTAACCAACCTTCAAACTGTCCTTAAAGGACCATCTATACACACCACACAAACCACATACAAAGTTAAACAACGTAGTAACAAAGCTGAGCTGTATATAAACAGAATTTGAAATATGATATAAAATATTAATTCAGTGTTGGATGTTCCCAACACTTTCTTTTCCTTCTATTCGGATGTATAAAATACACAGCTTATCAGATAATACTGTATTGGTGCCAAATCATCAAGCTCTCTCTATATTTTTTTGCAAATTTGTGTGATTCACCCAATTTTGGTCATCATTTGGGACCACAGAGGATCCAAAACAACCAAGCCAAGAAGGACCTCACTGACTTCTTAAATGCCATGGTGCAGAACACTGAAAGAGCTAAGTCGAGGCAAGGGTTAGGTCTCACACCTGAATAAGGACAAAGACCTACTTACAGCTTTAGAGAAGTCAGTAACCTGGCTATCAAAATTTTATAAGTTAATTTCCATTTACTTTATCTGGGTGGTTGTCTTTCATCTTCACTGCCAATGAAACCTGACATTTCATTCATAGGAAGAAAGCTTATGAGGCATAATGTGGTCATAATTACTTCATAAACAATTATTATGAACAATATTCTGAGCCAGGCAGGGTAGGAAAGGCAAATATCTATAAAACACAGATCTCCTAACAGCACACAACATACAGGAGACACTGTAGAGACAATTTCTGGAAGGCTAACAGGAAGCATAATAGAAAATCATAGAAATCCTCAGAAAGTCTGTCCAGGAGCTTCGATCAACGATGAAACTTGGAATTTATAAACTGAATTTTTCTGGGATTTATATCTTAGCTAATTTATATATTCAAAATACTTTTTTCTTGTAACGCAGCTGTCTTTTGATTAGATAAATTAGAAAACTTGAAAAAAGAATGTGACAAACTAAAATTAAGTGAAAAAAGACTATTTTATTTTTACATCTTATTTTTCCTCACATATTATAAAATACATGTAACTTTGATGTATTTTGTGAAATAATACCTTGAAATACCATGATATTTTACTTGTTTACCAAAAAAGGGTGAAAATAATAACTGATAAAATGAATATACTTCTTTGCAATTCAAAAATCCCTAAAGTTTGTTATTCTAATAAATCACTGCATTAAGATGAACATATAATAGAGATTATACCTCTGAGAGTTTATTTTAGAAAATAGGTTGGTCAGGTATTATGATATTCAAACATTTGAAAGGTTTTTCTTTCCCCTGAATAACATATTATTTGGCATTATTTTCATCATTTTTATGTGAAATTTGACCCAAATTTGCTTTCTTATTTGTATAAAATTCTTTTGATATCACACTTGAAAGAAAGAAGATAATGATAAAGTAGAATCCCTTTTCTATAATAAACAAGCTAGAGACTAGCATCTTTTGATTACATTTTATGATGTGCAAATCCTAATTACACAAAGGTTTTCTTTAAATTACAGAGTGCCAAAGCCATGACAGAGAAATTTAAAATAATTATTTAGTTTGCAAACTGACTCAAATAAGAAAATATACAATGCTATTCTTTGAGCAAGCAGTATAAGGTGCTCTGAAATAAAAAGAAAAGAAAATAACTAATTGGCCAGGATTTTATAATAATGCCTCTTAAGGCAACAAAGAGGAGATAATGATTTCACATACAGAGCTCTAGGGATGCTTAAAATTTAAACTATTGAGAATGCCATTTCTCCCTCACCTTGGATAGTGTTCTTAAAATAAAACATTTCCTTTTCATTTGCTAAGATATGATAGTCATTATGTGTCCTTTAAATTGGTTTCATTAAAATCCAGTTGCCTTAAAGGTGATTCAATATCAGAAAATCTGTTAATATACTACACCACATTAATAGACTAAAAGAGAGTAAAATATGTCTATTTCAATAGATGCCAAATAGAAGCACTTAAAAAACTTCAACATTCACATAGGAAGAATGTCGACTTTTGCCACTGTAATTTAATATCTCCCCAGAAGTATCAATGAAAGGAAAAGAAATGGAAAAGGTAAAATCTCCATGACTTGCAGATGAAATTTTTATACCTAGAAAACCTCAAGGAATTAATACAAAACTATAATAAATAATAAGAAAATTCAGTAACAAGTCTGATTATAAAATTAATGCTCAAAACAATAATTTCTCCATGTATAATCTATGACTCATTAGAAAAGATATTAGAAACATAATAGCAAAAAGATAAAATAGAACTTTTAATGTGAAAAACTTATTTAAAGAAAATACTTGAGATTTATTGAAATACAAAAGAACTTTATTCATGGATACTAATACTCAAAATTGAAAAGAGTCAATGTACACTAACAGGATTATTTTTGAAACCTTATAAAATAACACTAAAGTTTATCAAAAAATACAATGTAAGCATATTCAGAAAAATCATGAATAAGATGAATGAAGGGCTACTTACTATATATTAAATTATATTGTGAAGCAACAGTAATTAGGTTGCTTTGGTACTAGGGAAATATTAGACAAATTGAACAGAATTGATACCCAAAATAATATAAAAATATACTTGATTAAAGGTGATTTTTCAATTATTAAGGAAAAGGAATATATTCAATAAATGAACTGGAGACAACTGCTTAGCTACTTGAAAAAAATAAATGCAGATTTCTCCTTTATTCTACTCATCAAAATAAAAACCAAGTACATCAAAGAATTATTTATAAGTAAAAATATTAAATGAAAAATGTATTTGTAATTTTGGTGTAGAGTAGGCATTTGTAAATAGGAAACAAAATCTAGAAGTCATTGAGATGTGACTTCCCTGTTGGTCCAGTGGCTAAGACCCTGTGCTCCCAATGCAAGGGGCACAGGTTCAATCCTTGGTCAGAGAACTGGATCCCACATGCCACAACTAAAAGGTCCTAAACACCGCAACCAAAATCATAGATCTTGCCCGAACAAAGACCCACACAGCATAATACATAAATAAAATAAAGTTGTGTATTTTTTTTTAAAGTAGCCATGGTGAGAATGGATTGATAAATTCAGATAAATTCAACATTTGAGTATAACAATAAAATATCCTAAAGTCAAATGACAAACTACATAATATTTTTTAATCCATGACAAAAATTGTTGTTCTTAATTTAAAAATTTATAAAAATGAATAAGGAATGATAAGTAATCCAACTTTAAAAAATAACATAGGAATAACAGAAGAAAAGGCAATGCCCAAGTAGAGATAAGGAGGAGGTCATAAAAAATGTTTGCTCTTACTTCTGATTTTAAAAAGCAGATGAAATTATAATGAGATGCTGTTTCTTATCTACTCTATTGGCTTCCCAGGTGACTTAGTGGTAAAGTATCCATCTGCCAATGCCAGAGACGTGGATTCGATCCCCGGGTGGGGAAGATCCCCTGAGGAGGAAATGACAACGCACTCCAGTATTCCTGCCTGGGAAATCCCAAGGACAGAGGAGTTTTGCAGGCTACAGTCCAGGAAGTTGAAAGAGTTGGACATGACTAGCACCCACCCCATCCCTTCTATCCAAGTAGCTAATTCAAAAGTTATCTTATACCCTGTTGTAACAGGAGGTATGAGGAAAATGAATAAATTGGTAAAATAGTTTGGGAAAGGAATTTGATAGTGTCTCTCAAAACTGGACCTCAGCTCAACGGACATGAATTTGAGCAAACTGCCGGAGACAGTGGAGGGCAGCGGAAGTTAGCATGCTAGTTCGCAGGGTCAAACGGTCAGACACAACCTATCCCCAAAAGAGCAACAACTCAAAAGTGGAAATACATACTTTTTTGACCCAACAATTCTGCAGCTAGGAAACTACCTCATAAAAATGTTAACACAAGTACTCCAAGATACCTAAAAGAGTATTTTTCACTATAAAATTAGATAAAATAACTAGCAACTACAAATTATTTAAAGGTCACTGATGAAAGACAGGTTATATAAATGAGACTATCTGTATTGGAAATCAAAGTCAGCATTTGATAGAACAGTATATATAAACATACTCAAATATTTTAGTGAAAAATAGAAAGTGCAGAACTATGGCAATATTTGAATATACTTTTTGCAAATTATATATATACATGTATATATATTTTAACTTTCTGGAAAAATCACAAGAAACTGTTCACAGTAGTTTCCTTAGAGGACAGGTTCTAAGAGTGGAGAGATGTCTTTAGGTTGTCATCATATACTGATTTCATGGAAATATGGTTCACTGTTTTTCTTTTTTCTATTAAAAAAATAAATGATTTTCAAGTCATTTTCTTTCTGTTACACAAATTGATGCTAACAAGCATTGGTAGGGATGTAGATAAAATGCACCCTGATCCACTATGGAGGGCATGTGCTCAGTCGCTCAGTCATGTACGACACTTTTGCGACCCCATGGACTGTAGCCTGTCAGGCTCCTCTCTCTATGGGATTTCACAGGCAAGAATACTGGAGTGGGTTGCCATTTCCTACATCAGGGGATCTTCCCAACCCAGAGATCAAACTCACATCTCTTGCATTAGCAGGTGAGTTCTTTCCCACTGAACCACCAGGGAAATCCACCTGAGGCTTTTACATAATTATAATTTAATGTGTGTTCAAATTGTTAAGACACAGTGCCTATTTTCAAGGTGCATATAAAATCTAGATGGAAAGAAAAAGACAAATACAAAGGTAACTATTTTACAGGATAATGCAGAGGACAGATGCCACTAGAGCAATGGAAACAGCTAACTTGTTAGTTTTAAGGAATATCATGTTCTCCTGGGCAAGAGACCAGAGAGAAGAGCAAGAAATAATTGTGCAGGATGAAGCAACTCTAAGCCTTTGAATAATTTTCAATCTTCTCTCCCCTTTGAAGCTTTACTAAGCTTTGGGGATAATTGATGTGGTGATGTTCTTTTCTTGTCTGGAAAAATGTACAGGGCCATTATCCTAATCAACAGGAACTAAGAGACACGCAGATTTCCTAAGCAGAAAGTTACTCGCAGATGTCTCATATAACTCAACTCATCACATTATAACTCCAACATAAACTTCTAAAATAAAAAAGATCCAATAAATATGGCTAGTCATGCCATCTAAATTTTACAACTCACTAAAAACAGTTGACAAGATATGAACAAGTTTCTCTGTATTTTCACCACCCATAGGTTAAAAATGAAAGTGAAACTCAGTCATGTCCCATGACTATATGCGACCCCACGACCCCATGGACTATACAGCCCATGGAATTCTCAAGGCCAGAATACTGGAGTTGGTAGCCTTTTTCTTCTCCAGGGGATCTTTCCAACCCAGGGATCGAATCCAGGTCTCCTGTATTGCAGACAGATTCTTTACCAGCTGAACCACCAAGGAAGCCCAGGTTAAAAAATGTCCTAATCAATTTTTATTGCTACACAGTAGAAATTTTCAAGAGGTTATTTCCCTAGGCTCTATTAACCCCACATCATCTGGAATTTTTCTAAAAAATTTTCTATTCATCTGCCTCTAAGACTTTCTATCACTATTTTAATCTGAGAAAGGAAATTCAAGTGAAATATCTAAATGAGGAAAAGATTTACTTCCCTTACATCATTATCAGCTACAATAGTCCCTTTTCTCTACATAACTCTGACTTGAATTTCTGCTCTTTCTGAGAATTTTCAGATTGTGAGAAAGAAAATTCAGTAAATACGGGGCATTCCTCCCCAGGTCCTAGTGCACACAAGACTTTGTGTGTGCCTCCCAAAAGTGGGGTCTCTGTTTTGCCCAGTCCTATGGAAGCCTACGGCCAAATCCTGCTGGCAATAAGGGACGTTTTAAACAACTGCTCTATTCATATTTTAATGCTTTATTTTAAAATGATATTTGTAACGAGAAAATACACCAATCTTAAACCATTCTCTAGAGGAATTAGAATACAAAGAAGAATGCAAGAAAACACAGAAAAACTATACAGAAAAAGCTTTTAATGACCCAGATAATCATGATGTTGTGGTCACTCAACTAGAGAATGACATCCTGAAGTCTGAAGTCAAGTGGGCCATAGGAAGCATTATTATGCACAAGGCCAGTGGAGGTGATGGAATTCCAGCTATTTCAAATCCTAAAAGATGATGCTGTTAAAGTGCTGCACTCAATATGTTAGCAAATTGTAAAACTCAGTAGTGGCCACAGGACTGGAAAAGGTCAGTTTTCATTCCAGACCCAAAGAAAGAGGCAATGCCAAAGAATGCTCAAACTGCCACACAATTGCACTCATTTCACCTGCTAGTAAGATTATGCTCAAAATCCTTCAAGCTAGGCTTCAGCAGTATGTGAACTAAGAAATTCCACATGTACAAGCTGGTCTTAGAAAAGGCAGAAGAACCAGAGATCAAATTGTCAACATTCGTTGGATCATAGAGAAAGCAAAGAATTTCCAGAAAACATCTACCTCTGCTTCATTGACTACACTAAAGCCTTTGACTGTATGGATCACCAAAAACTGTGGAAAATTCTGAAAGAGATGGCAATACCAGACCACCTTATCTGCCTCCTGAGAAATGTGTATGCAGGTCAAGAAGCAAAAGTTAGAACTGGACATTGAATAACAGACTGGTTCAAAATTGGGAAAGGAGTACATCAAGGCTGTATACTATCACCCTACTTATTTAACTTATATGCAGAGTACATCATGAGAAATATCAGGGTGGATGACTCACAAGCTGGAATCAAAATTGCCAGGAGAAATATCAACAACCTCAGATATGCAGATGATACCACTCTAGTGGTAGAAAGTAAAAAGGAACTAAAGAACCTCTTGATAAGGGTGAAAGAGAAGAATGAAAAAGCTGGCTTAAAGCTCAACATTCAAAAAACTAAGATATAGCATCTGGTGCCATCATTTTATGGCAAATAGATGGGGAAAAAGTGGAAGCAATAAGATTTTCTTTTCTTGAGCTCTGAAATCACTGCAGCCATAAAATTAAAAGACGCTTGCTCTGTGGAAGGAAAGCTATGACCAACCTAGACAGCATATTAAAAAGCAGAGACATTACTTTGCCAACAAAGGTCCATATAGTCAAAGCTATGGTTTTTCCAGTAGTCATGTATGGATGTGAGAGTTGGACCAGAAAAAAGGCTGAGCACTGAAGAATTGATGCTTTTGAAATGTGGTGCTGGAGAAGACTCTTGAGAGTCCTTTGCACTGCAAGGAGATCAGACCAGTCAATCCTAAAGGAAATCAATCCTGAATATTCATTGGAAGGACTGAGGCTGAAGCTGAATCTCCAGTATCTTGGTCACCTGATACAAAGAACAAACTCATTGAAAAGACTCTGATGAAAGGAAACATTGAAGGCAAAAGGAGAAAAGGTCTGCAAAGGATGAGATGGTTAGATAGCATCACTGACTCAATGGACATGAATCTGAGCAAACTCCAGGAGATACTGAAGGACAGGGAAGCCTGGCATGCTGTAGTTTATGGGGTCACAAAGAACTGGACATGACTTAGCGACTGAACAACAAGAAGAATTAGAAAAATACACTACAGATTCCCCAAAGAGGGGGAAAAACATAATTCTCAAATAGAATTCCTCTGTTCCTTTTCTATTTGACCTGTGTAAATAAGAGCTAGTTAGGGAAAAATACTTAAAACCAGAGACTAAAAATGCTTCCCTGAAGACCTTGTTATTGTTGTTGTTAGTCACTAAGTCATGTCAAACTCTTTGTGACCCCGTGGACTCTAGCATGCTAGGCTCCCCTGTCCTCCACCATCTCTCAGAGTTTGATCAGATTCATGTCCATTGAGTTGGTAACGCTATCTAACCATCTCATCCTCTGCTGGCGCCTTCTCCTTTTGCCTTCCCAACATCAGGATCTGAAGGCACTACCAGAGGCCAAAAGGCAGGGGATTTCTTATCTGCAGTTTTCTTTGGTAAAGAGGTCAAACTAGGTTTTTGTTTTCATAATTGGGAGAGGAAAAAAAAAAAGAACATGCATCTGTCTGTAGTGTCAACATTCTTTGAGGTTGGCTCACTTAATTATACTTTGGGTTACATTTCCCTTTACTTTCTAGCCTTAGGCCTCCCAAGGGCAAGAGGATTATACCAGTATTTACACAAATCAATAGGGCTAAATCTTGCCCAAACAAAGATTTAGAGGGATTTAATAGTCATTTCTTAAGACTCTGGTTCTTTGGAAGCTCTTCAATTCTAGAAAACTGAGTTGTAAATAACAACATTGAAGATGGCATTAATAAACATGTGTTTCACTGATTATGAATATGGCCATGACAGAGCATCTATTTCTCTCTCAAAAAAAGGTTAATCTCATTGGCAAAGCAGCCTAAGAAGGGCTCCCAACTTTATATTCCTAAGTATATTAGACAGATATTGTGTGTATTAGACAACAAAGGCTTACAGTCAAGTTAAAGGGCAAAAGATAGGGTAATAATTTACTAAAACAACCAAATATATCATCTTCCTTAATAGCACACCATTAGAACAATTAACTGTTAATTAATTAACCTGGCTTCCCAGTTGGTGCTAGCTGTGAAGAACCTGCCTGCCAATGTAGGAGATGCAGATTTGATTCCTGGGTTGGGAAGATCTTCTGGAGGAGTAAATGTCGACCCAGTCCAGTATTCTTGCCTGGAAAATTCCACGGACAGAGGAACCTGGCATACTATAGTCCATGGGGTCACAAAGAGTCAAACACAACTGCAGCAACTTAGCACACATAAAACAGAACAATTAAGACCACATTTTTTAAATTATATCTAAAAACATGTTGAAGAAAGAATTCATTCCTAAACTCATTTGGTATGTTACTTCTCAAAGGATTTTCATCACTAAACTAAACACAGGTGTTAAATCATAAATCAGAACCTGCTGTTTTGGATTTCACTCTTTAACTTCCCATCCCACCATCACCACTGGATTTTTCCAAAGCCCGAGCTCTCTGTGTGGCCTGCACAGAGCCCGATTTCTCCTTCCCCATAACGTGCTCGCTAATCAGTCTGCTTTGGTCATCTTCCTTAAATATTCCCAAGCCAATCATGCTTGCTATGAATACTTCTAACAATTCCTTTCTTTCTTGTCCCATTATTTTATAATCAATCCTGAGAAGATTCCCCAAACATGACTTTACCAGTCCTCAAGGCCTCAGATGCATTCTTGCACACTAGCTGTTTCACATACCATAATAATAGTTCAATTCATTAAAAGTTTAAGAAATCATTCTTGAATTTTCTAAAATATTACACGTATTATGTGGTAGAGAAACAAAAATGAATGGGACAGAGTGCTTGTCCTCAAAGAGATTAGTGTTCATACGTAAAATAAAATCAGAAGAGTAACTTAAAAACAAAATTTAAAATATAGTAATCTGTGTTATTTACAAGAAGGACCAAACAGAATGTGGGCAATTAATGTAGTGAGGCGAGGAAGACAATGTGATGTGGAGACAAAGAGTGCTATGGATAATGAGTCTAGAAAAGAAGATTGGACCCTGCCCTAAACCATGTTGTATATGCAAGAGGGGCTATCAGATGCAAGCTGCCACACAAGTTACCTATGTTTAAAAGATCCTTCTAAAGGAGACATGAGGAATGGGGAATAAACTAAAAGAGAGACTAGAGTCAAATGCTAGTTAGGCAAGAGAAAAGTAGAGCTGTCATGGAGTTAATGACATGACGTGACTTGCAGTTTTGATATGATATCATCAGAGCAGATCAAGTCTGTGAATTGTCATTCTATTTAGAACCTAAAAAAAAAAAGGTGGTTGGTCTTTTTTTTTTTTCTTCCTAATTCAAGATGGCCTTGGGCCTTGGTGTTATATCAAATATCCAAGTAGTCCCATCTCTTACCAATGATGGCTGTCCTTGGCTATAAAGCTCCTTTTGGAATTGGCTAAAACTCCCACCAACTAGAGGTTTATGTGTATTAAAAGTATAAATATAAGGACTTACCTGGTGGTCCAGTGGTTAAGACTCTGTGCTTCTAAAGCAAAGGGCACAGGTTTGAGTCCTAGTTGGGGCACTAAGATCCCACATGCTATGCAGCAAAAAAAAAAAAAAAAAAAAAAAAGTTTAAATATAAAAAAATTAATATTAGAAAAATTTTAATATAAACAGTCCTGGTAAGATTAGGGGGCTATCAGCAATTCATAACAGAGTAAACTAGCTCAAACAGATGCCTCCTCATTAATATACCAGGGGAAATTGTTTGGGAACATTCTTAGGGGGAAGAAATTATAAAACAACAAAGACAGAGGAAGAACATACTCCAGCAAGAACAGGCCTGGATAACACACTAAAGGGTATTTGGGGGCTCCAAAAGAGTAGTTTGAGGAAATATGACTCGAGTGGGTGAGGGTAGGGCCATTCTTAGCAGGGTGCAACCTCAGTGCAATCGTACACCTCCTCCGTCAGTGTTCACTGCAAACTGATTTTCTCTTCATGAACAAGAACATCAAGCTCCCATCAAGTCTTGAAGGGAAAAAGTTGCAGCATCAGTAGAAAATCTATGATAAAGTGGAGTGAGCTCGGTCTTCATGTTTGAAGAAGAAATGCTGACATTTTTTGTACAAATAGATTGCAGAGTAATCTTTTTTGTTGTTGTTTTTTAAGCAATAGATGGCAGAATCATCTTTCCTCTACCCTGGACAATATCCTGGAGTCTCTTCTGAGCATAAATAGTGATGGGTTCAGGGGAATGGTCATGATTCACAATTGCCCACGACTGACTCAGAATAAAGTTATCAAAAGTAAATTCACTGAGTGTCACTGATTCAGGATTTTTAGTTTTAAGAATTCAGAAACCTATACATATAATCACAGAAAAAAACAAAAACAAAAAACTGGCTATTTTGCTTCTCCAAAGAATCTCCTAAAAAGTTTTTATTTTCCCTATAGCTGATTCATGTTGATGTTTGGCAGAAACCAACAAAATTCTGTGAAGCAATTCTTCTTCAATTTAAAAATAAATAATCTTTTTAAAAAGTAAAAATAAAAAACCTCTTGAGCTGCAATTAGTAACTATTTCCATCCAATTATCAATCTCATAATTGATGCTTTTGAACTGTGGTGTGGGAGAAGACTCTTGAGAGTCCTTGGACTGCAAGATCAAACCAAACAATCAAGGAAATCAATCCTGAATATTCATTAGAAGGACTGATGCTGGGGCTGAAGCTCCAATACTTTGGTCACCTGATTCAAAGAGCTGACTCATTGGAAAAGACCCTGATGCTGGGAAAGATTGAAGGCAGGAGGAGAAGGGGATGACAGAGGATGAGATGATTGGATGACATCACTGACTTAATGGACATGAGTTTGAGCAACCTCCAGGAGATGGTAAAGGAGGGATGCCTGGTGTGCTGCAGTCCATGGGGTCTCAAAGAGTTGGACACGACTGAGTGACTGAACAGCAATAACAATCAATCTCATTGACTACAGAATCATTATTAGGGGTTCAGGGCATCAACATGAGTTATTAAAATCTCTAAACTATTTACATTTATGGAATTCCTCTACCTATTTTCTCTCTTTATTTAAATTCTTGCAGAAGTCTAAAGACTCATGAAGGAAGCTTTTGGACAAAAATCACAAATTGCTTATTATGGGAGGGGTGATTAAAATATGTCCTATGGAATGTGTATTTCCCCTTCTAGATAATGATGTTAAGTAAAATCCAGTTCTTTGCAATTAGCACTGTGATATTGTCTAACTGGAAATTTAAACATTGCAAGAGTAACTATACAAAAAGTTTCTGGCTTAAACATTCCAAGACTATAACTATGGAAGTAAAAAACTGTGTCATGTATTAAACAGTAGGCTATATTATTGTTCAGAATATAACATAAAAGTCAGTGGGTCCTGGTAGTTTATTTACTTCTTCCAATTTGGATGCATTTTATTTATTTTTGTTGTCTGGCTTCCAATACTATTAAATAGAAGTGGCTACTTCAATTTTTTTTAAGAAATCAGCTGGGTCATTAGGACAGAAGCTACTTTCCTGACTTCTGTTTCTGCTTCTCCCAATCTACCCAAATAAATCCATTCTTCAAAGTCACTATCAGTGTCTTCTCCTCCATGAAGCTGACCCTGAATTCTCCAGTCTCTTCCAAATGTCTCAACAATAAGTTAATTTTTATTAATTTTTTGAAGTTTGTCTTAATTCAATTTTAGATGCGTTTTATGGCTTGTCTCCCTAACTAGAGTAGAAGCTTCTTTGGCACAATGATTAGCGAGGACTGGGGCTTCCCTGATGGCTCAGCAGTAGAGAATCTGCCTGCCAATGCAAGAGACACTGGTTTGATCCCCTGGTGGGGAACATCTCCTGGAGGTAGGAGATGGCGACTCACTCCAGCATTCTTGCCTGGGAAAATTCCATGGAGAGAGGAGCCTGGCGGGCTACGGTGCATAGGATTGCAAAAGAGTCGGGTACAACCTAGCGATTAAAGCAATAAGCAAGTAGTAAATATCTGGCAACTATTTATATTTTTGGTTTGTTATTTATCTCTGATCATCTCTTTCCTGCCAACCCTAGTATAAACTAGATCAGTTGGACAATTTAGCTAGACTATTGGTTTTCAAACTGTACTTCAAAGAACCCCTCAGAAATTGAAAGGGAAAAAATTGGGCCAAGAGAATAGAGTCACAGGCTAACTTCATAGGAAAGCCTCACTGCCTTTGGGGAAATAGATGTGGTATAAAAGATAATGAAAGTGAACTAAACAAATTAGCAAAGAACGAACAGAATTGTGAATGATTACCCAGGAAAAGTTACAATCATCTTTAATTGCCTTTAAATTTGAAGATTTCATTGAAGTAGAATATTAATAAGTGCTTGTTGACTGATGATACATTTTTCTTTTCTCCAGTCTAAGAGCTCCTGATTGTTATCCTACTACCAACACATTACACATTTTTTAATAAAATTCAGAGACTTGTCTAATGAAGGAAATTAAAATTTAGCTTCAATATCATCTGGTAATTAAATCTCGGTCTGCTTAAATTGAAATAAACAAATCAGACAGTGCAATCCATAGAATTCCCAAGTTCTTATCTAATATTTGTAATAATCTAAAATTACTGTTCCTCTGGTGGCTCAGATTGTAAAGAATCTGCCTGCAATGCAGGAGATTTGGATTCAGTCTCAGGGTCAAGAAGATCCCCTGGAGAAGGAAAATGGCAGCCCATTCCAGTACTCTTGCCTGGAAAATCCCATGGACAGAGAAGCCTGGTGGTCTACAGTCCATGGGGTCGCAAAGAGTCAGGCACAACTGAGCAACTCACACTTTCACTTCAGGTTCTAAGAGTTATCCTCTGCTTCCTCGTGTCTTTTCTTGATATAAGATGTTCTGCTGCTACACAGCTTCCTACTCCCGGTAATACCACTTGTAGAAACAGGGAACATATCTGCTATGTTCACCACAGACGTTAGCAGAGTCCATCACATAGCAAACATCCAAAAGCTATAGATTTTGGTGAATGGATAAAATTTTTAATATATTAACATCAGAAAATCATTTTCACTAATGTTAATAGCTTCCAATATAGATTAGCCACATATGAATTGGCTCTTTCTAAGCACCGTCTTATAATTTTCTCTGTTATATCTCATACAGCCAATACTTCTCCAAGAAAGGCAAAATAACATGCTGGAAAATAGCATGGACTCCACAGTCACAGAGCACTGCATATGCATCTGAACTCTAACACTTGAGTGTAAGCAAATTATCAAATGTCTCCATTCAAAGACAGTCTCCTTACTGGCCTTCAGGGTCTCTGTGCATACTAAATAGAATATATACATATACATATATATATGAAAGTTCCCGTCCTAGAGCTTGGAAGATGGCAGGCATCAACAAGTGTTCCATTTCCTTTCCTCTCTGAAGCACATTTTTCTGTATGACCCACTCTTTTGCGACTCCATACACTGTAGCCCATGAGGCTCCTCTGCCCGTGGGATTTTCCAGGTGAGAGTACGGAAGCAGGTTGCTATTTTCATCTCCAGGAAATCTTCCCAGCCCAGGGATTGAATCCCCATCTCCATGGGCAGAGGAGCCTGGCAGGCTACAGTCCATAAGGTCACACAAAGTCAGACACGCCTGAAGCAGCTAAGCAGCAGCAGCTCCCGCATTGCAGGCAGAGTCTTTACTGTCTGAGCTGCCAGGGAAGCCTGTATTTGGATCTGGGACATATTAAATGGCTGCTTGAGAACCCCAGTCCAGAGGGCTCAGCTTCTGGAATTCATGTCTCCTGCACCCCAGCCAATAACCAAGCATCAGGCCCTTGCCACCATCCGAAACCAGCATTCGATCTTCTTACACCATCAAAGAAATGTAAAACTCTTAAACTACAAAAACCAGAGAAATCTAATCTGTTTCTTTCATTTACTCAAAATTCCTGAGGGGAAAGCTAAACATGAGAGTATCTTGTTTTAAGTTCCTTTTATTTAACAAGGAATGCACTTCTAGAGGTAATAGAAATTTTGATCTAGTTAATACTCACTACTCTCTTAAACAGACTTTTAAAGTTACTGGCTGAAATTTCTTTTCTTGAGTTTTATCACCTGTAGAAATCAGAGTAATTTGAAATCTTAGTACCTATTACTATTTCATTGAACATTTCCTCAAAATCTTAGGTAACTCAATTTCAACATAAAGTATTAATTAGCAATTTATACCTTCTTAATGCCAAAAGTGACCTTTATCCAGACGTTGTTGAGGTAATTCTGTGATGTAACCAAATTAAATTTCAACCTTAGACACAGGCAATTATTTTCAATCAGTTCCTTTAACAGTGGCTAAATAGGCACTTGTATTACTTACATTGTAGCTTATTTCCCCACAGAGAGTTAACAACTGTTGTTCCTCTATGTAACCATCACACAGAAGAGCTCTCTGCAAAGCCAAGTCAAATGTATGTTCATTCTGTAACAGAGAATGGAGGAATAACTGCCTGCTCCCACAAAATAACAGCTTACTTCTGTTTTTAAAAAACAGCTCTCACTTGTCACAGTGAGATGCTTCACATGTGCGTGGTACTCAGTCACTTCAGTCATATCTCACTCTTTCCAAGTCTGTGGACCGTGGCCCGCCAGGCTCCTCTGTCCATGGGATTCTCCAGGCAAGAACAGTGGAGTGGGTTGCTACGCCCTTCTCCAGGAGATCTTCCCCACCCGGGGATTGAACCCACATCTCCTGCATCTCCTGCATTCCAGGCGGATTCTTTACCCACTGAGCCACCTGGGAAGTCTGAGGCCTTTCGTACAGGTAGCTGTCTTTTTCCTTGGCTTTGCTCACCTCCCGTCCGTTTACCTCAGTTACTTTTATTCTCCAGCCCATATACTAACTACACACTTAGCTCTCAATCTCTTTCACTTTACCATTGAGACTATTCTAGAATGATTTTCTCTAGTCCTCTCATGGATATTGCTTTCTCAATTACTTTAGTTTCCTAAAAAGAAAACAAAGGAATAATTTCCACCAAACTGAAACTACCTTGTGAGTATGCTGTGGTTTATAGAATTCCATGTCAGATGTTTCACAGAAAGGTGTTAAACAACTAAGTATGCTATAATAATACTCATTGATTCATTTATTCAAAAAATATGTAACATTTTTAACATTTCAATACAAATATCTCCAGATTCTCCTTTACTTTATCCATCCCAGATAATAAGGAAAACCTTTCTGATTTTAAACAAAACTAGGATGAGCCCATATTCCATTCTTATTTGGCTACATGTATAATTATTTTTAGAAACCATGATTTTGAATATAACTAGATAAGCTGAGTGCAAAACAAAATCTTGTTGCTCCGTGTGTCTCAGTTCTTTAAGGATGTGAAGTAGGCAGCAGTTTCAAACACTACTTTCCACAGTAGCATTTCACTCTACAAATACCCACTGAATATGAACTATGCTCTGAACACTGTGTAAGAGTTGAAAGATGCACTGATGAAGAACCAGAGTGGTTCTGGCTCATGTAAGCTGAAAGTCTTGTAGTCTTAAAAGTTGTGATAGTGAAACAGAGGAAAAATACAAGATAATTTGAGACAGTAGGACCAAGGGTGCTGGTTTAAATTGGAATGACAGAGAAAGCATTCATGATTAGGTAGGACTTGTAAGTATCTAACAAGACAGTTGATGAAAATGAACAACCCCAAACAATGGATAAATATGATTAAATAGCATCAAGTGGCTGTTTTCTGTAGTTGCAAAGGTATGAAAAGTAGGGGGTTGATATAGTGGGGGTGGAGGATGGCAGAGCTCATGTGATCATGCTAATGTAATGTGATGGGAGACTCCAAATGCGGCCCTCAACATTACACAGCTACAGGCCATACACAAGGGTTTAAATGCCTTCCCCCCACTCCATCCTGCTCCACTACACATAGTGAACATCAGTCCATGAAAATGTCAAGGTCTTTGTTTTTCCACCACTTTTTTAGGCATGATTTATTCTGAGAACAATTTCCAAAATCAGGAGCCCCTGAATCCAACTGGAACTTTCATAGTGGTAAATTACAGCATCATTGGCATGTTTGTCTGGCATTCATGAAGGAAGAAAGGATTAAAAGCTAAATGGAGCCACTGAGAGAAAAGCTAAAACCTCCGTCCCCCTACCCCCACCACATTATTAACAGTCCCAAGTCCTCCTTTTCTGGATAGTGTCTCAGATTATTTTAAGATGCAGGATAAATTTGAAGAACATTGGAGAAGGTACTCACTGGGAAATTCTAACTAACATACATTTCAGAAAAAGGTTCTTCATTGGAAGGAAGGCCAGTGGACAGAATGAATGCCATCAGTTGTTAAGTTTCTTCCTACAGATTAATATGCGTCATCTTTTCATTGCCCTGGAAACTCAGCACACTAAATTCATGAGTAAAGGGCCTGTTAGACAATTGTGCTAACAAGCCCTCCATATTATTTTGATTTTTGGCCAAATTTTAAAACATTATAAAGAAAACTAGCCAAGTTTATACAATCTTGGACAAAACAAGGTAAAGCATGCCTTTCAAAGCACAGAAAAATTTGTTTTGTCTTTGTTCAATGTCTATTAAACCATTTGGTTACAAATTGTTAAGAAATTTTGAATTTCAAATACTGAATTCTGAAATTGATGCATTGCTAAATATTTTGTAGGAATTCAACTTCAACATATTATTTTATCTAGATATTTACTCATATCAGAATTGTTTCCACAAACAGACTGTAAATTTTCTAAAGACAAGTGACTGCATCCTTTTGAATGCCCCACAATAGTGCCTCCAATAACATAGGCACATAAAATACTTGTTAAATAAATACACGTTAAGCCAAATTTAATTACAAAACCAGCTGCTGTCAGTTGCATTGTCTCACATGTGTTAAAAGTTCCTTGGGCTTCCTGAGAAACCAGTAACTGTATTTTTAGTTTTATTTTCTCAAAATAGTTTACTCTTCTGACTGTCAAAGTTCGTGCCACAAACAGCCCACCTTCTTGAAATGTATTCTGAAAAATGCCTTACCATTTCTCTTCCGTGCTTCTCTGGGACTTCTTATTTTGTTTTACTGTCTTATCCTTAGTAAAGCATCACCGAACAAAGGACAAAATGAGGGCAACAAAACAATTGTGTGATGCCTTTTATTTCACAGCTCTGCTCATCTGCGGCACAAACAGCAGAACCCGTGGTTAATCACCACACACTTCTGGTTCCCAGGGCACTCGTGGAGCTTTCCATATGGTCTGTTCAAAATGGGGACTCATATATATATCAAATACAAATTATGCAAAGAAATGTGATCATATAGTGGAACCAAGTCATAAGAGAAAAATACCTGTTCAACAAAAACAGAAATCTACTTTCAAACTCTCCACATTTCTGGTTCCCATGGCAAAGCAATAATAAGTACACTAGATAAATCTTCATCCTAACGTTAACTAAGATAATCTCTCAGACATACTCAACTGGAAGCTTTCATTTTCACTCATATCCAAGCAAAAAAAAAAAGTTCAATGGATTACTTCCATTTCCCTTAATGTTTTAGGCTTTTCAAATCTTGCTGTTTACTCTGAGTGACTTAGTCCCTTCTATGGTGAAGTCTTAAATATATTTTTTCCCCATAATTTCATCTTTAAGGTTTATTCTGCTTTTTCTACTGGCTTAGACAACTTTTAGCCTTAGGTTGGGTAACCACATAGTTTATGATTCCAACCAGGGCACTTTTGAAATGAAAGGAAGCACAAAGAAGAAAAAAGGATAGTGCAAAGCAAATGAAACAGAGATTTCGCTGGGAAGACTGAGAGATACAGTCACCTAGCCTTAGGGCTTGCTTCTTGGTCAACAGAGACTTTCTCCTGTAGTTTTTAGGTTAATCGGAAGAGTTATTTACATAACCAAAAACTGCTTGACTCTCAGTTGGATCCTATTTTCCCTGTATATCACATTTCTAAGGGCAGTCAACTGAGAAGGCCATTAGAAAAATACCAAAGTTTTCGTGAGATACTAGAAACCAGAAATCACTAGTAACTAGAAATCATGGACACTAAGTGAAAGTGAAAGCCACTCAGTCGTGTCCAACTCTTTGTGACCCCCTGGACTATACAGTCCATGGAAATCGCCAGGTCAGAATACTGGAGTGGGTAGCCTTTCCCTTCTCCAGGGAATCTTCCCAACCCAGGAATCGAACCCAAGTCTCCCACATTGCAGGCAGATTCTTCACCAGCTGAGCCACAAGGGAAGCCCATGGAGACTAAAACAAAGGGTGGAAAAAAGCTTTTAAGTGCAACTATGTGCTAGATATCGAATCTATGGAGAGAGAAAGTGAGAGATTAACTGCATCTTCTCAACAATCCTTATAATTTAGGCATTAACATTCCTATTTTAATAAATAAGCAGCCCATCCATTGATGGGAAATGTGTGAATTGCTACAAATTTTAGTAAAGTAATCTGACAATACTTACTGAAAGTTTTTAAGTGCCAACCTTTAGATCCAACAATCCTATTTCAGGATATATTTTCTTAAAAGTGAAAGCACTTATGCATAATGATATATGTACAAGGATGTTTATTACAGTATTGCTTTTAGTGGCAAAAAAATAAAATGAACCAATTAGAAATCACATCAATAAAAGCATACCACAGAATAATGTATACAGTATGATCTTATTTCTGTTTAAAAAAAGATCATGTGTTTTATGAAAAACAAAATCTATATACAATATATATGTGATTTATTTTATTATATTTACTCAACAAAGATACTTTGAACTCTCAATATGTTCTAGGATGTACTCAATGCTACATTGCTGTCTACTTGCAGTAGCAGAGAGGGAGATTATTGAGGATTCACATCAAAATATTAATGACATCAGAATAACAGAACTGGCAAAGGAGAAGTCAGATGAATAACTCTTCATTCACCTCCATCTTTTTTCTGACAGGATATAATGAGTATTATTAGTTTAGAAACCTTTAAGAAAACAATGTAGAAGAGAACGGTGCATCTCAGATATGCTGAAACAAAAGCTCCTTACTCTTAGGGAACTAAATGAATTGACCTTCCAGACACAACTAGAAAGTGGCCAACTTAAGTTCAGATCCCTGGCTAACTCCTGAGGCCCATAAGAAAAGCTGTTGCCTTAAAATCAATGTAACGTTTAGAGATTTAGCCATTCATTCAAGATAAAACAACCTCAGTCAGTCAGTCAGTTCAGTCACTCTGTTGTGTCCAACTCTTTGCGACCCCATGAATCGCAGCACGCAAGGCTTCTCTGTCCATCACCAACTCCCAGAGTTTAACCAAACTCACGCACATTGAGTCGGTGATGCCATCCAGCCATCTCATCCTCTGTCGTCCCCTTCTCCTCCTGCTCCCAATCCCTCTCAGCATCAGGGTCTTTTCCAGTGAGTCAACTCTCCGCATCAGGTGGCCAAAGTATTGGAGCTTCAGCTTCAGCATCATTCCTTCCAATGAACATCCAAGACTGATCTCCTTTAGAATGGACTGGTTGGATCTCCCTGCAGTCCAAGGGACTCTCAAGAGTCTTCTCCAACACCACAGTTCAAAAGCATCAATTGTTCAGCGCTCAGGTTTCTTCACAGTCCAACTCTCACATCCATACATGACCACTGAAAAAACCATAGCGTTGACCAGACGGACCTCTGTTGGCAAAGTAATGTCTCTGCTTTTTAATATGCTATCTAGGTTGGTCATAACTTTCCTTCCAAGGAGTAGAAAGAAATAAAGAGAGATGTGAAGTTAAAATAAAACCTAATTTTCATTCACATACAAGTTTGAAATGCTTTCTTCATTTTACCAACTTTGATCCTAATTTCCCTAATTTTATAAGCTACCTAAAATATTTTCTACAACAGAGATTAATAGCTAAACAAAGGGTAAATAAACACAGTTCTTCAAGAGCTGCAAAATCAATGTGAGTTCTTGAAGAGAGAGGCTTCTTACATGAACAATTTAGATAAAAATATTAAAGAAGACATATATTCGCTCTATTAAAGTCCAGCTTTAATACTGGGCATTGTGTCAACCACCTAATTAGCATGGATTCAAAAACTACAATTTCTTTCCACACATCAAAATATATATCAAGAAATTCCCCCAAAAAAGTGGCAAGCTGAGAGCTCAACAAAATGCAGAGCAGGTGTTGCTTGAGTTAAAGTCACAAAGAACAGTGCTCAGGGGAAGGGACACAGAACAGGAAGAAATCAGGAACTCTTCATCCAAGAATAGAATCAAAATGTAGTCCAACGGAGGCAAACAGGAGTTGAGAACCGGAAAGTCTGCAGCAAGGCTTACTGGCCCCATCTCTCAGCAGCCCCACGGAGGGCAGACAGGCTGGGATCCTGTCTGGGGTTACACATCCTCATCCCCTTCTGCCCAGTCCTAGAAGGCTGCTGGCCCCAGCTCCTGATTATGACCTCAGCCCTAGTAAACGGCACTGATTCACAATGGCCTCTTAAGTCTTCCCTGGTGGCTCGGTGGTAAAGAATTCTCCCTGCCAATACAGGAGATATGGGTTCGATCCCTGATCCGGGGAGATCCCACATGCCTCAGAGCAATTAAGCCCACGTGCCAACAACTACTGAGCCTGTCCTCTAGAGCTTGGGAATTGCAACCACTGAGCCCATATGCTCCCTAAAACCCCTGCTCCACAACAGGAGAAACCTGAGCACCACAACTAGAGAGTAGCCTCCACTCACCCCAACTTGAGAAAAGTCCTTGCAGCAGTGAAGATCCAGTTACAGCCATAAATTAATTAATTAATTTATTTATTTTAAATGGTGTCTTAGTTCAAATTTTTATGGGGGAAAAAGGTTCTGGTTAATTATCCCAGTTGTCTTACTAAAAGCCTTTTGTCCCGCAGTGTGCACATCCCTTGGTCAGCCTGCGGAATGGCTGGCGGAGCACTGACAGCTCAGTTCTGAGTTCATGAGGACCACGCCCATTCAGCAAGCAATATGAGCACAGACAGACCTAAAGAGAGGGATGGCTTCTGCCTCTCACGAGCTTGTTTGTAAGTCAGTCATCTGGAATTTGTACAACTTCTTCTCATAAAAAAAAAGAAAGAGAAATAATCTGAAAAAAAAAAAAAAACTCAATTGTCTACTATGAGTTAAGCACAGTGATAGTAATTCATTTTCTACTTCCATTTTTATTTCATTCATGCACCAATTCTTTAAGTAAGTTATTGTTGATGAGGTGGTTTATATTATGATTTGGCTCCAAAGATAAATATCAATGTCTTATTAAAACCAAAACATGTATTACGGGCATGTATGTTCAGTCACTCAGTCGGGTCTGATCCTTTTCGACCCCAAGGACTGCTTCCTGCCAGGCTCCTCTGACCACAACATTCTCCAGAAAAGCATACTGAGGTGGGCTGCCATTTCCTACTCCAGGAAATCTTCCTGACCCAGGGATTGAACCTGCGTCTTTTCAGTGTAGTGCTTCCTCCATTGCAGGTGAATTCTTTACTGCTGAGTCACCCGGGAAGCCCCCACAATATGTATCAACCACATCCAAAATAGGATGAATGATAACCGTCATCCAAATCATTGTCTTAATGGAAGAACATACCTCAAGTTCCAATCTTACCTGTTAACAGCACACTTCCCCAGTGAGAGCAAGAATTCCATCTTCTTTCTCTCAGTCATTCAATAGTGAGGCATGTCCAATCTAGACCATAAGCAGTCTATTGCCTGTTGCCTAAGAGAGGGGTTTTGGGTGAGACATGAACATGAGAAGCAGACAGTTGGCAAAGGTAAATATGTATTTTACAGTTTTTTTATTAAAAAAAAAAAGTACTGTGAGGACTGAGGATGAGGCAGCAAGAAATAAAGTTAGAATGAATTTTAAAGTGTTTTATCCCTAAAGTTTCTGCTTTTTTTTCTACATATTACTACTTTAATGCTAGTATTAAGAAATTATAAAGTACAAAGATGGGAGATAGCAGTAAGACGCTGTTCTCTCTGTCACAGCTTTGAAAATGCTCGATCTCAATAAGACAGAAAGGGAAAAGGCTGAGAGAAAGAGAATCCTGCTGACCCTCTCTCAGGAGCCCACTTGTAAACACAAGGACATTCATAAGTCAGGCATATGCAAGTCAGGGACTGTGTGTAATTGGATCATATAATATGACATTCATCCCTGACTTTTTTCCCCTCACCTAGTCTCCTGGTTTTATATCCTTCTTTGATGTAAGATAATATGGTTGTACATGAGCAACTTGAGTTAAAAAATAGACGCATAAAATTCTCTCAAGCTAGATACTCAGCAATCTAAATTGTGAGGCACTCTTTAGCCAGAGACAATTTTACAGAGAAGAGAAATGCAGCACTGTATTACACAAATGGAAAACAGCCTTTATTTCCTTATTAAATTTTCAAGGAGTTGCACGGAGATTTAACCACAAAGCTCACATTATTTAGGGGATTTAATTATTGTTTGTTTCTTTCTTTCATTTTCTGTCTCCAAATAAAAGCATATTTCATCACATGGTGAGCGTTAATGCTTTTTAAAAGGTTCAGAAGAAAAAAAAACACATGCTTTTCAGAAAAGCAAAACCATATTCCTTATTGTCTACACAAATTAAGAAAAGCCATGATTGCTCTAGGATTGAACATGAAAAGAGAGGGAAATGTTTGGGCAACACATTCTCAGAGTACTCTTTGGTAGCATGCCTTTCTAAATTTTGGAATTTGGGTCTGCCACGGCATGGGCTCACGGAGAGAGGATACCATAAGCCTTAAGAAAGTGGTTTCTAAATACAAGGTGGCTAGAATCAAGTAGGAAGAACCTAAAAATGTACAGATTCCCTGTGTCCCAGGACAAACATTCTGGAAGCCAACCTTCCAAAATTTTACCTTGAGTAAGATCTCTCTGTGAGTCACTTACAGCCTACAGATACTTGACCAAAAAAATACATTCTTGAAAACCATGCATTGCCTTACAGAATTCTTTTTCCTTCTCAAAGTGTGAACCTTATATTATCTTTAAGCAGAATCACTTAGCATGTTTGTTTAAAATGCAGATTTTCAAACTGAATCGATTCTTTGTGGGGTGGGATCCAGGAATCTTTTCTTTTAATAAGAACATTTCAAAGTAGATCAGTTTTTCTAGTGCTGAATAAAAAATTACCACCAACTTAGTGGTTTATTAGCTCACAGTTCTGTAGCTCAAAAGTTTGATGTGACTCAACTAGTTTCTCCGCTTAGGGTCTCTCAAGGTTTCAGCCAGACTGGAGAGCTCTGGTGAAGAAACCCCTTTCAGACTCATTTAGGTGGTTGGCAGAATCTAGTTCCTACAGTCCCAGGAAGGAGGTACCATTTTGCTGTCAGCTGAAGGCTGGCTCAGATTCTAGAAGTGGCCACATTCCTGCTCTGGTGACCACCTCTGCGGTCAAGCCAACAACAGCTGTCAAATCCCACCTTGGGCTTAAAGTGTCTCTGACTTCCTCTTCTGTCATCAGGCAGAAAAAGCACTCAGGTCTTAAGGGCTCATATTAGACCAAACCCACCAAGATCACCTCTACCTTAAAGTCAGCTTCACAGTTGACATATCACCATAGGGGTGATACCTCATTATTTTCACAGGTTCCATGGATTAGAGTGAGACATCTTTCAGATGTTATCCAAAAATTCTTCCTGCCACGCTCAGTGTCTCTTAGATTCTGGTGTGTTGACTCATTCTCGCCTATAGAATAGCAGCAGAAATGGTATATGTCTCTTCCAGGCCAGAATTTTTTAAATCAGGTGTTCCTTCTCCAGTACCTCTTCCCCAACATGCCAGATGACTTTGAGGCCATAATGGATGGTGGGGCCGCAAATAAACAAGCCCTGAGTCCCTGAATGGGTGGAAGAAAATTACTCACAGGCTTCGTGGATCCAAAGTGAATTCTTAATGAGCAATAAATGTATTTTTGTTGGGTCAAACTATTAAAAATTTGGCATTGATTTACTACAGCAAATAGTGCTATCTTACCAAATAGCTGGTTTCTTGTTTCTAAACATATAGTAAGCAAAATTAAGTCAAAATATGCATTTTCTGAGTAGAACTGGACAGCTCTCAGTCTGAAGTATAATTCCTTCAAGTAACAGTTCTATGATCTTACGAAAGTTATTTCACCTCCTCGACTATAATCAAATAATAAATTTCTGAGGCCTTAACTAATTAGAATACAAGGACTAAGACTTCATGTCCCTGTTTTAGAAAAGATCATACTTTATATAACAGTCATTGTTTAGTCACTAAGTCATGTCTGACTCTTTGTGACCCCATGGACTATAGCCCACCAGGCGCCTCTGTTCATGGGATTCTCCAGGCAAGAATACAGTGGGTAAAGCCATTCCTGTCTCCAGGGGATCTTCCTGATCCAGGGATCAAATCCATGTCTCCTGCAGTGGCAGGTAGATTCTTTACCTCTCAGCCACCAGGGAAGCCCATATTAACAGTTAACACCTATTAAATTTAACTAATCAGGCTGTTCATGCACAAATATTTTGACATTAGAAATACTGATCCAAACAATTGAAAAAAGCCGTAAGAAGCTTAGACTCCACATAAGCAATTCAGTCATGCTAGCAGACATTATGTTCCTACTTTTTCTGTTTTAAAACATATATTCTCTGTACCTATAGGTATTGTATATCTGCTACAATAAATAAAAACAGATGTTTCATTAAATACCTGGAATGAATAAAAATATCCACTAGCAAAACACAGAAAGTGGGAATTACCTCTTCAATACTATCCCCAAGACACATCAAAAATAGATAGTATTCAGTTCCTGAGCTAGGAAATCCACAAATACACTTAAAATGACTATTTTGAAATGAAATTTTCATTTCATGTATAGAGAGGGTTTTTTTTTTTCCTTTGGCAAATCAACATTTAGTCTGTAAAACACGATGCTCACTCATAATGTCATGCATCTCACTCACAATAATTCTTTCTTATTAACTGCTTGGGTACAATTTATTTTCCTCTCAGGCTATGAAGGTGCGTGCAAGTGCAGCAGACTCTGGCTGGAGCTGATAAGCCAGCCCATAGCAGCAGCACTGCTGGCCTGATGAGATTTGTAAGAAGACAATATTCCATTGGCTCGGAAAACTATGCTGTATATCAAACCTATCAAAAATAATATCTACAAACAATGCCTTGATGCATTTGCCAACTCTCACAGAGAGCTCTCTGGTGTTCTGAAAATATAGTTTGATTTTTTTTTTCTGTTGTAGTGAAGAAATACAGACCACATTTTTTTTTTTAAGATTCTTGCTTTTGTTTACATTTTTTTTTACTAAGCGTGGTAGTCTAAAAAAATATTTTTAAACCCTGGCTTTCAAACAGTCACTGCTATAGCTCCCAAAGAGGACAGATTATCTATCCTTTAAGTTAGGACTACTTATTTCATAGGAGAGTTAAAAAAAGAAAATCAAGAAATGATCAAAAGAGAAGTATGTCACAATCTTACAAACTAAAATCTCATTATAAGTTCTCCAAAGCTTTTTAGATAAAACACTTATGAGGAAGGCAAACACTCCTGCTAAAAATGAGATTTTCATTCTGTTTAAAATAATTATTTATTTTAGTTCCACACAATTTCTCGAAAGCACATACCATATTTTAATCCAGTATATTTTGAGATCTTTGTTTCCAACAAAAATATGCTCCTAAGAAAAATATTACCTTAAAGACAAACCACTGAGGAATCTAAACAAATATTACACTAGGATTTTCACTTTATGCATGTATTGCATAGTTTAAAGGAAAATAAGCTACAGAAGATGCTATCATATTTAGATAATACTTTATAATTTACAATGTACCGACATGTATTTTCCACAACACTATGAGGCGAACTTGGCTAGTACTAGAATTAGCTTCAAATGCAAATTGACTGTCATTTTTCTGTTTACTGTATACTCTACATACAATACCTCATTTAATCCTCAGAACAGCCAAATGGCATTTCTCAGAAGGCAATATTCCACTGGCTCAGAAAAAAATTCCTGCTGTACATCAAACACATTCAAAAATATCTAAAACATGCTCTGATGAATTTTCCAGCTTTCACACACACACACACACACACACACACATACACACACACAATCCGTTGCCTATCTAAAACAAATGTGATTTATTTTTTTCAATTTTTAAAAAAGAATAAGGAACTTGAAGTATAGGTGGGACTGATTACTTACCAGAAGTAGAGAGACAACTATATGCTTTGAGTAACAACTAAAGATGTACTGAGTGTTTTATACACACACATACAATCACACGATCTCAGCTAATATTACCAACCGCTCCTTAAGCTTGATACTGTTATACCTCCTTTTTTCCTATCTCTCAGGGACACTGGCTTCCTTATTGCTCCAGTGGCTCCTTGTGTTTCCATTGTCATAAAAGAGAAGATTTTAACTTGACCAATAGATGTCTCCAAAATCCTAAGGTAACTAGGATACTGGCCTTGTGGTATTTTCCCATCCCTTAAGGTGCCCTGGAAATAACTGTGTAACCACCTGTGATTTTACCTTTTGCTGTGAAATCAAAACTGTTTCATGGTAGAGCCAAATTAGACAATAAAAGGGCTCTAGGAAGATTCTCTGATAAGTCCCATCCTTCAGAATAAAAAAGAGGTAAACATTGAGAACTCAAAAGAATATAATTTGTTTGTGTTCTTAAACAATGTGTCCTTTGTGACAAATCAACCCGTATTCTTAAAATTTTAAGAAAATTTTAAGAAATTTAATCGACTCGTATTCTTAAAATTTTGCAGGAAAGAAAAGTAATCCACGAACTATAATTACTTCATTTCTACCCAAAACCTCCTTCTGAATCTATGTAGCTTTACTCTATTTTTCTTGAGTTCCTCTAATGCTACCCGCCTTGCTGCCATGATTCATTTCTAGACTCCATTGAACTGATCTCTGTAACACAGTCACAAGCATGGTTTCCCATATTCATGTCAAAACACACACTGATATATACAAGTAGATGGGCAAAGACAACACTATCGCCAGGCAAAAGTGCTTCCCACAGGAAGACTTCCATTAGATACAGTTATCCAACAAGGAAGATCAGTGGCCTGGTGGAATCAACAGAGGCCCTCCAAGGGAAGCAGGGGGTTAAGGGGACACGAGTTAAAGAAGCCAAAAGGAGGCACAGTAGTTTCAAGTTGGGTTTCTCTTGATTAAAACATCAGGTTAGAATGTGAAAGAAGCAGAGCTGCCTGAAGGACTTATTTAATCCTAATCACATACTACCTATACTGTGATTACCTATTAATTAGATATTATATCTGTTAGCTATCATCTGTGATGGTTTTCTTGATACCCCATCTACGTGGGTTTAGCATAAATCATGATGCTTTTAGATTAGATTTCAACTCCAAATTTGTAACACACTGAAATATCTCAATTGGTTGTGAAGGATGCCACAATAATTCATTACTTGTCAGGGTGTTAACATTTGGAAAATGATCCATTTGATAAATTAGATCACATTAGAGGTTATTCCTATAATAGCATGGGGCTTCCCAGTGGGAAAAAAGTCACAGAGTCAGACATGACTGAGCATGAACTCACCTCCGCACCCATATAATAACATCATTCTCACACTTACGAGGTTGCATGCTCAGGTGGGTAATTTCATCTCTTTTAAATCATCAGGAAAGTACCTCACACACAGCAGGCTCTCATGAAATAGTTGTCAAATGAGTAAATCTTATCTGTATCCCAATATACTTTCCTGAGTAGTACAGAAAGAGTGACAAATTAGTCTGCTTGCCAGGAATTACTTATAACCCATGGAAACTTTATATGCCCATGGGAGTATGTCACCTATGTAAACACTGTCTATAAGAAGAACTGCAACAGCAGAAAAGAGAGGATTAATATCCTACAGCTAAAACAAATTATTCTTTTTTTTAACCTCAAAAAGAACATTACACCAGTGCTTGTTATGGATGAAAATCATTATAGCAACAACAGTTACTATAAAATACTGTTATGATCATAAAAGTGAAAGTGAAGTCACACAGTCATGTCCAACTCTATGACTCCATAGACTGTAGCCCACCGGGCTCCATTGGATTCTAAAGGAAAGAATTTTGGAGTGGGTAGCCATTCTCTTCTCTAGGAGATTGAACCTGGTCTCCTGTATTGCACACTGCATATAAAATATAGTTTATATGCCTGACCTCATTTAACCCTCACAATCTTATAACCTAGTAGTGATTTCCTTTATTTAGATACAACAAGTGGTCACACTGGTAGTAAGTGGCAGAGTGGTATTCAAAGCCCTTTCAGTTTGATGTCCAAATCCATACTTTTTTACCTTAACTTGCTGCCTCTATTGAACAATTTAAAAGAAAATTATAAATGTTCCAAAATTATTAGCTACATCTCAATTGTAATTTTATTTCCAAAGTTCAAAAATCCAATAGCAATACATTAAAAAAAAAGATTTTGGTATGTACAAAGCTTCATATTTCACTATATTGCATGCCAGACCATATTGTCAATAAACCAATGTAAGAGGATCATTTATATTCAAGGCAAGAAGACTTCTTGAAAAAAATTACTTTAAGCTGTACTTTTTATTCCCCAAAGAGAAACTTTTCACTTTAATTTTCCAAGTAGACCCATATATAAGCATCATTTTGCCAACATATCCACACAGAAAGATTGTTCCCTGGGTGCAAGAAAAGAAACTATGCTATATTCTTCATTGGTTCCTGTGCTAATTTTGGCCTTTCACATAAAAGGCTTTCCTGAACTGTGGTGCCAGGTGGGTGATAATTTTGTGATATAACCTCTAGGCTGTACAATACTCAGCCAAAGTTACCAAAATAATTTCATTGACGAGAATTTGGATTCCAGTCCTTCATAAATAAAGAACATGTTCTTTTAAATAGGGAAACAAAGCCAAACAGAAAGCAGCCAGTGTCTAATTTTATAATTTAGCAAAGGTTAGTGCATCTTTTCATAGCATACTTCAATACCACATGAAGCTCTCCCCACTATAGAATTAATCCAGACAATAGTATCCTGGCCCCTCCTTTCTCTTTTGCCTTAGTCTGTGTGCTTTTATGACCACCTGTCAGCTCACTGGGAATAATCCACAGAACTACTACATCTGAACGTGTTAGAAACCTTGAACGGTTCCATGCGATCCTGGAAGCACTTCAAACAGAGAACAATGATGTTTAAAGTGAGCTTATTATTTTTCCTTCCAAAACTATTTCTCCTCTTGTGGTTCTATTCTCTTTGTTTAATGCCTACTGGTTACCCAGGTTCACACCTCTAGATTTTAGATCATTTTGACACTTTTTTAATCTTTCATTCATCACAAGTAAACATTCTACTGCATTAAACACTCAGAATCTAAATATTTTTACCACTTACACTGCTGCCACCTGATCCAAGCCCCTGCTCTTTTTCACCTGGGTTATTGAAATGCCCTCACATTAGGTCTCCTTATGTCCTCACTTCCTCTTGTATCAGTTAGGATTAGGCATTGGTACAGATGACAGAATATCCAAAAAAATGGTATCTTAAATGAGACAGGAGTTTCCTTTTTCACATGTGAAATAGTCAGCTAGAGGAAGTTCAGGGCTGGTATGATGTTCTATGGTATCAGTGGCCCAGGCCCCTATCATGTTGCTCCATGATAAAGAATTCCTTCACAGTCTAGGATGTTCATTCAAGCTTCAGCCATAAATTCATATCTGATTCACCATGTCGCCAGCAAGGTTGAAGAGGAAAGTCTTCCTCTTTTAAAAGTCAATTTCTGAAAGTTGCACTTAACATTTCCAATGTCCATTCCTAGGGCTGAATTTGGCTTCATTGCCACACATAACTGCAAGGGTGCTGGAAAGTGCGGTCTTAATTCTGGGTAACCAAGTGATCAGCTAAATATTAATGGAAGATAGAATAAACATGGGGGTGGGGCAAGTAAGTAACCTCTGCCATAACCCACTAGAGTCATTTACCCATACATCTACCTGAGGAAGGGCTTACCTGGTAGCTCAGACGGTAAAGCGTCTGCCTATAATGCGGGAGACCCGGGTTTGATCCCTGGGTTGGGAAGATCCCCTGGAGAAGGGAATGGCAACCCACTCCAGTATTCATGCCTGGAAAATCCCATGGACCAAGGAGCCTGGGGTGCTACAGTCCATGGGGTCGCAAAGAGTCAGACACAACTGAGTGACTTCAGCTCAGCTCAGCTACCTGAGGAATCCTTTTTAAAAAAAAAAAAAAAGGTCTTGATTATATCTTTCAAAGCTCTTCAACAGTCCACAAAGCTATATATGAAATAGGAAGGACTAATCAAATCACCCTCAAACACTGCTGGTCTTGAATATTAAATGAGATAATTCAGAATGGTTTTGAGTTCAACATATTCAACTACATAGATGCAGGCACAGAGTAGTCAAACCACTGGCTCTAGGAAGGATTTGTGGTTTACTAGGCAAGTAAGATTGGCGAAGGAAATGGCAACCCACTCCAGTGATCTTGCCTGGAGAATCCCAGGGAAGGGGGAGCCTGGTGGGTTGCCGTCCTATAAGGTCGCACAAAGTCGGACACGACTGAAGTGACTTAGCAGCAGCAGCAGCAGCAGCAGGCAAGTAAGAGAAAGTGGAAGAGGCATGGCAGAGTTGAAGGAATACAAAAGTGAGTGAACTATGGAGTCTAACATGGGTAAAGATGGAAGTAAGGGTATGAGCAGAGTGAGTATTTAGTCCCACTCCTCCAAGACTCAGATATAAATGGGATTAAAAGTACAAAAATATTATAGGGAGAATGCTTCTCTAAAAGAAAATAGAAATGGAGGCGGAGAGGACAAAGAGAATGGCCAGATCATGATGCAATCTATCCAACTCATGGGACAGAAGGTTGGGTGTAAGTACCCTAGATCACCATGCAGTCTAAGGGAAGTTCAGCAAGCCATCAAAGACCGTGAGCCAAAGTTGACAGAGGAGATGCATGTCTCCCAAGAATGGTTCTGCCTTAAAATGCCCACCAACTCAGAAACTGGCCTCAACAAAAATGCAGCAATTCATTTCAGGTGGCCAATGCAGCTGCTGGGTTCCTCTGTCAATTTGGTCCCTGTTACAGAAGATCTGTAAGGGGCATTCTCATAGCCACTACATTGAGAGACATTTTTTAAGTTATGTAACCAAAAGACTGTGTCTCAAGGTATTTCTGGAAATCATATATTAGAGGGAACAAGCCAGATACACAGAAGGCAGAAATACTGACATTAAGATTTAAGATGGAAAGCAGTCAGTGGTCAAGAGTGTGACCATGATGATAAATAGCTGACATAGAAGGAGACAAGACCATAGGAGAAGGAAGAATCAAGAATAAAGAAGACAAGGGTATTAAAAAGATCTTCCACATGGGTTATTGAACCCATCAAAATTGTGACTGGGGTGATCTAGAGAGAATGATCGTAATCCAGATACTGATATCTTCATAGAGTTAAGAAGTAACTTGGGGTCTCCAAATAACTGTGCAAGGGGGCAATGGGTATTATAATCTGATGATATGAGTTTTAAAGCTGCGACTCTCTAGAGTCAGAAAGGGTGAAAAATTTGAAAACAACAATGAAGAGCAAGTAGTATATCTATACTATTTCCCAGACCACTGGTTCAAAGAGTATGGGAAAGGAAGCAGTCACCCATCTAGAAGGACAGAGGCAAAACATTACCATCGGTATTGAACCTCAGTTATGGCAAAAAAAAAAAAGTGAAAGGGACAGAACAATGCTGAGCTTTAAAGGTAAGATGCTTTTGCTTCTGATAAATGTATTCTAGATGGCAGAAGAGTTTTAAGAAATGGAGGAAAGGGAGAAATGGGATTCCACTTAGAAGCTGCATGGAGCCATATGGGAAGGGAATCTAACAAATAAATAATCCAGATGGGCTTTGAGTTTCTTGTGGTAAGTGATATAAACAGGAATATGGGACTTGCTTCAGTTGATACTGTATTTGGCAGATTTCTGTAGAGAAGCCCCCCTCCAAACAGTCTAATTCTACTTTTGGTGAGATTAGGCTACCAAAATGTTCCTACACTGTATTCTTGGACTGTATTCTTTAAACCTAATTAAATCACCTTTTTAGATCTTGTGTTTGACTTTTTCTAAAGTTTGCTGCAACAGGAAATGGTAACAGTCTGGTTTATCTAACTACAGAACTGCCATATTTCCTTCACTTCTCTTCTTTTCATGTGTTTGTCCACTAATCCCTGATCAAATACTATTCACCTCATCATGTTTTATTGCTCATGTTAGTTTAATTAGAACTAAATCTTGAGGCAGATTGGGAATCAAATCTCAGTCATCAACCATTCTCTGAGGATCCCCTTAATTAGTCCTGTTTTCTACCTGGTGATTTTTGGAACAACTAACATACGTAATTCAAGTTCTTTCTACGGCTCCTAATATTCTGCAACTATCAGGAATATTCCCATTGGACTATCAGAATTATTTCAATGCATTGTATCAACCCTTCTCTACCTTCACAGAAGAAAGAAGTACATGTCTATACTATACAAACATAGACTTAAAAGAAACAGAATACCCACCTGCTGCTGCTAAGTCACAGCAGTTGTGTCCGACTCTGTGCAACCCCATAGACGGCAGCCCACCAGGTTCCTCTGTCCCTGGGATTCTCCAGGCAAGAGTACTGGAGTGGGTTGCCATTGCCTTCTCCGAATACCCACCTATGCCTATGTAAATGATATGCATCACAATCCCAGAGGGAGTTATACAGAGTAAAGGTATAAGATTCCTTTTCTTGGGGACTGAAAAATTCTTTTGTAAGTGTGTTCCTTCTATTTTATTCTTTTCAGCTACAAATCGCTAGTAGGCTGTTGTAAATGGATTCACCTCAAAATAAATATATGGCAAATTGCCTTCTGCTGTATCCAACAAAAGAGGTGCTAAAAGACAACAATACTCTCTCGGAAGAAGGTGAAAATGCATCTCTAAATCCATATTATGAGCTATACCAAATTGTAACAAACTGTTTGGGAAAGAAGGAAAACATCAAAGAGAAGTTATCAGAATAGGATGGTGTCAGATGTTGTATCTAGATTAGAAGATATCCACAGAAGATGAATAGATGAAGTTTCATTTCTATCTGCTACAATTTCAAAGTGGTGAATTTCACTCTATTATAGACATCAAATGAGAAGCTCTTCTTAGGTACATTACTGGTTTCAAATCAATGTTGTTTTGACACTTCTGTGTATATGTACATATATACACATATGTTACACATACACACAAACATGCATATATTTCTCTTTTAAAAGCATAACATTCGTGATTGGAATACATACCCAATTATCATTACTTCATTCTCCATCATACATTTTCTTCTTTCTCCATCACATAACTTTCCAGAAGGGATAAGAAAAATAAAATTTAAAATGCTATTGTCTGCTAAAGCTTCGCTGGATTTCACTTACGTTTATATCAGTACCAGTATTTCTAGCTTTATTTCAGGAAATCAAATGTTTCAAACAGCATTTCATCTTGTTCTGGACATAAAAAGACAGAATTAAGGTGGCAATGTCTACAAGAATAAGAAAAAGGACTTTGCCCTTTAAGAATACCTGCTTCATTGCCAAATTGATTATTTAAAACAAAGATAAGTCTGTGTTAAGGTGAATGATGTAGATTTGGCCATTCAAAATCCATTCATTTTGGTCACTCTCCTCAACTAGTCCTGCAAGCAATCCACATTGATCAGGGTTAAATTAATAAATCAACTAGATTCCAATCTATTTTTTCATCAATATAGCCAAAAACAGTATAAATGAAAATATGAAAAGGAAAAAAATATTAGCCTTTGTTTTATTCCTGTTTGTTCTCCCTTGTGATGAAGATCCTTGAAAGTTTAGCTTGCTTTATCAAAAACAAAGTGGTTTAAAATCACACTTCATTTCATGTTCTTCTAAAGAAAGCAATATACAGTCTACATGGATTATTATCCTGCCCTTTACTAACCAAAGATACCCTGCATAACCCACCACTGCACCCAGAGTAAAACATCTCTCCAACATGAAACAGAAGAATGGCCTTAAGAAATCAAATGGAAATTGTTAATGTTAGAGGTACCAGTACTACAAATGCACTGGTTTGCTGGCTTTATTCTTAAACCACAGAAAAGAAATTTTTTGCAGAGTACTTGCATATTTTTAATTCTTAAAACACACATACATATGCAAGAGTACACACACACACCTTTCAAGTACTTCACTTGCTCAGAGTGAACATGGGCACTTTTCTACTCCCAAACACCAAGGGGATTTTCATGAAGCAAATTCTCAGCATGTCCACTTCCAGCCACCTTCTTTACATTAGTTCCAATGTATTAAAACTTGTCCCACAAGCGTTCCATGTGGCAGGCACGGGGAAAGGCCTTTGAGCCCACTAATGAATGTTTTCTGGGCTATCCTTCCCTGTGCTCGGCGGGAGGAAGTGCACTTCAAGATCTTTCTTTTGCTTCCTGATGCAAACTGTAAGTATGGACAGTTTCACCATTTAGGCTCTGACCCTGAGTGCTCCTCAAACCCATCTTAGGGTGTAACACACCCAAATGAAACAAGAATTCAGTATCAAAGGAATATTTTAATCAAATGTTCATCAGAAGATGGGAGAAAAGTTATACTACAGACACAAAGGGAAAAAAATTCTCACAGCACTATCCATCCCAGCTAACCCTACTTCTTCTCCCCATCTCAGCTGATATATTCAAAATCCCCTAACTGATATACCCTACCCAGCAAAACCAAAACCCCAATAGGATTACAAACAGCCTCCACTAAATAATAAAACCTCAGTGGCTAGCCAAACCCCAAAGAAATGTTATTTTCATCCCCCTCAAACCTTCCATTATCTGTCTACATTTATATATCATATGTGTATATATATATACATATATATATGTCATATTTCTTCTTATTTAAATCCTTGCCACTGAACTAACGGCTCATGCAGTCTTTTCATCATATCATTTACTTGAGTAAATGTACCCATGACCATGCTTCCTTAATTTAGAAAAAGAATGTCACACCTGGATTCTTGAAAGCACAGAGCATGTCCAACTACACATAGTCTGGATTCTGCTTTGCTGCTCAGTCTTAAAGCAGCTTCAAAGCAGAAGTCCAAGTTGGGACACTGAAGTCAAAATTGTTTGGTTGTGTCACACAAACATACTGGGACTGCTTACAGACAACACCACAGAAGACTGCAGAGCCTCCATCCAAATAATTTGCCGTTGTTGTTTAGTCGGTAAGTGTTCTCCAACTCTGTGTGACCCTATGGACTCTAGCTCACCAGGCTCCACTGTCCATTGGGTTTCCCAAGCAAGAATACTAGAGTGGGCTGCCATTTCCTTCTCCAGGGGATCTTTTCAACCCAGGGATCAAACCTGCATCTCCTTTATTGCAGGCAGGTTCTTTTCCACTGAGCCACAGGGAAGCCTATCCACACAATCTCTCTTATATAAATACACTCAGTCTTCAAACCACTCCCTTTCTAAATCCAAAACCCAATCAGGCATCCCCAGCAGCATGTTAAATAGCCTCTCTGTTTTCAGATACAGAGTAAGGAGACTCTTCCCTGTGGCTCAGTGATAAAGAACCCACCTGCAATGCAGGAGATGTGGGATCTTCCCTGAGTCTCGAAGAACCCTGGAGAAGGAAATGGCAACCCATTCCAGTATTCTTGACTGGGAAATCCCATGGAGAGAGGAGCCTGGCAGACTACAGTCGATGTTGTTGCAAAGAGTCAGACAAGACTTAGTAACTAAACAACAACAACAAGAAGGAGAAATAAAAGCTGAACAAGAGAATGACATAGGGCTGGGTGTGGTACTTACTTGCACACATAAGCAATTTCTCCTCTCCTTTCCAAGGCTCACAAAAGATGAATATACAAAATTAATTAAAAAGTAGACAAGCGGTAGTTACAGGGTGAGGGGTAATATAACGTGGGGAAGTGAGGGGTACAAAGTATTGGATGTAAGATAGGCTCAAGGATATATTGTACACCATAAAGAATAAAGCCAATATTTTATAATATTGTAAATGGAAAATGACCTTTCAAATTGCATTTTAAAATATTTCAATTTTGTAAAATAGATAAGACCTCAATAAGCATTATTGTTGTTCTTGCTGTTGCAAATATTATTTCTATTTGTTCCTCTGTCAACCATGAGCAAAGAGAGCCAAATCAAGATACTCTTTAGAAAAACAGACACTTGCACTGCTCCAAGCAAAGTGGAGGGAAGAGGAGCTCTCCTTGGCAAGGACGAGTTTTAATTGATGACGGCTGCAGCACTAATGAGACTGCCTCCCATCGATATGGCTCCTGCTCTTAAGTACCCCTCAGAGGGGCAGCCATAGAGCCAGACAGAAACGACCCATTCTGTTGCCAGAACCTCCCTTGTGGCGACGTCAATAATCAGAGCAGCCCTGATCCTCTGCTTTTAAATCCGTGTTGTCAGCTCATGCCACGTTTAGGGAATTAGGCTCTCCAGGGAAATACCAGTTAATAGAAGAACTAGAGAGAAACCAAGTGCGGCTGTAAAAGGTGGCTCTTATGCTATATGGCCAGTGTGGATTATCAGCAAAGATGAGTGTCATGTAGCCATTTTTTCCAAGGCTTTAAAAAATAAAAATTTCAGTGGTAAATTTAACTGTTTAAAAATATTTCTGTATAGTTTCAATTTTTCATGTGAGCAAGATATTTTAAAGGCAGATACTCATTTCTGCAAAAGATATGAATAGCCTAAAAGATTTGAACTTGAGGAGAAGAGAATAAGGGAATTCACCCCCAGTACACCTCAAACATCCAGATAACACCTTTTTTTGTTTCTCAACATCTAGACTGGTTCTTTGAACTGCCCATTTTTTTTAAAAAATAATAATAATAATAGTTGCAATTGATTGTGTACCTTGGGCCATAGTCTACCAAATACTATAGATGAGTTGCCTCATTTATTAGCCACAACCTTCTGGATAAGTGCAATTGGAAATGAGGACACTGAGAGATAGAAAATAAAAGTGATATCCCAAAATTCACATAACTAGCTGCTGACTGAACTGGGATTCATCCCTTGCAGTCTGAGTCCTAAATCTTTTCTTATAATCATTAACTTTACTGCTTTCTTTTAATTTATCTGATCAAAAAGAGTTCATCAACAAAGTTCATATCTATTTAAAAGTAGAAGGTCAGTCATTTAGAAGCAAACTCTTTGCCATCTTTTTTCATATTTTCAAATTAAATCCAGACAAGTCAGTACATATTTCAATATCACACAATTTTACTGCTTTTTTTTAATATCACAGTTCCTCTTCACTTTCCAATATCCACCATCAAAACCTATCAATTTTACCTCCAAAAATAATCCTGAATTAGTCCACTATTCTCCAACTCCTCTGCCATCTCTCTTGAATTCTGTAATAACCTCCAAATTTATGTTCTTCTTTCCACTTATACAACCCATCCTTAAAATAGTACCTAATAGTATGATTTCTGTAAAATTTAAATCACATTATGTTCCTCTTATGCTGACTTTAAACTAGAAACAAAGGTTGAAACATTTTTCTAAGTAGTCTATTCATCTTTGCTCCTCTGCATGCTTTTTTGCTTGTGTGTTTGTTTAAAAAACTCATAGACTTAGAGAACTACAAATTCCACTTCGTTTTCACACCACTTGAAAAACAACTTTTCATCACCTCAATGGGAAGAGTGCACAGATTCTCAACAAATCACAATCAACAAGAAGTTTTCTGGATAGGTTAGACATGTGTATACATCTTTGGTTACCTATGTCAGCAAATTTTTTCTTTGCCTAGTGGACCAATTTCTGGGCAAATTTGTTGTGTGTCCAAAGATTGGAAGGTAACAATATTTTGTATGCCAAAAATAAAGAAAAAGACTATGCTAAAGCATGAGATATTATTGGAAGAGAGCTTAACATAAAAAAAAAAAAAAAAAGTAACACAGACCAGTCAAAGACCCAAACTTCAAGGTCTAATGAGTCTCCTGTGGAAAAACCACCAGTAGGCAAATTCTGCCTAAACGATTATTGACTCCTGTATAAGACTCTTCTGGGTTTCTGCTTAATGCATTGTTTATTGATTTCCTATTATGTGTACAACAAAAATTGAATAATGTTGAAATATGGTCCCTGCTCTTTAACTGATTAGTCTACCAAATTATACACACTTATAATCAACTCTTGGCTCAAATATCTCTTCCTCGTAGGTACAAGGTCCCAATTGACTTCAATGTTTTCATACATCAACTTCTTCAATATGGAATTTTAAAAGATGGTAACGATAACCCTATATGCAAAACGGAAAAGAGACGCAGATGTACAGAACAGACTTTGGGAGTCTGTGGGATAGGGCGAGGGTGGGATGTTCTGAGAGAGTATCGTTGAGACGGGTATACTATCAAGGGTGGGGCGGATCGCTGGCCCAGGTTGGATGCAAGGGATGGGTGCTCGGGGCTGGTGCACTGGGAAGACCCGGAGGGATAGGATGGAGGGAGGGGGGGGCGTGGGAGGGGGGTTTGGGGTGGGGAGCACATGTGGATCCATGGCTGGTTCATGTCGATGTATGGCAAAAATCACTGCAATACTGTAAGGTAATTAGCCTCCAACTAATAAAGGTGAATGGAAAAAAAAAAAAAGAATTTCTTCATAGTGATGCTATATTTTTGTATATCCAGTATCTTTTCACTAAAGAAAACCAAAATACAAACACTGTGATTAATTTATCCTACATTTCCAATACTTTGCAATTAATTTTAGATAGAATGCAGCACAATAATCGACATAAACAGTGAAAGGTTATAAACTGAAGCACAAAAACCAAAAGCAAGAACTCCAGACCTGATTCCAAGGTCCTGACTCAGTCAAAACTCCGTCAAACTTTGTGAACAGGTGCAAATGACAGGCTCATGCCCTCAAGAAATAAAAGTGATTCCTAAATCCAGCTAGGAGCTGCAATATCATCTATGGCTTATCCATTGCATTACCTGACTTTACAAGATTAACCTGAACAGAATTTAAGTTTCAACAATGATTTAAAGGAAAACTGAATGATATCTTAAAAACACTAATGTCAGAAATACTGGAAGATGGATAAGGGATACTAAGGGATGTATTGAGTGTACTGTGTGCCCTGTGTACCCTGATTTTAGTAGGCACCCTGACTAGTTTTTCTTTAACTAAACTTTTGAACACCATTTACTTAAGATACACCCATGTAGGCAAATATCTACCAAAGAGAAATGTGCAACATAATAAATGACATCAGCTTAATAAAACTTTATATACAAAGAAAGACTCAACTGCCTTTTATTTTATTTAATAAAAATTTGCCATATTCAGTAGAGTACAGTGAAGTGGAGACACCAAGACCTTTTTTTAAATGTAAGAAAATACAATGTCTGTTACCTTTACCTTTTATGAGTTGCCTGTTCTCGTGTATTTGGCAAGACAAATAGAATTACATACTGTGAGTGACTCAGAACAGAGCTTCACTATCAATCATCCCCCTGGCTCTGCACAAATTCTGTAGGGCATTCAGGACATTTTTCTGCCTATGAATATTTTAGACAAGAAGAATCCCTGAAAGCTTCCTGATGGATTAATACAAGAGAGGAGGACGTTTTCATGTTTTATAGCTATTTGCCAAAGTACTACAGCCATTACTACACTCCAATGAAAAGATGCCTCTTTAAACAGAAAGAAGCAGTCCCGTGGAAGAGTTCTGGCTCCTTTATCATAAACTGATTTCAAAGTAATGATATATAATACATAAATATTGCATGCAATCCTCAGCAGAAAATGAAATGCTGCACTGGTGCTCATGCCTTTACACCTAGCGATAATTGTGGAGTGGAAAAAAAGAAGGGAGAAAATATATGCCAGCTATTTAAGAAAAGAAGTTTGCTCGCATTCCTCTTTAGCTATGCCAATGAAATAACAAGCAATTTCTTGGTTTCTCTATTATTTTATTGTGGGATTCACACCCATGAATAAGCAGCAGAGTACCATTCTCAAGAGCAATTCACAACTTCTCAAATAAAGCGTATACTTTTTTTTTAAAGGTAACAGGAAATTTAGAAACCACAGTAAAACAAGGAAAAGAATTACTTGTGAACCCACTACTATTGATATTTTAAAGTATTTCCTTCCAGATTTCTATATGTAATATTCCATATCTTGTTTTCACTAATATTTAAACATTTTTCCAAGTTATTATAAAATTTTCATAAATGTTTAAATGGCTATATAACGATTAAGAATATGTAACAAAGTTGATTTAACATTTGTCCATGCTGGGAAAGATTGAAGGTGGGAGGAGAAGGGGATGACAGAGGATGAGATGGCTGGATGCCATCACTGACTCAATGGGCATTGTTTGAGTAAACTCTGGGAGTTGCTGATGGACAGTGAGGCCTGGCGTGCTGCAGTCCATGGGATCACCAAGAGTTGGACACGACTGAGCTACTGAACTGAACTGATGTCATATATGTAGAAGGAGCCAAATTTTTACTCATAAATATCATTATTTCACATCACTCTTCATACATATTTCAATTTTTAATTACTTTTTAATTTCTAAATTAAGCAATGTATCTTCCATCTAGAAATGGTGGAATAAACACATCCAAGTTCTCAACAATGGAAGAGGAACAGGTTTTGTTGTTGGTATTGCTGTTTTATCTTTTCTTACTAAGTACAGTTTAGAGAAAGTTCATATATATCTAGAGAATAAACTTGTAGCTACCAATTATAACATGCTTTACCATTTATTAACATTCTCACAACTGCACTGGGATATATAATTATCTAACTTTTTCAAATTAATAAATTGTAGAAAAAAATAATACAGACATTTTGCACTCAGAATACACCAGAATGAGAACACTAAGTAACTCTTGAAAAATTAATTTTTACTTCTTGCCAATAATTGAAATAGAAAGAATTATTTCAGTCGAGACAGATCTTAAACTTACAGGGAAAAAAAAAGCAATTCATGATAAAAGACAAAGAGCAAAGAAAAAGCTATCAGAACAAGCTTCAAGTTTTAGCATGAAGAATTGAATCAGTCAGAGTTCAACCAGAAAATAGACCCACCATGAGTTTGGGCTAAGAGATTTATTATAAGAGTTAGATCTAACACAATAAGAGGAAAAGCCAGGCAAAGGAGGTTCAAGAAGAAAGTTGAAGGATCAGAGTGAAAGTGACCAGCCAGCCAGGCAATGTGAAAAGCCAAGCACATCCAACCACTAAAATTGGACTTGAAAGGACTTTGCAGCTACTGAAACAAAGAAGGACTTTATGGTCCTGGCTCCCACGTGTCCTCTGTCTGCCTGTTGTCTGTGGGAAACTTTAGCCAAAGAATAAGTCTAATCAGAGAAGTGAGAAAATGCAGAAACAGAGGAAAACTGTCAAAGGAGACCAAATAATAATAATGTAGTCATTAAGCATAGTCAAGGGTCTTTAATTCTTTCTCAAGGGCTACAAATAATATTCTGAGTCATATCTCTTGAGCTGTTTATACTAAAACTACACCAGATGGAGAAGTTACCTACATGATGACCAGACTCTAGCCATGATATAAGCTGCCTCAATTATTTAGAACTGACCTCAAGACATAGAAACAAACTGACACTGGAACTAAAGATTAACTGTACATAAAACAACCAAGATGATACTGTAAGATCTCCCATGACCAATTTCAAGATGACTGTTAGAGTTGACTGTGTTATTTCTGCATGTAGTCTTCTCCTTCTGTTTATAAAGCTCTCACCCACTGATTTTCACTGGGGGAAGTCAGCCTTTGGACAGATGTCCACTTTCTCCCTAGCTGCCAGCATTCAAAATAAAGCAAACTTTCCTACCCACCAACCTTCTTTTCCTTTCCTGACCTCTTCATCGGCTTTTGAGCAGCAAGCAACTGAACCCCTACCTTGCAGTAACACTACCTCTGTGAGTCCACCACAGAGAGTTGGGAGTGGGCTTGGAGTCACTGTAGGTCAATAAACAGAAGAAAAGCTGATGCAGACCAAGAGCCAGCTGGAACTTGCCAGCACCCACAGGTGCATCTGCATCTTTCAGTCACTGCATCTAACCACGTTGACTTATGGAGATGGTTACTGCTTCACTTCTGCCTTCCAAAAATTACATAAAGTCCTCTTTTGGCCAATGCTAACTTAGGGAAGAACATTCTAATACATGTAGTTCTGGTATAAGTGACACTCTACAAACCACCACAAGAGTCTGGAGGAAATGGACAGGTAACCAGCATTATAACATGGCATGCCTCGTCTTTCTAACAATGGTTCTTGCCATCATAGAAAGAAAAAACTCAAGTATCAAGAAAAACTGTAACACTGAGGGCAGAAAAAAACAAAAGTCTTCTTTTTGCACTAAAACATGAAAGGTATAATGGGAATAAGCAAGTAAAGTTGTTTGATTTGCATGTCTAACGGAGAAATGATCTAATAAAATTACCTTCTCAAGTTAATAAGGAATTGCTTCCTCATTAATCATCACTGTCATTAAGCAAGATTCAACTAGAATCTTTGCTGCTCATCTATTATAGCTTATGAAGGTAATATAGAGTTTTTCCTTTATTTTCTCAAATTTTTGAAGGGAAAAATAAAACTTAGAAGGTCCAAAACATAAAAACAAGGCAAGAGAAGTGCTAAATGATCGCACTCCATCAATCTGAATGGGACTGATGGAATGTGAAATAAGTTCTAGGGCAAAAATTCACCATGGAACAGCAGGAAATGTCAAATATTATTTATTTGTTTAGCATTATAAAGCACAGGTAGAAAAGGAGAAATGGAAAAAATGTTTTCCTTAAATAAAATGTCTAAACCATTTTGGGCACTGAAATGTGTCCTACGTCCCTCAAATAAGAAATGTAAAGACATTGCTGTTTTGAAAAAAATAAATATTTTTCTAAAAACCAAAGTATAATAGTAAATATGGACTATCACAGTAAAACTAGCTTACAAAAACAAATTAAAATGACATATGATAATCTAGTAATAGACTGTCTAAATGATCAAAATGAACAAGAAAATCTTTACCTGCACTATTTTAATTAACTGTTAAAGTTTTTTTCAATTCAAAATAAATTATTATTTCAGAACTGCTACATAAGTTGCTAAGCACACAAAGATGAGTAAGATGTATGTAAGGGGAAATTTGCTGTTTATGTTAGCCTTGCAAAATCTAAACCTCTTTCTAGTTTGTGTTCAGGGTCTCTATTATCTTGGTGGCAGTTCAAAAGCTTCTTCCCTTACAGGAGCTGAAAATGTTACCTTTTTCATTCTTGCATGTTCCTAGTCATTCTTGCAAATAAAGAATAACCTTATGAGTGAGGCTCTGGCAATCAAATGCAACCATATATGACTCTGACTCATTCACACTGTCTGCAGATAGAGGCTGCAAGGTCAGGGCACAGAGAAGTCTATTGAAAAGTCGAGCAACAGTACAAGTATAATTGGTGTTCTGTCATGGTTTCCTCATTGGACCAGTTCTGATACAGGATTTGGAGCTTTGTTCCTAGAAACATTTTTCCATACTCAGAGTTCTAGCCTTCCATTAAACCTGGCAGGTATCCAATATTTTTTCAATAAACTCCAGCTTCACTGGCATATCTGCTGCCTGAAAATAAGAACTTTGAGTGATGGGCATGTTTCCTAGCCTCACAGCTCAGCCTGAAAAGAGAATCCATAAAAAAGGCATATGCATGATATATCTAATTAACAATCAACATTTCCATTGTGAAGTCTCAACCCTACGGACTGCAGCCTGCCAGGCTCCTCTGTCCATGGAATTTCCCAGGCAACAATACTGGAGTATGTTGCCATTACCTCCTCAAGGGAATCTCTCCCACCCAGGGATTGAACCAGGGTCGCATGCATTGCAGGCAGATTTCTTTGCCGCTGAGCCACTGGGGAAGATCCATTTCAAAAAAGCTCCATTTGGACATTTTAGAATGTCCAAAACTTGAACACAAACTGGGCCCTCTGTCACTTTTCTCTGAGTCAGTGATTGGTATCATTCTTCTGATTGTTCGTGGCAAAAAAAAACAGTAAAACTTCTTGAAACTGCCCTCTGCCTCATTCTCAATATCTAATACATCATCAAGTCCTATCAATCTTGTCTCTTAAACATCTCTCTAATCATTTACTACTCTGTGGTATAATCACCATCCTCAAAGGCTTAAGCTTCCATGCTGTCTCACGGGACTGCCTTCATCAGCTACCCTTCTAAGTTACTGATGAGCACATTATGGTTTCCTTCCAAAGTAGTTTTCACAAAGTGATCTTTTTAAAACTCATATAAAGCCATATGATTCACTTATTCCAACTTCTCAAAGCTTTATCAAGGTTCGGATCCTCTAGCCCCTGCATGTCTTCCCATTCTCATTTCTGGCCACTTTCTGCCCCTAGTATTTGCAGTCCAAAAACACTAGCCTTCTTTCCTGTTCTCATTGCTCCCGACGCTTCTCCTTGTTTTATATCATTACATTCTACTCATCCTTCAAATTTTAGTTCACACATCACAACCTAAAGTTGAAGACTTCATCGAAGTCTTCGATGAATCTTGGACTGTATCTGGTCTTCTTGTTAAAAGCAATCAAAGCTCCCTGTATTTTTATTTATAACATTTATCACAGTTTGCAATTTACAACATAGTACCTATACTTAACAATGATGTATTGTACACTAAAAAAATTTGTTAAGAGAACTCAAGTTAAGGGGTCTTACCACAAAAAAGTATGGGGATAACAGGAAACTTTTGGATGCGATGGATATGTTTATTACTTTAATTGTGATAATGGTTCATGAATGTACGCATGTGTTCAAACCCATTAAATCCTACACATTAAATACATACCATTTTTGTGTGTATCAACTATAATTCAACATTGTTGTTAAAAAAATTTTTAATACAGACCTACTGCCATTGATGTGTTGATCAATATTTTAAAAATTCTTCTTGAGGGGGTGTATGTGTCTTACAATTTTAAATAAATTTAAACTATTTAAATTACTTTATTAAAATGATTTAAAAATATTTTACAATTAAAAAATTAACTATAATGTTCTTTATTATAAATTTTCTGTAGTCTGTTGAGTTTCACAGAATGCTTTTGTTGTTTTTTGCTGAACTCTTATATCCACAGCCAACCTATAATTGCAATTAACAAACTAGTGTAGTTCCAATAGAAATGCTGACTGATGTTTCCCTTTACATTAACAAGTAAGATAAAATAATGAAGCATTTCATAACCCCACTCATTCATCAATGATATAAAGGACTTTTTAATAGCTTTTAATACTGGAAGAGTACTTCTTTTTTGTTCTATTCACCATTTAATGACTACAAATACAGCATGCTTTCACATTTAATCACATTATTAATATTTTCTCTATTACTATCTTAAGTCTAGGTAATCAAAACAATAAATCAAGCTCTGTTTTATAGAATTTGCCAAATTCTATGGGAAAATATTCCCACAGTGGCCAATTGCAAACTACCAGCAAGATGTCACTAACACAGAGTAGGGAATGATACACACACAGTGTCACGCTTCTATCTCATATGTCGACCATGATAACACAACAGACAGAGATGACCCTACCAGCACAGATAACAGAAAAATGTAGCAAAATAACTAGGAAAGATACGTTTTGAATATTTATTATCTTTGGTTTTCAAGGTAATAACATATTTAATTGTAAACTTGTATAACTTAATTTTGAACTTTATATATCTTAATGTGGAAAAGGTGAACCATTTTTTTCTGTGTACATCACTGATGTTATTTTGGAAATATTAAGGCAACTTTTAAAAAGTATTACACATAATTTTTGATAATGACTCCATGTAATAACTGACTTACAAGGTTTCTTGAAACTTTAACAACTGGTTCTTGCAAGTCAGTAAAAGCTAACCTCAGCATGTTGCAGGCACTGCCAGCATGGTGCAGCTGTGAACTTCCTCTCTTGGTTGGAATGACAATGCTATATTTCTCTATTTCCTTTATATAACTCTAAACTAGTATCAATATTGGTATTTTACTGTGTGTATTCATAATTCAAAGAACTCTTAACGTGAGTAAAATAATTTTAACTTATTTCAAATATTTAATATACTTTTTTAATAAAATATCACTAAAAATATGTTGGTTAAATATAAACTCCAATATACATTCTCATTCTAATAAAAATTATGAGCAAACAAACTATTACAAGTAAAATAATTAATCAAAAATAACAAAGAATGCAACATTAATGTGAATAAGTTTTAATTATATACAATGTTATTTAGTTTAAAAAACAAAGTGTCATTTAGTTTAAAAACCAAATTGTGTCTATAATAGAATTGTTAGTCATAGATATATTTTTGTATAAAGTTTTCCATCTGCTATAAAAGTTCTCTCTGACTCAGCTCTGGCCAGAAAAATGTTAAAGAGATGGTTATAAGCTATCTTCAAATATTTTACCCTGATTCCTTTATCTTCAAAGAATTTCATCATTTTTCAAGTTGGTAAAAATATTGATAACTTTGGAGAGCTCTATTTGAACAGCTCTTAGCTTTCTTTCAGGGACTACATTTCATAGCAAGTTACAGTTTCTGATTCAAAGAAAGTATTTCACATTTTGTGTCATCATCTTTAATTTCAAAATATATAGATAAATATACCAGGACTGAGACACTGATAGAAACTTCAGTGCTCTCATGTTCATATCCTACTTGTTTGGAAAACTTTAAACTGAGTAAGAATTAGTCTTACAAAGAAAGTTTTGCTTTGTCAAACTATTTGCATCTCCTCCTGAGGACTGAGACAGTCTAAAAAAAAAATGTTTTTTCCAAAATAATGTGCCTTTGTTCAATTACATTTTTGCTACTACATAAGCTACTTTGGGCAGAAAAACCCAGCAAGATGGTAGGCACTGGAGTGGTGGCTGCGCAGCACTGGAGCAACTTAGAGGAGATATCCCACGTCCAAGGGCAAGGAGAAGCCCCAACAAGATGGTAAAAGGGGTGAAATCACATTTAGAATCAAACTCCACACCCAACAGAAATGCTCAGAGGGCTCAAACAAAACCTGCATGCACCAGGACCCAGAGACCCCACAGAGACTGAGCCAGAACTGTGTTTGAGCGTCTCCTGCAGAGGTACAGGTCAGCAGCAGACTGCAACAGGGATGGGGGATCTGGGTGCAGCAGACCTGGGTGTGGCATAAGCCCTCTTGGAGGAGGTCGCCATTAACCCCCCCACAGAGTCACCAGAACTCACACAGGACTGGGAAATAGGCTCTTGGAGGGCACAAACAAAACCTTGTGGGCACCAGGACCCCAGAGAAAGGCTGCCTGGAGTGTCCAGGAGTCTCTGGCGGAGGTGTGGGTTGGTGGTGGCCTGCTATAGGGTCGGGGGCACTGAGCGCAGCAATGCGTGCGCGGGACCTTCTGGAAGACTTTGCCGTTATCTTCATTACCTCCACCATAGCTTGGCCTCAGGACAAACAACAGGGAGGAAACACAGCCCTGCCCAACAACATGGAACTGGATTAAAGATTTACTGAGCATGGCCCCGCCCATCAGAACAAGACCAGTTTCACCCTCAGTCAGTCTCTGCCATCAGGAAGCTTCCATAAGCCTCATCCTTTTCCAACAGAGGGCAGACAGAATAAAAACCACAGTCACAGAAAACTAACCAATCTGATCACATGGACCACAGCCTTGTCTAACCCAATGAAACTATGAGCCAGGCCACCTGAGACTGATGGGTCATGGTGGAGAGTTCTGACAAAATGTGGTACACTGGGGAAGGGAATGGCAAACCACTTCAGCATTCTTGCCTTGAGAATCCCATGCACGTCATGAAAAGGCAAAAAGATAGGACACTGAAACATGAACTCCCCAGGTCAGTAGGTGCCCAATATGTTACTGGAGATCAGTGGAGAAATAACTCCAGAAAGAATGAATGGATGGAGCCAAAGCAAAAACAACATCCACTTATGGATGTGACTGGTGATGGAAGTAAAGTCCAATGGTATAAAGAGCTATATTGCATAGGAACCTGAAATGCTAGGTCCATGATCTAGGAAAATTGGAAGTGGTCAAATAGGAGATGGCAAGAGTGAATATCGACATTTTAGGAATCAGTGAACTAAAATGGCCTGGAATGGGTGAATTTAACTCAGATGAATATTGTATCTACTACTGTGGGCAGGAATCGCAAGAAGAAATGGAGTGGCTATCATGGTCAACAAAAGGGTCCGAAATGCAGTATTTGGATGCAATCTCAAAAATGGAAGAATGGTCTCTGTTCGTTTCCAAGGCAAACCATTCAAGATCACAGTAATCCAAGTCTATGCCCCAACCAGTAATGCTGAAGAAGCTGAAGTTGAATGGTTCTATGAAGACCTACAAGACCTTATAGAACTAACACCCAAAAAAGATGTCCTTTTCATTATAGGGGACTGGATGCAAAAGTAGGAAATTAAGAAATACCTGGAGTAACAGGCAAGTTTGGCCTGGGAGTACAGAATGAAGCAGGGCAAAGACTGATAGAGTTTTGCCAAGAGAACACACTGGTCATAGCAAACACCCTCTTCCAACAATACGAGAGAAGACACAATATATGGACATCACCAGACGGTCAATAGGGAAATCAGATTGATTATATTCATTGCAGCCAAAGGTGGAGAAGCTCTATACAGTCAACAAAAACAAGATGGGGAGCTGACTGTGACTCAGATCATGAACTCCTTATTGCAAAATTCAGACTTAAATTGAAGAAAGTAGGGGAAACCACTAAACCATTCAGGTATTACCTAAATCAAACCCCTTATGATTACAGAGTGGAAGTGACAAATAGATTCAAGGGATTAGATCTGATAGAGAGAGTGCCTGAAGAACTATAGATGGAGGATCGTGACATTGTACAGGAGGCAGATATCAAGACTATCACAAGAAAAAGAAATGCAAAAAGACAAAATGGTTCTCTGAGGAGACCTTACAAATAGCTGTAGAAAAAAAAAATATGCTAAAGGCAAAGGAGAAAAGGAAAGATATACCCATTTGAATGCAGAGTTCCAAAGAATAGCAAAGAAAGATAAGAAAGCCTTAGGGAAACAATAGAATGGGAAAGACTAGAGAGCTCTTAAAAAAATTAGAGATACCAAGGGAACATTTCATGCAACAATGGACTCAATAAAGGACAGAAATGGTATGGACCTAAGAGAAGCAGAAGATATTAAGAAGAGGTGGCAAGAATACACAGAACTATACAAAAAAGATCTTCATGACTCAGATAATCACGATGGTATGATCATTCACCTAGAGCCAGACATCCTGGTATGAGAAGTCAAGTGGACCTTAGGAAGCATCACTAAGAACAAAGCTAGTGGAGGTGATGGAATTCCAGTTGAGCAATTTCAAATCCTAAAAGATGATGCTGTGAAAGTGCTGCACTCAATATGCCAGCAAATTTGGAAAACTCAGCTGTGGCCACAGGACTGGAAAAGGTCAGTTTTCATTCCAACCCCAAAAAAAGGCAATGCCAAAGAATGTTCAAACTACCACACATCTCACTCATGTGCACTCATCTCACACGCTAGCAAAGTAATGCTCAAAATTCTCCAAGACATGCTTTCACAGTAACTTCCAGATACATGAACTTCCAGATGTTCAAGTTGGTTTTAGAAAAGGCAGGGGAACCAGAAATCAAATTGCCAACATTCATTGGATCACTGAAAAAGCAAGAGAGTTCCAGAAAAAAAATTCTATTTCTGCTTTTTTGTCTATGCCAGTCTTTGACTGTGTGATCACAACAAACTGTGGAAAATTCTTAAAGAGATGGGAATACCAGACCACCTGATCTGCCTCCTGAGAAATCTGTATGCAGGTCAAGAAGCAACAGTTAGAACTGAACATGGAACAACAGATTGGTTTCAAATTGGGAAAGGAGCAAGTCGCATCTGTATACTGTCACTCTTATTATTTAACTTATATGCAGAGTACATCATGAGAAATGCCAGACTGGATGAAGCACAAGCTGGAATCAAGATTCCTGGGAGAAATATCAGTAACCCCAGATATGCAGATGACACTACGCTTATGGTAGGAAGCAAAGAAGAACTGAAGAGCCTCTTAATAAAAGTGAAAGAGGAGAGTGAAAAAGTTGACTTAAAACTCAACATTCAGAAAACTAAGATCATGGCTTCTGGTCCCATCACTTCATGGCAAATAGATGGGGAAACAGTGGAAATAATGACAGACTTTATTTTGGGGGATTCCAAAATCACTGCAGATGGTGACTGCAGCCATGAAATTAAAAGATGATTGCTCCTTGGAAGAAAAGTTATGACTAAACTAGACAGCATATTAAAAAACAGAGACATTACTTTGCCAACAAAGGTCGTCTGTCAAAGCTCTGGTTTTTCCAGTAGTCATGTATGGATGTGAGAGTTGGACTAAAAAGAAAGCTGCACCAAAGAATTGATGGTTTTGAACTGTGGTGTTGGAGAAGACTCTTGAGAGTCCCTTGGACTGCAAGGAGATCCTGCCAGTCCATCCTAATGGAAATCAATCCTAATATTCATTGAGGGGACTGATGTTGAAGCTGAAACTCCAATACTTTAGCCACCTGATACGAAGAACTGACTCATTTGAAAAGACCCTGATGCTGGGAAATATTGAAGGCAGGAGGAGAAGGGAACGACAGAGGATGAGATGGTTGGCTAGCAACACCGACTCAATGAACATGAGTTTGAGTAGGCTCCGGGAGTTGGTGATGGACAGAGAAGCCTGGCGGGCTGCAGCCCAAGGGGTTTCAAAGAGTCAGACTTGACTGAGCAACTGAACTGAACTGATATCACTTTGGGTTTTAAAAAAAGGTGGTGCGGGGGGAAGGGTTATTTAACAAATTTTTCTTCTCTACCATGAATTGCGTATCTTGTTTTATTGACTATGATGTCAAAACTTAACTGTTGTATGTCAGTTAAGTCTCAATAAAGATGGAAATAAAATTAAATGGGAAGCACTTTAGAAAATAAAATGTCATATTTTATTATATTTTAAATACCATATTTTATATTATTTTTAAATACCAAAATACCATAAGATACTATATCCCTCTGACAGCTATCAGTTGTTATGCCTTTTTCGATGTAGTCTATTTCAATCTAAGCACTACCCAGAGCTACCATCCCTGATGTAGTGGGTGTAGTCAGAACTTTAATATGTCCTTCCCAATTGTAGATACCCTGAGAGTAGCTCTGGAAATGCCACCTCTGGAGAGCTGCTGTGACCTGAAGAGCACTCTAAGTTCTGCTATCTCTCCAGCTAAACTAGAAAGGATAGCCTTAGCTTGCCTGATGACTTAAATTGTGTCTGATCTAGGCAATGTATGACATTCGGGGTTTGGTTGATTGTTTTATTGATGGCCAATGGGACAGGGAAGGAGAGATGCAGGAGACGAGCTGCTGAGAATGGTGTTAGGGTAAAAAACAGGAGGCAAGAAGGGGAAGATAAAGGAATTGGGAAAACTGCCAATAAGTTTGAACAAGTTATTGATCAATACTTGAAATAATAGTATCCCACCAACAAAATGTCAGTCTCTCAGTACTTAATATCAGCTTAACATACAGGGCATTAGTTTTTTTAAATACAGTGTAACCAACATCACTACCGGCTCAGTGACTTTGATAATACTGATACTTAGCAAAGAACAATGTCCCCAAACTAAAAAAAAATATATAATCTTGTTCTGGCATTAGGGAACTGCATGCTGAAAGAACTAGAAAAGAGAATAGGTATAGAGAGAAAAACTTTCTTTAATTATCCTTTCACAATTTGCTCCCTCCCCCACCCCAAACACAAAAAAGACACTAAAAAAGTCAATTGACAATTTCAACAATAGGGAGATAAACTTGCTCTTTGATATGTTTATTTTAAGTGACTTTGATATAAGTATACTGCAGATATATAAGGAGAGTCCCTCAGGATGATGACATAGATCGTTCTGGACATCACTCGTCCTCATAAGAAGATGGACTAGAACTATCCATCCAGAAGCTGGGGGTGAGGCTGAAGCGCCCCTCTGGACAGCAGAGGAGGAGAAGGACTACATTAGAAGAGCGGACATCTCATTTCATCTTCTCCTGCCCTCAGATTGGCATTTATACTGTCACCTCCCCTGGTTCTCAAGTCTTCAGACTCAGACACCAGGTTTCCTGGGTCACCAGCTGGCAGACTGTAGAACCTGGGACTTTTGAGAACATGAGACAGTTCCTCGTAATAACTCATATATATGATACACTGGTTCTGCTTCTCTGAGGAAATCTGACTAATAGAGTTGTCTACAGGGGAAGGAAGGGAAAAAGCAAAAGAGAATAAGGATAAAGCTAGAATTTTCAGAATATATCTTGCTTTGTGTATTTGATGTTGGGAACATATACATAATTATATATTCACATAATCATAAAATTTAAAAAATTTGAAGCAACCCCTAAAAAAGTAAAAGCAAAAAAATGAATAAACTAAATAATATAACAGGTTAGTAGCATAACGGCACACACCATTATCTCAAGTGTTTTTTAAACTACAGTTATTTGGCCCAACATGTCTGGTGGAATATAATATAAGCAGAAAATAAATTTTAAAAAGCTGAAAAAAAAATTCTTAAAACTGTTTTCAGCAATCATACCATTGGAGGTGATGCTGTTATTGCTATACTGAGTGTATTATGAAAAAAAGAAAATGAATAATTCTATTGGCTTTGGTGAAAATAGGAATTTTTAGCAGAATACAGAGAGGCAAATGTAAGATTTAAAAGGTTAAGTAAAATCTCTCTGTTCTTCAGTTTGAATTGAAATTATCAATATGAAATCATGATATATTTTATCTTTATTTTTAACACCATATTTCTTAGCTTTGCTCACTAAAAAGGCAATAGCATGCTTAATACACAGTTTGTACTTCTAAGTATCATTTTCCACTAAAGAACTAACACTCCTTGGACAAAGAGAGGATTCTAAAATGGGGGAGGAAGTATACAAGATGATTCTATAAAAGATATTGTCAAACCAGAAACCAAAAAATCTATCAAAGAGTACTGAGGACAGATAGAAAGGATTCAAGAATTAAGAATGCTTTTTCTAGCCAAAATATGGACAATCAGAGAATCAACAAGCATAATAACTGCAATGTATTGAAAAATCAAAAATGCCAAAATTCATGAATACATAATGATACTTCTAAAAAATTATTGCACACTTTAGAAAATACTAGGGAGTCAGGTCATTATTTTGAAAACACATATATCCTGACTTTCTTGCATGAATGCAGGATATTTGAGGGTAATTAAATAGTTGATTAGGGAAAGTTTCTATTTACAGAAATATTTCAGGTAATAAATTATTAAAGGAGATTAAAATATCATCATTTTTCAATTCCCAATAAAACAACATATTCAAGCAGTGATCACCAATTACATTGCTAACATCAACAAAAGAGAAACAACCAGATATCCTGTGCCCTCTATGACTTTCCTTTGAAATTTTCTTGCAAAAAAGAAAAGAAAATCAAACTGAATCCGGTCAAGACTTAAAATCTAATTACTTATTTATAAAAAGTGAGGGAGAAAGAGAAACCTATTAGAGAAAACCATGAATTGGCAAAATTCAAATTGTAAGAAAATGTGCAGAATAAATTGCAATTGAAAAATTAAAAAGAGAAAGACGTGGAAACTCAAATTAAACTAGATTTCAGATGAATATTTGCAACTGCTTGCTATTGTGAACCCTATTTAGATCCCTATTTGAACAAAAATAAAATTATGAGACCATCAGGAATATTTAACACAGACTGGATATTTCATGACATTAGGTAAATTTTTAGGAGAGATCATGGCATTGTGATTACATTTTAAGCATATCATTCGGAAACAAATACTGAAATGGCTATTTAAGAAATAATGTAAACTGAGGAATATTAATAGGTGAAAGAGATTGGCCATTTTTTTTACCATTGTAATCACTGTTAAAGTCATGCCTGTCACAGGAGCACTCACTATACTGGTTTCAAAAACATATATGTTTGACATGTTTCATAACAAGAAGCTTTTTAAAGTATATTTTTAGAAACTAAAAAATCTAGAGATCCTCAATAAGATATTAGCAAATTTCATTGTATAACTAAAAATACTAGAGCTCTACGCACTGTAAGCAATAGATATGGAAAGATGGAAAATGCTATTTATAGTTTACAAACCAGCCCAGGGATTTAAAAAACTGAAAGGAATAAATTAAACTTTATCATTCTTACAAGAAGTAAGAAAGTTAGAAAAAAATTAAGAGAGGTAAACAGGAAATACAAAGTAAAATACAAAGTAAAATGTGAACTAGAAACTAGCTTACATATTCAGTAAAAAGTAAAAACTGACAATATAACAAAAGAGGGATCAAGTAGAATATTAGGCAAGGTCCAAAGGCCAAAAGCTTACAGTATAGCTTTCAGCTCCCCAAAATACTACACACACACACACACACACACACACACTCATAGAGTCAGCTATTCATTCATTCATTCAAACAACTAATGAGAAACTACTAACTCCTTAGTATTTTCTACGGAAAATTGCTGTTCCATTCAGAATTGCACTTGGGGCTTCCCTCATAGCTCAGTCAGTAAAGAATCTGCCTGCAATACAGGAGACCCGGGTTCAATTCCTGGGTCAAGAATATCCCCTGGAGAAGGAAATGGCAACCCACTTTGGCATTGTTGCCTGGAGAATCCCATGGACAGAGGAGCCTGGCAGGCTACAGTCCATGGGATTGCGAGAATCAGACACAACTTAGCGACTAAACCACCACATTCAGAATAAGTCTACTTTTCTTTTAAGAATAAGAGGTATTAAAAAAAATTCAAACCCTAAGGAATGCCAATACCTGTCAGGAAATGATATTCACCACGATACTCATGCACAAAGTCACAGAGCACCTCTGACCCTGGTCACTTGAGTCCAAGACAGGTCCACAGCCAGACGGATGGAATGAGAGTGCCCACACCAGGCTAAAGAGGGTCCCCGGTTTAGAATAGTTTGGGGTGATTCCAGAAAGATACTGACAGTACAGAATCAGTAAAGCCTTATTAGGAAAACAGAAATTGTGCTAAATAGTTCAAACAGAGAGTATTTACTACAAGGAACCCTTACAGAAAATGATCAAAGGACTGAAGGATTAAAAAGTTTCAAGTGAGGAAAACCAGAGAAGGAGAACTACAAAAGCTGCTACAAGCCCTTGGGCTCAAATAACAGAAGGGAGGAGAGGAGATTACCAGAATCCAGAACACGCTGACTGCTAAAATGCTAGGGGCTGCTGCCACCCCTGAAACACCTCCATCTCTGCCTGAACCATCAAAAGCCATTGGGAGCAGTAGTCACCAGTGACACCCAGGAGTCCCTTTGACAACTGGTGATACTACCTGTGTGTGCATGCCAAGTCGCCCTTATCAGTAACTGTACCTGAAATAATTTAAACACTTACAAATTATAGAAATTACACCCATACTAGCTTTTTGACTCCAGTGACCAAACAGCAATTAACATACTCAATAATGATTCAAACGTTTTATAATAAGAAATGAATCACTATATTCCTAAAGGCTTATTTTTAGTTGGCCCAGCTATCTATTGCTAAGTATATAATAATTTAATTAATCTAGATTTTATGGTGTTCTCTAACTTTTGGATATCCCATATTTAAGACAAACCCTAGGCTTCCCAGGTGGTAAAGAATTCCTTGGTAGAAAAGAATCCGCCTGCCAATAAATGCTGGAGAGGGTGTGGAGAAAAGGGAACCCTCTTACACTGTTGGTGGGAATGCAAACTAGTACAGCCACTATGGAGAACAGTGTGGAGATTTCTTAAAAAACTGGAAATAGAACTGCCACATGACCCAGCAATACCACTTCTGGGCATACACACCAAGGAAACCAGATCTGAAAGAGACACGTGCACCCCAATGTTCATCGCAGCATTGTTTATAATAGTCAGGACATGGAAGCAACCTAGATGCCCATCAGCAGACGAATGGATAAGGAAGCTGTGGTACATATACACCATGGAATATTACTCAGCCGTTAAAAAGAATTCATTTGAATCAGTTCTAATGAGATGGATGAAACTGGAGCCCATTATACAGAGTGAAGTAAGCCAGAAAGATAAAGAACATTACAGCATACTAACACATATATGTGGAATTTAGAAAGATGGTAATGATAACCCTATATGCAAAACAGAAAAAGAGACACAGATGTATAGAACAGACTTTTGGACTCTGGGAGAAGGTGAGGGTGGGATGTTTCGAGAGAACAGCATCGAAACATGTATATTATCTATGGTGAAACAGATCACCAGCCCAGGCTGGATGCATGAGACAAGTGCTCGGGCCTGGTGGGCTGGGAAGACCCAGAGGAATCGGGTGGAGAGGGAGGTGGGAGGGGGAATCAGGATGGGGAATACATGTAATTCCATGGCTGATTCATGTCAATGTATGACAAAACCCACTACAATACTGTAAAGTAATTAGCCTCCAACTAATAAAAATAAATGAAAAATGAATAAATAAATAAAACCTTGAAGAAAAAAAAAAAGAATCCGCCTGCCAATGCAGGAGATGCTGGTTCAGTCCCCTGGTTTGGGAAGATCCCACTTGCCGGGCAACAATTAGGCTCATGAGCTACAACTATCAAGCCTGTGCTCTAGAGCCCAAGAACCACAACTAGTGAAGCCCTGAATGCCCTAGAGCTGGTGCTCAGCAACAAGAGAAGCCACTGCAATGAGAAGCCTGGGTACCACAACTAGAGTGTAGCCTCCTCTCACTGCAACTAGAGAAAAGTCCACACAGCAACAAGACCCAGGACAGACAAAAAATAAACAAATCAATAAATAAAATTATAAAATAAAGCCTGGTCTATTAGGTATTAACACTGACATCACAATAACTCATAAAATTACCATTATATTCTAGGAAAATATAATCAAATAATAATAGAAATCTTTTATTCTTTAATGTATACAGTAACAAAAAATTCAGTTGATTGAGAAAGAAATCATTTTGTTTGATATATCAGGACATTTTCTAATATATAAAATGTCATCTACCAGGTGTAAATGTAAAATGATGCCCTACTTTCTAAAATTCCCATTCACCCATTGTGTAATATATCATGCTTCATGCTGTTTTACATTATGTAAAATAAACAATGAATACAGACTCTGGATTTTAATGCCTGAGGTGTGAAATTAGTTCTCTGCCAAGTGTGTTTTTGATCATTAGAGATTTAAAACATTCAGAAGTGTGTCAGTCTGAGACACATTTCTTCAGTTCACTTACAAGAAATGAAAAGCAATCTAGATATTTAAAAGAAGAGAATGAGACTGTGTAATAGAATGCACTGTGTTGTGATTTTGCACACAGTCTTTGGTATTCATTGGATTTTATGCATACTACTCACACGGGCAATAAATAGTTCGCATACTCAGTTTTGCTAATTTTTCCTCTGAGGCTCCTTTACATTGCAGTTACCACAAATCCTCCATTATAACAAGATCATCTTGTTTACAAAAGTATAATCTCAAAAAACATTTGCATCTCTAATGTAATTAAGTACTTGTTCACATGGTAATACATCCCACCTAATCTTCTATTTACATATCTCCATATCTGCACAATGAATAGAAATATTTTTGTGGTTAATAAAAATCATTGGGGACTTATGAGCTAAGATGGTGTAATAAAACTGATGCACAGAATTTCCTTTCCCAACATTCAATTCAGTGAAATAAAAATAGCAAAACCCAGGAAAAATTCAGGAGCAGCAACTAGACAATCTAATGCCATGAAGCTCAAAAAAGAGCAGCCTAGCAGGGGGAAAAAAAAATGAGGATCTGGAGCAGAGTGGCAGGAATTTTATAGTGAAGGACTTGGTCTTATCCCTCAAAAGCCAAACTGTAAGTTGTCTCTGAATACCTCCAAAGCTGGGGAGAATGAACTGAGTGATGTTCTGATGGGGAGTAGCCCCAGACATAGAGAACAGACATGTGGTCGCCAAGAAGGAAAAATGGGGGAGGACTGGACTGAGGGTCCAGAATTAGTAGATGCAAACTGGACAAGAAGCAAAATATTATTGCACAGCACATATGCAGTATGAAAATAATGTAAAAAAGAATGTATGTATGTATATAACAATCACTTCGCTGTATAGCAGAAATCAATCCACTATAAGTCAATTATATGCTTCAACAAAAAATAAGATAAAAGGAATACACAGCCATCGATTGTAATTTTTTGGATCAAATCACTGCCTCTCACAGAATCAAAAGTGAGTCAACTCTGGTTTTATTGTTTTGAATTTTCTTTCTTTCCTTAGTAAATTTGGCTACAGGTTTTTCAGTTTTGGTTATCTTTTCAAAAAACCAATTCTTGGTTTTGTTGATTTTTAATGTTTTTCCACTCTATTTTACTTCTGCTAACTAGGTTTGCTCTTTTTCTAGTTCCTTGAGGCATACAGTTAAATTGAGATTTTTTTCTTTTTTAATGTAGGCGTTTATTGCTATACACTTTCCTCATTAATGCTTTTGCTGCAGTACATGTTTTTGTATGTTATCCTTCCATTTTTATTTGTCTTGAGGGTTTTTTCCCCCCTTTTGATGCCTTCTTTGACCCACTGGTTGTTCAAGATTGTGCTGTTTAATTTTCATATATTTGTGAATTTTCCAGTTTTCCTTCTGATATTGATTTCTAAAATGACCAACAGTTATGTGAAAAGATGCTCACTATTACTATCATCAGGGAAATGCAAATCCAAACCACAATATGGTTTGCATGTGTCAGAATGGTTATTATCGAAAACAGACAATGAGTGTTAGCAAGGATACGGAAGAAATTGAAACCTTTGCACCCTGATGGTGGGAATGCAAACTGGTGCAGCCACTGTAGACAGTAGCATGGAGATTCAATTCAGAAAACTGAAACTAGAACTACCATTTAATTCAGTAGCACCACTTCTAGGTATTCATCCAACAGAATTGAAATCAGGATCTCAAAGAGATATCTACACACTCATGTTCACTGCACTATTCAGAACAGCCAAGATGTTGAAAAAAAACTAAATGTTTATCAACAGATGAATGGATAAAGAAAATGTGCTATCTACAAACAATATAATACTCCCAGACTTTAAAAAAGGGGGGAGGTGGCAGAATTCTGCAATTTGTGACAATGCTACCGAAAGCTTGGCCTCTGTACATTAGTGCCAAATCAGATCCTGAAGACAATTTTGGCTGAAGTAGAAAAGGACAGCTTTATTGCATTGCCAGGAAAAGCATTTCAAGGCAGCCTGGATATAAAGTCATTTCTTCTTCTGGTGACCTTGCTCTTTTCTCCTAAAGATTTAAACTGATTGGATGAGTCCTACCTACATTCTTGAGGGTAATATGCTTTACTCAAAGTCCACTGATTTAAATGTTAATTATGCCTAAAAAAAATACCTTCAGGTCAACATCTAGATTTGTGTTTGACAAAACTGCATACCATAGCCTAGCAATGTTAATACATAAAATCAGTTAAGAGAAACAGTATGAAGGAGAGAGAAAGGAAGAGACAGAGGTCACAAGTTTATGAGAAAAAATTGAGAATCAAAGCAACATAATAAAGTTTAATAGCTAAATTAGAAACTAGAAGTAACAGGATATATATGGCTAACAATTCAATTATCAGTCTAGAGGAAAAAACATGATAAAATCATAGCAATAACAGATTTTAAAATGTAAACATATTAAAAAGATAAAAGTAAAGCAAATAATATGTAGGAGAAATAAGGATGATTCAAAATAAAGTTAACTGATGTCCTTTAAGTAGAAGGCTCAATAAATAAATTTCCATGGGAAAAAAAGGAAGTAATCTTCAAATCAAAAAAGCATATCAGATTTCAGGAAAATCCTAGTTAAGTTACTGAACTTCAGTCAGGCTGGCCTTGGATTTCAACACAATATTTTATGCCATAAGCACAAGAATAATGCGTATAGAATTCTATTACAGCATGTAGCCATGATATTAGTCAAGTATAAAATCAACAGCCTGTCATTCTAAAACACAAAAGAATCTAGGGACCGCAAAACTCATGAGCCTTTCTTCAGAAACTGCTTTATAAAATATATCAAAATGTAAAGCTACTTTTATAGAATGAATGAAAATAACAAACTCAGGAATGGCAAAACAATGTAAAAACAAGTGATGAGTTGTGTCTCAATTTAAGTAGAATATAAATAAAAGCATATAGATTGTGCTTATAGAATAGAATGCAAATGCCAGAAACCTGGACAGTATGAAAATAATGTTACTGACATATACCAGTAGATTAAAGAAAAATATAAAAGAAAACATGAGAATACTAATTCCCCATCATCAAAAAGAAATCAATCAACACTCTCTTAAATTGAAGATGTGGTTTTAAAAAGGCTCCAAATTCTTAATGATTTTCATAATCTTTTTATTTAATCTTAAAAGGATCCTTTAAGAAATAATAACTCAAAACATTTGAGTTTTAGCAACTTTTTTTCTTTAGAAATGGTTTATTTTCTGTTAACCAAATTTCCATTTTAAGAGTGTGTGGAAGAACAGCTCAAGACCACTCAGGGGTCGTTCCTACCCTTTCAGTGGCCTATGCAGTGGGGACTGCAGAGCAGCCTTCAGGGGAAGGCTGAGCACTCCAGTCTTCAATGGGGAACTGTTGAACAGGCAGAGAAGGCACCTGCACTCCTTTGGACCAGCCTCAGCCTCAGGTGGAGTTAGCAGTGAACTCTGGAGCTGGAGCAGTCCATTCCCCCTGAAGTTCCTCCTTGGTTAAAGCCTTCTCAGCTGCAGCCTGCTCTTCCATTTCAGTCTCTTCAGGGTCTGGAGTGGAGATCAGGCATGACCTCCCATGGGTGTTCTTGGAAGATAGTGCCATGCACAAACAGAACTTCTCAGCCGAGCATCCACCACATCAGACCCACTGAGTGAGTTCCCTTTTTAGGATCTTACAGCAGGATACATCAACTGAGTCTTAAAATAATATTTTTGCAGCAAGTATTACTATCAAACTCCACTCACTGGGCCAGAAACCCTTGTGGAGTTTTCGAAAAACTTGCCCCTTGTAGAGCACACTGCCTATACTTGTGAGTTCATCGGCCAGTGGCCTCAACTCCAAATGTTAACAATGTGCAATTAGCAACTTCTTTCACTCCACCTTATTTTCATTTGCTATCTCTTGTTGTCGTTCAGTCACTAACTTGTGTCGAACTCTTTGCCAACCCATGGATTGCAGCATGCCAGGCTTACCTGTCCTTCACCATCTCCTGGAGTTTGTTCAAATTCATGTCCATCGAATCAGTGATGCCAACCAGCCATCTCATCTCTGTCATCCTCTTCTCCTCCTGCCTTCAATCTTTCCTAGAATTAGGGTCTTTTCCAATGAGTCAGCTCTTTGCATCAGGTGGCCAAAGTATTGGAGCTTCAGCATCAGTCCTTCTTAGTTGCTACCTCTAAATTAAAATAGAACTTAATACATTTCATTCTTAAGGTATCACTTACAACATGATCCTGTTTCATGAAAAATATTTTTCAAAGCCTTCTTTCTAGCCTCTATTTACATACATACATAGAAAATTATGGAATAATGTTCACTTAACATTGTTGGGGGTAGTAAGACTGGAGATAATAATTATCACTTTCTTTTCTGCAGTTTTTTGAATTCTTAAATCATACATTACACAAATAATACAGCAATTTTTCTATGAAAAGAAGTTTTGATATCAAATGACAAGAATGAGTTCCATAGACATAATGTCTTCTAGATATATATGAAAGTTATAATACATTGACATAAGTATTAGCATTTCAAAGGCATGTGTATCTCATTTCCAGAATTAGATAATTTCTTTGCAGAGAAAAGTGAAAGTTCATAGCTGTTAATGATGCCTACCAAATCACTAAGCACTTAAAAATTACATGTTTATAATTCTATGCATGGCATGCATGCATGCTCAGTTGGGTCTGCCTCTTTGTGATCCTATGAACTGTCCTCTGTCCATGGAATTTTTCAGGCAAGAAAACTGGAGTGGGTTGCCATTTCCTTCTCCAGAGGATCTTCCAGACCCACAGATCCAAACCCTGTCTCCTGTATCTCCTGCATTGGCAAGTGTATCCTTTATCACTGAGTCACTTGGGAAATCCTTATAAATATACATTTGTACACAGAAAATAAATTTTTAGGTTTCTTTTTTTCTTTTCTTTTTTTTTTTTTTTTTTTGCATTTTGAACCATCATTCTGTTAGCAATCAAAAATAGTCTAGTATTAAAATATATGCCTGTTGCTTTTTTAAACCCATGTAAAACTTTTAAAACATAAAACACAGAATAATCTTATATCATGATTTCTTTGAAGGAAGAAAATTAAAAGATATTTACATTTGCATCTATGAAGAACCTCTGGAAGAACACAGAATAACAGCGTTAGTAGTATATTACCTTAAATTTGCTAATCAGACATACTTCCATTTTCCCTCCCTATTCTAAGATTTTTAAAAAAATATCTAAAGTGATCAAAACAATTTTTTTCAACAATGCTTATTACTCAAACCTACATGAATCTAAGTGGCAGCTGCAAAGTAAAGCAAAATTCTCTAATCATTCCTCCTAACCTTATTGGTTCCCTTGCTAGTAAAAAGGGTGTGAAAAGGAATTAAATTCTCATTTACCCAAGAACCTTCTCCAGTGATGTTCAGCTCAAGGTGTCTGGACTATAGCTGCTGACAACTGCCATAAGAGGGGGAAAGATGCACATGAAAAGAAGGATAGAAAATTATGTACAAGCGAAGTATACATATAAATACTTCCTTTTCAAGCTGAAAGGGAAGACACGGAAATGCATATTAAGAAATATTATTATGTCCTGCTAACTCCTTATTTGACTTCAAGAAGGAGGATATATGATAAATATATACCATAGTAATCTGGCAACTTTTTAAATTAGTTTGAAAGTGGGGACAGTAGGAGGGGAGAAGCAAATATTCTTCACATTTCCTCTACTTTGGACTTAGAGCCTCATTTTACAAACCAGGGCTCCAAAGTTCAGACTCGAAAAACTTAGGATGAAAAGATAGCAGTTACCTAGGCCAGATCTTTTCCCATGTACTCACTCAATGTGTTACATTTAACAAAACAAGTGTATCTTGAACAGGAATGACGGTCAAGCCACAATAAAAGCAGCTTTGTCTTCAGTCTGAATATTCTTTAAAGGAGAGCAGAATTTTTTTAAACTAATTTATTAAAAGGTGGCACAGTGAGTCGTTTAGGTAAAGCTGGGTCTATTCTCAGAAAGTGGGGGTACCTCAGCAAGCCCATTACTGAAATGACTACAGAGATATATTGCTGGAAAAATTTATTTAGGTCACTAAGAAGGTCAAGTTGGACACATCAGTATTTCGTGATCCTATTAGTCAGTTAAAGATAAACTAGCACTTTAATAAAATTGAATTAAATTTATTGCTATAAGTCCAAGTCTTAATAACCATAGCCAAAATGCCAGTTGAGCCACAAAAAATTATCCTAGTGTTTAAAAACCTCAAAACACTGTTCTGTAAACTAAGTGAAATTCTTTTCGTGTTTGTACCCAAGTGTCAGTGTCAATGTATTTATGGGTATGTCTGCATGTATATATGGAGTTAGAGTTTGAAAAATGATATGTGGCTTTATGAAGATAACATATATGTATGATTTATAAAAATACATGTAGTCTGAAAAATTATTCATAAAAATGAATGTGTAGTCTGAACTGAAATATGATTTTCTCATTCTTCAATATAACTGAGTTCCTTTCTTTATGTTTTATAATTAGGCTTATTTCTTATCCCTACAAACAGAAAAATTTATTATTCTACATTTTAGTTTTCAGTTGTTGTTTAATTAAAGGTACACAATAAAAAACCCTTCGGGGGGGGGTGGTCCAGTGGTTAAGAATCTGCCTGACAATGGGATGTGGGTTCGATCCCTGGTCTGGGAAGATCCCACCTGCTTGGAGCCCCTAAGCCTGCGCAGCACAGCTACTGAGCCACACTCTAGACCACGGAGCCACAGCGATGCAGCCCGCGTGCGGCAACTACTGGAGCCCCGCGGAGGAGCCCCGCGCTGCAAACAGAAGAAGCCACTGCGACGAGAATCCCCTGAGTCACAACTAGAGGAAACCGGCACACAGCCATGAAGACCCCGCACAGCCAAAACTGAATTAATTACATAATTAAATGTTAAAAGTCCTTCGGGAAAAATAAATTCTAATCAGTTCTTTTACCTAGTAACTGATTCACATTTTTATCCTTTAGCTCAGCTGGTAAAGAATCTGCCTGCAATGCAGGAGACCCTGGTTTGATTCCTGGGTCGGGGAGTTCCCCTGGAGAAGGAATAGGCTACCCACTCCAGTATTCCTGGGCTTCCCTGGTGGCTCAGATAGTAAACAATCTGCTTGCAATAGGGCAGAGCTGGGTTCGATCGCTGGGCTGGGAAGATCCCCTGGAGGAGGGCAAGGCAATCCACTCCAGTATTCTTGCCTGGACAATCCCCATGGACAGAGGAGCCTGGCGGGCTATACAGTTCATGGGGTCACAAAGAGTTGGACACAACTGAGTGACTAAACACAGCATATAGGTAACTTTAGAAATCGCTCATTTATAGTGCATTTAATACAAAGCAGATAAAACAAGGGTTACAAATGTTATTACAATGTGGCATTCTGTTTCATGTTTCATATTGTTTGACTTCTTTTCTCATAATACCTGTTTAGCAGTTGTTAGATGCTAATTATAAATTTAAAGAACTCCCAATCATCCAAACAGACATGGAGACACTGATTTGTATTAAAATAGAAATTGTGCACTTTAAGCTTTAATCATATAAATGTATAAACGTGAATGCTAATCTACTAATGTTCAAATTTTATAGATTAATATGCTCCTAATGTTGCAACTCATGGGTGTTTTGAAAGCTAACAAAATTGAAAACACCACTCCTGCCAATGCAAGGATGCTTTTGCTATTGCTGTTAAACCAGTCTTGTTTCTAAGTATATATAACACAACAATTTGAAAGACTTAAAACTCTATAAAAATGTAGATTAGTAACACATAAATGACCTTCTAAATCTCTTTTTAAGCTGTGCTCAATTATTTATGAGAAACTGGTAACCAAAATATGGAAAAATGGAATAACCCCACTCTAACATGTTGGTTACAGCTCCTCCCTGGTCTCTACCACCAGTTTACTTTAGTTTATTTTTTTTAAGCTCAAAATTTATATGAAAAGACACAGGTTGAAATGAAAATGTGTAGAAGAAAACAAGCCTCATAAAATGAAAGAAGTGCTGGCTTGCTTAAGGATGACATAGCATCTATCAGTAAAATGAAACAGCTGTCTCCAAAAACAAAGATAAAAGTGGAAGGCCTTCATAAGAAAAAGGAGAGGGAAAACCATGCTATTTCATTTGAACTCAAGAGTCCCGAAGACAAAGAAAGGTCAGTCATTGACGGGTACATCAGCTGTTGTAGAACTACTCATGCTGAATGTTGAGGTCCAGGGGGTCAACTTTGTTCTGAGCGGTTTCAGTCTAAATGCCAACTGCTCAGAGATCTTTCCCAGCCACCCTCCCTTAGATAGTCGCAACTCATTCAACCAGCCCAGCAGCACTATTATTTATCCCTCACCCTGTTCATTTCCTTCAAGGCACTTAGTACTTTCCTGTTTTCCCCACTGCTCCAAGAGGGCAGGGTTCACTTAGAATTTGTCCACCGCTATATTCGCAGCATCTCTCACACACTGCCTAGCACACATAGTAGGCATGCAAAAAATAGTCACTGAATCAATCAACAAATGTTCCACTGCAACAGAGAGAATACCAAGCCCCAACCAGTCCTTAAAAAGATGAGCTGTGACTCCCTAAAGTGGATTCTGGATCTTCTATCTCATCATCATAGTTTTCTTCCTAACTGACTTTTTAGTATCACTGCACTCATCATTGTAAAAAATGTTAACAGATTTTTTAACAGACTCACAGAATTCAACACAAAAATTTTTCTCCAAAACTAAAATGCTCGCCTAAGCTTCCAAGGAGACTCTATGAACCTGTGAGAGAGTTTGGAACTATGGGTACTAGTTTTTTTGTATCATCTGTATGCTAAAGATATTATAATTTGTTATAGAAAGAAATATTCATTTGCTGACAAAATTTAGATACTTTATACTTATTACAGAACCAAAAAGAAAATGCACTGTGAACTACACTTCAAAGATAGATATAATTTTTCTTATTATGCTGGTCATAGAAAACACCCTTTTCCAACAACACAAGAGATGACTTCACACCTGAACATCACCCAGTGGTCAGTACTGAAGTAAGACTGATTATATTCTTTGCAGCCAAAGGTGAAGAAACTCTATACAGACAGTAAAAGCAAGACGTGGAGCTGACTGTGGTTCAGATCACAAGATTCATATTGCAAAATTCAGGATTGAATTGAAGAAAGTTGGGAAAATACTAGGCCATTCAGGTATGAACTAAATAAAATCCTTTATAATTATACATTAGAGGTGACAAATAGATTCAAGAGATTAGATCTGGTAGACAAAGTACCTGAAGAACTATGGACAGTGGTTCATAACATTGTACAAGAGGCAGTGATCAAAACCATCCCAAAGATAAAGAAATGCAAGAAGGCAAAGTGATTGTCTGCGGAGGCCTTACAAATAGCTGAGGAAAGAAGAGAAGCAAAAGGGAAAGCAGAAAGAGAAAGATATATCCAACTGAATGGAGAGTTCCAGAGAACAGCAAGGAGAGATAAGAAAGCCTTCTTAAATTAACAATGCAAAGAAATAAAAGAAAACAATAGAATAGGAAAGACTAGAGATCTCTTCAAGAAAATTGAAGATATCAAAGGAACATATCATGCAAGGATGGACACAATAAAGAGGTGGCAAGAATACACAGAACTGTAGAAAAAAGGTATTAACGACCCAGATAACCACAATGGTGTGGTCACTCACCTAGAGCCAGACATCCAAGAGTGTGAAGTTAATTGGGTCTTAGGAAGTATTACTATAAACAATGGTAGTGGAGGTGATAGAATTCCAGCTGAGCTATTTCAAATCCTAAAAGATGATGCTGTGAAAGTGCTGTACTCAATAAGTCAGCAAATTTGGAAAACTTAGCACTGACCACAGGACTGGAAAAGATTAGCTTTCATTCCAGTCCCAGGGAAGAGGAAAGCCAAAGGATGTTCAAACTACTGTACAATTGTGCTCATTTCACATGCTAGCAAGGTTATACTTAAAATCCTTCAAGCTAGGTTTCAGCAGTATGTGAACCAAGAACTTCCAGATGTACAAGTTGGGTTTCAAAGAGAGAGCAGAAGCAGAGACCAAATTACCCACATTCATTGGATCATGGAGAAAGCAAGGGAGCTCCAGAAAAATATACTTCTGCTACATACTTCTTTTGACTACGCTAAAGCCTTTGACTGTGTGGACCACAAAAAAAGTGGGAAATTCTTGACGATATGGGAGTAACAGACCACCTTACCTGTCTCCTGAGAAACCTGTATGCAGGTCAACAGTTCAAACCAGACATGGAACAACTGACTGGTTCTAAATAGGGAAAGGAGTCCATCAAGGCTGTATGTTGTCACCCTGTTTATTTACCTTATATGCAGAGTACCTCAGGGCTTCCAAAGTGGCTCAGTAATAGAGAATCCACCTGCCAATGCAGAAGATGCAGGAGATTCAGGCTCGATACCTGGGTCAGGAAAGTCCCCAGGAGGAGGAAATGGCAAACCCCTCTAGTAGTCTTGCCTGGAAAATCCCATGAACAGAGGAGCCTGGCAGTCCATGGGGTCGCAAAGAGTCAGATACAACTGAGCGGCTGAGCTCACATGAAGAGTGCATCACGTGAAATACCAGGCTGGATGAGTCACAAGCTGGAATCGAGATTTTGGGGATCAATGTCAACAACATCAGACATGTAGATGATACCACTCTAATGGAAGAAAGTGAGAAGGAACTAAAGAGCCTCCTGATGAAAATGAAAGAGGAAAGTGAAAAAACTGGCTTAAAACTCAACATTCAAAAAACTAAGATCATGGAATCTGGTCCCATCACTTCATGGGAAATAGATGGGGAAACAATGGAAACAGTGACAGACTTTATTTCCTTGGGCTCCAGAATCACTGCAGATGGTGACTGCAGCCATGAAATTAAAAGATGCTTTCTCCTTGGAAGAAAAGCCATGACCAACCTAGACAGCATATTAAAAATCAGAGACATTACTTTGCCAGCAAAGGTCTGTCTAGTCAAACCTATGGCTTTTCCAGCCCTCTTGTATGGATGTGAGAGTTGGACTATAAAGAAGCCTGAGCACCAAAGAACTCATGCTTTTGAACCACGGTGCTGGAGAAAACTCTAAAGAGTCCCTTGGACTGCAAGGAAGATCAAACCAGTCAATCCTAAAGGCAATCATACCCTGAGAAAAACAGGATCCGAAATGATACATGCACCCCACTTTTATTGCAGCACTGTTTACAATAGCCAAGACATAGAAGCAACTTAAATGTCCATTGACTCAGGAATGGATAAAGATGTGGTACATATATACAATCGTATATTATTCAACCATTAAAAAGAATAAAATAATGTAATTTGCTGCAATACAGACTGACATAGACAGTGTCATACTGAGTGAAGTAAGTCAGACAGAAGGAGAAATATCATATCACATTCCTCATATGTGGAATAGAAAAAAAGAATGGATACAAAGGAACTTACCTAAATAACAGAAATAGGCTCACAGAGAACAAACCTAGGGTTGCAGGGAAAAGGGGATAGTTGCAGACTTTTGGAAGTTCATGTACACACGCTATATTTAAAATGGGTAGCCACCACAGACTTATTGGAACACTGCTCAGTGTTAGGTGCCAGCCTGGATGGCAGGGAGGTTCGGGGGAGAATGGAAACATGCATATGTACCGCTGAGTCCTTTCACAACATTATTAATTGGCTTATACTCCTAATACAAAAAAGTTTAAAGTGAAAAACATAGAATAAAAAATAAAGGAAATCAACCCTGAATATTCGCTGGAAGGACTGATGCTGAAGCTGAAGCTCCAATACTTTGGTCACCTGATTCGAAGAACTGACTCCTTAGAAAAGACCCTGATGCTAGGAAAGATTGAAGGCAAAAGAGTAAGGGGGCAGTAGAGGATGAGATGGTTACATAGCATCACCGACTCAATGTACATGAATTTGAGCAAACTGCGGGAGATAGTGGAGGTTAGAGGAGCCTGGCGAGCGGCAGTCCATGGGGTCACAAAGAGTCAGACACGACTTAGCAAATGAACAATATTTTTTTAAAACTTCAGTGTAATGACTATCTCAGTTTCAGTTAAATGTGTTTAATTAAAAAAAAAAAAAACTTCACAAAAAACATGAGTTAATATACCTTCCCATTTAAAAATCGTTGTGCTTTTATAGACAAAATGCAATAATCCTACTGAGAATACTTTGTTCTAATAGTCTATGCCATAAATAATAATAATTATCGGCTTCCGAGGTGGCTCAGTGGGTAAAGAATCTGCTTGCAATGCAGGAGACACAGGAGCTGCAGGTTCAATTCCTGGCTCAGGAAGATCCCCTGGAGAAGAACATGGCAACTCCCTCCAGCATTCTTGCCCAGAGAGTCCTGTAGACAGAGGAGCCTGGCGGGCTACAGTCCATGGGGTCACAAAGAGTCAGACACGACTGGAGCACCTGAGCACACATGCACACAACTTAAAACATACTATCCACCAGGTATTTTATATAACTATTAATTCATAAAATTATCACAATTCTATGAGGGGACTATTTATAGCTCTGTTTTATAGTCAAGAAAACTGGAGGCTGAAATGAGTTTAAAAAAACTTTCTAAGGTCAAGTTACCAGTAAATGATACTATAGAGGCATTGCGGTTAAAAAAATAAAATAGCACATAATGAAATGCTGTGATGGGCCAAGCAATAATCTCATATCAGAAGAAAAATATTTATCTACACAAAATACTGAAGAAAAATCATCAGTGATTTTTAGATATTAAATATATAATTTCTGCAAAGTGAATATCATAATTTTTCCACACTCTGTGCATTGGATAGCTTTATTAAACTTAGCCCAAAACCTATCCCAGGTCTCTCTGCTTTGACAAATCTCTTTTCTATCTTACAAAGTTAATATCATAAAATGTGGTATTGAAGAAAGATGTAAAAGAAGATTGTAAGTAATTTTCTTATTATCAATAAAATTCCACATTCCAAAGGTACACTGTGGACTCCCCTGCTGTTGGAAGGTTCACGGCACGTACTGTTAAGGTTATTACATCCCACAGATAGTCACGGTGTTCTGAAGGTAGATCCTGGGAAGTGAGAATAATTCAAAGAAAATGTCATTTATTTTCTTTGTCCTTCCTGTCTGCTGGGACTAAATGTTGATTTTTTTTTTTTTACCTATTTAATTGTTCCCCTAAGCACATCTGCAAAAAGATACATCATATCCTGAAACCATTATATGTTCATCCAAGGAGCTTTTTCTTGAATCCAACAAAATACTTTTTTTTCACTTACGATCTAATGTGTCTGGAGTGAGCATTGACTTTGTGTCCTTTCTAACAGATGACCATGAAGTCTGACACAGGTTGCTTAGCAACTGCCTTATGCCCAGAAGTAGAAATAACTCTTTGATATACTCACTATGTGTATTTCTCCTGATTTATTTCATTTGCGTTTAGCATGGGAGATCAAATGGAATCATTAGAATCCTACTAACACCCCCAAGGGTAGAAGAGCTCCTGGTCTACTTTAAGCTAAAGTACCCAGAGATCAAAACAGCTTATGTGTCATCACACAACAGTACTGCAGAGTAAAAAGAACAATAAGTACACTGTGCCTGTCCATTACCAAAGACAAGGTGCGTACAATCTCATCAGTGCTGGCACTACACTGGTCTTTGAAACTTGAAAATAACTCTCAAAACTGTTATTTATAAGCTCACTTTTTTTTTGAAATGATAAAGGACTGCATACTCCCCATCATGTGGTCTGCTAAAAAGTCGTTGATATCCTGAAGGACAAGCCATTGTTTTAATGCATGATATAATGTAATTTATCTTGCAGCAAGAACAATACTAATCACTTCACTTGTTTGCATCAACCATCACTCTTCGACCCTCATTGTATCTGATCCAATCTAAGCTCATTTATATTATTCGTGACTTGTTTATATAGAAAGAATTCAACAAAACACACAGTGGTACTGCACTTCAGAACAATAATCCATGCAGACGAGTCCTGGTCTTAAATCCAAAAATGAAAAGTTTAAAAGCTTTTAAAATAGAATTTGGGGCAGGAAATACGTAGCTAATATGATGTAATGAATGTGAAAACATACAAGATTGGCAAGGATAAAAATTCGAAAGAATTTTAATACAGGAAACCAGTTAGGTTTTTATAAGCCTACTGTTTTCAGCACAAGTTTTCAAATTTCAGTGTTCTGGGAACCTGCAAACTTTTTTATACCAAACCAAATAACAAGTAGAAAATCTTTTTAAACGGTAAAACATTAATTTAGAAACTTCAAAGTTATCAATATAATAACATCAAGGCAAAATTTACCCCATCACAAGACTAATATTTAAGGAGTTATTTTGTTTTACACAATTATTTAAACATCACCTAAATGTCTATGAAATGGAGACTGCTACTGCTGCTGCTGCTGCTAAGTCACCTCAGTCGTGTCCGACTCTGTGCGACCCCATAGACGGCAGCCACCAGGCTACCCCGTCCCTGGGATTCTCCAGGCAAGAACACTGGAGTGGGGTGCCATTTCCTTCTCCAGTGCATGAAAGGAAAAATGAAAGTGAAGCCACTTAGTCGTGTCCAACTCTTAGTGACCCCATGGACTGCAGCCTACCAGGCTCCTCCATCCATGGGATTTTCCACTCGAGAGTACTGGACCGGGTTGCCATTGCCTTCCCCAGAAATGGAGACTAGTTAAACTATAATAATCCATACAGTGGAATATAAACAGATAAATTTAACAAGATCTATAATGGAATACATTGCAATAGCTTTAGTTCCTTTTTTCTTTTTTGTTAATGATGTAGATCTCTACAAACTGATATAGAAACATTCCCAAAACAAATTACAAAGTGAATAAAGTGCGGTGCAGTAGAATGGTTTGCTATTACATTTGTTACATTGTGTTCACAAAAGGAAGTTTTGTATGTGTTATATGAGTGCAAATGTATATGAGTGTAAATACTACAAATATGTGTGATATATATAATATCTCTAGAAGAATGTACAAGGAACTGGTAATAATTTTTGCCCTTGAGAACTGTATATATTGGTGACATTTTTCACTGTACATTTAGGTAAAACTTTATTTCTCTGTATGTTCTATTTATGTGATATGACAGAGATAGAAAGGTGGACTCTCTTTTTCTTATTGATAGAGAAAGAACACATAACACATAGTGCCCAATAGATCCCAACAGTAGCACAGGTTGGTCAAGAAAGATTGAACCATAAAAATAAAACAAGCATGGGAGAAAAATCAGAATATCTAGTCCCACTAACCCAAATTCTAGCAAACAGAATTAACAAGATTTCAGAATATGAAAGAATAGCATTTTTCTATGAAATACTATTTCTCTTAGATCTGAATTCTAACAACAAAGGAGAATTTAATAAGGAATTACTCTAAGTCAATGCAAAAGATCAAAACTTCTTTTAAGTGAGCTAATAATTATGGCAACACAGTAGCACCACAAATGTGCTCTGCTAAAAAAAGAAAGAGAGATAGCTCTAAAGGAATACATTTCAAAGTGGGTTCCACATACCACAACTCTCATGAGAAGCTGTCACAAGAGAAAGTTCCATGGTCAAATAAGTTTAAAATATTGTACACTACATTTTTTGCAAAAAAAAAAAAAAAAATCACTGATGTATTGGAGACTCTGGGTAACTGATGTTGCCAGAAACTTGTTTCAAACTCCCTTGACCACAAAAATATTTTCATACATACACAACTATTAAAATTCCTGGGAACTAGTACTTCATTGATCCCATTTTGGGAAATACTTCTTTAAGAATATAAATAACATAAAAACACTTCTTTGATGAGCTTCCCAATGAGCAAACACATACCTTATCAATAAATCAGTAAGACTATTATTAAAAGGCTATGATTAAACTGATTATTTTGCTTTAGTTAGTCAGATGAAGTTATTAAATAAGACACTGCAATGAACTTTCAAGAATAATTAAGCTAATGTTAATACGTATTCAGACCACTCTGTTTTGTTTACAACATAACATTTATCACTACCCTTTTTTTGTTTGTTTATGTGCTTATTTGTTATTATCTATTTATTCCCACTACAATGTAAACTCCATAAGAATTGGGATCCTGTCTTACTCAATGCTGTATCTCCAGTACTTTGAATAGCTTGTGTTTATACCAGTTTCTCAGGGCACATACTAGTTTCTCAACAAATGTTGACAGGATACTTGAATAAATCTAGTACTTTTCTCTTTGTTCCCTTAAGTCAAAAAAGGACTTCTCACTTTTTCTCCTAAGACATGAGCAGTTAAATGAATTTCTGCTTTGTTTTACTAGATGTGTCCCCTTGAATAGGTCACTTCACTGCTCTACACCTCAGCCTCCCTAGCAATATCAAAATGGTTGAGACAATGAGTTCATATATACAAAGTACTAAGAACAGTGTCTAGTGTATGGTAAGCACTCCATGAGTGTTAACTGTGATGATGATGGTGGTGGTAGTGATGGTGGTGGTAATATGTTCTAAGAAAAACATCTTAAATTTAAATGAATTTGGGAAATGCCTGACATAAAATTAAATAGATATTTTATTTCATTTTTAACATCCTTTAATATGCCTCTGTGAATCTTCAAGTAGACTCAATTAGAACAATACCAAAAATTGACCCTGACATATGAATATCTCCTAGAATACCAGCATTTCCAAAACATACAGTTTAGGAAGAACTCAATTAGAAGTCTTTCCATAAAGCAAATACATAAATAAGACCTCACTTCATCCACCTCTGAGGTCCCATGAATGATAAATTAGAAAATGAGTGGATGGAAAAGGCACCTAGATCCATGGTCCAATTCATTATTAATCTCTCTTTTCCCTTAGGCTATGGAGGTCAAACATGCTCTGGCTGTCAGTGTTATCTTTTCCTGAAGCTCCCTGACATTATTCCCTTATCATGTTAGCAGTTGGCTGGATGGTTTCATTGAAGGTTAATGCTTGGGCTCTCATCTTCAGTCTTCTGCACCCTGGTGCTAGCTTGGGACTGTTGCCATTCTTTCTCCCAGCTACCTTATTTTGCAAAAGATCTAAGTTAACATTCTTTACCACAGTCTTTTCAGTCAATGAGACTTCAAATGATAAAAGAGAATTTTACCATGATCAAAAGACTAAAGTTGTAGTAAAAGAAAGAAAATCTGAAGGTCTTTCACCTAACAAGCTGCTACATAAATGGAAAGGATTAATGGTTGATTTTTAATGCCATTTAAAGGAAAAGAATTTTTATTTAAACATGTGAAAGTGAAGTCGCTCAGTCATGTCTGACTCTGCGACGCCATGGCCTGTAGCCGATCAGGCTCCTCCATCCATGGGATTCTTCAGGCAAGCACACTGGAGTGAGTTGCCATTTTCTTCTCCAGGGGATCTTCCCGACCCAGGGATCGAGCCCGGGTCTCCTGTATTGCAGACGCTTTACCCTCTGAGCCACCAGGGAAGCCATAGATCAAGACAAAATTAGAATCCCAAGGGCCAATAAAGGCACCCCCTGACAGGGAAGCAATGGTGATGAGTCAAAGCATAGTAGCATGGTAGAGTGAAAACATGGGCTCTGGAGCATAATAAACCTGAACTGGAAATACAACACCACATCCTCCCAGCTTTGGGCCCTCTCTGAGTTTCCATATCACTATCTAAAAAATTATAAAACACTATATAGATAATATTCATTGAACAATTACCTGGAGCCAGGCACTATTTTAAGTTCTTTATGTGGATTAACTCATTCATTCCTCATATCAATGCCCTCTAGCCCAGGACCACCAAGAACATACCTTTGATCAAATGAGGTTGGTTTTATTGACTTGTGACAATGAGGGAGACCACATATGAGGGAGAACTGTGAGGCACCTCAGCAAGTGGGTGTTAGAAAGGACTAGGATTCAGGACTGTGTTGGTAATTTAGGGAAAGTTCAAAAAAGCGGAAAATAGCTTTGTATTTGATATGATCAGAAAGTGAAGGTAATTCTATAATTGGTATCTTCATCATTCTTATCTAGAAGTCAGGAAAAGTAAGGCTAGTTTGTAATTGGTAAAGAGGCTACAGTCATTCATTTTAGCCAGGATAGGGGGAGAGTTGGTCATTTTTGTGGTTTACGCAATGTTTTGTTTTTGTCTGTATTCAGACATGATTAAAGAGTAGTCTTGTTTTTTTCTTGATTCCTCCCAATCAGAGTAGCCTTGTCTGCCACTGATGGCCTGTGAACTTGTTTACGTTCCCAGGTGGTTCAGTGGTAAAGAATCTGCCTGCCAATGCAGGAGACGCAGGTTTGATCCCTGGGTTGGGAAGATTCCCTGGAGAAGGGCATGGCAAACCACTCCAGTATTCTTGCCTGGAGAATCCCCATAGACAGAGGAGCCTGGCGGGCTGCAGTCCATGGGGTCACAAGGAGTCAGATATGACTAAGCAACTGAGCACGCACAGACAAACCTGTCTATGTTCACCAGGTCAAATGCCACAATCTAGCTGCCAGTGTCAAGCTAGCTTCTAGAACGCCAAGCCCTAGCTGATAGAACTGGGCCAGCCCCTGATTCTCAGGTGCTGCTCTCCTCTTTCTCACTCACAGCAACATTACAGGATAGGTGCTATTTATCACTGGAAGAGACCCTGATGCTGGAAAGATTGAAGGCAAAACGAGAAGGGGGCAGCAGAGGATGAGATGGTTAGATAGCATCACCAACTCAATGGACATGAATCTGAGCAAACTCTGGGAGATAGTGGAGGATAGAGAAGCCTGGCGTGCTGCAGGCCATGAGGTCGCAAGGAGTCAGACACGACTTAGTGATTGAACAACAAAAACAACAACTACTTACCTAGATTGTGAAGATGCAGAAATGAAGGTCCCTTGTCCGTTAAGCAGAAGTGTGGAATTCAAATCCAGATAGGTGACAGGCACTATCCCATGAGATCCACAACCGGCACTCCTAACCCCCATACTATTCCACCTCTCAGTGTTAGCTATTACCACCTTCCAGGATGACTGTGAAGACTGCAGCCAATCCATGTGAACACCTGGCTCATGATAAAACTTTTATGAAAAGTGGTACCTATTATTATCGAACAGAGAAACTAAAACACTCTTAAGTTAGGTTTACTTTCAGTTGCGCAGAAGGTCCTACTTTGTGGGTTGAGCATATCCAGAGAAGCAGGAAATCTGACTCTAGGCCAGATTTTGTCATTAATAAACCATGCAAGTATTTGCCACAAGATTTTATAAAACCATACAATGATCTGTCCCCAAGGAGTTCTGAGTGATTTTTTTTAACAGTTGCCATTGAAGAGTTCTAAGTGTTTTAGCCAAAATATTTAATCCTGTTTCTAGAAATGCCTTCTTTAAGTGTTCTCTGGAGACAAGTAAAAATACAAATATAATGCATTTTTTTATGTATAAGACTGGAGTCATTTTTTAAATTATCTTTAAATATATACACATACAGTTTTCATTTTACTCTATTGATGACTGCATATTAAAAGTAAAATCTGGCAGTGAGGGTCCCAATGCCACATTAGTGTCAGAAACAGGTACAAAAATATGACATTTTTCAAATATGTTTTCTTAAAAGCTTGATTTTCCTCTAAACAAAATTTTGTGTATATTACTAACTTAAAATTAAGAATAAGACAAAATTCACTTATTCTTTGATTTCAACTCCAGGCTCCTGGTGCATTCGTACCAACTCTGGCTCTTATTGCCTGTCACTTGAACATTCTAAATTCCATTGTTCTTTATCTTACCACACTTCCAAGTTTAATTTTTCCTATTTTTCATCCTTATTCTCTATTAGTTAACAAAATAGTTCAGGTTGATTTGGTTTACTGATAATAAACCATGTCTTAACCCTCCACGATGACATTTTTGCATATTTTCATTAAGAAAAGAAGATTAATAGAGGACTTCTAAGGCATCACAGAAGCAATGTCAAGAGATCGCTTTGGCCATATATAGAGAGAGCGAGAGGAAGAGCTTGAGCTAGTTCCTTGAGTAGAAGGTATAGGTAACTTATACTTTGGTATGTCAGGAGTACTCTGTCTTCATTCCTACTTCTAGAAAACTATACATGTGTTACATGTTTATGGACAGGAAAAGGAAGGCTGGTTCTGTAATCAGCAAACACAAAGACACACACTCGCAAATACGGTGTCATTGTTTGGCTTCTATGGGGTCAGGATTTAAAATTTTTCCATTTTGCAACTAAGTTAGTATGCAATAAATTTTAAGTAATGAAATTAGTCATATCAACATGCTGTCAAAACAAAATAATATCTCAACTCTTGAAGGATTCCAAAAGGAAAAACAACAGTAAGGGACAATATCTTGGAACTTACATTCCAAGAAATGTCTAGAATTTAGTTCCTTAAATCTGCTATCTGGGATGCCTCCTAAATTTAGATTTGATCACTTTGAAATCTAAGAAAGAAAGAAAGAAAGATAATCAATCAATCCAAATTTCTAGATTCACTTTTTTGTGAGCAGTATGAACTTAACTACATTCATTACCATAAACTGTAATGATTAATCCTAAAGAAGAGGGAACACTCAGTATTGTAGATGGAGCACTGGACTTGTATCAGCATGACTAAACAACTGACTGAGTTACATATCTGTAAACTGAAAGAGGTAGGGAAAAGAAGTAGTTCTGCAGAGTTCTGGAACTATTTTCAAAACTTCAAAACTATAATAGAATTAATGTATTTTCTCACAGTAACTCTGCACTAAATATTAGAATTTTTTTACATGGTAGAATTTCATTATCTCAGGATGGTGTCATTGCCGAACTCATGCTAAAGAGATCAGTAGTTATATGTGTTCAGATTAATTTAAAATGAAAAACCTAATTATCATTTAAGGAGTGCTCTTGGTCAGGAAAAATAGACAAAATATTTCAAAATGTTGAATCACTGGAGAAAAATTAATTAAAAGAGCCTTTAGCAGTGAAAAGGTCAAGAACCACTTGTACCAAGCAAAGTCTATGATATCTACCTGCTTCAAAAATCAATATAACCATGCATCATTTTTAATATTTTTGAATTCTTTACATAAATTAGATGAAAAAGCAGATCAGATTTTATTTAAAGCAGACTTAAAGTTGTTTGAAGATTTTAAATGTCCACATTCCTCCATGTCTATTCACAAGAATATGTTTTCAAAAATGCTTATAGTCTAACAACTATAAACCAGCCTCTTTAGAATTATCTACTTACAAAATTCTTCCATAAATATATAAAGTTCAAACAGCAATAATGCCCATTTTAAATAAGATTACAAATAAATTTAAAAGATTTAAAACTAAAAATGTTGTTTGTAATCCTACAGTGATACTTAAGGAAATGATGAATATTTTGACAATGTGCTTATTATTATCTAGTACTTTAGAATTCAAAATATAAGCTCTGATTAGAAAAGTCTAAAATATCTTAAAGATCCTTTAAAGTCGCCCTAACTCAAACACAAAGTGTCAGCAACTACAGAGTCTGAACTGCAACAGTGAGTTTATGTGCCATTCTTTTGCAGTTTATTTTGTTTTGTTTTTAAGATTTCCCAAAGACACACAATCACATATTTGAAACAGGATCATCAAATCCTGGGAAAGCTTGGTCCTTCTTTCTTTTACACAAGTACACAGTATGAAACATCAAGTAGTCTGGCTTCTATCTTCACAGAAGTACAAATGAAAAACGGTGGGACTGTAAGAGTCTGGCTGGCTGCGTGAGGACGTTTGTAGAGACTAAGGAAAGATGAATGCTGGACTGTTATCTCAGCCTACCTACACAGTGTAACTGGGTGATGGCTTTGATGACCAATCAATTCATCCCTAGAATTTCAAATATCATAGGTATAGAATTCATCCAGTCCAACCCCCCCAATTTGTCCATGATAACCCAGAAGCCAAAGAAATGTAAGACACTTTTTTACAGTCCTATAACTAGTTGATGGCTAGATCTTAAATCCAGATCTCAGTTCCTGCCCAGTGTTCTTTCTACTACCATAAGTTAGAAACCGTTTTATTAACATGTCATCGCTTTCCCTAGCTTCCAAACCTCTCCAAATGCCTTAACATTTGCTCAGTTGCTGCCCTCGCCTGGGGGCTCTTCAGCAGAGGGTCTGCTCGGATGACGTCATGTCATCATAGCCCTCTGACATCCCCAGTTCCGTTCAGATGTCTTGCTTCCCTGATCCCTGCCCTTCAAACCTTTCCACAGCTTTAACTCTACTCTCTCCTTCGAATGTGTAACCTGGTCACCTGTGACTCTTGGCTTCCCCTTGGTGATTCCTGCTGGTCTCCATCTGTTTGTTTCAATCCTCCAAAACGTTTAAGGTGTCTGCTAAATATCTAACCTTTTGAGCACTCTTGTTACTCCTTTATTTTGTTTTCTTCTCAAGTAACTGAAGAGGCCTTTAATGCAGACTCTTTGAACCTGATCTTCTGTCTCAACCCTGAACAGATAGATGGTTCTCAGGTCTGGGCAGAGCCTCTTCAGTCTATTCAAGTTACTGCTTTTCCTGCCAGTTCCTGGTTTCTGCTGCCCTCTAGTAGCCATTAGTAGCATGACAGGACTTGAAACAAGAAAGGCATATTTTTGTTGAATTTAATTACTCAGTGGGGTTGTTTCAGCATCATGCAAATACAACCCGGGTTGGGGGGGAAACAAACTGATGTGTAACTGGAGCCACCACCGTGTGATTCCTCCCTCTCCAGGCCTGAGTCAGAATACGGTTTAAAGTTAGAGCTATAATGGGGCTAGTTATCTATACATGCAATAAATTCTTTTATATGTCAGTGTATTTGCTCCAGTCTGATGCCCATCAATGGTTCCTTTCAAAAGTCCAACTCTTTAATCTCCAAACCTGTTCAACTGAAATCCCAGCATTAGGAACACATAAAAAGGGAAAAGTGACCAAAAAGCAACTTAAATTCCAACAATCAGGGATTACTTAGATAAACTTGGTAACATAATGTTATATATTGTGACTATTTAAAATTATGTTTTATAAAAACCAAAAGTACATGCAAAAAAACATACAATATTAAGTACAATAGCTAAACATTAAAAAAAAGAAGAATTACTGCAAGAATCCAAAAACAGAGAAAGAAATGGTCTGAAATGCTAATTGGTGGTTAGTTTTTATATTATCTATAAGCATGTGTAACATTTTATAATCATAAAAGCTGCATCTGTGGGTAACTAAATAGTGGGTCACTCGTGCCTGGCTATAAGACTAAGAGAGTTAGATCTCCAAACAGAACTTTTGTGGGCTGTGCCAGTCATCATAGTGATGATAATGCCATTATCACAGCCAAGGACATGGATAGTAGGAATGTGGGTGGAATAAAATGCTAGCGGCAAGATAAACTAGAGGGTTAGTTACATTCTTTGGTTGCCCTTCTGCCTAGAGAATCCCTGGGAAAGACAATCCTTTTGGCCATTTAAGCCCACTAAATCTTTCAACAATGTATATGGGAACAACTTCAAAAGTGAGTGACCAGATGTTCCACTACTTTCAGTCTGTGGAAGCTTGACAAATTTACATGAACTATGTAAATTCTTAAACTAAATGTGACCTTTTGTGTAGCCAGGTTGGTGAAATAGGCCAATCCATGTATGTAAACAACCCTAAGAAGGATATGGAGTAGGAATCGTGGTGTCAACTATCACAGATGTTTAAGATTGCCAACGTATATACTGTCAATAGCCTTCTAGAAAGTTTGTACCAATCTACACTGTGGGTGTTGGAGAAGGCAATGGCACCCCACTCCAGTACTCTTGCCTGGAAAATCCCATGGATGAAGGAGCCTGGTAGGCTGCAGTCCATGGGGTCGAGAAGAGTGGGACGCGACTGAGCAAATTCACTTTCACTTTTCACTTTCATGCACTGGAGAAGGAAATGGCAACCCACTCCGGTGTTCTTGCCTGGAGAATCCCAGGGACGGGGGAGCCTGGTGGGCTGCCGTCTATGGGGTCGCACAGAGTCGGACACAACTGAAGTGACTTAGCAGCAGCAGCAGCTCACTGTGGGTGTGGGATAAATGAGACAGACTGCAGGTCATGTACATTTTCCAGCATGCTTGCTGCAAATGTGCTGCTTTCTCCGGTTCAAAAAAGGGACGATCTATTATAATAAAAATGATCATCATATGTGCTCTTATTGTATTATTTCAAGCAAATCCTACTCAAATTTTGGTTCTTCCTCACTGTAGGTAGTAAATTTCTTGCCAGTTATCCATATGCGCAATAAATCACATATGCAGAGTAAGTGAGCACTGCTATCCTGAAGTGAACTACTGAACACAATCAGAACATTTCAGTTTCCTTGTTTTGGTTTCTAGAAGATATTTTTAGTAACAGTAAGTATTCGAAAGTATAATTTCACTGGCCCTCTTGAGTCCTTTTCATTGTATTCATGTCACATTTTACCAGCTGACTAAATACAGGTTTCCCAATATTTTTTAGTGATAATTTCCACATATCCCATTAAAGGAAAAGATTCAAATTCCTCAAAAAGTACGAAGACTAGGATTCCTGTTTACTTTTTTTTTTTCATTCAACGATTATTTGTTGAATATTTGACACATGCCAAGTATAGTTCTAGGAGCTGGGGCTATAACAGTAAGAAAAACTAATCAAAAACAAAAATCCCTGACTCCGCTCCTTTCCTCCCTGTCTGCTTGAAGAGCAGCTGCCATCATGAAAGACACAGTAACTATCCAGACCAGGAAGCTCATGACCAACCGACTGCTTCAGTGGAAACAAATGGTCATCGATGTCCTTCAACCTGGGAAGGCAACAGTACCTAAAACAGAAATTCGGGAAAAACTGGCCAAAATGTACAAGACCACACCAGATGTCATCTTTGTATTTGGATTCAGAACCCATTTTGATGGTGGCAAGACAACTGGCTTTGGCATGATTTATCATTCCTTGGATTATGCAAAGAAGAATGAACCCAAACACAGGCTTGCAAGACATGCCTGTATGAGAAGAAAAAGACCTCAAGAAAACAGCAAAAGAAATGCATGAACAGAATGGAGAAAGTCAGGGGGACTGCAAAGGCCAGTGTTGGTGCTGGCAAAAAGTGAGCTGGAGATTGGACAACAGCAGGAGTAAAGATTCTACAATGACTGTATCTGTGGTGATTGTACAGATTTTTCATGAAAGAGAGAATAAACTAAGACCTTTTTAGTTCAGCTCAGTTCAGTCACTCATTCCTGTCCGACTCTGCGACCCCATGGACTGCAGCACACCAGGCCTCCCTGTCCATCATCAACTCCCGTAGTTTACTCAGGCTCATGACCATTGAGTCGGTGATGCCATCCAACCATCTTACCCTTTGTCAACCCCTTCTCCTCCCGCCTTCAATCCTTCCCAGCATCAGGGTCTTCTCAAATGAGTCAGCTCTCCACATCAGGTGGCCAAAGTATTGGAGTTTCAGCTTCAACATCAGTCCTTCCAATGAACACACAGGACTGATCTCCTTTAGGATGGACTGGTTGGATCTCCTTGTAGTCCAAGGGACTCTCAAGAGTCTTCTCCAACACCACAGTTCAAAAGCATCAATTCTTCGGTGCTCAGCTTTCTTTATAGTCCAACTCTCAATATTTTACATGTTAAAAAAAAAAACTCTGACTCCCTTAAGCTTACATTGCAGTAATTAAGTATTTGTTATCTATATATCTTTTATACAAAGCTCTATAGCTAACCTGTCACAAATCCCATCAACCTTCCCTTCAAAATATATCCAGAGTCTGACTACTTCGCATGACCTCCATAGCTAATTTTTCTTCTCATCATCCTAAGAGTATTTTTGACTGTTTTCCTTGCTTTCAACTTCCATCTCCCTCCACCCCATCATCACCACTCACATACACACAGTTTGTTTTCAACATAGGAACGAAAGTCGCCTTTTAAAACCAAAGTCAAATTCATTGCTCTGTTGTTCCAAGTCCTCCTATGGCACTCCAGCTCACTTAGAGAAGAGCCAAGACTGTGCGTTGGTCCACAAAGTCCGACAGAATCTGGCCTCCTGATACCTCTCTGACATGATTTATCACTCTCTCCTTTGCTCATTTGCTTCAGTGATGGTGGCCTCCTTGCCTTTAACTGACAGGATATCTTTGTGCGTCAGGGCCTTTGCACATGTTACTACCGCTGCCTGGAATACTCTTCTCCAAATACCCACAGGACTCACTCCCTCACCAACTTCAAACCATCCCTCAAGTCTAATCTTCTTAGCAAGGTGTTTCCTGATCATTCCATTAAAAATGACAACCTGGTATTCTTCCTGCCTTCCTAAATAATTTACTCCAAAGCCCAGAAAGGTAAACATTCATGAAGGGTGGAGTTAAGAGGCAGCAAACCTGTGCAATACATAAGAATCAATGCAATGAGGAGGGCATCAATGCATGGGCCACTGTCAGAGGAAGCTTGAAGTCAGATGTCAAGATCTAAAAAGGAAGAGATGAGTGGAAAGTGAGGAGTTCAGCCATGAGGAAGTGAAGGCTGGTAGCAGCATCAGGAAACTGGTTATATTCAGTAAGAGGTGATCTAATACAAAAACATGTTAAATGTAATGGCAGCCAAGTTTCTACTGGGGAAGAAGGGATTTACAAATATGGAAAAGGAGAAAACTAAAATGAACTGTGGTGTTGGATTGGAGCTGGAAGCTAATATTAACTCATGTTTTCAGTATATTAGATAGAAATAAACATGTATGTAACTGTGTTTATGTATATGTATGTATAATCATACATATAATCCCAGCTCTGTCCCTTAAAAAGATCTGGGGGCATCAAAGTCTTATTAGCCGCAAGCATATCTAGCACTCAGATCTTAGTTTCCAAATATTCAGTCATCTTCCACTTACAGGGTCCAGGGATCTTTGAAAGTGATAGATTACAGGGAAGGGCAGAGAAATTACAAGGTAAACCTGAAGCATCTAACATGCCAGAGAGAAAGAAAGTGCTCAAAGATGAGGTTTTGTCAAAATGACATGAATGTCAGCCTGAAAGGGACCCCACTGACCAAATCTGGGAAAATTTGAGCAAGAAATTAAATAACAATGATAAAAAAATATAACCTGCTGAATAAAACAAAATTCATGAGTTCATCCTGATATAAAGTTTTAAGATAACAAATAAATGGAGAGAAGGGAATGATTTTCTCTATAGTAAAATGATGACTAATAAATGTAGGGAAACTCATGGACCATCATAGTAGTAATCAAGCAAGAAATATAGGCAGATGCTAAATCTAGTGGATGAAAGTCAATGCAAAATGGGGTATTTACATATTCTCAAAATATCTGCCCATAAAATGCTTTTTTAATTACAAAAGGAAAAAGAGTAATTTTACAGTGGTGATGCCTGACTTCTTAATGAAGTGATCAAAGTTAACATTATCAATTACAAGACAAACTGAATCATCTATCACTTGACAGGATAAAATAAGAACACAACTTTACTTACGTTGCATTTTACCAAAAATGTACAATTGGAATCTAACCAGGAATCATCACATAAATCCATATACAGGGACACTCTACAAAATGCTCAGCCAGAAATCTTCGCAAGTGTCAAGGTTGAAAGTCAAAGAAACATAGAAAAACTGTGCTTTTTCCCAGCTTTATTGAAATATACTTGACAAATAAAATTGTAAGATATTTAAAATGTGCAACATAATAATTTGATATATGTATACATTGTGAAAGGATTCCCCCGTCAGTGAAAAACTGTTTTTGATTGAAGGACACTAAAAAGACATGACAACCAAATGTAATATGTGATCCTAAATAGAGTCCTATTGCATAAAGAACATCATGAGGACAACTGATGAAATGAGATGAGATGGCAGTGAAGGATCAGTGCTAATATCCTAATTCTTATGGCTCTGTTATGCTTGTGTAGGATAAAGTTGTTGCTTGTAGTTATGCAGTCAGGAGTGATAGCCACTTCCTCTAAAACGGTTCATATAAACAATCGTTTCTTGTATCCTTTTTTTTCTGTAAGTTTAAAGTAATTTCTAAATAAATAGGTAAACAATGGCTTCCCAGGTGATGCAGTTGTAAAGAATCCACCTGTCAATGCAGGAGACACAAGAGACACGGGTTGGATCCCTGTGTCCAGAAGATCCCCTGGAGTAGAAAACAGCAACCCACTCCAGTATTCTTGCCCGGGAAACCACATGCACAGAGGAGCCAAGCGGGCTACAGCCCATGGTTGCAGTCGGCGTGACTGAGCATGCATGTGTGCTCCACGTGTGCTCCCTGTAAACAGCGTTGTGAACCCATCTAACACATCCCCCACTCTCTGTTCCACTTCATTTTTCTCCAGAGCACTTCTCAACATCTGATACACAACACATTTTACTTACCACTGTTATCTGCCCTCCTCTACTAGAATATAGGCTCCATGGATTTTTGTATTACTTTTCCTTCTGTATTCTAGCACCTTCCACAGTATCTGATCCCCAAATGATGCTCTATAGGTATTTGTCCAGTGAATTGACTTTTCCTGTCCTCAGGAGCAGATTGCCTGTAAGCTGCTGCTAAAGCAAGTACATAATCGCAGCAAACCAGTTAGCGGCATAGATATGCTTGATGACATATGTAGAAAAATACACTCTTCTCCAAAGGAAACACTTTCTGCAGAAATGCAGATATACCTATTCCTAGACAAACCCTGATTCACCATAAAGGACAGTTTAGCCCCTTAGAGCCACAGATTCCCAAACTCCTCTAATTTCCTTGGTAGTTTTGTGTAACAAAATGGCCCATGGCAGTTCTTCTCCAGAACAAAGAAACAGTCTGCTTCTGACTCACAGACATAGAGATCTAACTAATGGGTATCAGTGGGAGAGGGAAGGGGGCATGGGCAAGATAAGGGTAGGGGATAGAGAGGTACAAACTAGTATGCATAAAAATAAACTACAAGAATATTTTGTACAGCATAGGAAATGTAGCCTATACTCTATAACTTTAAATGGAGTATAATCTACAAAAATATTCAACATCACTATGTTGTACACCTGAAACTAATATAATATTGTAAATCAATTGTATTTCAATGAAATAAATAATTAATTAATTTTAAAAAGAAAGTCTGAAGTCTTCTTCTAAGTCAATTCAAGCTATCTCTTTTTTAAGCCAGATTTTTATTAAAAAAAAAAAAAAAGTTTCTGAGTTTAAATGCACAATCAATTGTTTTCTCTTCTACTAATCCCATCAAACTTCTCAACATTCTTAGAGCAAATTTAAGTCAAGACATCTTGTTCAAACATCTGTTGAGGTTTTGAAGTGTACACTGGGAAAAGTCATATAAAATTTCCATTTGAAAGAGCAGTATTAATCTGAAATGTCTTTTACTTTGTATTTTCCTTACTAGTCATACTATTCTCCAGAATTTAGTTAAATATGAGAATATTATGAAAGGCAGCAGGAGTATTACAGCATGTCTTATAAGAATATGAGTCTTATAGTCAGAAAGACAGAGATTCATTTCAGCTTTAACCAATCATTAGCAGTATAATCACAAGCAGGTTATTTAAATTTCCTAAGCATCTGTTTCTTTATTATAAAACTGGTATGATAATGATAGTGCCTACCTTATAGGCTAATTTAAAGATAAAAAGTACATAAAGCACAAGGCCAGCCCATTGTGAGGAACATATGAACGTTAGTTTTTATTTTTTGTAAATGTCATTTAAATGTAAGTCCATATATTAAATATACAATAAACCTAATGAAAAAATATATATAACTTGTGTTTTTTTCCTTCTAAGTTTCATTCTGGTAAATTTTATACATGCAGTCTCATTTTCTATAACTCACATTAACATATCCTTGAAAAACATCATAGTGATATAAAGGTAAAAATGTAGCTTTGTTAATATTTATGGAAAGCTCCAATTGTATGTAGAAATCAAATTATTTCAGCTTGATATTGATTTGTAAGACATGACATTTCATTTTCATTTGCACACATTTTGTCTCTACTGATTAAATAATTTCACAAATCAGCTTGAATTTGTCATATCTGTTTATGGCTAAAGTTAACAGCCAAATTGTTTGGGGCTAATTTACATAGTAAGTATAGTGAAATTTTTATTTTATATAAAATATCAGGCATAAACATTATTTCAACAAAATGCTAAAGAAGTTAATAATGTAACTTAACTGTATGATCTACGTATATTTGTATTCAAATCTCATTAAAATGTTAAAATAATTTTAAAAAAATAAACCAAGTGTTACATGGGCTGCTCTTTTCTCTTTTTCAGTTAACATGGTTAACTAGTCTTATACTAAATCTGGTTTTGTAAAGCTAGCACCAGTTTTTCCAAAATCACTTAACTCTAAAGTTGAATGAAGAAAATATTTCCAATCCTGGAAAATAAGAAAAAGTATAAAACTCACACTTCCCAATTTCCAAATGTACTACAAAGCAATGGAAATCAAGACAGTCAGTCAGTTCACTTGCTCAGTTGTGTCCAACTCTCTGCGACCCCATGAACCACAGCACGCCAGGCCTCCCTGTCCATCACCAACTCCCGGAGTCCACCCAAACTCATGTCCGTTGAATCGGTGATGCCATCCAACCATCTCATCCTCTGTCATCCCCTTCCCCTCCTGCCCTCAATCTTTCCCAGCATCAGGGTCTTTTCAAATGAATCAGCTCTTCGCATCAGGTAGCCAAAGTATTGGGGTTTTAGCTTCAACATCAGTCCTTCCAATGAACACCCAGGACTGATTTCCTTTAGGATGGACCAGTTGGATCTCCTTGCAGTCCAAGGGACTCTCAAGAGTATTCTCCAACACCACAGTTCAAAAGCATCAATTCTTCTGTGCTCAGCTTTCTTTATAGTCCAACTCTCACATCCATACATGACTACTGATAAAACCATAGCCTTGTCTAGACGGACGTTTTTTGACAAATGTCTCTGCTTTTTAATCAAGACAGTGCGGTACTAGAAAAAGATATATACTGACAGATCACTGGAATAGAATTGAGAATCCAGAACTAAACATATACATCTGTGGGTCAACTGATTTTCGACAAGTTTGCCAAGACCATTCAACGGGGAAGGAATAATTTTTTCAACAAATGGTGCTAGGACAACTGGATGGCCACATACAAAAGAATTGTTTTCTGGTATTACAACATCTGGGCTTCCCTAATAGCTCAACTGGTAAAGAATCTGCCTGCCATGCAGGAGACCCTGGTTTGATTTTGGGGTCAGTAAGACCCCCCTGGAGAAGGGATAGGCTACCCACTCCAGTATTCTTGGGCTTCCCTGGTGGCTTAGATGGTAAAGAACCCACCTGCAATGCGGGAGACCTGGGTTCCATCCCTAGGTTGGGAAGATCCCCTGGAAGAGGGCATGGCAACCCACCCCAGACAGAGGAGCCTGACGGGCTACAGTCCATGGAGTCGCAAAGGTCAGACACGACTGAGCGACTAAGCACAGCACATTACAAAGCCTAACATTTCCTGTGCTGCACTGATTTTTTGAGCCTTGAAGGGCCCCAAGTCTTAAGCATAAGATTCCTTGTTCTTATGAGATATGCCCCCACCCCACAGGAAAGGTTTCCCATCTGACTAATTCTTCTGTCAGCTGCATCAGATACAACACACCCTATCCTCAGTCTAATGGGCTTTATCTCCTTGCCAGTCCATGAAATTTAAACAAGTCAATCACAAACAAGCCAATGATCTCCCGTGGGAGCCAGGGATCACCTCATCCTCTGGATATTCCAAAGTCTGACTCCCACAGCCTCTGCTTATCCTTACTGTTCTCAAGTGCAGCCCCCATGTGGCCCTGTATGATATGCTGTGTCCTCCTCTGGGGCTGCCAGCATGATTGATTAATAATCTTCTATTGGATTTCATCTGTCCAGTGCTAGATATCATGTGTTCAGCCATCTCGTACTATTTATGATAGAGGATACCTCCCTCACCAACTAGGTAAACAGTAGGTGGTCAAAATACCTTTACCTCACAACACATACCAAACAATTCAAACTGGATCAAAGTCCCTAAATGTAAAAGTTAAAACTATAAAGTTCATACGAAACACAGTATTCGACAAAGAATTCTTAAATATGACACTAAAATCATAAGCAACAGAAGAAAAAAGATAGATAAACAACTTCATTAAAATGAAAAGGATTTTTAAATATCTATTTATTTATTTGGCTCCACCGGGTCTTAATTGTGGCACATGGGAACCTCGATCTCCGTTATGGCATGGGGGATCTTTAGTTGTGGCATTCGAGCTCTTAGTTGCAGCATGGGGGATCTAGTTCCCGATCAGGGATCAAACTGGGGCCCCTTGCATTGGGAGTGTGGAGTCTTCGCCACTGGACCACCAGGGAAGTCTAAAATTTTAAATTTTTGTGCTTCAAAAGACACCATTAAAAAAGTAAAAAACACAACACATATAATACAACGAAAGAAAATACTTTTAAATCATATATGTGATAAGGACCTTACATCTAGGTTATATAAAGAATTATTATAGCTCATTAAAAAAAAAAGAGAGAGAGAACCTGATTTTTTAAATGAGCATTTCTCTAAAGAAGATATACAAACAGCCAATAAGCATATGGAAAGATTCTCAATATCATTAGTCAACAGAAAGGTGCAAATTGAAAACAAAATGAGATACCATTTCACACCTACTGAGATGGCAGAATTAATAGGTCAGATAATAAAAGGGCCTGATGAGGATGTAAAGAAATCAGAGCACCCACACAGTGTTGATGAGAATATAAAATACTTCAGTCACTTTGGAAAACATTCTGGTAGTTTCTCAAATGATTAAACACAGAGCTACCACATGACCCAGCAATTCAACTATTAGATATACACCCCAGAGCAATGAAATATATGCCAGCACAAAAACTTGTGTAGGAATACTTATACCAGCATTAATCATACTAGACAAAATGTGGGGGGAAACCCAAATATCAATCAGTTGACAAATGCAGAAATAAAATGTGGTATATTCATGCAATGAAATATTATTTGGCCATAAAAAGAAGTACTGATATATAGTACAGCTTCTTGTTGTTGCAAAGTTGCTAAGTCATGTCTGACTCTTTGCAACCTCATGGACTGAAGCAAGCCAGCTCCTCTGTCCTCCATTATCTCCCGGAGTTTGCTCAGATTCATGTCCATTGAGTCAGTGATGCTATCTAACCATATCATCCTCTGCCACTCCCTTCTCCTTTTGCTTTCAATCTATCCCAACATCAGGGTCTTTTCCAATGAATCAAATCAGGTGGTCAAACTGATTGTTCAGCAACAATCCTTTCAATGAATATTCAAGGTTCATTTCCTTTAGGATTGACTGGTTTGATCTCCTTGCGGTCCAAGTGACACTCAAGAGTCTTCTCCAGAACCACAATTCAAAAGCATCGATTATTCAGCTCTCTGTCTTCTGTATGGTCCATCTCTCACATCTGTATACATCTACTGGAAAAACCATAGCTTTGACTATATGGATCTTTGTCAGAAAGCAATCTCTGCTTTTGAATATGCTGCCTAGGTTTGTGATAGCTTTTCATCCAAGGAGCAAGAGTCTTTCCATTTCATGGCTGCAGTCACCATCTTGAGCAATTTTGGAGCCCAAGAAAATAAAATCTGTCACTGCTTCCACTTTTTCTCCTTCTATTTATTATGAAGTGATGAGACAAGATGCCATGATCTTAGTGTTTTGAATGTTATTTTCACACCAGTTTTTTCACTTTCCTGTTTCACCCTCATCAAGAGGCTCTTTAGCTCCTCTTCACTTTCTGCCATTAGAGTGGCATCATCTGCATACCTGATTCTGTTAATATTTATCCCGGCAATCTTGATTCCAGCTTGTGAGTCATCCAGCCTCGTATTTCACATGATGTACTCTGCATAGAAGTTAAACAAACAGGGTGACAATATACAGCCTTGTTGGACTCCTTTTCCAATTTTGAAGCAGTCAGTTGTTCCATGTTCAGTTCTAACTGTTGCTTCTTGATCCACACACAGGTTTCTCAGAAGAGGGGTAAGGTGGTCTGGTTCTCCCATCTTCTCAAGAATTTCCCCCCAGTTTGCTGTGATCTACACAAAGGATTTAGCATGGTCAGTGAAGCAGAAGTAGATGTTTTTCTGGAACTCTCTTGCTGTCTCCATGTTCCAAGGAATGTTGACAATTTGATCTCTGGTTCCTCTGCCTTTTCTAAACCTAGCTTATACATCTTGAAATGCTCCATTTAAGTACTGCTGAAGCCTAGTTTGAAGGATTTTGAGCATAACCTTGCCAGCATGTGAAATGAGCACAAGTGTATGGTAGTTTGTACATTTTGGGGTACAGCTTGAAAAGTGTTAGTGACTCAGTCGTCTCCAACACTTTGTGACTGTGTGGACTGGAGCCCACCAGGTTCTTCTGTTCATGAGATTTTCCAGGCAAGCATTTTGGAGTGGGTTGCCATTCCCTTCTCCAGGGGATCTTCCCAACCCAGGGATTGAATTCAGGTCTCCTGTATTGTGGGATTTGCTGGTAGCTCAGCTGATAAAGAATCGACCTGCAATGCAGGAGACACTGGTTCGATTCCTGCATCGGGAAGATCTGCAGGTGAAGGGATAGGTAACCCACTCCAGTATTCTTGGGCTTCCCTAGTGGCTTAGCTGGTAAAGAATCTGCCTGCTATGCAGGAAACCTGGGATCCACCCCTGGGTTGGGAAGATCCCCTGGAGAAGGGAAAGGCTACCCACTCTAGTATTCTGACCTGGAGAACTCCACAGGGGTCGCAAAGAGTCAGACATGTCTGAGCGACTTTCACCCTTCTATTGCAGGCAGATTCTTTACTGTCTGAACCACCAGGAAAGTCTTTTACTACAACTTAGATGAATCTTAAAAAAAATTATGCTAAGTGAAAAAAGTTAGTCACAAAAGCCTCCAAATTATATGATTCCATTTATATGAAAGACCAAAACAGGCAGTCTATAGAGGTAGAAGGTAAATTACTGGTTGCTTAGAGCTAAGAAAGTTATGCGGGAGTAGGACGATAACAGCTAAAGGTTACAGAGCTATTTCCTGAGGTGAAGAAAATGTTCTGAAATTGAATGTGGTGACAGTTGCAAATCTCTGTGAACATATGAAAAATCATGAAATTATACACTTTACAAGGATAAACTGTATAGTATGCAAATCATATCTCAATAAAGCTGTTTAAAATATATATTGGCTACTACCAGAAGAGTACTACATTATATTCAAGAATATTGACAGAAATACACAGATGACTTTTCTATAATAGATAGTTGTGTTTGTTTTTTTTTTTTAAGTAAACAAATTTGGTATTATTCCTTGCTTGGAAAGAATTATGCTTTCCTATAAAATATTTCTTGTTGCTAGTATACAAAAAGGATTGAGTTGGATGATCCACTGGTATCAATAAATACATCATTTTGTGTTTTTTATATTATAAGCAAAAAGAGTTGGGGGGGCGGGGAATGGATAGAATTTTTAGGATGTAAGCTCTGAGTAGAATGAACATATTCTTTTTCCTCATTACAACTTCTCCTAGTTCCTTGAAACCATCTTCCCTCTTCTGATTTTATTATAGTTGTCTCTTTGCAAAACTAAGACAGAGCTACCTAAAATGATGCTCTATTTAATCTTCAAGAAGCGTGGTAGGGCCTGGATTGACCACTACTCTATTTGGTAACCCCTGGCAGATAGCAGCCTTCTCTGGGGCTCCTCAGGAGGCAACTCAAGTGCTGCCCACAATAAATGAGTAACCCTTGGTGCCTCCCATTCTGTCACACAATGATGAGCAAGGACAAGGATGTGTTCTAGCACTCGGACATCCTCAAGTGTTTCAGCACTCAGTCACTGCCCATTCCCCACAAGTGACCCAGGAAGCTGCTGAAGGAGTTTGTGTTCCAGTCAATCAAGTAACACAGCCCATGCTCCAGGATATTGGAGTGAAGAGGTCAGGCAGAACCCTGGGCAGGTACAGACGGAGACTACATCCCAAAATGTCCTCCTAAATAAGTCATGGTTAATTTGTCCTTTCTGCAGCCACCAAGCTAGCGACAGGAAGATTCTTCTAACAATGCAAATGCATTTAAATTCTTGGTCTGGCTCTTTCCTCCGCTGCCGCTAAGGTGCTCGGTTCTTCCGAGGAAGCTAAGGCCGTTTTGGGGTGAGGCCCTCACTTCATCCGGCGACTAGCACCGCGCCCGGCAGCCCCCACCTAGCACTCGCCTGCACCATGGCCTCCGTCTCGGAGCTCGCCTGCATCTACTCTGCCCTCATTCTGCACGACGATGAGGTGACGGTCACGGAGGATAAGATCAATGCACTCATTAAAGCAGTCGGTGTAAATGTTGAGCCTTTCTGGCCAGGTTTGTTTGCAAAGGCTTTGGCCAATGTCAACATCGGGAGCCTCATCTGCAATGTGGGGGCTGGTGGACCTGCCCCAGCAGCTGGTGCTGCACCAGCAGGAGGTCCTGCCCCAGCCACCACTGCTGCCCCAGCTGAGGAGAAGAAAGTAGAAGCAAAGAAAGAAGAATCTGAAGAGTCTGATGATGACATGGGCTTTGGTCTTTTTTGACTAAACCTCTTTAGTAACATATTCAATAAAAAACTGAGCTGTTAAAAAAAAAAAAAAAAAAAAATTCTTGGTCTGGAAAAGTTTACCTGGATTTGAATCTCTACTATCTCAGAGAAAGTCCAACATTACATTTGCCAGTGAGAAAAAACTTTAAAATTATTTGTGAAACTGATTTCAATTCCTATAAATGTCCTAAAAATTCTACTTTAATTTTTATTATATACTTACTTATTATATCAATAATGACAATCAGAAATTTAAATGTATCATCACTTAAAAGTCGTAATAATGGCATATGGCTATTCTAAAGGGAAAAAATTCTGATATTAAAAGTGATATGCTCAGAAAACAAACTGAAATTTTTTCATTCAGACATTTTAAAGGATTTTATTTAGAATTGCAAACAAATTCAAATGTAATATCTTCTGTAGTATTTTCTATTCATTATTCTAAGTATTTGTTACTAAACTGTAAAATTGATAATAGAAGATTTTTCCACCAAGACCCATGTAGATGCCTCAAAATGCCACAAAAAGTGTCATTGCTTTGTCATTTTCCTGCCATTGACATGAAAAAATTTAGGAAAGCATTAGTTTAAATCCAATGGCCAACCATTTTGAAGAAGCCCACATTAATGATATTTTCTCCTGTCCACATCTCCCCCATACTCCTGGACATTCTTGTTTATGTCTACTATTCTGATTTTCAAATCTATTTAACCTCTGGCCTTTATATGAATTCCCACTCCCAGGCTGCTGTCTTGCTTTGAAATGTAGTCAAACTGTAATATGGCTACACAATCCTTTCATATTTTTCAATAAGTTCTATCGATTATTATTACTTAGTCAATAGAAAATGCATCCTCCTTTTCTAAGAAAAGTAAAATCATTTGTTATGAACTGAATTGTGTTCCCCTCAAATTCATATGCCCAAACCCTCAAAGTGACTGTATATGAAGATGGGGCCTTTAGGTAATGAAGGTTAAATGAGATCACAAGGGTAGAACCCTTATCTGGTAGGACTAGTGTTCTTATAAGAACAGGAAAAGACATCAGAGATTTCTCAGCGTGCACACACACACAAAATAAAGTTCATAAAAGGGAACAAGGAGAAAGCAAGCCAGGAAAAGACGTATTACCAGAAACTGAATTTTCTGGCACCTTGATCTTGGATTTCCAACCTCCAGAAGTGTGAGAAAATAAATTTCTGTTGTCTAAACCATCCAGTCTGTGGTATGCGATTATGGCAACCCAAGCTCCACACTTAGTCTGCTACTACATACTTCGCTGTGTGATTGCATACTATCTTCTTTATTTTCTTCTTAGGGAAAAAAAAATAAAAATGGAAACCAGAAACATCTCATCTCCAAAATGAATCCTTCCATTCAGTCTGCCTTCCATCAAAACTCCTCTTTGTTTTTCTTTCCCTTCTCTCTGGTATCAGTTACTTTGGGACATAGAATTATTAGTGAGATGGTTGTTTGGGAGGCAAGAAATCAAATAAAGAGAAATAAAATTTAACCTAAGGAAGGTAATTTTCATTCAGACAATAGTGAACTATGAAGAATTCTCCTTGCCCTTCACCAAAGCCCTCTCTATGGTGATGAAAGCAGTGCTCTCTAGGTTCACTGTCACTTTCCCTCTGAGACTATTGGAATGACTGCTAGATTTCTGGACTTTGGCCTCCCTTTTTTAGATTTACACTCACTATCACCTTCTGTAATTAATTTCCATCTAGAGATAAGTGATATAAGTATGAGCTGGTAATTGGGGTCAGGAGGAGAAGAGGACGACAGAGGATGAGATGACTGAATGGCATCACCAACTCGATGGACATGAGTTTGAGTAAACTCCGGGAGTTGGTGATGGACAGGGAGGCCTGGAGTGCTGCGATTCATGGGGTCGCAAAGAGTCGGACATAACTGAGCAACTGAACTGAACTGAACTGAATATTTTTATTTACTGGAGTATATTAAGTTACAATTTAATTATATTACTGCTGTTTATATTTGATATGATTACTTTATGCCTGGAGATTTTATCTATACTCACTGTCTCCATTTCCACATTTTATACTTGTCCCTCAACCTATTCCATAGAGATTGCTCTTGTTGCAGCTATGTTGACAAATTTGATGTTGTTTTTTTTTATTGAACTTTTCAGCAGCAATAGCACAATTCACTACCACCACCACCACTCCTTCTTAAAGCAGTCTCCTCTATCCAAGTTCAGTAGACTACACTCTGTGTTACCAGCTGGATCTTCTCAGTCTCCTTTCCTGTTCTATCTTCTCTACAAAGTCTCTAAATGTTGGCGTGCCTCCAAATCAGCACATGCCTTCTCTTTTGAAAGCAGAGTATATCACTTACTGAATAAAAATCTACGATCAGAATAAAGTCCAAACTCTTTACCCTGGCCTGGTTCTTACCTCTTCTTCCATTTCTTTTTGCATCAATTTTCCCAAGGCTATATACTCTGACCATGTTGGCTTTACTTGGTTCCTCTTTGAAGCCTCAGGGCTCCCATGATGGTTCAGACAATAAAGAATCTGCCTGCAACGTGGGAGACCCGGGCTCAATTCCTGAGTCAGGAAGATCCCCTGGAGAAAGGAATGGGAATTCCCACTCCAGTATTCTTGCCTGGAGAATTCCATGGACAGAGGAGCCTGATGGGTTACAGTCCATGGGGTAGCAAAGAGTCGGACATGACTGAGCGACTAACACTACTAATACACCACTGCAACCCCAGTATCTTTGTACTCTCTAACACTTGTGGCTATAAAGCTATTCCAGCTCTTCCCTTGGCAGCTTATTCCTACTAAATAACTTCCTCATAGAGAAATTTCCCTATGATTCGAATCAAAATACTTGCTACCCGTTCTGTGCCCTCTCTCTTTGTTCTCTATCTAGTCATCCTGTTTATTCCCTTCATGGTAATTATCACAACCTAACATATTTACCTGTTCATCTGTCTCCTCCAATGAGAAGAGGGGCATTTTCTGTCTACATCCTTACATTTTCTGTCCCTACATCCACAGTTTATGTCACTAAATAAATGAATAAGTTGATACATGAATAAATGATTAGACACTATTCTGCATCTATATTCTAGTAACTGATAAATTTGGAAATCCTTAGTTCACTTCACATTTGCAGAGCTCAGAAAGAGAAATTTTTACAAGTGGCTGATTTGCACTCATTGCTTATATATTCTACAAAATTCTCAGAGAGTAACTGAGCTTAAAATTCTATATGTATTATATCCACCACCACATGTATATGTATACATACTAACTAGGACCAAGAAAGTATTTGTTGCTAAATTTATAGTTCCAAAGCAGATCTATTATCTTTGGGATCTAATTTATTTTCTAGTTTTCCTTCTAAATACCAGCTTTTATCATATTTATATTGACTTTATTTGTATAACTTTTCATATGTTTTAATATCTTAAACTGCCACAATTTCTTTTATATGTTATGATCCAACCAGCTGCTTATTAAACTACTTTGTCTTCTTCCTGTGGTAGTTTGCAATGTTCGCTAAATATTTCTGACTCTGCCTTGTAAACACATGGTCAGTTGCTCTTCTCTGCCCACTTTGATTTGAGACAGTGCCATCCACCTTACACTGGTTAATGAGAGGAAGGAACAGTGGCAGATGTCATTTTTGGTCTGATGGCTTAAGAATAACATTTCCTTCCCACAACTGTAGTGATTGTGTCAGGTGACCAATTACCTCAGTTTTCCCAGAACTAAGTGATTCCCTAGGACACAGAAGTTCCAGATGAAAGACCAGAACAATACCAGAAACATTGTTCTGGTTTGACTGGGTTCATGGGAAACAGGGTTTTCAGTGCTAAGACTGGGAAATAGCCAAACAAATGAGAATAGGTGGGTTACCCTATGGTTTTGGAAGAAAGTATTTGGTTGAAATTTCCACTAGCCTTGATTCCTTAGTGACTACCATGAACAGAACCTCTTACCCAATTCACAGTAAGCATGTAGCATGAAAAGAAAAACAAATTTGGTTTAGTAAGCCACTGATATTTGGGAGTTTCGTTTCTATGTCATAATCTAGCCTATCCAGAAAAATGTAAAAATTAATACCTTCCAGTCAGGTGCTGCCAAAACAATTGTTGTTGTTCAGTTGCCCAGTCATGTCCAACTCTTTTCGATCCCACAGATTGCAACTCACCAGGCCTCCCTGTCTGTCACCATCTCCCGCAGTTTGCCCAAGTTCATGTCCATTGTGTTGGTGATGCCCTCTTCTTCTGCCCTCAATCTTTCCCAGCATCATGGACTTTTCCAATGAGTCAGCTGTTCACATCAGACGACTAAAATACTGGAGATTAGGCTTCAGCATCAGTCCTTCCAGTGAATATTCAGGGTTGATCTCCCTTAATATTGATTGGTTTGATCTCCTTGCTGTTCAAGGGACTTTCAGGAGTCTTTTCCAGCACCACAGTTTGAAGGCATTGATTCTTTGGCATTTTTCCTTCTTTACGGTCAACCTCTCACAACTGTACATGATCACTGGGAAGACCATAGCTTTGGCTATATGGACCTTTGTTGGCAGAGTAATGTCTGTTTTTTAACACACTGTCTAGGTTTGTCACCACTTTCCTGCCGAGAAGCAATTGTCTTCTGATTGCCTGGCTGCAGTCACCATCCGCAGTGATTTTAGAGTCCAAGAGGAAGAAACTGTCACTACTTCCACCTTTTCCCTTTCAATTTGTCTTGAAATAATGGGGCTGGATGCCACGATCTTAGTGTGTTTTTTTTAATATTTAATTTTAAACCAACTCTTTCACTCTCCTCCTTCACCCTCATCAAGAGCCACTTTAGTTCCTCTTCACTTTCTGCCATTAGAGTGATACCATCCACCTATCTGAGGTTGTTGATGTTTCTCCCACCATTCTTGATTGCAGCTTGTAAATCATCTAGCCCAGCATTTCTCATGATGGGCTCAGTATATAGGTTAAACAAACAGGATGACAGCAGACAGCCTGTTGTCTGCTGAGACAGGATTCCTGAGGATTATCTGCTGAGAAAGGATTCCTTTCTCAATCCTGAACCAATTAGTTGTTCCATATAGGGTTCTAACTGTTGCTTCTTGACCTACATACAGGTTTCTCAGGAGATGGGTAAGATGGTCTGGTATTCCCATCTCTTTAAGAGCTTTCCACAGTTTGTTATGATCCACACAGTCAAAGGGTAGCATAGTCAATGAAACAGAGATAGATTATTTTCTGGAATTCTCTTGCTTTCTCTATAATCCAGCAAATGTTGGCAATTTGATCTACAAATATGGCACTGAGTTCAGGCAACAGGTGGAGAGGAAAGTCTTTTCAGAGGCTAAAAATATGTTTGTCCAAGAACTATGCCATGGCAAAACATCTAGCAGACCTGTTCCCTGAAATAACTTATATGGAAGATTATATACCTAACAAACTTGTAGTCCTAAGGGAAAAGGTTGGATAATAAAGTTTAGCAACATGTTCTAGTTGGCATTGCCTGGATTCAATAAGATATCACAGGAAAATGAGAAGCTCATGAAAAGAATTGGCTGGTAAGCAGAAATATATGATTTAGAGAGAATATAGAAATTCAGTGATTTGTAGAGTTGAAAGAGGTAACTCTCCTCAAACTCAAACAGTAAAACGGCAAATTAAAACTGATTAAAATTGAGCCTCTGGCAAATATCAAAGCTAACGTTTGTGCATAAATTGAGTTGGCACCCAGTAAATACTTTCAGTTGGACAAAATGCCCCAAGGTAAATAAGTTAAGGATATGTTTCTGCTGTAGGAATCTGATAAGTCCAAGGTACTCCAATTAAGGTGAAACACCAAGAGCTCATAATGAGAGGACAGTGAGAGTAATAGAGAGAAGAAGGTGGTTAGAAAGAAAAGATATATAGTAAACCTATCTATGTCTTTAAAAGAGCTGCAGGTATGTGATAGGCATATAAAAGTCACTGGAATCAGATTAAATACCTATTAAGTTTACAAGAGCATTTTTCAGTCAGATAAATCATGACACTAGACTGGAAATATCTGAGATCTTTAGAGTCTTAGAACAACCCCTGGCCTCTAACTTTCTGCAAACAAAAAGCAGGTTCAAAAAAAGCTACTCAGCACCCAGGGAGGGCATATTCTCCAGTATTTATTTTAGATGAGACCAAGGGGAATACTGAAAAGTACTCTTTAAAAGAAAAGACCTAAGAAACACAGAGAACAAAGGACTGAGCCGCATCTCCCAGAAACTAGAATTACCCAATCAAGGGACACTCTCTATCCCTGGGGAAGGGGACTCTCATAACATGGAAATATTTTAGAGCCTTAATGGACCAGAGACTGATGTATGTTCCTAGTCTGTCTTCTTTCTGAATGGGTATGTTTATTGGGATTATCTGGTATCATATATGATTATATATTAGAGTATGTGCGAGGCAGAGAGTTCATCTTATAATTCTCTAGATCAACAGGAGATATGTTCAGACCTAGCATAGAAAAAACTACACTCACTCCTTGCTGTAGAAACTATTTTGTGTCATGCAGGGATTAATCTCAACTTTGAACATGACCCATATTGAAAACTTTCCACCAAGGAAAGCATGTCAAACTTCATCAAATTCTATTCAGTTAAGCCATGAAGATGTGGGGTATTATGGAGTGAATGTTTATATTCCCCCAAATGTATGTGTTGAAGCCCTAAACTCCAGTATGATAGTATTTGATATGGGGCCTTTGGGAGGTGATTAGGGTTAGAAGGGCTCATGGGAGTGGGGCTCAGGATGGCATTGTTGTTGTTTAGTCGCTAAGTCATGTCTGACTTTTGTGACCCCATGGACTGTAGCCCGCCAGGCTTCTCTGTCCATGGGATTCTCCAGGCAAAAATACTGCAGTGGGTTGCATTTCCCTCTCCAGGGAATCTTCTCAAGCCAGGGATCAAACCTGCATCCGCTGTGTCTCTTGCATTGGCAGGTGGGTTCTTTACCATTGAGCTACCAGGGAAGCCCTCATGATGGCGTTAGTGGCCTCATGAAGAGACACCAGGGAATTTGCTGTCTCTCCCTCTGCCCTGTCATAACACAGAGAAGGTTACCTATCAGGAAGTGTTCTCACCAGAAACCAACCCTTGCAGGCACCTTAATCTCAGTCTTCCAGCTTCCAGAACTGCAAGAAAATACATTTCCTTAGTTTAAACCACTATGTGTATGGTATTTTGTTATGGCAGCCTGAGATGACTAACATAGGGAGATTTTTCTGTTTTAACAAGTAGTATTTCCCTAATAAATACATGTAGTCTAAATTATTTTTTAAATAGCTTTTCAGTTGGACTTTGATTCCAGTGTCTCCTCTCTCAAATTCACATGTACAACTGTGCCAGATTAATCTTCCAAAAGCAAATCTCTAATTGTATCCATCATAAATGTTTCTCTTCAACCACCATATAAAATCCACTCTTATCTTTTCTTCCTTTCTTGATCTGTCCTCAACACACATTTTAGTCTTATCTCTGACTACCAGCTTGCATACCTCATGCTAAAAACCTTATACCTTATATTCCTATTTATCACTATCCAAATATACCTTTTGTTTTCCTGTCTCCCACAACATATATCAAAAGCAGGTATGAGCCATGAAACAAACACCAAAGTAATTAATTAAAGAACTGCATTTGAGTTCTCTTCTCTCTACACTCCCTCCCCTCGTCTCCCCCTTATCCTCAGCCACCTTCCCATAAGCAGCATAAATCACCAGGAGATAATAAAAGCCATGGTAGGGAGAAAGGATTATATTTCCTCTTCCGTAAGGCTTGACATTTTAGCACAACACTTAAGTTTGTGTGCTCTGGAGTTACCACTCCTGATTTCAAATCCCATTTCAGCCATTTCTGTTCTGTGTAACCATAATTTGCTTAACTTCTCTACTGCAATTTCTTCATCTGTTAATATAGGAATAAAAATGCTCAAAGGCAGTGAAAAGAGCAAGCTACAGGCAAATTTAAGCTAAGGCAAATTTAAGCCATTCCCACCAGGTTGTAGATTCTTAATGCCAGATCATTGTGCCTGTGGTGTCAGGGCTCAAATTATTGGCACCCCTTGATGAGCACAGCTGAAAACAGTGGTAAGAGGAAGGACTTTGGAGCCATGTAGATCTAAATTCAAATGCCTACTTTTATAAGATGGTAGTGCGACTTACTCAACCAGCCTCCTTGAACTTTATTTTTGTGATATTGAAATTCGTAAAACAACAGCAGCCCCAAAGGACTGATGTGAGGATAAAAAGTGAGATAACCCATGTAAACAGCCTTGCACATTTAAATAAGAGCTCCCTTCTCTCCCCTCCCTATCCATTACAGAAAGCAAGAGCAAAATTAATCCTCCTAATACCTTAAGCTTCACTTTTTATCCCTAGCAGTCTGATTATTCAATGTTTCTCCATGTTCTTTGCTTTCTAAGCTTTTCTTTCCTAACATAGTATTTTATTAGGTTTGTGCTTTTAAGAAGCAATATAAATTAGTTAAAATGTCTTTCTATTTTCTTTCCAGTGAACTAATTCTCACTGCAATCTAAAAAATATATAGCACTGTATTTCTTGCAATTTATGATCTGTGATCATGTTTACAAATTGATATGCTAGCAAATACCAAACTCATTTTCTTATCCTGGCAACATTTAGCTGAATTCAAAAATTATACTTATTTGAAAATCAACTTTAAAACTAGAATTAAAATTATATTTTATACCAATATGGACCAGCAGTATGATCTATTTTTGTTTCCTTGTTTATGGACCTAAAAATTAGTAATAGGCATACAGTTCTTATTTCTCCATATAGTAATTTATTCTCACTATCCATTAGGGGCTTTGTTTTATTCGCCTGCAGTAAGGAAACTAAAAGAAGAGAATATTTCATGCTCATAGTCGTTTTGCTTCAATATGAAAAACAAGTCTATAAATTTATTCGTGACTATTAGGCACTGTGGGATTCTAGTAAGAGGGGGTATATCACAATATTATAATGATAAACTAAAACTGCCTATATACATTATTTTTCTAGAGTAATTCAAATTAGTAGCTTCCATGTAGAAACATCATATAAGGTATCTACATGGTAAACTGTCAGTAATTAGGGTTTTTCAATAGCTGTTTTATTGATGTTTCATATATAAACCCTTGGCTGTTTATAAAAAACTCTATTGCATTCTATTTTCATTTTAATAACATATGAGCACTTGAGTTTCCACTTCTAAACGTTCATTCAAAATTCAACTACCATCTACAAATTAAGTTATACTATCACTCAGAAAATGTCTATAAATCAAAAGCCTCTGCAATCACATTATGTTCTATATATTCAATCAATGAATACTTGCAGGTCTATTAAGTGCAGACACTGTCAGGCCCTGGAGATACAAGGATAAACAAAACAGATATAGACACTCTTCTTGTGGATACAAAGAACACCTCAGTGCAACAGTCAAGATGTGTAAAATGGGGAAGTAGATTTACTTATAAAGTTTTTGTAACCATCATAAATATAGTCCGTGGCCATGTGTTACGAGAGACACAAAGGGGAAAAGAATTGCAGATTGATTGAAAGTCACAATCTGGATTTTTTTAACCTTCTTTTCTTCTCTTCATTTTATTTTTTAAAGTAAAAGATTTAATAAGATTTTATTTTTTAGAACAGGTTTAGGTTCACAGAAAACTTGAGGGGAAGATACAAAGATTTCCCATATAGCCCTTGCCCTCCATATGCATAAACCCTCACCCCCATCATCAACACCCGCCACCAAAACGGTACATCTGTTACAACTCATGAACCTAAACTGACACATAACAATCATCCAAAGTCCACAGTTTACATTCTGGTTCCCCCTTGCTATTCATCCTGTGGGTCTGCACAAGTGTGTGATGACACATATCCATCATTATGGTACCAAGCAGAATATTTTCAGTACCTTAAAAATCCTTTGTATTCCATTTACATATCCTTACCTCAACCCCTGGCAACTGCTGAGCTTTTCACTGTCTCTACAGCTTTGCCTTTTTCAGAGTACCATACAGTTGGACTCATATGGAAATGGAGCCTTTTTAGGATGGCTTCTTCATTCATGTATTCAAGATTCTTCCATGTCTCTTCATGGGTTGATAGCTCATATCTTTTTAATGCTGAATAATATTCAATTGTTATTGGATGTACCACAGTTTAATCCATTCACCTGCTGAAGGATATCTTGGTTTCTTTCAAGTTTTGACATTATTTGACAGCTGCTATAAATATCCATGTACAGTTTTTCTGTGGGCACAAGTTTACAACTCTTTTGGGTAAATATCAAGGAGAGAAATATCTGGCTCCTATAGTATGTTCAGTTATATAAGAAACTCCCCTCCCCACAAGCTGTTTTCCACAGTGGCTGTACCATTTTTTCTGGATTCTTGATTCTGTTTGGTTAATCTATGTCTTCTTTTCCAGCATGACACAATCTTGATTACTATGGCTTTCTAGTAAGACTTGAAGATGGGTACTGTCAGTTTTCCATCTTTATTCTCCTTCAATATTGTGTTGGTAATTCTGACTCTTTTGCATCTCCACAGAAATTTTATTATCAGTTTGTCAATATCCACAAAAATAACTTACCAAGACTTTGATTGGAGCTACACTGAATCCATAGCATGTAAGTACATTGCTGCACTGAATCCACAGCATATACATGCATTGTTAGTAATATCTGAACAAATTGCTGTTAGATCAATTATGAAGGAAAATTAAAATTTTTATTTTACCTTCATTTATTCCTTCTTCCAAGTACTCCCTTTCCTTTAAGCAAATCCAAGCCTCTGACCTACATTATTTCTCTTCTCTTAAAGAACTTCTTTTAACATTTCTTGCAAGGCAGATCTACTGGCAATGAATTCCATCAGCTTTTGTTTGAGAGTCATTATTTCTCCTCCACTTTTGAACAATTCTAGGGAGGTGCATTTTCCTTCTCAAAACATTTAAAATATTTCACTCCACTCTCTTCTTGCTTGCATTGTTTCTGAGGGAAGCTAAATGTAATTCTTACCTCTGTTCTTCTACAAGTAATTATTTTTCCGCTGGCTTCTTTTAGGATTTTTTTTTTTTTATCTTTGATTTCTGGTAGTTTAAAATTAATATGCCTAGGGATAGTTTTTTTGGCATTTATCTCCTCAGTGTCCTCATGAATCTGTGAGCTAGCTTATGACATTAATTTTGGCAAATTCTGTCATTATTATTCAAGTATTTCTTCTGCTCCTCTCTTTTTTCTCTTCTAGTTCCATTACACGTATGTGTGAAGTTGTTCCACACAAATTGCATATTCTTTTGTTTGTTAGTCTTTGTTCTCTTTGCTTTCCAGTTTCGAAGGATCCTATTGATATATCCTCTAGCTCAGATTTTTTTTTCCTTCAGTTCTGTCCAGTTAACATACAGCCCATCAAAGGCCCTCTTCATTTCTGTTATGGTGTTTTTGATCTCTTGAATTTATTTTTGGTTTTCTTGGCTGGATAGTGACTAAAGTTCTATGTTATTCAAACCTTGTTCTCTTTTCTCTATACAATCCTGATTTTTTTTTTTTACTGTTTCTAGTGAACAATTTGAAAAAAGCACTTTGTAAAAGAGCAGTAGTTTTCATATCTGTGTAAAAATCTAAAAGCATGTTGGGGACTTGATTCTGTTCAGCTAAATGGGACATCATTTGTACCGTCGTTGCCCTCAAGAGTTGTTCAACGTGATCACCTCATCCCATTCTCTTTCCCCTCTCTAGATGCCCATTTCCTACCTTCCAGCTGCCTTAGATTCTAAGGAAAAACAAAACAAAAAAGAAAAAAGAAAATACTAGCAAATAGCTTAATGATAGTAAGAAGTTTTCAATTAGTCACTTTTTATTGAGTTTATTATTCTAATATGAAATATAAGGAGAAAATGAACAAACCTTTTCCTATTTGAGTCCACTCAGTGCCATGCTAGAATGAGTTCAACATCAGCTCTCAAGAGCTGGTTCTTCTCGCATTTTTCCAACCTTCCATTAATAAAAACAAGATGGTACCTTAAACTCTGCCACAGCAGATGTATTAGTTTTCTCATTGCTCCTAAAACAAATTACCATGAATTTAATGGCTTAAAACACAAATTGCTATCTCACAGTTAAATTAGTTAGAATTCATTGGACTGAATTCCTTTTTGGAAGCTCTAAGAGAATTCATTTCCGTAGGTTTTCCAGGAACATTGCATTTTTTTTTTTTTTTTTTTTGCATTTCTTTTATCATTCTTTTATAGTCACGTCTCCCTCTGACTTTCCTCTTCAGACTCTCTCTTTCACTTTTAAGGACTCTTCCGATCACTCTGGGCTCTGAATAATCCAGGATAATGTCCCTATTTTAAAGTCAGCTGATTACCAATAGCAATTTCATGTGCGATTTTACTTTTCCTTTGCCATATAAACAAATTTATCTCAGGTTCCAGGAATTAATAGGTGGACTACTCTGGGGGAAGGCATTCATCTGCCAACCACAGAAATCTGCAAATGCTACAAATCAGGATTTTCCCCTCTGGAGAGATGGCTGTTAAACATTTACCTGCACACCACTCCTTCAAGAGGGAACAGAAGACAAACTCTTTATGAAAACAATAGGATTTAACAATTTAGCAATTTAACAAGATTCTCCTAACAAAGTTGCTTTGCAATTTAAGATGTTGAAATACACTATATAACAAGGAAGGATACATTACTTTTTGACCAGTCTAAAACAAATTAAGTTTGTAAAGTGTCTTTATTTAGAATGGATCATTATGGAGTCTGAAAATCTTGTATAGTATTAACTCTTTTCCTAGAAAAGCTTTGGTTAGAAACAAACAGAAAAGCTTAGTATAGAGTATACAAACTGCTGCCTTTTAAGATTAAAAAAACAATAGCAGGGAAAAAAGACCTGAGATAAATTTTTCCAGATGCTATTATTTATCATTCAAACAGCATCAAAAAATTCTTTCAATATCAGGCATGGATTAACTCAGTATCATTTTCAACAGAGGAGAAATGACCTACATAACAAGATTTTAATTCACGGAGTCATAATGCAAATCAGAGAGGATGGAACATTATTATGGCATGCTATGTGGGCAAGCGCTGCTTGAGCAAACCTAGGGAGAAACATAAATCACACTTCTTAGACTTATAGCTCTGGTGTAAAAGGGGGGTCACCTTGAAGTCAGTGATATTTACAATAAAAAGTTACTGAATCGGACTGTTGGTGGTTGGGTAAGCTTTTACTGAACAGTTCTTTTCTCTCCTTTAAGCTTTTTATAATATGGCTTTTTAAGTTTCTCATTAAAACCCTGATGGAAGGAGAGAAAGAAATGAACTCCAGGCTTTATAATACAAATTATATAATATTTAAGTAATACTTATTCTGCCAGGAGATATATTAAGCCTCTTACATATATTATCTTATTTAATTCTAAAGACAACCCTATGAGACAGGTCTAGCAGGTTCAGGGAATGAATGTGAAGTCACACTATCTGGATTCAAAGCTTGACTCTATACCACTTCCTAGTTAAATATGACCCTGGGCATATTTTTATGTCTTGTTTTCTTCATTTGTCTAAAAAAGTTGGCGGAGGAGCGGGTTGGGTAGTAAGTCAGCCTTAACAATGTTATAATTAGTAAACGAAGTAATACATACTGTCCCTGGCTCAATGATGTTATCCACTGGTATCATCAGTTTCATCCTGATATGAGATGCCTTCTTGTAACCCTTTCTCTTGTCTTTTTTACCTTCTACCTATTCAAGAAAAGTGGAGATTTCATCCAAAGATGAATTCTATCAATCACCCTAGAGGAACTGGAAAAGTTGCTACAATGAGAAACACTTAAGTGTAATAATATATATATAATTTCTATGTATATGTTTACTTGAAGTTTAAATTTCAAATTTAGAGGTTCTGTTTTGCTCTACAGTAACTGCTATTTGTTCAGATAACAAAGTTTCTGCATGCCCTATTTGAGCATTTTTGAGAAAGTGGTAACAGAGTAGCGTTCCAACATATTCTCTGATACCACTAAAGGAAAGCCTTGGATTTATAAAAAAATGTTTTCTGTGAATTATTTTAGTTATGCTGAGCACACATTGCTTTTATAACTGGAAAGGAGAAAAATGGGAAAAAAGAAAATGGATATCTTTTGGAAATGGTGAATATAGTATATGGACTTCAGGAATTTTTTTAATGAAAGGAGGACTCATCTAGTTTTATTTGTGCTTGTACTTAACTTTTCCTTCATTCAGATTTATCCTAACTAAAATGTTGTGAAACAAGAAAATAAGCTTAAAATGCCAGGATAGATGTTTTTCAGTATAAAGATGATGCTTTAATTGGAAATTTAAAAGACCTATTAAAAACTTATCCACTGAGTTGGTACTGTAAAGTATAGCTCAGAGCCCTTAAAGTAAAGATGTTCCATATTTCTAATTCTGGTTCTCTGCCTCCATCAAAAATCACTCTTAGGGGAGGAGCCAAAATGGTGGAGGAATAGGACGGGGAGACCACTTTCTCCCCTACAAATTCATCGAAAGAACAATTGAACACTGAGCAAACTTCACAAAACAACTTCTGATCGCTAGCTGAGGACATCAAGCGCCCAGAAAAGCAGCCCATTGTCTTCGAAAGGAGGTAGGACAAAAGATAAAAGATAAAAAGAGAGACAAAAGAGCTAGGGATGGAGACCCATCCCGGGAAGGGAGTCTTAATAGAGGAAGTTTCCAAACACCAGGAAACCCTCGCACTGGTGGGTCTGGGGGAAGTTTTCAAATCTCAGAAGGCAAGCTAACTGGGAGGAAAAATAAATAAAACCCACAGATTACGTGTCTAAAAGCAACTCCCAGCAGAAATGTACCCCAGACGCCCACATCCGCCACCAGCAAGTGGGGGCGGAACGGAGAGGAGCGGGCGGCATTGCTTCAGGTAAGGACCAGGCCTGAGTGCCCAGAAGGCAATCGGAGGGAGCTTTTGTGAGATAACAACTTAAACTGTGGGATAGCAAAAGAGAGAGAGAAAATTAACCGCCGAACACATTCCGGCAGTTGGCAGTTCGCAGAACAAAGGATCTGAGCTAGTCCAGAGAAGAGCTAGCCAGCTGCGGACCGGCCCAGCCCCGCCCGACGCAGGAGGCAGGGGGGAGGGGAAAGGGGCGGGCTCGGCCCCAAAGACGGCATCCCCTACCACACTGCAAACAGGCCTCCAGTTTCTAACCAAAGACTTCCTGAGATTCTGGATGGTCGACATCCGCCGGGAGGGTCGCAGCTAAACACAGGGCGCACGCACCCCGACCGGCGCAGGCAGAAACTGAGGCTGGGGCCGCGGAGGGGAGAAGGCGCACCGCACCGGGGAGAGTGCGCCGGTCAAGCTCCTGGCTGCCTGAGCTGCTCGAGCGGGGAAGGCACAAAACGCAGGCACAACTGAGTCTGCACTTTTGTGGAACACCCGAAAACTGAAACCGCACGGAATGCAGGGCATGCTCCATATAGAGCAGCCGGGAGCCTGAGCAGCGTAGACGGGGAAAGCAGCGCTTCCCTCCGGCAGCGCGACGGAAATAGCAACCTGAACTAGAGACCACCTCCACCCGCCTGTGTCAGGTCAGAAATTAGACACTGAAGAGACTGGCAAACAGAAGCCAAATAAACAAAGGGAACCGCTTCAGAAGGGACCGGTGCAACAGATTAAAATCCCTGTAGGTAACACTGACTACACCGGAAAGGGCCTACAGATATGGAGAAGTGTAAGCTGGAACGAGGAACTATCTGAAACAACCGAACCCACACTGACCGCAACAACTCCAGAGAAATTCCTAGATGTGTTTTTACCTTTTTTTTTCTTTTCTTATTTTATTTTCTTTTAAAATTCCCTATTACTCCCCCATTACTCCTTGACTTTCATTCTCATATATATTTTTACGATTTTTTTAATTAGGAAAAAAATTTTGGTTTTTTTTTTCTCTTATTTTCTTTTAAAGTTCTCTATTACTCCTCTACTACTTCTTAATTTTCATTTTCACTTCACTATAACCATGCAAAAAAAAAAAAAGAGAGGAGCCCTATTTTAAGCCAAACTTCACATATATTTCTAAAATTTTCTGTTTTTGTTTTTGTTTTTAATATTGTATTTTTAATAGTCTAACCTCTACTCTAGATTTTTAATACTTGTTTTTCAGTATGTGATATAAATTTTGGACATTTAAGAATCCAATATTCAGTTCCCATTTTTATCCAGGAGTGTCCTGATTACTCTCTCCCACTTCTGACTCTCCGTTTTCTACCTCAGAACACCTCTATTTCCTCCTTTCACCTTCTCTTCCCAATCCAATTCTGTGAATCTTTGTGGGTGTCTGGGCTATGGAGAAGATTTTGGGAGCAGACAACTGTGTAGATCTGTCTCTCTCCTCTTGAGTCCCCCCTTTTCTCCTCCTGCTCATCTCTATCTCCCTCCTCCCTCTCCTCTTCTTCATGTACCTCTGTGAACCTCTCTGGGTGTCCCTCACTGTGGAGAATCTTTTCACCATTAACCGAGAAGTTTTATTATCAGTGCTGTATAGTTGGAAAAGTCTTGAGACTACTGGAAGAATAAAACTGAAATCCAGAGGCAGGAGACTTAAGCCCAAAACCTGAGAACACCAGAAAACTCCTGACTACACGGAACATTAAGTAATAAGAGATCATCCAAAAGCCTCCATACCTACACTGAAACCAACCACCACACAAGAGCCAGTACATTTCAGAACAAAACATACCACACAAATTCTCCAGCAACGCAGGAACATAGCCCTGAGTGTCAACATACAGGCTGCCCAAAGTCACACCTAACACATAGACCCATCTCAAAACTCATTACTGAACACTCCATTGCACTCCAGAGAGAAGAAATCCAGCTCCACATACCAGGATACCAGCGCAAGCTTCCCTAACCAGGAAACCTTGACAAGCCAATCGTCCAACCCCACCCACTGGGTGAAACCTCCACAATAAAAAGGAACCACAGACCTCCAGAATACAGAAAGCCCACTCCAGACACAGCAATCTAAACAAGATGAAAAGGCAGAGAAATACCCAACAGGTAAAGGAACATGAAAAATGCCCACCAAGTCAAACAAAAGAGGAGATAGGGAATCTACCTGAAAAAGAATTTAGAATAATGATAATAAAAATGATCCAAAATCTTGAAAACAAAATGGACTTACAGATAAATAGCCTGGAGACAAAGATTGAGAAGATGCAAGAACTAAAGACCTAGAAAAAATAAAAAATGAATAATGCAATAAATGAGATCAAAAACACTCTGGAGGGAACCAACAGTAGAATAACGGAGACAAAAGATAGGATAAGTGAGGTAGAAGATAAAATGGTGGAAATAAATGAAGCAGAGAGGAAAAAAGAAAAAAGGCTCAAAAGAAATGAGGACAACCTCAGGGACCTCTGGGACAATGTGAAACGCCCCAACATTCGAATCATAGGAGTCCCAGAAGAAGAAGACAAAAAGAAAGGCCATGAGAAAATACTCAAGGAGATAATAGCTATAAACTTCCCTAAAATGGGGAAGGAAATAGCCACCCAAGTCCAAGAAACCCAGAGAGTCCCAAACAGGATAAACCCAAAGCGAAACACACCAAGACACATATTAATCAAATTAACAAAGATCAAACACAAAGAACAAATACTAAAAGCAGCAAGGGAGAAACAACAAATAACACACAAAGGGATTCCTATAAGGATAACAGCTGATCTATCAATAGAAACACTCCAGGCCAGAAGGGAATGGCAGGACATACTTAAAGTAATGAAAGAGAATAACCTACAACCTAGATTACTGTACCCAGCAAGGATCTCATTCAGATATGAAGAATTCAAAAGCTTTACAGACAAGCAAAAGCTGAGAGAATTCAGCACCACCAAACCAGCTCTTCAACAAATCCTAAAGGATCTTCTCTAGACAGGAAACACAGAAAGGTTGTATAAACATGAACCCAAAACAACAAAGTAAATGGCAACGGGACCATACCTATCAATAATTACCTTAAATGTAAATGGGTTGAATGCCCCAGCCAAAAGACAAAGACTGGCTGAATGGACACAAAAACAAGACCCCTATATATGCTGTCTACAAGAGACCCACCTCAAAACAAGGGACACATACAGACTAAAAGTGAAGGGCTGGAAAAAAATATTTCACACAAGTGGAGACCAAAAGAAAGCAGGAGTCACAATACTCATATCAGATAAAATAGACTTTCAAATAAAGGATGTGAAAAGAGACAAAGAAGGACACTACATAATGAACAAAGGATCAATCCAAGAAGAAGATATAACAATTATAAATATGTATGCACCCAACATAGGAGCACCGCAATATGTAAGGCAAATGCTAACGAGTATGAAAGAGGAAATTAACAGTAACACAATAATAGTTGGAGACTTCAATACCCCACTCACAGCTATGGATAGATCAACTAAACAGAAAACTAACAAGGAAACACAAACTTTAAATGACAAAATGGACCAGCTAGACCTAATTGATATATATAGGACATTTCACCCCAAAACAATCAACGTCACCTTTTTCTCAAGTACACATGGAACCTTCTCCAGAATAGATCACATCCTGGGCCATAAATCTAGTCTTGGTAAATTCAAACAAATTGAAATCATTCCAGTCATCTTTTCTGACCACAGTGCAGTAAGATTAGATCTCAATTACAGGAAAAAAATTGTTAAAAATTCAAACATATGGAGGCTAAATAACACGCTTCTGAATAACCAACAAATCATAGAAGAAATAAAAAAAGAAATCAAAATCTGTATAGAAATGAATGAAAATGAAAACACAACAACCCAAAACCTATGGGACACTGTAAAAGCAGTGCTAAGGGGAAGGTTCATAGCATTACAGGCTTACATCAAGAAACAAGAAAAAAGTCAAATAAATAACCTAACTCTACACCTAAAGCAACCAGAGAAGGAAGAAATGAAGAATCCCAGGGTTAGTAGAAGGAAAGAAATCTTAAAAATTAGGGCAGAAATAAATGCAAAAGAAACCAAAGAGACCATAGCAAAAATCAACAAAGCTAAAAGCTGGTTTTTTGAAAAAATAAACAAAACTGACAAACCATTAGCAAGACTCATTAAGAAACATAGGGAGAAGAACCAAATTAACAAAATTAGAAATGAAAATGGAGAGATCACAACAGATAACTCTGAAATACAAAGGATCATAAAAGACTATTACCAGCAGCTCTATGCCAATAAAATGGACAACTTGGAAGAAGTGAACAAATTCTTAGAAAAGTATAACTTTCCAAAACTGAACCAGAGAAATAGAAGATCTTAACAGACCCATCACAAGCAAGGAAATTG